>NC_050577.1:189396139-190746847 GCF_011100635.1 Trichosurus vulpecula | reverse complement strand
TCAAAACAGATCTTTTTATCTTTCCCCCTAAACCTACTCCAGTGGTGCAAAAGATAGTGCTAGGCCTGGAGTCAGGAAGACTCATCTTCCTGGGTTCAAATCTGGCCTTAGACACTGACCCTGGACAAATAATTTAACCCTGTTTGCCTCAGTTTCTTCATTTGTAAAATGAACTGAGAAGGAAATGGCAAACTACTCCAGTATCTTTGCCAAGAACAACCCCAAAAATGGAGTCACAAAGAGTTACACATGAATGAAATGACTGAACAACAACAAACCCTCCCTACTTTCTTTTCTCCTTTCTCCCTACCTCTTACCTTTCCTATTACTGTAGAGAGTACTACCAGTCTCTCAGGCTCAAAACCTAGGAGTCATCCTGGATTCTTCACTAGCTCTCATTTCCCATATCCATCCTGGTGTCAAGGGCTATGGATTTCACCTTTGTAATATCTCTCAAATGCACCCCCCCTACTTTCCTCTGACACTGCCATCCCTCTCGTACAGGCCCTCAACACTTCACACCTGGACCACTACAAGAGCCTGCAGGTAGATCGGCCTGCCTTGGGTCTCTCCCCACTCCAGTTCATCCTCCATTCAGCCACTAAGGTGATTTTCCTAAAGTGCAGGTCTGACCATGTCATCCTGCCTGCTCAAGAAACTCCAGTGGCTACCTATGGCCTCCAGAACAAATACAAAATGTTCTGTTTGACATTCAAAGCCCTTGACAAGCTAGGCCCCTCTACCTTTCCAGTCTTCTTAGACCTTACTCTTCAACATGTACTCTTTGGTCTGGTGACACTGGGCTCCTGGCTATTCCATAAACAAGACATTTCATCTCTCAGACCTGGGCATTTTCTCTGGCTGTTCCCCATGCCTGGAAGACCCTCCCTCCTCAACTAACTCTATCTGTTGATTTCCCTGGCTTCCTTAAATTTCAACTAAAATCTCATCTTTTAAAGGAAGCCTTTCCCAACCTCTCGTAATTCTAGTGCCTTCTCTCTATTAATTATCTCTTATTTATCCTGTATCTAGCTTGTTTGTATATATTTGTTTACATGTTGTATCCCCCATTAGATTGTGAGAGCCTTGAGGGCAGAGGCTGTCTTTTGCCTCCTTTTGTATCCCCGGTGCTTAGCACAGTGCCTGGTATGTAGGAGGCACTTAATAAATGTTGATTGATTGCTTCAAGGAGGTTGAATCACTTACCTAATGATTTCGGAGTCACAGACCATGAGAATGTTTGTTGCTGATTTCCACCGACACAGGGAAACACATCACCTTTTTCCTTGGGAACAGCTGAGAATGTGGAAGAGTCTTTCAGCTCCACTTTAACCTGACAACCACAGTAGAGGGGATAGACAAAAGAAATCAGCTAATTGAAAACACAGGATAGTCAGACTTTTAGGTCTAGGCTAAATGAAAAAGTCTGTGGGGATTAGAGTTGGAGAGATAAGAGCTTGAGGGATTAGTTGGGCTTTAGAATTCACCGGACTGCAGAGAATATAAATAATTGGATTAAAACAAATAATTTGCTCCTCTTCTGTCTCTTAGGACTTCACACCATGCTTTAACCGTATTCATAATGTAGAATTTCTTGGGGCCCCTTCTCTCACTCTCTTCTGGGTGAGTTCTTCCCAGAACTTACATTTTGAGGAAGGGTCCCAGGCCAGCCATCCTCCATTCTTTTCTCAGCTTTGCTTCTGATTCTCCACCCTTCTGTGACCTAGGTACCTTCCCTCTCTCCTTTTCAGCTCTGTTTTAGAATATAAGCTCTATCTATCTATCTCTCTATCTACGTATCTATCTGTCTGTCTATCCATCTCTGTCTCTCCATCGATCCATCCATCCATCCATCTCTCTGTCTGTCCATCCATCCATCCACCTATCTGTCTATCCACCCATCCATCTCTGTCTATCCATCCATCCGTCTGTCTATCCATCCATCCATCCATCTGTCTGTCTGTTCATCTATCTCTCTATCTATCTAATCTATCACTTCTTTATATAAGCTAGGGACTGTCTTCCTTTCCATTTGTATTCGTATTCCCAATGCCTAGAACAATTCCTGGCATATAATAAGCCCTTAATAAATGCTTATTGACTGACTGCTTTATTGAGATAAATTTAAGTTGCAGGAAAATTATAAGATATCATATTAAGATATCATGAGTTTTATGTTGGCATTATCAGTATTTGTGGCATAAAACATGAGAAATTATGTTTCAGGAAAGTAGAGTTAAAGAAATTTAAGGTCAGTTGTTCTGAAGCTAGCTCTAACTTGAGCCTTGGGAGGCAGTGTGGTGAGCCATCCTGGGAATTAGGTGCTCCCGACACATGCTAACTGGGTGGCTTCCCTCTCAGTGCCCCAGTTATCTCTCTAACACTAAAAGTTGCAGAATAGATACTGATATGCATTGGTGAAGGGATTTCCCTCTTTTGATATTTCCTATATAACAGTGAAACAGATCTGATTTAAAAAAAAATAACATTTACCTAGCACCTTAAGATTTGCAAAGCACTTAGCATGTGTAATTTCATTAGATTCTCACAATCACTCTAATGAAATGGGTCCCATGATAATCTCCATATTACAGATAAGAAAACTGAGGCTGAGAGAGAGGAAATGAATTGCATAAGTCCACAGAGCTAGTAAATGCCTGAATTAGGATTTAAAATCAGGCCTTCCTAATATGGAAATATGTTTTGCATAACTTTATATATATAATGGATATCATCTTGTTTACCTTCTCAATGAGTGGGGGAGGAGGTAGAGAGAAAGAGAGAATTCAGAATTCAAAATTTTTAAAAACATGTAAAAAGTATGTAACTAAAAAAAAGTATATAACTCAATAATAAAAATTGGGGGGCGGGGAGGGGTAGAAAGAAACTAGGCCTTTCTGATTCCAAGCTCAGAATTTCACCGAATATGCTATCTAGCTGCCAAAATTATGTATCCCTCCATGCATCTTTATCAAAATGATCATAAAAATATCCCTCGGTGAATTTCTTTGCCAGTGTCAATTATTCCTTCTCTTTTCCCCTGAATCTATCTAATAGAAGCAACCTGAGGAGATATCATATGAGCAACTAGGTGGATAGAGGACTGAATCTAAAGTTAGGAAGGTCTGAGTTCAAATCCTGCCTCAGAAACATACTCTCTATATGACCCTGGGCGATTCGCACAGCTAGTCAAGCAAACAGAGAAATAAATAGATAGGCAGATAGATAGATAGATAGATGCTTTTGCCTCAGTTTCCCTGTCTATAAAGTGGGCATAATAATAGCACTTACCTCCCAGGGTTTTGAGGATAAAATGAGATGTATGTAAAGTGCTTTGTAAAACATAAGGCAAGCGTTATATACATGCTAGTAAACACTGTCAATGACTAACATCCCCAAAGGAGAGCGCATCCCTGGTCTGGTCTATATTACTAGAGTAGGGAGAATAGTAACTTGTTCCTACAAAGGAAATTTAAGACTTCCTTCTTTGCCTTTTCATATAGATTTTATTATAGATTATGCTAAAAGACAGAGAACCTTTAAAGCCTCTCCTTTGATTTTCCTATGGCACAAAGACCAGCCATCTGTCAACATTAAGGGGCAATAGGGAACGACAGAGAGACGGGTACTCCAAGAGCCCCTAGCAGAGAGCATTCAGTAAATACATCCTCAGAAGGCCTTAGCTGGAGGAACTATTTGGGATTGTAAAGGATTCTGGAGATGTATACATTTATATAGGGTTTAGGGTTTAATGCTTGCTCATTTAAGAGTACATGCTTTGTTCTTCTGTTTCAATAAAAACATCTTTGGGAAAAAATTTTTTTAAAAATGTCTTTTAGGTTATTGTGAATATGGGGCCTTTAAGTGGGGAGTTGGTGTCAGGATACCA
This sequence comes from Trichosurus vulpecula, assembly GCF_011100635.1. Lineage (NCBI taxonomy): Eukaryota > Metazoa > Chordata > Mammalia > Diprotodontia > Phalangeridae > Trichosurus > Trichosurus vulpecula. The sequence goes on along the minus strand of NC_050577.1, from coordinate 190,742,958 downwards.
GGTGGTACACAGAAAGTTTCCCAAAATATATCTATGCCCTTCATGATTGGATAATCTCTGACCAAAGTCACAAATGCTTAGCCATTTATCAATATTTTGTGGATTGCATATGCACCACCACATTGGAGCATCTGTAAGAAAACAAAAGCATGAAGGATCACAATATGGGCACTCCAGTGGGAAGTATTGAGATCCAGAATCAGGTGGTGATTGGTTTAGGCCAGTGTTCATTCCCTCCACATCCTCCATTTGCCCTTGAGTGGGTAAGTCTTAAACTTACCCGGATGTAGTGAGGCAGGTAGTTGAAGACAGTGGCCTTGAGGGTGAAGGCTTCTCCACGAACCACAGAATAGGGTAGGGTGAGAGAAACAAAGAAAGGCTTAAAGGCGATGAGAGAGGCTGGAGCAGAGAGGCCAAACCCGGTGTTTTCCGACAGGCAGAATGCTCCAGCCTTCCATTTAGTGATGGTATCAGGGACTTTCACTGCCACTTCGGCCTCACCTGCAGAACTAGAGAGAGGAAGCAATGAAAACAATAGGAAGTAGTTGATTACTAGGTTTGATGAATCAGGGCTTGAGGTAGAAAAACAAGAGAAATTTAATTTTACACCTTCTCCTCTATCTTTGACTATATCGCCTAGTCCTTACAACAGGAAACCTAACTTTGTGATTAATGATCATCCTTAAACTCTGGAAAATATGGTCCTGCCGAAGGAGATTATCACCATACTTGGGTATCCTGATGTGGCTAATTTTATACTTGCTCTCAGCTTGTCAGTCATAGCAGAGCCCCTGAACTGTGTGGAGTTCTGCAAAATAAGGTCAGATGTGGTCACTGGCCAGCAGTCATAACTAGCAATTTTTACACCCAGGACAAATGAAGCCAGGATAACTGGTAACCCAGGATAAAAACAACATACTTTTGAATTGATTTTTAAAAACATTGAGCAAAGGCTAGGAGAACCTCCTCATTAGAGAGACAGCCCCTACCCTTGATACTGAGAATATCTTACCTGGGATGTGGCTGCTGGATCCAGAGAGAGAGAGAGATGAAATATACTATCTGGTACTTTCTTAATTATTTACTTAATTATTCTTGCTAATTTGGTACTAAGTAAGGGTTTTGTTTTGCTTTCCTACACTGCTGAACACCCAGAGCCAGCCAAGTCCTCTAAATGTCAGCCCCTTTCTCTAGCTATGGTTCTGGTTCCCATGTCTATTTTCTGGGAGTATGGGGCACCGAATTAATTCAGAAATGCTTATCTTGGAGACAGGTAGACTAGCGAGTCTGTACAATGCTTAGCTTAGGTTTGTCCTTAAGAAGACCAAGAAATGAGGAAAACTGTCAGTGAATTGAAAATCTAGAAGAATCCAAGCGCTTCACCTGAAAGTAATATAGTAAAAATGAAACTACTTACTTTGATGGTACCAAGTCCCAGATCCAGGTCTCAGGGAAATACATTCTCACAGTCTCAACAGGGACCCCTTTTTCTGCCAGAATTAGAGGCTCTGAGTGAAATCCTGGCCCAGAGGCCAGTCTTGACACACCTCCTATACCTGCTACGCCAGGACCTACAAAAATAAAATTTTCAATAAAAACAGAAACAAAAACAATTTAAAAATAAATAAAATTTTAAAATTCTTGATTAAATACTTATTGAATGGCTACCTATGTCCTGCTAATTACGATGGGTACCAAGTATTGTGTGAAACACAAAAGTGGATCACATAAGATTTATACGAGGACCTTAGAGCCTAGAGTAAGAGGAAAGGAAAATACTATGATGGTTACAATGCAAATACAAATATATGATATAGTATGTGATATATGATACATATGTGTGATAAGAGATACAAAACAAAGTGGATCCCAGGGCCATAGATATAGAGCTGGGAGGGACTTTAGAGGTTATGGAGTCCAACCCTCCTCATTTTACCAATGAAGAAATGAGTCCTAGAGGAGTGAAATGACTTACCCAAGATCATACAGGTAGCAAACAGTGGAGGTGAGATTTAAATATGAGAATGAAAGGAAAGTGCCTTACTAATCAGTAGAGTTGTAAAGGTTTCATGGAGGTAATAACACGAGTTGAAATTTGAAGGACATCTGGAGAACTCTATAATTTATAGGGAAGTGCTCACTGACTAACCATGACAGTGGTGTACACTTTTGGTGAGCATACTTCTCCCTGTTTAGTGCCTTGACTGATATTCATTATCAGAGAAGAATTGAATACGGTTATTTCTCTTGTTATAGCTTTCTAAGAATCTTGTGTATTTTTGATTTTTGTAAGGAAGGCACCTTGCTCTAAGAAGTCACTAAAGAAGCATTATGCTTTACGAAATTAAATGCTTTTTAAGATAGTAAATAAGTGATAAATGCAATTTTTGCATTTTTAATAAAAATTTTATACTCTCCACACTTTTCGGTAGATTGTGTGATGATTAAGTGGTATTCTACTATGGAATGTTGCATGTGGAAGCCTGTTTTTCCCTGTTATTATTCCTATCAAGGGTGCTCTCATTTTGTCTAAAGATGATTCTGATAAAAATTTTATATATAGATGAAAAAGTTTTATTATAATTATAAATTCAAAGTTTTATTATTGTTATTTTAAAGAAAGAAAGTTTTATATAGATGAGATACAGTTTCTCAGTCACCTTCTACTTAGAAGATATGGAGAACAGTATAAGATCTGAGATTTTTTCCCCCACACCTTTCATATTTTTCCCTTCTTCAGATTCCTTGTGAATTAATCCCTCAATGCCCTAACAATCATGTTACTTCCGGGAAAGATCTTTTCTTGGTTGTCTAATACATCTGCTTTTCCCCTCTTTGTTCTTTTTCATGTTATTTCTAACTCTTCAATAAGTAAATCTGTGATGTTAGAATACAGGTATGATCATCCCACTGTCCTTGATGGTGAAAAGAGTTTGCTACAAAACATTTTGCCGATCTTTTCTATTTTTGTTTGTTGTCTTCCTTCCACTTTTGCCTTTACACACGCTCAGGATGACTTTCCTTATATCTTACACCAGGCAATCCTTATTAAACTGATTTTGCCCTTCACTGCTTCTTTCTAGGGCAGCTGAGTGACACAGTAGAGTGAGTGCTGGGCCTGAAGTCAGGAAGAGTCATCTTCCTAACTTAGAATCTGACCTCAGACACTTACTAGCTGTGTGACGCTGGGCAAGTCAGTCACTTAATCCTGTTTGCTTCAATTCTTCATCTGTAAAATGAACTGGAGAAGGAAATGGCGAACCAACCTTTGCCAAAAACCCCAAAAGGAGTCATGAAGAGTTGGACATGACTGAAACAACTGAACAACAACAAACTCCTTTCTAACTTTTTAAAAAAGTCATACTATTTACAATTTTCCACCATTCTTCTCTGCAGGAGCTTACAAACAGTTTATATTCTAAACCTGTGCTACTCTTGGCTGCCCCGTCTCTCTGCCTGCCACATTAGCCAAGTGTTTGCTGATTAAAATTCTTTTCAGTCTCTTTTGGAGTCTTTGTTATGATAATTGATTCTACAATGGTTAAAGTTTTGTATGAAATTATTGTCATCAATGTCTACGTCCCTTTTTTTCCTCCCAACTGTTTTTTAGAATCAATAAGTCATTTAAATAGGTCAGGATGAAATTGTTTTAATTGCATACTGTATATTTTTCTTATTTTTATCCTTCTAACTTTATACTCATTTTGATCTTTGCACTAACAAGCATTCCATGAAATTATGTTTTTTGTTGCCTTTGGACACTTAACTACCAATTTTGTTATTTGCCTCCACAAAACCTGTGAATCAACCATTTAGCTTAAACTTCCTTCTTTTTTCAGGCTTTATTTATATTGAAAATGTCAACATTGATATGATTCAGCTTCTCTAATAGTATGTCCATTCTCTGGTCATTGGACAAGGATTTCACATTTCAAGTTTCAACAATTAAATGAAAGTTTATAGAAAATTTGAGGATGCATGATTCTTAATATCCTTTGTCCTCCTTTCTGCCATTCTCCCTTTGTCACTGTAGAAGCAAAATAGGGTCACACCTTTTGAACTCAAGCCATCTTGCATTTTTCTTTTTTTCCCCCCATGGGTTGCCATGACCACACAATTTAACACCAAGTGAAAAGCCTGCTAGTGATGAACCTCTGCATTTAGCTAGACTAGGTCCCTGGAAATCGGACCCAGTCTATTGAAAAGATGTTAGGGATAGGCACTAGACTTATGATTTAATTGACATACAGAACTCCCATCTACCAATGCAGTTTGGCACTTTCTGTGCAACTTATGGTCACAGAGAGTAGAACAGTGACAGGATAAATGATTTGTCCAAGGTCACATAGCTGGTATGTGTAAGAGGTAGGGTTTAAACCCAGGCTCTGAAGCCAAGGGAAACAGGAATTTATTGTTGACTGGCTATGAAAAATGAGGGAGAGGGGAGTGTAAAATAATACAAAAATGAGAACCTGGGTGACAGAATTTGATGGTGCCACAGACAGAAATGAGGAACAGGTTTAGAGGGAAAGTTATAAGCTTGATTTTGGACATGCTAAGTTTGAGGAGTCAGTGGGACATCCAGAAGAAAATATAGGATCATTAGTTGAAGGTACAGGTCTGGAGCTCAGAAGGGAGGCTGGAACTAGTGATAGATTTGGTGGTCTTCTGCAGAATGGTGGTAACTGAAACCCATGACAGTGAATGGGATTTCCAATGAAAAGAGTAGAGAGGGACATTAAGGATCAGGGAAAAGGATGAGGGGCTAAGAAAGGAGTAGCTAGAGAAATGGAAAGAGAATTAGAAGAGCATTGTGCCTCTAAATCCAAGAGAGGAGAGAGAATCCATGGAGGGTGGGAGAGGTGAAAATGGAAGGATGTTACCAATGGCAAAAGCCAAAGAGAGTCAAAGAACATTGGATCTGGAAATTAGGGGACAGCTGATGGGTTTTAGGAGATTATTTTCAACAGAATAATGTGAGTAGAAGCTTGGTTGCTAGGGTTTGAGGGTAGTGGATAGTAACAAGATGGAGGAATTAGGTAGAGACAATTTTTTCAAGTTTCGTGATGAAGGGGAAGATAGAGATGAGTTGGATAAGACAGGAGGATAATGAAAAGAAGACTCTTTGTAGTGAATGGGGTGGTTCAAATCCAGAAAACTTTGAGGCTGGCCAAGCACACATAATAAAGGCAAGAATTTGAAATATAGGATTGAGATGAATGAAGTAAAGGTTGATGTCTAAAGCAGCTCCATCTAATGGGCTTTATTCATTTTTCTTTCCTCCTTCAATTAATTTGCATGTGTAAATCTTGGATAGCTTATTTGAGAGGACCTATATGTAAATTGGGGGTGACTTAAGGGATTAGGAAGACCTTATCATATAGGCAGATCTGTAGGTAGATGGCAAGAAGTTGATGGAAAGAAAAAGACCACTGGTGCAAAGTCTCTGAAGAGGTGGGAGGCAAGAAGATCAAAGGCTCAAACAAAAGGATTAGCCTTGTAAACGAGGAGGTATACCTCTTAGTGTGTTTAGAGGAAAGAGAGTGAATGATGATGAGAAGATGTAAGGAAAGAAGAAGGATAGTCTCAAACTTCTTAGTGTAGAGACTAGGCTATCTGTGATAAAGTGCTGGACATGGTATCAAGAGGGGCCAAGTTCAAATCCTGCCATAGACACTTACTAGCTGTGTAACCTTGGACAAGTCACTTAAGCCTCAGTTTCCTTATCTATAAAACAGTGATAATATCTGCTCTAAGTGGGTAGCAGGAGAATTACCAAGGGGTGATCAGAGAGAAGAAAAGGTCTGGAACAGTGAAAAACAGTAAAACATTTGGGAAATGAGATAGGGAGACAATGTGTATGTGAGAAAGATTTCAAATAGCCAGGGTACCCTATAAAGAATGAAATCACTCTCAATTTTCTCGCCAGTATCAATACCTCAGCATTGTCAGGGTCTCACAGAATGAAGAGCAAGATCATAAAATCATATATTAGGAGCTAAAAGGGACTTTAGAGGACATCTATCCCAACTCTGTCACTTTAGGGATGAAGAAAAAGTGACACAGAAAAGTTAAGTGATTTTTTTCTCAAGGTTACATATAGGTACTAAGTGGTACAACCAGAACTCAAACCCAAATGTTCTGACTGCATGTCTAGAATTCTTTCTACTATACTATGATATTGTCATTAACCTTCCTGGAGAAGTCATTGACATGGTCAGATTCACATTCTCTCTCATTCATATTCTCTCTCTCTGTCTCTGTCCTTGTACCTGTCTCTCTCTATCTCTCTGTCTCTCTCTCTCTCTCTCTGTCCCTCTCTCTGTCTCTTTCTCTCTTCCCACCCCCCACCAAATGTAGGCACTGGGGAAACCTTGAAAAGTAGAAGCGGTGGTAGAAAATAAAGTTCATTCTTAGTAATAGAGAACTTGGAATCAGTTATCTCACAGAGAGCCAATGGCCAGGCAAATGTAGGGAGATGTCTAGAATTCCATGGCAAGCAGAAACAGTCTAAGTAAGTCTAATTATATAATTAGCCTAATTATGTAAATATAATTATATCTATTTATACAATTCATCTAATTATATGTCGAATCATACATTAATTTAATTACACAAATTTTATGTTAGGTGTTTATGCCTGGTATTTATTTGACTTGTATGCTTGTGTCTGCTTCTAAATAAATTAATTAAATTATAAAAAAAATTAAATCAAATAAATTAAACTCTCTCTTAAGGAGACAGATCAGAAACCGGGGAAGTATATGCAGTTAACTGGAGATCAAGAGGAAAGTAAAAAAAAAGTGGGTCAATGTAATTAGATAAAAGGATTTGGTCTTGGGTTCTTGGATCTGCTTCTGCCTGCTCAATAAATGACTTCTTTCATGCTGTTGCTTTGCCCTGCCAATCCCAAATGAGGAAAGACAGCTTTGGGGTTCCAGGAAATAGTAGAGAATCTCAACATTGGAAAAGACCTCAGAGAAGATCTAGTTGAATTCATACCTGGCTGAGAACCCCCTTGATGGCATCCCCAACAAGTGGTCATCTAGCCTTTAGAGCGCAAATGCTCGTTTTATGTTGTATATCCTGTGAGTCAATAATGAGAGGACAAATCAAGTCATTTTATCTATAGCCTAGTAGAGAAGTATTGGAAAGCATGGAGCTGGAGTCAAAAGACCTGCGTTCAAATCCCAGCTCTTCCACTTATTGCTTTCATGATCTTAGGCAAAGTCATTTCACCTCCTTGAGCCTCAGCTCCTCATCTGTAAAATGAGGAGATTTATATCACGTTAAAAAATGGGACCCAAAAGGTCCCTATGATCTTCCTACCAATGGTAACCTAAGAGTAGTAGGGAGAAGGAGATAGATCTTTTAAGATGAACGAAGAACAGAGCAATTGAGGAAATAAGAAATTTTTTAGTGGTTTCTTAGGCATTTTCTGCCTTTAACCCTGCATGTTTACAAGCCATTGAAACTGAACAGAACAGTCAATTTCATTAAAGTTGAAATGATGAAGGTCATGATACTAAATGGACATAATTCAACAAATAGTGGAAGATGATACATTTCACCTCACTCTTTTCGAAACAGGAAAAGGAAGCCTTCAGTGGTGGTGGGGTAAGGAATCTGGAGTATGGAGGGGGGGGGGGGCGGCAGGAGGATTGTGCAGTACATGATGGAGGAGGAGGGTAACTGTTAAGTCACTATGCCAAAATATCTGTTTCAGGTGATTAAAAAAGAAGTGTAAAACCCCTAACAAAAAGGTTTCCATAAATAGTTAGGAAATGTGATACAGTGAAAAAAAGACAATGAACTTAAAGTCAAAAGAGTTGAATTCGTTTGGGGGCTAACACATAGCTTTGTGATCATGGGAAAGTCACTTAGCTTTTGCCTCTCTGAGGGTCATCTCATTCACAAAGTGAGAACAACAACACACGCATTGCTCACTTTTCAGGGTTGTTGTTAGCAAGAGGCTTTATAAACTAGAAAACACTGTATCAATTCAAGTTATTATTATTTCTACTAATAAAAATTTGAGCTACATATAGTCTTCTAAATTTGTTGCTAAATTATGTTTATCTTGTGTCCACATCTTAATGTGAGATCCTCCCAGTCTAGGATCGTATTATAATTTTGTATTCCACACTCTGCCTAGTACAGATATGCCGTAATAAATGCTGGTTATTCAATGAATACTGAATAGTCGGTCAAATCAAGGCATGGAACATGATTTTTGTCTCATTCCTTTTCTCAGTTCCATCTTCATTTACTTTCTTTTGCTTGTTTTTTAAACTTCTTTGCAAGCCATACTTCCCTTTGCACTAATGGCTATTTAGTAAGCAACAAGATGGTGCAGGGGACAAAGTACTGAATAAAGCATCAGGAGAGCCTGAGTTCAAATCCAGTCTCAGACACTAGCTATGTGACCTTGGCAAGTCACTTAAGCCTCAGTTTCCTCACTGTAAAATGGGGGTAAAAAAAATGGGGGTAACTATAGCTTTGTCCCAGGGCTGTTACGAGGATCAAATGAGATAATATTTGTAACACGTTAACTATCTATAATGCATTTTGAAAATCTCAAAATACTATGTAAATGCTAGCCATCATTACTGGTGGATTGTATGACCTAGAACAAATGACTTAGCTTTCTAGAGCTCTTTTCTTCTCCGTAAAATGATGGTTTTGGACTCAATGGTCTTTGAAGTTCCATCCAGCTCTAGAACTAAGATCCTATGATTCTCTCGGAAGAATGACAAAATAGAAAAATTTGCTCAACACTTACCTTCCCTGACCACATCCAGAATCATTCTCTATAATATTTTTGAGCCAATGTCAGAAAAATAGCTCTACATGATATGTTGCATATTTTCTTCAACTCAAAACAAAGAATAGATTTGTTGTTTTACCTGAGTATGAATATCCCATAGCAGGTGGGTGATGGTATGCGCATAAATTGGGCTTCTGGACTTGTACATTAGTAAATACCTTCAAACCCATACCCTGGAAAGAAAGTTGGAAGCGCATTAATTCACAAACATTATTAACATCCATTAAATTTATTTTGGTAGTAACTACCATGGCTGAAGTTTCTCTCTTGTGTTTGTTTCCTCTAATGCTAATGAGGGTGGAGCCTCAGAACTTTATAACTCAGGCAGAAATGTGAAGAAATATTGACTCAAAAGCCAAGTGATGAATAAGCCACAGACCCGCCAATGGCTCAACTGGGCTGTCCAAGCCTTAACTCCTTCCAGACCCCTCAAAGTCACACAGTGTTCCCTTGAAGGAGCCTAGCGGTTGCCTTGAACAACAGGAATGATCAGGAGCAGGGTGCAAGTATCACCAGGAACACAAGAAGGTTATGGTCCCTAGATGCCATGGGGGCAGAGTTACTCAGCAGGCCAGATATTACAAAAATATATTTAAAAATTGACTCAATCTCAATAAACAGAAAAAACAAAAACCTTCAAAATACTGAGAGGTTCCTAGAATAAATAAATAACCATTATCAAGTGGATAAGACACTTTGGGGTATTTCCTCCCTTTGCCAGGGGAGGCAAAGCCTTTTAGTCCCACCTAAGTAGCAACAGGAGGGGCCGAACTAACACAGTTCAATTAGTTCAGAACTATAATTTTGAAAGGCTAAAGAGATAAATGTGGCATAGAGAGCAGACATGGATTTATATGTCAGAATACTCCCAATAATTTAAACTTTGCTCTTTATCTTTTGCATAATAACTATCATCCCTCAAGAAATTTATAACCAAGTATGTGAATAGGAAAAATGGACTTTACTTTTAGGAAGCTATACGCATCATCTTCTTCACTATTATATACGGGGGAGTAGGTGATTCCATTAATAAGGATATTGTTTGAAGGGATACATGCTCCCATATCGTCATATTGCACATTTGGATCATCAGGGAATCCAGTAAGGTCCTTCACAGGTAGCTGATCATATATCTATGTAACCAGAAAGAGAAAAGAAAAAAGGATTTGTTGTCATTCTCTTTATTAATTTATAAGGGGAACATAAGCGACACGGTCTCCACTCTCCTATTCTAACTGTTCCAGGAGAACCACCATAATGAATGTCAATCGTGCTGATGAATGTCCCAGCCTCAGACACTTTGTTAATTGTGACCCCAAGCAAGTCATTTAATTTGCCTCAGTTTCCTCAGTTGAAAAATGGGGAAAATAACAGTGCCTACCTCTCAGGGTTGTTGGGATAATCGAAAGTGATAGCATTTGTAAAGTGCTCAGTAGAGGCGCTATATAAATGCTATTATTACTGTCATTCTTGTTGTTAACTATCCTTTCATTGGCATTAAGCTTACCTGGGTCAGTGTTGTTGTTCAGTTGCATCCACCTCTTCATGACCCCATTTGGGGTTTTCTTGGCAAGAATAATGGAACAGTCTGCCATTTTCTTCTTCAGCTCTTTTTTTTTTTTTTTACAAGTGAGGAACTAAGGCAAATAGGGTTAAGTGACTTGCCCAGGGTCACAAAGCTAGTATGTGACTGAAACCAGATTTGAACTCAGGAAGATGAGTTTTCCTAATTCTAAGCCCAGTGTTCTATCCATTGTGTTACCTAGCTGCCCCTACTTGGGTCAGTACAGGATTAAAAACTGAAGGGGCCAAGTGCCATAGAAAACTCTGCCAAGGGGTACAAATTTACATGCTAGAAACTAGATTATATATAGGAAAAAAGTCATCCGGCAGCTAATCAAATAACAGATCTTCCTAAATGTTTGTCCTCCTATGTTCAAGGACTTGTGCTAGACATCACAGGGGAATACAAATACATGAGAAATGCTTGGGGCGGAGCCAAGATGGTGGCTGGAAAACAAGGACTTGCCTAAGCTCTCTTCCAGGATCCTCCAAACCTATAAAAAATGGCTCTGAAATGCTCCCTTAAGGAGCTCATAATTTAAGAGGAAAAAACAATAGATTTTATCAATGCCACCTTCTCAAATAATCTTTATGTCACATAAGTAAGAACATGAGCCCTATTTTCACTACACTGTAGGAGGGAGCATTGTGTAGTAGAAAGATCACTGGGTTTGGAATCGAGGGGACAGGGGTCCAATCCCAGCTTTACTACTTACTAAACTGTACAGTTCTAGGAAAACATCTTAACCTTTCTCAGCCACAATTTCCCCATTTGTAAAAACAAAATTATTCGACCTACTTCATTGTTGTGTGAATTAAGTGAAGGAACAATATACTTAAAGTACTTGTAAATCAGAAAGTCCTCCATAAATGTCACTCTTTCTCATTAACATAAACACACATGTAACCGCCATCTAGGGAAAGTGGAGCGGTGCTTTCCAAATCATGAATTATTAGAGGAACATAATTAGTAAAAGATTCATCTTTGGAAGAGGGACTATTCGGCTGAACTGATACAACTGCACTCACATGAATTCACAGAAAGCTATAGAAGAGCTAATAGGAGTACTACCTTGCTTTGAAAGGAGCCTGAGATATGGCAGACCAGAAGAGTCAATCACAAGGATTGGGATGCAAGGGAAATACACACTCAACATTAGCCTTCAAGCAGAAATTCCACCTGGACCCTCCATTGTCATTCATCATGGGCTTATTTCATTGAATAGGTGCCATATCCCTTTACTAGAATAAAATCTCCATAAGAACGAGCCTAATTTTTGTATCTTCTCTCAGTACCTAATACGATTCTCTGTATTTGGCAGGTACTTCATATGTTTTCACATTTTTGACATCCTCTAAAGGGGGAAGGGACATATTTGAAAATCATGTGTATACAAATATACACACATATACATATATATATGTACACACACACACACATACATACATATACATATAGATAGATCCCTCAAACACCCTAATCTCCCAGTTCCTCATTCTGTTTTTCATTCCCATGACCTTCATTCCACTAAGAATCCTTCCGTGTTCCACTGAATTCTACTGAGGAACTCCATTCCTCCTCCTCCTCCTTTCCACCTCAGTTACACACTGAGATGGTCATACTCTTGGTTTTGCCATTACCCTGAAGTGTTCAACTCCCCATGTTCATGAATTCTGAAATTAACTTCTCTGATCATAATATTTTATTAATACATCTTTCCCTCTGTCTTATGACCCCTTACTCTACTCTTTGTTCTCACCTTGACCTTGAATCTGTCCACCCCAAAATTCTTTTCCTGACTATCACCTCTTCACTGCTATACTTTTCTCCTTTCTCTATTTTGACCCCTTGGTTAGCCAAGAGGTGAATCGGTTCAATTCAACACTATCCTCTACAATCAAATCCCTGGCTCCCTTATCCTATCACTGATCAAGTCTTGCCAAAACCCATCTTTGTGTTACTCCCAACCATCTGTGATTTTGTTCCTATTCATGTACTAATGAATGAAGTTGGAGAAAATCAGGAAACTATCCTGAATTATGTTACATAATCTTAATTGGGCTCTCCTTGAAACAAGGCAACCCATTTATGGCTCCCTAACTGATTTGCTATCCCACTCACCAGCTGTTCCAAACTCAGCAGCTGTTCCACACCTTTTCATCCCTTCTCACCGCTCCCACAACACTTCACTCCCCATTTCAGCTGCAGACCTGGCCTTGTATTTCAATATAAAAACTAAGGTCATGCACTGTGAGTTCCCCTCTTCTTCATCTCACATCATTTAGGCATCTTCCCCCACTTTCTCCTCTTTCACTCTTATCTCACATAAAGAGGTAGCCCCTCTTCTTGCCAAGGCCAGCTTTCCACATGCACCCTTGATGCCACAACTTCTCATCTTTTCCATCAGGTTACTCTCACTATCATTCCCACTTTCTTTCATATTTTCAATCTATATTTATCTACTGGCACCTTCCCTAATGTATATAAACATATCCAAGTCTTCCCTTCCTTAGAAAACCCAACCTTGATTCTACCATCCCTGCTAGCTATCATCATATTTTTCTTCTCTCCTTCATGGCTACATATTTTGAGAAAGGCATCTATAATCAGTGCTTCTCCTTCCTCTCTTCTCACAATATTTTAAATTGTCTTCATTATTAAACTGAAACTATCCTCTCCAAAGCCACCAATTATCTTTGAATTGCTAAAGCTAATGTCTGTCTCAGTCCTCATCATCCTTCCTGACCTCTTCTTTTGACACCATTGATCACTATCTTCTAGATACTCTTTCCTCTCTAGGTCTTCATGACACTGCTCTCTTCTAGTTTTACCTGTCTGACTACTCCTTCTAAATCTCCTTCTTTGGATAGTCCTCTAAGCCATGCCCACTAAACATGGATCTATCCAAGGACATCTTCTCTTCTCTTACTATACCATCTCATTCAATGGTCTCGTAGGTTTCCATGGGTTCAATTATCATCTCTATGCATACGTTGAATTTTGGTTGGAATGTACAGAGCATGAAAGGGAATTGTATAAAATAAGGCCATAAATGTACATTGGAAGCAGGTTGTGAAGGCCCTTAAATAGCGTGCTGAGTAGTATTTGACAATAGAGGTAACCACTGAGGTTTCTGAGCCATGCAGTGACATGGTAACCCCTGTGCCTTAGGGAGACTCTCCTAGTAGGCCCTTAATAAATACTTGTTGATTTATTGAACGAAGATGAGAGGCAATAAGAATCAAGAGAAGCAGGTAGATGCAAAAGGTGGTGTGAAGTTAGACCCTAGAGCACTTTCTTGGGTATAAGAAGTGAGCAGGAAGTAGGAGTCAAAGATGATTCCAAGGTTTTGAGCATCTGTGACTGAGAGGAGAGGGAAGTTTAGAGGAAAGAAAGTTTTAGGAGGGAAGATGAGTTTACCTTTGGGCACTGAATTGAGTCTGAAGGACACCAACGTGACAATATCCTGTGGACAGATGGAGATGTGGGACTGAAGTTCATCCAAAGAGATAGATAGATAGGGCTAGATACATAGATTTGGAAATCATCTTCATAAATATCAGCAGTAGCAGGGCAGATCAATAAGGGAGAGAGTATAGAGAAAACAGAGGAGATAAGAGAGCTGACCACAGGGCTTTGGGAGACCTCCACATTAAGGAAACAGAGGAGGAGGATGGACCTGTGATGGAAACTGAACAAAGGTCAGACAGATAGGAGGAGAACCAGGAGAGAATACTGTCACGGAAGCCAAAATCAGAAAGAGGACCCAGCAGGACGAATTGGGCAACAGTGTCACATGCTACTCAAAAGTCAAGGCCACTTGGTTTAGAAATTAAGAGGATAAGGGTAACATTTAGTAAAGTAGTTTCAGTAGAACGATGTTGAGTTGGAAGTCAGATCACAAAGAGTTGAAAAGTGAATGGGGAGAGAAGAAATGAAAGCAGAGTGTTGATTAATCCTTCTAGGATTTTATCCCAAATTGGGGTGGAGGGGACAGGATTTGAGGGGCTAATATAGTAAAGGAAGTGGTTTATTTTAATATAGGACAGATCTGAACATATTTATGGGCAGTGAGAAGGAACAAGTAGATGAGAAGACATTGAAGATGATTCCAGTTTTTTACCTCTTCAATGCTTGACCCACCTTCCAGTGGTTACCCGAGGCACCTAAATGGCAAAGTAGATACCGTCCTGCATGTGGAATGAAGAATGCTTGAATTCAAATCTAGCCTCAGACTCTTATTAGCTGTATGACCCTAGGAAAGTCACCTAGCCTCTGCCTTTTACATATGAGTCTCCTCCTGTAAAAAGGGGATAAAAATAGCGTTTATCCCCCAGGGTTGTTGTGAGGATAAAAGGAAATAACATTTTTCAAGTGTCAGTGCTGGCTATCATTATTATCTCTTCAATAAAATACCAACTCTCCATTCTGGAATTTTAGAATCTTCACAACCTACTTCTAACTGTCCCTCATAGTCTTGTTTTATATTACTCCATTTTATGCCCTGTACATTCCAACCAAAATGGAATTCTATGTTTTCCCACAGATGCCTCTTTGACACTGGACTTGTGGACACCCTCTGCGGCTGGAATGCACTCCTTCCTTATCTCTGCTTTCTAGAATCTTTCCCTTTTGTCAAGGCTCAGCTTAAGTGTCACTCTTTCAATGAAGCACAAGAGGACAAGAAAAAGAGTTAAGGAAATGGGTGGAAAGGTTACCCTTTGCAGAAGCCACCTTGAAGTCTGAGATAAAAAGAAATAAAGATGAGTATAAATGTACAATGGTTTTAAGGTGTTGAAGAGGGAGATGAAGGAGCTTTGAATGGTTGGTCTCAATCATCTTAGTAAAAAAGGAAGAAAGGTTCTCTGCTGAATGGTGGAGGTAAATTGCAGGGGTGGGGGCAGGGCGGTGTAGGATTCAGGGGTCCTCTAAATCTGGATTTAAATTTTAGCTATGGTACTTTCTGTGTGACCTTGAATAAGTGATTTAAACTCTCTAAACCTTAGTTCCCTTATCTATAAAATAAGAGAGTTGGACTGGGTGATCCCTGCTTCCAGCTCTAACTCTGTGATTCTATTAACTCATTTTTCATTCTTTCTCCTCTGCCTCTGACCCATTAAATGTGTACCTACCAAAAAGTGTCTGGACATCCTTCCTTTTGTGGAAGAGCACTACATCTTCTCGGGGATTTCTGTTACTCAGAATTGAATTATCCAGGTAACAGTAATTACTATTTGGGGAAGTATTTTCTCCTTATGTTGTCTGTTGCTGTTGTTCAGTTGTGTCTGACTCTTCATGACCCCATTTGGGGTTTTCTTGGCAAATATACTGGAATTTTTTCCCATTTCCTTCTCCAGATCATTTCACAAATGAGGAAACTGAGGCCAAGAAAGTTAAGTGACTTTCCCAGAGTCACACTGCTAGTAAGTGTCTGAGGCCAGATTTGAACTCTGGAAGAAGAGTCTTCCTGACTCCAAACCCAGCGTTCTATCTACTGTGCCACCTAGCTGCCCCTTCTTGTAAGACCCCACAACTCTCTGTGCTAAAAAGCAAGTTTTTCATCTGTAACTATCTCACAGATTATGGAAAGGGCTTTTCTTAACCTTCATTAGGATAATTTTTTTTTGCAGGCATGGCAATTGGGGTTAAGTGACTTGCCCAAGGTCACACATCTAGTAAGTATGACAGGTGTCTGAGGCCGTATTTGAACTCAGGTCCTCCTGACTCCAGGGCCAGTGCTCTACTCCCTGTACCACCTAGTTGTCCCATAGGATAATTCTTTTGCTAGGGAAAAAGTGAGACTCTTACAAACAATCATGAATTTAACTATACAGATGAACTCTATATCTATATATTGACCCTTCATCTCTCTCTCGAGCTCCAGTCCTCCAACTTTTAGACATCTCCATCTCAGTGTCCCATGAGACTCTCAAACTCATCATTTCCGAAACAGAACTCATTAGTTATCTTTCCCCCTAAACTCATCTGTCCTCTTGGCTTCCCTATCTCTGCCTTCCTGGCCAGCTCTTAATGTTACACTACCTCTCCTGGGTTTATTCTTATGGCTATGCAAAACTTATTCTCATCAGGTATTCTAAATCAATTTGGTATTATCTGTACTTTAAATGTGGTGTTAGATAATATCCATAATCTCTAAATGAGCAACTAAAATAAGAGATCGCTAAATATTTCTTGCTGTATAGTTACATTTTATTTATGATAAGAGGGATGAGTTAGAACTTACCAACTGAGGAGTAAGTTCCTCTTCAGGTTGCAGGAGGAGGACACTCTCATCCACTGCACGCAGGGCACACAGGGAGTGAGGAGAGGCTTCTACCCTCAGGTGGGTTTCCAAGGATGGAAGGCTTTTTGCTGATGAGAAGCTTAAATTCACCTGTAAAGAAGAGGGCAGAGGTCAACTGAACAGCTTTCCTACTAAGTCAGTCCTGGGGTCTTTCTCCTCCCTTGTCCTCTTCACGTTCAAAATGCATATGACTCAGCACAGCTTAGCTATGGTTGAAAGAGTCCTGGGCATTCTTTTTTTTTTTTTTGAGTGAGGAAAGCAAGGCAATTGGGGTTAAGTGACTTGCCCAAGGTCACACAGCTAGTGATTGTATCAAGTGTCTGAAGCCAAATTTGAACTCAGGTCCTCCTGACTCCAGGGCCAGAGCTCTATCCACTGCACCAACCTAGCTCTCCCAACCATGCATTATGTACTGGGACATATACAAAGATAAAAATAAAAAAGATAGCCCATACCCTCAAAGACCTTTCGATCTAGTGATTCAATATTTCACTGCATTTTTCTTTGATTTGGTATAAGTAAGACCCTCCCTCCAACACTCCCTACAACTTATCGTAAAGGAAAGGTGCAGAAGAGTCACACCAACTGGGTTACATTATGAGGAGGTGGGGAGAATTAATAGAATAAGGAGACCTGAGTTCTAATACTGACTCTTCCAACAGCCTGACATTTGAGCATTGGCAAATTCAAATTCATCAAACTGGTATGCACTGTATCATACACAGTATGGTATAGTCTGTAGCGAGCTGGTCTCGAAAACAGGAAGACCTGAGTTTGGTCCTGACTGTAAAACATATTTGCTGTGTGACCTTTGGGCACGTCACTTGAACTCATGGTCCTCTCAGCAATTTCCTAGGACTTTAAGTTGTAGAGAAGATGCTGACTTGCATTGGTAAAGGAGGTTTCTTCACCTGAGAGATCTCTATCAATGAAATCACAGATCCAGTCACTATGTACAAGGCATTATGGTGGTTGCTGAGACACACAAATAAAAAGGAGCTAGGTGTGGCTTTATAGATGATATCCAAGGTCCCTTCCAACTCTATGTCCATTATGCATAAAGAGAATATAAGTTTGGCTTTTATGGATGGAATGTGGCAAAGTCCGCCAGTCTTCCCCAGGGTTTCTAATGCTTTTTTGGAGGCTTGATGGAACTTCATCCCATCCAACTGTGCACACAGGCCATCTTGCCATTTTCCTGACACCAGTGCCCTGCTTCTCCCTTCTGGGATAAGCATCCTCAACATTAGACCATCCTATAAACCCAGGAAGTGAATTTATTCATCATTGGAACTCCTACCCTGGGGCTGAGACATCTTGATTGGTTGATTGAGTGTAAATTTACCTAGCCCTGTGTATCTAGCTGGCTGCAGAACCAGGCCACCTTGCCACCTGCTCTGCCTCCCACAGGTTTTCCCACCCCCTCTTCTTAACTCTCTACTTTCCATCTCTAGGTCTGGTCCTAGTTATAGAATTGATATTCCACTCCTTCTGGAAAGGGCATATCAACTGCCTGTCTTACAGAGCAGCTCAATATCCCTTTAATTTCCTAACCAAAACTCCCTTCCCTAGCTCCCAGCAACTATATGTGTTATCTTCCCTTATTAGAAAGTAAGCACCTTGAGGGCAGGAACTGTCTTCTCATTTTTTAAATATCTCTTCCCAGCATTTAGCACAGGGTAAGTTCTTAGTACATTGTAAATTCTAAATTAATTTTTTCCCCCATTCATTCAAGGCAATTTACTTGGCTGGGTGAAAGTAGCAATGTAAATGAAAGGAACTGAAAGAATAGATAAAAAGGGATGTACCTATTTATTGTTAGCTATGGGATCTGCATTGTCCACCCTCAGGTAGAGAAAATGGAAAAGCAATTCACTCTCCCTTACTCAGAAAGAAATGGTAGCTTTCAGTGCATCCTACAACGGGCCTGGAGTCAGGAAGACCTGAGTTCAAATTTGACCTCAGACCCTTACCAGCTGTATGACCCTGGGCAAGTCACCTAACCCTGTTTGCCTTAGTTTCCTCATCTGTAAAATGAGCTGGAGAAGGAAATGGCAAACCACTCCAATATATTTGCCAAGAAAACCCCAAATGAGGTCACAAAGAATCAGTCACAACTGAAAAGATTGAACAACAAACTCAGCAAGGAATAAGGGCTGGAGACCTTCCATTAAGAGGCAGGAGGAAAAAAAGTCACAGCTACCCGGGTGGCCTTTTTGAGCACCAGCTAGTTGGATTAAAGACTGAATTGAAAGTGTGCTGACTAGTTCCCAGGCACACATCTCCAAATGATTTTGTGCTTCCACAGAAGCAACAGCAGCTGCAGAAATGACGGTAAGGCTGCAGCAGCTTCAGTAGAGAGCAGTTAAAAAGCTGCAAGGTGGAGAGGTAGAGAACAGCAGCTTTAAGAGGTGAAGATTAAAAAAAAATGGTGGAGCTTCAGCAGATGAGAGCTGCAGAGAGAAGGTTGAGTGAAAGAAAGTTGCTAGGGAGTTCCAAAAACCATGGGGAGTGAAGTCAGTGACAGTATTGGGCCAGAGTGCTACTACAAGACAGAGCCTGAAGAACTCAGGCAGGGGAAGCATTTCTAGTCATGATGCAAAGCAGACAGCTCTGAGGCCCAAATCCTTCTTCACTTCTCAGTTTGAATTTTTCTGGAATTTGGTCATTTTTCATAGACATATCAATCTCTAAGAGATAATTTATACATTATATATTTATATTTTATATATATTATATATAATTATGTTATATATCATATATTATATATAATTTGTTTTATGTTATGATATATTTATCTATTATATTTTTATATATTACATATAATTTATATACGGGAGCTGAGAATAAGTCTATATATAATATATATAGGTAATATACAATACTATGTATTATTAATATATAATAATTTCACTTTGTTATTTATTTTTTAATTTATTGCTTCAATTAAACACTTTGCTATTTGATTTGCAGCTCTCACTTGGTATATTGGTAGATTAAGCATTGGATGGAAGCTTTAACCCTACGGTTCCCCTTCCAGTTCACCTTGAACTCAAGTCATGTGTGATTACAGAGCTGAGTGGGATACATTTTATATAAGCTTTTATTATTCTACGACATAACTCACCCACCTTGTTGGCAAAACAACTTTCAATGTAAAACTTCCTAGAATCCGCAACAACTTCCCCATTCTGTAAAATGGTATAGATGAGTACTCGAGCAATGGGAGCGATGCCTGAGTCCACGGGGATATTGATGGTAAATGTCCCTTTCACTGTTGAATAAAGAGAGTAAAAGAAATAATAATACTTTGGGGTCAAGAGACTGTCCCTGATCACTGTGGGAGGCATGGCAGCTTTGGACAGCACGTCTTCATCTTTAGGGCATCAGGAGTCCTATCATTTTATTGTTGTTCAATCATTTTCCAGTCTCGTCTGACCCCCATTTGGGGTTTTCTTAGCAACGATACTAGAGGGGTTTGCCATTTCCTTCTCCAGCTCATTGTACAGATGAGGAAACTGAGGCAAATGGGGTTAAGTGACTTACCCAAGGACACAGCTAATAAGTGTCTGAGGCCAGATTTGAATTCACGGAGATGAGTCTTCCTGACTTTAGCTAGGCCCAGCACTCCCTCCACTATGACACCTAGCTGCCCTAGCCTGTGGTTTAGCTAATGCTCATTCTAGTCAATATATGAAATCCATCCAGATCTCTTAACTGCAGAGAAGGGGACCCACATGCTTCTAGTCACATGAGCATTTTCCACTTGATTTGAACTTTCCATATCCTTAAAAAAAAAATCCCTAAAGTGAAATAGAAAGAATGTTAGTAGAGGCAGAGTGCTGTAGTAGAAAGTGACTTGAAGTCAGAAAATCTGGGTTCTGGTTTGGATTCCATCATTTACTTACTGTATGATGTTTAGCAAGTCACCCTGTTCTCTTTGTTTTTCATCTGTAAAATAGGGATAATCTTGTTCTGTCTATTCCCAGAATTGTTATGAGGATCACATTAGAGAATTTCAATACTTAAAAGCTATTATTATGATTGCATCATACTGTGGGAAAACCACTCTTCATCCATTACTCTACTGAAACCTCAGATTGCATCTCAATCTCTCAAGGAACCATGATTTAATCAGTGTGGGTACTTCTTCCACCAGTGCAGGCCACAACCCCGCCAGAAATTAGTCTCTGAGAATTGTTATGGCCAAAATAATTCACCACCCTGTAGCCAAACTAGTGAAGAACCTGACCAAACTTAGTGTTACCAGTCCATTATCAAAGCCTTTCTAGTTTGGTTCCTAACCATGGATTTTTACCATATATATCCTTCAAGGACCTAGGCTTACCTCCATGCCAAAACAGAGCACCAGGAGTTGACTTTTATGTAGACCTCAGGCTAGTAGAAAGGCAAATTGTAAGGAAAAATCTAGCATTTTACTATAATTTTGAATTAAGTGATGAAACTTTAACTTGTTATAGAACTTTTAAGATTTCTCTAAAAGTAATGATCTGAAAGCTATTTCCGGCCATTAGCTGAGCATTCAGTAAAAGTCAACACTAGCCTTCTAAATGGTAACTTAAGTAGATACTTGGGGAAGTTACCTTAAACTTTCCAAATTAGATAATAGTCGCACCAGGAAAGGGTAATAATAGATTGATCCTTTAATCATTCATTTGGTGACAAGCAGATGTCAAGCTGGCTTGAGTAGAATCAAAGGCCATTCGAACAAACAAAGACAATACAGGGACTCAAGTTAACCACATGAAAGACAGGGAGAGGGCATCTAAGAATTGGAAATCACATAAAGTGGAGCCAGTCTGAGAGTCCTTTTTTCTCGTACTCTCTCCAATCACCGGCATTCAGCATGACATCATTAACAAACGTCTACCATTAGGGTCTCCTATCACTGAGGCCCTGCTCCTTTGCTTCCCCCAAAGACATAAATATTAATAACTCACATTGATGTAGAAATTCAAACTTTGCCAAGAACTTTCTCCGCATCAATTCTAAGAGGGACCTAGTGCAGGCATTATTAGCTTTATTTTAAAAGATGAGGACACTGAAACTTAAAGAGGTTAAGAGCCTTGACTAGAGTCCCAGAGATGAGTTGGAGATGAGACTCAATATCGGGTGCTTTCCACTACAGTAGGCTACTTCCAACCATGTTCTGTTTTCTAGTTGGAATGAATTTTAAAGCAAGACCTTTCCAGGGCCATGAGGAAAGCAACTAGACATTCTAGTTTGAGGGGAAGAGGGGCGTATGAGTGTGTGTATGTGTGACAGATGACGCATTAGACCGAACCTGTGATTCTACAGTTAAAGAGAATCCCCAATGAAGTAACTCCCTTTATCAGCGCGGATCACCTAATGCAGATTTACCTGCTCTGCTATTCTTAGTCTTACAGAATCAGCTAAGTCACTGAGAGGTTGTGCCTTGGCTCATAGAGCCTACCACAGGCCAAACAAATTCAGATCATCCTGAGTCCAAGATCAGCAGAGAGCCATAATGGATAGAGAATCCAGTACACAACACTGCCTGGTTAGGGTGGGACATTTCCAAGGAATAGCGTCTAGACTGCAGGGGTGGGGAACCTGAAGCCTCGAGGCCGCATGTGACCCTCTAGGTCCTCAAGTACAGCCTTTTGACTGAATCCAAACAAAATGAAGATTTTGCTCTGTGAAGTTTGGATCCGGTCAAAGCGTCACACTTGAGGACCTAGAGGGCCACATGCGGCCTCAAGGCCATAGGTTTCCCACCCTGAAGAGGCTAAAAATGAGGTATCTAGGTGCCTAAACAAAAGAGGCCCTGGCAGAGGTCCTTGTCACTGAACATTGATGACCCATGAAGGGCCAGTTCTTTAGAGACTGGTAAAAGGAGGATTTGGTATTTCCTTGTCTCCTAGAGCGCAGTCCTTGGTTTATGGATTAGATCATCCTCCTTAGGTAATATCATTAGTGACTTAAAATCCTAATCCCTCATGACCTAGTTGTTATTGGCACTCAATGATGATAATACATATTGTGGGGTCAAGAACTCAATATTATTCATTATTATCGTGATCACCGTCATTCCCAGGCAAACAGTACTACATGAAAAGTCTGGAAGAATAGCAAAAATGGAAGGGGGTCGTTAAGAACATACAAGATCAGAAGTGGAAACCGTGGATATTCAGAACCGTGTTCTACGTCTAGTCTTCCTTCCATAGCCTAGGACCACTCAAAACTTTTAAACTACGGTTTTCCCTTTCACATCACGGGGGTTAGGGGTGCTCAAGATCTGAAAAATCCATGTAAAATTTTTGGCCCTCCCTTCATACCAGAGAAGACGTCTGAATTATTTTGGTATTAAAAAATAAAATATGTTGATATCATGCAATAATATACATATATTTTTATGCATTTCTGAGTTTCTAAACTTTTTCTGCAGCTTCTGCAAAATTCCCCCCAAAATTTCATTTAATTTCTTATTGCTGACCTGTGATATATAGACACTGCAACAGAGAAAGTCACGATGTGGAAGGGATAACAGTAGAAGCACTTTTTGTAGTTTTAAACTGAAACATGAGGGGAGTTGGGCACTCTCTCTTTATATGTGAAAATGTATGTCCCTAGGGCTGGAAGAGATCAAGCCGGGAACACTCACTGTCTCCTTCCTCCACAGGCAGCACATGGGTCCCTGCTCCAGTGATAAGCCCCTTGGCCATGATCTGTAGAAAGAAAAAACATTTCCTTTGATTGCCTCCATTTTTATTTTAAATCTGTCTCTCATTTGACACCTGCTGCTGAGGCCCAAGTGTCAAGGCAAAAGGGAAAAAGGACAAGAATGAGAAAGGAAAATGGTGAAGCTCAAAGTGTTGGGTAATTCCTAAACTTTGTGCGTTGATCAGAGTTCTGGTTTCCATTCTCACCAGATAATAGAAGGTGAGTTCTTTCAGTTCCTTTAGGGCCTGTCGATTCAGGATGTAGTGCACCAGGATCCCCTGGCTTTGGCCACAGGTCAAGATGTCAAATGCAGGTTTAATGTAGACGTAGCTCTTACTTGAGGAGAAAACATGCTGTAAAGTTTGGTGTGCTGACTGGTGCTGGGGCAATCTCCACATATATCCATAGCAATGCTTCCCTTCTTTGTATCTGGCCTAAGGAAACAGAAGGGAAAGGAGTGGTGTTGTATTATCTGTGACTAAGTTCCAAAGCATAAGACTGAACAGGACTACTCTTTCACCCAGTTGTTGAAAAGCTAGAAATATTGTGCCCCCAAGCCAAAATTTGAGAAAAGCACCTTTCTCCTACAGCCACCATATAATATAGGGCTACTAAACTCTAGAGACAAAAAGAAGAGGCCACTAGTGGTAGTATCTTTATTTGCTCTGACTCTTGGTTGCTTTCCACTGCTCCTGACTCTCAACAAAGTGAATGCTGACATTAGAATTTTGAATATTCAGTCTTTAGCAAGAGGGTGCCTCCTTTTAAGTTTAGAGGGCTTGTCCAAAATAGGTATTATTTGTAAATCTACACCCCACCCTTGCCAAGAGCTCTTTGCTTAGTCCTACCTCCTAAATAATACCTGTGTCCCTCATGAGAGGTCCATTAAACAGGTAGAAAATAAACTGATATCCCCATTCAATATTTGCCATTTTAGATGGCAGGCTTCCTATCATTCTTCATATTTGAGTGGTCCTGTGGTTGCTAGTGTAATGACATCTCTAGAGGAGGGAAGAATAGCCTGAATCTGCATAGATTTATGGGGTTTGGAGACTTTTCCCCCCATCATCTCCTGAGGCAAAGAAATAGAACATTGCTTGGGAGTGGGAAGGTACTAAAAAGAGGACTTGTGAAAAAGAGGAGAGAACACTGTAAAATAGAGACCACACCAGTCATCACCCCAGCTGAGTTCTCCATGACTTCTGCAGCTTTGTAGTGCCCCCAAGCTTCTGGGGAAAGTCCTATGCCCTTACTAGTCTCACTTCAATCCCAAACTATGAGTTATTTCTTTGCCTCAGGAGATGATGGGGTGGGGTGGGGTGGGGGATGGGAGGAAGAGAGAGAGACTCCAAATCCCTACACTTTCCCCCTCTAGAGGAGACATCAGACTAATATCATTACTGGTTGTAGGGGCATACCTTTCTTACTTACTGCAAGATTGATGGAGGGAGAAGTGAAGTTGCTGGTGTCAAATGAGAACTGTGCCAGGCCTTGTGCATTAGTGGTATAGTTTTTGGCAAAGTCTAGGCTTTGGCGATGGCTTGGTTCCACAGAGATAAGGATTTCCTCATTTGGGATGGGTTTATCCTTCCCATCCACTAGGAGCACCTGAGGAATCAAAGCTGTGATTAGTCCTATGCATAGTATCTGGGACAGACACAAATTCATTCTCGCTTTCCTGCCACCAGTCAAATAGCCTGGATCTATTCTGGTGTACTGATTCAAAATGAGTCACTCCATCCTAGCTGTGTATAGGGAAAATCTTGCTGCCCAGGTAGCTAAAAATAGGCAACTAAAACACATTAAGTGATTTTCACTTAATATATCTAGAATAAAAATTACTCCATTCCCAAACCATGTTATACAAATCATCATAGAAGTCTTTGGTTGAGTTGTGCTAGTTCTTAGAATAATTAAAAACTGGTAATATTCAAAGACACTCTTTTTGCTATTTCATGCATTTAAAAATATATTTGTTGAGAGAGAAATGTAAAAAAAGTACTCATGAAAATCAAACTATGTTCAAACTAATATGACATGTGCCATTACCTCAATCTAAAACCACTTATCCGCTATGATCTCCATGGGACACCAAAGTTAGATAGAAGGTGGTAGCAAGCAGGACTATAGAAAATGTGTGTCAACTACTGACCCCTACCTAACTGGTGAATGGAGAAAGATTATATAGGAAGTATCAGAACTGGAAGGAAGGAAGAACTTTGCACCAAATCTATCTAGCTGCTATCAATATCAGCAGCTGGGCTAGCAGCAAATGGAAGGGAGGAAGTTCTGATGTTTATAACACTGAAATTTTTGTTAAGATTCTGTTCTAAGGGAAAGGAATCAAGGGATAATTTCTTGGTGGTTTTGATTTTAAAAAAAACATAGGATGTTGAAGTTGTAAGTGATATGAGAAATCATCTAGCCCAACCTCTCCATTTTCAGATGAGGAAACCAAGACCCCCAAAATTATTAAGAAACTTCTCCAAAGTCATGCAATTGGGTAGTAGAACTGTTGGGGCTCAAATCCAGATCTCCTGTGTGTAGGAGGTACTCTACCTGCCCAAAGAAAGGGAGTCCACGCCTGTAGTGTGAATCCGTATTCACGAACGTGACTTTACTTATAACATCCGTGATATCACAGGATCCAGTTCCAGTCAATTCTACATCTAAAAGAGAAGTAAGCAAGAAGTGATCTCTCTCTTGGAAGAGAACTTTTTCTTGAAATCTAAATATCATATCCACATTTCCCCAACCTTATAGTCATTGCTTATTATGTCCCACATTTGCATGACATACAAACCTGTCCCTTCCTCTGTGATCTTGGCAATCACATCAAGGTTCATCAAAAACTCATTTTTCCTCAGTTGGAAAATCTTGGTTTTTACTTTTTGGGAGGTGCAACCTAAGCCATCTAGCTGAAAGAAAAGAAAATAAAAGAAAGATAAGGATGCTTGAAATGTCATACTGGGTCGGACTAATAGTCAGATTAAGCCAGGATTCTGTCTCTCGGCAGAAAGAACCAGCAGATGTGGTTAGTTAACATAGCTGTAATTTATCATAGAAATTCATAGACATCTACTTGGGTACAAATCTACTTTGGGCAAGCCCAGCTCCCTAGGTCTACCAGTTCACTATTGTTGGATGTTTATTGGATTTTTCATCATATTCTCTTATATGCAGTATTGAAATAGCCCACTAATGGGTCTTCTTGATTCCAGTCTCTCTCCTCTTCAATCCATTCTCCACCCAGCTGCCAAAATACCTTCCTAAGGTCCTGGAACTCTCCTGCTCAAGAGCCTTCAGGAGCTCCCTATTGTCTCTAACACAAAATACAAATTCCCCAGTCCGGAGATTAAAGCCTTCTACAAGCACTCTGTGTTCTACCCCAACCGGGCTACAAGTTGTTTCCTAAATTCCATACTCCATCTCTTGCCTCGATGCATTTGCACAAGCTGTCCCCCTCTGTGTCTCCTCGCCACCTCTCAGAATCTTTATCTTTCTTCAAGGCTTAGTTCAGCCGTTATCTTCTCTGTGAAGTTTGCTCGCTTTGAAGATTTAGAAGTCACACACGCTCACACACGCGCGCGCGCGCGCACACACACACACACACCCCAACAAATCAATCAACATATATTAAGCACCTGGATCCACTCAAGAAACCTAAAGACATGAACTTTTCCTTTTGCCTTTGTACCCCAAGCACTTAACACACTGTCTTGGAGGGAAGCAAGAATGTTGAGCCTGAAGTCAAGAAGAGCCGCTCTAGGTATTTACTAGCTGTGATCTTGGGCAAATCAAATAATTCCTCTCAACCTTTCTTTCCTCATTTACAAAATGAAGAGTTACAGTTGGAATTCCTTTCCACTCTAAATCTATTATACTATCATCTCATGGCCACTTAATAACTGTTTAGTGAATTAAATCAACACCTGTTAGTTTCCTAATAAAAACAGCATCTTCTACTTACCGGCTTGCTGAATTCCTCACAGATGCTCTCTGTTTCTTTGCCATAGCAAGGAGCATACTGTGAGTACTTCCTGCATACACTCACACTTGCCAGACCTGAAACAGGCTCCCCGTAAGTGTATCTGTTACCAAAAATGAAATACAGAAAATAACCCCATTAGTAGTAAAAATAGAGGTTCCTGGTCCTGTTTTCTGGTTTATCTCTATTTCCTCACCTTAGATAGCCAAAGCAAGTTTACTCAGGTTCTCTGGAAATCTTTTTATCTTTTCAGCTCATACTAAATGGAATTTTGGTTAAATGAGGCAAACTAATCTGAATAAATCTCTGATCTCAATAATAAGAAAGAATACTACATATGCACAAAAATAAGGGTAAATGGACAAAGACAATGGAAGAGTATATAGCTAATAAGTTGTTATAGGTAACTATATTGAAGGTCATTTAAAAGACTTTAATTAGTAATAAACATGAATTTATTTGTTTTGTCTTGTCAATGGTTAAATTCATAATGAATGTCTTTTTTTTAATTAAAG
The DNA here is from genome assembly GCF_011100635.1 of Trichosurus vulpecula. NCBI lineage: Eukaryota > Metazoa > Chordata > Mammalia > Diprotodontia > Phalangeridae > Trichosurus > Trichosurus vulpecula. Next base: position 190,715,055 of record NC_050577.1, on the reverse strand, counting down.
AAATACATCCCAACAAACCCTCTGAAACCCAGTCTTTCCCTCCATCTCTGCTTTCTTTGGCTTCTTCCCTATTTTTCTTTTGGTTTTTTCTTTAGTAATATTCATTCTCTTCGGGGGTGTTGCCTCTCCCTAAGCCCTTTTTGATCTATGTCTCCCCAATACCTAATTATAGGATCATAATTTTTCTGATTTCTCTCTGGCTTCTCTCTTCAAAGACCTTCATGTCTATAGTAAATTGTCAGTTAACCCGGTCAGAGAATTCTCCAGCCATTACTGAAATAGAACTGGAGAAGGGGTCTTGTTGTGACCTTGGTACCTCAGAAGGAACAATTTCTTTATTCTATCTATGACCTCTGCTTGGTGGCTGTCACTGTCAAGATCACCCCTCAGCATTGAAGTAGGAAGGTATTCAACTTCTAGTGAAGCAAGAGACATAGAAGTGGCAGGAAACAGCTCTATAGCACAGGGAATGGCTTGGACCCACTAGCAACTTGTCCTGGTATTAAGAAAAATCATGCAAAATTTTCCATTCTTTTAGAGGGAAATTCATTTTCCTCAGGTTCAAACTAGAGAAGAAAACATGACCTACTCACCGCCCACAGACCGACACTGTAAATTCTTCATCCAAGATTGTGATTTTATTTGGCACCTTGACCTGCACCTCAAACTTGGGCAGTACTGTTGGGAAAATATGGAAAGCATGACAGTCTAACAAACTGTTTGCAAACATCATTTTTCTTTGAATCTCTCTACAAGAGTGCCTGAGACAACATCTCAATAGTCTTCAAAAGGCAACTGGATGTCCCCAAGAGTCTGATTTATTTACAGATGTCAACTTGGACCCTTAGAGATCTAACAAATGAAATGTCCTAGACAGATCCTAACAGCTCCAGCAGGAAGTGAAGTAACTACTTAGAAGAGGAGGACTTGTAAGTTCACAGAGAAGGAAGTGGGTTTCCCTTCCACCAGGACTAGAGCGAAAGAAGAGAGAATGCATGGCATTGTTGAGTTGGTTTGAAATGTGGAATTGAGGAGGAGCGGGACCTTGGACCTGTTGGCTCCAATTTTTTCATGGAGATAGGAGGTCCCTTATGAGAAGGAAGGGAGGGGGGTTTGAGGAGAAAAGAGAAAGTTGAGAACAGCTGCTATAGGGAGTATAACAGAGAGTTTAGTAAGAAAGAATAAAAAGATTGGAGAGCAGAAGTGAAGGTCCCATTGCCACTGGATAACACAAATTTGTCATAGACCCACTTAGCACAGTTGTACAATTTCTTCCAGTGGCTTTCATCAGAAGGCAAGCAGGAGTGGAGAAGGTAGATGAGACGTAAGGGCAATCCACAGTTGGGGTTTGTAAGCTCCTTCAAAATAATGACCATGCATTAATTATTTATGTATCTCTCCTTGCACACTGCTCTACATAGTAAGTGCTTAATAAATAGGTCTTGAATGAATGTTTCACTATGGAATATCAGCATTTTCACCTAGTGATGATCCTGGCTGGAATGAAATATAGTGAATTTTCCTCCCAAGCCATCCTAGTCTATGGAAAATGGAGAGAATCTAAATGACCTAAAATCCTAGGAACAAGATGACAATGATCTCCCTACCAGTCTTGAGTCCGTACCAAATTCATCCACCTTAAAGGAATGTTCTTTATTTCCTCCTAGTGGCTTCTGTACCACCACCTTGTAGGAGCCATGAAGGGGTTCTGATGAGAGGGTGAAGGCGAGCTGCTTGAGGCCCCCCTCTAACTTGACATTCTGCCACTGCACGATCCTATTCCTTTGAGGGTCCTGTAAGAAGAAAAGACTATAATGGTATCCAAAGGAACAAGAAGGCTATAGGAGAAGGAGTAGACATGTGAGGACCTCTTAATGACTCAGAGTAGTTTGAAGGGTCTTTAGCCACGCTTTCTTGCAAGGTGGGAAAGGAAGCAATGAGTTGCAACATATTGAAGCTCTGGGAATAGCAAGAACTTTAGGATGGTTTCTCATACTAGCTCATATCTCTGAGATGCCATAGAAAGGTCCCTGTATTTACTGATTCCCCCAGGTTTAAAATGCTCCATTCTGCTTACCTCAATGTACACCAGTGGAAACTGGAAGAGGGAAAAAAAATAAGAGTCAAAAATTATTTCTTAAGACAGAAAATTCGGACAAATCTACAAACAGCTTTACGTGGTTATATCTGCAGTAAAATGCATTCTGTATAGAAGCTTCTCAGAACTATTATTATGTGTATGCATGCACACATACAGATGCTTATGGGGCAACCAAGTGGTGCCATAGTGTACAGAGCACTGGACCTACAGTCAGGAAGATCTGAATTCAAATGTGACCTCGGACACTTACTAGCTGTGTGACCTTGGGCAAGTCACTTAGGATCTGTTTGCCTCGGTTTCTTCATCTGTAAAACAGGGATAATAATAGCACCTATCTTCCCAGCGTTGTTTTGAGGATCCACTGAGATAATATTTGCAAAGTGTTTGGCATGGCACCTTGCACATGGTGGGCGCCATAAAAATATTAGCTATGATGATGACAAAGATGATGTATTTATACATACCTATGTGTTCTCATTCATTTAGGATTTGAGATTTCCTAACTCTAAGTTAGTGATTATAACCCTCTTGTCAAGGCCATCGCCAGGCTATGCCTTTTTACAAACAGGGAGATAGAGGACCTCTTTGTCACTGATTCTAAGGAATGACCACATCCTTAACTCCTCCTATGAGGAAATACACCCTCTGAGTTTATCCAATGTTCAACCTTCCATCAAGAGGATTTATTTACCTTGCGCTCTACTCTAAATATCAGGTGTTACTCTTGAAGGAAGGAAATCTAATTAGACAAGCCAATTGCTCAATCTGGTTCCAGAGGAGAAGATAATGGATAAGGGCAAACAAAAGAAAGGTGATTCACTGTACATAGACTTAGTAAATTCTAAGTTTGGTGAGGTCAAAAGTCACTTATCAGGATCATAGACTTAGAGCTGAAAGGCACATTAGTGGTCATATAGTTCAACTCTCTCATTTTATAGATGAGGAACCTGAGGAACAGGGAGATGAAATGCCTTGTCCCAATTCCCCCAATGATGAAGCTAGGACTTAACCTCAGGTCTTTTGATTCCGCATCCAACACTGTTACCCCTGTATCACACCACTTCCCTTGTTTTCCATGGAGATTACTAGAGAGCTATTTATATAGCAGTTACTTAATAAGAAAAGGAATTTCCTCCTCCTCTTCTCCCTTGATAATGCCTCATATTGGAAATCTTATCCTGAGTTGGGGCTAGAAGTCACTGCTATTATTCGCAGGCTCCCCAGAGGCATGCCCCTCACCTTTATGGTCGTTAGGGTAACTCACCGTCTCATTCAGGGGGCGAAAATTTCCATCCACAGAGACAACACGAAACTGAACTGAAACAAAGAAATATCAACTATGAGGCCCAAAGTCCCTATATTAGTCACTTTAGACAGTGACCTAGGAGGCCAAGAGACAGAGAAAACTGCCATTTTCACTAGGGAAATAATGGGGATGAGGCTCGCCCTTTCTTGGAGTTGCCCTTGACCCTCACAATCTTCATACCTTTTTGTTCTGGCTTGTAGATAGGCTTGTCAGTTTGGACAAAGACCAGACTCTCTGAGTTCTTCAGCAGCACTGTCTTCCGTTTGCTGAAGGTGTGTGTTGGACCACTCACCTGCACAGTGAAGAATGCTACCTCCGAGTTTGATAATAATCTTGGGATCTGGGAAATACAAATGTTTTTCATAACTTACACTGCTCATTCATACTCTGGAGTCCTCATGCCTCAATATAAACTTGCCTTCTCCCTTGATCTCACTAGAGGAGGTTGGTAAAGGGCATGGAGTATTTTTTCCCTTTTTACCAATTTTGCTGAGAGTAATAAGACTTAATTCGCCATATATCTTCCTTTTGTATATATGTCTTGTTTCTTTTACTTCTTTATTCTGTGTCTCTCCATTGTCTACCAAATTAAGTCAAACATTCTTAGCTTGTAATCCATAATATGGTGTTTAATTTCATTCCCATCCAACCTTTTGTCATCTTTTGTTTTGTTTTTTCTTTTGTCACTCTTAATAAATGCTTATTGACTGACTGACTTTGTTTCCCTGCCACCCCTAAAGATCACATTCAGAAAGTGGACTCCTAGTCATCCCCAAACATCTAGTGTTTTCTCACATTTGAGCATTTGCTTACACATATGAAGAAGCTGCCACCCATCAGGTCTCTCAATTTTTAGAGCTTGCACCTATGGAGACTGCTGAGAGTGTATCCCTCACATCCACCCCCTTAGTGACATCATTCCCTCTCTCCTTGGTTTAACAGACATATTGTGCCACCTTCCCAGCCCAAAAGCTCCCTTGCTGTTGTGTACTCTTTGGTCTATTCTAATTAATAGAATGTCTGTGATTTCCATTTGTGATTTTGCTAGGATAAAGGAGTTTACTGAATATTCGTTGTTCACGATGATCTTTCCTGTGGCCAGTATTTGGTGGGAAGGAAGCAAGTTGGCCAATGCAAGATAAGGATTGCCCTTCTTTTTAAGAGCAATCAAGGAAATAAATGGCTTTCATTTCAACCCCATCATATCCCAAGACTAGAGACGTTTGAAGGGCTGCACAGATAGAGAGAGATAGAGAGATAGATAGATAGATATAGAGAGAGAGAGCAAGTATGACAGGGGAGGTCGTGATTGTCTCTCTTTTAATGAAAGTTATTTTGCCTATTTTTTCATTTTGTTCTATGTGTAATTTACATGCATATGTATATCATATATATGTTCTATGTGTAATATAAACCTGCTGTGATTGCATATTGTGCATCAAAATCTATGGGTCCTGAGGTAAGATATGTGGTAGAGTGATTTAACCAAAAGGAGTGAGGATTGAGGCTAAATGTAAATGCAGTAAATGGTATATATTAAAATTTTATCAGTATGCCACCTGTAAACTAGACTCAGGATAGCCAGGGTAAGCCACAGATGGGTCAAAGACCAAGACAGTGCTTCCATGGCGGGAGGAGCAGCTTAGACATGCATTCATGCTCACTCTCCAGTGGCCATCAGGGACTCTGGAACTCCCCCCAAAAATGTTTATCTTGTGCAAGCATCCTTCAGCCAACAGGGAGCAGCTGCAGAGTGTATCTGTGGATCACGTACAGGGCCACTAATTGGTGGCTAGCTAAGATGTTTCATTCTGGGTTCATTCACACCCCAATTTTTGCCTGTGTCAGCACATAGGAGTCAATAATCCAAGCTAACACAGATGTGTATGTCACATGTGTCTTTCACACCAGGTGCTAGCAAATCATTTTCTTCCATTTGAAATTGCTAGGCAAAATAGCTGCATCTTACTTTGGAAAGCCCTTCCTCAATGTTAACAGGAGCTAACTTTGTCATTCATGGAACCTTTCTGGGAGATCAGTGACAGATACTCAGTATCAGCTATCAGTAATTAAGAATGAAGTTGGACTTCCTGACAGGTGTTGGTTTTCCCCGCCCCACGTCTTAGTTGAGAACACCATGCAGTTCTGTCTATTCTTCCAAGGCATTCCCTGTGAAAAGAAAACAAGATCCCCTCCAGAAGGACTCATCTTTGTTCATTATAGAGACCAACCCCAGGGCACTGCAGTAGATTAGTAAGGATCAGATGACCGGTACTCACAGTGAAGGGCACACAGAGGAATGCCTCTTTCTCGTGCACCTGAAGATTGAATAGGGTGCTGCCACTAAACCTGTTGAACTCCAAGGTAACACTTGCAGTCACTGTTTCATTCAAATGGCTCAGAAGCAGACATATTTTCTCAGCGGTGTCGGTACGAAGCAGGGAGGGAACTAACACCATGTACTGACTAGAAAGAGAAAAAGCCCCACCGTCATTGCCTGCTGTGAGCTACCGGCACAACTGTGTTTCCCTCCCAGTCATTGCTACCACCAAAGGCTATGAAGGACGTCTGGTCTGAAGAGCTGGACTGATAGCTGTGAGATCCTACAAAGAAGGGTTTTCCTTCTCCATCATTCTCAGTCAGGGGAATAACATCCTAGGCAAAGTAGGCTTCAGGGTTATTGATATTTCACAGACAGACCTCGCTTTAAGGAAACATCTGAATTAACATTTACGTTTACATGCACACAAAAACCAATTAAATGTCATTTTTTTCCACTTTACATAGCTTACCAACCAGGAAAGCTGTTATCTAACTTGTGAGTAATCTTGACTGAGAGTCAGGAAGATTCGACTTCAAATCCCAACACTACACTTATTATGTGACACCAGGAAAATCAAAATCTCTCAGTGCCAATTCCCTCATCAGCAAAATGGGACTGTTAATTTCTATACCACTTACCTCACCGGAATGTTGTGAGGGATGAATGTAACAACACAGTGAAAGTACTGTTCGGATGCTAGTTGTTAACGAAGCATGTAAAATTTTATTTGTTTTAACAATTCAAATCATATACAAATTTCCCAGGAAATTATCTATTGTATGAAACAAAGTTATGTATAGCCCCAATGTTGTTGCCACTTCATGATGTGAACATTCGCACCTGTATGATACAAAAATTCTTTATATCATTTTGGGCGCCTGCCCACAAACATGGTGCCCCTGGCTACTTTCTTTTTTGCCAGGGTCATAGCACATATGAGATCATAGGGTAATAGCAACTTAAACTCATAGAGCATTTTAAGGTTTAGAGAGTGCTTTCCTCACAATAATGTGATGTAATTTGTCCCATTTTACAGATATGAAAATTGAGGTTTAGCTTACATAGCTGCCCCTTGGCAAAGTTGGGACTAGAGCAGGGGTGGGGAACCTGCAGTCTCAAGGCCACATGTAGCCATCTAGGTCTTCAAGTTCTGCCTTTTGACTGAGTCCAAGTTTTATAGAACAAATCCTTTTATTAGGGGGGTTTGTTCTCTGAAGTTTAGATTCAGTTAAAGGGCCACACTTGAGGACCTAGAGGGCTACATGTGGCCTTGGGGCCACAGGTTCTACATGGACTAGAGTATTAAGGAGAAATGTTCTTCATATTAGTGGCAGAGAAGAGAAAAGACATGGACCAATTTGCTATCCCTGTCAAGTTCCCTCAGATTTATCTAAAAGCAATGATTGCTAGTCATTGTTCATTGACAAGGGGAATAGTTGTTTTCAAAGGGTGAGAGAGAGACTTTCAACATGGTTAATGTGCAAAAAGATGAGCAAGGTAAAAATTATATTATCCCTTTGAACAAAGTCAAAAATAGGTCAGATATAATGGTCTACTAATCAGGCAATGAATTAAAAGTATCACGTTTAAATTGGCAGCTAGGTGGTGTAGGGAATAAGTTGCTAGACTAGTCAGGAACTCCTGAGTTTGAATCTTGCCTAAGATACTTCCTGATTTTATGACAGGGTTGCTACGAGGATCTGGTGAAAGTATATGTGTATATATATATACACATACACACACATATATATATACATATATACACACATATATATATACATATATATATACACACACACATATATATGTATGTATGTATATAATATATACACATATATATACACATACATACACACATATACATTATATGTGTATGTATACATATATGTATATATATTTATAGTGCATCATAAACCTTAAAACTCTATATAAGTGTTAGCTATTAACTTCTTAAAAATAATTTAGCACCTTCTTCCTGTCTTCACAGGCATCTCAAACTCACATGGGGCTACAGTCCCCTGAATGGGGATTCTGATAATACCCTTCTTCGGTGACAGTGAGGGACCAGGCCTGGAGTTCTTTGGGTACCTAAATAGTCATCATCATTTCCCCCTTACAGAAACTGTGGGTGTTGAGGAGAATCTAGAGAAAGGACAGGTGAGGGAGGAGCTGAAGAACCAGGCTCAGGTATCAGTGACTGCCTTTCAAGACAAGAAGGAAGGTAAGAGTTAATTAACAGAAGAAGTTACCTCCATGAGTATTCCAACGAATAGCAGGGATTCTTAATATTGTAATACTTTCAAGGTGCCTTATAACTTTGTAACTTTCCCCACATTTACTATTTTCTAACTCCCGTCCCAATTGTGAAGAACTCTGGAAAGGATTTTGGTTGCTTCTGAGACAAGATTAAGGGAATTAGCTGGGAAGCTGCATCTTAATTTGTATTTGTCATCAATGTAGAAAAAAATGGATAGACTATAGAGGATAGCTGCAGCTGGGAGAAAGGAATATGGCTACCCATTGGGGCCTGGACAGGAGGAAAAACTAAAATGAAGGCCTAAGGTTGGGAAGGGACAAGGATTAACAATGGCTGGAGGCCCTGGGAAACTGACTAACAAATGGTGTCTTGATTGCCTTTCCACCTTCGTCTTCTTAGTCTAGCTGCCCAGTCCCCTTATGTTACCAGCTATACCACCCCACCCAAGCCTTATACTCCCAGGGAAGTAGACAATGCTCCCCAAAATATTGCTCCTAATCTGCCCCTATCAAAATTCCCATTGCCTTGTTTCCTCAATCTCAGCAACTGTGCCAAAAAGCAATTTCCAGTTAGGTATTAAGAACTGATCGTGATTTACTATATAACCCCTTGGGGAGGGAATTTTTGTCAAAATACATATATGTATATATGTGTGTTTGAGGGGGCACTTGGAGGGTCAATATCTTAAGTGCAAAGGAATGAATTTCTAAAGACAGAATGACAAACCAAAATCCTTTTGAGCGTTCTTCATAACTGGAACAGGAGTTAGGCTAGTGGGAGGTATTTGGGAGGCAATGAGCTTTCCTGACTCTTTTTAAGTCACCCCAAGCCCTTCCCCAGGTATTTTCCTATGTCTAAGTTTGGCCGGTATAAAGGAAGTGATTTCAAAAAGTGAGAAGAGTAGATAATCAAAAGGGAAGAAAAGAGACGTAGACAGGAGGGTCAGAGAAGCAAATACAAGTGAGAAGCTAAAAAAGCAAAAAAGAGATTTGGAGTGCAGGCCTATTAGGTAAAAAGAAAAGCTGAAGGTGGGGGTAGGGTTGGGGTGTAGCTTGCTGGTTCCCTTCCAGGCTGTCTCCTCTCTTTGCAAATACCTAGTTTTCTCTGAAAACTTACGGTTCTCCAGAGATTCCAGCGACCGAGGTGAGGAACAACAGGACAAGGCCTAGATAAGGCAACTGGTCCTTCCCCATGGTGTTGGGAAGGGGAAGACAGGGAGGCCACACTTACTCGTTGCCTGGTCCTTGCACAGTGAACTGTTCCTAATAGGCTGGGTTTTATGCTTCTGCTTTCTGCAAACAAGAAGCCCAGCCCACACAACCCAGATTCTCACAAAAGGTCATTGCTCTCTGTTTGCTTCATTGCAGCAAGTCTAATTTTTTGGTAAATTTGGGGCCTGCCTCAGAGATAACATCTACATTCAAATAGAGCCAAGGTTTTTTTTTGTCTGACTATAAAATTTTAAATTCCTTTCCCTGGTTCGTAACAGAACTATTCTGAGGGCATACCTTGGTTTAAGGGGGCACTGTCATTACACCCAAAACATCTCTCTTTCTACTCAGAACAGTATCAGAAGTGTTTCCTTCTCCAGCTCATTTTACAGATGAGAAACTGAGGCAAATAAAGGGAAGTGATCTGCCCAGGGTCATATGCCTAATAGGTGTCTAAGGTCAGATTTGAATTCAGGAGGATAAGTTTTCCTGACTCCAGGCCCAGCACTCTAACCAGTGTGCCACCTAGCTACCCCAAAAGGGCCCTTATAAGAAACAAAAGCTATTTCTCAGATAATCCCCAATAAGGCTGAAATGGTTGAGATCAAGGCTTGGGGAGGAGATTGGTATATAAAATCAGATTACTGTAAGGGGGGGATGTGGGTTGGGATTAAGATGAGAGGAGGAAGAAGGGTGTCAACTACATATTGGATTACTTCCTAATTTTGCCCAGAACAGGAACTTATTATCCCTATCACCTTCCACATCAAGGAAAAAACACTTTCTCTCATTTTCACCAAGTCCTTTAACTCTTAATCCTATAAGCCTATGGATCACTGCATATGCAATGGACTGAGATTCAACTCTGTGCCGTGTCCACTCCCATACACACCCAGCCAAATCATTTCACCAAGTTCCTCTCCTCCTTTGGAGTGGAAAAGACAAAGTAAGGAACAGAGCTTTGAACTAGAAGTCATATACAAAATGAGATTCCTGCTTAGGGCTGCATTGAGAAGCAATGATTTAAAGTATCTAGGGGGGCTTTGGAAAACATTTATTGAAGACCCATCATAGGGAAGACATTGTTATTTGTAATGGAAAAACAGGGGAACAACTGAAAGTCTGCTCAAAGTTTTAGCACAGTTTAGTAATAATATAATATCTAATTGTATATGTATATACTGTATGTGTAATTGCATGATAACATATAAGAGAATAATACATAATAGCCTTTACGTAGGCTAGGTTGAAGGTTTGCAAAGAACTTTACAGGTGTCTCATATTATCTTCACAGCAATCCCGAGAGGTAGGTACAATTATCGTCCCCATTTTACATAGGAGGAATTTGAGGCAGACAGAAGTTAAGTGACTTGCTCAAGGTCATAAGTTAATAAGTACTTGAGGTAGAATTTAAACTCAGGTCTTTTTGATTTCTGGTCCAATTCTCTGTCCATTCACCACCTAAGCCACACGGATCTGTCCAACTTCAGTGCTCCAAAGAAGACAGGAACAAATGAGGAAAGGAAGAAACATAAGAGAAAGGAGAGAGGAGGACAAGAGTCGAGGAAAGATGCGTCAAGAATCAGAAAGAATATTACAAAATGGATAAATCTGATTATGCTAAACTGAAAAGTTTTTGCACAAACAAACCCAATGCGACAAAGATTAGGAGGGAAGCAGAAAATCGGGAAAATATCTTTACAACCAGTGTCTCTACCTAAAATATACAGGGAACTGAGCCAAATTTATAGGAATACAAGTCGTTTCCCAATTGAGAAATGGTTAAAGGATATGAACAGGCAGTTTTCAGAGACAGAAATTAAAAATATCTATAGGCATATGAAAAAATGCTCTAAAGAATCAGGAAGAATATATTATAGATTTCAAACCAATTGAGAGTTATGCAGGTAGGTCAACCGTAAGTGAATTTTATAGAGGAAACACCCACTTTCTTATGCAGTTTGGCAGGCACTGAAACCAATTTCCCCGAGTCCTTAGTCCATTATCTTTTTAAAAGTCCTTTCTAAAGTAATGGCTGGATTATACATTTCACCACTTTTCTTCCAAAAGAACAAGGCTTTAGGCTACATGTAGTTCTGTGAGTACGGATGATGGGGAACATTTCTGCTGGTTACATATTAATCATCTTCCAGCTCAGTTACTGGATATGACCAGATCTATTCCGTAAGCAGTTAGTCTATTTCACAAAGAGAGGCACAGACTGCGTCTCAATAGCAAAATTCCCATGACTTGAATCTACATGGAGCCTTATGGTCCTCAGGAGCTCAGGGTAATCTTCCTCCAGATCAACTTATCATATTTGTACTTCAGAGTACGTGGCACAATGGCTGGCTCATCCACAGCAGAGACTTCACAGATATTGCTTGTTTGATTATAAATACTCATTCCCGATTTGTCATTAGAAGGTGACCCTATATAAAAGTATTAAAAAATTGATTTCTCAAGCATTGCCATCTAAACATTACTAAACTGCTACATGCACTTGTTCTTCAGTCCTTTTTTAGTTGTGTCTGACTCTTTGTGACCTCATTTGGGGTTTTCTGGAGTGGTTTGCATTTTCCTTCTCCATCTCGTTTTATAGACGAGGAAAATGAGGCAAATAGGGTTAAGTTATCTGAAGCCAGATTTGAACTCAGGAGTCTTCCTGACTCCAAGCTGGGCACTTTATCCACTGTGTCACCTAAATGCCCTGTGTACATGCATATATACATACACACATATATACACACACATACAAATATATTTTAAATAGTTCTTCAATAAATTTCACCCTCTTTCGATATGGACATTCTCTCCAATATTTAAGGTCACTACATATGCATTCCTTCCCATCCCTGGTCACTCACATGTTCTTCCATTAGTTGCAAACATGCTGGGTTTCTTCTTGCATTCTCTTGACTATTCCGAGGGTATCATTGGAGTTCTTGCTTACATGTTCAGCCTTTCTTCTCTTTTCTCCTTTAATCACCCATTTCTTTCTGCTGGATAATTTCTTGTTCGAGATGGGGCAGTTTGCTCAGATTCATCCTGCAAATACACTTTCATTGCCGTCTAAGTGACCCTTAAGTTTGATCCTTTGGAAGCCTTACAACCGGCCATACAACACCTAGGGAAGAGTATTGTTTCAAAGATGGGCCCCTGTTTTAGAGAGAAGCTTGAGGTCATTTCTTAAAGGCAGTTGGCATAAAGTCAGCTGGTCCTGGGGAGCATCTTTACTGTCTCTGGTGTTCCTTCTTTAACCTGAACTTGTTTTCCTCCATGACAGAGGACAGCATCTTTGGAGATAGTATATTCCCCTTACTTTGCTTGATATGAATAATCCCAGGACCCCCAAATAAGTTACCTCTAAGGCATTTCAGGATGAAACTAGAAGGAAGACAATGAACAGATAAAAAATGGAAAAGATCTGGAATTATGTTTATGTCATATTTTTTTTTATTCATCAAGAACAAAGGAACATGCAGACTCAAACATCAGAGTTCTGGTTGTACTTTTGAGAAAGTAGGATATGAGCTCCTTGAGGAGGGATTGTTTTATTTTTTTTCTTTGTATACTAGCACCTGGCACATAGGATATTTGGATCATAGGTCTGAAACTGAAAGAGAAACTTAGAAGAAATCTAATCCAAACTCTTCATTTTCTAAATGAGGAAACTGACGCTGAAAAAGGTCAAGTGACTTACATGAATAGTAAGTGACAGAGTTGGGATTTGAACTCAGATCCTATGACTCCAAGTTCAGAATTCTTTCTGTTGTACCAAATTAAAGTCAAAATGCCACTGAAGGATGAAAAAAGCAGCCAGATTAAACCAAATAGATACAGAGAAGGTTCACACTGGAGGCAATGCAATTTTTAAGAATTGGTTCTTAAGTTATCTAAAGGAGGGGAAAATGGGGGTATTTAAAGGCGTGGGAAAAAATGTGTAGGTTTTATTATAAAAAAAAAAAGGAAACCAACAGAACATCAATAACTACCAACCCATATACCTACTTTCTTTCTTTTTTTTAAATGTCTATTTTATTTTTCTACATTTCCATCTATATAAAATTTTAATGAACATAATCCACATATGCATCTAGGGCATTCTGGATGAGGGTGTTAGGAGGTAAAAGGAAATTTTTGTAACAAGTAGCCCACAATTCCATCACATGATTGACAGAAGGATTAGGAAAGCAGCATTATATAATGCCCCTCTGCTTATTGTTTGTTTGTTAAAAAATTATTTTATTTAGTAGAGCAACATGATACTTCAAGGCGTCTCCTATGTTGCTGAGTCATTGTCCAACTCTTGTGACCCCATTTGGTGTTTTCTTGGCAAAGAACTGGAGTGTTTTGCCATTGCCTTCTCCAGCTCATTTTACAGATAAGGAAACTGAGGCAATCAGGTTAAGTGACTGCCCAGGGTCATACAGCTAGTAAATGTCTAACTCCAGGCCTGGCGCTCTATCTACTGCACCCCCCAGTTGTCCATCTCTAATGTTCAAATTATACAAATTTCTTGAAAGATGTAACAACGAAGATAACCTTGTTTGATGATCCTTTGATTATTCCAGAAAACAGAGAAATGAATTTTTTTTGGTGGCACAATGAGACCCACATAATCCAACTCTCTCATATAAGATTAGGAAATGACTTGAGATCAAGTAGGGTTAAGTGATTTGTTCAGGGTATCAAATAGTAAGTGTCTGAGATGAGATTTGAACCAGTTTCTGACTCTTCAGTGCTCCTCCTTCCCCTCCCTTCCCCTCTCTTTTTTCTTCCTTTTCTTCTCTTTCCTTTCCTTTTTTGTTTTTTTTTTTTTCACTTAAGGACCTTTGTTACTGACTCACAACTTCACAGATTATAATTCCCAGATGGATGTTCTTCTAGGATATTCTTCCTGTTCTTAAAGAAAGACTGAACTATTTGTTCTTATTCTATTATCAGATAAGAAACAGGAGGTGAATCCAGGAAATACTCATGTAGAATCATAGTATTCTAGAATTTGGAAGGGATATTACAGGTCACATAGACCAGTGGTGTCAAACTTTCTTTCTCTTTCTTTTCCTTCCTTCCTTCTCTTTCCTTCTTCCTTCCTTCTCCCAGTGTGGAAGCTCCCTCTACCTAAACAGACTGTTAAGTAATTTCTGCAAAATTATAGTGTAAGAGATTACATGTGGCATTGAGGTTTTAAGTGACTTGTCTCTGGTCACACAGCCAGCACATGTCAGGGCAGGATTTGAACACAAATCTTACTGAGTCCAAGTCTAGCTCTCCATTCACTACACCATGCTGTCCCTTCATCTTATCTATAAAATGAGGAAACCAGTCTAGATCAAGCATATCAAACACAGGGCTGCATGCCATTGCATACTGAGTCAGACTAAAATGTAATTGGTTAATATTTAACAAAATAAATAAAAATACAGTACGATATAGATATTAATATATAATTTCCTAAGTCAATATGCAGCCTGCTAGGATCATTATATATGGTTTAATGGTCCCTATTTCTATTTGAGTTTGACATTGGTCAAGATAGTCTAGATGATTTTAATATCCTTTCCAGTTCTAGAACACCATGAAACTATATAAATATCCCCTAGATTCACTTCCTGATTCTTATCTGATAATACAGTAAGAGCAAACAGTTCAGTGTCTCTTTAAGAACATCCTAGAAGAACATCTACTGGGAATTATAATCTGCGAGGAGTCAGTAATAAGAGCCTTAAGTGAAAAATCTCTTGACTCTTGAAATCAAGAGAGGTTTTAGAACTAGACTATGGTCTTCATTTGTTTTGTTTGTAAAACAAACACAGCAAATTAAACAAACTCTGTCATTGTGTGGAAATATTTTCATTGCTACAGATGAAAATCAATTATATTTACCTTTCTCTGATCAGGGCCTTCAAAACTTGCCAAATTATCTAAAATTCTCTATCTACAAAACCTTGTTACACGTGTAAATTTTCACAATGTTTTAGTAAAAAGCAGGCATTTGGATACTTAAAACAAATGCTCCAAAAGCCCTAGTAAAAGCAAAATTTTCAAACATGTTTACAGTATGGAAAATTATAACATCTAATTCTAAGAAGAGAAATGTTTGCAAAGTGTTGAGCAATTCTAAGTGGGAGTAAAAAATAGCCGGTGCACTGGAAAGGTCACTGGACAGGGAGTCAGAAGGAAGCATGGGTTCCAGTACCTACCCTGCCACTAACTGGATCACCCTAGATATAGCACTTAATCTGAATAGGGCTCATTTTTCATTAGTGATGGGAATTGATTAGATGATCTCTAAGTTTATATCAGCTTTCAAAAGCTACAATTCTTGAGCGAATGCAATATTATGTAGTCTTTTTTGTTGGCTGTCCTTCCTTCTCTAGAGAAGAATAGGAAATGGCTGCAAGTTTTCATTTGAGTGGTTGGCAGGCCTAATAAAATATCTCAATAAAAGCATTAGGAAGGCATGAAATAACTTAGAACAGTCATTGGGAAGCCTTCACAAAGAAGTGGACACCTTGTTAAAATACACCTATAAATAACAGAACAAAGTCATGAGGCAGAAAAAGCAGAGGACATATGAGATGACTATCACCAAAAACAATTGACTTAGAAAACAGGACATGAAGAAATGATATAAGACTTATCAGTCTCCCAGAAAATTACTTAAAATTATACAATGAAACAAAAAAACCCGAGTACCATATTTCAAGAAATTATCAAAGAAAATTGCCCAGAAGAGCCTGAAATAGAAGGTAGAGGCACAGAATCTATAGGTCCACATCAAAGAGAAATCTCAGATGAAAACATTGTAAACTCTAACTCCCAGAATTCCCAGGTCAAAAAAATACTTCAAACAGCTAGAAAGTGAGAAAGCACATACAAAGGAAACCAACTAGATAAGGACTGAATTATTTTCAAAGAGCATAAATTAAAGCAATTATAATATCATATATTAGAAGGAAAGGAAAAGGGCTTTGTGTCCAATAATTAGTTTTCCTGCAAAGTTGAGCATGACTGTAAAGGGGGTTTTAAAAAGAACTTTTAGAAGAATCAATTACTTCCAGACATTGTCCTTGAGAAAATCAGAGAAGGACAGAACCTTCCAAAGACACATGCAGAAGACAAAAGAAACTTAAGAAAGGTAAACAAATGGAACAACTAAGAAGTAATAAGTCCGTACTTGGACAACAAAGGGGAGAGAGAAAGTATTGTCCTGCCAGTGTTGCAACAGTCTAAGAGTCAGTGAGGGTAAAAAAAAAAAACAAGCTAAAGAACAAAAACCTTAACAGAGGAAAGAGGAAGAACTTAATATTTCTGGTCATTGGAAAAATGCAGGAAAAGATTATTCATTGATAAACTGGAGAGTATCCAAACAAAGGCTACCACAATGTTGGCAGACATTGAGTCTATATCATGTGAATACCCAGGTGAAGGAAATGGAGATGTTTAGCCTGGAGAAGAGAAAACTTGGGGGAGAAAGGATACAACAACTATTTATATAGGTATTTGAAGGGTAGTCCCATGGAGGGGAGATTAGTCTTGTTTGTATTTGGCTACAGAAGGCAAGAAGTGGAAGTTGTAAAAAAGAAAACTTAGGGTCGATGTCAGGAAAAATTGCTGGCAATTTGAAAACTGTCCAAAAGTGGAATGCCTCTTGAAGTGGTGGATTCCCACTTATTGGAGGTTTTCACTCAGAGTCTGGAGGACCACTTCTCAGGCATGTTATACCGGGGATGTCAGGTACGGATTGGACTTGATGGGGATGAAATGATATGATTATTCAAACCTAGAAGTTGGGTGGATGTTGGGTAAGGGGATCTCAGGAACCTGATCCTTTTCTAGGCTGGGGCAGGAGAGGTTTTTAAAAATAACAACACCAGCAATAGTAAGATTGGAATGGCAGAAAAAAGGGAAGGAATGGGGTTGAGCAGGAATAGAGACTGAGGTGGGTTTGGGAAGTGGGGTTGGAAAGGTATTGAAGGCAGAATACAAAAAGAAAGAAAGGGCAAAAATCAGGAATTTAAGTGTGGACTAAGAGAGGAAGGGGTTAGGATAGGAAATTGGAATTGGATTGGGTTGACACATGAATAAATGAAAGCATTTATTAAACACTTACTTTGATTCCTGTGCTAAGTGCTGTGGGTACAAATAGAAAAGCGAGACACTCCCTGCACTCAGGAAGGTTATTCTAATGAAGCACAAGCACATATGGAAGGTTCCAGCTGCAAATCAGATGGAAAAGTCTCATGGTCCTTAGGGTGAAGAAACAAAAGAGATGGTAATTCTTCTTCTTAAATGCCATTTCCACTGATAAAATTACATCACTTCTGTTGTTGAACTATTTGACAGGGCCAAGGACTTCAGTGGCAAGAACTTTCCTTTCTGGGTCTTTAGGAGATATGACTGTAGCATCTACAGGAGCAATGGCCAGGCTGTATCTCCATAGGAGCGGCTTCCCAGCATGATGGATCAGAGTACTGGACTGGAGGAGATGCTGCTCCTATGGCTCTTGGGTGCAGGGCCTGAGGACAGATTGGGGTTAAGGTGCTGGTAGAGGTGGTGGTTTGACTTGCCTGGCTCATGCTGCCTCCTGTCTCACCCTCAGGTTGTCTTGCAGCTTCAGCTAGACTGGCTTGCCTGTCCTGTATTTGGCAGTTGGCAGACAGTGCCAAATAAAAATATTGAAAGCTAGTTTCATTCTTCCTTCCTCCCACCCCCCTCACTCCTATTCCTTTAAAGAAAAGGGGGCAGGGAGGGAGATAAAGATATAGCAAATGACTATATATAATTGACATAATAATCTAAGGGATTATAGCAAGATTTGATACAAGAAAAAATTAAAGTGGCCTTGGATCATCTGCATAAGATTCTTCTTATTGGTGGGCAGCTAGGTGGCACAGTGGTCAGAGTGCTGGGCTTGGAGTCAGGAAGACTCATCTTCCTGAGTTCAAATCTGGTCTCAGACATTCACTGTGTTACCTTGGGCAAATCATTTAACCCTGTTTGCCTCGGTTTCCTCATCTGTAAAATGAGCGGGGAAGGAAATGGAAAACCACTCCATTCCCCTTGCCAAGAAAACCTTAGATGGGCTCATGAAAAGCTGGACACAACTGAAAACAACAAACAACAACTTCTCATTGGTGAAGATGACAGTGATGCTGCATGCCTATATAAAGGGCAGAGTTGATTCCAGAATTTGGGAAAGAAAGTCCTGCTTCTTGTTTCCTGCTTTGAGAGAAGACACATTTAGTTCCAGACTTTCTTTAAGCAAAAACCTAAAGAGAAAGAAAACAGATTTTGGAAGGCAGACACGTATAGTCCCTTACCATGGCCCTGATTTCCAACTTGCATAGCTAGAGACTCAGGGGAATTTCCCGTTGCGTGAGACTGAGGCCTGTCTCCACAGAGCTGAAATATCTTGCTCTCAGTAGAAGAGCTTATTTACTTCTTTGATTTCTGTTTCTTATCTGCTTGGATAAATGGATTCATTCATTATTTGTTATAGTCTTTTAAGTAACTAATATTTTTTAGAAAGCAACCAAGCCTCTGAATATGAGCTACACTCCCTTCGTTAAAGGATAGTGTCCAGAAGAATGGTTTGAACCTCAAAATCATATCCCCAAGACTAACAATATTTAGAGGAGCAGATAGATATGATTCTAATCCAATCCCCCCTCTCTAAGGAGAGCAAAGTCATCAGTCTCACAGCCCCTTCTCTAGCTCCCCTCCAGGCAGGAATCAAAGTCTCCCTTGGAAAGAAGTGGGCAATATTCCAGAGATATCTATTCATGCCTCCCCATAAGCCATACTCAATTGTGCTATACCAGAAGAGAGAAACCACTGCTTCCTGCCTTGTGTTAGAAATTGGAATCTGTGGCTAATATGACAGAAAAGGAAAATAGTAAATGTTGGAGAAGATGTGGCGAAATTGGGACACTAATGCATTGGGTTTTCTTTTTGTTTTGGTTTGGTTTTTTTTGGAGGGGAGTAGGCAGGGCAATTGGGGTTAAGTGACTTGCCCAAGGTCACACAGCTAGTAAGTGTGTCAAGTGTCTGAGTCTGGATTTGAACTCAGGTCCTCCGGACTCCAAGGTGCTCTACTCACTGCACCACCTAGCTGCCCCGAACTAATGCATTATTGATGCAGTTTTGAACTGTTCCAACCAATCTGGAAAGCAATTTGGAATCGTGCCCAAAAGATAACCAAACTGTACATACCCTTTGATCCAACAATACCACTACTTTGTCTATATCCCAAAGAGATCATAAAACAAGGGAAAAGACCCAAATGCACTAAAATATTTATAGCAGGTCTTTTTGTGGTGGCAAAGAATTGGAAATTGAGGGAATTAGGGAATTGCTAATTAAGGAATGGCTGAACAAGTTGTGGTACATGAATGAAATGTAATACTATTGTACTAAAAGAAATGATGAGCAGAATGGTTTCAGAAAAACCTGGAAAGACTTAAGTGAACTGATCAAAGTAAAGTGAACAGAGCGAGGAGAACACTGTACACAGTAACAGTAACATTGTGCGATGATCAGCAATGGTTGACTGAGCTCTTCTCAGCAATACAGTGAACCGAGACAATTCCAAAAGATTCATGACATAAAATGCTATCCACATCCAGAGAAAGAAGTATGGAGTCTGAATGCAGATCCAAGCAGACTATTTTCACTTGTTTTTTATTTTTCATGGTTTTTCCCTTTTGTTCTTTTTCTTCTTTTACAACATGACTAATATGGAAATATGTTGAACATTATTATATCAGATTGTTTGCTATCTTGGGGAGGAGGGAGGGAAAAATTTGGAACTCAAAATCTTATTAAAAATGAATGTGGAAAACAATCTTTATGTGTAACCGGAAAAATAAAATACCATTTACTAAAAAAAGAAAGGAAGGAAGGAAAGAAGGAAGGAAGGAAGGAAGGAAGGAAGGAAGGAAGGAAGGAAGGAAGGAAGGAAGGAAGGAAGGAAGGAAGGAAGGAAGGAAGGAAGGAAGGAAGGAAGAAAGAAAGAAAGAAAGAAGAAAAGAAAGAAAGAAGAAAGAAAGAAAGAAAGAAAGAAAGAAAGAAAGAAAGAAAGAAAGAAAGAAAGAAAGAAAGAAAGAAATTGGGATCTGTTACTGAAATGTATGAGGCAGCTTGGTGGCTTGGTGGACAGAATGCTGGGCCTAAAGTCAAGAAGAACTGAGTTCAAATCCAGACTCAAATAGTTACTAGCTGTGTGACTCTGGGTAAGTCACTTAATCTCTGTTTGTTTTAATCCATTGGAGAAGGAAATGGCAAACCTTTCCAGTAAATTTGCTAAGAAAACCCTATGGGCAGTATTGGCGTGCTATGGACCATGAAGTCATAAAGAGTCAAATATGATTGAACGACTGAACCACAACATAAACCATATTTAGACCAACACATAACTTACATGAGCACAAGTGCATGTGCGCACGTGCGCGCACACACACACACATACACACAACTCAAGAATAATAATCATAACTGTGAGTTGTTATGGTAATTAGGGTGGGACTTTTTTGCTCTCTTCTTTCTGGAATGCTAAGGCCATCAAGTGCCTTTAATGAGTCTTGCCTTCCTTTGAATAGGGCAGGTAAAGTGGGACCTTTTGTTGTCTTTGTTTTGGAGTGTTTCTCAGCACTAAGGAATCTTTGAATGGGGAGTTTTTGACGACTTGCTTATGTTAAGGGAAGCCCTAGTTCACATGGGTTTGAGTCGCAGGGTTGTGATGCCCTTTGACCTTGAAGAAGTGTATATGTGCTCAGAGGTTAGCGTTTTGCCTTTGGGGGGCACACCCATTGGAAGAGTGTCAGTGATTTGGCCAGATGAGACGCTGGGTAGCTGTTGGAGCCCCCTCTACCCCAGCTTTGAAAACCCAGATGTTGGTACCTCTCTCTCTGGTAACTATGTAATTCCCTGGTCAGACAGCTAGAGGCCTGTCTGTTGATTCCTACGTGTGTTTGCTCTGTTTATATTGTCTCTGTTTGTAATTTCTGTTTGCGTTTGCTCTGAAGTTCAGGGTGCTGACTTTTTTCCCCTGAACTAAGTGAATGATATATGTATGTTTAATTAAAGTAAGATTGTTAACCCCTTAAAGTTGCTTTCCTTAGAAAAGCAGATAAAAGAATCTGTGCCAGCAGCCTTCCTGTGTGCTTTTGTTGTTGGTCTTTCACCCTCACAACAACTGCGAGTGTGAGTGGAATGAACTAATTCACAAAATGAAGGGTGATAAAATCGATTGGAGAGTAAAACCCAACGATTTGTTTATAAGAAGCACACTCAAAACATGAAGATACATACGGAGTCAAAATAAAGGATGAAGTAGAATCTATCGTGCCTCATCTGAATCTAAAAATGCTACAGCAGCATTCTTGATCTCAGACAACAGTAAAAAAATGAAGGTTATGTGAGATAAGCAAAGAAACTATATTATGTTTAAAGGCTTCATAATAATGAAATATTAAATATGTGTGCATGTGTGTGAATATATCGTTTATGTATATATACATATATTCATTGAATGACGTAATGTGAAAGGACTTTAAAGGAAATACCAACTGGATACAGCAAGACTTAGATAAGATGATAGTAATTATAAAGGACTTAAGTATGTATTTCTCAGATTTGGTTCTAACATACTAACAGGAAAAAAGTTATGGTTCTGAGTAGAATATTTTTTAAAATGAGATGTGATAAACCTTTAGCAATTATTAAATGGCATCTAAGGAGTATATCTAGTTTTAAGAATGTACGGCACCTGTACAAAAAAATTAACAATATGCTAGTATTAAAATAATTCCTTACCTCTATTATGAATCTGGAAGTGGCAATGGGGAGCCAGAAGTATTCCAACTCCACCTCAACCAGGGATCTGAGGGAAACGAGTAAAGGTGCAGCCAAGGCTGGAAAGAGTGGCCAAGGAGGCTGTGTCATCGGGGGGAACCAGGTTTCAGTAATACCTAAAAGACGGAAAGAATAGTAGAGGAAAATATATAGGATCAAGGGAATTTTGTTGCTTATGGAACAGGTATTCCAGAGAGTACAGTTGGTTGAAACTTTAGGATGTGAGGGTTGAGGGAATAGGAATAAGGAAACAGGTGGTAGGGTTGAAATGAAGACCTATAGGGGTTCAGAATCACTAGGATATATACAGTATGATATCCTCTTCCCAAAGAAGGCTGGATACCAGGCTGGATATTAATGCAGCATGAGATGGCGTATATGGTCAGATGGCCACATAGTCCATTTCACTTCTCTTCTTCCTTCCTAAGGCTAGAGATTAGACAGAAAATGATCTGATGATGAGTGAAGGGAGCAGAACCAAGAGAACACTGTACGTAACCACAGACACATTGCTTCTGTGATGACTAACTCTGATAGACTTGGCTCTTCTCAACAATGCAAGGTTCTAAGACAGCTCCAAAAGACTCATGATGGAAAAGGCTATCCACATCCAGAGAAAGAATTATGGAATCTGAATGCAGAATGAAGTAAACTATTTTCACTCTTTTTTTCAAATTTTATTTTATTTTTGGTTTTGTTACACCTTTCTCATGATCCATTTCATTGGTTATAATTCTTCATTACAATTTGATTATTGGAAAAGAAGTTTAATGTGAAGGTATATGTAGAAACTAAATCATATTACATGCCATCTTGGGCGGGGAGTGGGGAGGAGAGTGGGGGAGAAAATTTGGAACTCAAAAACTTGTGGCACTGAGCATTGTAAAATAAAAATAATTAATTAATAAAATAAAATAAAATGAGAGAAACAAACAAACAAAAGAAAATTACATTTCCGGAAAGGGAAACATTGTGTAGCATTACCCAGGAACTTTTCCTCAAAGTGAAAGGAACCCCTGTTCACGTAGGAAGATTGGACTGAACACGAACTCAGTGCCTTTCTGGTCTAGAATTTCATCTCTGGAGATTTCTAGGGTACAGAGACAACTCAGAGAGCTTGAATCCAAACTTCACAGAACAAGTCCCCTTAATAAACGAATTTGTTCTGTAAAACTTGGACTCAGTCAAAAGGCCACACCCGGGGACCTAGAAGGCCATATGTGGCCTCGAGGCTGCAGGTTCCTCACCCCTGGTCCAGCCTCTTCACCAAGTTCAGATTCAGGGAGTTAGATCGAGAGCTATAACAAAGCTGATGATCATCCCATACCATCAGCTGGCTCAGGTATAAGGGAAGGCAGGAAAGTCACAAAACAACTAGTCCCATCCAGCCTGTGAGCAGACTAACTTATGATGTTACAGGTGAACTAGGAGAAGTGGTTACACCTGCAGTCGGTTGAGAATACTAAAGACTGCCTAGATGTTTGCTTTGTGCATCATTACATATGTCTATTGTCACACACATTGCTTCTATTTTATTATTATATTCTTACGCTTACTTACTTGTGCATTTATGTCATTAGAGCTGTAAAGCCTGAAAATCTTAAGATGCTATATGAACGCTAGCCATGAGTAGTAGCAATATAGCTGCAGTTATCTGGTAGCTATGTGCTCCTTTATTCTTTGTTCGTGAGTATTCTAACGCTGATGCTTTTGTTTGTTCCTTTGTAGGTCTATTAATATTTTGATAGCTTGCTTTGCTTTGTTTTTGGCTGTTTGTAATTACTGCTTAGGTATTATGGGTATGTAGATACTCCTCGGAGAGGAGCAACAACATCAAAAAACCAGTCTTCCTGTCTTGGTCCATACAGTTTTTCCAACCACAGGGCATTCTCCCTGTGATTTTGGAGCTAGGGTCAAATAGAAGTCACCCTCTCATTTTCAAGAAAGAAACCAAATCAACTTGAGTTGGTGCCTGCAAGTAAACTGTTCTGAGTCCTTCAGGACCGGGGTATGTCATCTCCTTCCTATTCCACTAGAGGTCTCCTCTGTGTTTGGGGCCCACAACCACCATACAAATACAAACACACACGGAGCAAGTTCAATCACTGAGTGAAGAAAATGAAGCTTCCCATCTCAGGAAAGCTGAATCCCTATCCCAATACCAAAGCATGTAAAACTATACACCGAGAGTAAGGAATTAGGGCAGACTGGAAGTCACCCCTTACCCTCCTGTGATGAACCAACTGTCCTAAGTGAAAACTCCCAGCACATGACGCCATCCACCTGGGGGCTGGTACCAAATCAAAGACTACTGGCCAGCAGTCAGTGTAGAAGATCTCTGCCCCTGTTCTCAAGGATCTCTCCCATGCCAGCCATGCAAGCCCAGAGCTCAAAACATAGGAATGACTTGCCAGGACCCTCACTGCATGAGCTGAACTCTGAGTGTTTTTGCCTCTCTGGTAAAATGTCCAAAAATCATGTTGCTCAGCAGCCAGGACCTTATATATAAAGGCCTGTTGGGCCGGGGAGGAGGCAGGGCTCTAGGATCTGCCCTGGAGACTTCAGTCTCTGACATAATAGCCATGTGTTTGTGAAAGGCACTAACACCAAAGGGAGTGCATAAAATCACCCAAGGGAGACTTTTAACATATCATTTCCATTGAATAATAAAAGCCTCCTGTGCTTTACCCACATTATTAGAGGGACCGTATTGCATCAGCCAATTCACAATTGGTAACTCTGGACAAAGAGCAATTGTGTGATACCATCTCACTTGCTGAGTATCAACAAGGGCCCAGGGACAAATAAGCAATTGCTTTTCAAAAGCGTGTGGTCCTTTTGGGGAAGTAGGAGCTCCAGAAGCCTAATGGTCACTTGCTCTGACCACTTCTTGGTGCCTGCCTACGGTCTTTAAAGAACAGCACTTAGCGCAGCACCTGGCACGTAATAGGCACTTAATAAACGTTTATTGATTATTGAACATAGGTTTCCAGAAGCATGGGCCTGCTGGCCCACAAGAGACTGCTGTACAGCCTGTGTTCGATCTTCCAAGGATGTAACCTATTCTGGGTCCAGCTTGAAAGAAGCAAACTTGAGGGTGAATCAGTAAATGGTAACCTTTGGGACCAAGATGGGAAAAGTGGATTCTCCAAAATCCGAAGAGCCTTCTTAGATGGCAGGGAAGTGAGTATCAGTAATTTGTTCTCTAAACTATGCCTTGAATCCTCTGGGTTTTTCCTGTCCACCATATTCCCCAAAACTCTGATGAGGGGGCTGGACCTTGGATTTTCTTTTTTTTTTTGAGGGGGGAAGGCAGGGCAATTGGGGTTAAGTGACTTGCCCAAGCTCACACAGCTAGTACATGTGTCAAGTGTCTGAGGGCTGATTTGAACTCAGGTCCTCCTGACTCCAGGGCCAGTGCTCTACTCACTGTGCCACCTAGTTCCCCCTAGACCTTGGATTTTCTTAAGGTTAATGTTCCTACTCTCTATCTCTCAAACCATTTGATCTAGAACCTCTGCCACTGTGGCCTCATCTGGCCCAGTCAACATTATGTCATCTGTGTAGTGGTATATACCTCAATGCCCTCAGGAAGGGAAGCCTCTTTCAGGTCCCTGCCCAGCATAAAGTGGCAGTGTGAGAGAGAGTTCAGGTAACCCTGGAGAAGGATGGTAAAGGTGTACTGGTCTCCTTTCCAGGTGCTGCTGCTGACTAGCCTCAGTCATAGGACTAGACAAAAAAAAAAAGCACTATAAACAACCCTGCGCCTGAGTTATCTGGTTGATAACACTCATGAGTGGACAATGACAACTCTGTTTAACTCCCTACAAGCCACCAGAGGCTCCCAGGTTCCATTTGCCTTCTTCACTGGCAACATAAGGCTGTAATAAAGGGAGCTGGCATAATGAATTATCCCAGCTTCCTTCATCTCCATCACCACAATGGGAGCCCAATATATGGGATGGTTCAGATGATTCTAAGGACTCCCATCTGGTCCTGCTCTCTGTAAGATGAATAAGCATCCTTCTGGACTCCTCACTACCTCTTACCCCTCCCCTGACAAATCCAATCTGTTGCCAAGGCTTTTTGATCCACCTTTGCAACACCTCTCAAATATACCCCCTTCTCTCCTCGATACTGCCATCACTCTGGTGCAGGCCCTCATCACCTCACACCTGGACTACTGCAATAGCCGGCTGGTGGGTGTGCCTGCCCCAAGTCTCTCCCCACTCCAGTCCATCTTCCATTCAACCACCAAAGTGATTTTTCTAAAACTCACGTCTGACCATGTCACCTCCATTTTCGATAAATTCCAGTAGCAATCTGTCACTTCCAGGATCAGACACAAAATTTTCTCTTTGGTGTTCAAAGCTCTTTATAACTTAATCCCTCACCCCCTTACTTTTTCAGTCTTTTTACATAAGATTGCTTACCACATACTCTACGATCCAGTGACGCTGGCCTCCAGGCTGTTCTATGGTTTTTTGATGTTGTTGCTCCTCTCCGAGGAGTATCTACATACCCATAATACCTAAGCAGTAATTACAAACAGCCAAAAACAAAGCAAAGCAAGCTATCAAAATATTAATAGACCTACAAAGGAACAAACAAAAGCATCAGCGTTAGAATACTCACGAACAAAGAATAAAGGAGCACATAGCTACCAGATAACTGCAGCTATATTGCTACTACTCATGGCTAGCGTTCATATAGCATCTTAAGATTTTCAGGCTTTACAGCTCTAATGACATAAATGCACAAGTAAGTAAGCGTAAGAATATAATAATAAAATAGAAGCAATGTGTGTGACAATAGACATATGTAATGATGCACAAAGCAAACATCTAGGCAGTCTTTAGTATTCTCAACCGACTGCAGGTGTAACCACTTCTCCTAGTTCACCTGTAACATCATAAGTTAGTCTGCTCACAGGCTGGATGGGACTAGTTGTTTTGTGACTTTCCTGCCTTCCCTTATACCTGAGCCAGCTGATGGTATGGGATGATCATCAGCTTTGTTATAGCTCTCGATCTAACTCCCTGAATCTGAACTTGGTGAAGAGGCTGGACCAGGGGTGAGGAACCTGCAGCCTCGAGGCCACATATGGCCTTCTAGGTCCCCGGGTGTGGCCTTTTGACTGAGTCCAAGTTTTACAGAACAAATTCGTTTATTAAGGGGACTTGTTCTGTGAAGTTTGGATTCAAGCTCTCTGAGTTGTCTCTGTACCCTAGAAATCTCCAGAGATGAAATTCTAGACCAGAAAGGCACTGAGTTCGTGTTCAGTCCAATCTTCCTACGTGAACAGGGGTTCCTTTCACTTTGAGGAAAAGTTCCTGGGTAATGCTACACAATGTTTCCCTTTCCGGAAATGTAATTTTCTTTTGTTTGTTTGTTTCTCTCATTTTTATTTTATTTTATTAATTAATTATTTTTATTTTACAATGCTCAGTGCCACAAGTTTTTGAGTTCCAAATTTTCTCCCCCACTCTCCTCCCCACTCCCCGCCCAAGATGGCATGTAATATGATTTAGTTTCTACATATACCTTCACATTAAACTTCTTTTCCAATAATCAAATTGTAATGAAGAATTATAACCAATGAAATGGATCATGAGAAAGGTGTAACAAAACCAAAAATAAAATAAAATTTGAAAAAAAGAGTGAAAATAGTTTACTTCATTCTGCATTCAGATTCCATAATTCTTTCTCTGGATGTGGATAGCCTTTTCCATCATGAGTCTTTTGGAGCTGTCTTAGAACCTTGCATTGTTGAGAAGAGCCAAGTCTATCAGAGTTAGTCATCACAGAAGCAATGTGTCTGTGGTTACGTACAGTGTTCTCTTGGTTCTGCTCCCTTCACTCATCATCAGATCATTTTCTGTCTAATCTCTAGCCTTAGGAAGGAAGAAGAGAAGTGAAATGGACTATGTGGCCATCTGACCATATACGCCATCTCATGCTGCATTAATATCCAGCCTGGTATCCAGCCTTCTTTGGGAAGAGGATATCATACTGTATATATCCTAGTGATTCTGAACCCCTATAGGTCTTCATTTCAACCCTACCACCTGTTTCCTTATTCCTATTCCCTCAACCCTCACATCCTAAAGTTTCAACCAACTGTACTCTCTGGAATACCTGTTCCATAAGCAACAAAATTCCCTTGATCCTATATATTTTCCTCTACTATTCTTTCCGTCTTTTAGGTATTACTGAAACCTGGTTCCCCCCGATGACACAGCCTCCTTGGCCACTCTTTCCAGCCTTGGCTGCACCTTTACTCGTTTCCCTCAGATCCCTGGTTGAGGTGGAGTTGGAATACTTCTGGCTCCCCATTGCCACTTCCAGATTCATAATAGAGGTAAGGAATTATTTTAATACTAGCATATTGTTAATTTTTTTGTACAGGTGCCGTACATTCTTAAAACTAGATATACTCCTTAGATGCCATTTAATAATTGCTAAAGGTTTATCACATCTCATTTTAAAAAATATTCTACTCAGAACCATAACTTTTTTCCTGTTAGTATGTTAGAACCAAATCTGAGAAATACATACTTAAGTCCTTTATAATTACTATCATCTTATCTAAGTCTTGCTGTATCCAGTTGGTATTTCCTTTAAAGTCCTTTCACATTACGTCATTCAATGAATATATGTATATATACATAAACTATATATTCACACACATGCACACATATTTAATATTTCATTATTATGAAGCCTTTAAACATAATATAGTTTCTTTGCTTATCTCACATAACCTTCATTTTTTTACTGTTGTCTGAGATCAAGAATGCTGCTGTAGCATTTTTAGATTCAGATGAGGCACGATAGATTCTACTTCATCCTTTATTTTGACTCCGTATGTATCTTCATGTTTTGAGTGTGCTTCTTATAAACAAATCGTTGGGTTTTACTCTCCAATCGATTTTATCACCCTTCATTTTGTGAATTAGTTCATTCCACTCACACTCGCAGTTGTTGTGAGGGTGAAAGACCAACAACAAAAGCACACAGGAAGGCTGCTGGCACAGATTCTTTTATCTGCTTTTCTAAGGAAAGCAACTTTAAGGGGTTAACAATCTTACTTTAATTAAACATACATATATCATTCACTTAGTTCAGGGGAAAAAAGTCAGCACCCTGAACTTCAGAGCAAATGCAAACAGAAATTACAAACAGAGACAATAAGCTGGGGTAGAGGGGGCTCCAACAGCTACCCTCGGCGGCCATTGCTCCAATGACCAGGATTCTGTTTGTCCTCATGCAACCACCCCAACTCCTAGGTGGAGATCTGCTCACTCCCTGCTCCCTTAGGCCAAAGAGTCACCCTCCTTCCTAGACGAATGATAGGATAAACCAGAGTTCCCATCTTTTCCTGGCCAATTAGTGCTTTGCTCCCCACTCAGACCCCCACCTCTTCCCCTCTTTCCAGCCATACATACCTGTTAGATGCTATGGGATGAATCTACCCCAAGGCTGAATCCTGATAAAAGAATGACCTTCTTGAATTAATTCCTAAATGATTAATTTACTACTACACCATCACACCCTCCCAATCCAAGTACTTCTAAACCCCAAGCTATCATTTTTCAAACCCTGTTCTCTGTTGCCCATTAACTACTCCATAAGTAACAGACTAGCTTCCATCTTAAACTTTCTCTCTGTTTCCATCTTATCTCACTTACTGAGTGAGCTCTTTGCTCATGACCCAGCTTCCCAGTCTACCTTTTCCAGCACTGGTTGTACTTTCACTCTTAACCCCAATTCACTGGTTGTGGTGGCACCATTGGAATACTGCTTGCTCCCCTCCCTTTTGCTACTTCCAGGCTCTTCCTCCATCACTCAATAACTTCTCCTGCATTAAAATCTGCCCTATTCATATTTATTATTGAGTCAAGATTCTGATACCAGTTATCTATTGGTCTCTAGGATATTCTCCTGCTTTCCTCAAAAAGTTCAGTGCCAAAAAAAAAAGTTCAATGCCTCTCTCTTAGTCTTTCTCTCTGC
Organism: Trichosurus vulpecula; assembly: GCF_011100635.1. NCBI lineage: Eukaryota > Metazoa > Chordata > Mammalia > Diprotodontia > Phalangeridae > Trichosurus > Trichosurus vulpecula. Next base: position 190,684,983 of record NC_050577.1, on the reverse strand, counting down.
CCCGTCTCTTGCCTTCAGACTAGGGGATTTCAGCATTGAAATACCCTAACTTGAATTTCAACTTGCATAAGCTAATTGAATTTTAACAACGAAATACCCTAACTTCCCAGTTCCTCAACTTACTTGTTTCATATAACCTACTCTTCCATCCTACTTCAGCTACACACAGAAATAGTTATACCCTTGATTGTGCCATCACCCACAAGTGTTCAACTCCCACATTCATAGTTTCTGAAATTCCTTCATCTGCCTACAATCTGTTGTCATTCCAACCCTCCCTCTGCTTTCAACCCTAACCTGCTTCTTCATCCTCACTATGACCTCCAGTTTCTATACCCTTCAATTCTTTGTCTGACCATCACCCCTGCAATGGCTATACATTCTCCCTCCTTCAATGTCTTGACCCATTGTATACCAGTTCACCTCCACACTATCCTTTTCTCTTGAGTCCCTTGCCCCCTTACGCTATTAAAGATCTTGCCTTATCCAATCTCCACCTTGAATTGCTGCCACCATTCACTGCCTAAGCTCCTACTCATGTGGTGTTGAATTCAGACAGAAAAAAATCATTAAACTGTACTAAATAGTCCATTGCAAATCTGTCACTAACCTCAGCTGGGTCCTCACTACAGCAAAGCAATTCTTGTACACCTCCCTAAGTGATTTACTATTCCATTTGCCACAACAACTTTTCCAAAACTTTTTTCATCTCTATTTAAACTTCTCAGGGCTCTCCCTCCCCGCCCCCCTTCGACTACAAAGTATTACATTAAGATATCATTAGTGACTCCATTTTGCCTTTATCCACCATTTTGTGAAGCTAAGTTTCAACTGCTTGTAAGTCCCCTGATTTTGGAGAAGTCACAAAATTACTCCACTTCCCAAAGGTCACCCAAATTAAGGAATGACAGAAAAATACCTCTTTCACTTTCACTTCAGTATCTCCTGATCCTCCCCACCAATAACAAACCAGGTGTCTCAATCCCTATAATCTTTTTTTTCACTCCCTCAAAATTGCTAATTAATTTTGTAGAAACCAAGGTTCTGGGTCCTTGGCTACCAAGAGCCTTGGGCCCAATTTGTTTTTGCAATTTAGCAATGGCGAGCACTGCTAAATAAACTGTTGTCTAAATGTAACAACTCAGTATCTTTATTCCACTGTAACAAAACTATGCTTCACATTTCACTGGAAAACTTGAGGGGCCATTCACCAGAGTTTCCTCTTCTATACTCACCCTCATTTCACATTATTCAGATGCCTTATGCTACCATTTTCTCCTTCACCTCTGTCTCAGTAAAGAGGTGACCTTTCTTGAAAAAGCAAATGCCTCTACATGCACACTCCACCTTCTCCTGATAATCCTTCTCAATCTCTTTCTGTGTACTGGCTCCTTCTCTGCTGCTACAAGCATAACTATGTCTATCCCTTTCCTCTTCCCCCCCAATTCCTGCTAGGTATCTTATTATATCTCTCTTTCCTTTCATGACTCCTTGAGAAGGCCATCTACCAATCTGTGTCTCCATTCTTTCCTCTCCCTCTCTTCTTAACTCTGCACAATCTGGCTTCTGACCTAATCATTCAACTGAAATAGCTCTCTCCAACATTACCAATGATACCTTGGTTGCCAAATCTAATGACCTTTTCCCATTTCTCATCCTTCTTGAGCTCTCCGCAGTCTTGGACACTGTGATCACTGTCTTCTCCTATATATTCTTCTCTCTAGGTGTTTATGATGCTCTCCTTGTTCTTCTTCTCCTCAATCTCTTTTGCTGGATCTGCAGGCCATGCCCGCTAATGGTGGATGTCCCCAAAACAATTTCTTGGGCTCTCTTCTCTTCTTCCTCTATACTATTATGTGGTGATCTCATCAGCTCCCATGGATTCAGTCATCATCGCTAAGCAGATGATTCTCAGATCTATTTGTCCAGTCTTAACCTCTCTCCTGATTTCTAGCCTCACGTCTCCAACTATCTGTTGCACATCTTGAACTGGATGCTATTAGACATCTTAAACTCAACATTTCCAAAATTGAATTAATTATCTTCTCCTAATATCACATACCATACACCAAGATAAGTTCAAAATGGGTACAGGATTTAGACATAAAGGATGATATCATACAAATTAGTAGAGCATGGAAGAAATTATCTGTCAGACATATGGATAGGGGAAGAATTCATGACCAAACAAGTGATAGAGAGGTTCAAAAAAGGCGAAATGGTTATTTTTAATTACATACAATTAAAGTTTTTGCATAAACAAAACAATCCAGCCAAAATTAAAAGAAAGGTGGGGAAGTGGAGAGGGGGGGAATTCTTTGCAGCAAATTTCTGATAAAGGTCTCATTTCTCAAATGCATAAGAAACTGAGCAAAATGTATAAGAATAAGAGCCATTTCTTAATTGATAGTCAAAGGATATAAACAGAACAGTTTTCAGAGGATGAAATCAAAGCTATCAATAGTCATATGAAAAAAGTTTCCAAATAGTTAATAATTAAAGAAACGCAAATTAAAACATCTCTGAGGTACCACCTCACACCATTATATTGGCTAAGATGACAGAAAAGGAAAATGACAAATGCTGGAGGGATATGGGAAAACAGGTATGTTAATGCATTGTTGGTAGAGCTATGAACTACTCAAATCATTCTGGAAAACAATTTAGAACTATGCCCAAAAAATGACAAAATTGTACATACCCTTTGACTAGCAATACCACTGCTAGGTCTATACTCCAAAGAGATCGAAAAAAGGAAAAGGACCCATGTGTATAAAAATATTCATAGCAACTCTTTTTGTGGTGGCTAAGAATTGCCTATTCAAGGGATGCCCATCAACTGGGGAATACTGAACAAGTTATGGTTTGTGAATGTGATGGCATACAATTGTGCTGTAAAAAAGAAAAAAAATGGTGAAAGGGATGGTTTCAGAAAAACCTGAGAAGATTTATATGAACTGAGGCAAAGTGAAATAATCAGAATAAATGATCAGAATAATCAGGAGAATTATTTACGCAGTGACAGCAATATTATAAAGATAATCACTTGCAAAAGACTTTGTAACTGATCAGTACAATAATCCAGCAAAATTCTGAATGATAAAAAATGCTATCTACCTCACCATAGGGAATTGATGGCCCCAGATTGCAGACTGAAGCATATTTTTTCCTCTTTCTTTTTTTTCTAGAACATGGCCAACATGAAAATATATTTTTCATGAATTCACATATGTAATGGGCATTTCATTTCTGTCCTTCCCAATGGGTAGGAGAGGGGTGAAGGAGGAAGCAAATTTGGAATTGAAAATAGAATAAAACTGAATTAAGAAAAATAAACTCCCAATGACTTCCTATTATCACCAGGATCAAATATAAGATCTCGTTGGCTTTTAAAGCCTTTTACAGCCTGGCCCCTTTATACATTCCATTCTTCTTACACATTACTCCCCTCCATACACTTTGCAATCCAGTGACACTAGCTTCTTTGTTGTTCCACACATACATATCACTTCATCTCCTGACTCCATATATTTTTACAGGCTATTCCTCATACCTGGAATTCTCTTCCTCCTCATCTCAAACTCCTGGTTAAAATTCTACTGTCTTCAAGAAGCCTTTCCCAATTCACCTTAATGCTCATACCTTCCTTATTTCCATGTGCAAAGTTGTTTGCCAGTTGTCTCCCCCATTAAACCATGAACTTCTTAAGAACAGGGATTGGGGTTTTTTAAAATGCCTCTCTGTGTATCCCCATCACTCAGCACAATGCCTGGCACATAGTAGGTACTTAAATAAATTATTATTGACATATTATTATTGACTTATTGACTTGCCTTTCTTACTTCTACTTTCATACTCTTGTCTCATGGCTCCAATTTCACTTGAATGCAGTAGAATTAAGCTTTTGGCTCCAGAACTTCTGGACTGGAGATGATATGGAGAGTTCCCCCTCCCCCAATCAGGAGAGATTCCTTGACTCGTGTGGTCACCAGCTCCATTAGTTGCCCCTTGGCTTTCATTGCATGGTTCCTACATTCTGAGAGCTCTGTCTCTAATCAAGGCATATTTTTAGTCAGTTCACTTTCATCCTTTTTATGCTGGCAGTCCAACTTCGGCAGTATGGTCATCAACAACCTGGGAATTCTGTCTCAGTTTCTATATTCTACTAAGCAGCCTCCTCCAAAAACCACTGAGTTAATCACACCATGTGAGCAGAAGTCTAATCCCTGTCCTATTGAGGGACTCTCCATACATAACTAGAAGGGCTCTAGTAACCTAGTACCATGCAGTATGTCCAACCACTGGACCACGTGGTCATCCATAAGTGTTCAGCTGTTTGTCCTGATAACTTTTGAAAGGCATTGTTTCGATGAATAGTTTTAATTGACTTCCTAGGATTCTTTAAGTAAACCATCATATTATCTGTAAAAAGTGATGTTTCTAGTAATTTCCTTTATTTATTATAAATGCTATTTTTCATTTCATAATAATGAATAAAAGATGCATTGTTACCCAGAAACTAAAAGCAATATATTAAGATGTCCAGTAGGCACCTTAAATTCAATATGTTCAGAATAGAATTCATTATCTTTCCCCCAAGTCCTCCCCGCTCCCCGCCTCTACCTTTCCTATTACTGTAAAGGGCAACACCATCCTCCCAGTCCCTCAGGCTCACAACCTAGAAGTCATCCTAGATTCCTCACTATCTCTCAGTCCCCCACATGCAATCTGTTGTCCAAGGCCTGTTGATTTTATCTTTACAACATCTTCCAAATATATGCCCCCTTCTCTCCTCTGATACTGACACCCCTCTAGAGAAGGCCCTTATCATCTCATACCTGGATTATTGCAATAGCCTGCAGGTGGGTCTGCTGCCTCCTGTCTTTTACCTTCCAATCTATCCTCCAATCAACCACTAAAGTGATTTTCCTAAAGTGCAGGTCAGATCCTGTCAACCTTGTGCCCTATCCTGACTCAATAAATTCCAGTGGCTTCCTATTGCCTCCAGGACCAAATACAAAATGCTCTATTTAGCATTCAAAGCCCTTCATAACCTAGCACCCTCCTATCTTTCAGGTTCTCCTACACATAACTACCTAACGTGTATTCTTTTATCCAGTGACACTGACCTCCAGGCCATTCTATGAACAAGACAGGCTCAGGGAATTTTCTCTGGCTGTCCTCCATGCCTGGAATGCTCCCCTTCCTCTGCTCTTACTACTGACTCCCTCAGCTTCCTTTAAGTCTCAACTAAAATTCCACCATCTACAGGAAGCCTTCCCTAACCCCTCAACTCCAATGCCCTGCCTCTGTTAATTATTTTCTATTTATCCTGTATATGGCTTGTTTTGTATATATTTGTTTACAGGTTGCCTTCCCCATTAGATTGTAAGCTTCTTGAAGGCAAGGACTGTCTTTTGCCTCCTTTTTGTATGCCCAGGTCTTAGCACGGGGCCTGGCACTTAGTAGGTTCTTAATAAACGTTGATTATTAAACAAGGATTGAATCAAAGATTCAAGAAAAACAATAATAAATACATTTTAAAACAATGAATGATCCTAATAGCACCTATCAAAATCTATGGGATATAGCCAAAGCAATAGCAGGGGATAAATTTATAATACAGAGGACCTGTAATAATGAGAAAAAATGAGAAAATAAATGCATGAAGCCCAAAGAAAATAGAAAACAATCAAAGTAAAGGACAAAAAGTAAAAAAAAGAGAAATAATATTTAAGAACAGATCTAAGAAAGGGACAGTTAGGTGGCCCAGTGGATAAAGCACCAGCCCTAAAGTCAGGAGCACCCAAGTTCAAATATGCCCTCAGACACGTACAACAAGTCATTTAACCCTGATAGCCTCAAAAAAAAAAGATCAAAGAAAAAGAGAAAATTAAAGATTAATTCGAACAATCAATGGCTGAGGGTTTTTTATTTAAAAAGACTGACAACATTCATAAACCGTTACCAAGCTATTCCAAAAGAATAGAGGAAAACACATATACACCCCAAAATTACATATGAAAAGGGACAGATCAAAGCAATAAGAGGTTAAGAATATCATCTGAGAATATTGCAGCTATAGAGAAGCTAACAAATTTGAAGACTGAAAATAATTTAAAACTAATTTAAAAATATAATTTGGAAACTAATCATACTAGAGGAATCAATAGTAGAAATCGATAATGATTTATTTACTTCCACACCTCAGTGAATCCATGTCATCATTAGTGTGGAGTACTCCATCCATTGACACGGATCCCAACAAATTCATATTCACCTTGAGTATTGCATGTCCACATTCTCCCAAAAACATGCCACCGAAGGTCCCCCTCACGTGACATGTCTTCCTTTAGATGCTTTTCACGTTCCCCATGTAACTCTATAGCATCCAGGCTGCCTATCTCTTGTTTTTTGTTCTTTCTACATGATCAGTCCACTTTTCTGATTATATTTTCCATATATAATATCTTTGCTATCCCTAGCAAGACGTGCTATGGACTACTTGTGTCCACCAGATATTTCCCCGTTTGGTTGCTTTACAAAACTTTTAGCAATACAAAACAATCATCAAAACAAAGCCAAAAGATGCCTAGAAACCATCTCAGCCAATGATGTCTTAGTCTCCTAACCATCTATAAAGGCATGCCACCTAAGGGCAAAACCACTTTTGAATATAAATCTGCTTCCAAAGCTTCATAGAGAAGGATGGTAGAAGATAATAAGTAGATCTCTTAAGGCAAAGAATAGTAAGGTAAGAGTGATAGACTTGTCATCAGGAAGACCTGAGTTCAAAAACTGCATATTGTACATTCACTGTGTGACCCTGGGCAAGTCACTTAATCTCGCTCAGACTCAATTACTTCATCTGTAAAATGGGGAAGCAAGGTGGCACAGTAGGGTCTGGAGTTAGGAAGACCTGAGTTCAAAAATCAGTCTCAGACACTTACTAGCTATGTGACCCTGGACAAGTCACTTAACCCTGTTTGCCTCAGTTTCCTAATTCTAAAATGAGCTGGAGAAGGAAATGGTAAACCACTCCAGTATCACTGCCAAGAGAATCCCAAATGGGGCCAACGATGGGACTGAAGAATGACTGAACAAGAAAGTGGGGATAATGTTAGCAACAGGTTTGTTGTGAGGGTCAAAGGATACGAAAGTGTTGTTGTTCAGTTGTGTCCAATTCTTTGTGACTCCATGGACCATAGCATGCCAATGGGGTTTCTTGGCAAAGATACTGGAGTGATTTGCCATTTCCTTCCCCAGTGGATTAAGGCAGAGGTTAAGTGACTTGCCCAGGGTCACACAACTAGTAAGTGTCTGAGTCAGGACTTGAACTCAGTTCTTCCTGACTCCGGGCCCAGCACTCTATCCACTGAGTGACCTTAATATGCGTAAGGTACTTTATAGATCTTAAAGTGCTATGCAATTTATAATTATTTTATTATTACTGTTCTCATCATTATCATCTACTGAAAACTTGAGTTGAGACCCTGCTAGGTCAGATGGTTCCTAGAAAATCCTCTTCTCTATTATACACACGTAAAATCTAGTTACAGTAATTAACTCATTTTAAAGTGAGAGAAAATATGGTTCTTTCCTATGCCGCTTCAGGGAATTCGGAGTACAATTACATTGCTCTGAGCCACCAATTAGGAACAACAACTTCCAACACTTGGGCAGAGGATGGCTTTCTACCTTAATTTACACCCTTATTTCTCTCTAGCTAACCCCTGGCTTCTTTGTGGTTGCCTTTTTTTATCATTTCAGAATATTTTGCCATTTTTATTTCCACTTTTCAGTGGTGTGCAATCGCCCCCTTACAGTCCATATACCCAACTTTCTTTCTCTTCTGTTTTTCCAAGATGGTGGACCCTATTGTAACACTTGCTAATTCCAGTTCTAGCGGGGTGGGGGGTGGGGCATCAGGTTCTCAATGGTTCACATTCCATGCGCAGGTCAGGGAAGATTTGCTTTTCTGGATTTGGTGAACATTTCAAACCTATCCTAGCTATAGGCTGTGTTCATTTGATTTTTCTGTAAGGGATCCCCAGGCAAAGCACCATTAAAATGAGAATGAAACAACCACCACAACAGTTAAGGATAATAGCATTTGTAAAGCACTTCCAGGTTTGCAAAGCCCTTTCCACGTTACCTCCCTTGACCTTTACAACAATCCTATGAGGAATGTCATAATTTTTCTCATTTAATAGAGGAGGAAACTGAGGCTAAACTAGTTTAAGTGACACAGCCGGTGTCACGTAGCTAGTAGGAAAGAAGTGTGCCAGGCCCTATGTAAAAGCTGAGGATATAAATACAAACAAACAAACAAAAAGGACAACCACTCCCCTCAAGGAGCTTATGTTCTGATGGGGAAGACACAACACACAAAGGAAGCTAAAAAGAGGTGGGGAGATGGACGTACTTGGCCCACAGGAGCATGATTTTGAAGCACAAAGTCAGGAACAAGGTCACAAGGTAAATGAAGACAAGCCAGCCTGGGCCCCTTCACAAAATGCAGTCCCAAAGATGGCAGCAAAGGGAGAAGGAAGGGCAGACCTCTCTCAGGGGGATGTGCTCAGATGAGCAGGACACAGAAGTAATAGTGTTTGAGGCAAGATCTGAATTCAGGCTGACTTCATGTCTGGCACTATCCATCCAGGGCCAACTAGCTGCCGAAGTACAGGCATACTTCCAAGACGTCGTGGGTTTGGTTGCAGCCACCACAATAAAGCAAATATCTCACTAAAGTGAGTAACAGATTTTTTGGTTTGCCCGTGCATAGAAAAGTTATGTTTACACAGTACTGTAGTCTTATAGTTGTGCAATAGTATTATGTCTAAAAAATGTACATATCTTAATTTTTAAAAATATTGCTAAAAATGCCAGCTATCATCTGAACCTTCAGCAAGTTATAATCTTTCTGTTGGCGGAGGTCCTTGCCCCAATGTCCGTGGCTGCTGACTGATCAAGGTGGTGGCTGCTTGAAGGCTGGGATGGCTATTTCTTTAAATAAGACAACAATGAAATGTGCCTCATTGATTGGCTCTTCCTTTCACTTGAACACTTAGAGGCCATTACAGGGTTATTGATTAGCTTAATTTCAATATTGTTTTATCTCAGAGGAGAGAGAGAGATGGGGGAAAAGGGTCAGTGGAGCATTTAGAACACATATAACATTCATCGACTGAGTTTGCCATTTTATATGAGCATGGTTCAGGAAGCCCAAAAAGCAATTAAAATAGTAACATCGAATATGACTAATCACAGATCATTGTAACAACAGTGCTACTTGCAGCTGCTGTGGGGGTGTAAGGTCAATAACACCAGTACACAGGAGGGCTGCTAGCACAGGTTCTTTGATCTGCTTTTCTAAGGAAGGCAACTTTAAAGGGGTCAACAATCTTACTTTAATCAAACATATATGTACATGTATGTATGTGTGTATGTATATGTGTTATCAGGGCTGTCCAAAGTGCAGCCCACGGGCCACATGCGGCCCACAGTGCGATTTATGGGGCCTGCCTACAAGCATAGAAATTTACATAAATGCTTTAGTAAATGATGAGCTACTGCAGAGCTCTCACTAAAATGGCAATCAAAATATATTGTCTATTGTTTCAATAAAAACCTAAGGTTGGACAGCCATGATATATATCATTCACATAGTTCAGGGGAAAAGTCAGCACCTTGAACTTCAGAGAATATACAAACAGAAATTACAAGCAGAAATTATATAAATACAGCAAATACAAACAGCAAAGACCAACAGACAGGACTTCCAACTGCCTGACCAAAAGCAATACATACGTAGTTACCAGAGAGAGAAGTACCAACATCTGTGTTTTCAAAGCCAGGGGGCTCCTTAAGAGCTACCCAGAGTCTCATCTGGCGACATCACATGAACACTCTTCCCATGAGTGAGCCCCCAAAGCAAAATGCTAACATATACTTCTTCAGGGTCAGAGGGTATCACAACCTTCATGATCTAGGCTCAGGTGACTCAAATTCATGTGACTTAGGCTTCCGGGCCTATTAATGGATGGAAAAGATCTTCCCATTAAGCAAAAATACATTAACAATTCAATCATCATAACAGATACAATAATAATGAGTTTGAGATATTATGAGAATTACCAAAATGTGACACAGAGACATGAGGTGAGCATATACTGTTGGAAAAAGGGCACCAATAGACTTGTTCCATGGAAGACTGCCACAAACCTTCAATTTGCAAAAAAACAAAAACAAAAATACACCAGAATATCTTCAAAGTGCAATAAAATGAAGCACAGTAAAATGAGGTATGCCTGTATTTAACAGTCAATACTTAACTGAACTATGATTTTGTCTTGAAGGCATTTATTCACGTAAGATCAATACCCCTCCCAGACTTTTAAGAATTATTGGGGCTTAAAAATTCAAGCTATTGATGGCATTTCTCCTGGAGCTGTCAAGCAGCAACTTAAACAAGTTTTCAGGGAATAGGCAGATATAGATAAGACAGATAGACAGACAGACAGACAGATAGGTATGGAAATATAATTATAAATATAGGTTTGGTTGTTGTCCTTTGTCCTCAAAGAGGACCAAAATAACATCACTACGTTGGGGTCAAGGTATCCTGTGTCTGACTGTGGCTGATTAGATCAATACGAGCTCAGCTCAGGAGGCTCTACCACAGAATGGTACAAATAGTCTATATGAATATTTGGAGTGGAGTTATCTCTAAATTTGCTCATTTCACAGTTGTTTTATGCTACTGCAATTCTTCTTTGCTCATAGAGTAAGGCATCTTCTTTGATGTGGGCAAGCGGGCACACAATGCTGGGCAGTTCTGTGCCAGTGTCACCCAGTTGATTCTAAAGTCCCACAATTGATTCTAAAATTTTTCAGAGAGACCTTGAGAGTGTCCTTCTATCTCATCTTCTGACTTTCTCCCTGGGAGCACTTGCCTTGTGTGAGTTCTCCATAAAATAGTCTTTTAGGCAAATATGTGTTTGGCATTTGAACAATGCAGCCAGCCCATCAGAGTTGTGCTCTCTGCAGTAGAGTATGATTGTTTGGCAATTCAGCTCAAGAAAGGACCTCAGTGTCTGGTACCTCATCTTGCTAGGTGACCTTCAGAATCTTCCTAAGACAATTCAAATGGAAGTGATTCAGTTTCCTGGCATGGCACTGGTATACTGTCCAAGCTTCACAGGCATACAACAATGAGGTCAGCACAACAGCTCTTTGACCTTCAGTTTGGTAGGCAACCTAATACCTCTTCTTTCCCACACTTTCCTTCAGAGCCTCCCAAACACTGAGCTAGCTCTAACAATGCATGCATCAGCTTCATCATCTATGTGTACATTCCTAGAAAATATACTGCCAAGGTAAGTGAACTTATTTACAGCATTCAAAATTTCTCCATTTACTATAACCAGTGGTTCCACACATGGATGGCGTGGTGTTGGTTGGTGGAGAACCTCTAGTTTCTTGGTGTTAATTGTTAGGCCAAAAATTGTTAGGCCAAACAGCAGAGAATCAATCCATACTTTGCTGTATCTCAGTCTCAGAGGCTCCATTGAGCGCACAAGCATCTGCGAACAGAAAAGCTTACATCAATTCCCCTTCCACTTTAGTCTTGGCTTGTTGCCTTTTCAAGTTAGAGAATTTACCATCAGTGCAGCAGCTGACCTTGATGCCTTTCTATCCTTGTTGAAGGTGTCTGACAACACTGCTGAAAACAAAACACTAAAAAGCATGGGAGCAAGCACACAGCCCTGCTTCACTCCTTTGGTGACTGGGAAAGTGTGAGAGCATCCTCCATTATCCAGAACCCAGGCAAGCATGACATACAATACTGATGAACTTCTCCAAGAAACCAAATTTGGCCATAATTTTCCACAAGTCCACACAACTGACAGTGTCAAAGGCCTTCATTAGAGCAACGAACATTGTATACAGACCTCTGTTCTACTCCTGGCATTTTTCCTGGAGTTGTCAAGCAGCAAACACTACATTGACTGTTCCTCAGTCCTCTCTGAAATCACACTGGCTCTTGAGTCATCTTCTAGGTGAAGGATCAGCCTATTAAGGAGGATTCTAGCAAGAATCTTGCTAGCAATGATTAAGGGATAGATCCCCCAGTGATTGTCACAGGACAACCTATTTCTTTTTCCTTAATAGAGAGGGACAATGGAGACATCCTTGAACTCCTGGGGAGATAACCTCTTCTTGCCATATAACCCTGAAAATTTCTGTCAGTGTTTGTATGAGCAGTGGATCTCCTGCCTTGTAAATCTCAGCTGGAATAGAATCAGCACCAGGTGCTTTGCCACAGGAGAGGAGCCTAAAGGCATTCAAAACCTCTTCTTCAGTTGGAAATCTGTCTAGAGAGAAATTGACTTCAACCTGAGGTAAAAGGTCAGTGACTTCCACATTGATTGATAATGGTCTGTCGAGATCACTATGGAAGTGTTCAGCTCATCTCTCCAGGATTCTGTCCTTATCACTAATCAATGTGGTTCCTTCAATACTGAGGAGTTGAGATGCCCCATAGGTCTTTGGCCCATAAATAGCCTTCCGAGCATCATAAAAGTGCTTTGAATTGTTACTAGCAGCGTTAAACTGAATTTCATCTGCCTTCTTACTAAGCCAAGAATCCTGCATCTCTCTGATTCATTTGCGCTTTATTTTTGATAGCATTAAATGCTGCCTTCTTAGAGATGGATGAAGTATCCTGCTGATAAAACCTATGCAGTTCTCCTTTTTCACTTAGCAGCTTCTGAATTTCCCCAACATTTTAATCAAACCAATCTTGATGCTTGTTCTAGCCCAGGTAAATAAAGGCAGTGGTGTACACCAAATATCTGGATTTGGTGTACAGCCCACTCCTTTTCTGCTCCGCTGTTGCCAGCTGTGCGTTGGCTCAGCTTTCTCTCCAAGTTAGCAACAAACTGTTCACACACAGAAAAGCATCCTAATCTGTTGACATTAAGTCTTCTGGTAGTCATCTTGCCTTGGGGCCCACTGTTTTTGTTGAATGAAAATGTTTAGCTTAGAGAGGATAAATCTATGATCAGTCCAGCACTCTTCACCACATATCACCTTCATCATTCTCACATCCTGTCTCTTCTCCTTACAATGATATAGTCTATTAAATGCCAGTGTTCGCTGTGAGGGTGCATCCACGAAGTTTTATTGCATTGGTGATGTTGGTGTTGGTGATGAAGAGATCAGGAGACTTTGGGCCTCAGTTTCCTCACTTGTGCCATCCACGGTCAGGGCCAAGATCCCCTCAAGGATCACACTGACTAGGCCCTATCCTTGGGCTGACCCCAGAGAAGATATAATCCCTCTGGTTCACTGCCTCCACCTAGACTTAACCTAGACTAAACGAAGCAAGGAGAGTGGGGAGGAGATTTCTTCCCTTCCCCTGCCCTAGGAGTAGGAAATGGAGATTGTAGGACTACAACTTTTATCATTGTGTGGTTTTGGAGCAATAACTTTTTATTTGAACTAGTCACGTAAGAGACATTTATCTATAGTTAAAGGAAATACAGTTTTGCTGAATGATCATAAGCTCATGAGAGAAACGTCATTCAGCAGAAGGAAATATACTATTCACACATCATCACTTAAGTTGGAGGAACAAATTTTGTGTGGCCAATAAGTCACTTTCTTCAAGTATGTGACAAGAAAGTGTGACATAGTAAACAGCTGCTCATCATGTCCAATAAAGATAATATATGAAAAAACTGCTGATAGGGGTCTTGCTACTTGGAGGTTTATTTTGAGCCACGTTATCCCTAACAAAAGTCTTTCTTCTTTCCTTGGTCTCTTTGGAACACAGGCCTAGCAATATTATTGCTGGTTCAGAGGGCTTGAACATTTTAGTCTTTTGGGGCATTCCAAACTGCTTTCCAGAACGACTGGGCCAACTCACAGCTCCACCAATGGTACATTAATGTGCCTGTTTTCCCACAGCCCTTCGAATGTTGTCATTTTCTTTGTCAGCTTTGCCAATCTGGTGGATATAAAGTTGAATCTCAGAGTTTCTTTAATTTGCATTTCTCTATTAATATTTCAGAGAATTTTTTTTCATGTTGCTATTGATTGCTTCATTTCAAAACTACCTATTTGTATCCTATGTCCATTTATCAAAAAAGAGCAATGGCTCTCATTCTTATAAATTTGAATTACGTATCTTAGAAATGAGATCTTTATCCATGGAACTTGTTGCAAAAATTCCTCCCCAAATCAGCAAGGGAATAATTCTGTTACCAGGTAGTGTAATACTTGGGCCACCTACCAAGCAGTTTCATCGGTGGGTCTAACTTTTCCAAAGGGTGCAATATTCAACAGGGGGGTCTCAACCTGAAAATCCTTGGATTATTTCTAATTCCTACCTTTCTGAGCTTTCCATGACATAAACATCTGTCTCCAATGCAATAATGATCTAAGGGCATGGGGAAAGAAAGAGCACATCATTCTGAAGCATTCAAATTATGGGAATCTCAGTATGACTCCTTCACGACAGCCATGTGAGATAGGTGCTATTACTTTTTCTGGCTATTTTACAGATAAGGAAACTGAGGTTGACAAAGGTTGAGTGACTTTCCCAGAATTGCAGAACCCTAAGGCAGGGTTCAAATTCAGGCCTTCTTGATTCCAAGTTCAACACTCTAGCCACTGTGATACCCAACTATTTAGCTGAGAAAGCCCCAGGGTGGTCAGAATGCCCAAGGGTGGGGTGCTTAGAATTCCCATGGAGTAAATAGCAACAGTCAGTAGCAACCAGGGCAGCGATGACCAGCATGATGCCAAAGCACTCAAACCAACACAGAGTAGGGCTGTCTCTGAGGTCCCAGATGCCGTCCTGAAATAGCAGAGAGAGGGCCTTGAAGATCCAGTGCTCTGCACCTCAGAGATCCAAGGGAGCCTAACCTCGTGAGATAGAGATGGGCATAAGAACTTACACAACCCAGGGCAAGACCAAGCAGGACCAAACCACCTTATCCAAGAACACATCAGAGGGTAAAGCCTGACGCTTGCACAAAAGCCCGACTCAGGAACTAAGACCAGAGAGATGAGTAAATCAAAGAAAACACCAACCAGTCTCAACAATTAGTTATAAATCTAACACCACTACAACTATAAGCAAAGACTCAAAACTCCTATCTAGAGATTTTATAACAGGAAGCTAGGTTCATCCCTCACTCCTTATGGGAGTTCATCTTTCTTTAGCAGGTAAATATAAAAATTTTAGAATACTGTAAGGGTATAAGATGAACATGGAGTATTACATTGTTAGAAGAAGTAGAGATCATTTCCAGGTAGGGAAGTCAGAGAAGGCATCATGATTTGGAACTTCAAGGATGGGTAATATATCCACAGTCATGCATGAGAGAGATTGGGTGTACATTCCAGGTTTAGCGAGCAAAGTCTCAGAGTAAAAAAAGCACACTCATCCAATCTGATCAGAATGAAGGGTAAGGATAATGGAATGTAGAAGGATGGCTATATAATTTGGAAACAGACTATGGAGACCTTTGAAGGCCAACCACCGGTCTTTGATATTTATTCTGTAGGTCATGGAGACATACTAGATGTTTCTAAGAATAGAAAGGTGATCAGATTAGCATAATGGGAGATGAATCTGCCATCTCCATGACTGGCTTGGCTAGGTGCCATTGACATTGGTTCTCCTTGAAGAGGCAAATAAAGGAGGTAGCAGAATTGGTTTAAGCATAAACATTGGAAATTTGGTCATTGTGTATTGCAGTAGGAAAATAAGTATCAAAAACAAATAATTGCAAACTTCTGCGCCAGCATCTGTTCAGAGGATGATGAGATATAGTCTATAAGAAATTAATAAAAATCTTCCAAATTAAATCAACTTATGCTTTGATGTTTGATGATTCCAAAGCAAAGATGGACTTAGGGAAAGACAATGAAAGCTATGTTGGAAAATACGATTCAGCAGGAAGAAAGGAGAGAATTCAATACAATTGACTCAGCAAACATTTCATAAGCACCTACCATATGCACAGTATTGTGCTGAATGATAAAAGTACAAATACAAAAAAAGAAATAACCCCTGCCTTTAAGGAGTTTACATTCTGCTAAAGATGCTTAGGCTTGCAGCCTATCCAGAAATCTCATATATATGTCATGAATACTTTCTTAAGAAGAGAGTCAGATGGCACTGGACTTTGTGAACAATTTTTTAAAAAATAAAATAAAATTCATTATATTTTAATGGATAGGAAAAGGCATTACTGATGTGGGAATCAGTTTTTAAGGGTACTGAGGAATTGATTTTCAAGGCATCTGAAAGAAGGATGACAAAAACTTGAAAGATACTAGAAATATGATATGTAATATATAATAATATAATATTAGAAATAAAAATTTACTAGGAGTATGTCAGTAACTATTAATCTATATGCTTACTTTCCTATTAGTGAAACATTTTTGTAAGAATAATCTATACTTGGGGCAGCTAGGTGGTGCAGTGAGTAGAGCACCAGCCCTGGAGTCAGGAGAAGCTGAGTTCAAATCCGACCTCAGGCACTTGACATACTTACTAGCTGTGTGACATTGGGCAAGTCACTTAACCCCAATTCCCCTGCCTTCTCCCCTCCAAAAAAAAAAGAATAATGTATACTTGTATTAAGGATATTCTTGATGGAGGCAAGTAAAGCAAATAGATGAACTTTGCTATCTTTTGCCAAAGATGGACTTTGGCAAACAATATTCTACAGCAGACCATATTTTCTAGTCATGCAGTAGAATAAAAGGTGCAAAAAATATAAAAATCTCATTGTGTTTATTTATTTTTGACAATATGTGTCTTGGTTGAGCAAAATGCCTATAAAACCATAGAAAATTCTTTGTAAGATGTAACTAAAGAGATAACTGTTCAAATGGCCCTCTGATTATTGCTATCAAATAAGTCATATAACAGGGAGATGCAGGCATACCAGGAGTGTTTGCCGTGATCATGGAATTCCCCCTAGATATAAAGGTCCTTCAAATGCTCTTGTTTCAAATGACATTGCATGACTACATCAAGCCTTAGTATGCCTCTGGCCAGCAACGCCTCTGTGTATGGCCTTTTAAAAGAGATCCAAGATTATTGAAAACGGTAAGTTGTAACTATCCAATGGAAAAACCAAGTGGATGAAGAATATCTGTGGTCTAAACTGTGTGCATTTTGGATGGGTAATCTACAGAGCTCATTTGTCAACACTTACAGCTTTAGCTGACACTGCATATTTAATTCTGTTCAACCCACCACTTGCAATATGCAAGGGATTATCCTAGGTCCTAGGAATACAGAGACAAAAATGAAACAGTCCCTGCCTTCAAGGAGTTTACACTCTATTGGGTTAAAATAACATGTATACAGATGATAATACAAAGATAAGTAAAGATACATAGATATGAATTAAATTTAAAATAAGTTTAGCATGGTGAAAATATTAAGTGAACAGGAAGGAAAGTGGCACCAGTCAAGAAAGGCCTTGTGGAAGAAATGACACTTGAGCCAAGCTTTGAAAGGAGCTAAAGATACCAAGAGGCTAAGGTGAGGAGGAAGAGTATCCTAGAGAGAAAGGAAGGAAACACCTTTATTAAGTCCCTACTATGTACCAGGAACTGTGCTAAGCTCTTTTACAAATATTATCTCATTTGATCCTCATAACAAATATTTAAGGTAGGTGCTGTTATTTTTTCACATTTTACAGTCTGAGGCAAACAGAGGGTGAGTGACTTGCTCAGAGTCACACAGCTATGCTTGAGATCAAATTTGAACTTGTCTTCCTGATCCCAGGTCCACAGTTCTTACTCACTTCACCACCTGGGTGCTTCTATTCCAAGGCATGAAGGATATGCTGTGCAAAAGTATAGAAAAAGAAAATGGCATGAAATATACGGGCAACAGCAAGTAGGACTATCGATGTGTTCTACAGAAACACGGAGGGAGGAAAAACACATAAATGTTTCATTCACATCTATGAATTGCTATCTTTGGTCCCGAGTTTCTCCTTAAAATGAAGACGCATCTTTTTCTTCCAGTAATACTACATAGCTGAGAATCATGGAATACCAGTCTTCGAAGAATTAAAGTTGTGGACCTATCTGTGAATGGTTTGGGAGGACTAGGAGTCAGAAGTGGGCAAGAGCCACAGGGGATAAGAAGGCATGGATTGATTCATCATGAATTTATAGCTGGAAAGGACCTTGGAGATGATAGATCATCTAATCGAATCCCTTCTTTTTGTACATGGAGAAACTGAGGCCCAAACAGGTTAAGTATCTTGTTATATAGGTACCAAACGGCAGAGGCGGGATTTTAACTCAGGACCTCTACTTCCAAACCAAGGGGTCATTCCATTGCATCATGATTGACAGATACAGGGATTACCCATATCAACAGGATTACAGGTCCATCAACAAATCAAAAGATTAAAGAACTGGAGATATATACATTGACTAAAATAAGATAAGTGAAAAGAACACAGAAAGGAAGCCAGCTCTGAATAATGGTAATACCCAAAATCAAACTGCCACCTAGAGAGAGTCAGTGAGGGGCAAAACCGTCAGATATGACTGTATCAGTTGTTTTTGCTTAACTGTTTTTCAGTTGGATTTGGGAGGCAGGGTGAGATAGATCCTCAAAAATGATTTGGTCTAAAAACAAAGAATCAATAAAACTTTTTTTTTAATTTGGGAAATTTAGACTGATAACATTTTATTTATTATATTTGAAAGAAATGTATGGTTACTTTCTGTGCAAAAGTGAAAAATACCTGAATTTCATTCCCCACTCACCTAGGTGAATTTGGGAAAATAAATTAACCTCTCTGACCTCCCAGTTTCCTCATTTGTAAATCAGAGATGATACCATTCCCATATATTGATAGCATCATTTTTTGAAGAATCGATGAGATCATAATTTTGAGAGTGTTTTGTAAAAATATCAATGAGCTACATGATAGTAAAACATTGCTATTATGTTAATTAATCCTCATTAAAACCAAGATAATGAAATATTTACTTTTGTGTGAAAGCTTCATAAGCTTTCATGGACGATTAACAAATGGAAAGCATCAAAGGGATTTATTTTCTAAAGCCTTTATTGTTCCTTAAAAACTTATTGAAGAATCAGACAATGGATTATTTATATTTGTACCTACTTGGCTCTAATTGGATCTTTTACAATAAATGATCAGAGGCATACCATCGGCATCTGCGTGGGTGATAAATGTCCAATCAAAGAAGAGGTTTCAAAGGCCAAAAGTCTCCTCTTCCTTGAATCCATTGGTAATGCTCAAGACAGCCAGTAGAGGGAAGTATGATCAAGGGAAATAAAATCATGTCAAGTCAGGCAAATTGGACGTAGAAAGGGGAAACAGGTCAGGGCAGGTTCCCCACCTCTGGGGCAGGGGCTCATCCCTCCACACTATGCTAGCTCAGAATCTTGACAGGAGCTGGCAAACAGGATGGGACCAAAAGGCTGTTTAAACTGTCTTCACCAAAGGGCAGAAATTAGCCATCGTGCTAACTAGCCTGGTCGCCGTCAGGGATGTCTCAGAACAAGAACATGCCTACTGTATCGTAACATTTAGTTTAACAAGATCTTAGAATTCCTCATGCCTGGAATGTATTCCCTCCTTACTCGGCCTCATAAAGTCTCCCTCCTCCGTGGAGATGCAACTCAAGAACCACCTTCTGCATGAAATCTTTTTAGATCTCCTTCCCCCCAACTGCTAATGCTCCCCCTCCCAAACTAGCTTGTATTTAATTGCTTTGTATATATTTGTATTTATTCAATCCTACACCCCTCGTTTCACAGATAAGGAATCTAAGCTCTAGAGAAATAAATCATTTGCCCATGGTCACAGTGCAAAAGCCTGGATTAAACCTCACAAGCAAACATGTAGTATCTGAAATTTTTTTTTCTTTTATGATAAAGAAGCAACTATTTCTGCAAAAGAAAGAATATTAAAGAATCTCTAGGAAACCTCCTGAAACATGTGGCTAGAATTTTCCTTCAGGTGTCATTTGCCAGGCACAAATTCATCTGAGCCACCCCCCTTCCAAAGTCCTTTCCAGAATTTCATTCTAAAAGCCACAGTGACTGGTATATAGTAGACACTTAATAAATGTTTATTGACTGACTGAAAGTTCTCTTCCTTATGGATGAACTAGATCCTTTTGGCTTCAATTTAATAGTTTGCTTCAGTCCTATTCCATTAAGCTAATTTTCTATAGAAGAAAGCATCCAAAAGACTTGGCCTGGAGTCCCAGTTTTTTCTGCTTACTATGACATTGTACCATCTTCACCCAAAACAATAACAAACAACAAAAGGATATTGATGCTTGTATTATTCCTTACCTATCTTACAAAGTTGGTGTGGGGGAGGTATGTTTAATCAGTTTTCAGGAAGCTAGATAGTGTATACATATGAGCTACCGGTGCTGAACTCAGTTAAGGACAAACAAAACTTATATTTGCATATATATGTATGTATGCATTCAATATTCTCCACTTTTTTGTGATTCATGCAACTGTGTGACCTGAGGCAAGTCATTTAATTTACCTCTAAAAGGAGGGAGTCGGACTAAATTTCTGAGGTCCTGACCAGCTTTAGGATTTTATTGATAACTATCCTTTGTTTAAGGGACAGCTAGGTGGCACAGTAGAGTCAAGGAACCTCATCCTAATAAGAGGCTCAAATCTGATTTCAGACATTAGCAGCTGTGTGACCCTAGACAAGTCACTTAACCCTATTTTCCTCATCTGTAAAATAGATGGAGAAGGAAATGGCAAACCACTCCAAGAAAACCCCAAATGGGAACATGAAGAGTCAGACACCACTGAAACGAGTGAACAGCCAAACCCTTTGACCAATGTCACATTCTGAACAACAAATAAAATCCTTTGTCCAAAGTCACACACTACATTAAACTCAGTCCCAGTCATCTTACATTTTCCACTAGGAAGCACTGCCTGATAATATAAACTTTGCAAGTATTGTTAATTATCAAGGAAAATTCCCTTTTTAAAAAGAAATTCTTATTGAATGTTTGGTTTCTACATCATCCTAATTTCTTCCTTTCTCTCCCAGAAAGCCTCCCTGTATAACAAATATTTTTTCAAAGAAAAAAATGGAAAATGTCCTCTGGGCAAAGAATTAAGAAATGATGTAAGGAACATTTAGAAAGATATTAGTATCTTCCCTTGTTTTGTCTGTAATGTAATCCCAGAGCTCAATTCAGGTGCAGTGGGTAGAGAATTGGAACTGGAATCAATCAGGAAGACCTGAGCTCAAATCTTACCTCTGATAGCTATGTAATCCTGCGCAAGACACTTAACCTCTGTCTCTGTTCCTTAACTATAGAATAGGGATGACAGAGAACCTACATGTACTATGAGAATGCTTTTGAGGGTCAAACAAAATAATATTTGTAAAGTGCTTGGTATAGTTCCTGTTACATTTATCGTGGTTCCGTCACTCAGGTCATATCCTACTCTTCGTTCCTGGTACATAGTAGGCACTTAATAAATGCTTGTTCCCACACCTTTGCAATGTGAAACTCTCAAACCCCTTCCTTTAAAGACAGTAATTTTTCTGTTTCTCAAACAGGGAGAACTGAAAATTAAGACACAAATTGTGGAATAGGATTTTATATTCATCCTTTCAATGTGATATAATGCACTACAATTCACAAAGGTATTAGCAAATGAAGGTGTCACAGGACTCCAATCTGCCTTTCACTAGCAGTTGATGAAGAGCCCCCCTCCCTGCCATTGACTGCAGAGCCAGAGGAGCAGGTGACTCAGCCGACTTCTCTCCGACTCTCCAGGTGACATCACACTCCCGGGGAAATGGGGAAAGGCAAGTCTTTGTGTACCCCAGTATCACGGCAACTCCACTGTCTCCCATCTAAATTATGGCCCCAATTAAGCACCTAAGCGGCTAGGGCTGGAGATCTCGCTGAGGGTGCCCGTTTGTCAATTATTTAATTTTTTTGAAAGTAATACAGGGCAGCAGTTGGGAGGATAAGGAAGGGTCTTCAGTAGGAGGTGACTCTGCAGCTAATGTTTGAAGGAAGCTAGAGGCCTGATACTGTGCTATGTTATGCTATGATAAGGTAAATGACTTAGAAATCTAGTAGATATAAAAGGAAAACAGTGTGGATGTTGATGAAATAGGTACCTTGATGATTCTGCCTCTGAAGAGTCTCTAATTCTGTTTACATGCATGAGAGGAAGAACCATTCATTCATTCATCCATTCAACAATCATTTACTCAACTCACATTACATGCCAGGCAATGATACATATCTCACTTAAGTCTTACAAAACCCTGGGAGGCTGATTCTACAGGTATTAATTATGATTATTTCCATTTTACAAGTGAAGAAACAAAAGACTTAGTGAGCCTGTGATTTGTCCAAAGTCTCCAGAGGCAGAGCCAAGATGGCAGAGTAATAGGAAGAACAGAGAGCTTCTCTTGTCGCACAAATCCCCAAGTAAATTATATACAACTCCCCCAAATAAATACGTATATTAGAAAATATACCAGATCAAATCCTGATCAGGAAATCAAATTTTAGAAAACAGCAAATCAATTTTTAGCTGAAGTCCACGTAGAGAAACAAAGAGAGAGGTCTACAGACATTGGGGGTGAAATTTGGCTAGGAGTGTCTATTGTAAGAGCATACCATGGCAGGGTGAGGCTATGACGGCATTATGGAGCCTAAATCAGTGTGGGCTAAAGGAAGAGGTGCCAGCTGGAAGCTTCATCACTCACTACCCCGTTCCAGGTCACAGATCCAGCCATCATTATGAAGTAACAGAAGACTTGGGATATGATATTCCAGAAAGCAAAAGATGTAGCCCCAAAAATAACTTACCCAGGAAGACTGAATATAATCCTCCAGGGGATAAAAGTATTTTTAATGAAAAAGAGGACTTCAATCATTCCAAATGTAAGGACTAGAGCTACACAGAAACTTGAGGAGCCAAGAAAAACATAAAAGAGTAAACATGAACTAATACTTGTAAGGGACTACTAATATTGGGAGGATGATAAATGTATCCCCTCAAACCTTATCATCAGAGGTCATAGAGGGAGTCTAATTAGACAAGAGGAGTAGTTTCTGTAATGTCTTGATGATCTTTAAAAAAAAAAGAATGGAAAAGAGAAGGAAAAAAGGAATACAATGGAGAGGGAAATGGAGAGTAAAGATGGTTAAATTATCTCAATAATTGAGGTGTACAAGTGGAAATCTAGACAAATGAGGAAGGGGTGAAGAGAGTGAATGATACTTAAACCTCATTTCATCATAACTGGTCAAAGACGAAGAATACACACATGTACAGTTGGATACAGAAATAAATTCACTAACAGGGAATGGAAGGAAAAAAGGAAGGAAGGGGTGGAAATAAGAGGTGGGCACAGGATTAAAGGAAGCATTAGGCCTAAGCAAACAAACCCTAAGAATGCACAAAATATTTATAGTATCTTTTTTTTGCAGTAGCAAAGATCTGGGAAAGCTGAGAAGCACTTAGTAATTGAGAAAATGACCGAACAAGTTAGGCATCATAAATATGATGGAATACTACTGTGTTATAAGAAATGATGAAGCCTCATAGAAACCTGGGAAAACTTGTAAGTATTAATGGCAGCCTGAGGTGAGTAGAACGGGAGAATAAGTTTATACCATGACAACAATATCACAAAGGCAAACAATCGAAAAGACTTAAGAACTGTAGTTAATGAAAGGACCGACCACAATTCATGATGAGCCCCTGCTATTCACCTCCCAACTGAGAGGTGAAGGGCACTGAGTATGAAGAACTTAGGCTGATGTTTTTTGACATGACCAATGAAGAAATTTGGTTTCTTTGACTACAGTATCTTTATAACATGAGTTTTGTCTTTCTTTCTGAACTTGGGGTGGGAAGATGTGGTGGGAGGGAAAGAAATAAGACTTCTACTGAGTGAAAAAAACAAATAAATAAAAACCAACCAGGTTTTCCTCACTTCAGTCCTAGTATTCCAGCCACTTACTCAGTCCTGCCTCTATTATCATACATTCATCTTAGTTAAAAAACAAAACAACAAAAACTGAGCCAGTTTTCCATACAGGACACTTTATTTCTATGTCAGCTAATGTTATCAAAAAATCTGTCAATCTTAAAGAAGCATATAAATGTGGGTAATTATTTTATTATTACTGACTTTTTTTTCTTCAAAAGAAAAGGCTGATCTGATCATATATTTACAGCTGAAAGCTCTTGTCAAGACAAATGTTGCTATAGAGAGCTGATCAACAGAGTTTATTAAGCAACTGGAAAGGTTATGGGGGGAATCCTTCATTTGGGATTTGGATTGTATTTTCCTGTACTGGGCCTCTGCACTCAGTTTTATTGTAAGACTTATAGAGTGTAGGTATATCCTAATTTTCTATTTTTCAGTGTAGTAACTTCCTTGGAATGCCATCCCTACCTCACACTAGAAAGTCAGGTCCCAGAAAGGACAGATCTTTCAGGTTCAAGTTACTTTGTGAGTCCACAATCCTGAAAACTATTGTTTTTGAGTCCTTACCAACAGCCTACCTTGAACAGGCATTTAGTTGGTCTAATTAGTTCAAGGAATGAATTGACTTGAATTCCATAAGAGGAAAGGCAGTAGTAGTAGTAGTACTGCATCTCCCTCATAGACCTGGCATGTGCTTGACCACAAATAACAGTGTCAGTAAGAAGAGTGAATGCTAACAAAATTCACCTTAGAGGGGTACACATATTGGGAACACACATGCTAAAGTATGGGCAATAAGAGACAACTCCCACCTGTAATGCTGCATGGTTATAGGGCCATGGATGCCCTGGGCATTACTCCTGGTAACTCTACTCTTGCCCTCTCGACTGGAAGGATGTTGCTGTACTCCTTGCTCTAGTTCCTGGTGCCTCCAGTTTGAGATTCTGTTGACATACTGTAACAGTATACTGTTATTCACTTCAGGAAATAACTAGAACCCTCAAGCCAAGACCAGCAGAAATCTTGAGTCTGGAGCTCACCATTTCCCAGGCAGGATCCGGATCCAAGCCTCTCTCTCATTGCCTTTTGTCAATCCTCTTGGCATTGCTGCTAGGCTCCCTGAGGTTCTCAAATTAAGAATAATTCATATGAAGGTTGGGATTGATAAAGCAACGCCTTTGAATTCTTCTTTCGGGCTCCATTCAAACAGGTTCCTATGGCTAATGAGCTTTATTTCTGATGGGGGGTGGGGAAGGTAGAGAAAAGAAATGAGAGAAAAAGAAATCCCTTTTACCCCACTTCTATACTTTTAAAGAGGCATATGGGAAAAAAGGTAAAGAATAACCTTAGGAACTGAGTTCCTTTTGCCATATCTGGTTCTCTTTTTGTCTGCCAACAATGACTCTCTTCCAGCTGGCTGTTGTTCCCTGTTTTATATCAGTCCAAGGAGAATGACCGATCCTCTAGTCCAAAGACTAGATGTTTCCCTGGCAGCATCAGTTGCCTTCATCCAGCAGCCAAGGCCCTATAATGTTCTGAAGTTGATTTGAGTTTCATGACAACTAAAAGAGTAAAAAAAGTCTACAATGATCAAAGTCCAAAAGGAGCATACCCTTTGTAGTCTGTAAATAGTTCATTCAAGGTGGCCATTCAAAGTCTAAAGGGGGTAAAGTCTGAAACAGACTTTTCCCTAGACTCTTCTATCTCTTCTTCAGTGAAAATTTGAAGTCCTTATAAATAATTTGGGGTTCACTAAGATTTCTGTAGGTATGTAAGTTGCCATTCTACATAGTTTGCATAGATAATATGGCTAGCACAGTGACGTCAGTTAAGGTACATAATTCATGACATTCATAGTATTCAAAACAATCTATACAACTAAAATGCAAGTTCATGCCATATATATGTATACTATATATAGATGTAGTATAAACCACAGAGTAACCAAATATGTAGGTCACATGCAGAAGCATAGCACATGCATAAGTGCTATATAACATGGCATAACAGAATATATATATATATATATATATATCAAAGAAATATATATTGATAGTACATACAGAGCACCCCCACTGCATTCATACTAATGAAACAATGACTCCTAGTTAGGTGTGGCAGGTTATACTAGGTGAATCTCAATCACCATTAACCTATAGCTTATGTTCTTACTATCTATCACCTTCCAGAAACAGAAAACCAGTGCATACAAGTGCCGGCCACTTGCCGCCAGCGGCTACCAGAGAGTGAAAAGGATGCCGCAGAGAGTGAAAACAAAACACGGGCCAGGCGGAAGAGTAAAGAACAGCTCCATTTATTAAACTGAGGGACAGGGCTTATATACTTTTTTAGGCAAGCAGAATCAACAAGTTCACGCACAAAAATATTTCCATTGCATGACTTCCTCATGCTTTGTCCCCTTTTGCTGTAAACAATATTGTGTTAATAGCCCACCCGTGTGTGTTAGCTCGCATATGCCATGGGGGTTTTGGAGAGAGCATGTGCAGAGTTATCAGCCCAGGGCAAGAACAGGCCTCAGCCTGTATCTATATCCCAGAATGGACTTTTCTCAGAGCTGGCCCTCTACATACAAGCTCTGGGGAAGCAGCATTATTTGGTAACATTGCATACTTTCGATTAATTGTAACTCAGCTCCCTGGCCCTCACAGATCTGCCTTACAATGTCACATGACCTGTGAACACCTGTTTTCCAATTACTGAAGATTACAAACCACCAAAAGAGACCAGGTTTCTTAAAGGTTTCTTCCTGCCCTCTCCTGCCACCCTTATTTTGTTCCCTAAATCTAAAATACTCCCCTCTTTATCTCCCCTTCCATCTCTGATTGTTGAAGTTCCTCCCTTTCAGACCTAACTCAGGCGTCTTCACAGCTCACAGAGATTTCTCCTTCACTGGATTTCTCATTCAATTCAGTTTAACAAATATTTATTAGGCCTCCACAGAGTACTTGGCTTTCTGGTCTGGGCTTTTCCCTTTTACTTATCACAGTCCTCCCTTCCCTGACAGTTGTTTAGTTCATCCATATTACATGATAATCTCTCTTGAGTATAGGGTCTTCATCACGCCAGCCTTGGTATCCTCAGCTCCTAATTATACCTTGCACATCAAATTGTCCTAGACAACTTTATCTAGGGTCTTCCCTTTGCCTTCCATTCTACATCATACTTGTGAGAGTACATTATAAGGACAAGAACTGTATCTTTTTCAACTTAGTATGCCCAGCACCTTTTCAGTGGGTTTTCTTTAACTTCATCTCTAGCATAAGAAACAGACGGCATACTGAAAAGTAGTAACAAAAGGAATTATAGGCTATCAGGCAGAAATTATAAGTGCTTATAATCCCTCGGAGAATTAGGCAAGGTAAGCACATTTGCCAGGGTGGGGCAGAGAATATAGAGGAAATAGGAAGAGATAGGAAAAAACATGCTAAATTATCTTCCAAAGTAGTAGGCTCTAATATCGCTGGGCATTCAATGTCCAACCTTTGTTCCACTGTGTATCTGAAATGGCTAGATAAATTCTATTCATTCATCCAACATTTATCAAATGTCTTAGACAGAGGTTCTCAAACTTTTGGTCTAAGATGCTTTACATTCTTACAAATTACTCATCTAAAATGCATAAAATCTCCTAATTCTATTCATTCATACAACATTCATCAAATGACCAAGATGGAATTTGTCAACTCTTGGTCTCAGGACCCATTTTTACTCTTAACGAATTATTAAGGACCCCTCAAAGAGCTTTTCTTCATGTCGTTTTATCTACTGATATTTACTTAACAGAAATTAAAATCTCTTAGAATTATTAGGAAAATAGTTTTGAATCCCCTGTCTCAGATTCATGGACTCTGTTTACTGGGGCAAGGGCTGGAGGATGGAGGAAGAGAGGGGTCAAAGTAAAGAGCTTTCTATGACTCTGTGTTCTTAGGCCAGTACCAAGTAGTTTGATGACTGCTGCTTTATAGTACAGTTTTTATATCTGGTATGGCTAGGCCACCTTCCCTAGCATTTCTTTTCATTACTCCCTTGATAGTCTGGACCTTTTGTTCTTTTTTGTTATTTTTTGTTATTGTTATTTTTGTTTTATTTTATTCAGCTCTGTAAAATAATTTTTGGTAGTTTTATTGGTATGGCACTGAATAAGTAAATCAATATAAGTAAAATTGTCATTTTTATTATATTAGCTTGGCCTAACCACGAGCAACTGATGTTTTTCCACTTATTTAGATCTGACATTATTTGTATTAAAGTGTTTTGTAATTGTGTTCATATAGGTCCTGGGTTTGTCTTGGCAGGCAGACTCCCAATATTTATAGTATCTACAGAACTTTAAATGGAATTTCTCTTCTATCCCTTGCTGTTGGGCTTTGTTAGTAATATACAGGAATGACAAGGATTATGTGGGTTTACTTTATATCCTGAAATTTTGCTAAAGTTATGTATTATTTCAAGTAGTTTTTTACTTGGATCTCTGGGATTCTTTAAGTAAGACGCAGTAGTCAATGACTATATCTTTGATAAACCCAAAGAATCCATTTCTGGGTTAAAAATTCCACTATTTCACAAAAACTGCTGGGAAAACTGGAAAATAGTAATGGCAGAAACTGGGCATAGACCATAATCTTACACCATATTACCAAAATAAGTCATGATTTAGGAATAAAGGCTGATACTATAAGCAATTTGGGAGAGCAAGGAATAGTTTAACCTGTCAGATCTATGGAGAAGGAAGAATTCATGTCCAAACAGAGATAGAAAGCATTACAAAATGCAAAATGGATAATTCTGATTATGTGAAATTGAAAAGTTCTTGTACAATAAAGCCAAAGCAACAAAGATTAGGAGGGAAGGCAGAAAACTGGGAGAAAATCTTTACAACCAGTGTCTCTGATAAAGGCCTCATCTCTAAAATATACAGGGAACTGATTAGAATTTGTAGGAATACAAGTCATTCCCCAATTGAGAAATGGTCCAAGGATATGAACAGGCAGTTTTCAGAGGAAGAAATTAAAGATATCTTGTAGGCATGTGAAAAAATGTTTCTAGATCATTATTGATTAGAGAAACAACTCTTAGTACCACATCACTCCTGTCAGATTGGTTAACATGACAAAACAGGAAAATGATAAATGGCTGGAGAAGATATGGGAAAATTGGAACACTGTTACTTGTTGGTGGAATTGTGAACCGATCCAGCCATTTTGGAGAGCAATTTGGAACTATGCCCAAAGGGCTATAAAAATGTGCATACCCTTTGACCCAGCAATACCACTTCCAGGGCTATATCCCAAAGAGGTCACACAAGTGGGAAATGGACTAGGATGTACAAAAATATTATAGCAGCTCTTTTTGTGGTGGCAAAGAATTGGAAATCAAGGGGAGGCCCATCAATTGGGGAATGGCTAAACAAATTGTGGTATATGAATGTAATGGAATACTATTGTGCTATAAGAAATGAGGAGCAGGTGGACTTCACTATAACCTGGAAAGACTTATAATGAACTGATGCTGAGTGAGGGGAGCAGAACCGGGAGAATGAGATACATGATTACAGACACATGGTATCTGTGATAGACTTGGCTCTTTTCATCAATGCAAGGTTCAAGACAATTCTGAAAGACTCATGATGGAAAAAAGCTATCACATCCAGAGAAAGAATTACAGAGCGTGATGCAGAGTGAGGGAAACTATTTACTTTCTTTTTTCCCTTTTTTTTTGTTTTGTTTCTTCTTTCTTGTGGGTCATTCCATTGGTTATAGTTCTTCTTTACAACTGGACTATTATGTAAATAGTTCATGCAAGGTATAGTAGAACCTATGTCAGATTACATGCCATCTTGGGGGGGAGGGGGGAAGGAGAGGGAAGGAGAGAAAATTGTAACTCAAAAATTTGTGGAACTGTTTTGTAAACTAAAATAAAAAAATAAATTAAATTTAAAAAGAATTAAAAAAAAAAACAAAATAAAGAGCTTAGTCCCTGTCATCTGATATTTACAATCTTTCCAGAAAGCCAAAACACAAGGAACAAAGAAGAGTGACTTACATTGGACATAAACACACCTTAGAGTTGGGGTTCTTAACCTGAGGTCTATCAACCTGTTGCTATTAAAAAAAATTTCATAACTATTTCAATGTGTTGGTTCTCTTTTTTTCTTTTTTCTTTTTTTTTTTTTGCAGGTGGGAAGGCAGAGCATTGGGGTTGGGTGACTTGCCCAAGGTCACACAGCTAGTAAGTTGTGTCAAGTGTCTGAGACCAGATTTGAACTCAGGTCCTCCCCATATATACAAAAATATTTGTAGCAGCTCTTTTTGTAGTAGCAAAGAATTGGAAATCAAGAGAACGCCCATCAATTGGGGAATGGCTGAACGACTTGTGGTATACAAAGGTAATGGAATACTATTGCGCTATAAGAAATTGGGATGATACAGATTTCATAATAACCTGGAAAAACCTGCACGATATAATGCACTCTGGTCCTCCTGACTCCAGAGTCCTCCCGACTCCAGGGCCGGTGCTTTACTCACTGCACCACCTAGCTGCCCCATTGGTTCTCTATAGAAACCTGTGTATTTTATTTTATACATTTAAAAATATTATTCTGAGGGCAGCTAGGTGGCGCAGTGAGTAGAGCACCAGCCCTGGAGTCAGGAGGACCTGAGTTCAAATCCAACCTCAGACACTAGACACACTAGCTGTGTGACCTTGGGCAAGTCACTTAACCCCAATTGCCCTGCCTCCCCCCTCCAAAAAAAAACCAAAACATTATCCTGAGGAATCCAGAGGCTTTAACCGAATGTCAGAGGAGACCATGACAAAGAACAGGTTAAGAACCTTTGCCTTAGAGAGCAGTCACCGTCATGGCATATCACTGTTTAAGAAATTCTTGGTGAAAAGACTCATGATGGAAAATGGCATCCATACCCAGAAGTAGAACTATGACGTCTGAATTCAGATTGAAGAATATTATTTGCTCCCTTTTTTTTCTTCTTCCTCTTGGTTCCTCCCCATTGGTTCTGATTCTTCTTTACAATATGACTAATGTGAAGATATGTTTAATATGAATGTATATGTAAAGCCTATATGAGATTGCACACCATCTTGGGGAGGAGGAAGGGGAGGAAGGGAGAGAAAATTTAGAACTCAAAATCTTATGGAAGTAAGTGTTGAAAACTAAAAATTAATTAATTAGAAATTTGTTGAAGGAGCTGGTAAACTCCCACTCAAAGGAAGGCAACCAGCCTGTTGCAGCAGATTGGTGACAACTCCAAACACAGCAAGGCTTGCAAAGGCAGGCATTTTGCCACTGGAGCTGTACTTCCCCCAAATACTCTTCAAATCTAACACCAAACCCATCCCCCCACCCCAGCCCTCTTCCCTGAAATCAAATTTTTGAGTTCAAAAAGACAGGTTCTGCTCCCATGACGCAGAGTGCTCCAGGGTTGTCACATGTATCCTAGGTGAAGAGGAATGCCTGGTAGTGTGGGAAACTCCCTCAATTTCAGTAACCCCCACACCCCAGGTCCTTCTTATTCTGGGTCAGAATCTGAATAGAAGACAAAGATGCAGGTTTTGAGCAGCTGTATGCACTGGAATTTTTTTTTGCTCCTACCAAGATTGCTTTTGCTGGCAAGTCCCTGGGTAAGGGTCTGCCCAAGTATAGGGCTCAGCCCAGGTGTCACCTCTTTCAAGGCTGATTCCTCTAGTTTCAGCACTGTCTATCCTCCCCCATCACTTTATATTTATTTGTGTGTGTGTATTCACATATACATATATGTGTGTGTTATACATATACGTATATATGTGTGTATACATATATTTATATGCAGAGAGAGAGAGAGAGAGAGGTGAGAGAGATTTTGAGAGAGAGAGCCCACTTCTATTGCTTACCTGTGCAGCTAGGTGTCGAAGTGGATAGAGTGCCAGGCCTGGAGTCTGGAAGACTCATCTTCATGAATTCAAATTCTAACCCCAGACACAAACTGTGTGACCCTGGGCAAGTCGCTTAGCCCTGTTTGCTTCAGTTTCCTCATCTGTAAAATGAGCTGGAGAAGGAAATGGCAAACCACTTCAGTATCTTTGCGAAGAAAACCCCAAATGAGGTCACAAAGCATCAGACACAACTTAAAATGACTGACCAACAAAAAATTATTTGTCAATCATATCCATCCCACCCCCACCTCCAAGTACAGAATGGTAGCTCCTTGAGGGCAGGGATCTGCTCAGTTTTGAATCTGTATCCCCAGGGCCTACCACAATGCCCCAAGATGTGCCTTAAAGAACTAATAAATGTTTATGTATTGGTTGCTAAGAAAAATAAGCCAGGGGCAGAGGAGAGGAAGAGAGGAAGGAGAGAGTGATTTTAAGGAAAATAAATGCAAATGGAATTTTCAAACTTGAGGAAAGCAAGGCGAATTGGAGGATGTATTCTCCTCCACCTTCCCAAAATGAGGAGCTGAAGTTCGGAGAAGTGTTTGAAATTCCAGAGAAACTTCAAGAAAAGAGACAGGGGAGCACTCGAGACCAGAAAGGAGAAAAGCACAAGAAAGAGGCACTGGGAAAGAATTAACCGAAGAAACCGGAGGCAAATGTTGACCTAGAATCGGCCTGGATGAAAAACTGCATCTGGGGCTAACTTCCAGTTGTCAGACTCCACCCATCCCCCCACCTCACCTCTGCCCTCTTAACCCTCTGTTGTTTTCCCTCTTCTAATAGGCTCATCTACCAGATTAGAAGTCTGATGCAGTATCCTAATTGCAAAGACGCTTCCCATCAGAATTCATTGGACTATTATTTTTAGAAGTTCATTTCAAAATTAAATAATGGGACAGGGGTGTTCCCAAATGGTATATCACATGAGAATCACTTCTGCATAGCACTACCCAAAGCATGTATTTGTCAATGAAATCAAGGTGCACCAAACACAGTGCTGGGGAAGAAGAAAATAGGACCAAAAATAAAATTATGGCTAACCAGAATCTTAAAGTCTTACAGTGCACAATGCTGGGTCACAAGTGGAAAAGGAATCTGCAAAACAAAGTGCTTTGCATGGTCAGAGGAGAAAGGTCAGGTGGAAGATTTATGGGGGGTGGGTGGGTTGAAGGAATCTTTTGAGTTGGGGTTTAAAGAGTAGGTAGGGATTCTGGCAAAAGGGGTGGGGGTAGAATCTAGACCAGGAATTGTAAGATCTCAGGCACTTTTTTTTTTGGCTGCAGGGGGGAAGGCTGGGCAACTGGGGTTAAGTGACTTGCCCAAGGTCACACAGCTAATAAAAGTGTGTCAAGTGTCAGAGGGAGGATTTGAACTCAGGTCCTCCTGACTCCAGAACCTGTGCTCTACTCACTGCTCCACCTAGCTGCCCCCCATTTCAGGTACTTTTGAGGGTTAGAAAGTAGTCTTGTTTTTTTTTCTGGAACATAGGGTACAGGGGAGCCACATGAAACTCAAGAGTGACACCAGTCTGCATTTTCTCTGTGGGGAGCCATTAGAGATTATTCTGCAGAGCGATTGACAAGATCTCTGAACAAAAAAGATTATTCTGATAGCCACATAAATATTGGGTTTAGCATCTACACACTTTGTCATCGGGCTCACGCCTAAGTTTCGGTTAGTTGCTAGGGAATTGGGGGCAGGGGTAGAGCCCTTGAAGTAACTTGAGTGCTGGACTTGGAATCCAGAGGACCAACCTTCAAATCCTGATGCATAAAATAAAGATAAAAATAGCATCTATTTTATAGGCGCTCACCAGGTTATAATGAAAAATAAATGACGTAATCCATAAGGTAGGCACTTTGCAAACCAACACACCATCTATAGATACTGACCATTATTATTAATGCACATTTCTCTCTCTTGTACACTTTTTCAATCAAACTGGCCTCCTTTCTGTTCTTTGTACATCTTTCCATCTCCAGTCTCCATACAATTGCAAAGACTTCCAGTGTTGCCTAGAAAACATGAGTCCTTTAATGGCCACCTCTTAGAATCAACTACCTTCCTTCACAGCTGAGCTCATACCAGCATTT
Organism: Trichosurus vulpecula; assembly: GCF_011100635.1. Lineage (NCBI taxonomy): Eukaryota > Metazoa > Chordata > Mammalia > Diprotodontia > Phalangeridae > Trichosurus > Trichosurus vulpecula. The sequence continues at coordinate 190,650,893 of NC_050577.1, read as the reverse complement.
ACCCTCCCCCCCAACAACAACAACAAAAAGTCTTTGTATTTATACTTTGTATACATTTTATTTGCTTATCTTCCTAAAATGTTACCCTCCTAATAGAATGTAAGCCTCCTACAATCCAGGAACTGTTTGAGGTATTTTCCTCTGTGTATCTCCAGGGCTTAACACCGTGCATTGCACTTAAAATGTGCTTAATAAATGCTTTTGAATGAATGAATTCTCCATCATGTACATGGGGGGTGGGGGAGTGAGGGTCATGGTACAAACGTGATTATGCATAGGATCTCTCGGTTTTTTGGCCACTTCCCCCCCCCCCCATGTGGAGCCAATGGACAGAGAAATGAAGAAGGGACGAAAAGAAAAAGATAAAAGGCGTACAAAGGAAGTGGTAAAGACCGCTTTAATCCCAAATCTGTTTGTCCTACTAGACTACAGGTTGAAAATTCAGAGTTGACACTTTGTGACTCTTTTGCTCTAAGTATGGCACATTTTGTTCTCCGCCACCTTACCTTTTAGTTTAACTAGGAATGCTTCCATTCACACCACCAGGTGTAAGAGGTTTGGGGGTGAGGAGGGGAGGGTTGGCGTGGAGGCGGAGGATCACCAGAGTCTTAGAGTTCGTAGAATTGATTAAGTTGAGCGGAAAACTGGGGGTTTTGTTAAGAATTATTTCTGGATTTCTAATACTTTCCTCAAACTGGTTCCTAGGAACCTTATTTCTTCCTTTACTCCCACACAACCTCGAAACTGTCCAGCCTCAGACCCCACCTTTTCTATCAATTGTCTATTTTCATGATAATGGCCTTGGGAAACCCAGCGGGCAGGATTAACAGGTGGGGGAAGCCATATAAAAAGGCCGCCCAACCGATACAAGTTCACACCCTCCAGTTTAGGCGGGTATTCATAGGTCAGCCGCAGCCTTTTGTCATTTTTGAGTCTCTCTTCCAGTTTTTAACCGAAAGACTGTTTTGCATTTGTAGAGCGTTTTTTTACTTTGCAAAGTACTTTGCCGACCGTACACTCGAGGCTTTTCCTCCTGGATTTACTGCGACTGCCCGAGTTCGACCCCTTCCTTCGAGGATCTTCCCTAAAACATGACCTCCAGCTCTCACTCGCAGCAACGCCAGGCCTGCCGGCCTGAAGGTGATGCCAGCTGCCCTTACAACACCTGGATCTCCACGTCCCAGCCAGAGCCATTTACCTCCCCAAGCCCTTACTCTAATTTCCAAATACAAAGTCCGGAAAAGCTCCAGCCAAGCACAGGTGAGTCCCCTCTCCAAGGTCCCCAGCCGGCTCAGTTCTTTTGCTCAGGGATAGGGCAGGATATGGGAACTTTTCTTCCCTCCACCTCCCGCTTTTTGGGGAATGATTCTAGCCCACGCAGTGGTAGCGGAGCCTCCATCTCCCCCTTACGTGAAGAACTAAATGGACTCCCGAGTTTAGCTCTGCTGTCACAAGGTCTCAACTTCTAAATAGATCCCGGTGCCTGTGGAACTCTTGGGGCCTAGCGTCAAAGGCGAAACGAACAAGATAGAGGCACAACCTAGAATAGTTCTGGGGCACCACCATTCTGCTCTTGTTTGAATTTACTTACATTTGTTTATTCTGTGTATCCTTATACGTGTTTGTAGAGTATAAGCTCTTTGAGTAGGGATTTTTCTTTTTTGTAGAATACAAGCCCCTTGAGAGTAGGTTACAAAGGTAATGGAGCGCCTAGCACGGCGCTTACTTATAGTAGGGGATGCACAGGTGGATAAAATCCACGTTTTATCAATGGCCTGTTTTCCGCTAATTTGCCCTACTAATGGTTATTTCTATGGGCTGGTCAGGGCGGCACCTGGTTAAGGAAGCGCGGAGGGTGGGGAGAAGGCTGCAAGCACCTAGTTTATACTGGATACTTTGCTAAGCGCTTTACAGTAGAACAAACAACATTATGGTATGATGTCATGAAAAAGGGCCTAGCTCTGGACTCCGCAGGCCTGGGGTTCAAATCTCTGCTCCTGATTTACTGCCTGAATTAACTTTGGGAAATCACGTCGCGTCTCTGCCTTCTGTTTCCTCACGTGTAGAGTGGAGGTGGGGAGTGTGGAGTGAACCAGATGACATGTAAGGTCCGTTCTAGCACTGAATCTATGATTCTTAATAACTCGAATTTCAACTTTAAGAGGGTTTTTTTTTATCTTAGTTTAACATGAAACAAAGTTTGCGGGAAAGAACAACTCAAACGTTAGAAAATTGCTAGAAAGATTATTAGATGGTATTGGACCTGACTGTTTGGGAGCAGCCTTCCTTTTTCTTAGTTCTGCTAGAAAGGGGTAGGAAGTGATACAGTCCCACCAAAATTTGCTTAACTATAACTATTTAAAAGAGGAACTGAGGCTGCTGGTGGAAACTGAGAAATCCTGGACCTATTCAAACTAGGTTGTGAAAAGCTGAAGAACTGGACTCAAGACCTGCTTCTGACCCAATTCACTTAACCCCAGTTGCCCAAGTAAGACTTAAGTTGGAGAAGGTGTTGGTCTGCATTGGTGGAGGGATTTTACCCTGCCCCCCCCTACACATATTAAAGAACTCAAAGGTCTCACCCAAATTTTAAACCAGGTAGTAATTCATTAGTATGGCCATACAACGTCAAAAAGATGGGTCAAGGCTAAAGAAAAATTCTCTTGGGGGAGAAGCAGTAAGAGTTTGGTTGGAGGAAGAATACCATAACTTTGGTTAGGGGAATTGATCAGGGCTTAAATGGGATCCTGTTATTTGCTAGAAAAATATATCCTGAGGCTTGTTAGGCATTCTTCTTGTCTCTGTACAACTCAGTTATTCAACCATATTTGTCCAGGGTTTTTTGGATTTTTTTTTTTGAGAAAGGAAATTTTTAGGGGCAAATTATTTCATTCTTCAAAGATTAGTAGCTTTTCAGGAACTTAAAATTTAGTTCATTGTGGGTGATGAATGTTTGTTAAATGTTATCAGGGAAGGTTATTTGTGGGTGATGAATGTTTAAAAAGTATGCATAAGATATAGCAGTATAATATTATGTAAAAGATATAATTTCTGTCAGTGACAGGAAGTTCTTACTTTGCTTTCTCTCAACATTTAGCAATTTCTCCTGCTCCTCCTTCATCTGTGGATATGTTTATTCAAGATATTCCTGACTCTGCCACTAGCCCAACTTCAAATAACCTTTCCTCCCAGGACAAGCCCAAGATCCATCAGGGAAAAGAAGATCAGGGCCTGATCAAAAAACCTAAGATGAGGACGGTGTTCTCTCAGGCTCAACTAAATGTACTCAACAGTAGATTCCTGGAGCAAAAATACCTCAGTCCACAGCAGATCCGAAATGTGGCAGAGAATTTGAACCTTACTTACAAACAGGTAAATGTTTGAGGAATTGGTGGGATAGGTCAGTCGATCAAGAGGCATCTACTGTGCCAAGCACTGAGCTTAGATGGGGATACAAAGGCAAGAGGCACAGTCCTTGCCCTCATGAACTTCACAGTCTAATGGCAGAAACAACACACATAAATACATGGTAATAAAATAGAGATAATCAATAAAGGAAAGACCTTAGCTTAACAGGAATATAGAGTCAGGGAATGGAGGAATGAGTGCCTAGCTTGGCATCCCAGGACCACAGACATTCTCTGAAAATTATATCCTGTTTCATTTAGATCAAATGCAATGTGGCTGCTAGAAGTTACCAGAATCTTTTCTTTTCAAGGAAATCTATAGATTAATATTTGTCTCCTCCTTCAGGTCAAGACCTGGTTTCAGAACCAGAGAATGAAGTCAAAGAGATGGCAGAAAGACACCTTGTGGTCAAAGAATGGCAACAGTATGAGCATGGTTCAGGTAATGAAAAGAAAAACCTTGGCCCCTTCAGCATAATACTATTTTTCAGGCTTCTCAGCAGCATTTACTGGTGCCCACATGAATCAATCAAAATACTGCTTTTCTTTTAAAATTTCTCTCTCTCTCTCTCTCTCTCTCTCTCTCTCTCTCTCTCTCTCTCTCTCTCTCTCTCTCTCTCTCTCTTCAAAGACTCAGCTATTAAAATAACCTTCTCTGGTAACAGATGAGTATACCTAGGCAAGAGAAATCAACATAGGGCATGCATTGCCTTTATATGAAAATAAAGGGGAATTCTAAATGTTTTAATAATTTCAACCTGCACTAGCACTTTTAGGATCTTTCCCCATTCTTCACCTGTAGTTCACCACCTCTACAGTGACATACTTTATCAGGCCTTTGAATGTTGTGTTCTCATGATCAGAGTTCTGAAATCAAATACTATGATTTCATTAAGTTCTATTCACTCTTCTTTCAGAATGGATCAGCTATTGGAGAGTACATAAGCTTCTACTCTCCATTTCACCAGGACTATGTGATAAATCCTTCTGGAAACTTTCCAGTATGGAGCAACCAGACTTGGAATAACCAGTTCCAGAATGGTGGAGAGGGCGCCTATCAGCACCAGATGTTTCAGCACCCCTACCCTGCCAATGACTTGGGGGCTCCCTTTGGAAGTAATACTAGTGAGGTCTATTCCATGAAACCACAGACTACTATGAGTTTTAATGCCCCCCATACCGTGGAATATCTCCCAAACTACTCCATGAACATGCAGCTGACCCACAGCAAGTCAGAAGAGGACTATAATTATCGGCAGGCCAGTGATGCTCAAACACAATTCTTAGATCCCACTGCGGTACCTATATTCCAGTCATAATCTGGGCAGTTAATTCTTCCCCCCGCCAGAAAAAGTACTCTTTCCTGGGCCCTTTACCGCTGGTTTCTTTTCTTGCCTTTTTAGTATCTCTGTTACCATTACTGTTGTGGTTGGTTGGTTTATATAAGTGAAGTGCAGAGGGTAGCTATCCTCGTTAGATTTTGCTGGCTGGCTCCAGGTTTAGGCACTATTGGACTGACTATATAGAGAGAGAGACAGAGAGACTGTAAGCTTTAGAATCCTGATATAAGTAAGACGAAACCCAATACTGGTTGAAGAAAAAGGTATGAAAAAGCATGTAGTGAGAAAAGTCAGGTTGGTTGGGATTTGATGCTTTTGTGTTTTAAACTAGGGTTTTGGTAAAATTATGGTTAGGATTGTAAGTTAAAGCTAGTTGTCTTTCTGGATTTTTATCCTTAATATATTCTTTTAATAGAAATAGATACAAGTTCATGCTTGTGCCTTCCCTCTGAAATTATCTCCCAGTTTATATTTTATTTGTCCATAGTTGTTGTTTGCATGTTCTCTCTCCCATTAGATTGTGAGCTCATTTGAGGACAGAAACCATCCTTTACGTTTCTTTGTATCCGAAGTGCTTAGCACAGTGCCTGGCACATAGTAAGCTCCTTAATAAATACTTGTTCATTTGACTTGGCTTGGCTTTTACCTTTCCAATACAAAAAGCTAAAAACTGTACGGGAAACTGACACTGATATTTTCCCTACCAAGACATGAATTTGATTGAAATTTTTTTTTTTATGAAAAGCTAATTTGAAATCTTGATGCCAATTTTGTTGTCATCAAGTTGATGGACCGATCAATTTAAGAGTTATAAATATGTTGTCTCTTTATAACCTTTACATGTCTGTGTGCCCTCCTGCCACATGTTCAATGGATAATAACAGCTTCAACCCAGATATCCCTACTTTCTATCTTGGTATTTTTAAGAAAAGGCTATATCTTTGGGTGACACTTGAACAATTGAGCATATGGTGGTTAGGTGTGTGACCTCAAGTAAATCACTTAACTATGCCCTGCCCTGAGCAGCTCCAAGACTACCTTGTTGAGAAATCGCTGCTAGACCCAGGAGTCTCCTCATTTGGAAATTACCTGGTGCAATGAAATCAGAAGTTCCTCTCTTTCTGCGCTTCTAAATTATAGATCTCTCATTTCTTCTGCCATCATGTCACTTGTTCAGTTACATATGCTTATATCCCATCTCTTCTGCATTCATAATAACTTTTAATTTGAACATGTCTAGTTTGTTCATTATACCTAGTCACTGCTTCCAGAGCTGTGCACTTGGTGCTTTGCATAGCAGCTACTTTTCTCTATTCTTTCCTCAGCTGGTCCTCCGGGAAAATGGCCGCCTTAATCTGCATGACAACCGGGGTTCACCCAAACAGAGTAGCCTCAAAGAAAAGCTCAGACTTGGCAAGGTTTTTGAATTTTACCTAAGTGACTCCAAAGCCTTTCCTATGTTAATTGATGTTTGTTTGATTTTAAGCTATGCTTTTAACTGTCTGTCTTCTCTTTTTAAACTCAGCACTACTCTTCACTTTAGGTACAGGGCATAAAACCCAGCAATCTAGTTTCAGACTGGATTAAATTTTCCAAGTTTTTGGTCTGGCTCTCAAATTGACCAGATGCAGTTGTTAATGTGTTTAGGGCATTTGGGGAGAAGCATAGAGTTTTGTAGCTGGGAAAGAATTAGATTGAGTCTGAAGCTCTCATTTTATTCATGAAGACACAAACCTAGTGCAGGAAGATGATTTGATCAAGGGTCAAACGGTTACCTAATGGCAGAGCCCAGGGTAATTGACTTTCCTGGATCAGTACTCTTGAAACTAGTAGGCCACATCAATACTGACCAAATTAATCCTCTCTAATAAGTTGTTCCAGAGCTGGCACCTTGGGTAGGAGCTAAGGGAGATATTGTAAGCCTAGAAAAAACCAGATTGTGAGTCCCTGTCCCTTCAGTAAGCAACGTAAACATGGAAAGGCCAATGATGGAGCTTAAAGGCATGGCTGAATATATTAGACCCTGTTTACATAGTTTAAGCAAGAATAAAGGAGAAGGAATACGTTGGAACTAAAGATTGTGTTTTGCAATCACTGTGCCTAATTGGGTTTTCTAATATAAAACCCTAAAACTAGAAGAAAAATAAAATGTGTCTAAATAGAGAAAAATTAGTTTAAAACTAATGTTACTCTAAAACACATGGAAGGTTAATTGATTGGAACCAGTAGTAAGCAATTGAGGGCTTTCAGGACAGTGTAGAAATGGAGAGAAAATGAGGTGGTAGGTGGGTAAGCCTGCACCTGAAAGCTGGCCTATTCAGATGCTTATTCAGTGACCTCTGGTGAGGTTAGTTCTCTACAGCACATCTTTTCAAGCTGGGACTAAGCTAACTTGATTTGTAAAACCAATGAGGATAGGTGAATTCTTAAATCCTCTTGAGCAAAAATGCCATGCAGTACACCCAGGGAGTTAATAGATATAGAAGCTGTATGTTTAATAATAGGTTAATACAATCCTGAATTTAGATTATTTACGTATGGATTCATTGGGCTATAAAGACTGAAAGATCTATCTGCTTAACTACAACTCCAGGGAAATACTTGGGATATTAGTCCTTTCCCACATTTTTCTCCACCACCAGCAACCTCAGACACCTTTTGTCTCAATTCTCAGAGATTTGTTGGCTGGAGGATGGGAGATTGCTCTCATTTTGGTAGGTTTTTTTGTAATTTATGTTTGGAGTAGCTAATGCTAAATAGCTCCCTGTCTGACAACATACAAAGGGATTTCCCACCTTAAAAAATATGCCTAGGAAGAAGGTAAGCTTGGCTAGCACTGAAAAACAACTGCCGCAATTAATGGCCTTGACCCTTGGTCAGTTTGATCCAGTTACCTATAAAATGGGGATAAGATAAAGAAAGTAAAACATGAATTTATTAAAATATTAATATAATTATAAAAATTATTATATAATATAAAATATTAATATAATTTAAAAATTTTTAAATGGTCTCATCGTACCCATAAATCAGTTAATTTTGAGTCAGTAGGGTGTAATGGAAACCGAAAACCAGGAGATGAGTCTAATTGTAGCATCATAGTCAAGTCACTTATGATTCGTTTCTTCATCTCTCAGCAGTGTTGTGAGGAGTGTCAGATGCTATTAATGTAGCTCCTTTGTGCAGGTACTTTGAAGAGACCACCTCAAATCCAATGTGTTTTATCCCTGCCTTAGAAAGATGGAGCCCTGCACTTTTAAGGTTATAGATTGGGATTCCTTTTCCATCCCCAGGGCAGGTGAAAACCAGACTTTCCTTCCCAAGTACTGTTCTTTTGCAGTACTCAGTTTTACCCGGGTTATTTTGGCTTCTGCCAGGAGAGGGAAGAAAAGAAAGGCGTAGTAACAACCCAGTGATAAAGGCTGAACAAGTAATATTTATTAGCCTTATTTTATATCTGGAAATCTTGAGGCCCACAGGGATTAAGAAACAACAGAGCTAGTAATATTTGTATCTGACTCAATTTCAAGACCATTGATCCTGACATTAAAGATAGATGACTCAGTGAATAGAGTACTGACCCTGGACTTAGGGTATCCCTGCGTTTAGACTAAGAAATGCCACAAATGGAGTCAGAGAGGTAGAAGAGATAATTAGCCCAGAAAGAATTAAGAGAAATTCACTTTCCAGGTCACAACACAGGGCAGAACTGGGATTTGGACCCAGGTTCTCTGGCTCCTGCTTTTCTTTATAAGGTCGACTAAACTCACTGCTAGCATACAAATATGAACGAACATTACTTTTTCAAAAGGTTTACTAACGCTGGCCTCCTTACTGTTTTCTTTTATATTATGATTTCATTTTTCACTCGCTGTCTTCCATACCTGGAATTTTCTTCCTCATCTCTGCCTTTTGGCTTCTCCGAATCCTTTAAATCAGAACTAAAATCCCACCTGCAAGAAACACGTCCAGATCCCTCTTAACGCTAGTGCCTTCCCCCGAGATTATCTCCAGTTTACCCTGTACATATCTTGTTTGTATGTAACTATTTACATGTTGTCTCCTTAGACTGTGAGCTCCTTGAGGGCAGGGATTGTTTTTGCCTGTCTTTATACCCCCAGCTAAGTTTAGCACAGTGCCAGGCACATAGTAGGTACTTAATAAATGCTTATTTCCTGACTGATTTCATATTAAGGCACCTGACTTAAAAAAAATCTAAATAATTTCTGTTGACTTTCCCACTCCATTCCCTTCCTCCAGGCCTTACCCCTACCTACTGCAATGAAGCTAGCTGTGGAATAGTGAATTCAAGATCAGCCTTGGAGTGAAGAAAATCTTAGTTGGAAGACTACCTAGTTAAATCATCTCACTTCAGCACCTCATTTTTCCAATCTATAAAAGGAGGTTGGATTAAGCTTCTAAGGTTTCATATTTATACACTAGGTGTATCTTTGAGCATGTATAATTTTTTTGTTTTTTCCCTGATTAGAATCTGAACTTGAGAGCAGGGATCGTGTTTTTGCTCATTTCCCCGGGTCATTGCCTGGCACATAGAGCTTAATAACTGCTTTTTGACCGACTTGCTGCCCTCCCAGCTCTAGATATGTGATCCTATGGTCAGGCATCAAAGAAGCTAAAGTCCTCCACTGTATCCCAGGCCATTGCCAGTCCTGCCTTATGTCTCGCTTCTGTTACCTCGATGACTCAGAGAGAATGAGGCTGATGACTTTGTGAAACTCTGCTTCACTAAAATCCAACTCACATTCAAGTCAAGATGGCACCCAATAATGCCATTGGTCCTCTTTGAAAATGAAGGATGGACAACAATCCTATGAACAATTAGAGGTGGAAGAGGCATAGAAGAATAAGGCTTTTCAGGGTTTGGGGGCATAGGACCCATGATTTCATCGATGTTGGGAATTTCCTCTGAGAAAACCCAGATCTTAAAGGGTTGCCTAGGGCACTGAGCAATTAAGTCACTTGCTTAGGGCCCCAAAGTATGGATCAGAAATGGAACCTGAATCCAGGTCTTCCACTGCCTATTAGAGGATGAAGGACTTCTCTTTAAGTAGAGAAAACAAAATTTCTCTAATTACAAATTTCACAATTGTAGTGTCCTCCAACCAAGTAGAGGATGAAATTAAAAATTCAGTCTCATGTCTAGAAAATGATTATCAGCCACCTTATTTTGTATGACAGATTTACTTTGAATTTTCTATACACTTCATGTGTTATACACTGGCTTCATTAATGATTAGCTATAGAGTGTATTGTATATATGTTTTAATAAATATGGGTTGTAACATTTTTAAAATGGGAAAGTTTTGTATATTTTGTTACCTTTTACAGAATAATAAAAGAATTAAAAATGGGGGATAAAAGAAAATGATTATCAACTACACAGTTCTCATGGGGGAAGGGGAAGGATGTCCCACAGAAGCAATCACACACAAAAATGAAAAGCCCAAACTTTTAATTTTTCTGTGTCCAGCTTCACACTAGAGTGACATACACACAGTCACGATTGTTTTTTAATGTAATTCTCTGCCTTTTTGCGTGTGATAGTTATTTTTGGATAATGAATATACCTACCATGCTGCTCCATTAAATTTTCTCTTATAACAAAAACTAATTAAATAAAAACAACCAATGCAGTGATCATATCTTTTACCATGGATGCAACCATCCTCCTACCAAGTCTTATTTTCTGGGATGAATAAAGGTCTTTAAAATTACTTTTTGTTTTCATTTATATTATCAAGGGCATTGTATATAGTGGTATTCTGGTTCCTCTTATTTAGTTTTGTATAAATTCATAAAAAATTTAAAAAAAAGAAGGCAATTAGGTGACACAGTGAGTAGAGCACCAGCCCTGGAATTAGGAGGACCTGAGTTCAAATATGACCTCAGACACTTGACACACTAGCTGCGTGATGTTGGGCAAGTCACTTAACCCCAATTGCCCTGCCTTCCCCTCTCCAAAAAAAAATAAGTCCATAAAAATTTAACCATGTTCCCCTGAAATTCTCATTTTTACTCTGATAATATTTCATTTCCCCTATTGACACACATTCCCTCTCTTTCCAATTCTTTGCCACAAAAAAATTTTGCTAGCAAACATAGTTGCATGTTCTTACCACTGTCCCTTTGAACCACTAGAACCTCAAAAATAACTATAAGGCTAACGTTTTGTAATTACTTAATCATTAGCTAATAAACTTCATTTAGCAGCTAGGTGGAGAAGTAGATAGAATGCTGGACCTAAAGTCAGGAAGACTCATCTTCCTGAGTTCAAATCTGGCCTTAGACACTTACTAGCTGTGTGACCCTGGACAAGTCACTTTACCCTGTTTGCCTCAGTATCCTCATCTATAAAATGAGCTAGAGAAGGAAATACCAAACGATTCCAGTATCCTTGTCAAGAAAATCCCAAATGAGATCACAAAAAGTTGACCATGACGGAACAACAAATACGAACTTTATTGCCTCACTGGGATCTAGAAGTCCTGAGTGTTGAAGAAGGTCTAGGTACGGAATGTAAAAATATATCAAATTTAAAATAATTTTTCTCCAAAACTTTTGCTCATCCTAATGTACTATTACTAGAAGGGATGAGGAAAGGAATGACTACCATGAATAGTGGGAAAAGTGTTTTCCAGGAGTCAGGAAAAACATTTAAAATCTGCCTCAGATACTAACTATGTGATCATGGGCTTCTAGACTTGTTCTCTAAACCTCGGTTTGCTCATCTATAAAGTAGAGATGATAATGATAGCGGAAATTCACATACAACTTACAAGTCTGCTTCATAATACCTATAGTACCTACTAGACTAGGTTGTATTGAAGATCAAATGAGATGTTTATAAAATTACACAAATGATAGCGATACTTGGCCATATTCTCTGAGCCAACCATCAATGCTTTCCAACAAAAGTTATTACTTTATTACAAATAAAGAAAGCTTCATTAAAATATTCTTTTCTTGAAATTGGTACTGTTCTGGAAAACTGAGGAATTATTTATGATCACCACAGGTCAGCTAAAAACGAATATTGGTAAGATATGTAAGGACACCTTTGGGTGGGTTCTGTTCTCATCTAGGCTACTAGCCTGTGGCTTTAAGTCACTTAAGCTCCATGAACCTTATTTTCCGAGCTATAAAAAAAATAAAAGCTGAGGCTCTCCCCTGCCGGGGAGATTGCTGATCAAAAGAGATAATGGATATGAAAGTGCTTTGAAAATTGTGAAACACACAAATTTAAGATACTATGTGCTAACCTGGAATTATTTTTGTTTCAATTAAACAATTACATAAAAGACATTGTACTATATACTGATACAAAGAAAAATGACGCTGCGCGGTCTCTGGCTTGAGAGAATGTACAATACAGTCAGGGACATAAAATGAGTGCCTAAGAGATTATAAACCCCCTAAGTGTGGAACTATTGCTAGGAGAATTCAACGAGGCAGAAGTCATTTCTGGTTAGGGAAATCAATGAAAGGCTTTCCTGGAAGCAGTGGCCTTCTGGCTGAGGCTCAGAGAAATTAAATGGCTTACTCCCATAGTAGATAGGAAGGTATTGTGGGGCCTGAAGGACTCTGGATGGCTGGATACGTTCCAGTGCGGTAGAAAGTGGATGCCAGAGCTGTTACTGGAAGAGAGGCTTACTCCCTAGGTATAATAAGAACAGTCTGTCAGGGTTCTTTCTCCTCACACCACACGGGCTAAACTTTTTTTTTTTTCCCCAGAAAGGTGACAAAACTGTTCCTAGGGCCTGTTTTGACCCAGGCCTTGAAGACTCAGGTTACATCTTACACCTCTTTTGATGCAGATTTCTAGTAGCCTCTGGCTATATGCAAGTAGCTTCTAAGGGTCATCTGCCTAGTGTCTGGGTCCTTTAATGTCCTAAGACCCTGGCCAGCTGATCAGACTTTTCCTCCCAGAGGTGAGGAGTTGGGGTTGGGGGGGGGAGGGGTAGTTTCTATCCAAACTAAGTGTTTTGTTACCCTTGTTGAATATTCTTTCTATGCTATAGTTAAGTGAACTTCCTTTTGTTAACTATTGAACGACCTCATTTCATCCCTCCCCATCCCAAACCTGGACTAATGGAATACTAGGCCAAGTCAGGCTTGCTCATCACAGCAGGTCACAATAGAAACAGAGAATAAGACTAGAAGCTAAAAAAGACCTCTGACACCAGATTAACAGTAAAGTACCTCAGGTGTCATCTTCTGGGAAGTGAAGAGTCCTTCAAGCAGAGCCCATGTAATATGACTCTGCAAGAGGAAAAGGCCAAGAGAACATCCTATAATGCAGGAACTGAGAAGCCATGGGAAAGATTGGCAGTTCATATAGACCTCTGCAGAACAGCTTGCTCCCTGGTGAGTATTTGTAATTTCTACGGGCTCTATTTTTTTCACTATAAATAAGTATATCACTAAAAATAAATGTATCCTATAAATAAATCATTCCATTCTGAAGGGATTTGGTAACCATGTGAGGGATGGTGCCAGGCAGAGGAGATGGGGAGCAGTGACTGATTCAGAGAAGTGTACCCAGCACCTTTGTGTCGAGAAAAACCTGGCTTAAGACTTAAGCATCATCCCAGTTTCAGAGTACCAGGAAGGAAGGAAAAGATGGGATTTATCAAATGAGTGAATGAATGAAGCAGCATTTCTAAAGCACTGTGCCAGGTGGGGAATACACATAAAAAAGACGAGCATCATCCCACTTCCACAGTACCAGGAAGGAAGGAAAAGATGAGATTTATCATGAGTGAATGAATGAAAAAGCATTTATAAAGCACCATACCAAGTGGGGAAAAGAAATTGAAAAGACAATTCCTACTCAAGGAACTCACCTTATAATCGGGGAGCAAGGGAGGGAAGGGAGCAATCATTTATTAAGTACCTACCAGTAAGGCAACAAATCAAGCCCTAATTTGTAACATTCAGTTTTCTGAGTTATAAATACTCACGCTGAAATTTTCACTCTGGGCTCTCCTGTGTGGGTTGGAATAGGCTCCATATTGACTCAGTCTATAGACAGAGTAGCCTGCGGCTACTCCATGGAATCTGGCTGCAGAGTCCATAACCATTAGCACAGAAATGTCACTGGTAGGCATATAGCCCTGAGGATGTGAAAGACGGAAAGAAAAATTGCACATATTCAAAATATTCATGGTAACACTTTTTGTGTTTGCAAATTGCTGGGAACTAAGTGATGCTAATCAACTAGGAAAATGAACAAATTGTGGTATACAAATATAATGAAATATAATTGTGTCGGAAGACATGACAAAGTTAAGGAATTAAAAAAAATATGGGAACCCCCATAGGAACTGATTAAATGAGTAAGCAGAACAAGGAAAACAAAGTATACAATGAAATTGTAATGAAAAGAACAATAATACAAAGTTGAGCGCTGTGTAATTATAATGCCTAATCTTGGCCCCAGAGACAAAATAAATAAATGGGCCTTTACTCTTTGTTACAAGAGAAGAAATAGTTGGAGATGGGTAACTTATTGTGGGGGATAAATATATCTGGAAATGACCTATAAAAACAGAAAGCACTAATGAAACCTTTTTTAGAAAAGGAAATGAAAGAAGGCCTATGTTTTTTGGAGGGATATTCCTTGTACATGGTCGGGCTGCATTAATATAATAAAAATAATGATACTGTCTAAACTGATTTACAGTTTTAATTCTATACCAATCAAACAACCAGGGTATTTACAAAACTTTATATAGCTAGACAAAATAATAACATAATTTATTTGAAGAAACAAAAGGTTAAGAATCTAATTCAAAATTATGAAAAAAAATGCACTAAGAATGAAAGTGGCATAGTATTTCCAGATTTCAAATTATATTCTGAGGCAATAATAATCCAAACGATTTGATTACTGGTTAAACAGAAAAGCAAATAAGTGAAAAAGATTTGATAACAAGAATCAAAAGCAAATGAACATAGTATAGCCCAGTGTTTAACAAACCAAAGAATATAAACTAATCCACATTTAACAAGAACCTCCAAGAAAACTAAAAATTAGTTTGGCAGAACCTAGGTTTAGATCAGCAGCTTACATCAACATGCACAATAAACTCTAAGTAGTTGTTTGATCTAAATATGGAGAGCTACATTTAAAATTTTTAAAAAAGGACAGAGAAGATCAGAAGGTACTTTTCACAATTATGAATAAAGGGAAAATGTTTAACCAAAGGAAAGTTTTTTTTATGAAGTAGACAATTTTTACTGCATGAAATTTTAAAAAGCTTTTATACTAACCAATTCAGTTAGAAGAGAAATTGTTAAAGAATTAAAACATCTTTGCATCAAATGTCTGATATCCAAGATACATAGGAAAATGACACACAGAAAAGCCATTGTCATTCCTCAGTAAATTAAGTAGTCAGTGGATATGAATAGCTTTTAGAGGAAAAGATGCAAATGATCAACCATATGAAAAAATGCTCCAAATAATTAATAATAAGAGAAATGCCAATTAAAACCATTCTGAGGTGTTACCTTATAACCAGAAAATTGGCAAGGATGATAAAAGATGAAAATAGCCAATGTTGGAAAGGTCGTGGGAATGACAAATACATTAAGATGCTGTTAGTGGAGCTGTGAATTGGTCTATCCATTCTGGAAAGCACTTTGAGTTTATGCAAGAAAAGTTATTGAGGGGCAGCTGGGTGGCGCAGTGAGTAGAGCACTGGCCCTGGAGTCAGGAGGACCTGAGTTCAAATCAAGCCTCAGACACTTGACACATGTACTAGCTGTGTGACCCTGGGCAAGTCACTTAACCCCAATTGCCCTGCCCCCCAAAAAAACAAAGAAAAGTTATTGAACTTCGTATGCTGCTAGATACACACTATTAGCGGTAGCAAAAAATAGGGTGTGTGTGTGTGTGTGTGTGTGTGTGTGTGTGTGTATGGGGAATGAGTAGCATTCATCCGGAGTTTAGTTGAACAAAATTGCAGCGTGTGAATGTAAAAGAATATTATTGCATCCTAGGAATCACAAATGAGAAATTCAGAGAAACTTGGCAAAACTTATAGAAACTGACACAAAACAAATCAACATATTGACCTTGACTAAAATATTGGCAACTCTAATCCATCATCTCTTTCCTATGAGGCAGGAGGAATTCTTCATCAGTCTTGGTCACCACATAGATAAGAATTCTGAAGTCTTTCAAACTTGTTTTCCTGTATATATTTTTTGTGTGTTTGTTTTTGGAGGGGGGAAAGCAGGGCAATTGGGGTTAAGTGACTTGCCCAAGGTCACACAGTAAGTGTAGAGTGTCTGAGGTTGAACTCAGGTCCTCCCGACTCCAGGGCCGATGCTTTGTTCACTGTGCCCCCAGTTGTCCCCATAAGATTTTGAGTTTTAAATGTTCTCCCCCACCCCCTTTCCCTCCTCCCCAAGATGGCGTGCAATCTCTTATAGATTCACATTAAACCTTTTCACATTAGTCATGATGCAAATAAGAATTAGAACTAATGGGAGGAACCATGAGAAAGAAGAAACAAAACAAAACGACAAAAGAAAAGGAGAGCAAATAGTATGCTTCCTTCTGCATTTAGACTCCGTCATTGCATTGTAGAGAAGAGCTAAGTCTATCAAAGTCAGTCATTGTACAATGTGGCTGTTACTATGTACAACGTTCTCCTGATTCTGCTCCCCTCACTCAGCATCAATTCATATATGTCTTTCCAGGTTTTTGTAAAGTCTGCCTGTTCATTATTTCTTACAGCACAATAGTATTCCGTTACATTCATATACCACAACTTGTTCAGCCATTCCCCAATTGATGGACATTCACTTGCTTTCCAATTCTTTGTCACCACAAAAAGAACTGCTATAAATATTTTTGTACATGTGGGTCCTTTTCCCAGTTTTATGATCTCTTTGGATACAGACCTAGAAGTAGTATTTCTGGATTTCCCAAGTTTTTCTGAAGCCATTTTGCTAATTTCTTATCTTAAAATAATATTTATTTTCCCCCAATTGCATGTAAGAACAATTTTAACATTCATTTTTTAAAAATTTTGAGTTCCAAATTCCTTCTCTCTCCTCTCTTCCTGAGATGGTAAGCAACTTGATATAGGTTATATATGTGCAACCATGTAAAACATATTTCCATATTAGTCATGTTATGAAAGAAAACAGACCAAAAAAACTCCACAAAAAAATAAACAAAGAAAAAATAGTATGCTTCAATCTGCATTCAGAGTCAATCAGTACTTTCTCTGGAGGTGATAGCATTTTCTATCATGAGTCTTTAGGAACTGTCTTACATCATTGTATTGCTGAGAATAGCTAAGTCATTCACAGTTGATCATAGTGCAATATTGCTGTTACTGTGTACAGTGTTCTTCTGGTTCTGCTCACTTCACTTTGCATCAGTTCTTGTAAGTCTTCCCAGGTTTTTCTGAAAACTTCCTGCTCATCATTGCTTATAGCAGAATAGTATTCCATCACAATCATATACCACAATTTGTTCAGCCATTCTCCCAATTGCTTGGCATTCTCTCAGTTTCCAATTCTTTTTAAAATTAATTAATTGATTGATTTTTAGTTTTAGTTTACGACATTCAATTCCTCAAGTTTTTGAGGTTCAAATTTTCTCCCCCTCCTTTTCCTCCCCACTCCCCACCCAAGACGTCATGCAATCTGATATAGGTTCTACATATACCTTCACACTAAACATATTTTCACAATAGTTAAGTTTTAAAGAACTATAACCAATGGAATGAACCATGAGAAAGAAGACACAAAACAGAAACAAAAACAAACCAAAAAAAAAAAAGAGAGCAAATATTTTGCTTCAATCTGCCTTCAGACTCCATAATTCTTTCTCTGGATGTGAATCACTTTTTCCATCATGAGTCTTTTGGAGTTGTCTTAGAACCTTGCATTGCTGAGAAGAGCCAAGTCTATCAAAGTTAGTCATCACAGATATACTGTGTCTGTAATCATGTATAATGTTCTCCTGGTTCTGCTCCTCTCACTCAGCATCAGTTCATATAAGTCTTTCCAGGTTATTATGAAGTCCATCTGCTCCTCATTTCTTTTTTTTTTTTGCAGGGGGGAAGGCAGGGCAATTGGGGTTAAGTGACTTGCCCAAGGTCACATAGCTAGTAAGTGTGTCAAATGTCTGAGGCCAGATTTGAGCTCAGGTTCTCCTGACTTCAGGGCCAGTGGTCTCCTTGCTGTTCCACCCAGCTGCCCCTGCTCCTCATTTCTTATAACACAATAGTATTCCATTACATTTATATACCACAACTTGTTTAGCCATTGCCCATTTGATGGACATCCCCTTGATTTCCAATTCTTTGCCACCACAAAAAGAGCTGCTATAAATATTTTTGTATAGAGAAGTTCTTTTCCCTTTCTTTTATCTCTTTCAGATACAGACCTAGTAGAGGTATTGCTAGGACAAAGAGTATGCACAGTTTTATACCCCTTTGGGTGCAGTTCCAAACTGTTCTCTAGAATGGTTGGATTGGACACTACATTAGTGTCCTGATTTTCCCACAAAACCCCTCCAACATTTATCATTTTCCTTTTCTATCATATTAGCTAACATAATAGCTGTGGGGTGGCACCTCAGAGTTGCTTTATATTGCATTTCTGTCATCAATAGTGATTTAGAAGATTTTTTCATGTGACTTTACTTAGCTTTGATTTCTTCTGAAAACTGTTTACATCTTTTGACCATTTATCAATTGGGGAATGGCTCTTATTTTTATAAATTTGGCTCAATTCCCTATATGTTTGAGAAATGAGGCTTTTATCAGGGAAACTTGGTGTAAAAAATATTCCCCAATTTCTTGCTCTCCTTCTAGTTTTGGCTGCATTAGTTTTGTTTATGCAAAATCCTTTAAATTCCATGTAGTCATAATTATTCATTTTACTACCCACAATCTCTTCAATCTCTTATTTGGTCACAAACCAAGAGGACAGAATTTTAAACAAGAAACAATAAGTGTAGGAATGACTGAAGGGCAGTGGAGGCAAGGAAAAAGAGAATGTTGAATATGGCAGAAAAACTAAGAGTCACAATCCGGCTTTCACTGAGCTCTTTGCCCTCTCGGTTCTTCATAAATTGTTTAGATTGAACTCCAGAATCTGTTGTGTAGCCAGAGAAAGAGGGAAAGCACACTGTGCTAATTGCTACTCAAATTAGTACTAATGAGTAGGATTCTATTTAGCAATTCTGGCTTCCTCCAGAAAGTGATAAAATTGTGAGAAAGTGGTTTGTCAGAATGAGAACTATCCCAAAAAAGTGTAGTATATGAAATGGGAAAATAGTCTAAAACAACTGTGGCAAATTCTATGCTTTCTAATTTATTCCTTCATCATCTACCATGGGCATTATATTCTGTTCAGGAAGATGCACACCATAGAAGTCATTTACCCTTGTGTTATAGGATCTAATGATCTAGGTGGAGAGACAAAGCACACACATAGTATATAATTAATGCCATGCTGTCTTGAATTGTTACTTTGGTGTCAAAATAAATGATCTTGCCAGTATGTGCTATAGGAGTTCAGAGAAGGGAGCTATAATTAGAGGGATCATCTAGACTGAGTGACAAATTTGAAGAGTGTGGGCCTCAAAGAAGAAGTTGCTGAATGACGGTGGTAGAGCTAATTTGAGGGCCTTGGCAGAGTCAGGAAGTAGCAACTAGGAGCCAGAAGAATTCTGACTACCCATAACACAACTGGTGAGTCCACGCGTATGAAAAAAAGTCCAACCAGTACTGGAAAGGGGAGCCAGGGATGCAGTGACATCAAGTGGAGATGCCAGAAGATAGAAGTGAGAAAGAAAAAGGCTTAGAGTGAAAGTAAGTCTTCATGAAGTTGCCCTGACTCAGGGTGTATCTTTTTGCTATTTTCCTTGTAGAATAGTGAAGCTGCCTTTCCTCCAAGTGTCTGTTTATCCTCAGTTCTGGATGCAGACACTACTCTCAGCTATCCCAGGGACACTGCTAGTATACCCAGGAGAAGTCCAAAATTTTCCAAATTTTTGAAGTTAGCAAGGTCATCCTCTGGTCATGGGAAGGAGAGGAAATAGGGGCTCTTTCCTCTCATCCTCTTCTC
Source organism: Trichosurus vulpecula (assembly GCF_011100635.1). Lineage (NCBI taxonomy): Eukaryota > Metazoa > Chordata > Mammalia > Diprotodontia > Phalangeridae > Trichosurus > Trichosurus vulpecula. The sequence goes on along the minus strand of NC_050577.1, from coordinate 190,631,026 downwards.
CCCTCCCCTTAAGAAATTCCTTCTCAGAGCCCTTCCTGGGACTGCTTCCACAACTGGGCTGGCTAGATACTGGAATGCTTGGGTTCCAAACTAGCCTGTTATTTTTATACATTTTCCATAGGACATGACTGAGTCTCTTTAACTAATCGCAATACACTTTCTGCGTAGCCTCATTTTATTTCATCCATCTAAACTGATTATGGACTTTTCCCACACCTATTAGAAATTACTTCGATTGATTCGATAGATGTGTTCTCATATGATAAAGCAGGGCTGTCCAAACTTAGGTTTTTATTGAAACAAGAGACAATATATTTTGATTTGCCATTTTAGTGAGAGCTCTGTGATATCTCGGCTTCATTTACTAAAGCATTTATATAAATATGCTTGTAGGTGGGCCGCACAAATCACGTATTTTGGACAGCATTTTGGATAGTCCTGTGATGAAGGTATGAGGGTGTAATATCTTGTTAGTTTAAGTGGGGTAGGGTGGTCGATTGATTGATTGACTCAATCAAACACCCCCTTTACAATAATAACACCATAAAAAATTGGAGGAGAATGGAAAGTTACATATTGCATTGGGTAGAACACTGAGTTCAAATGTGGCCTTAGATACTTAATAACTGTGTGACCCTGGGTGAGTCACTTAACCTTTGCTTGCTTCAGTATCCTCATCTATAAAATAGAAATAATAATAACTCCTACCTGGAAAGGATTAAATGAGATAATAATTGCAAAGTGCTGACTTAGCATAGTGCCTATGACATAATAAGTGCTATGTCAATGTTAGCTACTGTCATTAGCTACTATTATTAAATAGATCTGTGATCTCATCAATGTGGATATTCCAGCTAGGATGGGATAGGTGGAAGTAGCCAGATTAGATTAGCCAGAATGGCCTTTGTTTTCTTTGAATAACCAGCAAACTTGGCGCCAAAGGAGAGTAACAAGGAAAGAAATGTTTACTGCTTTATTGAGAGCAGGGGTAGGTTTTGAAATGATAGATGGAATTCCAACCAATGAATTATATAGAATGTACAGAGATAAAGGCCTTGATAACAGGAGAGATAGGGAAATAAGAACTGCTCCTGCAAATACTACAGATGTTGAACCTTCAAACCCAAGTGAATCATATGAAAGGGAATACTAGGGAACAGGCCGAGCCCCAGTCCAAATTAAGGAAATACACAGGCTGGATTGTAGACCTCACATTAACTTGACCATATATTGGAAAAATGGGTCAAGTACGGTAACTGAGGCATTAATAGATACTGGGGCCGAGGCCACCCTTATTTATGGAAATCCAGACAAGTTCAGCCATGGAACTCCTATTACCATTACAGGACTAGGAGGGACTGAAATATCAGCCAGGCAAGTTAAATTAATGATGAAAATTGGACAGTTGCCCAAGAAAGAATATAGTGTGGTTATTGTGCCTATTCCCGAATACATCATTGGAATAGACATATTGAAGGGTATGACCTTAAATTTACCCGAAGGGAAATACCAATTTGCTGTGAGGAAAATGGGCATTAATGCAGTCTTAGTGGGGAAAATCAAGATGGATCCAATCACTTTGCCCGAACCTTCTAAAATAATTACTTTGAGGCAATATCGTGTGCCAGGTGGGCAAGATGAAATTGCCAACACTATAAGAGAATGTGTTGAGGCAGGAGTGTTAGTCCCTACAACTACTCAATGGAACAACCCTGTCTGGCCAGTCCGAAAGTCAGATGGAACATGGAGGATGACAGTAGATTATAGACAGCTGAACAAAGTGACTCCTCCCTTGTATGCTGCTGTCCCAGACACGGTTACTTTAATAGAGAGAATACAAAAACGTGAAGGGACTTGGTATGCAGTTATTGATTTGGCCAATGCCTTCTTTACAATCCCAATAGACCCCAAGCAATGGAATCAGTTTGCTTTTACTTGGCAAGGTCGACAGTATACATTTACACGCCTGCCGCAAGGATATATTCATAGCCCAACTATTTGCCACAGGATTGTAGCTGAACATTTGGATGAATTAAAGTTACCTGGTGTACAGCTTACACATTACATAGATGACATCATGATACAGGGAAAGAATATAAAGGAGGTGGAGGAGAGTTTAGCATTATTAATTGACCATATGAAAAGCAAAGGATGGGAAATCAACCCCGCAAAGGTTCAAGGGCCAGCTCAAACTGTAAAATTCTTGGGGATACAGTGGAATAGAGGACTGCGAGAAATTCTCCCACAAGCTCGACAAAAAATCCAGGATTTTCCCACCCCTACCAATAAGAAAGAGGCCCAAAAGTTCATAGGGCTGTTTGGTTATTGGAGACACCACATCCCACATTTGGGACAGATTTTAAAACCCTTGTATAAAGTCACCAGAAAGAAATATGAATTTGACTGGGGACTTGAACAAAGTAGAGCTTTTGAGGAAGCAAAGGCTGCTATTCAATTAGCTCTAGACTTATGGCCTATGCAAAATGGGCCAGTGGAGTTACAAGTGACTGTACAAGATGACTATGCAAATTGGAGTCTGTGGCAAAAACAACAAAGCCGAAGTGTACCTTTAGGCTTTTGGTCAAGGAAACTGCCCTCATCTGGAGTGCAATATACACCTTTTGAGAAGCAGCTGTTAGCTGCATATTGGGCTTTAGTAGAAACTGAGCAACTAACTCTGGGTCATGAAGTGGTATTAAGGCCTGGAATTCCAATTATGACTTGGGTAATGAGTACCCCAGCTTCTCACAGAATTGGACATGCACAAGAGGCAAGCATAATCAAATGGAAGTGGTATATTCAGAATAGGTCCAGAGCAGGCAAAAATGGAGTTTCTGCTCTACATGAATCTGTGGCGAACATTGATACTGAGAGCAATGAAAAGCCCCTTGAATCTAAGCAACAGATGGTACCATCCTTAGTGAAATGGAATAATGGATATGACGGACTAAATGAAGAACAGAAGAAACATGCTTGGTTTACTGATGGGACAGCAAAATATTTAGGACAGAAGAGACATTGGAAAGCAGTAGCCTATAACCCCTGTACAAGGAGAACTCTGGAAAGTTCTGGGATAGGTGGAAGTAGCCAATATGCTGAACTGATGGCAGTGCATCAGGCCATCAGAGCAGAGAAAGGAGGACAATGTCATATATTTACTGACTCGTGGGCGGTAGCTAATGGATTAGCTACGTGGATGCCTATATGGAGGAATCAGAATTGGGAGATTCATGGCAAACAAGTTTGGGGTAAAGAGTTATGGGAAAATATATGGGACATGTCTTTGGTTACAGATCTGTCAGTTTTTCATGTTGATGCTCATGCAACCCTGACCACACCAGAACGTGAGTACAATGCACATGCGGATCGACTAGCAAAGATTGCTACTGAATGTATTGTCCCTACTCCGACTCCAACTGATGACCCAGCCTTAGTAAGATGGGTCCACCAGACTGCTGGCCATTTAGGGGTCCAGGCCACCCATCGATGGGCACAGGATCGAGGTATCAGTATTTCTCATGCGTTGTTAAAACAAATAACAGAGGAGTGTTGTATATGCCAATTAGAAAAAGAACGAACTCTTCCTAGGATAGTTACTGGAGAAATTGCAAGGGGAAAAGTTCCAGCCCAAATTTGGCAGATAGATTATATTGGCCCACTACCCCAGGATAAAGGATGTAAATATGTATGTACGTGTGTTGACACCTATTCAGGTGTACTAGTGGCTTGTCCTTATAAAGACGCAACTCAGAAAAACACCTGTAAAACTTTAGATATTGTAAGTTTATATTATGGAACCCCAATGCAGATTCAAAGTGACAATGGGTCACATTTCAAGGGCAAAGAAGTGAAAAGATATTGTGTGTTGAATAATATAGAATGGATATATCATATTCCATATTACCCACAAGCATCTGGGCTAATTGAAAGAATGAATGGATTGTTGAAAGAACAGCTGAGAAAATTAAGCTCAAATAATTCATATCGACATTGGAAGGATAATTTGTCTATTGCCTTACGTAATTTGAATAATAGGCCCTTAGGGGGGAGTACACCTCTAGCCAGAATGATGACCCCAAATCTGCAGATCAGAGAACAGCAAACATGTGAGATCCAAAACATTGAATTTTGGACTGTGAGGGAAGATGTCCCACTACCAAGTCCAGGAACACCTGGTTCAGCAGGATATGATTTACATTGTATAGAGAATTTTAGGTTAAATAGGAAAGAGATAAGAAAAACCCCTACTGGAGTATGTATGAGAATCCCCAAGAATCATCTTGGACGGATATTACCTAAACCAGGATTAGCGGCTCAAGGAATACATGTATTGGCTGGAGTGATAGATTCTAATTATCAAAAAGAAATTGTTGTGACACTCCAGAATATGGGTAAAAAACCTGTACAATTTTGTAGAAATGATAGGATGGTTCAAGTCATTATTATCCCCTGTGAAAAAATACCCTTTGTGAAAACTGACCCTCCTCCCAAAACAACTACTAGAGGGGCAAAAGGGTCTTGCTCCATTGATAGAATAAAGTCAGGAGCTAAGGTATGGGTAAAACGGAAGCCAGATGATATTCCAAAGGCTGCAGAAGTTATAGCCCATGGGAAGGACAACACTGTAACAGTTGTCTATTCAGGGGAAAATAATTACCAAATCGTACCCCTGAACCATATATTTTACCGTGAATAGGTTATAATAATAGATTCACAGACTCCACAGGTATGGCTGATGCTGGTAAATGCCATAAGCCACTCAGAGGAAAGGTAACTTTGTGTGATTAACGGATGAAAACTTGTACATTTGGGGAAAGGCTGGGAGGACAATCCTAGTCTCTGTCTAGGATGGGATCCTCTTGGCTTCCTCATTATGTTCCTTTTGAAAAGAAACATTTCCCACCTGAGTTTGGCTCTGATGTTGGATCTTTGCATAACTGAAATCTCAACCAAACTTGAGATGATTTTATTTGAAGAATTATAGTCCATACTTGTCTATTCTTTTTGTCCTTTGTTTTGGCTAACCTTGTTGCTAGTTTTGTTTCCTTCAGGCTTAAGCACCCTGCACTTTCCGGTGACTGCCTAAGCATGTAGCATTCTTGGAATTCCTGCCAGCTTGTTAAAGAAATGACCTCTGGAATGGGACTTTTTGGGGGCAGGGCCATCTCTACATCCAATTTCAGCATGAAGAAGCTATGGAAAATGAGACCTTCACCCCTCACCCCAAGATTTTGAGCCCCAATCGTTCAAGGGGGGTGGAAATGATGATAGTGTTCTGTTTACTTATTTTGTGTTATCCTTGCTGTGTTGTTTTATTGTTATGATATTATTGATCCTATGTAATGGATACAAGGATTTAGGGGTGGACATTTGAATTATTAATAATTATTTTGGGGATGATTGATTGAAGAGATTATCTTGCTGGGACCTAGGGGTGGATCACATTTGAATCGTAAACCAATATTTAGGAATGTCACCAAATGATATGTTTTGCTTTATAATGAATGATATGTTTTAGTTTCCTTTGTAATTGGATCACAATGTATGTTCTAGGATACATGGCTGATTAGACAATGCAAAACACAGCCCATCCGTGTCTGCTCATCTGCCCATTAGCTTATCACAGGGAGTTCATTCAAAAAGCTAGAGGCCTTCCTTGATTTCACTTGCCTTCTCAAAGATACTGATGGAGTATTCTGGTTGTCCCTTACCTTCACAGAGTGAATAGTTCTTTTCTTCTTCCTATCATACATTTCCTTGATGACATTTTAATATTTCTTTTCTTTGTAGTTCCTCATTGGTTATATATAGGGTATAACATCTCATGTGCCTCTCCATTGTTCTCTATATGATAATCATTTTTATTTCTTCAGAAACAGTTGTGTTCCATGTCTCATAGACTTATAGCAACCCTGGCAGAATGTTGGTATGAAAAAGATGGACCTTTGTTTCCAGGTGAAGCTTGGGGCCATTAAAAGAGCTTTGCAATTTCCTGAAGGCAACCTTCTCCTATTTAATATTAGGTACAATTCACTGTTCATTTGCTCTGTTTGTCGTGTACATAACTGTGGTCAAGTACCTTCCAACAATCTGGGCAACAGACATTCTTAATCTTGGTCTTTTCTGTATGAATGGCTAGGTGAAAATGTCTTAAGTGATTATAGATCTCTTCCAAGAGGTTCTGTAATATTTTGGGACCTCATGCAACTAGCTCAATGGCAAATAGGAGCCTCACCATTCATAGAGAATCCCTCTTTAACCCAGCTGTGCAGTGGATCCCCTCCATCATAAGGGCAAACATCTTTTGGTGAATAGATATCTCCTTGCTTTTTTATGCCTTGCCAAATATTTATGTTCAGGGGAGTCATTGAAAGGGGTTATTTCTATTGTCATGTCTTTTAAAGAGTTTTAAATAATTGTGAGGTATAGATAGGAGAAACCTTGTTAACAATGAGTCTTTAGATGGCACTTTGCTTTACTGAATCAAATGCTTTTTCATAAGCAAAAAATAACACAGATTTTGTCTTTCCTATGGGCAGCTGGTATAGTGGATAGAGTGCCAGGCCTGGAGTCAGAAAGAATCATCCTCCTGAGTTCAAATCTGGCCTTAGATATTTACTAGCTAAATGACCCTGAGCAAGTCACTTCACCTTGTTTGTCTCAATTTCCTCATCTGTAAAGTGAACTGGAGAAAGAAATGGCAAATCATTCCAGTATCTTTGCCAGGAAAACCCTAAATGGGGTCACGAAGAGTCAGATACTATTGAAAACGACTGAACATTTTTTTAAAGGGTGGAAGGCAGGGCAATCGGAGTTAAGTGACTTACCCAAGGTCACACAGCTAGTGTGTCAAGTGTCTGAGGTCACATTTGAACTCAGATCCTCCTGACTCCAGGGCGGTTGCTTTACTCACTGCGCCACCTAGCTGCCCCTGAGCAACATTGTCTACATCCTACAGTCAGTTGTAAAAAACTAAAGATGTGGTCCATTATTATACAGGAAAACCAACTTCTCTTGTTACTGTCATCCTGAGTGCCCTCCATTTGTGTGCAGATGAGTTTTTATAAAGATTCTGTATAGATGGGAAGGCTGGCATAATGTAGATAATTATTGCTCTTTTAAAAAAATTTAATAAGGCCTGTGGTTTTTCCATACCTTTTGTATCTTCCTTTTCTTCATATGCTTTATGAGTTAGTCCCTCATGTCAAGTCCTGAAATAAATCAAAACCAGGAGTTCAGGAATAAAGCATCTTTAATTGAGCCAACAGGGCAGCAGACCTGTCACCCTGGGGGATATCCAGTGGATTTCCCAACCAAAGAGACCCTTGAAAAAGTTTTTATAGTTTTAGGAGGAGAGGGGGAAGAGACAGTATGAGGTAGCAAGGCCTGGTCATGAGACCCCAGTGGCCCTTAGCAATCCCAGCAAAGAAAGCCACTTCTTCCTGGCTGTTTTGTCCTTCATGCCATGAATCCCAATGGAAAGGAGCAAAGACATCAAAGGCCTATATCCAGCTGGAGCTCAACAAGACAAGATCTCAGGAAGGGGGGACCCAGGCTGTGGTTCGGCTCGACCTAATTAACAGTTAGTATTTCAAGAGTAAGAATGCAGGGACATTACTGAAATTCTGACATTTCAGTGGCAGTCCATAGTTCGTTATTTGGTATTAACAATTTCTGTCACAGATTAACAATTTTGTCTCTCAAGACTCAAAATTGTGTTGTGTCCAGCATGGATTTTTTTTCAATGTATCTTTGCTCCATTGTGGCTGTTCTTATCTTATTTCTTTTTGGTACTAGTTCTATAGTGCCAGTTTAAGAACATCTGGAACTGTGCTGTTAGAATCCAAATGTGGTGGCTCCACTGTCCTTTTGGTAAATATTAATTATACCACTGTCTTGAATGTTTGGGTTACTGAGGAGAAGGGCATGGAGGAGTTGCCCTATAATTCTAACGTTTGCCTGCAGTGCTCTTTATAACTCCCAAGAAGTATCTAACAAATGGAGAGACTTGATGCCAATTTCTTCCACTACCAAACCACTCTAGAATCTGGCTGGCATGGAGTTTAAAGTGCCCTGGTCTGTGACTGTGAGGTGACAGCCAGGTTATCCCCAAAAGACTACCCGTTCTTGTCAGGCCTTCCAATCTGGCTTTATGCTCAAGTAATTGCTTGAAGCTCAGACGATATTGTGGAAGGGGAATGTAAAGGGGAATGAAATGAGCTCAGGATAGACTGGAAGAGAATTATTGCTCAGAGGTCTGAGGTTGAAAGTCTGAAGAAATATGAATTTGAAGAACAAAGCAGTTCTTTAATATTCCTGCATCTTCCTCCATACGGAGTCTCAAAGTACTCTGACATTAGAATTAGTTCAAATTTCTACCTCATCTTTTTTTTTAATTTTTAGTTTTCAACATTCACTTCCGTAAGATTTTGAGGTCTAAATTTTCTCTCCCTACCTCCCCTTTCCTCTCCCCTATCCCCAAAATGGCCTTCTACCTCATCTTTTCACATCAGGCAGAAATATCTGAAAATGTTTCCCGTCTTAGGAAACAAATTGTACCTCCTGTAGACTGAGGCAGCTGCTTCCTTTCCTGTTGCCTTCTTTGAACTCAGGACTTTGTGAATATTGCAACACTCATACCAGCAGTAGGGGGAAAACTTTTCTGTCCCTAGGTGTGAACACCATACTCCCAAAGTGTTTCTTTTTAGCTATCCTTATTCTTATAAATGATGTTAGGAACAGAAAATGATAGATAGATAGATAGATAGATAGATAGATAGATAGATAGATAGATAGATAGATATGGCACCTCAGAAGCCATCTATTGCTCAAACCCCTTGTTTTACGGAGGCCCAGGGAGGTTTGGTGTATAGAATATCCGCCTCATTTTTTACTGGTCCAGGCTAAGCTGCATTTTGTTTTCCATTTATCTTACTTTTCTCAAAGGAGTGGGTGGCTTGTTGGAAGAGCCTGAGGCAAGGTCTCGCTTCATTAGTTCTGAAGGACTTATTTTAACAGTCCTTTATGTGCATAAAGGAGCCATTGGGTATCATAGGACCAATTTTTCAGCCTAATGGGCAGATGCATTGGTCCAAATTCACCAGAGATTTAGTGAGATTAACTGTGGCAGCTGATCAGGTTCACCAAAAATCAGATACAGCTGAAACAACTGACCAGCAACCTAAGGAGTAAGGGGACTGACAGCTTAACAGAGTGGACAAGATGAAAGAGGAATGCATGAGGAGACTGCTGGGCTTTAAATGGTTGGGGGGAAGGTCATCAGACCCGGCATTGATTGTGGAAAGAAACTGGAACAATGAGATTTGGGTTCTGGGAAGGAGCAAGAATTAAGGATTGCATTGAGTTTGGCACAGGAGCTATCTACGCTAGTAATTACTTTTCTAGAGAAAATTGTGACTGCGGATCAGAGTTTCCAAGGACTGCTTCCATTTTCTGACCTATATCCCATTTGGAGCGGCCTCCGGTTAAGGGAAATATTGCCTAAAGGCTGCACCTGTTTCTTTCCCCCACATTCCGCTTGCTCTTCCCCGGGGAGTCTATTCTCATTCCAAAAGCCAGTAGACACAGTCCCTGTAGCTTCCTGTGCCAGAAGCTTTTGTCTACCCTAATGGGGCTCATTGTTTAGCAAGTTTCCCTTAGCTCCGGTTTTAGGTTAGACTCTCCTACTGGCTTAAACAATGAGCCCCAGGACATTTGCAGTATTTTCAGAAAGCAATCCCTCCTACCTGTCTGGACGATGTCTGTCTATCCCAGTGGTAGGTAGCATTGGGATCTCGGCGGCCTGGCTGCTTATTGGCATCCTACATAGAAAGAGATATCATTCAGAAAACTTCACATGATTAGTTAGTCACTGTGTACATGCTGCTTAACAATGCCCACCTCCCTTACCAGCCCTTTACCCCAACACACTTACTTCTTCCCCTTATTCAAATCCTTGCTTCTCATTGCTTTGGTCTGTATTGTGAAGCTCAGAAGCCATTAGGAACCAAAGACCAGCCCAAATTAGAGTGATTTCTTTCCATGATGGAATGGGTCCATCCCACTACGTCCAGTCCACACTACGTTCATGTCAGGCATCCTTACCTGCTAAAGTCACTCTGACCCCATCCTAATAGAGGTGCCTTTCCTTGTATCTAAAGGGAAAAAAAGAAGAAGTTAAGGTTGTTAACTTGTTATATTCTTTAGAACTATATTTGTTCCCTGAAGAAGTTCCCTTTGGCTCTTATGTCCTATGAATGGGGGGAGGGAGGGTGTTATTGACTGAGATGAGATTCTGAAGCAGGAGTTCTTAACCTGAGGTCCATAAACTTAAATTTTTTTGAAAACTATATTTCACTAGTTATTAGTTTCCTTTGTAAATTCTACATATTTTGTGCATTTAAGAACATAATTATGAGAAGGGATCCATGTGCTTTAACAGACTACCAAAGGAATTCATGACAAACAAAAAGTTAAAAACCTTTGCTCTAAAGTAATAAATTTCACATGCTTCATATTTTGAACAATATTCCATATCACCTACTAGGTAAATTGCTATCCTGGCTGGCCAGCACCTCTGAAAGAAATGCTGTTCTGCCAGGGTGGGAATGAGAAATAGTCTAGGTATTGCCAGGGAGAGTACCATCTTGTGGCAAGTGGGAATATTGCAGTCCTTTGGGAGGCTAAACTGTGTCTTGCCAGAGAACAATTGATTTGACTTACTGAAATTGGTGGCTCAAAAAGAGAGCCATCTGGTGGGAACTGCAGATATTTCACTCCTTTGCTGGATCATTAATATAGTGACACATTGTTCTTCTGAAGGTTTAAAGACACAAATTAACCATTCTGGACTGCTGCTGCCATTGAGGTACCACAAGTGTCTAATGGTGTATGCACAATATATGACACACACAGTGCACAGGTATCACAATGATTATTTGTAAATATAGAATCAAAAAACACAGGTTTTAAGATAAGACCTTAACTCTGGTCTACAAAGAACCAAATAAATTTGGGACTCATGGTTACTGAGGCTAATTGTTCAATTTAAAAGCAAATGCCTACTCTTTCGGGAAGAAAAAGAGTGTGGTGGGATAGTGGGTAGAAGAGTTCCTTTGGAATCAGTAAGAATTGGATTAGGTTCTACCTATGACATTCTTGGCTTCTCAGGCCCTAACCACTCTCTAGGATGAAGAGTAGCTAATACGAATCAGTGGAGGGAATTTCCCAAGGATATTTTCCAGACCAAAAAGAAAAAGAAAAAAATTATGAGGCACTATACTAGTACTCTCCAGAGAATTTTTGCTGAGTATGATATTAAACAATTTGTCTCTTCTTGATCCTGATTCTGAGGTAGCTTAGAATAATGGAAAGATGTGTCAGAAGACCTGAATTTCAATTCTGATTCTGCTGCTCAATATTTATATGACCTTGGTTAAGTCACAACACTTCTATGGACCTGAGTTTCCTTATCTGTAAAATGAGAAGGTTGGACCAGCTGATACCCAGGAACCCTTCCAGCTCTATGTCCATTGGAATCTCTGATTCCAACAGCTCTAGCAAATGTTATATGTAGATTATAGTTAGGGGAGAGGGGGTTTTTCTCAAGGAGATTACCTTCATCTGGAAGCAGGCATTAAATGCACTTGTGGAGTACTGTGTATATATCAATTCCTCAATTGCTGATAAAATTTAGAGTGGGGAGAATATTAGATGATCCTCAGCTGAAACAGAATTAGCATGAGGTTGGTGGTGCAGGGGAACAAGGGTGGTTGTTGTCCTCTGTTCTTGAAGAGGACCAAAATGACATCACTGTGTTAGAGTCAAGTTACAGTTTGTTCGACTATGGCTGATCAGACCAATACAAGCTCAGGCTGCTCCACCATAGGTTGGGCACAAATAGTCCATGTGAACATTTGGGGCGGATTATCTAAATTTGCACATCTCTTCTTTTGAACTACTTTAATTCTGCTTTGTTCATAGAGCACAGCAACTTCTCTGATGATGGCACACCACACTAGGCAGTCCTGTGCCAGTGTCTCCCAATCAATTCCAAAGTTCTTAAGAGAGACCTTGAGACTGTCCTTGTATTGCTTTTTCTGACCACCCTGTGAGTGCTTGCCCTGTGTGAATTCTCTATAAAATTATCTTTTAGGCAAGCATACATTTGGCATTGAACAATGTGACCAGGCCATTGGAGTTGCACTCTCTGTGGTAGAGTTTGAATGCTTGTCAGTTCAGCTCAAGAAAGGACCTCAGTGTCTGGTCCCTTATCTTGACAGATGATCTTCAGAATCTAAGACAATTCAAATGGAAGCAATTCAGTTTCCTGGCATGGCACTGGTATACTGTCCAGGTTTCACAGGCATATAACAATGAAGTCAGCACAATAGCTCTTTGACCTTCAGTCAAATACCTCTTCTCTCCCACATTTTCCTTCAGAGTCTCCCAGACACTGAGCTAGCTCTGGCAGTATGTGCATCCACCTCATCATCTACGTGTACATCCTTGGAAAGTATACTGCCAAGGTAAGTGAACTTATCCACAGTATTCAATAGCTCTCCATTTGCTATAACCAATGGTTCCATGTATGGATGGTTTGGTGGTGGCTGATGGACTACCTGTGTCTTCTTGGTGTTGATTGTTAGGCCAAAAGTAGCACAAGAAGCAGAGAATCAATCCATACTTTGTTGCATCTCAGTTTCAGAAGCTGTATTGAGTGCACGATCATCGGCAAATAAAAAAATAATGCACCAACCCTCCCTCCACTTTGATCTTGGCTTGTAGCTTTTTCAAGTTGAAGAATTTACCATAATTATGGTAGCTGACCCCGAGACTGTGTTTGTCTTCATTGAAGGCATTTTACAACATGGCTGAAAACATCGTGCTAAAAAGCATCAGAGCACACACACAGCTTTGTTTCACCTCTATGGTTGATTGGAAAAATGTGAGAGCATTGTCCATTATCCAGAAGCTGGGCAAGCATGCTTTCATGAAACTGACACACAATATTTATGAACTTCTCCAGGCAACCAAATTTTATCATAATTTTCCATAAGCCCTCACAAATGACAGTATCAAAGGCTTTGGTTAGATCTACAAATGATGTGTACAGACCTCTGTTCTGCTCTTGGCATTTCTCCTGGAGTTATCAGGTAGCGGATACCCTATCAACTGTTCCTTGGCCCTTTCTGAAGCCACACTGGCTCTCAGGTAGATGATCATCTTCCACATGAAGGATCAGCCTCTTAAGGCTGATTCTCTGGCAAGAATCCTGACAGCAATTACTAAGAGAAAGATCCTCCCCTTCCTTGTGATTGTCACGGGACAATCTATTTCCTTTACCTTTATAGAGATGGACAGTAGAGGCATCTTTGAACTCCTGAGGGATAACCTCCTCTTCCCATAAAGCCTGGACAATTTCAGTCAGTTTTTGTATGAGCGATGTACCCCCTACTTTGTAAATCTCAGCTGGAATAGAATCAGCACCAGGTGCTTTGCCATAGAAGAGGAGCCTAATGGCATTGAAAACTTCTTCTTCAGTTGGAAATTTGTCTAGAGAGGTATTGACTTCGACCTGAAGTAAATGGTCAATGGCTTCAGCATTGATTGATGATACTCAGTTGAGAACGCTATGGAAGTATTCAGCCTATCTCTCCAAGATCATGTCCTTATCGTTAAGCAATGTGGCTCCATCAGCACTGAGTAGTTGAGATGCACCATAGGTCTTTGGCCCATAAATAGCCTTTAGGGTATCATAAAAGCCCTTTGGATTGTTGCTATCAGCATAAAACTGGATTTCATCTGTCTTCTTACTGAGCCAAGAATCCTGCATCTCTCTAAGCTTCACTTGTACTTTACTTTTGATGGAGTTAACACTGCATTCTTAGAGATGGATAAACTGTCCTGTTCATAAACCCTATAGAGTTCTCATTTTTCATTTAGCAGTTTCTGACTTTTCCCATCATTTTCATCAAATCAATCGATGCTTGCGAGTGTTCTGACCCAGATGAGTAAATGCAGTGATGTAAACCAAATCTCCAAAAACTGCCCACTCCTTTTCTACTCCATTGTTGCCAACTGTGTGTTGGCTCAACTTTCCCTCCAAGTTAGCAACAAACTTTTCCCACTCAGAGAAGTGCTCTAGTCTGTGGACATTAAGTCTTCTGGAAGTTATTTTGCCCAGGGGCCACTGCTTTTGCTGACTGGAAATGTTTAGCTTGGAGAAGATAAGTCTGTGATCAGTCCAGTACTCTGCGCCACACATCACCTTCGTCTTTCTCACATCCTGTCTGTCTCTTCTTCTTACAATCACATAGTCTATTAAATGCCAATGTTTGCTATGAGAATGCATCCACGAAGTTTTATTGATTTTAGGTAAATGGAAGACAGCGTTGGTGATGGGAAAGTCATGAGATGCACAAGTCTTCAGTAGTAAGTGACCATTACTGTTGCTTTTCTCAACTCAATTCCTCTCAAGGACTCCTTGCCATGTCTGGTACTCTGAGCCTATTCTAGTATCAAAGTCACACAGAATTATAAGCTTGTCCTCTTTTGGCACATTGATGATAAGGGTCTCCAGGTCTTCATAAAATTTTTCTTTGACCTCATCTGGGTTCATCATGGTGGGAACATAGGCATGGATGATGGTGGTGTGGCATTTTCCTGAAAGTGGCAATTGCATTGTCATGAGTCCAACAAGTTTGTTGACTAGATTAGTTTTGATTGAAAAACGTACACCAACTTCACAGTGCCCCCCTTCACTGTGGCCGCTTCAGGAAAATGTGTATCCAACTCTAACTTCAATAAGCTGGCCTTCATTTGCCTGCCTTGTTTCACTCAGGGCTGTGATTTGGATGTGACACCTGCTGAGTTCTCTTGCAACGAGCACTGTTCATCTTTCAAGTCTACTGGATTTTGTGTTGTCTGTAAGTGTGTACTCATTCCATGTACTGATGGTGAGTGGAATCATCTTTGTAGAAATTTTTGTACATTTTTTTGCATTTTGACAGCAGGATGAAATCTCTGCCTACTATGGTAATCAGGCCACAGCTGGGTAAGCAGACAATTTTTAGGGCCCCTTTTCTAGCCCGTTCCTCACACCAGGAGGTGAGCAGTGCAGTCCTTAAAGGGCTGCTCAGACACCAGGGGGGCTGCTGAATTCCACTGCTACTTCCAGTGGAAAGACAACCCTATAGCCTGGGCCACCTCTGTGCAGTGGTTGTGACTGTAGCTCCCAGTGTATCCACATTTTGAGATAGGTAAAAATGGTAAACTGGTATAGGTGATGTCTTTTGATTCATGCTTAAATCGGATTTAAGTGAGGCAGAGTTGTAGAAAGTTGTCGGCCTCCCTCCCTCTTCAGAGTTGTCACAGTCCAGTGGCAGGACAGAGTCACGATGACTGGTGATGGCTTAAGATGCAGTGGATGACCTTGGCATCTTCTGAGTCTAACCCAGCTCTAAGCACTCCACAGCACCTGCTTCAGCCATCTTCATGACCATTGGAAGAAATTGTTCTCATCTGCCCATTGCCCTGGAGGGAGTCTTTGCATGTTTGGGGTAGACACTTCCCTAACATACCAACAGGTTTGAAACCTCTTGGTTACCCTCAGCCTGGTTTAGCTGGTCTGTGGAAATGGTTTAGTGGAATGTGGCCACTGTGCATGCTACAGGTTCTATGAGCCACAGGTGAGAGTTAGGTGGATCAGGGAGACACCAAAGGTAGAAAGCAGACCTGAAAAGGGCTTGGCAGCCCTCACACCAGAGGTACTAGTCTTCCCAGAACACGCCCTACACCCCAATACAAGGGTAGTACCCTGCATGACAACTTCCCTGGGGTTATTCCTTGTTGAGGCAACTTCCAGCATCATGACCCCTACCCACCAACTGCTTTGTAGTCTAGCCTTCAAGCTGCCTCCCTGCTGTGCCCTCTGTCCCCTGCCAACCACATGAGCTCCCTGGCCTGAGGACACCCCCACCCCCACTGCTAGAGGTCTCAAATTAATCTGAGTTGAACAGCAAAGGCATCTGGCAAAGACAATTCAGTGCTGGCTTCAATGGCCAGTGGCTCCAGCCCCCTTCCATTTCTCTCCCACCCCCTACTACCACCATGGAGATTCCCTCCTGGTCCTCCCCTAATCAATATCCTATTCTCCCCTCCGTTTCTCCTCTGTTATAGATTTTCTGGGAACTGAATCTGAGTCTAGCTCTACCACTTACTATTGGAGTAACCCTTGGAAAGTAACTTTGCCACTCGCTTTGTAGCACTAGGGCTTGGAGCTCAGACAGTCATTCAACAGGCATTTTTTAAAATTTAAAATATGTATATATATATATGTATATATATATATATGTATATATATATATTTCATTTGTTTTAATCAGCCAAAGTCTGCCTTCTTATCCTACCCTCCAACTGAGAACACAAGAGAAACAAACTCCACTACAGACATGTATAGTCAACCTAAAGGGATTCCCACATTGGCCATGTCCAAAAAATATTTGTCTCATTTTGCATTCTGAGTCCTTTACGTCTATCAGGAAGTAGAAACAGTGGCATGTTTCATCATCAGTCCTCTGGAATCCTGATTTGTCATTACTCTGATAAGAATTCAGCTCTTTTCAGTATTCTATCATATTTATATACCATAACTCATTCATCCATTCCTCAACATACGAACATCCTTTCACATTTCCATTCTTTGCTTCAAAAAAAGTTTGAAATATTTTTGTACATCCTTAGAGTTTGTTTTACTTAGGACGAATACCTCTTTTAATCTTTCTTCTTTCCCTCTTTCCCCGTTTCTCTCTTCTTCCTCTTGAATGAAATGCATTTTTGTACTCAGCTGTCTGGGTATGTGTTCTTAGAGTTTGTTTTGCTTAGAACGAATAAGTCTTTTAATCTTTCTTATCTCCCCCTTCCCCCAATTCTCCCTTTTGCCTCCTATTTTCCTCTTGAATGAAATGTATTTTTGTACTCAGCTGTCTGGGTATGTGTTCTTAGAGTTTGTTTTGCTTAGAATGAATAACTCTTTTAATCTTTCTTATCTCCCCCTTCCCCCATTTCTCCCTTTTCCCTCCTATTTTCCTCTTGAATGAAATGCATTTTTGTACTCAGTTGTCTGGGTATGTGTTCTCCTTTTATCTGACCAGTTCAGTTGAGAGTGAGGCTCAGGTGTCAGCTGCTTCCATCTACCCCCCTCCTCTATGTTTGTATATATTTAGCAAATATTTATTAAATACCTCATGTGTGCTAGGCATTAAGGATTAAAAGAAAGGCAAAAAACAATCCCTGCTCGGGAAGAACTAAGTGAAATAAGAGAGATAACGTGCAGACAGCTACGTATAAACAAGATATATACGGGATAAAGATAATCATATTGAGAAGTATTAATGGAAATTAGGAAGGGTACCTGTAGAAGGTAGGATTTTATCTGGGACTCGAAAGAACTGGGGAAGAGAGAAGGTAGACGTGAGGAAGGAGAAATTTGGGGCAGAGAGGACAGCTGGAAAAGGGGCATTGAGTTGGGAGATGGAATAGCATGGAGGCCAGTGTCACTGGTTTGCAGAGTGTGAAGTATAGGAAGGCATAAGAAGATGGGGAAGGTAGGAGGGGGTCAGGTTATGGAGGGCTTTAAAAGCCTTTCCAAAAACAGAGGATTTCTATATTTGATCCTAGGGGTAATTAGAAAGTCACTGAAATTTGTCGAATTGGGGGATGACATGGTCAGACCAGGGCTTTAGGAAGATTGGTTTGACAGCAGAATGGAGGATGGACTGGAGTAGGGAGAGACGAGGCAGGGAGACCAAACAGAAGGCTACCGTAATATCCAGATGTGAGGTGATGAGGGCCTGTATCAGAGAGGTGGCAGTGTCAGAGAAAAGGAGGCATATGCTTGAGGTATTATGAAGGTAGAATCCATAGGAGTTGGCAACAGATTAAATGTGAGGGGTGAAAGTGAGGAGTAGAGAATGAAAGGAGAGAAGAGAAAAGAATAAGCACTTATATGGTGCCTACTATGTTCTGGGCACTGTGCTAAGTGCTTTAAAAATATGATCTCATTTGGTGAAAGGTGACATAGCCAAGTAATACAGTGACATTGCTGGGTCAAAGGGCATGCACAGTTTTATATCCCTTTGGGCATTGTTCCAAATTGTTCTCCAGCATGGTTGGACCAGTTCACAACTCCACCAACAATGCATTAGTATCCCAATTTTTCACATCCCCATCAGCATTGGTCATTTTCCTGTTCTGTCATGTAGGCCAGTCTGAAAGGTGTGATACCTCAGAGTTGTTTTAATTTGCATTTCTTTAATCAATAGTGATTTAGAGCATTTTTTTTCATGTGACTATTGATAATTTCTATTTCTTCTTCTGAAAACTCAAGCAGGACAGTTTTGAAAGTAACTTATTGAAGGCCTCATTTACAAAATATATAGAGAACTGAGTCAAAATTATAAGAATACAAGTCGTTCCCTGTTGATAAATGATCAAAGGATATGAACAAGCAGTTTTCAGATGAAGAAATTAAAGCTATTTATAGACATATAAAAATGCTCTAAATAACTATTGATTAGAGAAATGCAAATTAAAACAACTCTGAGGTAATACATCACACTTGTCAGATTGGCTAACATGGCAAAACAGGAAAATGATAAATGTTGGAGAAGATGTGGGAAAATCAGAACACTAATGCACTGTTGGTGGAGTTGTGAATTGATCCAACCATTCTGGAGAGCGATTCAGAACTACGCCGAAAGGGCTATAAAACTGTGCATACCCTTTGATCCAGCAATACCTCTTCTAGGTCTGTATCCCAAAGAGATCATAAAAATGGGAAAAAGACCCACATGTACAAAAATATTTATAGCAGCTCCTTTTGTAGTGTCCAAAATTGGAAATTGAGGGGATGCCCATCAATTGAGGAATGGCTGAACAAGTCGTGGTATATGAATGTAATGGATTATTACTGTTCCATAAGAAATGACAAGCAGGCAGACTTCAGAAAAACCTGGAAAGACTTGCATGAACTGATGCTGAGTGAAGTGAGCAGAACCAGGAAAACATACACAGTAACAGCAACGTTGTGTGATGACCAACATTGATACACTTAGCTCTTCTCAGCAATGCAATGAACTAAGAAATTCCAAAAGACTCATGATGGAAAATTCTATCCATATCCAGTGAAAGAACTATGGAGTCTAATTGCAGATTGAAGCATACTTATTTTCTCTCTGCTTTTTTTTTGTTTTTTTTTTCTTTCTCATGGTTTTTCCCTTTAGTTCTAATTCTTCTTTACAACATGACTTATGTGGAAATATGTTTAAATATGGATGCATATATGTATATACATACATATATATGTATATATATATGTGTGTGTATATATATATATATGATTTTCTGTTTTGCTTTTCAAGTCATTCAAAAAAATAAAATAAAAATTTTATAGTATTTGGAAAAGCAGGTAACTTATTGAACCTATTACCCACTTTTTCAAAAGCAAGCTGCATGAAATATACATTCATAGTTTTGTATATAATCATCTTTTTCTCTTCTGCTGTGTTTGTAGAAAATGCTCATTTCGGGGGGGATATATAAATTCAGAATATATTTTTTTAAAAATTGTTTTCTTCCAATTTTTGTATTTCTTCTGAATTCTTGAGAAGCTGTAATTTCATTACTTATTGATTCGGTTGTAGAAATACAAGCAAATAAGACAGTCTCCTGCAAGGGGGGAGAAGACACCACACAAATTGAGGCCAGAAAGCAGAGTGGTGATTCATGGCACAGTTGGGACATTGCTGGGAAGTCAGGTAGAGGCTGAAACCTGAAAAAGAGAAGGAGAAACTTCGCCTGTACAAGTCCTCTGTGGCTCCAGGGTCAGAGTCCAAGTATTCAGTCAGCTTTTTAAGTCAGGACATCATCCTCATGATGTCCTTGGTCTTCCTTGTACAGATAACAACAATGAGTACGTGATAAAGTCACATACCTGTTATTTTTGAAGCTGTCATGCTCGTCTTTATTTCTAACCAGACTTCCTGCTGTTTTCTTCTGTGAATTAAAAAAAAATTGAATAATACCATTTTCTTTCTTTTCTCTTTCAACAATTTTAGTAACCCTACTGTAATACTCACTCTCCTCCCAGCTCCCTACCTCACTGAAAAAAAAGTGAAATGTTTGTAACAAATATACATAGTCAAATAAAACCAATTCTCACATTGGTCACGTCAGAAAAGGCACATTTCATTCTGCATCTCAAGTCCATCAGCTGTCAGTCAGAAAGTAGGTAGCACATTCTGCCATTACCCTTGTCTTTCAATGCAGAAAGCTTCCAGTTTCCTACAAGCTGGGCTATGCTGTCTGTTGTACAACAGTTTTACTACAGGCTTCAGCAGAAAATGAATGTTCTGTTTTGGTGACTCCTTCAAAGTAACCATCTCTACTTCCAGCAAGTTCTCATTTGTAGGATCTGCTCTGTAGGTAGCTAGGTGGTTCAGTGGCTAGAGCACTTGGACTGGGGTCCGGAAGTCATTTAGCCGTTTTTTCTTTCAGTTGTGTCTAACTCTTTGTGACCCCATTTGGGGTTTTCTTAGCAAAGATACTGTAGAGGTTTGCCATTTCCTTCTCCAGCTCATTTTACAGAGGAGGAAACTGAGGCAAACAGGGTTAAGTGACTTGTCCAGGGTCACACAGCTAGTGCATGTCTGATTTGAACTGAAGAAGATGAGTCTTCCTAACTCCAAGCCAGGCACTCTATCTACTGCACCGCCTATCCAGGACTTGAATTCAAAATCTAGTCTTAGACACTTCCTAAAGGTTTGGTCCTGGGCAAGTCATCTGACCTCTGTCTTCCCCAGTTTCCCTGACTGGAAAATGAGAACAATAATAGCACCTACCTCCCAGGGGGATTTTGAGGATAAAATGAGATAATATGTGTAAAGTGCTTAGCATAGTCCTGGCACACACTAGACCCTTAATAAATACTTATTCCCTTACCTTTCCCCCAGGGGTCAATTTTTTTTGACAAATTCTTACCCTGCCTATGGTCCCCTCATGCTAGGTCACATTTTAATGGCGGAACCAATTCCTACAAAACTCTTGCCCCAAGTCCCTGTTCCTTCTATGCCCAGAGGCAAAGGAAGGCATTTAAGCTGGTTATTTATGCTTTTTCAAAATGAGGTATTATTATTATTACAACCATTAATTTTTAATTTAACCATTAATTATAACAGCCATTACTCTTTGTAGCCTATGCTACCTGTTAAAGAAATTTCCCAGGGATACCTATTAGTTCATCCAAGACCCAAGCATTGTAAATTCTGTGGTTTTGCTTGTCTTCCCAATTATCCCAAACCCAGCAAACACATTATCTTGCATTCCCCCAAATTTGTATTATTTTATGATAGTGGATTTATGCCTGGCTTTATTTTCCATCCCCAAACACCTTGATAGTCAATACTTACTTGCCTTCACCTAACAAGGACTACTTGGATGAGGTCATCACAAAGCAATCTAACAACCTCTTCACTGTTTTCACAGATATTCTGGAAAGAGCTTGATGGTACTATGTTTCAACATGATTCTGCTGTAATTCAGTACATAGATGACCTTCTCCTGGTTCCCCTTCACTGGAAGATTATAAGATTCTTTGCCTCTACTCTCCACCCTTACTTCTGAGGACCAGAGAACTCTTCAAACTCAGAAAGCCAAAAAACTCCAGCTTTGCCTGTCTAAGGTCATGACTTATCCGAGAGTGAACATGTCTCTTCGTTTTCTCCATTCTTCTCTCTTGGTTTGACACCTTTGCTGATAGCATCTGTGAGAGACGATGCTGTGGGGGAGGAGGTTTTGGGGCCTCTCTGATGTGGCCACTATGTGACTCTGTGACACTAGTCTTGGTCCTTTGCCTTTGTTCTTTTTTCTGTTGTAGGTGAAGGGAATGGAGACTGACCTTATGAGTTTCAAAAAGTCAGAGAGGAGAGTGAATCTTTGGGCAGCATCCAGCTTTGGCAGCTAGCTTGGCAACAGTGGTTTGAGGAATAAAGAGTGACCTTTGGAAGTGGCCTTTAAGATGCAGTCTAGGTGTAAAGGAGTCAAGGACTCATTTCACAACAATGCCACATATGGGTTGAACTTGATGCGACTATGTAGAAACTAATCTTTTTGTGGTGGCTAAGAACTGGAAATCGAAGGGATGCCCATCAATTGGGGACTGGGCAAACAAGCTGTGGTATATGATGGTAATGAAATATTATTGTGCTATAAGAAATGACAAACAGGATGATTTCAGAAAAACCTGGAAAGACTTACACGAACTGATGCAAAGTGAAGTGAACAGAACCAGTAGAAAGTTGTACACAGTAACAGCAACATTGTTCAATGAGTAGTGAATGACTTAGTTATGGGGCAGCTAGGTGGCGCAGTGAGTAGAGCACCAGCCCTGGAGTCAGGAGGACCTCAGTTCAAATGTGGCCTCAGACACTTGACACACTTAGTAGATGTGTGACCTCGGGCAACTCACTTAACCCCAATTTCCCTGCCTTCTCCCCTCAAAAAAAAATGACTTGGCTATTCTCAGCAATAGTGATCCAATCCAAGACAATCCCAAGGGAGTAACAATGAAGCATACTATCCGCCTCCAGAAAAAGAATAGATGTTGTTTGAATACAGACTGAAGAATACTATTTTTCACTTTCTTTCTTTCATTCTTTTTCTCATATTTGAGTCTTTTTGTACAAAATGACTAACAGGGAAATGTTTTACATGATTGTACCAGTATAACCTATATCTGATTGCTTACCCAGGGAGGGGGCAGGCGAAGGAGGGAGAAAGGGATAGAAATTGAAACTCAAAAGTTTAAAAAATTGTTTTGTGTAGTTAAGGGAAAAAGAGTGTGTGTGTGTGTGTGTGTGTGTGTGTGTGTGTGTGTGTGTGTTTGTATATGTATATAAAGAGAAACTGAGCTGAGTCAAACTAAGCCCATAATTCTGATAGAATTGGGACATCCCAAGTACACGGTGTGTACTTTTGTTCTTACTATGTCTTTGAAGTAAAGTAGTTAAATGGAACTAGGGCACTAATCAACGGTAGGAATACAACCAATGGGAGCTCAAGCCAACGTCAGTAGAGAAGAGACACACAACCCCCTCATAAGATAGAAGTCTAAGAGGGCAATGTAGCCAGCCTTGCTTTGAGAGGGTGTGTCAGAAGTACTGGCTACACTCAATTATTAAGCCCCTATAAGAACTAATTCTATGCACCATCACCCCCACCCCCACCCCCACCCCCATAGGCTCTACCTTACTTCTGGGAGAGAGAAGTGGCTTTTACTATCATTAAGGCTAGAATCTCAGTCTTAGGACTAACTGATTTACTTTGTACTGCCAGGAGAAGAAAGGATTTGCTCAACTGATGGGCTGGGGTGGGGGTGGGGGAAACCCTCCTTACCATCTGTCTCTTCCTCTCCAGCAACTGGAGCTGATCACACCTTTCTAGCTCTACTTCCACTCTGAGCTGATTTTCCAGCACTTCTAAGGGTTGAGATGAATCACGAATTTATTAATTCTTTGGACCAGTTTTTTATTTAATATTATTTTCTTATATCATTACTGCTGAATGCTCAAAGAAGGCTCTTTCCAAGGCTGGACAGCAGATTTTATGTTGATGTTTCTTTTGGGGGGACTCTTAATGACTCTTTTTGGTCTGTTTGTCAGCTTAGTTTTCTTGGGCCTTTATTATCATGCTTGTCTACATAAGGAGCCTAAGGAATCCAGATGTTTGCATGAACTTTTCTGGCATTTTCAACTTCCAGGCCCCTTCTCTGCCCTGGGTACTTAAGGGCAACTCGATCATTTTGGACCCCTCGGGAACTGTATTTGGACACATATTTTTTTTCTTGGAAGATGTATTTCCCAGTCAGCCGGAGGAGCAAGAATTCTCAACATACCTGCTATTTTTGAGGCAATTTTTTGGTACAGTGCGTGTTGATCCCAGTTACATACAACCCCTTACCTGAAGAGTAACCAGAAGGATTTTACGTGGGGCAAAAGCTAGTGCTTCAGAGGCTAGGAGGCAGTACTGAGTCCAACTCTACCTGGGAAGGGAGGATTTCAATAAAATATCCTCTGGGATAGTTTACTCTTTGTTTCAGAAGTATGGACACACTTGGTGGCTTTCCAGTTTTTAAATGCAGAAGCACTTTATGCAATGTTACAATGCTCAATCTAAGAGACCTCTCCAGCAATTTGCCCATATTTCTTCACTCAACCATACTGGTACTGAAAGTGCTATAGACATTTGCTGCCCACTCCGTAACAAGTACACCTTGTGTGATACAGTATAAGGTAGAACTTTGTCTTACTCATGTTCTTTGATAGAAGAGCCCAATGTACATGGAAGTTTCAGAGAGGACAAAGCAAAACTGAATTTTTTCTCTCTTACTGGGAAAAAAAATGAAAAAGAAAGGATGTCCTCACCCAGACCCTAAAGAGATAAGTCTTTCCTGTAGCCTAGTTCACTTTTTAAAAAAAAATTTTTTTCTATAGCCTATTTCTAGGGCAGCTAGATGATGCAGTGGATAGAGTCCTGGGTCTGGAGTCAGAAAAACTCATCTATCCACACGTCAGAGCACTTCTTTGTGTGGGAACTGTTCATAGCTAACTTGGAGGGAAAGCAGGTTGGCAACAGTGGAGCAGAAAAAGAGATTTGCTGTACAGCACTGCATTTACTCATCCGGGTCAGAACACTCACAAGCATCAAGGTTGGTTTGATGAAAATGATGGGAAAAGTCAGAAGCTGCTAAGTGAAAAATGAGAACTCCACAGGGTTTATGAGCAGGATAGTTTGTCTATCTCTAAGAATGAAGTGTGTAACCAGAATGGCCTTTGTTTTCTTTGAATGACTCAGCTTACCTCATTGAGCTTCCCTGGACACTGGGGCTTGCTCTTCCGGGGCAGGAAGCCCAGCGACCATGCCAAGAATCAGAGAACTTCCTGTGTGATGAGTCATGGGGCTGGCTGAGGGGAGGTGTGTTAACCTGGTCTACGCTAGGGGGAGGGGCCAAGTCAAGAACCAATCGGCCCTGGTCATTCAGGCGGCGCTTGATGATGTCAAAAACTCTATAAGAGGGGAGAGGACAGCTTGAAGATCCCTTTTCCTTTTTAGTTGGAGCCAGAGATGCCTACAGCCGAAGCTGAGCTGCCGATAGCAGAGCTGACCCACGTGGAGCGAGGAGTGCTGAGCCAGGACTGGAGGCCAGTGGGTAATCTTCTTACCATAGAGGGGAAGCATGTATACGATTTTGCCTTATACTATCTCGCTTCTCTGTGGCCTCCTGGTTACCCTTGTGAGGTGGACTTAGTGGACCTGGAAGCTTTTGATGAAAATATCAAAATGGGGACACTGGTTTGTGGGCTTGTTACTGTGGAATGTCAATACATGCTTTAGTTCTCCTGCCTTCTGCCTAGAGAATTCCTTATATCCTGCGGTTCTGAACCTTTCAGGCACATATGAGATTCTCTTTGAAATCATAAATTCTGCCTTCCTAACATAAAGTGTTAACTCCATCAAAAGTAAAGTATAAGTGAAACTTAAGAGATGCAGGATTCTTGGCTTAGTAAGAAAGCAGATGAAATTTAGTTTTATGCTGATAGTAACAATCCAAAGTGCTTCCCTAAAGGCTCTTTATGGGCCAAAGACCTCAGGTACTCAATGTTGATAGAGCCACATTGATAGTGATAGTGACATGATCCTGGAGAGATGGGCTGACCACTTCCGTAGTGTTCTCAACCAACCACCATTAATCAATGCTGAAGCTGTTGACCATTTACCTCAGTTTGAAGTCAATCCCTCTCTAGCTGAACTTCCAACTGAAGGGGTTTTGAATGCCTTTTAGGCTCCTCTTCTGTGGCAAAACACCAGATGCTTTGCTCATTCTATTCCGGCTGGGATTTACAAGGAAGGGGGTCCACTGCTCATATAAAAGCTGACAAATTTTCAAGGTTACATGGCAAGGGGAGTTTATCCCTCAAGAATTCAAGGATAGCTCCATTGTCCATCTCTATTAAAATAAAGGAAATAAATTTTATCATGACAATCACAAGGTCATTGCTGGCAAGATTCTTGCCAGGGTCCTCCTTGAGAGGCTGATCCTTCACCTAGAAGATGGTCATCTACCTGAAAGCCAGTGTGGTTTCAGAGAAAGCTAAAGAAGGGTCAATATGGTGTTTGCTGCTTGACAACTCCAGGAAAAATGCCAGGAGCAGAACAGAGATCTTTACACAACATT
This sequence comes from Trichosurus vulpecula, assembly GCF_011100635.1. Taxonomy (NCBI): domain Eukaryota; kingdom Metazoa; phylum Chordata; class Mammalia; order Diprotodontia; family Phalangeridae; genus Trichosurus; species Trichosurus vulpecula. Next base: position 190,604,736 of record NC_050577.1, on the reverse strand, counting down.
CGTTGAGGTGACTAAGGCCTCTGATGCTGTCAGTTGTGAAGTCTTGTGGAAAATCATGGCAAAGTTGGTTTGACTAGAGAAGTTCATCAGTATTGTATGCCAGTTCCACAATGGAATGCTTCTCGGGGTTCTGGATAATGGAGGATGCTTCCCAATCACCCATGGAGTGAAGCAGGGCTACGTGCTTGCTCCCATGCTTTTTAGCATGATGTTTTCAGCAACGTTGTCAGATGCCTTCAACAAGGATGAAAATGGCATCGAGGTCAGCTACCCCATTGAAGATAAATTATCTAAATTTAGAAGGCTACAAACCAAGGCTAAAGTGAAGGGAGAGTTGGTGCGTGACTTTTTGTTCGCAGATGATTATGCACTCAATGAAGACTATCGGGGTGAGATGCGCCAAGATTGATTCTCTGCTACTTGTGCTAATTTTGGCTGAAGTTCACTTACCTTGGCAGTATGCTCTCCAGGCATGATGAGGTTGATGCACACATTGCCAGAGCTAGCTCAGCGTGTGGGAGGCTCTGAAGGAAAGTGTGGGAGGGAAGAAGCATTAGACTGCCTTCCAAAATGAAAGTCAAAGAGCTGTTGTGCTGACCTCATTGTTGTATGCCTGTGAAACCTGGACAGTATGCCAGCGCCATGCCAGGAAATGGAATCGTTTCCATTTGAATTGTCTTGGGAAGATTCTGAAGATCACCTAGCAGGATGAGGTACCAGACACCAAGGGCCTTTCTTGAGCTGAACTCTACTGCAGAGAGTGCAACTCCTCTGGGCTGGCCACATTGTTCAAATGCCAAAAGCATTTGCCTAAAAGACTATTTTACAGAGAACTCACACAAGGCAAACACTCACACAGAGGTCAGGAGAAGCAATGCAAGGACACTGTCAAGATCTCTCTGAAGAACTTTGGAATTGATTCAGAGACATGGAAGACACTGGCGCAGGACCATCCAGCATGGTGTGCTCACATCAGAGAAGGTGCTGCCCACGATCCATGAGCAAATCAGAATTGCAGTAGCTCAAAAGAAATGTGCGATGTACAAGTTTAGAGACATCTCCGCCCCAAATGTTTGCATGGACTGTTTGTGCCTGACCTGTGGTAGAGCCTTCCTCAGTATTGGTCTGATCAATCATAGTCTGACACACTGTATGTTGACCCTGACACAGTGACGTCATTTTGGTCCTCTTCAAGTGTGAAGGAAAATGACTACGATAAGAACAATTAATTAAATTCATGTTTCCCTTATTACCTCTCAATGTTGTAATTGCTCCAAGGGAGAAGCTATTTGATTTGCATGACTGAAACCCCTGGCTAGTATTTGGGGATCCATAGCCCCTAAGATGACTAAATGAGATTTAACTGATGGGGCCAATGGCACAATCTCAGTCTGGTATAAAGGGAGGCTTAGAAAAAGACCACCAGTTAGGACAATTAGTACAAACTACTGACCTTATGACTAAAACCCAAAGGAATCAACTACAGGTTTCAAACAATTCCACATCATTTTTTCACTTGGAAACCACATGAGAACTGCCATTAATGAATGAGATTGACCAAACGGCCAGAGCAGTCAAACGAGACAACATGCCTTCTGAGATTCAGGCTATCTTGAATTAGCATCTTAGGGACATAATAATGACTTCCCACTTCAACAGTAGCCAGACAGTTTAAACAACACTCTGAAATCCAATCTATTCTATGGCCATGGAAGTTTGACTGGAAAGTCTCAGGTTGGAAATGCAGCGACTCACAACGCACCTTCCAAACAGATACCATTGTTAAGGTAGTCTGGGCCCTAACCTCCAAGGCCTTGTCAAGTCTTTGGGGAAGATGGATGTGGGATTGAGTGGTCCATCTGATGTGTGGGAGCTCAAACCCCCAGGGGACTTTTAGTTCATGCTAAGTGGTCCTGAATTGATGCCAGATATTTAGTGTGGAATTGGAAATCAGTGGACTCACTGGCCTTTATTACCACTGAAGCTGGATCATGTGCAAAAATCGGATATAGGAGACCTAGCTACAGTACCTAAGATGTGTTGTTGGACAGGTCTATAGGAATAGAAAGAACCTTAAATGGGTGGAAATCATTTCGGCTCAACAAAATAGACGCTTATTGATTGGGGAATGGTTAAATAAATTGCGGTACATTAATGTAGTAGAATGTTACTGTTTTGGAAGAAACAACAAATATGGTGACTACAGAAAAGTATAGAAAGATTTCCACAAACTGATATAGAGTAAAATGAGCAGAGCCAAGAAAATAATACATATACTCAGTGATTACAACAATGCAAACAGGAAGAACTACAAGACAATAATAACTGTCATTATCATCATCATAATAACCAGAATTTATATAACACTTTTACAAAGACACTTTCACAAATATAATCTTCTTTAATTTAGTAGGTGCAATTTTGCCCTCATTTTACAGATGAGGAAAATGAAGCAGACAAAGGTTAAATGACTTGCCCAGAGCCACAAGGCTAAAAAGCATGAGTTCAAGGCAGATAGGTGGCGCCACAGTGCACAGAGCGCACTCATCCTGAGTTCAAATCTGACCTCAGAAACTTACTGGCTGTGTCACCCTGGGCAAGTCACTTAACCCAGTTTGCCTCAGTAAAGTGAGCTAGAGAAAGAAATGGCAGACCACTCTAGTATCTTTACCAAGAAAACCCCAAATGGGGTCATAAAAAGTTGGATACTGCTGAAATCACTGAACAACGATCACATTTGAACTCAGGTCTTCCTGACTCCCAAGTCCAGTGCTCTATCTGCCAAGCCCCCTAGCTGTCTCTTTAAAAGTAAATTCTGGAGAATTACAAAGCATGACTCCAGAATAGAGATATGAGAAGATACTCTCATCCCACTCCTTTGCAGAAGTTGGAGGTACATATACGTAGTACATTATACATGTTTTCAGAATTTTTTGATGTATTGATCAGTTGTGCTGATTTTTTTTTCTTTTCATCTTTAAAATATTTGTTACATGGGGGTAGCTCTCTGAGACAGGGGAGGGGGAGGAAGACATCAATTTCTTAAAATAAAAAAAAACAGTTTAGGGGTGGAAGGGTGGGAGGGAAAATTCTTTGACAATGGGCAACAGGTGACGATTTCTGTCAAGTGTAAGGGAAAGGAGGTCAGGCTAGGTAATAATTCTAGCCTACTTAATGTAAATGATAAGATACTATGCCCTATGTGGTGGAAGCCCCCAAGTCCCGAGGAGTAATGTTGCACAGTGCAAATCTGGTTAGATTGGTTAAGAGACTTAGTCATGTCCTGTGAAGCTTGTAGGAAACCTGAAAACTAGTTGGAATTAGAGATTCTAGCATCTAGCAGCTTAGTGGCGGAAGTCTCTCACCAAGTCCCGGAGAAGGAAATCACTTGGTGGGACTGGAGAAGACCAGAGGATTTGGACTTTTCCACCTTTATCTAGCCGCATCCTTTCCCCTCTTTCTCTTAAGCCTAACTACATTCGGTTAGGAAACTATGCAAAAGGTTAAGAAGGTTTAAAAAAAATTTTAAAGAAAAAAAATTAAGAGTCTAGAAAATGGATTAATGGTGTTAATCAGCCTTAGAAAAGATCAGAAAACTTTAATCTAGTTATGTTTGGATTGAAAGGTTTAGAAAAATGATACTTTAGGATGAACCATCATTTTAAGCGAACTTCTGTTTGATGAAGCTAAGTGTTAATTGAACTGTTACCTAAACTTTGGACCCTGGCTCAATCTTGACTGGGAAATTTTCTTTGTTCAAGAATCCTATAAGTTGTGACTTCAAAATAACTTGTATATGGGGGCAGCTAGGTGGCGCAGTGAGTAGAGCACCGGCCCTGGAGTCAAGAGGAACTGAATTCAAATCTGACCTTAGACACTTGACATACTTACTAACTGTGTGACCTTGGTCAAGTCACTTAACCCCAATTGCCCTGCCTACCCCCCTCCACAAAAGAAAAAAAAATTAAAAAAAAATAACTTCTATATGGAAATAGATATGGAAAGAATAACTAACTACATAAAAAAAGTTCAAAGTAAATGCAGAAGAATTACAAGGATCAAGAATGACTCCAATGAAGAGACATGAAAGGAAACCCCACCTTTTCCTGGAGGTAGGGTGGTCCACAGGTGTTACACCATTGCACATGTTTTCAGACTTTTTCAAAGGTCAGGTGTACTGATTTTTTCTCTTCTTTTCTTGCCTTTAAAGAAATACTATTTTTTTTTTAAAATATGAAATGGCTCTCTGGGAGGAGGAGGTATTTGGGGGATAAATATGATGATGTAAAAAACAGAAGACATCAATAAAAACTTATTTTAAAAATAATTTGTAAATAAGATAAGGTCAAAATGGGTATATGATTTAGACATAAAAGGTGGTACCATGGGCAAATTAGGAGAGCAAGGAATAGTTTTACCTGTCAGATCTCTGGAGGAAGGAAGAATTTGTGACCAAACAAGAGATAGAGAACATTATGAAATTCAGAATGGATAATTTTGATTACATTAAATGAAAAAAAGTTTTATACAAGCACAATCAATGCATCCAAGATTAGAAAGAAGGCAGGAAGCTAGGAAACAATTTTTAGAAGTGTCTTTGATAAAGGCTTCATTTCTCAAATATACGGAGAACTGAGTTACAGTTATGAGAATCCAAGTCATCCCCCAATTGATAAATGGTCAAAGGATATGAACAAGCAGTTTTTTAAATGAAGAAATCAAAGCTACTTATAGTCATGAAAAATGCTCTAAATCACTGTTAATTAGAGAAATGCAAATTAAACCAACTCTGAGGTACCCCCTCATACCTATTAGATTGTCTAATATGACAGAAAAGGAAAAATGATAAATGTTGGAGATGGGGAAAATTGGGACATGAATGCACTGTTAGTAGTGTTGTGCACTGATCCAATCATTCTGGAGAGCAATTTGGAACTATGCCCAAAAGACAATCAAACTGTATATACCCCTTGATCCAGCAATACTACTACTACTACTACTACTACTACTACTACTACTACTGATCCTACTCCTACTCCTACTCCTACTCCTACTAGGTTTGGTATCCCAAAGAGATCATAAAAAGGGGAAAGGACCCACATGTACAAAAATATTTACAGCAGCTCTTTTGTGGTGGCCAAGAATTGGAAATTGAGGAGATGCCCATCAAGAGGGGGATGCCTAAACAAGTTGTGGTATATGGATGTAATGGAATACTATTGTGCTATAAGAAAGGATGAGCAGGAAGATTTCAGAAAAAACTTGGAAAGACTTATGTGAACTGATACCGAGTGAAGTGAGCAGAACCAGGAGAACATTGTACACAAACACTGTAACAGCAACATTGTGAGATGAGCAACCCCAATAGACCTAGCTCTTCTCAGCAATTCAATGATCCAAGACAATTCCAAAAGACTCATGATGGAAAATGCTATCCACATCCAGAGAAAGAACTATGGAGTCTGAATGTAGATTGAAGCATACTGTTTTCAATTTCTTTGGGGTTTTTTGTGTATTTTTTCCCTTTTGTTCTGTTTCTTCTTTCACAATGTGTTAAACATATTTAAATATATTTAACATGATTGCACCTGGATAACCTATATCAGATTGCTTGCTCTCTTGGGGAGGGGGAGGGGAGAGAGGGAAGGAGGGAGGAAGAAAAATTTGGAACTCAAAATCTTATAAAAAATGAATGTTGAAAATTGTCTTTAAATGTAATTGGAAAAAATAAAATACCATTTATACACAAAAATAACTTGTATCAAATGCCTGAGAGCATGAGGGAACCACCAGTTTGAACATTTCTCTAAGCAGAAGAAATGTTTACATTAGAATAATTTTTATGACCAACTTGTACTCAAATGCAGAATCACAGTATTTTTTCTTTGAAAAATGTAATCCAATGAACATTTGTTGAGTACCTATTATGTGCAAGACACTCTGCAGACATTATGGATACAAAGACAAAAATCAAAACCATACTTCCCCTCAAGGAATATGCATTCTCTTGATGGTAGGGGAGGTAAAGTGTGAGTTTGATACAACATGTACACAACTAAGTAAATGTAAAATTTCTTTTTGTTTTTCACTGACCCCATGATTTTGTCTTATGGGAAGCTCCCAGAGAGTGACTTTCCCTTCTCTATAACATGAAGCCTTAGAGAATTGTCTAGGAGTAATGAACGTTTAAGTGACTTGCCCTGAATCACAAAATCAGTATGTTTCAAAGGCAAGACTTGAACCCAAGTATTTTTGACTCTAAGGTCAGCTGTTTGACCACTGTACCATCCTCTTGAAAAATGAATTCTATACACAGGAATGCAAAATAATTTTAGGAGTAAGGCAATGTAAAGTAGGAAGAGTGATTGAGAAGGCCTCCTGAACTACACTTTGAAGGAAGCTACAAATCCTCTGGGGCTGAGGTGACAAAGGAATGCACTTCATACATGAGGACCCTCTTGTACAAAAGTAGGTGACATATGGAGCGACATGTATAGGGAATAGATGATGGGTTAGTTTGACTATAACAGAATGCACGAGGAATAATAACATGAAATAGGACTAGAAAGGGTACCATGCTGTAGCCACCATGAGGAGCTTGTATGTTATCCTCATGGCCATTAAGACCCATTAAAGATTTTTTAATAGAGTGTGAGATGAATGAAAAACTGGACAGTTTCTGGGTAATTAATAATCAATTTATTAATTAGGCTGATAGTCAAATTGATGGCCAGTGGTTTCTCTTAGTAACCAAAGACATGTAATGAAGACACTAAATGCCTTCAATATTTTTAGGAAAGGGAGTAGTGCCCCTGACAGGTGAAAATAAACCCTGATTGATGAACAATTAATGAGGAAGTGGGCATATTAATGAGGAGGTAAGCTAAAAGTCTTCAGCGCTTTCTACTGAGGCTTGACTATGAGATTCAGTCACCTCCAGCATGCTGAACAAAGGAATCCACCTTTACCCAGACCACTCGGGTTGGTTTTCTCCTTCCTGAGCTGGGTTACTCTAAACTCCAAAGGAAGGAGTGCTAGGGCATGGGCTTTGGGTTTGAATTCATCTAAATTAGATTTTGTTTATACTCTAAACACACGTAACCTTTCCTAGTTGGTTGGGGTCCAATTCAAGATGACAGACCCTGTGGTAGGAGGATGTTCCCTGGAGGAATTGGGTAGTCTCATCTATCAACCTAGTCCTTCAAAGACTAACTGACTGACCTACAGGGGCTAGTTGCTGAATAAGGAAATAAAGAGAAAAAACCTTAATCTTAATTTAATAATTGGTTATTAATATAACAGAAAAATGACACAACTTGATTGGCTTAGTGCTGAGAACTCCAAAAGGAAAAACAGCAAAAAAATCCCACTTTGCTTGCCATTACAAGAGGTCAGTTGAATGATCGCATTCTTCTGTCATCCAAGTAAGTTTTCCCCCACAAACCTTGATTAACCAGAATGCAAAGAGCATCAAGAAAGAAGGAAGGAAAGTTATCCAGATGATGGGCTGTTGATCTGACCTTGTGATGGACAGTTTGTTGTGTTTAAGGAGGAATCTCATTGGCCTCAAGGGTTCAGGCTTTCTTCTGTAAATCAGCCTTGCAAAAGAACTGAGATTAAGGGGAAAATCTAAACACAAGGTAGAAGATGTGCCTACTCATTTATACTGAAATGGTGGCTAGTTAAAATAAATATCTAAGGCCAGATTTGAACTCAGCAAGATGAATTTTCCTGACTCAAGGCCCAGCACTCTATTCACTGTACCACTTAGCTGCCTGTCAAATAGTTAACAAAAAGAGGTTTATTTACAACTAAAGTTCACAAATAGGGTTGGGAAGCAGAAAAATGAGAACAAAAAATAAATGTTTTTCTTACTCAGCTGTGACCTGGTCTTCAGGACCCCATTGGGTGTTTTCTTAGCAAATATACTAGAGTAATTTCCTAATTCCTTCTCTAGTTCATTTTATAGATGAGGAAACTGAAACAAACAGGGTTAAGTGACATGCCCACACAGCTAGTAAGTGTCTGAGGTTGGGTTTAAACTCAGGAAGATGGGTCTATCCCCTGTGCCAACTACATTTATATACTTTATGACGAAACAAGACAATCTTTAATGGTTGATTTGGAAATGATCACCACATTGGTTATCAGTTGTTTCTTGAAACAACTTCTTTTTTTTTTGCGGATTTAGTGTTTAGTGTTCCCCATATTCTGTATTTCTGTTATTGGAAAATATATATAGGCATGAGGTTTCTATGTAATCTACTAAGCGTTTTTCCCTTAATCCTAGGCCATACCTTTCAACATATTTTTCACTACCTTTCCTAGGCTGTTAGGGATAACACTGGTGTCTGATAGCTCAGGTTTGATGTTGAGATTAAATGAGGCACTCATAGGTCATTGAACAATTAACAAAAAGACATTTACCCCTAACACGATAAGGATATCACAAAACTTAGCTTGGCTAAACATGGTCCCACTCATGTCCTGTGGAAATATGTATAGCCAGCAAAGAGGAATGTGGTTATCTTAGGAAATCCACCAGATTTGATGGGTATTAATTCCATGTGGGTGGGCCTTTTTATTTATATCCTTAGGTGACCAGAAAGTTACTCAGTAAAGCCAGAGGATGTCAGGGAGTTGTGTCAAGGGAGGCACAGCTCAAACCTCGTCTCAGTTCCTTGGCCAATTAAGTGCCAGCTTTGTCACCTTTTAAGGAAAATCTAGTCTAACTCATGTGAAGGATAAGGGAAGGGAAGTCCTAGTAGATTGTGGACTATAGTCAATAAACATTAGGCACCTACTATGTGCCAAGCACTGTGCTAAGCACTAGGGATACAAATATGAAAATGAAAGACAGTCCCTGACCTCAAGGACCTTACAATCTAATGGAGGAAGAGAACCCATAAAAGGAAACTGAAAAGGAAGAGGGATATTGGGGATACCCAGCAAAGGGGTATGATGTTCTCTGGAGGGGCTATTCAGTTAATGGAAGGGATAATTAGATCATAGATTTAGAGCAGGAGTGGTGCTTAGAGGTCATCCTGTCCAGCGCCTTTATTTTACAGATGTGGAAAGTAAAGGCCAGAGAATGATCAAGCAGTTAGTAAGTGGCAGAGGAGAGATGGAAACAAACAGAAAAACCTGAGTTCCAGAGAGAAGCGACTTGTTGAATTTGAGAGAAATTAAGAAAGTTCCCAGTAAAAGGTGTTACAGAATGATATAGTTCTGGAAATTCTAGTGATGACAATCAGACAAAAGAAACTTAAAGAGGAGATAAAAGTTTCCTTGGTTTATGATGACATGATTTTCTCAAAATTATTATCTTAAAGTTATTCCTAATAAGGATGCTAATAGCTTCAGCAAAGTGGCAGACTACAAAATAAATTCACAAAATCAAAAGCATTTCCACATACAGTCATCCCTTTCATACCTCGACTTTCCCCATTGCAGTTTCAATACATCGCAGGTTGGCATAAGAAGTTAAATGGCAATTTTTTTTAGCTTTGAGGAAGCCACAGATGACACACAAATGCCAGTGGACAATAAAAAAAAAATTTAGAAACTCAGAAATGCATAAAATGATGTGTAATATTACATAATATCAACACATCTTATCTTTTAATACCATAATGATCCAGACTTCTCTGGTATGAAGGGAAGGCCAAAAAATTTGTTGTGGATTTTCCATATAGCAGGGGCACCATACCCCTAACCCCTAGGATGTGAAAGGGATGGTTTTGTTGTTGTTTGCTTCAGATACTTATACACAAAAGCACAAAGTATGTATGCAGTGAACAAAGGAACCTAGAGATTCTAACACAAGGAAGTATATTTGAACTCAGTCAATCGGTCCCAGCCTCATTTTGGAAAATAGTTCCTAGAAACTACTTCAGCATTCTTGGGGAAGTTGACCACCAATCAGAGAATGATCCTGGTTTTCTAGAAGACATCTCACGCCAGGGAGCAGTGAAGCAGTCTAGGCAAAATACAATCATCCCTTCCACGTCTTTGGGGTTAGGAGCACAGCATGTAAAATTTTTTGGCCCTCCCTTTGTACCAGAGAAATCTGAATTATTCTGGTATTAAAAGAAAATGTTGATATAGTATACATATACTTTATGCATTTCTGAGTTTCAAAACTTAGAATTTCTGTGTCATCTGCAGGCCTTCACGACTCAGGTTTCCAAACTTTTTTGGCCTACCGCCACCTTTAAAAAAAATTACTCACCGCCCCCTTGGGGTTTTATTCAATGCCCCAATTGTACCCAAGGCTACTACCACTCCATCCTGGATCATTCCAGCACTTCCCCCCTTCCCCCTCCGGGGTGATGTCTCTTTGGGAACCTATGCTTCACCTCTTGTCTGTGCCTTCAGCAAAACTCTCCAAAAACTCCAATTTCTTTTTTTTTTAATTTAATTTATTTAACATAGTTTTCAGCATTGATTTTCACAAGAGTTTGAATTACAAATTTTCTCCCCATTTCTACCCTCCCCCCCAAGATGGCCTATATTCTGGTTGCCCCATTCCCCAGTCAGTCCTCCCTTCTGTCACCCCACTCCCCTCCCATCCCCTTTTCCCTTCCTTTCTTGTAGGACAAGATAAATTTCTATGCCCCATTGCCTGTGTATCTTATTTTCTAGTTGCAAGCAAAAACTTTTTTTTTTGAACATCTGTTTTTAAAACTTTGAGTTCCAAATTCTCTCCTCTCTTCCGTTCCCACCCACCCTCCCTAAGAAGTCAAGCAATTCAACATAGGCCACATGCATATCATTATGTATAACCCTTCCACAATACTCATGTTGTGAAAGACTAACTATATTTTGCTCCTTCCTAACCTATCCCCCTTTATCCAATTTTCTCCCTTGACCTTGTCCCTTTTCGAAAGTGTTTGAAAAACTCCAGTTTCTTATGTGTACCTGCAATATATTGAAACTGTGATGGGGAAAGTCTAGATGTGGAAAGGATAACTATAAATTTCTTATTTGGCCGTCCTGCAAACTGCTTTATGTTCTGATGAGGTTTGTCTTAACTTCTAAGAGGTTATAATAGTTTCTGAATTTTAAGTCTGTCAGTGTGGGAATTTGTATCTGGCATTTTTAGGTGTAGGAATTTATTACCAGTTATTGTTTGGTTTTGACTTCACCATCATCTGCCCTAGCCCTCCCTGACAAGGATAAACTCATCTGGAAGATTGCTTCAGTTTTGCTACTCACACCTAATCAATATTCTCAGTTTCTTGAGGACTAAGGGCACAGCAAAAACACTCCTCCCATAGCTTCCCTTTAGAGGGCTCCTCCTCCTTTATCACCAGCTGTTCTGCTTGGCCCACCACCATCCGGATACCCTCTGGCATTCCCTCCCCATTTCAGCTTCCTTTTGGGTTGTCTATCCCAGCTAGATTGGAAGCTCTTTGAGGGCAGGGATTGTCTGTCCTTATTTGTATCCCCAGCATTTATCAAAGTGCCTGGCATATAGTTGGTACTTTAAAAAGGTTTACTCTATTATTATCTAGGAAATAGTTTCCTCCCTCCTTCCCTTTCAGTTTAAAAGCCCTTTTGATTGTATTTGCTAGACTGTTGGCAAATTCACCCTCAGCAGATTTGGTCCTTGTCCAGGAATGTCATTCTTATGTTTTAAGAATGATTAGGAGTTAAATCTCCTGATTGCCATCCATTAACACTGACTGTATCTACTGGTGACAACATATATTGACCTAAGATTTACAAAGTACTTTCCTCACAACTCCATGAAGTAGGATATTACAAATATCATCAGCACATTTTAAAGACGAGAAAACAGTTTTAAAGAGGTCAAGTGCATGACTACACATGTATAGTCTATATTGAACTGCTTGCCTTCTCAATGAGGGGGAGGGAGAGAATTTGGGACTAAAAGTTTTAAGAACAAATGTTAAAAAATTGTTTCTGCATGTAACTCGAGAAAATTAAAATACTAAATAAGAAAAAAAGAGGTCAAATGGCTTTCCCATGATCACATGACCCGCAAGTGCCAAAGCTAGGCCTTAAGAGTCAGAATTCCAAATCTGGACTCCTGACCCCAAGTTCAATTATCTCTGCCCTTACACCATGAAGAATTAACTGTGCCAAAGATACTGAACTGATTATTCATCCAAGATACAGACTGGACATTACTGTTCAGACCCTAAGCTTTTTTTGTGTTTCTTCTCAATGCTGGTGATATAAAAAAGAAGTTATCAGTACAAGTTATACCATCACCTATATTTATACTCATGTTAGGCTTCTGGGTTGGGTTCAGCCCACAAAAGAAAGGGCACACAGACCTTCAAATAATATGCAGGGAGATGATACCATATTTACAATAAAACTTTTATTTAAAAACAGAACCACAGTAACAGTAATAAGCATAGAAAATACATTTGGAATTATTTACAATGTGGCTATGGAGAAAAGGGAAAACCCTTCCATACCATTTTGCCTACAGAGGGGTCAAGCCTTCTCTCTATCCTGAACCTCTACAAGTACTTAGAGCATCTTTCTTTCCCATTCCACCTAAACTGGTAAAACTCACTAAAGGCTATTTCATCCTCAGCATGGGACTCTATTGGTGGTTCAATGAAATATATAATTTAGCCAGCATTGAGGGAGGTGGAACGTATATATGGATGTGTAGGTGCGTGCGTGCGTGCGTGCGTGCGTGCGTGTGTGTGTGTGTGTGTGTGTGTGTGTGTGTACATGTCTATCTGTCTCAGGGCACTTAATATTCAAGGGAGGGTGGCTAAATCACATCCACCCAAGGCAGTAGTTTATACACACAGGAAACCAGAATTATCCCATCCAGAAGAAATGAGTAGTAATACACAAATCATAACAGCAACAATACATTCCTGAACCAGTTAAAACACATTTGCCCATGGAGGAGACAATGACATTAGACATATATTGTTACTATCTAAATTAAATATGAACTATGAGTGAGCCTTCTATACCTCACCCAAGTCTTCTCCAGTGGTGTGATGCAAACACATTTACAAGGAAGCCATGACCATTTCTTCACTTGAAATAAGGAAATACAGGCAAAAAACCCCACCTAGAACTGAAACCCTTAGCCCCATAATCTACCTTCATACCAATTTCTAGTCCCCTGTGAATACCCCATAAATCCTGTCCTCAAATGCCTGTTGGGGATTTAAGGGTGGGGGAAACCAAAGACACCCAAAACCTAAGAAAATCCCAAAGAACAAAAACAAGGAAAAATTTGCCTTTCTGTATTGAGAAATAATCCTCAACGCTATTTTCCCATCTAAAGGGGAGGAAAAAAATAGAAGCTATAAAATGAAAGGAGTTCTATCTGGTGAGGGGGAGTTTTCAGTGAAATATCTAGAAAATTCATCTTTCTCCAGAGGTAGAACCCATCAACCGCATCCAACTCCACTGCCTAAAATGTCAACAATATTGCAGTTTCCCAAGTAATAGTATATAACTTAACCAAAAAAAGGAAAAAAAAAATCCCGAAGGAAACCAGTAGTTTTTGCAGGCATCACAAATACTGCCTGACTTCTTTCAAGTTTATTATGATTTTCATGGAGTACAGAAATTGCTAAAGGTCATGTGAAGACCTCCGGTACCATTTCACATGCCCTTTAATGCACTACTCCATCTCTCCCTGTATTTCTTCCATCCTTATTGCGTCGTCTCCTCCAAAATAATTTCTACTTCTCCCCCAATCCCTTATTTAAATTTTATACCCCTCTCTTCTCTCTGCCCAACAGTTTGTTATTTTGTGCAATTCTTTCTTTTTACACCAAAAAAAATTTATGAAATAAAACCGGCAGATAAAATAAATAAAACTCAAGTTAATGCACTCTGCAGAGTTGTAAAAAAAAAAAAAGAGGAAGATGCTCTCTTATTTGGTCCCCAACCTTTCTCCTACCCCTAACTCCTATATACTACTGAATACTCTTATAGTTATAGTTATTGGGATAAGAGTTATTACACCCACTCTTCTGAACCTCAATGAATCATCATTAGAACCCAAAGAAATGAAGAGGTGGAAAGGTTGGCACATGTGCCAAGGAGCCAATCCCTCCAGAAACGAGGGCAAGTTCACCTGATCTCTCTTTAGCAGAGTATGGACAGTGTCCAAGATATTGAATGTTTAAAAGCCGGTGAAGCTGAGTTGATTCCAGCACCAGATTCATCTCAGTGCTCATGGAGTAAGGTGAAAAAGAAACACGGTAGCAGCAATCAGAAACAGTCCTGGGTTATAGATATCCTGATGAGGGTCCCCCTTCCCACCTCAGGGAGATGTTGCTTTTCCATGTTGCAAGACTGGAAGAGGAAGTGTGGAAGTAGGTGGGATTTTAGAGTGCGGAGGTTGCAGATTCCTTGGCTGGATCAATGCTGTTCACATCCACAATGGGGCCTTTCTCTGCCATTAAGGTGGGGCTGATGGTACCCTGACTCTTGCTCTCAAAGACCTGGGTAATATCCTCAAAAGTTCTGCCCTTGGTCTCCGGGACTTTGAAGAAGGTGAACAGAAAGAAGAGGGTCAGGAAGAAGGTAAAGACAATAAAGACGTAGGATCCCAAATATTTCTAAAAAAGGGAAAAAAGAAAGTTAGTCAAAGCTTATTCTCAGACCAAGAACCAAGCCTCCCCCTCTATGGTAATAATGACAGTCAATCTTTTTTTTTTTTTGGAAAGTCCAGACTGGGTGGGACTAAAATCCTAAGCCCCACAAATCTACCTCTGTACCAGTTTCTAGGCCTTTATGAATTCTGTCCTCAAATGCCTTTTGGGATTTAGGAAGGGGGTAATTTTGGTTTTATTTTTATAATGTGAATAATCCATCTAGAGGGGTCTCTTGAGTTACCAAGAAATGCTTGGGCCACACCTGGCTAGTAAAGCAAGCACCTGAGGCAGTATTGTATTCTCATTCAAGACACCCCTAACTCATTCATCTAATTCTAAATGAACTAACTCTAGTATCAAGTGAGATTTGATGAGCGTAGAGCTCACTTACCGCAGCAGTAGGGAAGAGCAGCCCCACAAGGAAGTTAGAAGTCCAGTTGGAACAGCCAGCCACAGCCATAGCAGCTGGGCGGGGGCCTTGACTGAAGAGCTCAGCCACAATGAACCAAGGAATGGGTCCTGGTCCAATTTCAAAGAAGGCCACATAGCCAAAGATAGCCACGATGGACATGTAGCTCATCCACGCGTGAGCAGACTAAATGAGGGACATGAAGAAGTTAAGAAGGAGGACAAGATAACCAACACAACCCAGGCTTTCCCTTTCCCTCTCACAAACAACACTCACCTTGAGAGACATGGCAACAACCATGACAATAGTACAGAAGGTCATTCCACCCAAGCCTAACAGATGAAGCGTTCTCCTTCCTGCTCGCTCCACCAGGAAGAGCTACGAGAATAATGTCAAATGAAATCTTTGCTTTTTCTCTTCCTTAAAAACAAATGTTTTCTACTCAATCTATTCTATGGTCAGGAGTTATTCACATTCCCCAACTCAATACACCCTGCACAATACGCTCGACCCCCTGTTTTGTACTCTCGTCTTCCCTGCTTCTTAGGCCGGGTTCTAAGTATTTCCCTTCCCTTTTCCTCATTACGTTTTTCCAATATTGAAATCTCTTTTCTGTTATCCATTGTTCCATCACTTCACCTCTAGAATTTACTTATTTCTCATGCCCTTCTCCCAAAGGCATGGATGCCTCAGTTCTTGTTTTAACTACAGCATAAAACCAAGATCAATGTAATTCAACCTCAACATCTGCCCCAAAAGTTTCCTTTTTTCTTGTCCCCAAATTCAAAATGCCCAACTCACCGAAACTACAGTAAATAACACATTAACCGCACCAGCACCAACGGTAGCATATATTGGCTCTTTAACACCAGCATCTGTGAAGATTCCTGTAGAATAATAGAACACCTAATTGGGGGGCAAAAGGAGGAGGTGACCATGTTAGAAAGAAGACTCTGGAAACTTCAGTGAGCTCTAAGCAATAAATTCACAATCGCTTTCCCTTCCCCCGATCTCTCAACCTTCACCTCTCCACCCAAAGGACTTTTCCTGGGTTTTCATACTGATAAATGTTCGTGTTATTTCCTTAATTCAGTCTCACCCTTCTGAGATAAGTTTTTGGTCAATTTGGCTATAGGTTTATTTATATAGCTTTCCCACTTCAGACAAAATGCTTTCACAATTGTTTTTATTTGATCTTCCAAACAATCAAGTAAATTGGAAGGTACCATTAAGTGAGCAGCTAGCTAGCCTAGTCTTAGTTACAAAAATTAGGTAACAGTATAATCAGAGCTAGAACCCAAAGTAACTTAATCCCATTTCTTTGGAAAAGCTATTATATAATAGTGTCAGCTGTGACAGCCTGAACTGCCAATAGAAGTGAGAGAAAGAAAGACTTAGTGAATATAGACCGTGACAGCAACAACGTAACTAACAGCTCTGAAAAAGCAGCGCTCAGAGACACAAGAGAATGCTTCGGTTGGCGACTGGTTTTGTTTAATGCTTTTCTTTGTTAAAAAGGAAGGTGGGAGGTAAGTTAAGAGGAAGTGACTGGTTAAGAGGAAATGACTTGCCTAAAAATTTAAGGCAATAAAACAAGTTTTTAAAAATAATTACAATGTCATTATCACTTATCTTGGTTGGATTTCCCGTCTGGTCCTCAAAATTTGACTTGGGTACTCAATTTAAAAGATAGGGTAATTAATGCTTATAAAGAGAACTGACAAAAGTCACTTCCCATTGAGGCCTGCCACAGGAAGGGTCCTTCTTCTACTAGGAAGGACAGAGCCCACTGTGTGTACCTATTTTTTCATACTGGAAAATCAATGTAGAGGGTTAAGAAGGAAATGGCCAGACAAATGGGAAGAGTAAGAGGCAGAGAGCCACCGTGGCTGTATGAGAAACCTAGAGCCAGGAAGTTAGTGAGTCATTTATCCTGAGACTAAGTTTCCTCATCTGTAAACTAGGGATAACACCTACAGTTACTACTATTAACTATTGCTAATATTAATAAAGAGAAAGAATGAACCAGAAAAACCATGACACTAATGGAAGTAACTGATGAGTTCAGGTACTCACAGCATTAATTCCAGAGAGCTGTTGAGAGAGCTGGAGCATGATGGCAATGATAATGGGTTGTCGATAACTCGGTGTCCTAAAGAGGTCTAGCACAGTTGGTTTCTTTTCTTGGGCCATTTTAGCACTCTCGATCTTCATCTCATTGACATCCCGGTCTACATCCCGAGTGCCCCACAATTTCTCAAGAACTGAAAATAGGAAGGGATAAATTAGCTTACCCAAATTCATTTTTCCTAAAGGGTGGAATGGGATATCAAAATCAAGTTGTCTGGCCCAATTCCATCTTCTCATGTTTTAGGAGTGTCACTGAGTTGGGATCCTCCCAAAACTTGTAATTTAAAGAAACTACTCTTGAGGGAGGGTAGGAGGCAAACAATTTCAGGTCATGAGTGCAGATTCCTGGTGTAATTACCTCAAAGATATTACTTGGTACTTACTTGTTCGGGCCTGATCCTCTTCCATCTTATTGATAAGTAGGAATCTGGGGCTTTCAGGGCACAATGGAAGGGCTACCGATTGCAGAACAGTAGGGATGACAGTAAAGCCTAATAACAATGGCCAGAGAGACTCAGTTCCCATGAGGAAATTTAGTCCGAAGATCTAAGGATCCAAAAGAATGTATTAAGTTATATACCCCAAAGAACCTCTGAAAGTGCATTCAAAGACAAGTTCTCAAATGTTTTCTGGTGAAATTGAACAGTTATAGTTAACTTGTTTAAAAATGCTTTTCCTATAGTGAAAGGCACCATGTATTTTTAAAAATCTTCTCTACTCTGTCTTCATGAGCCGTGTCAGCCCGTGATCTTAAATTACTTAAAAAAAAGGCCTTTCCTTCCCAGATCTAGTAACTCATCAGGCCCTGTCAGTATCAACAGTGAAACAAGCCAGTCGTTATTAGTGGACATGGTTCTCCTCAGTGCCTCTGGGCCTATCAGGGCACAAAACTGAAAAGGTAAAAAAAGATCTATTGTACCTTCCCTCACCCACTTCTAACCAGTTAAAATGAGAACATAAGGAATACCTGGGCAACGAGGATCCCCACAACAATACCTAGTTGGTGCAGGGTACCAAAGGCTCCACGAAAGTTAGTTGGGGAGACTTCTCCAATATATATGGGCACAAGGCCAGTGCTAAGTCCACAGAAGAGGCCAATGACCAAACGGCCCAGGATCAGCATCTCCACTGACTTGGCAGACTTTGCAAAGCCCAAGAGGGCACCTCCGATAAGTGCCAGTGAATTCACGATGAGCATGGAGTTTCGTCTATAGAAGGAAGGAGATATGTATGTATGGTTTGTCTAGTGCTTTGTTTTGCTTACCGTCTTCCTCAAGTTTCTGTGTTTTGATTCTTTTATCCTTATTCCTTCCCTTATTTTCTCCCTTTTTTGTCTCATTCTTTTTAACCTGTTCTCTCCATTAAGAGTCTTTCCCATTAGTATAACTAGGCCAAAGACTGGGCAATCAGACTCATTATGGCTTGTTAAAAAAGAATTCTCCTTCCAAGTTGTGAACAGACTCCTTCAGTTCCTCTACTGAAGTAGCGTTTATTTGGTAAGGCATAGTATTAGCCAAGTCTAAGATGGCAACTTAGAACATTTTCCATCTGCTGCCTAATCTTAGATCATAAGCCTTATTTTTCAAAAGCAAAGCGAACATTCATTTAACCTGTCTCAAGTTCCTCATCTGTAAAATGGGGATAATATAATTGTAAAGTATTTAGCAGCGCATGGCACATAGTAAGTACTATATAAACATTAACTATTATAGAAACCAAAGTCTCACCAAAAACCACTATAATTGGTCTATATGCTAAATGATAGTGAAACAAGCCTAGCTCAGCATATATATGAAGGCAAACAAAATATTCCAAGCAGTTCCAAATAGGCCAGGATGAGAGCCGTCTTTATGGGGCAGTTAGAGACCTGGAATCAGGAGATAAGATGGGTACAAATCTTGCCTCTAATTCTTCACTCATTGTGACTTCAGGTAAATCCCATAAGGTGAGCCTCAATCTCCTCATCTGAGAAAACAGTTTAAACTAGTATCTGTACTGTTTATTTCAAAGGGCTGTTGGAAAGCTGAAATGAAGTAGTGTCAGTCATGATAACCATTCTCCAGAGATAAGTCAATGAGGCCTAACTGTGGTCAAGCCTAATGCTTGCTCCTTTTTAGAATTGTTGTCTTTAATCCACATGTTTTTGCCCTTTTGTCTTATAGCAGCAACTCCTTCATCCCATTTTTTCTGCACTCGTTTTGAGTAATACCTGCCAAATCGGTTGACGAGGAGTCCAACAGAGAAAGAGCCAATCATTCCACCTACTGAGAAGATGGCCACAGCCAAGGACCAAAGTGAGGTGAGCAGAAACTCAGAGACTGGCTCCTGATTCCTCTCTTCCAAAGTTTGATTGATAAAGTCCTTAATGATCTGCGAAAAAAGCCAAGGAATATTACATTTTGCTATAGCAGGTGGGGGAGGTACAGGGCAAAATCTGTATAATTTTCCTGCTTTTATGGGTAGCAAAACCTAAGCAATTTTCCCAAAGACATAGAGTTTAAAAAAAAAAAAGCAGTAAGGCTTGGGATTAGGACCCCCAGTCTTGTTTCCTGTGTGTTCCAGATTTTCAGTCTACATATAGGCTTTCAGCAGGTGGCAGCACTGGAGAGCCCTTTCTCTTCCCTATGGGCTGAAGGACATGGTGGTGATTCACCACAGGGTAAGAGTACATGGTTGCTGTCTAAAGTTGAGCAAACAAGTGAATAATTTTGCTTTGCTCCAAATGATTCAGCAAGAATTACTAAGATTGTTCTCCCTCCTTCCTCACTGTAAATCTGAGGTCTTGTGTCCTCTTCGTCCCTTCCCCCCCTCACCCCCAATCTGAGCTCTAGGCAACCTTAAAAGTTAGGAAGGAGAGAATGGGGATTAACTTTAACACTAATTCTATTTACTAGGTGCCTGGGTTATTACCTGCTCGGGAGCATTAATGACGCCAGTGTTGTAGCCAAACTGAAAGGAGCCTATAGCAGCTATACCAACAGCAAAGAGGAGGGAGCAGGTGACCTGGGAGGAGGAAGGAAACAAAAATCTTTTACAACCGTCCCCTGGTTATTTCTCCTCTCAGTTATGGTGAAGAGAGGAAGGCCTATAAAGCTGTATTAAAATTCTTCTACCCCGTGGCCCCTTCCTATCTTTCCAGTCATTCCTCCCCTGCAAGTACTTTAACGTCTAGCCACACTGGCTATTCTTAACACATGAACTCCATTGACCTCATCCTAGCCTTTGAATTGGCTCTCATGTCCCCAAGGCACCACTCTCCTCTTCATTCTCAAGAATCCCTGGCTTCCTTGAGATTCAGCTCAAATACCACTTACTACAGGAAGCCTTTCTCAGATCTCCGAAGCTACAAGTGCTTTCTCTTCTAAGGTGACCTTGTATATCTCTACATTTATCTTGCAGACCCCTCTATATATACAAGCTGTATCCCCAGGGATTAGCAAAATACAAGCTTGTTGATTGGCTGATTAAGCACCACACATTCAAGATGGAACCAGTTATAGAAAACAACTTGGATAAGAGTACTCTAAAAGAGTATATGCAAATGGGTAAGGGGCAATTAAGAACCTACAATGTTCAGACTTGGAAGTTACACTGGAAAATCAGAATTGGGAATACAGAATATATCACTGGGGAAAAGTAATGGGAGAACTAGTAAGCCAGTCCTTCCCCCTCAAATAAAAAAGGTTATTTTTTTAAAGGGAGGGTAATGGGAAGTTTGAGGGGGATGGACACATACTCCCTCAGTCAAGAAATGGTATTAACAGTGAGGCAAACTTTTAACCATTTGGGAATCTGGTCTTGGTTTAAGACAAAGGGACGTGACCAGAAATAGCAAGAATTGGGGTTGCTGGAGAACTACGGCTCTCCTAATTCCCGTGGGCTCATCATTTTAAGATTCCCTAGAGCCATCCAAGCTCTAGCTGTCCCTAAGATGAGACATCTTGCAGAACGATTTCCCTTACTATGTCTCCTTGCTTCCCATCTGAAATTACACCCCTCCCCCGTCGTTAGAGTCCGGCTTTCCTCACGGTGCAAAGAGAGACTACCCACTACTCGACTCCGACTCAGTAAACTCGACACAGCCATTTCCTGGGGAAAGCGCATATATTATAGCCCCAGAGTCCACCCCGGTGTAACCAATTCCTTTCCCTGTCCCAGGGACTACCACCGTACCTCTCCCCACCCTTTGCCTCAGGGGTTCTTATCTCGAACTCCCTCCACTTTCAGCAGAAGCTGCTAGGGGCCAGAACTGGGAGGGGTGACCTTGTTAGGGACACCCCACCCACTCTAGTCCCTAAAAGAGGGAGTGATCCTGGCGCAGGGTACTACCCTTTTTGCTAATAGCTATGTTTTCTCTTCCTCTCATTTCATACGCTCCTTCCTTACTCCACTATGGACCTATAATCCTACCCCTCTCCCCTGCCCCAATCCTCTCCAGCGATCACACAGTCTCAACACATTTGAACATGTGTTTACGGTTTCTCAGTTTCTTCTACAGAGTAGGGGACAGCTGGATGTGTTTTTTTTTTCCAAGGAACTTTTCCAGGAGTTCCAGGGATCTATGATTTCAGGAACAGGAATCTATTCCCATCAAGAATTACAGCTTCCAAGCGCCTACGGGCCAAGAGTGACATTCAGACTGCCTGCCATCCGGGCACACGCTAGGCTAGGTTAGGAAAACTTAACCCAAAACACACGAGCCGCCTTTGCATCTCCATCCATCCCCGAACCCCCTCCGCTCACTGCCTGCCTAGGCAACATCCTTGCCTGGCCCGGTCGTGGGTTTTCCAGCCAAGAAAGCCAGCGGAGGAAGGGCAGTACATGGGCGTCCGCTCCCTTCAAGATAACAGGTCGGAGGGGCAGAAATCCCTCCAAGCTGCCATCTCCAGGGCAGCATGGAGACATACCAGAGCAGGCGGAGGGAGGGCCCGTAAGACGGCACAGCACGAATCAGGGGCATCATACGCCTGCAAGCATCTTTCTTCTTCCCCCACCCACCCCCGCCATCCCCCCACCCTTCCCGCCCCAGCCTTCTCCTTCCCAACACACTCCGACTTCATCCTCATGGAGAGGAAAACATACCCAGGAATAGCGGAATAGCGCCATCCTTACCTTGGCTGATGATGACATGGCTCCAGCCGAATCCTTTACAAATCCCTAGTAAGGAAGTCGGGGAGCTGGAGCCAGAAGCCTCCGCTCTCGAAAAGCCGAAGAAGCGGTCTCGGAGGCGCACGCAAGCTGTCTTCGGTCCCAGAGGGCAAAGTTCCGTCCTCCACCTTCACTTCACTGGAAGAGCATCTGGGGTTGGGGAGGGGCCCTTCTCTAGCCAACTATTTACAATTTTGGCAAGGGGTGGGGCTAGTGTGGGGATGACCTGTCCTTCCCATCCCAGGATGATCTTGTGACCTCTCGGAATTCAGTGACCTCAGTCACCACCTCCCTCCTAGCCCCCACATATGCAAGGCGGTAACTCCCTCCCCTCGTTAAGCCACATCCTTCCCATCCCCGCCCCACCCCCTCTCAAAAGGCTGCAGCTTCTCTGTTTCATAGACGTTAAGATGCTCAGAAAAGTGAGGAGGGAGGGCAAGTTATTTTGGCTCTAGCTCCCACCATAGATTGTTCATACAAAATCACCTCGGGGAGTAACATAAGGAAAGCCATTTGACGCAGAAAGTGAATGGTGAGAGCAAGGGAGAAGAGGGAAGGACTTTCTGGTGGAAAGCGTGCTGAGCTGGGATGCAGAAGGCCTTGGTTCACATTCCTGCCTGACTCATGCAAGCCATCTAACCTTTGTACGCTTGCTTCGGTTTGCCTGTCTGTAAAATGAAGATGATGCTTATGACTATTTACTTCATAAGACTTCTAGGATCACATATTTAGAGTTGGAAGGGACCTTTGAAAAATAATCCATATGAAACATATTCTTGGTTACATGGTGGGTAGGGGAAAGGATAAAAGGGAAAATCTAGGCAAAGCAAAAGCAAAAGGTATCAATAAAGTTTATTTTTTAAAAGGACTCATGTTAAAAATATATACCAACTGTTTTTGTAGGGACAAAGAGCTAGACACTAATGTGGTGTCAATAACTGAGGAATGACTGAGCAAATTATGGCCTGCAGAGGGAAGTAAAAAGAACAAGAGCCATGGCATTACAAAGACAAACAAATGTGACAGACTGACTGATGCAATGACCAGCTATGACTTCCGGGGGACTGATAATGAGCTATGTTACCCAGTTCTGACAGGGCTGAAAGACCTGAGATGTAGAATGAGACATACGTATTTTGGACATGGATAATTTGATGATTTGTTTTGCTTGACTATATGTAATTGTTACAAGGCTGCTTTTTTGTTTCCAATGGGGGATTAGAAAATACATGTTTATTAATTAAAAATTAATTAATTAAAACTTAATAAAATTGAAAAAATATGCTTGTTAGTTGAAAAATGAGTTTTGGTGTCCTTTAATTGGGGAAATGGCAGAACAAGTTATGTTATATGAATAGGATGGAAGACCTTTGTACTATGAGAAGACTTGCATGAACTGATGCAGAGTAAAGTAAGTAGATGAGCACCAAAGCTTCTACAATAACATTATGGTTAGCTTTGAAAAACTTTAAAATTTTGATCAACGCAATGACCAACTATTATTCTAGAGGACTAAGGATGAAACATGCTATCGACGAAGGGGCGATGGATTCAGAGTGCTGACTGAGATATATGGGGGTAGGGGGAGTCTTGGCCAAAGGGGAAATGTGTTTTGCAATACATGTTTGGGACAAAGGCCTTTTCTTTCTCAATGGAGGAAGGAGGAGGGAGGAAGAGAAGGTATTGAATGAAAAAAAAATTAAAAATTAATTTAAATTTAAAAAAGAAGGGACCTTTGAATTGTTATGAGGAAAATTTAAATTGCAAAGCCTACATAAAAGTGAATTGTCATTAGCATTATTATAATTACATTCTAAACCTATTGGATACTTTTGTGTTTGGCAGCTAAATGACTATTTGAATTGGGAGTGAGGGTAAAAAATGTAATCTAGCTTGTTTGAATTGCTGCCCTTCTCAGACTGGCAGGAAATCTGGAGTCTCCCCCTCCTAAATGCTCTGGATCGCCTCATTTTTTTTTCTGAAGAGACAATGGCTTAGCATGTGTACCAAATGAAACTCCAACTCTTTAACTGAGGTTTTGTACTATCTGGCCCCAGACTACTTCTTCAACCTTATCACTTCTTCCCTACGATCTCCATTGACTTGTTCATAGTATTTCTCCTGTGTCCTTCATCACCCTTTCCCCTTCTGTCCAATTTGCAGAGAATTCTCTCAGTCTGTGCCCAACTCCTCCTCCCCACCCTCTTTTTCTTTTAAGAATACGTTTTATCTCCCCAACTTGATTGTACTCTTTTTGGTGGCCGGGATTATATCTCTGGTCTTTACCATCACCTGCAGCACCCAGCACTGTCTTACCCATGAAAGTTATTCAATAAATGTTTGGTGATTGCATGAGTAATCATATTACAGAAGAAAGTCACTAGCAAGGACCATGGTGGTTTAATTCTGGCTACACTAATTTCAACTTTTAGTTTTTGTAGGCCTTTCCTTTGGAATAGAATAGAATATTCACATACTTGTGCACAATAGAACACCATCTAGTGGTTAAAAAGAAATGATAAAGAAAACCATGGCAAATTCTGAAAGCAGGATGGAAATACCCCAGCAAAGATTTTGGGGCATGAATCTTCCAAAACTAGGGACAGAGCCTGTTAGGAAATGGATTGTCATCTTTTAGTCTCAGGGTTATGTACTGTCTGGTGATACAACAGGTATTGGCAAGTAAATCCTTAGCTAGAACAATACTACATGTCCCTGGATTCCGTGGCAAAGACCCAATATTCTGATTCCTAAAACTCCCCCTCCCTCAGGTCAGATGAATAGGGAGGCAAATTTGACTCAGAATGCAGGTCTTCATTCCATCCCACTACCCACAACTAATTTGTGCTTTCCCACTGTACTCTGCTGCTGGTCAAACTCAGTGGAAAGGTCAGCAAGACCCTAAAGAAGGCATGGGATTGTAGGGTGAAGACTTTATTCTGATACCTAATCAGCCAGTACCAAAGTAACTTCCCCTTTCTAAAGAACTTGATACAACCACCACTTGCAACCACAATCTATTCACTTCCCCAAGACAAAGGAGAAGGCAATTTTTGTCTTAGCCCTAAAGAAAGACGATATGCTAAGATAATATGCGCCCAGCTGGCCTCGCTACACCCAAAACATACTTAGTTAATATGTATCCAGCTAACTACCTAAAAATTCCCCAGGTCTAATCCCATTTACACTACTGTTTACCTGCTGACATCCTCCCCCAGTCCCTCCATTCTTTTCCCTCCTATCCTTCAAAAATAAACAAATGGATACCTGAGCCCCCTGGCTTGCACAGGAAGACAGATGACTTTTGCTAGCAAGACCAAAATCTTACCAAGAGTTTTGAATTTCTGGAAAGACAGGTAAAATAACCAGAGATGGTTACTAAAATAAGGGAGACTGACAGCATAAAAAGAGAAGATAAGGAACAAATGATAAAGACAAAAGGGAGAGACTGGGGAAGGGGAAGGAAATTATTGGAAAGGAGGTTTCAGTTAGAGAAAATAGAGAGCCCACGAAAATGATCAAAATGATCTAGTTAAAGAGAAAGGAAGGATGTCCCTGAAGGGGAGGCATAAGGAGCTTTCTAATGGGATCTCGAGTAGATCTAGAGATGCTGAGTAGTGAACTGGTATTTAGTGTTGGAGGCAGGGTATTCACAAAAGGAACACCTCCAATGCCTCTCAAGCAGGACCAAGACTGAGACCTTTTATAAGTAATAGGCTGGAAGGGAGTGGTCTTTGGAGAATTTTGGCTAGTGATACTTGGTTTAAACTAATACTTCTAGACCTAGGGCACACATAGTAAGCACTTTGTGTATGTTTTTTCATTCATTCACTATTCCCTCAGTGGTCAGTATGAGTTATTCTTTTTCACTTAGCCCTGCTAAGCCCAGTGCTCATGTAACAAGGTTTTGCTAACAAGGTTTTGTCTATGTGTGCAAATGTAGCTTTATAGTTAAGCTCATTTTTTCAAGGGCATTATGAAACTTAATAGGTATCAAAATTTAAAAAAAAAATTTTTGATCTTTAGAGCAAGAATGTATAGAATGTGTAAAAGAAACTACCTCCTCCCACCAAATATAAGACAGAAGGCAAAAAAAATAAAACTTTTCTGGTGATGGGGCAGAAAGTTTTAAATAAATCAGTGTATTTTCTAGGAAAAAAAATCCCAGAATTTTACTTCCAGTTTTTAGCAACTAAGAGGGAGTTCCCAGAAGCTATAGATTGGTATCCAAAAGTGCACTTTCCCTACATCTTTAACAAAAATTGTGATAAAATATCATATTTCTAAACTTCTACAGGAAGATACATTTTTGCTGAAAAGTATACTCTAGATGACAAAATTTAATGGACAAAGACATAAAAGTCACACTTTCCTGTGAAGGAAACAGAAAAGATGAAAGGAAGAAATAGCAGTTATATGTCTTTAGGGTTTATGAAGCACTTGACAAATATTATCCTCCCAACCAGCCTGGGTTGGGAGGATAATACCCATTTTACAGATAAGGAAACTGAGGCAAATAAAGGCTAAATGACTTGCCCAGAGTCACAGAGAGAGTGTCTGTTGAAACTCAGGACTTCCTGATTCCCTGTCCAGCATTCTATTCACAGCATGACCTAGCTAGCTGCCCCAGAGGGAATTGTGGACAGAGAGGAATGAAGCATGACATACCCTTCTAGGACCCAGTCATTTCCCCTTTATCTTTATAGAAACACTGCTGGAGGAATGAGGGAGTGGAGGATGTTATGGGAGGGAGAAGAACTGGGAGAAACAAATTGGCAATGGAAAAAGAAGAAATTGGAGCTAAAATGGTTTATGGATAATATCTCTAGTCCAAAACAAACCTACTAAAATTTTGCCTTCTTGGCACTTGAGAGGCAAACCTATTTCAGGTCAGCTGCCTCAACAGAAATAGACCCCCAAAAACCTGTGTAGAGGATATGGAAAGGCATGGATATTAATAGGAACAATGGTAATTAACGCTTATCTTGTAAATATTAATAATAACTTCAAATAACTTTAAAACTGCAAATTTTTTCTTATCCATCCTGAGTCACATGTTGTTTGGGGGATTATTTTGTTTGACAACTGGTGCTTTCAAATACGACACATATTCATTGTGTACACATATCAACAGGATCTGGAATTTCCTTGGTCTTATTTGCTCAATAAGAACAAACAAATTTACATAACATTTTTCTCCAGACTTTACACATCATTTCATTTGATCCTCCAGATAACTCTGTGAGGTAGGTATTATTATCACCAATTTACAGAGAAAGCACAACATGACATGTGACATATCAATTTAAGTTTTTCTGGATTATGAAGTTCTCTCTACTATACCTCTATCTCCACAGCATGGGTCAATGTGTAAGGTAGACAAGGGCACAGTTTATTATTTTACAATAATGTTGCATCTGTGAGATAGTTTTTATTAAGTGTTTGCTTTTTAAAAAAAATTTGTTCTTTGTCAGGTAGAGGGTGACTTTTGTTCAGAAAGCAATAAATAAATGAAGCCCTAAGGGTGAAGAAATACAGATGTCTAAGCTGTGAAAGCCCTGAATCTCCTACCTAAACTGGTTTGCCTACCCTTCATCCACATAAGAGTAATTGTATTATTCTGTGGGGTTTTTTGCACTGGAACTACCAGTGAGGACACAAGGCTATATTTAGTTGACTAGGAAAAGTAAGCTAATAGTGGGTAAGGGGTTAGGGAGGAAGAGAGTTGGGCTTTTGCTTTGCTTTCCTTCTCTTTGTGAAGTCTACCACCATTCTTCCAGTCACCAAGGTTCACAGCCTAGAAGTTATCCTCAACTTTCCACCCTCATTCACCGCACCCCCCCCCCCAATATAGTCAATCGGTTGCCAAGTCTTGTCAATTCTACCTTGATATCTCTCCATTCTTGATTTCCTCTGAATTCTGGATTTCCTTGGCCTGGGTCAATAATGAGAGCAAATACATTTATGTAACATTGTTTTACAGTCTTTACACATCATTTCATTTGATCCTCCATAAAACTCTGTGAGGTAGGTATTATCATCATCAAATTACAGCTAATAATGTGACAAGCCAATCCCAGTTCTCTTGATTATAAAGTTCTCTCTACTACATCTCCACCTTTGTGCCATGTATCAATGTGTAAGGTATTCAAAGGCACCTGAGTGAGGACCTAGCTAAAGTCAACAACTCTATTTTCGAATAATGTTGGGTGTGTGAGATGGTTTTTTATTAAGTGTTTGCTTTTATAAAAAAAAATTGTTCTTTGTCTGGAAGAGTGTGCCTTTTGTTCAGAAAGCAATAAATAAATGAAGCCCGAAGGATGAAGAAATGCAGATGTCCAAATTCTAAAAATATTGAATCTCCTACCTAAAGTGGTTTGCCTACCCTTCATCCACACAGGGGTAATTGTGTTATTCTGTGGGGTTCTTTGCACTAGAACTTCCAAACAGGATGTAGGGCTATATTTAGTTGACTAGGAAAAGTAAGGTAGGGTAGGGGGTAGGGGTGAGGGAGGAAGAGAATTGGGCTTTTGCTTTGCTTTCCCTCTCTCTGTGAAGTATACTTCCAGTCACCAAGGTTCACAGCCTAGAAGTCATCCTCAACTTTTCACCCTCACTCAATCCCTAATATAGTCAATCAGTTGCCAAGTTTTGTTAATTCTGCCTCCACACCTCTCCATCTTTTCACTCCCAGCACAATCACCTCAGTCCATATTCTTGCCATCTCATGCCTAAATTATTGCAATAATCTCCTAATTGGGTCCCTGAATACTGTCTCTATTCTCTGCAGCCCAAATGGCAAATTGATATTCCTAAAGCACAAGTGTGACTGGGTCACTCCCCTGTTCAGTAAGCCTTGGTGGCTTCTACTTTAGAAAACAAACAGATAGCCAATTGCTTTGGCACTTAAAAATCTTCATATTTTGGGTCTGACCGATCTTTCCAGAACTATTACACATTTCCCTTCAGGCACTCTGTTCCCAACACAACTGACCTCCACACTGTTCCTCATACATTATCTCCCACCTACTTCCATGCTTTTGAACTGGTTGTTCATCATGCCTGAAATACTTTCCTTCCTCACCTCCACCTCTTGGTAGAGTAAAAACAAAAGATACCAATGAATTTTATTTTTTAAAAGACTCGTGTAGAAAAAATTGTAGCAGCTGTTTTTGTAGTGGCAAAAGACTAGAAACTAAAGGGGTGCCACCAATTGGGAAATGACTGAACAAATTATGGCTTATGACTTGTATGAACCAACACAGAATGAAGTGAGCAAACCAGGATAGTGACGTATACAATAACAGCATTGCAAAGACAAACAACTGTGGCAGACTTTGAGCAATGCAATGACCAGTTATGATTCCAGATTCCTGATGATGAACTATGTTACCCACCAGTTCTGACAGAGGTGACTCTGAGATTCAAGATACAGAAGGAGACATACATTTTTGGCCATGGATAAAGTAAGAATTTGTTTTGCTGTCAAGCAAATATATATATTTGTTACAAGGTTGAATTCTTTTTCAATGGTGGGGTGGAGTGGCAGGGATAGAAAATACATTCTTGTTAACTTAAAATTAATGAAAATTGAAAAATAAATGATCATTAATTGAAAAATGGATTAAAATAAGAAGGGATCTGGGGAGTCCATTAATTGGGGAATGGCAGAACAAGTTATGGTATATGAATATGATGGAATACTTTTGTACTTTGAGAAATGATGAATGGGACAGTTTCAGATGAATTGGGGTAAGGCTCCAGCCCAGCCATGGATTAGCCCATCAGCCCAAACACTATGTCCTGAAAGGAGTCACCAGCTTTAGCTGAAGAAGGGAGCAGTTCTGGTTAATGTGAACTTGGTAGGGACTCCTTAAAGAAAGTCTTTCTTCCTTGAAGCAAGAAAAGGACTCCCCAAATGAGGAATTAGGAGGTACTCCCTCCCCCTGCCCCAGCCACTTGTTCTCTACATGCATCTTTCAGTATCTTTGTGATACAAATTTAAGGCTACACTTCCTAAGGACTGAGTTCACAGATAGAAGACACCCCTGAGAGGGTAGGGAAAGGAGAAGTAGTGATTGCCCTAAGGGAAC
The DNA here is from genome assembly GCF_011100635.1 of Trichosurus vulpecula. Taxonomy (NCBI): domain Eukaryota; kingdom Metazoa; phylum Chordata; class Mammalia; order Diprotodontia; family Phalangeridae; genus Trichosurus; species Trichosurus vulpecula. The sequence goes on along the minus strand of NC_050577.1, from coordinate 190,574,341 downwards.
ACATCCTGCCAGTTTTGGGGGGGTCACTGAGTGAGCCCTGATGGGCCATTACATGAGTAAACCCTTATTAAATGCATATAAGAAACAAACTCAAAAAGTTGAAGTCAGGTAGGGACATAAGTTTTAGCAACCGACACCCTTAGCTCTGACTTAAAGCTATGAAGAGACAGCTTAAGAAGCAAAAGATTTTCCAGGAAAAAAACCAGACCATTGTGTCTGTTGGTGATTTTAGGCTAAGTTTATATGTATTATAATACCACAAGACCATAAATTTAGAGCTGGAAGGGACCTCAGAGATCTTAAATGGCTTCTCTACCATGCCCCCAGTAAACTCAGAACTGAGAAATAATCTTGCAAGATCCAAATCAGCTTTGGTACTCACAACTCATCAATACCCTCTGCCCCTCTGAGGAGAGGGTGAAACTACAAACTATTTCATTTAAGGAGGGGAACTGAACTGACTTCTTATTTCTTCCTTGGCAGCACTCCTTTTGGATTTCTTTGACTTCTCCACCATCCTCTCCCTTCATCAGGTGCCTTCCTCTCTGCCCCTCCTCTTTTCATATTTCTTTTGTGTTTTGTCCTCTCCCAATGGATAGTGAGCTCCTTGAAGCTGGGAACTGATCCAAACATTCTGTAGAAAAAAATTTGGAACTATACCCAGAGGGCTATAAAACTATGCATGTCCTTTGACTAAGCAATAGGGATACTTGGTCTATACTCCCAAAGAGATCAAAGGAAAAGGAAAAGGTCCCATACGTACAAAAATACTTATAGCAGCTCTTTCTGTGGTGGTAAAAATTGGAAATTGAGAGAATGCCCATCAATTACAGACTGGATGAACAAGTTACATGAATGAGATAGAACCATACTACTGTGCTATAAGAGATGACAAAGAGGATAGTTTCAGAAGAACCTGAAAAAATTTAGATGAACTGACCCAAAGTGAAGTGAGCAGAACCAGAATAATCTACACAGTCACAGCAATATTGTAAAAATAATCAACTGTGAAAGACTTAGCAACTCTGATCAATACCGAAACTTGAAAGGATGGTCTCAGAATACATATTGAAGCATATTTTTATTTCCTTTCTTTATTTTCCTTGCTTTTAGGGGGAGATGGGACATGGCTAATCAGGAAATATATTTTGCATGACTTCATATGCACAGTAAGTATCATAGTTCTTTCCTCCTCAATGGGTGGGAGAGGAAGTAGAGGGAGGAAGAGAACTTGGAACTGAAAATAAAAATGGAAAAAAGATTGTAATTTTCTTGAGGGCAGGGATTTTCTCTTTTTGTATTTGTATACCCTGTGCCTAGCACATAGTAAGGGTTTAAAAAAAATGTTTACTAACTATTGACTAAGGTGTATCTGAGATGGGATTTGAAACTAGGTCTTCCTGAACTCCAGTGCTCTATACATCGAGTATAAGTGTTTAATAAATGCTTGTGGATTGATGTATTGATATAGAACTGGTTCTCACAAATCATCCGCAAAAAACCACACAAATCCAAACCCACAAAAGTTTTAAATTCCTCTGGGTTATGAGCTAAACAATTGAAAATGAAGGGAAGGGGTTTGGCGAGAATAAAATATTTTCTCAGGATTACAGTTCTCAAGAAAGTCACGGATCTTGAATTTCTAACCAACGTCCCAGCAAAGACACTGCTGACAAAAAAAAAAACCTGAAAAAAATGCAAGTCCCATTACTATGGGACAGAAGTTATCACAGCTTAGTTCCAAGCACTGTGCTAGGAGTTGAAATCATAAATGCAAAAATAAGACAGTTCTTGCCTTAAATTCTTGGGATACAAAGTGTACAGAGGATACACACAAAATCATTATAAATTTATGGGAAGAGGGGCATTAACAATTGGGGGAATCAGGAAAGGTATCTTTAAAGAGCTGGTACTTGAGTTAAGCTCAAAGAGGGCTAGGGGTTCTAAGAGATAGTGGTAAAGAGAGTATTCTGAGGATGGGGGAACAGTTTGTACAAAGGCATGGAGAAAGGAGATGATTTTTATACAAAATATAGCAAGTAGGCCAGGATGAATGTGAGGAACACAGAGAAACATGGAAAAATCTAATGAACTGATGCAAAGTGAGGAGAGCCAGGAAAACAATACACATATGCAATGATTGCAATAATTCTAATAGAAAGAACAATTACCACTAGACAAATGTTGCAGAATTACAAGGAATAAGCATGGCCCCAAGAAGAGATATGAGAAGACACCTTCCCCCACTCCTTTGTAGATGAGGGAGGCACACGTGTGTGGAAAACTGCATTTTTTCAGAGTCGTTGATTGTACTGATCAGTTTTTCTGATTTGTTTCTCTTCTTCCTCTTTTAAAAAATGTTATTTGTTATAAGGGATGGTTTTCTGGGATGGGAAAGGGAAGGATTACTGTGAAAAAGTTATGCAAAAAACAAAAGATAGCAATGAAAAATATTAAAAAAAAACGAGTGTAATAGAACAAATATGGGTGGGGAACTAGACTAAATATGGGCTATGATTACATCAGACCTAACTCACTCAAGACACTCAACTCTAAAAAAGGAGAAATGGATTAAAAATAAAGAAGTGGCTTTATCATCATTTCCTAGAGAAGTTTAAATGATGCAAAAATCATCCCAATAAGACTTGGGAGATTTCAGAAAATAGAAAGATGTAGCCACCACAGGTAATACCAATCTAGAATACAAATCCCTTTGCAAAAACTACAGGGGAAGATGACAGAAGACTATCACCATCATTTCACAAAAAAAAAAAAAAAAAGAGGGAGGGGCAGCTGAGGAGAAAACAGAACTGCAAAAAACATGGTTCTAAGCCATCCAGTTAAGCCAAATCATCCCAGAGAACATTTATAAATGAAATTGGAAGCAACACAACAGACATAAAATGGAAATATTTGTAAGCATTTTTTGTCATGATCTATTCTCATTGTCAATACTAGTAATTATAGTCAATACTAGTAATCCTGTCTAGATTCTACTGTCTCTGTGTTAGATTGGGGAAGAAGGTGAAGGCATAGAAAGCTGTGATAATGGACCAAGTCCACAGGGAAGAAGTCCATCATAAAGGTGACATGATGTTAAAGGGGCTCAGGTTCTCAAGCTACTTCAGAGAAAGGAAGACTCTAATAGAATGGAAAAGATCACATGTGGGGCTTTAAACAAAAAAGGTAACGGTGAATGGAAAGATCTCTCAGATGCCACCAGGTCCAACCAATACCTAGATAAGAATCCTTTCTATAACATATGTCATGAGCAGTCATTGAGCCTTTGCTCTGAAGACCAACAGTGAGGGGTAACTCACTACTTTGTGAGGCTGCCCAGTCCCCTTCCAGATATCTCTAAGATAAGAAATACTTCCTTATTTCAAGATTAACTTGGTCTCTTTCCAACTTCTATACCTTGTTCCTATTTCTGCTATCTGGGGTTAAGCATGAGAAATCTAAGGAATCTTCCACATGAAAGCCCCTCAAATATTTGGATACAGAACGTGGCATACTCTGTCAGACCGTAGCTGAGGTTTTAAATTATTTTCATTTGTCACAAGGGATCAGTTTGGGATTAAGAGAGCAAATAACAGAATATGATTGTGGTATAAGAACAAAAGACATCAATAAAGCTTATTTTAAATATATGCATATATGTTTATATCTATATTCATATAATGTTCACATATGTGAAGCTATCATGCCCCCTTCTGCCAATTAAGTAGATACTAATGGATCTTCATAAATCCTCCTCTGGATGCCCTTCAACATCTAGGCAGCTAGGTAGTGAGTGACACTCACAGAGCAATAGACTTGGGGTCAGGAAGATCTGAATTCCAAAGCCAGTTTCAGATTTCTTAGCTGTGTGACCCTGGCTAAGTCACTTGACCTCTATTTCAAGTTTCCTCATCTGAAAATGGGGATAATAATTGTATCTAACTTCCAGCGTTGTTGTGGGATAAAATGATATAATATTTGTAAAGTATTTTGCAAACCTTAAAAGGGCTATATAAACATAAACATCATCATCATCGTCATCATAGCCATCAATGTCCTCCCTAAAATGCGGTCCCTAGAACAAAGCCCAGATAAGGTCTAACCAGGATCTAGTACGGTGGTACTGTCTCCTCCCCCTTCATGGAGCCTATGATCTTTGTGGCTGCTCTATCACACCAACGACCCATATTAAGTTTGTAGTCTACTACAAAACTCAAATCTACCACAACCTTACCAGCAGAGTGTTCCAGACACAGGAGATACCCAGTGAAAATGCAGATTGGGAAACAGGCTGGAAAGGTAGGAAAGGGGCCTAGTTACAAAGGGCTTTAAAAGCCAGAGAGACAATGTTATAGTGGATCTTAGAAGTAATGGGGAGCCATTGGCTTTTACTGAGTAGGGAGGGGCAGACTTGTGCTTTAGGAAGTTGTGGTTTGTCCTTCCATCTTGAAGAGGACAGTGACATCAGGGATATGATGACATGACTTGCAATTGACTTTGATTTGAGTGAATGAGGGCTGTGCAAGGTCACCAGCCTCACTTTCTCCTCCAGAGCCATCTGGGTCCAGTGGCCAGATATCGATCAGATCCACTGGAGGTAGCCCAGGATGCAGTGGGAGACCTTGGCCTTTTTAAACTAAGGTCTTTCCAGGTTCTCACTTTGAGTGAGGCAACACCCATTCAGTGAATAGCCCTCTTTAAGAAGTGAGTCAAGGGATTGGACCCTTTAGTCAAAAAAAATCAAACTGGGAGGGGAAGACTCTCAAGGTTTCTGGCCAAAAGAGAAACAGTTAATTATTTACTTCACTCTGAGCCAGGAGGTCCCAAAAAGAGTGTTTCAGGGAAAGAACTTCCTCTCTCAATGCAGATGTACCTCAGTCTTCAGAGAATCGCCTGGGACACTCAAGAGTGAATTAAGTGACTTATTAACTTTATCTGCTCCATCACACCATTGACTCATATATAAACCTTTGAGGCTGCTGCTGAGGGAATCAACAGCCATGCTGCGTTGTTTCAGTCATGTTCAACTCTTCATGACCCCATGTGGGATTTTCTTAGCTAGTGAGTGTGTGATGCTTCTTCCTGACTCCAGACCCAGCGCTCTGTCCACTGCACCACTTAGCTGCCCCACCAACAACTACAGCTATCCATACCTGTGCTTATAAAATGCAACTCTACTCCATTCACTGTTCGAGACATTGGGAAGCCCAGAGCTGCATGGCCAGGATGCGGCAGAGGGAGGACTAAATGTAAGTCTTTTTCACTTGAATCCTTATCTATCCATGGTGCCTCTCGAAGGGGCTTAGATCCTTCTGAAAACCATATGATGCTAATCATGTCTTAGAAATGACAAATACAATGTACATGGATTTTCTTGGAATTACTGGACATTCAAGCTAGAAAGAGCCTTAGCGATTAGCTGTTTCAACATCTTCTGCTGACAGGTGAGATAACTAAAGGCCTTGTCCAAGGTCACATAGCAACCTAGTTACATGGAGGAGCCAGGTCTCTGCGCCAGCGCTCCAGTACTACTTTTCACTACTTTCACACGCTAGCACTCCAATAACTCAATTGTAAGTTACTTACAGTAACAAACACACGTCAGGGCTCCAGGATCTGCACAGCACTTTACAAACATGATGCTGAACTCTGTAAGGTAAGTACTACAGGCACATTACTGCTCTTTTACAGATAAGGAGACTGAGGCTGAGAGGCGAAATGATTATTAGCACGTGATTACTGCAGTTTGTGTCAATGACAGGGTTTAAACATGGGCCCCTCTGGTCAAGCATGCAATAGGCACTTCCAGTAGACTTTGCACCCTACCATGCTGTCTCACTATGGGCAGCTAATTGGCACAGCGAATAGAGTGCCAGGCCTGAAGTCAGGAGGACTCATCCTCCTGAGTTCATATCTGACCTCAGACACTTACTAGCTGTGTGACCTTGGATAATTCACTTAATCCTGTTCACCTCAGTTTCCCCATCTGTAAAGTGAGCTGGAGGAGGAAATGGCAAACCACTACAGTATCTTGGCCAAGAAAATCCCAAATGGGGTCTGGACATGACTGAACAGCAACAAGTACTGGCTTACCTTTGAAAAGTCCCTATGGGGGTTAAAAAAAAAATCTCTATGTATTGGTAAATGGGGCAAATGCTAGAAAGGTTACAGGAACATGGTCTTATCTTGTTGCCACTGGAAAAGGCCTATGTATAGTCAGCATATCAAGATGTCAACATCAAGAAATATGAAGATAACCAAAATGCATTGTGTTGAGTTGCTCTAAATTCACCATACCTCACCTCAACTAAGCCTTCAACTATTTTTGATAATATTTTTACTTATCTCATGTACTTTTATCCATTTGACCACAATGGTACTTCTAAACCTTTTTCATTTTTAAGTACCCAGCTGTGCCCCCCCCACCTCCTTTCACCCAATTTACTAGGAACCAAGTTTTCTCCACTTTCTCAAAATAGCCTTGTATTTTTAATCAACCATTCCTGCATTCTTCCAGGCCTCATTATCAATTCTACCATCTTTCTCTTCTATCATGCCTATTCCAAATATGCTTAGGGTTCTGCCATCTAAAAAAAATGTTTTGTCAGGTCTAACCAGGCCCTCCAACTATTCACTATCTTTACTCCTTCATTTCAGCACCAAACATCTCAAAAGTATAGTTTTCTGTCCCTGCCTTACTGTCTTCTCACTTTCTGACTCTTTGTAGTCTGGCTTTTGGCTTTCTGGTAGTGACTGAAGAGTATTCTTCTCATGACTAAGAGGCCTAGTTCAGTTGGCCATACTTTCCTTCCCTTGTCCAGTAACCATTTGTCATTTGTCTTAAGATCTGATAAAAGACAAGGTTTATGTATAGTTTACTTTATCCCAGGCCTGTGATTTTATTGGTATGGGGAATTTCTAGTGAGCAAACTCCCTTTACCATTCAGATATGTACCTGCTCTGCAACTTATAGTCTTGGAGAGTAACCTAGGGGCCCATAGCCAATATGTGTCAGAAGAAGGACTTGAACCAAGGTTGTCCAAACTCTGAGGGGCCAGCTTTTTATCTAGTACAACAAGCTGAAACAGATTGCTCCACTCCAGAAGAGTGCCTAGAGGAATGAGGAGAACCCATGCTAAAGAAGACAAGTGAGTAATTTCAAAAAGGAAGGGAATGACCAAGAGTGTTCAAAGGTCATTACTGACCTTGAAAAGAACAATTCCAGTAAAATAGTAGGAGAAAGGAAAAGGAAGGGGAGGCAAGGCTAGGCTACTTGGGAAACATCCGCATTAAGAAGCCTGGAGCAGGAAGTAAAACCAGCAAAGGAAATGTACCAGTTTCCAGAGAAGAAAAAGGTTAACCCGCCAAGTACAAGAGTAATGGTAGCTAAGAAAGCAAACAGGATTGAGGGGGAAGACATTGTCAACAGTGTCAGATCCTGCAGAGAAGTCCAGGAAGGCAGAAGCTGAAGAAAAACAAGACAAAACAAAACAAACTACTGTATTTTGGTCATTGTGATAGGGCCTGGACTTGTAATTTCATTATAGAGAACCCCCAGATGAAGAAACTCCCTCTACCAGTGCAAGTTGGAACATTCTCTGCAATTTATGGTCTTTGAGTGCTTCCTAGGGCACTGAAACATTAAATAGACTTATCCAGGGTCATCCAGCTGATATGGACCATAGACTGGGCTTGAATCCATGTGTTCCTGGTTTCACTGGTAGCACTCTGTCCACTATACCATGCAGCTTTTCAATAACTGGCAAGACCATAAAACCCGTATTATCATTGTCTCCATTAACTAACTCAAATGTCTAATGCTCTCTACTTCACATTTGCCTACAGAAGAACATTTTGAAGGGTCCTACAAATTCATAAGACAACCAAATTGAGAATAAAGGGGAGGCAAAATTTGATCCTTTTTTTTTTTTGGAGACTCGATGCCTTATTTCTTTTATGCTGTGACATACAAGATTAGCAGTATAGTGATCCTAGCAAATGGCCAATATACTTGAATCTATGGAGCTCAACTCCTAACCTTGGTCAGTTATCTTGCAAATGTTTACTTGAACTCCTTGGTTACATCTCATTTTACGCTTATAAGTCTATTTGTCGGCTCTCTCTTACGGGATGTTGTAGGGGGAACTTGTTAGATAGAGGTTGAATTAGATGACCTCTGAGGTCTCTTTTAATTCTGTATTTTGGGTGTGGAGGTACTTTCTGAACATCTTTCATTAGAGAGAAATATATCCTATACAATTATTACACACGATGCTGATAGTAAGGATGATGGTAATTGCTGAAATCCTATAGTCCTTTAAGGTTTATAAGGCACTGTTCACAGGTAATTATCGATCTGTAAGGCAGTGCTATTATTAGCCCCATTTTACAGATTAGGAAATTGAGATTTGGAGAAGTAACTTGCCCAGGGCCAGGATGTAGGTGTCAAAGATGGGAAAGGAATCCAGGTCTTCCAAACCTAGCTCTTCTTTCTCCATGCCAATTGCTTCTCATAATGATAAATAAGTAATACAGTAGTATACTATACACAGCATGTGAAAAACTAAAACGGCTGAGGATATACCTGACACTCTTGTCTATTTTCACTGTGGGGAGAGGAAGTTCTGAGGGCAAGGAAGGAAGAGACAAAGTGCAACGAGAGGAAGTGTCACAGGGCAGTGTCACAACCTAGACTCCTAATAACCTGATGTCCACTCTGTCCCTAGTATCATTCTAGCCAAAAATAATAAAGAAAAAAACAGAACACAAAGTAAAATTTCATATTTTAGAGCTACAAATATACTTCAATAAGGCTGGAGAGAAGTAATCAGCTTCTTCCAAATCCCATACAAAACTATGGTTGCAGGGGTGTACAGGACAGATGCTAACACCAATATGCCCCTACCTACACCTCTGCTCAACTTGAAAAGCCTGGCCAGGGACATTGATATCTCTGCATCTCCATTCTCAGCTAAGAAGATTGAGCACTAGACTTGGAGTCAAGAAGACTGAGTGTGAATCTTACCTCAGGTATTTGCTAGCTGTGGGACTTCACCTTCCTCAGCCTTAATGTTCCTATCTGTAAAATGAAGATAGTAATCACACCTACCAAACAGGGTTGTTGTGAGGTCAAATGAGATAACACCCAGAGAGCTCTTTACAAACCTTCACATGCTCTTAGCCATTATTGGTGAATATTATTAGTGTTGACAAAACTGGGTAACTACTACATCTATACCTATAAGTTTTTTTTTAAAGGAATCCATATGTTAAAAAAAACCCAGCAGCTCTTTTTGTGGTGGCGAAGGCCTGGAAACTGAGGGGTTGCCCATCATTTGGGGAATGGCTGGACAAATTATGATATACGAATGTGATGGAATACTGCTATGCTGAAAAAAATGATGAAAGGGACAGTTCTGGAGAAATTTGGTAGGACCTCTACGAACTGACATATAGTGAAGTGAGCAAAATCAGGAGAACAATTTCTATGCTAATAATAATATTGTAAAGACAAACAAATTTGAAACACTTTGCTCCGATCAATGCAGTGACCAAGTATGATTCTAAAGGACTCATGAGACCTGTGTACATATAATTGTGTGTATACATATATATGTATAACGTACACATGTGTATATATATGTACATACATATAAAAATTTATATATGTGGTCAATATTGGGACAAGATTTTTCTCCCCCTCTCTTTCAATGTTTATGTAGGGATAGGAAAAGAGGAGGAAAAGAAGACAGATTTGTGTTTTTTTTTTAAGTAAAATTTTAAAAATAAAATAAAGTAACAACTAAAGAGAAAGGGCATTTGTATCAATCAAACAAATAGAAGAAATCATTGGAGACAAAAACAATGACTTTGAGCAAATAAAGATACTAGGGTTTTATACAAAATTTTATCTTAAATTAAAAGAAAATGACCAGGAAAATATTTGAAATGAATATATATGATAAAGGTCTGACACCCAAAATCTATTTGAAACTGATACATATCTTTGAGACTAGTAATTCACCTACATCCCCAATTTGAGCTTTTGGGGAATTATTCACTATTGGTTCAAAAGTTATAATGACAATTTATAAAGGAAAATGTACAATGTATTTATAACACAAAGAGAGGATCATTAACCTTATGACAACAAATTGTGCCCACTAGAATGTCAAACATAGCAAAGGATAACAAAATCCAATGCTGGCAGGACTATGGGGAAACAAGAACTTTAATATATTGTTGACAGGACTATATTTTGCAAAGTGATATGGAAAAATGGAATGAGTCACAAAACTCATATTTTTTTTCAACCCCAGTTATCTACTCAAAATACCATAAAAGTGGGGAAGTATTAACTCTACACAATAATATTCATAACTGCTCTATCTGTAATAGTAAAAAGTTGGAAATAGCTTATATGTCCGAAGAAATTAAAGAATGACTGAAAAATTGCAGCACATTAATATAATGGAATATTATAATGCCATAAAATATAAATATGAATCATACAAGGAAATGTGAGGCCAAGTGATGCATTCTACATTATTCTAAAATCAGTAGAAATCAGCAAAACCAGAATTACAAACTGACTACAATGAAGAAGGAAGAAGAGGAGGAGGAGGAGGGAAAAAGGACCAAGTGGCAGAACTGGCAGGCCTGGACACCTGAAAAAAAAATATCTTCTTTACTTGTTTGTTAATACAATTTCCCCTTGTTAAGGGTTAAGGATTTTTATGGAGGGGAGCAGGGAAGAGAAGGTAGATGTGTTTCTGAAAAAATAAAATAAAATTTTAAAAATACAATAAATTTTAAAATAAAATACATATTTTTATAAGTTAATTTCATTGTATTTTGACAGTAGATATGGACACTTTCTCAGCCTGACAAAGGCATTCATAGCTGGGGTCCCAAGCAGCTTCCAACTCCCAATACAATGACCCTCTTCTAGATTTGCAGAGTCCCTGTGGTACCCCTCAGGAATCTCAAACTATGAAAAAGCCTGGTAAAAGGAAGTAGAAAGGGACTAGGATCAGCAAGCCTTCCAAAAATAAAGAAAAGGAGAGGGAGTTGTGAACTCCTGGGGCTTCAAAAGAGTAGCAGAGGTGATACAGACAGATAACCATTTTCCTCACCCTAGGTTTTCCTCCTCTGGCTAGAAAGAGTGTATCACAATGGTTAAGCTCCTTTCCAGCTCTAAGACTGTAATTTTCCCTCACAGCCAGGGAAGTGGGATGGGAGGAGGGTGGGAAATAAGAAGGCAAAAAATGTGCATTGTTTTTCCCTGGGAATGGGTGATTGGATCTGGAGTTGAGTAATTCTAGGGGGAATCTGAGCAGGCAAACCCAAGGCAGAACTTCTGGACCTGATAAACCCTGAGTGTCACTTGACCATTTCAATCAATCAACTAGCACCGACGACATGCCAGGCACTGTGCTAAGCTACAAAGAAAGGCGGAAAAACAACCCCTGCTCTCAAGGAGCTCACAGTCTAGTAGTGGTAAAATAAATATGCACAAGGCACTCTATATACAGGGAGATAATCTGAGGAAGAAGGCACTAGGATTCAGGCAGATCAGAAAAGGTGGGGCTGACTGGAACATGAAGAAAGCCAGGGATGACAGAAGGTGCAGAAAGAAGAGGGAAAGGATTCCAGCCATGGGAAAAGCCGGTGAAAATATTTGAAGTCAGGAGATGGAGTGTCCTGTGTTGGGAAAAGCAAGGAGGCCAATGACACAGAATGGAAGAGTATGTGGAGGGGAGCAAGGTGCTAAGAAGACCAGAAAGACAGAAAGAGGCCAGGCTATGAAGGGCTTTGAAAGCAGAACTGAAGACTGATGTTTGATCCTGGAGGCAGTAGGGAACCACTGTAGCTGAATATGGGGGTAATGTGGTTAGACCATGGCTTTGACAAGCTGAATGGAGGGTGGGGAGAGACTTCAGGCGGTGAGACAACCAGTAGGCAAATGCAGTAGTTGGGATGTGAGGAGAAGAGAACTTGCACCACAGTGGATCGGTTAGTAAACTTAAAAAAAAAATTACATAATTTGTTTTTAGTTTTCAACATTCACTTCCACAAGATTTTGAGTTTTAGATTTTCTTCCCTTCCCCTCCCCAAGACAGTATACAATCTGATATAGGCTCTACTCACATATTCATATTAAACATATTTTCACATTAGTCATGATGTAAAGAAGAATTAGAACTAATGGGAGGAACCACGTGAAAGAACAAAACAAAAGAACAAATAGTGTGCTTCCATCTGTATTTAGACTCCATAGTTCTTTTTCTGGATTGGGATAGCATTTTCCATGGTGAATCTTTTGGAGTTATCTTAATCCTTGCATTGCTGAGAAGAGCTAAGTCTATCAAAGTCAGTCAGGAAACTTTTAAGTGCCTCCTGTGTACCAGGATATGTGGCAGCTTGGCGGAGAAGTGGATAGAGTGCTTTGCCTGGAATCAGGAAGAAGTGAGTTCAAATCCAGCCTTAGATATTTAGTAGCTGTGGGACCCTAGGCAAATCACTTAACCTCTATTTGTCTCCATCTCCTCAAATGTAGAATGGGGATAATAAAAGTACCTTTCTGAAAGGGTTGTTGCAAAGATCAAATAAGATCATATTTGTAAAAACCCTCATCACAGTACCTGGCACAGAGTAGGCACCTTATAAATGCTTGTTCCCTTTCTTGTAAGAAGCACTGGGGATACAAAGAAAGTGAAAAGACAGTCCAGTCCCTGCTCTCAAAGAGATCACAGTCTAATGGGGAAGACAAAAAAAGGGGATATCCTCTTTTCTGGGAACAAGGAAAGAAAGTTTCTATGGAGACTAATTATTTTAATACTATCAATAGTTATGAGATTACATTGGAACAATTATATGATCGTATATTTACCTACTCTACTACTGTCATTTCATCAGGTATGACACTGCGCTTGGGGTTTCATGTGGTGCACTGGGCTCTCTCTCTTACATTTTAATTGCCCATCCTCAGCCCAGTCAGTGTAGAGGAAGCTTGGTCTAGGCGGGCCTGGAAACCAAACAATTATTTCCTTCCTCCCACCTTAGAGATCGGTCTGCATATGTCGACACTAGCAACGTTAGCTCCACCTTCCTGCGTATGAGAGTGGGCAAGGCGACGTGCCGAGGATCAGCTGAGGTATCTAAGGGGATCCTTTCGTAGACCAAATGGTCCTGCCCCTTTGTTCGTCACTGCTCTCCCTCTAAAGAATTTGTGTTCGTGCCTATGGCTGTTTCAATTCCACCAAACAGAGATGCTGACATCTTAAGGAGTGGGGCATTTGGGTTTTTTGGTTTCTTTATTTGTTTTTGTTTCTGGTGGTGTTTTTGGCTTTTGGGGGGGGGGGCGGAGGATGTGTGTCTTTCACTTTCTTCCTTTGCTCTCCTTTTCTAGCAGCACATATTTGTGTATGTTCTGGTGATGCTGTGAGTCTAACATGAGTATGCAACTATTAACATGTCACTTTGGTGGGTGCTGGTAAGTTTGGTTGTGACCATTGATAGAGGTCCTCTAATGATTAAGTTCTTAGACTTTTCTAAGTTCACCTTGACGGTATCGGATGTACCCACCTGCTCTAGATTCTGTAACTTTATGTTTGTATATTCTTTCACACAGATTCTTGCATGTGTTTGCACAAAGTATTCACAACCACAATGGATAAATAAAAAGGAAGTCCAAGAAATATGTAGTCAATAGTTTCTGAGGCTATTATTAAGTAGCACAATTAACCAGCTTGAGTTTCATCTCTATTTCTTCTGACCTACTGTCAAAGATCTTAAAAAACTAGACAAAAGGAGAATCTTCCCACTCCCCATCTCATCCTTGGTTTTAGAAATGCAATCTACTATTGGTCCCCATCTTAAGTGGCTCGTGGTAAACAGGAAGCACTGATGGGGTGTAGGAAATCTGGGGGCTAGAGATAAGTGATTGTTCCACTAAGGGAAGGGGAAAAAGAGGACTGCCCGTGATCTAGCACAAAAGGTTCGCAGGCATCTAGGGAGCCTTGTCATAGAGAATATTGTCAGGCAACGTGGAACTCCCTTTGGACTCCACCAACAGGGGAAGCCATCAGGAGTAAAAAACGGGTGCTGCGGTTGAGCTGATAATTTCTGCTCAGTCAAGATGAATTTGACCGGAGAAAACTGGATAAATGGAGAGATGTTAGACATAAGCTTCTCAAGGAGGCAGGGTAGAAGATACGGTAAAAGGAAGGGAGAGTTTTAGGAGAGAGGGTATGTACGTGTATTTTGAGTGGTTAAGTGACATCACAACCACAGAGGCTCAGTTGAAGTCCATAGAGAGTGACTGAAAGAGATCAGAGATGGAGGAATGTGGTTTTTCCCTTTTGTTCTGATACTTCTTTCACAACATGATTAACGTAGACATAGGTTTAATATGATTGTATAGGTGTATAGCCTATATCAGATTGCTTGCCCTCTTGGGAAGGGGATAGGAGAGGAGGGAGAGAAAAATTTGGAACTCAAAATCTTATAAAAGTGAATGTTGAAAACTATCTTTACATGTAATTGGAAAAAATAAAATACTCTTGAGTGGAGAAAAAAAAGAGGTAGAGGAAAAAGATGAGGACTAAAACTGGGAGCTGCCAGAGTACAGAGTTGGGTTCAGTCTCCTTTTTTTTCCTCCCACACTAACAGGGAATGTATGAAAAAAACAATGACTGTGGGGAATGAGGAGGACACGCTTTACCTTTGGATATTGGCTTTTTAGTAGCTTTCTATGAGGGAAAAAAAACCCCAAAAAACAAAACCACAAGCCAACAAATTTAGATTAACATCCAAATTCCAAGAGATTCCTTTTAAGACATAGAGTTTTAAGCATATAATAGGGAAGTGACTTGCTCAAATTCCCTCTATCAGCATCCCACTTAGGTCTATTTCTTATTTGTCTAGCCATCTCTCTTTTTGGAACCTAAGGAAAGGATTTTGGAACATTCATTAATGACAGAAGTGGAAGATTCTCTTTCTTTTACCAGAAACTTTGGGCCACTGTGGGTTTTGGGTGGATAGCTCTTAGGGTATGTCTTTTTTTTTTTCTGACAGGATTAGGAAAATGGAATACATTAAAGAGTTGGAGGAATGGAGATATCTAAGATTAGGATCTGAAGACCTTTGACTTTACCTCCTGCTTGAGGGCTAAGGAGGAGGGGAGACCTGAAAGAAGGAATTCCGAACATCTGTAAACCCTCCAGGTGTACTTTCGTCACTTAAATGGAACTATATCCTAAATGAACTATGGGACCCTGCTAAAGTCGGAATGACTATAATCACCATCTGTTTGTAAATGAACATTCTAGACTACTTTTCACTTTCTAGTATTTACTAACTTTATGTCAAAGTCCATCTTTTCCCAGTTTGGTCCTATCTCCTCCTTATGCTCGTTATTCCGGTTCACTACTAGAAAGATGTTTCTTCTTGTCAATCTTCTCCCCTTTCTTCTCACCTCTACTAAAGATATGCATCACCTCCCTGTAAATTTCTGCATATTTATTTCCTTTCTCCTTTTTTCCTCTTTTCTTGGGTCCTTCTCCATTCTTTTTTCTCTTTTTCCGTTTCCTTTTTTTTCCCTGCATTTATCCCTTCTCCATTTCACAACGTAACCCCTTATTAACCCTGAAGTGAGAAATAAGGCTTGAGCAAAATTAGGAAAGAGAAAGTGGAAGACACAGTTCCGTCTTTCTCCTGGGCCTCATCAGGGCATCTCTTTGAACTGAAAAGGGACCCAGAGGGGGGTTGGCAGGTCTGGGCGGGGACAGGATGTGAGTGCCGAGCTACGAGCTCTCGGCTTCGTGCCACCCCACACGTCCTCAGCAGACACAGGCAGACATTGCTCATGCTCAGAGTCTGCAGGCCTGCAACGCCCCCACCCTTCAGCAGAAAGAGGGAGGGGACCCACTGGGGGAAAGTGGAGAAGGGATGTCAAAACAATTGCTATGCATTTCAGCTTATTGGAACCTGGGGGAAACTGAAGGGATTTTACAAAACTTATGCCCAGAAGGATGCTTCAGTCCTAGGCGGCCAACCACCAAATAGACATTTGAGTCCCATTAGACTTTGGAAAGCCCCACTGAATGCTATAAAATTCCTGTTCTCTCAAGGGTCTCTAGTGTCTCCTACACTAACTCAAACCCTTAAAAATCTTTCTGTGCTTCCCTATTTTATCCTCACAGCTTCCAGACAGACGCTTCTAAAGCTCATTCAGTCCACCTTCTGTAGTCTTGCATATCTCCATTTAACATTCCCTCCCCTGCAAAAAGCCCCCAACAAAAAAATAAAAAACAAACCTCCCTTCAGTATTTGTTTCATTCTTTCTTATCTCTTTTCCCCCCTCCCTCCTCTCTCTGCCCTCTGGGGCCCATAAAGTTGGGTCCTCATCCCTGGTTCCAGAAATTCTGGAATCTTAACCATCTGCGTTCACTCTTAGAGGAATGAATTTTTTTCCTCAAAGGAAGATTGGATAGCTGGCCCGACCAGACCAGATCTGACCAGACCCAAGCTGAAAGAATAGCTTACAGGGATGAAAGAAGGGTGGGAAAACACCAAAATAAGAAGAGTTTCCTGGAGGCCTAGGAGGGGGCTTGCCCTAATGAGAATGGGAATGTGGCAGTCGGCATTTCAAAGGAAAAAGAGTCACAAATTAAGGAATGCAGTTGGAAGGGACTAGTGTTGGCCCCTGGAGACTGAGCCTATTACCCTTGGAAAAGTCATAAAAGAAATGGGAGCATGCAAAATAGAGAGTGACTTCAGAGGAAAAAAACAGAGGATATAAAAAAGTTGGAGATAAAACAATAAAGAGGTGATGAAAATATAGAGAGGAGGAAAAGAAGAAAAAATACTAAATAAATGCTTTAAAAGGTGCAAGAAAAAGAGAGGAAGGAAGCTCTTTTGCCATGTAGGATACTGATGTAAACCTGGTCTTTTTTCCTGGAATCGACAATCAAATTTCTCACTTCCCCTTTTACTATCACACATTACTCAAGTGTAGAAGCCTGAGCATCATATCAGGTCCATGGGCAGAGGCCCCAGGTATTCTATCTATCTTGACTCCCTCTGCCCCACTATCAGAGGTAATGATTATAACAATTGAACCATATTTTTACAATAGGCATTGTGAGTGAAGAGTATGAGGAAATTCAGGAGAGCACAGAGGAGTCAGAGAGCCATGCAGTAGGATCTGTTTTCATCCTGTTAAATCACCTGTTAGCCCACATTATAAACTCTGAATACCCCAATATATAAAGAAATGAACAAAAGCCTTGAATAAATAGTACAATACCTGTTTATTGCATCTTCTGTGTGCTTTAGAGTCATCAAATTGGCTTCTAGAGGGTTAACAGTTGTCAGAAGTTTGGGCTACAAATAAACTTACTGCACTTGTTTTTGACTACAAAGCCCTTTATGAGCTAATGGTCACCTGTGCAGAGGCATAAGCTCCAGATCTCAGAGAAATTTAGACAAGTCTTATGCTGAGTCTAGCCTAGGCCCCCAGGGAAAATCCGTATTTTGGGGAGAATAGCTCAATACATTTGCAAAGTTATTAAGGTGCAACCCAAACACTCTCTCTTTTCTCTCCTTCGACCTCCTCAACCAATTATATTGCTTAAAATCCCAAAGCTAAGTTCCTAGGGAAGAGAGGGAAACTGTAAACAAAGGGGGCTAGGAAGCTGAATTTGGGGCTACAAGGGCTGGTAAGATACCAGCGTCAGGGAGCAGCCCAAACAATTTGTGGAAATCCACCTTGTCTCAAACCCCTGCCCTTGAACAGTCTTGAGGTTTGGGCTGGTTGTAGATAACATCTTTTAACAAATACCATTTGCTTTGTGCATAGGCTCACTTTTTTCTTTTCCTGGTTTTGACGCTGTTTTACCACAAAAATTACCCATTTAGGCGAGCGTTTTCTGCTAAAGGATAGGAAGCCAAATAGGAAGAAGGGATTGACCTTCATTTTAAGGCATCACAGTTTGTGGAAAGCCCCAGCTGACTAGCACACCTCCATCTCCTCTAATGTAGTTCCATCTACACAGTAGTGTCAAAAATACTATATATACCTCTACGTAAACATATAGAAGATGTCTAATTTAATTCTGCAGTCTCTAACGCACTTAAATCTCAATTACCCCTCATATTGTTCTTAGTTATCGACTATGATGTATAAAAAACCCCACTGTCAGGAAGATGTTATTTATAGCTAACCTAGATCTCTCATGCGTAAGGGTTTTGCCCAGTCCAAAGTGAAACAGCAAGCTTATACAACAGCCTTTGTATTTCAGTGTTAGACCATCTGTCCTTCTCAGACAAGCAAAGGTGCCAACTCTAAGGGACAAATTACAGAGACAATGTAAAAAGGCAGGCCCTAATCTGGAAGTACTTGTACCTGAATGTGTCTGATGTACAGAGCTTTTTGCTTTCGCGGACACGCCCAAGGCACACATTGCTCTTTCCCCAGCTACCTGTGCATAAACACCAACTGGAGAATATTAGAGTTTAAAAAGAAAAAACAAAAAAGCAACCCAAGAACCTTAAGACTTGGAGCTGCTTGCTAGTGATTAGTAGGTAAATAGTCTTTGCTAGGTTAGGGCATGGCCTGCAGAGGTAAAGATTTGGGAAATGTGTTGTCTAGTCACCATCAATTAGGGTGAAATTTCTCAGGGATGGAACCCACCCCTGAATCAGGAAGGGTTGTCAGAAGTAAAGGCTAAACCTTTGCTCTTGGAGGAGGTGAAATCTCAAACAATGGCAGTTGTCTTGGCTGCATTTGTGCCTTGTGACTTAAGTCTGCGCCCACTCTTCCCATGGATGCCATACGTATTTGTGGGAGTGTGCCCCAAGTTGTGAAGAGGATATTCTTCAACTCTTTATTATCTTGCTGTGCCACCTGAGTGATGCCTTTACTCTTAGCTAATTGAAATGATGGTTGACCGATAATCTTGGATGCACACTGATGAGATGTTGTAGAGTTTTAGAAATGGGTACCTACAGGGTACCCCTTGAAGAGGTAGTAGCCATCCTCTGGGGTGCTACAATCAATGCAATTTAAACTATTCATCTTCTTGAAAAGTTGTGTTCCATGATTTCGCATGCATAATTCATAGCACACTCCTTGCCTTTTCAATGGGAAGGAGAAAGGCAGAATGGAGGGAGAGAATTTTGAACTCAAAATTTTTAAAAAAGAATGTTAAAAATAAATAAATGAATTTATTAAAAAAGCAAAAAGCAAAAGTTATGTGACAACCTTCTCTAGTACGGGTTAAATGACCTCAATACCTTTATTCATTATTCCCATTTTAAAACTTTTCCAAGCTATTTCAAGTTGCCCTCTTCTGCAACTATTTCTGATTTTCTCTTTCTTTTTCTAAATATTTTTCCATCTTAAGATTTAATTCCTAGAATTAAACAGATTATAGACTAATACTAAGTCTAATGAGAAGGTGACTGTGGTTTCTATGTAAATATTCTTTACTCTGAAAAGAAAACTCCTGAGCCCCTATACTCACCAGATTCATAAAGCCTAGGAAAATAGAAGAAGGGAAAGCTGACCAGGTCACAGGATATGGGTTTGTGCCTAATGAGCATGGACTACATGAGGAAGACACAGAGAAGGATGGTAGAGAAGAAAAGTTTAAGTTGTGACTTGCTTAGGAGCTTATATTCCTAAGGGAAGTTGAATTTGGATCTTCCATTCTGGATGGAGTCTCGAAGTCTGATCTGAACTATATTCCAGGAGTCAGCCCCAAAGTTCACCTCCATTTTGCACATTTCTCACTGTCTTATCTACACAGCCTCTCTTACTTATTCTTTTTCTCTCCCTCATTCTTCCCCACAGGAGAGGTTGCCATGGAGATAATGTCATCATAGAGCAAACAAGCTGGTGGAGAAATACAGTAAAGAGTAATACACAGTAAGGGAGACTCACAGAAGCAGAAAAATAGTTGTGGACTTGGGCAGAACAAGAAGCAGAGGCAAAGCACAAAAGGAAGTGTGAGAGGACATGTGCAGAGTGCAGATACAAAATGGAAATAGGCAAGAGTCGGTGACCGGAGTGATGGAAAAGGATTCTCTCTCTCTCTCTCTCTCTCTCTCTCACACACACACACACACACACACACACACACACACACACACACACACGAGACAGAGACAGAGAGAGAACAGGTAAACCCATAGGTATGGACTAAGTCCCAGACAGATGAACTGTAGAGCCAAATCTTCAGAAATCAAACAGTCCTGACAAGTGGTTTCCTGTTCTCATCTACCTCACCACAAGCCATGGCCTTGGAAGATTTCAGTTCAGTAGAAATCTATAATGGGGGTGCCTTTTACTCTGTTTTGGGTCATTTTATTTTCTTGCTGTTGTTGAAGAATCACATCTGACTCTTCGTGACCCCAAATGGATTTGAACTTAGGAAGATGAGTCTTCCTGATTCTAAGCCCAGCACTCTATCCACCGTGGCATCTAGTAGCAAAGAGGTTTGAGCTAAGGCTGATTACTGGAGAATCTGAGAGGAAGTCAGACATTTCTCAAGTGCCAATAGTGGGCAGAGAACTCTCAAAAATACTAAAAGAATTTTCACCATTCCCAGGCCTTGGAGGTGGCAAGTGATGGGTACAGCAATCTGACGACTCTCAAAAGTAATGGATTTAGAATATGAAGACCTGGGTTCAAATGTCAGCTCTGCTCCTTCTTAGCCAAGTGACATTGGGTATGTCACTTAACTTCTCTGGCCTTGTATCTCTTTCTTTGTAGAATGTGAAGGTTGGACCAAGTCATCTGTAAACTCCTCCCTCTATCTAAATCCTATGGTTTAGTCTCATTTTCCTTGATAGTGGTGATATTTTTTTCTTGCATTTTTCAGCAGATGTTACTTTTTCCAAAGGCATAGTAGTCATAGGATAGGAAAAACAAGGCAGTGAAGTACAGAAATGTGGCATTAGGTCAAGATTTCCCAAATTATAAGGTGTGAGTGAAGAGACATCTTCAGATATTTACTAGCTGTGGTGACCTGGGAAAGTCACTTAACCCTGGTTGCCTGGTTGCAGTTTCTTCATCTGCAAAATAAGCTAGAGAATGAAATGGAAAACCACTTTTGCCATTTTTGTGTCTTTTATGTCTTTGCCAAGAAAACCCTCATTTGGGGTCATGAAGTATCAGACACAATTGAAACAACAACAACAATGGTCTTCTTTGCTTGCACTTCTCCTCATTTCCCAGTCTTTTTCTTCACTTAAGCCCTGCATCATCTTTATCTAAGGCATATTGCTTCCCAGGTACAAGAATGGTTTGGTCATAAACATTATCTCTATTTTTATAATAAAGGCAGGGCAATTTCTTAAGAAAAGCACAGGGGTCTAAGTGGAAGATTGTACCAGTGTTTGTGTAAAAATAATTCGAGAGTCATTTAACTTGAGTTAACTGAGGTGCCTCAACTTTTTCTTTCTTTTTTTTTTTTTTTCGAGGTAATTGGAGTTAAGTGACTTGCCCAGGGTCACACAGCTAGTGAGTGTCTGAGGCCAGATTTGATACTTAGGTCCAGTGCTCTAATCCACTGTGCCACCTGGCTGCCCCTTGCCTCTACTTTTAAAGATGGACCGTAAGGCTGAGAGGGAAATTTACACACACACACACACACACAGACACACACACAGTCACAAAGACACACACAGACAACTTTGTGATCTCAGAGGGCCTGGAAAAGTGAGTAGTCAGTTGACCATAAAAATGAAGTGCTATTTAGTCTATAAAAAGGAGAGTTCTAAATTGAGTTACACATCTTGACCTTCATTGTTAGTAAGCATTAGTCCTCATTGCTTTTCTAAATTCATCCTCCAAACTTTGTACTGGATAAAGGCCTTTCCTTGAACCAGAACGTCTCCTCCACTCTATGCCTGGGTCTATCTGTTTTTATGGACCAGCTCAGAAGAAAAGGCAGCCGGAGAAGTCCTGGGTCTTCCCTACTATCTAGGTATTAACATAATCAGGCACATCTGACAAGTCCTGCCTGAGAGAAGCTGGCTCACTACATACGTCATTTTAGGTGGGTTTGCAAGAATACATAATTCGGTAGGCAAAGAGGATGGTGTTTCTAAGTATAAGAATATCTAAATGTGAGAAACATAGGGGCAAAGAGTAGTTCAGTTTTGATGGAGCTAATGAATGAGATAAGGTTGTTGTAATATTAAGACTGGGGTCAAATTGTAAGTTTGTCTTGAATGCTAAGGCAAAATATTTTGAATTACACTGAATGAATCATAAGGAGCCAATGAATATTTTTTAGTAGACTAGTAACCAAAGTCATAATCAAGATTATTCTGTTAATGTTGTAAAGGATAACTTGAAGGGAAAGAGCAGAGACAGGGATACCTGTCAGAAGGCTATGAAGATTGCACATTTATAACCTATATCAAATTGCTTACTATTGTAGGGAGAGGGAAGGTGAGAGAAGGAGGGATAAAATTTGGAACTCAAAATTTAAAAAAAAGAATGTAAAAAATTGTATTTATATGTAATTGGGGGAAAAGTAAAATGCTATTTTTTTTAAAGACCACCTGACCCCAAAAGAAGGCTATTGAAACAGTTTGGGAAGATGATGATGAGGGGCCATACTTGGGGCGGGGGTAAGACTGTGTCCATGGTAATGCAGTAACATAGAAGAAGTAGATGTTAAGAGAGATAGTAACAACTGGACTAAACTTGGTTTGCTGATTGGATATGAAAAGGTGGTCAAAAAATAGTCAAAGATATAAAAAAAAATAGTCAAAGATACACCAAAGGTTAAGGATTTAGGAAGATAGGAAGATCTCAAGATCTGACAATAGAAGAATGCTGATTGAAAATATCAGCATAATAATTAAGATTTAAGCACAACTAAAGGAAATTTGGAGAAAAATTCAAACCAAAATAAATTGCAGAGTACTGTAGGAACTGCCTTTTCTGTGACAATACCAGCATTTGCCTACACCATCTCCTTTCTCCATTTTCTTGGTCTAGACATTGCCTAATTTGTGCTAATTGCTTATTTGATGATTTGCTGTGAGGCTGGGGGCTGCTCTGGCATTCTTTACTTTGATTCCTTTCTTTCTTAATGTGATAGAAGTGATCATGATTACTAGTGTCCTGTGCTAGGATGACCTTTGTTGAACCATTTCATCAATTCATTTATTAATGTAGCATTCCTGTAGGATGCTCCCCAACTCAGCACTCACAGGTTGGGTCTCTCAGGGTTCTGGGTCTAACTGTGGGTTATACTACTACAACTCAGGGTGTACTTCCATTAACAATAAGGGAATATGTCACTGCTCTACAGTAATACTGAATAACATATTAGGAACATACTAGGGCATAAAGAAAAATAATGCATCGAGATAATATATCTTGGTCAAATCAAACATCTAGTCCTTCTTTTGTAGTTTCAGGCACTTTTTACAGACCAAATGCTGTTCAACTTTTATTTAGTGCCTATGTGGAGCACTATATTAGAACTTAATATCAGAGAAGGAAAAAGAGCTCAAAAGTCAATCCTTCTGCTTGCAAGTATACCTGCAATGATCTAAGACAATTCCAAGGGACCCATGATGGTAAATGCTATCCACATCAAGAGAAAGAACTATGGATTCTGAATGCAGATCAAAGCATACTGTTTTCTTTCTTTTTGTTTTGTTTTTTCTTTTTCGTGGTTTTTCCCTTTTGTTCTGATTCTTCTTTCACAACATGACTAATGTGGAAATATGTTTAATAAGATATAGCCTATAACAGATTACTTGCTGTCTTGGGGAGGGAAGGGAAGGAGAAAAAAACTTGGAACTCAAAATCCTGTAAAAGTTAATGTCGAAAACTATCTTTGCATGTAGTTGGAAAAAAAAATTACTATTAAGTAGAAACAAAAACGAAACCAAAGCAAAATATCATTGCTAGACAGAAAGACTGTCCTTATCTTCTCATTAGAGAAGACATGTATCAAGATAGGTATGACTTGTCATAATCCATATATTGAGCAGAGCTCTGTATCTTTACAGATCTCTGTATCTTTATCATATATCTGGAAGTTATTGACTAATAATGAAATTCTCTAACTGGATTTGCTTATGACTAACTTCTGAGCTACGTCAGGAAATCTAAATAGGCTTAACTTCTTAAGGATATATATGAAAGATTGCACACTATGGTGCAGTAAGAGAAACTACTTTTTTGAGTCAGAAAACCAGGGCTTAAGTTTTAGCTCTGACAGTTCCTTATGAGACTGGCTAAGTCGATCAGTCCATAAATGAGCATTTATTAAGTACCTACTATATGCCAGGCACTCTGCTAAACTCTGGGGATAAAAAGAGGCTAGAGACAGTTCTTGGCTTCACAGTATTCACAATTTAAGTCATTCAGACTCTTTAAGCTTCGATTTCTTCAATTGTTAACAAAAATTACAGAACTTTTGCAAGGAGAGCACTTTGTATGCTTTCAAGCACTCTAGCCAATTTATTTTGTTAGCTTTGTAAGTACAACTTAGAGGAAGTAGAGAACCTAGGCAAACTACCCATTAAAAATGGCCATGATGTACCCAGCAGAATTCTTCTTGGAGACTTGAATCATGGATCTACTAGCAAAACAATGGCAGGATATTCCAGTTATTCCAGGCCTCCAGGCCTGTGTGTTAGCCTCTGCAAATAGCATGTATTTGTCAGAGAATGGAATGTTAGCCAACCCAGAGTTTTCTTTTTTTTTAAATAATCAATAACAATTTACATTTATATTTAAGGTTTACAAAGCCCTTTCCTTGAATTCCATTAACTTCTTGAAGAAGAGTCTACATTTTATTTTCCCCCTTTAGCCTACAATTAGAAGCTAAGAAGTCTGAAGCAAGCCAAAATAGCCTGCTATTTACCTAAGCCTATCTCTAATTTTATCACTCCCTTGTAGGGCACAGTAAATGTTTGCTTTACCTCCGATTGTTCTTCTATAAGGCTACCATTCTGGAGCCAAAGACATTTTGGCCTAAGGACAAAAAAAGTATTAAACTTAAGAAGAGGTCTCTGGGAGTAGCATTTAAGAAAAAAGAGGGGTACATTGACATAAATTGGAAGTAGCAACAATCAGGCTATTGTTACATTCTTAGCACTGAAGACCTAGCTTCCTGCCTGGGTCCAGAGTTAGGAGCAGGAATCAGACAGCATTATCTCTGCTATCCCTTCCAGCTTTAAAAGGCTAAAATTCCACGATTCTAAGATTTCCTCAACCACTGCCACTATCGCTCATACTATCTCTTCCCAATTCCCATCTCTTCCCAATTCCCCTAATTATTACATGAATAGAAGACATATTTGCTGAAATGAAGGTAAATCAGGGGCTCATTAGGTTTGGGTTCCTGACATTTCCTATAGTCTTTGCTGTATTATCCTTTGGATGAGTGAACACCATCAAGAAGTCTCCCATCTCCTTTTGCTTCCTATTTCTCCTGGAACACAAAGGCCCTTTCAGTGAGAAAGATAACGAAGGCTGGGAAGTATGTTTACGTCTGTGGCTATCCCATGGGGAGAAGTGGTTTCTTTTTTTTTTTTCAGGGGGGAAGGCAGGGCAATTGGCGTTAAATCACTTGCCCAAGGTCACACAACTAGTACATGTGTCAAGTGTCTGAGGCCGGATTTGAACTCTGGTCCTCCTGACTCCAGGGCCAGTACTCCACTCACTGTGCCACCTAGCTGCCCCCAAGAAGTGGTTTGTTCTTAAGATAAAGCAAAGAAAAATCATATGCCAATAGGCTGTTGACATCTCACCTGTCATTCCCCCTCTTCCTAACTTTGTTCACTAAACCTTACCAAAGGTGAAAAAATATATCAGTAATTTAGAATCCCAGTCCAGGATACACTTTCCAAACTTCTTCCTCACTTTGGAAATGATGGGAAATTCCTAAATTGTGCAGAAATTTTTGTGCCAGGGTTTTGGTTTGTTCCTTATAATAATCACCTGAAGTGATTATTAAGAGAACTGCTGGGTTGGATGAATCATTGGGAAATGACAGTGAAGCTTAAAAAATGAGGGATGGGGGGAATCAATAAACATTTGATAAAAGTAGAAAGAAATTTTAAATGAAAGAAAATGTGTTTACTTTCTTCCGAAAGATAGCATTTTGCAAAGTTTGAATCCCTATTCCACTCCATCCCCACCCTTAATCCCTAGGGGGCATCTGTATTTTCAGATAATGAGTAAAGGAAGCCCTTCTCTCAAAAACCGGATAAACCTCACTGGGCAAAAGCATCTCTATTTTTGGCAAGGCTAGGATGTTATTACAGGGAAGGCCCACAGTACCAAGAGGGACATGTGCATGCTCCATCTGCGTTCTGAGGAAAAAAGGGAAACAGGATTGTTTCTGTGCCTGTCTATGCCAGAACTCAGCTCTCCTGCTTTACAAAGCACTTTGCTTTATACACAGGATGGTTTCACATTTCTCTAGAATGCAGATGGTCCATGCACACATAGATCTTCCCTTCACGCTAGAGGCAAGGTACTTTTGCCCAGGGAAGTTCATCTTGTATCTGAGGGCTGCCTTCTCCAAATGGATGTGAGGAGGTGAATGAAATGACGCCCCTGCCACAACTTCCTTTGTAAAATGCTTCTGAGTGAAAAAGGAAACTACTGCTCTGTTCCTGGGCTAAAGTGCAGGAATCTAGTCACCTTTCAATTATCCTCGTGTGGCTCATTTATGACAAAATGAGTCTCAGAATGGTTTCTCTCTTCTTTTTGGAACCTTTCTGAACCCACCTTTCATTGCCATTAATTGGCTTGGATTCAAGGAATGGAATCTAATTTTACAATTAACCTAAACATAATAAAGGCAAATATGCTAAAATAGACTAACAGAAAATAAACTCCAAAACCTAATTTAAGTAATTTTGGATTATGAGGTGTTTTGGATATACTACAGGGTATTCCTAAAGTCTGGACACAAAGGCAAAAATGCATATTTTCAAGAAATGAAATGAATGGAATTTTCAACAACATTTTATTTAATTGGTATATTAACAAAAAACATCTTCAATATGATTTCCATCATTTGTGATGCAAAGGTCGATGCACTTTGCAAGATTCACAGGAACTCGATGCAATAACTCCACATTGCCGTCAATTTTATCACATTCACCCTTTATGTGTTCAATCAGATGTATTTCATCTGTATTTTCATTGAGTACACCTTTTCCTTTAGCATCCCCCAGAAAAAGAAGTCAAGGGGGCTAAGGTCTGTTAATATTCCAAATATTTCAAAATATGGATTTTTGCCTATGTGTCCAGACCTTAGGGACACCCTGTACATAACTCCTTCCGATTAGCTGAGATAAGAGCTAATTATCAGGACAATCTTCAGAGCAACTGTTTAAATAGCTGGAATGCTCCTGGTGGTTTCTCAGTTGAGGGACCATGTGAACTTTGTCCTTTTATGGGACTGCATTTGTTTAATGGCATTTCTCTTCACAGAAGACCTGAGAAACCATTGTCTGTGCTATCTCCCCAGAAACATGATTTTGTTAGCTGCCAGGGTGATCCCTCAACTTCCACTTTGGGGACTGAACCGTCTCTCTGCATTTCTGCACACATCTCTGTTTCCCTTCAGAGAGTCACCTGAACCTCTGTAACCTGGAAAAAACCTTTGTGCTTTTTTCCAATGGGCATTTTCCTCCCAACTGGAGTCTTAATCGTATGAGAGATTTTAAGATCGTGATCTTTACCCATGCCACCATATTTCCCTGAGGCTGGATGCCAGCACAGCCTAAACATGTGCCTCCTCTCCTCTCACCATCCCCCCACTGCTAGTTTACATACAATGTTCACGTTACATATTCCCAGCTCTTTTTTTAAAGTCTGTATTCTTTAGTGCCTACTCTAATTTTCCTGATTGCTTCTTCCTTTCCATTTAGGCCCTTCTTTCAAACCCTGTTCTTGGACTCCCCTATATCCTGCTTCTTCTGTCCCTTTAATTCACCTAACCCTGCCTTCCAGAGTTTCCTGAATGGCTCTTACCTCCATCTTTGCAGGCTATTTTCAGTATATGTGCTCAGGTCTGATTGCAATGCAATAGCTCCCACCTTATCCTCTTCAACTCAATTTTACTTATGTCTTTTTCTTAGTTATGGTGATTTGGCTCTTAAAACCAAGAAAAAAGCCTGCTTTCTAGCCACAACCCTTTTTCCTAGGGTGCATGGACATTTGGTATACACTGCCACCTGGTGGCCTATTTGTGAATAATTGGTAGGCACTACCTACAAACGACTTTACCCAGCATTTTGGTTACCTAGCCCTGGAGGGCGGATGAGTGGGGATACCAAGTGTATGGCACGTCCTGACCCAGCAGATACAAGCACAAGAGGTTATTCCTAAGCTTCATACTATTCCTTCCACTTGGAATACACCCCTCTCTTCCCTTTTATACCACCCTACTCATCCTTCAAAGTAGGACTCCAATACCACTTCCTCCATGAAACCTTCTGTAATATCCTAGTTGAAAAGGATCTGGTCTGTCTCCAAATTTCTATATAGAATTCTGCTGGAGGAAAAGTATAGCCATTCGTTCCTTGGGAAGGGAGCTACTTTGTTCTTGACCTCAGGCCTTCTAGCATCTGAATATTTGAGTGAAAAGAATACACTGATTGGGAGGGGTGAAAGAAGAGGGAAATTACCTCTTTCTTTGCAGCATGAGCTCTTTAGTTTCATGATGAGATAAACTGTGTACCGTATTTATCCCAATTCCTTCATAACTTTTCACCTACAAGATTCCATTCTCCGTATTAGAAGGAGTCTAACCCCTGGCTGACCCAAACCTAGTCAGGTCTCTTTCCTACCAAGTAATTCTACAAAGTAATTCCTTTCTCTCCTGCTCTACAGAAGAGCTTAATTAGGTTCATTCCCACATGCTCTCAGCTCACTTTTACTTCTTTAAAATTTAAGTTTAATTTTTCCACAGGAATCCTAGGGATAGGAGTACCATGAATATAAGCATATCTTCCTGTGTTGAGACAAAAACAAAATTGAAATCAGTTCAAGAAAAACCAAACAGTAAGCTTAAATGATCCTGTAGTGCTTCTCCCCTTTCCCTTTTAAATAAACAATCTGAGGAAGCAGGACACAATAAAGTCTTCAAGTTTACAATTAACCTTTCATTTTGGGGGTTCATGGGATATCAGGCCAATGTTGATAAACATTAGGAGGATCTCTAATAACTATTTGAGTAGTCATGTTACACGAGTTTACTGTTAGTGACCTCATGGACCACAGCACGCCAGACTCTCCTCCACTATCTCCTGAAGTATGTCCAAGATCATGTTTGTTGCCATACTACAATTAACAGGAGTTTAATAAATGTTGTTTGAATGAATAAATGAACGGAAGTTAAACATGAATATGGGCAAATGCAAGTTAATGCATTTAGGGAAGTATCTAAACTATATTGTTAAGAAGATGGGCTCTAAACTCTCAATAACATAATAAGAAAGGTTTATTAAGAATCACAGGAATTAAAGAGGATTTCAGATATGATCTAATCTATCTAGTCTATAGCTGAACCATAAAACACCCTTGATAAACGGTCTTTAGTCTAGCATTCATTCAAAGGAATATAACCTACCACTTCCCAAGGGAGCCTATTTTATTTGGAGACAGCTCTAATAGTTTGGAAAGTTTTCCTTCTATGTTTTCCCAAGTCTTCTCTTCTCTAGGCTAAAGGTCCCAAGTCCCTTCATTTGACATAATCTCAAGCCCTTCCCCATTCTAGTTGCCTTCCTCTGGATGCATTCCAGTTTCTCAGTGTCCTTCCTGACATGTGGTCCCCAGAATTGAACATAATACTCCAGATGTTGTATGAACAGGGAAGGACAATCAGCTCCTTCCTTTTAATGCAGTCTGAGATCATATTACACACCCTATACTGTTCTCTTAACATAGAGAGAAAAAAATCCAAAGGGGTCCATCAAATACTGGTTATCATCAAGGAAAAAAAAACAGTCAAACCGTGTATAATTTTAATGAACAACCTTAGCCTTAGAGAACATATGAGGAAATACATCTCCATCTTTCGACTTGAGAGATGGGGGGACTACAGGCATGGAACAGACGCAATTGCTACGTCAGTTTGTTTTGTTTAACTTTTCCTTTGTTGCAAGACAAGGCTCTCTGGATTGGGGGAGAGAGGTATCTGGAAATGACTATGGTGTAAAAACATTTTTAAAAAGATAAAACTTTATTAAAAGAACACTTGTATCAAATATATCTGATAAAAGTCTAATATAGTATGTGAGATATACAGGGATTGACATAAATATACAAATGAGACCAATAGCTACTAAAGTTTTGAACAGAAGAAATACAAACGACCAGCAGTCATATGAAAAATACTCTGTTACTACTATGACAAAGCAAACTGCAACAATCTTGACATTTTACTTCATATCTAAATTGGCAAGAATAAGAAAAGATTAAAATAGCTAATGTTGGAGTGACCTGGAGAAAAACCAAGTATAATAATTCACCACTGGTGGAGCTATGAATTGATTTAACCATGGTGGGAGATAATTCAGAATTATTCAAGAAAATTGAACTCTTCATCTCCTCTGATTCAGTGATCCTGCTATTGGGCATACACCTCAAGGAAGTAAGGAAGAGAAAGGTCTTATAGATAGCAAATTATTAATAGCATCATTTCCTATGGAAGAAAAAAGACTGGAAATAAAGTGGATGCCAATCACTTAGTCTGTGGCATATGAATGTAATATTAATGTACTATAAGAAATGATTAATATGATAAATTGATAGAAAAATACGGTGAGGTTTACATGAAATGATATAGATCAAAGAAATTATAACCAAGAGAATAATATATATGACCACCACAATAATGTAAATAAAAACAAAATCAAAAGACTTAGAATCCAGATTAAATGCAAGGCACTTGGTTCCAAAGAAACAAAAGTGATACATATTTGTTGAGTATAGTGGGCTATAGGTACAGAATGTTCCAAACACTATCAGTTACAGAAGACACCTTCCCTTTCCTTAAATCAATCTCCAGGAACCTATTGCCCGGTTCTTACTAGGCACCAAAGCCAACTCCCCGCCCATTTCTACTTCTACTGGAGATACTCCAGTGGGATCTGCTGACCTCTTGGTCTGGGATCATCTGCCCTGCCATTCCTCTGCAAGGCCTTTGGGGCCTTGCCATCTGCCTGCCGCTTTGCCACCAGGCCTTTACATCAGCCATAAAACTATGCCTTGTCTTACTTAATTAGAATATGAGCTACTCGAGAGCAGGGGCTATCTCCATTTTCTATTTGCATCCCCAGCACTTAGATCAGTACTTGGTTGTCAGGGTAAGCTTAATAAATGTTTTTCCATTTCACTCCTTTCTATACCATTCTGATGATTTTTTAATTAACTTATTTTCTTTGTTACAAGGAAGGATTCTATTGAATGGGGAGTTGTTGAGAAATTTCTACGCATAAAAATAAAAAGCATCGATAAAAGATTTAAAAAAAAAATAACAAACGAAACATAAAATGTTATGCTACCCTTATTTAAAACTACAATCTGTATGAACGTTGAAAGGTAGGTGCTATTCTCAAGAAAGACTTAATGGAACTGTGGAATGGTTAACAGGGAATTGAAAGCCAGAATCATAATAATAATTTACATTTGTGGAAGACTTTAAGATTTACAAAGAACTTTCTTTACAGCAACCCTTCAAGGTAGGTAAGATAAATATTATTATCCTTCTCTACAAACTGAAGCTGAGGGAGGTATGTGTAGTGATGTCCTTAGGGTCACAGCTGAGACTGAAATCCAGTGACTGTTAACTAGTTCTTCATCTTTTGTGTGTGTCACAGACTCCTTTAGAAGACTGGTGAAACCTATGAATCCTTTTTCAGAATAATATTTTTAAATGCATAAGATAAAGTACATAGGATAATAAGGGAAACCAAACGTTAGTGAAAACAAGACCTCACTTTTTCCCATCCGAAGTACATAGATTCCTGGTCTGTGGACCCCAGTGCATGAACCTCTGTTCTCCAGTCCTCTTCCTACTATACTATGTGACCTAGTGAGGAGTTAATGAAAATACCTAGCTGCCTCCCAAGTCATCTAGCCCAGATAAATGACTTCCTAGGATACTAAAAGAACTTGGGGATGTGATAATTGAAACTGTGAGTGATCTCTGAAGGATCAGAGAGAACTGGGGTGAAAGAGGGGAAGAAGGCACCACAGTAATCAAGATGCGCAAATGCTCCAATTTTTAAAAGAGGAAAGTTACATTTTATAAACTATAAGTTGGTGAGTTTAAAAAAATACTAGGACAAATTAAAGAGATAGTTTGTGAGTATGCAGAAAAGGAAGTAAGGGTCGCTAGTCAATTTAATTCAGTTGTACAAACTTTTTAAAAGTATTATATGCAAGACACCTTCCTAGGCCCTTCTGAATAAAAAGACCAAAAGAAACCCCCAGTTTGGCATGACCTGTTCTTAGTGAACTTGTATAGGCTCCAGTAGGATGCATAATAAGCAGAAGCAGGGACCGATTGTTGTTTTTTTTTTCGGTCTTGTTGCTCATACTTTGTATATTTGTGTTTAGGTAGTATTCTATTACAGAGGACAGTGGAACAAGGACTTACATCATTCTAAATATTACATTTCTGTTAATGTAGCCCAAGTTCAATATGAATGAATTTATTTTGTGATATGGCAGGTAGTAAAACCAATCCAGTCTTGGGCTGTATTAGTAGAAGTATAGTTTCTAGGATGGAGAAAGGAGGGAGGGGGATAATCCCACTGTACCCTGCTCTGGAGTGTTGCTTATATATAAATGTCCAAACTATAGGTAATATGCAATGTATACTTGAGATTCTAATTTAAAAAGGCAAATGTCACCTTAGGGGAATCATTGACCCTTGGTTGGGAAAATACCCAGGACTAGGAATCAGATGTGCATAAAGTAGGGTGGAGGCTGGAGCAGAATGATAAGAAGATATACTCAGGTAGGAAGCGTAAGGCAGCTGAAAGTCTTGGAGGTTTGTAATAGGTCACTTACTTGTACATAATAAAGGCAGGAATGAATGCCGAGTGGATGGAGAATAATGAACTTGCCTCCTCCATTTAGCATTATTTTTTTTTACTCAAATTAATTTGTATGCCAAGCCAGAGAAGGCCTTGTGAATTTAAACCTTAAATCAGTTGTCTGGGACAAAGAATCACATTTTAGCCCAGACACAGAGAATTTAAGAGGCAGTTAGTTCAATTAAAGGTACTCTTCTTGGAGTTTGACTCTTAACTGAATGTGGGGACATTCACAGCCTTGCCACTGACATTGATAGTCCATCTTTCAAAGGTTTCAGAATCACTTCCCACTGTCAGAAAGAAGCTAAAATGGCCATCAGGTGCTTTGAAGAGATGAAGACCAGAAGAGGGGAGGAGGAAGTTTGGGAGCCAAAAAAATCCAAACAGACATATAACCACAAGACTGGTGAGGAGCAAAAGCAAAACCTGGTACAGGCTACATGCCACACTCAGCAAGAGCTTTGACATCAGCAGATGATTTGAGGGGCCCTGAAACACTGGCAATACTGCCAGATGTGCCCTTCTATACATGTGCCTTGGGCATGTTTTCATTATATGTGTGCTCTTTCACAAATGTTTCCTAGATGTGTGCATTGTGTATATTTTGGGGGAATAATGTGTATTAATGTGTATATTTTGTATAATAATGTGTATATTTGGGGGGAAGTTTGGGGGGAAATGGTTTATTGCTAGTTATTATGTTATTTCATTAAATGTTATTGCTTTGAACTAATTGTGTCTTCTGGCTGTTGTGTAAAAGTAAACACATTGGTGGGTACTCACTCACTATGGTTTTGTGTGGATATGGACTCTTAAGAGTATGAACTTAAGGGTAGCTTTTCTGGGCATCCCAAGTATAAAATGGGGCTGCCCCAGGTGCTACAAAAAGAAATCCAGGAGTAGGTTGCGGGAGGGGAGAGGAGGAAGAAAGCAAAGTATAAAGAATTTAGGATCAATGTAGCTAGAGACGGAATATTTATGTCAACAGATGTTGTCATCAGAGAATGCAATAGACTACTTAGAAAGAGGAAGTCAATGAAGGGTTGTTGAAACATCATGATCCGGCATACAAAATGCATCAAAGGAGGAATGGGTACCGTGGCTTGGGACAGTTAAGACAATGTTAATAGAGGACAGAGGGAATTCACAAATAGCTTAGTTTGCCTCTTGTTTCTTTGTCAAGGATGCTTAAGAAGGCAGAACAAAAATGTCTAAGTAGGACTTGACATTCATGATAAGTAGGGAAACAGCAAGTGCACCGTTAGTGCTTTATGTGTTCATGTCATCAGGCCCAGATGAACTACATCCCCAGGGAAGGAAGGACTATTAGATATGATTGCCAAGGTACTGTCACTGAACTCTGAAAGACCATGTATAATGGGAGAGGGGTCACAGGACTGGAGAAGGGCTAATGTTGTCCTAGTTATCAAAGAAGAGAGAAAGGATCTGTGTGAATTCTAGCTAAGACTTTCCATGGACTTCAATTCTAGGCAGAACTTGTTAATAGAGGCACGGTTAGTGAATATCTGGAAAAAGTTGGTGATCACAAAGAGGCAGTACGGCCCCAGCAAAAATGTCATGCCATAATGAATGACCTCACTTTCGTTTTTTTTTTTGACAAGGTTATTGGTTTGGTAGAGAAGGGAATACTATAGATTTAGTTTACCTAGATTTTTTTCACATCTAGATTTTGGAGAAAGCATTTGACAAAATATTTATTCTATTTTTGTGGAGGAGATGGAAAAATGTCAAAGTAGAGTAAGAAGGATTCAGAACTGGTTAAAGGGTCTTGACTCAAACAGGAGTCATTAACAGTTTGATTAGTTTAAAGAGATCTCTAGTGAAACAAGACAGTGATCTTTAGTTGCCTATCTGCCATTTAATGTTTTTGTCAATGATTTGGGTGAAGAATAGATTGAAATTGTACCATACGTAGTAGGATATTATTAAATCCCCAAGAAATAGTGATTGAGGAATTCGGAGAAACACGGAAGATGCCAGCCAGGAGGGTAGAGTAAGAGTAATAAGAACAGCCTAGCTCTTCTCCCTCAACTGCTCTAATAAAAATTTAAGTAAATCAGACCTAGTCCAAGTAGAAAACACACAGTCATTTTTCTAGCTCCCAGCAGCTGTATCATTCTGACCTCAGAGTTGGGTTGTAGAGCCCTACTATCTTCCAGGCTATTTTTCCAACTAGACACTCCATCATTTTCACTGGATATTTTCACTGGTTGCTGCCCGTGCCTGGAATGTTTTCCCTCCTCACTTCTGCTTTCAGAGATGAGCCATCCTCTTGGCTTCTCTGGCTTCCTTCAAGTCTCAGCTAAAACTCCATCTTCTATGGGAAGGCTCTCCTGATCCCTCTTCATTCTAGTGCCTTACTTCTGATCACTATTTTCAATTTATCCTGTACAAAGCTTGTTTGCTCATAGTTTTTTGCATGTTTGCAGTTCTCCAGGTTTCCACTAGATTGTGAGCTCCTCTGGTACAAGGGCTGCCTTTTACCTTTCTTTGTATCCCTAGCATTTAGCACAATGCTTGGAAGAAAGTAGGGCTTAATAGCTATGTATTGAGTGACAGACTTGAAGGTGTGTATAGCAAGCAGCAATACAGCAGTTGTGTCTCCAGCAAGGACTGACTCTGTATACTGTGCAAGGGGCCAGCCAAGAAGAGCCAGAGTATTGCTTGGACTCCCCACTGAAGTCTGGGCTGAAGTAGCACTGTGGCTAGGTACAGGGCCCGGGGCTATGTTCTAGGGCTAGGAGAGACCTGGTTTGAGGCTGTGACTGGACAGAAGTGAACAGGAGCTGTGTGGCCCTGACCCCAGAGTAGAGTCATGGATTCAGTCCTTAGCCCTGCCTGAGGCCTGCAATTGGGTAACTAGGGCAAGGAACTCTGATCAAGGAGAGAGAGCATGGGTCCTGTTGCTCTGAACCAGCAGAGCCTTCCAACTGGCTGACAGGGAAGGGATGGAGCCAACAGAGGTCTAATGGAATTCTAACCTGTGCAAGCCTGTTATGTCACAGAGACCCAAACCAGAGTCAAATCAAGAGGGAAACAATCAGACTTCACTCTGGATCAGATTCGTTAGGGTGTGAAAGTTTGCAGGTCCAGCCTAGACTTCCCTGAGATCCTCCAAAAATATATAGAATCCCAGAAAATATATCTATATCTATATCTATATCTATAGATATAGATATACATATATATATCTAAAGATATAGATATAGATATATACGCACACACATACATATATACAGCTGAAATAAGGACCATCAGCTCCTTCCAGAGCCTGGCTCTAAGGCTGGAAGAATAAATAAACAACAACAACAACAACAAAAGACTTCCACAATAAAGAGCTACGGTGTCAGGAATGCCCAAGACACAAATGTAGAAGAGAATAACTAAACCATCTATAAGAAAAGCCTCAAAGAAAAACAAAACTTAGTCACAACATCAACTAGAATTCCTAGAACAAATGAAACAAGAATTTAAAAATGACATTATAAATGAGATAGAGAAAAAAAGTGAAAAGAAACAAGAGTTTTAGTAAAAAGACTTGGAAGGAGAGGTAACAGCTTAGTACAAGAGTACTCAATTTACTCATATAAGAGTGTTCTTGAAAATTAGAATGAACCAAGAAGAAATTAACTCTATAAGACAAGAAATATTAAAATGAAGAGCCTGAAAAAAATACAAGAAAATGTGAAGTTTCTCGTATAAAAAATAAATGACCTGGAAAATAGATCCAAGAGAGAGGTAATTTAAAAGTCATGGAAATATCTGAAAGATATCACCAAAAAGAGAGTCTGGATATCATATTCAAGAAATCATGAAAGAAAATTTCCTGGACTTTGACAAACAAGGTCTCCTGCATGATTCCCTGACACCATTCCATCAAGCACCAGATTCCTCCATTCTCAGGAAGAGGAGGAAGGCCGTTCCATAAAGTTTCCATCCAGGTCTCCTGCCTTGGGGGAAGAAGAATAGCATTCCTTCAGCTTCCAGCATTTGTCCCCTCACTTAAACTGCCTGACCCTGAGAGAACTCTACCCTGAGGTCAAACCCCTGTGGAGAATGAAAACCTACCAGAATTCATTGCTCAATGATTACTAAGCTTCCCTCACCCCTATCCTCCATTCCAGTGATTCTGAAATTCTCCGGCAACATTTAAACCCCACTCATCCCCTACTGTCTGATCCTTTGTTCCCATTTCAACCCAGTTCCCTCAATGTTCTTAATCCTCCCCACTCCTTCCATTGTGCCCCCTCTGGAATGCTTGCTCAATAGGCAACAAATTATTTTCCCCTTAAAGCCTTTCCTTTCCAACTCCTCCTGATGACATAACTTCCTTGGCCTCCCTTTCCAGCACTGGCTAGACTTCTACTCATTCTCCCCAACTCACTGGTTGAGGTGAGGAAGATGGAATATTCCTCCATTTTCACTTCCAAGTTTTCCCTCTACTACTGCCACTCAGGAACCTTTTCTCCACTCAATCCATATCTATCACTCAATCAAAATTCTGGTGGCTGTTATCCACCAACATCCAGAACATTTGCTTTCTTTCTTTAACGAGTTCACTGTCTGGCTCACAGTTTTTCTCTCTTACTCAACTCCTGCTAGAGGACTTTAGCATATATACTGGTACTCCCTCAAACATCCCAACCTCAAAGTTCCTCAGATTACTCATTTCACATGACCTACTTCTCCCCATCTCAACCACAAAGATTATCATACCCTTGATCTTGCCACACTCACAAAGACATCACTTCTCTATTTGTAGAACATGGAATATATTTACATATCCCTAATTAACTCACTATCCCATTCACCACAGCAGCTTTTCCAAATCTTTTCATCCCTCTTCAAAGGTTCTATGGCTCCCCCTTTTCCCCCCCTTCCCATGTTCTCTCTCTATCTCTCTCTCTCTCTCTCTCTCTCTCTCTCTCTCTCTCTCTCTCTCTCCTGAAAAACTTGCTTCACAGTTTAATGAAAAAATTGAGGGCATTGTCGACCTCTGTCTTCTTCCTTCCTCCTCATCTTACATCACTCAGATGTGTTCTGCCACTATTTCCTTCACCCTATCTCATACAATAAGGTGGCCCTTCTCTTTACCCAGGCAAACCCCTCTCCATGCACCTATCTCATTCCTTCCCCTCTTCTGCAGCAAATTACTCCCTCTATAATCCCCACTCCCTCACTTATCTTCAGTCTCTCTCTGTCCACTTTGTGCTTCCTGACTCCCTATAATTGTGCCCATGTCCCATCCTGGAAAAACCCAGTACTCACTAGCTATTGTCCTATACATCTCTTCCCTTTTGTGGCTAAGTTCCTTGAGGAGGGTATCTTCAATAGTTTGTCTTTACTTCAGTTTCTCCTCTTCTTAACTTAACTTCTTCCTCTTAACTCTCTGCCATTTGGCTTCTGACTTCATCATTCAAGTAAAATTTCTCTCTCCAAAGTCACAATTAATTGCCAAATCTAATGGCCTTTTCTCAATCCTCATCCTTCTTGACCTCTCTGTAGCCTTCCATACTGTCACTCTGATCCTATCTTCTCTTTGATGTCTCTTGTTTCTAGGTTTCTGTAATACTACTTTCTCCCAGTTCACCTGTCTGGCTCCTTCTTCTCAGTCATCTTTGCTAGGGCCTTTTGCAGGAAGCCTTCTCCCTATTCTTAATTAAGGTAATTCCAGGGATTTCCTTCTGTTGATTATTTCCAATTTATCTTGAATATAGCTTATTTATAAAGTTGTTTGCATATTGTTTCCTTCATTCAAATGTGAGCTTCTTGAGGGCAGGGACTCTTTTGTGTATACTCAGTGTTTAGCACAGTGCCTGGCACTTAGTAAGTGCTTAATAAATATTTACTGCCTTACTGACAGATCTATTGGAACCAGAGGGAAAACTGCAAAGAAGAAAAATCCATGGATCACATTCTGAAAAAACAACCCAAATAAAAATTCCAGGAATGTCAGCCAAGAACTTCCAGGCCAAAGAAAAAGTACTGCAAGCAATCAGAATTCGAATGCCAAGGAGTCACAGCCAGGATTGCACAAGACTTAGTAGCTAATACTATAAAGGTAGAGAGCTAGTAATATGATGTTGCAAAAGGCAAGAGATATGTGCTTATAACCAAAAATAACTTACCTGGCAAAACTGAGTATAAACCTACAGGGGGAAAATGGACATTTAGTGTAACAGAGGATCTCCAAGCATTTTGATGAAAAAATTAGAGCTAAGTAGAAACTCTGAAATGCCAAAACATGAGTAAGAAATATAGAAAAGTAAATATGAGCAAGTAATTAGAAGCAGCTATATAAGGACAAAGTTCTTACCTTCTAATGGGGCAGATGATACAAGTTGCCTCTTCAGAACTATAATTCACCAAAGGTCACAAAAGAAGTTGAATAAGGCCTGGGAATGGTTTTGTTATGTTTTGATGATCTTAAAAGGAAAGAAGAAAAAGGAAAAACATTGGAAGACTTGCATGAACTGACACAAAGCAAAGAAAGTAGAACCAGGATAACACCACATATAATAATTATCATCGTGCAAATTAAAACAACACTAAAAGTCTGCTGAACTCTGATGAAAGCCAATGGTCCACATTGAACATGCCTCTTTCCTTGCTCTCATCTATGTAGATGGTAGGTCAGTTGGTTTGGATGAACTCATTTCTTTAACAGTGAATGCATGTGATTGCCTAGGTGAGCCTGAGATTGCATTTCAGGTCCCTACCTATATTTTCTGCTTTGTGTTTCTTGCTCTGAGCACAGGGGACCAAGTGGTGATTTTGAAGATGGATGTTCCTCGCCCTGGTGGATATCTTGTAAGCTCAAGAAGCCTTAAATCACTGAGAGGTCCTGGTACTGGAAGCAGGAGGTATTTCCTCTACCTGCCCTACAACTTGGTAGAGAAGATGATCCTCAATAGGATGATAAGCCATCCATCCCTTGATGGCCTGAAGATTTAGACCTGGAGTTGTTCTGACAGTACAAAGTTCTACCATCATTTTTCTGCTATGCCACTATAATACAGTATAGTATAACATATAGCCCCTCTAAGACTAGCTTCCCCAGATTTTTATTGTACTGTGTTATGGAAAGGCTTGTTTTCTTCTGTGAATTAAAAATAAATTTAAAAAAAACTTTGGTGGTCCAGGACCCCATGGAGGCACAGCATCACACTTAGCACATGGTTTCCAGAAGTCCTTTTGTCACATGAAGCTCCCTTTGGGTGGGTGGAGCTCTCTCCTGGTCTCTGGGGAGGATTAGTGACTTTGTAGGGTCCTAATGTTGCCTTGGGTTGGTGTACTAGTTATTGCTTGGCTTCTTGCTTCTGTCATTGGCACACTGCAAACTAGACTTAACAGGATGCAAAAATCTTCTGACTTTTTCAAGTTTATAAGGTCAGGAGAGGGTCATTCTGCCCCTGAACCAAAAAACCTTCCCAAGCAATTCCTTCTCAGGGGCTTGGATGGAACTTCTCTACAACTAGGCTGGCCTGGCATTGGAGTACTGGATTCTGAATTGGCTTTTTGTTTTATCTACTCTCCAAAGATCAAGACTGATTCTCTTTAACCAAATATAAGACCTTTCCTGTGTGGCATCACCAGTTTTCAATCAATCTCAGTACTTTAGCCTCACAAATGGATTAAGGACTTATTTGTACCTAATTTATACCTTTGATTGAATAGAAGTGCTTAGTTATTCTTATCTAGTTTATGACTTTAATTGATCGATTCTGTAACTTAATCAATTAGGCATTTTTACCTGACAAAGGTAATCAGAGCTCAGAGCATTTTGTTAGTTACATTCATTGAGATTTAAGGATACAGAACCCGGCCTCTTACACCACCATGCTGCCTCATCTCTCCTCTCTCAAATAGACCCCTAGCTCCCAATCTGGGGCCAGGATGATTGGGGAGAGCTCACCATATCTAGCTGACCCTAGACACATACCTATACTTCATCCTCGCATCTTCTTGCCATCCCCAATGTACATGTACTCACCTTTCTGGATCAGAACACTGCCATTGCTTCTACATAAGACTATGTCAATCACTTTATCATTTATCATCCCTATGACTTCATCCTTCCTGGTCACAACTCCTCTATACAATTGGCCTGGTTATCTTTTGCATTTGTACACCCAGTTCTTAGCTCAGTTCCTAGCACATAGTAAATACACAGGTTTTTCCCCCCTCTTTCATTTATTTATTGTAACAAGGGAAGACTATGACATGGATATTTGGAATATCTGTGTTGTAAAAAATAAACATTTTAAAAATTTTGTTGTAAAATTAATAGGGCTAATGTCGTTTTACACTTGTATTCAAAAAATCAATTTCAGAAATACAAGCTACGGGAGGCATGGCCAAACAGTAAATTTTTCTGATAAGGATCTAGGTGTTATAATGGACTGAAGGCTCTGTGAGTCAATAATAAAAATAATAATGTAGTCTTAGGCTGCATTGAGAGGCATTAGTGAAGTCATAGTCAATAAATATTTATTAAGCACCTAGCATGTACCAGGCACTGTGCTAAGCTCTGGGGACACAACATGAGGTAAAAGATTGTCCCTGCCCTCAAGAAGCTCTCAATGTTATGGGATATAGTTCTGCTATATTCTTCCCTGATCAGACAACATCGGGAGCATTGCATTTGGTGCTTGGTGCCACATTTTATAAAAGACACTGATAAGCTGAAAGGCATCCAAAAACGGGCAACTAGGTGGTTGAATACCTTCAGTTTCTTGCCATAGGAGAATCGTTTGAAGAAACTAAGGCTATTTACACTGGAGAAGGGACTTATGGGGACAATTCTGTCCCTGTTCCCAAGTGTTTAAAAAGCTGTATTGAGGGGCAGCCAGGTGGTGCAGTGAGTAGAGCACCGGCCCTGGAGTCAGGAGGACCTGAGTTCAAATCTGGCCTCAGACACTTGACACATGTACTAGCTGTGTGACCTTGGGCAAGTCACTTAACTCCCATTGCCCTGCCAAAAAGCAAAAAAAAAAAAGAAAAAAGAAAAAAAAAGCAGTGTTGTAGAAAGGTTTTGAGCAAGATGTTTGGCCCTAGAGGACAGAACTAAGAAAAATGGAAGGAAGTTGCCAAAGAGCAAATCTAGGCTTCCTTTATAAAATGGGCTGCCTCCAAGGGTGTGGGCTCCAATCTCTTTTGAAGACTTTTAAGGGAACGCAGGATGAATGATTATTCTTTGAGTATCTTGTAAAGAATAATCTTATTCAGGTAAGGGTTACTATACTAGACTGGGGCCTTGGAGGTCCTCCCAACTCTGAGAATATTATTCTAAGATACAAAAAAAGGGAATTAAAATGATCTCCTTCATTTACTATTATTTTCTGAAGCCTGTCCGGTAAGACACCTTATCATTCTTAAAAATAACTACTACTGATAACCAACCATCAAAAGGGTGGTTGGACATGGGACACAGAGCACCCTAAGGAGATGGGAGTCTTCACTAAAGGAAGTGTACCTTCTCACACACAGCCTGAATTTTAGTTTTGACTCTGCTACTAATTCAGTGTGTGACCTTGGAAAACTCTCTGGGTTTCAGTTTCCTGCTCTGCAAAAATAAGAGGGGAGAGGGCTGCAATAGATGACCTCTAAGATTCATTCTAGCTCTAGGGTTCTAAGCCATTGGATGATGAGCAAGTTGGACAACCCTGGGAGATGACTGTGATGCAGATCAGCTACATCAGCTCGCAGTGTTCCCCTCTGTCACTGCCTTGCTCAAGGTCCACCTGAGAGGCTCACCTCTCCTTGGTTCCTTGGTCCTCCTCAGCTCCCTTACTGTTATTAGACTCCATTAACTCACCACAAATCCCTAGACCCTGATCTTGATTTCTGGGACCATCTGGTAAGGGCTCTCATGGGGTGAGTCCTCCTTGGAGGACACTTATGGCAGCGAGCAGAGGTAGGATGGGGCGAGGTCAAGCTCACTGGACACGGGATTCTGGAGCCGGGAATCCTGCTCCAGGTAAGCTACGTGACCTTGAAAGAGTGCTTTCGGCTCGGTTTCCCCCTGGCGGCGAAGGTGGAATCGAGAGGGGTGAGGAGGTTAGGGTGGGGTCCTTTCCTTCCTGGCCCCGGGCGATAACTAGCTGCCAAGCCCGAGAAACCAGAACGAGCCCGGGGCGGGGGGCCGTAAGGTTCTTCCAGCCCATGGCTCCGCGGCTCCGAGCCGGGCGGAACCTAGTTCGAATTATCCGTTATCTTGGTTCCTTTTGAATTTTATCCGTTCACCTGCTCGCCCCCACGGGCAGAACTGCCTCTAACACCACGACCCAAGGCGTGAGGACCCGGTCCCTATCTCTAATCCCATCCCCGTCCCCAGCCCCGCCCCCGCCCGTCGGTCAGGTACTTCCCAGCCCCGCCCCGCCCCGCCCCGCCCCGCCCCGCAGCATCCTCCCCATCCCCCGCCCCGCCTTGCAGCATCCTCCCCGCCCCGCAGCATCCTCTCCATCCCCGCCCCGCCTTGCAGCATCCTCCCCGCCCCGCAGCATCCTCCCCATCCCCGCCCTGCGGGTCCCTTCCCGCTCCCCGCACCGCCGCGCGGTCACTTACTCCGCCTGGGGCTGGCCGCCCTGGCTCGCTGGGCCTCACTTTCCCCTCCAGGCTCAGCCTCGGGCGACGCCGGACCTGTCAGCGTTCTCGGGGCCCGCCATTCTCGCCCGCCTCTTGGGGGTCTCCTCCCATTTCCCCCTGCCGAGCTGCCCTCCCGGCTCCCAGGGATC
This sequence comes from Trichosurus vulpecula, assembly GCF_011100635.1. Taxonomy (NCBI): domain Eukaryota; kingdom Metazoa; phylum Chordata; class Mammalia; order Diprotodontia; family Phalangeridae; genus Trichosurus; species Trichosurus vulpecula. Next base: position 190,530,476 of record NC_050577.1, on the reverse strand, counting down.
TCCCTCCCACTGCCCCGCCCCTGGCCGCCTGTGGGGAAGAAGAGGACGAGGCGCGATTAGAGCCGGAGGAGACCCGGGGCCGCCCCCACGCTCCTCTGCCTGCCGCCCCGGAGGCCAACGGCTTTTTCCACTCGGGCTCCTTTAGAAGGCCCGCTCCAGGGTTCGAGCCTTCGAGTGTCCGCGCCCCCACCGCTCCCCTGCCTCAGTGGTGTGGTCCGTGAGCGGGGCTTCTTCAGGCGGGGCCCAAGCTGCGGCCGACTTCGGGGTTTGGGGATTTTGTGTTGTTTCTCAAACGGCCTTGAACCACTTGGCCAGGAGGATCCCAGGAGCGCACTTGGAATCCGGCTTTGCGTTTGGGGTTGGAAAGGTCCACCCCACCTGGGGCGGCCTCGAGGACGCGGATCTCCATCCTGGTCACTAGACCCAAGAGCCTCCTTTCGTTAAAGAAGAAGGAAGAAATGACTTTGTGGAGGCTGGGACGGGGCTCCGGTGTATTCCCCTAGGTTCCCACGGGTGGTCCTCCTCGGAGGAGGGTTTTGAACCCAAGTCCTCCAACTTCAAAGCCAGTGTGCTTTCCACTGCTAGACTTTAACATCGGGGGAGCTTGGCCTGGAAGGGACCTTATTAATTGTCCAATAGTAACAACTTTCACTTACAGAACACTTTAAAAAATAGTTTAAAAGAACAAAACCTTGTAACCGTCAAGCAAAACGAATTCCTCTATTGGCTGTGTCCAAAAAATATGTCTTATTTTGTAACCTAAGTCTACCATCTCTCTGTCAGGAGGTGGGTAGCATACTTCACCAATAGTCCGGAATTATGCTTGGTCCAGTGAAAACCCATGCCTTTCAAAATCATTGGTCTTTTCAATGTTGTCGTGGCATCACTTCTTTCACTTCACTCCCCGATCAGTTCAGTGCAATCTTCCAAGGTTTTTCTGAAACTGTCTCATTTCCTACAGCAAAATTACATCACATGCTATAATTGTTCAGCATTCTCTGACAAGCAGCCCCTTAGTTTCCAGTTGAATTTCCCCTTCTCTCTCTCTGTCTCTCTGATCTCTTTGAGGTATAGATTTAGTAGTCCAAAAGAAAAAGGGTATTAAGGAATAGGGGAATCAAAGGATTCATGTAGAAGGTGGTGCCCGAGGTGAGCTTTGAAGGGAACCAAACATTCTAAGAGTTCCGGTTGAGGAGGGAGTTACATTTCAGGCTGTAAAAAGGCACAGAAACTGGATTTGTGGACACCTGTTGCCAAAGAGGGCTATTTAAATAGTCCAGAGAAGATGTTAGATGAGCCTGAATCAGGGCAGTTGTTACATGAGTGAAGAGAAAGAGAGAAATTCTATGGAGGATGAATGGACAAACAAAAAACTACCACCGACCTTCCCTCCCCCCCCAAAAAAAACCCCAAAAAACCTTGGCCACTGATTTTATATTCACGGTGAATGTGAATAGGAAGTTGAAGACTGAGGTGGTGAATCTGGGAGACTGGAAAGGTAGGACTCAAGAGGACAGTTTAACTGGATCACCAAGGGGTCAATGTGAGGAAAGGTGGAGAGTGCAGCTAGAGCAGAGACTATGGCCTAGGAGAGAACTTGAGAGCTGGAGGGACTGGAGGGTCATGGCATAGACAAAGAATGGGATTTGGTATTGGTACTCTCCATAGAAATAGGGTAATTCAGAAGAATGATAGAGTTTTGGGAAAAGATAATGACTTCATTTTGGGTATGTTGAGTTAGTCATCAAGCATTTATTAAGCACTATGTGCAGAGTACTGTATGAAGAAAGGCAAAAAAATAGTCCTTGATCTCAAGCAGTTTGGAGTCTAATGAGGGAGACAACATGCAAACAACAAAGGACAAACAAGACATATACAGCATAAATTGGAAGTAATTTCAGGGGGAAGGAACCAGCATTAAAGGGAGAGAATTCCATGCATGGAGAAAAGACAATGAAAATGTCTAGAGTGGGGAGATGGAATGTCATTTCTGAGGATAGCAAGAAAATAAGGTTTAAACTAGAACAGTAAGAGGGGGGCAGATTGTAAAGGGCTTTGAATGTCAAATCGGATTTCCAATTTGAAATGTCCAATAGGAAACTGGAGATGCTTTACTGGAGCTCTGGAGAAAGGCTAGAGCTAGACTGATACGGAACTGGAAATATCTCCATAGAGATAAAGTTATGGGATTTGATGGAGTCACCAACAGAGCCTGTAGAGAAAGAGAAGAGGGCCTATGCCTTGAGGTTTATTCTCAGAGGGAAGGTTATCACCACTATGCCTATACCCCAAATAGATGGAAGAAAGGATAAAAGTCCTATATATACAAAACTATTTATAGAAGCTCTTTTTGTGGGATCAAAGAATTGAAAACTAAAGGGGTGCCATCAACTGGGGAAAAGACTGAATAAATTGTGGTTTATGAATGTAATAAAATTCTGTTGTATTGTAAGAAATGATGAAAGGGTCAGTTATTCACCCAAAGAGAAATATAGGAAGACATTAATGGACTGGTATAGCGTGAAGTGAGCAGAAGCAACAGAACAATTTATAATAATATTGTAAAAATGAACAATTTCAAAGGCTTAACTGATTAGTACAATCATCAACCATGACTACAGAGGACTGATGATGAAGAATGATACCTACCTCCTGATAGAAAGTCGATGGACTAAATATACATCGTGAAATATCCATTTTTGGACATTGACCAATATGAGAATTTATTTTGTTTGACTGAATTACAAAAGTTACAAAAGTTTTTTTCAGTGGGGGTGGGGAAGGTGAGGGGAACAGAAAATAAACATTCCTTTAAAAACAATGTTTAACTTTAAAAAAATGTAGGGAGGACTATAAAGATCTATTAAAGGAGCCTGAGGAAAGATTGGAAATGTAGGAAGAGAACCAAGAGAGAGCAGTGTCACTAAAATGTTGAGAAAAAAAAATATTCAGGAAGAGATTGTAGTACAGAGAAGTCAAGAAGGGCGAAAAGCCTTTTGGATTTGGCAATTAAGAATTCATTAAATTGTATTCTAATTTGAAAACTGTGAGTCTTTCTTCTTTTTTTTTACAGGTAGGAAGGCAGGGCAATTGGGGTTAAGTGACTTGCCCGTGTGTCAAGGGTTTGAGGTGGGATTTGAACTCAGGTCCTCCTGACTCCAGGGCTGGAGTCTACTCACTGCACCACCTAGCTGCCCCCTTATTTTTCTTCTTAAAAAGCATTAGTAATTTTGGAGAGAGTGATTTCAGTTCATTGATGAGGTGGGAAGCCAGATTGAAAACAATGGAGTGAGAGAACAGGAAGTGGAAACCATGGGTATGGTATAGGTGTCTTTGTTTAGGAAACTGGCTGGGAAAGAGAGGAGAAGTATGGGACAACATGAGAGATGCAGTGTCTAGTGGAAGGTTGGCTGCTGTTTTTGCTGATTGTGGAGGGCAAGGCAAATCTGTTGGAAAGTACTGGAGGGGATGGGATCAAGAGGACATTTAAAGGGATAGGCTTTGTCAGTGGAAGGACTGCTTCATCAGGGACTGGCTGAAGGAGGAAAGAATGGAGGATGATGCAAAGGACTTTCCCCATGTAGAAAAGGGGAGGAGCTTGCAGTGAATGGCTTCATTTCTCTATAAATTCACCACCACATTGTTCATGAACACTAAATTACTTATCACAATTTATTGACTTTTCACCTCTCTCTCTGCCTTCCAATACCAAATCCCATTCTTTGTCTATGCCATGACCCTCCAGTCCCTCCAGCTCTCAAGTTCTCTCCTAGGCCATAGTCTCTGCTCTAGCTGTACTCTCCACCTTTCCTTATGTTGACCCCTTGGTGAACCAGGTAAACTGTCCTCTTGAGTCCTTTGACCTTTTATCATATCAACATATGCCCTGCCACACCTCAACCTTGGATCATTCTCACCATCCGCTGCCTTCATTCTTATACATATGCTGCTGAACAACAATGGAGAAAATCACATAACTGTTCTGACCAAGTCCACTATAAATTTGTGTTATATAACCTCAATTGGGCCCTCACTGCTGCTAGGCAATCCTATACCTCCCTTATGAACTCACTATTCCACTCTCCTAGTGTCTCTTCCAAATCTTTCCTTCCCTCTAGAATCTCCCATGGCTCCCCTCACCCTATACTTCAGCCAAGAACATTGCCTCCTAATTTATTGAAAAACTGAGACCATTGATCAAGAGCTTCCTCTTCTCTCTCCCTCCTCCTCATATCACTCAAATGTTTTCTACCACTATTTCCTCCACACAAAGAGAAGGTGGCCTTTCTCCTTCCACAGGCAAGTGATGCGAGTGATCCCATTTATCCCAACTCCTCCAGCAGACTGCCCCTTCTATTATCCCCACTGTCTCATTTAACCTCTCCCTGTCTACTGGCTCATTCCCTGCTGCATACAAATATGCCTGTGTCTCCCTCATTCTCAAAAAACCCTCACTCGATCCTTCCATCCCTGCTATCATCCCATTTCTGTTCTGTTTGTGGCTAAACTCCTTGAAATAGATGTCTACAATAAGTACCTCCGCTTCCTTTCCACTTACTCCCTTTTTAACTCTGTAAAATCTGTCTTCTGACTTCATTATTCAACCCAAACCGCTGTCTTTAAATTTAGTAATTATTAACTAATAGCCAAATCTAATGAGTTTTTCTCATTCCTCATCCTTCTTGACCTCTCTGCAGCTTTTGACACTGTTAACCACCTTCCTCTCCTTTATACTCCCTTCTCTCTAGGTTTTCAGGCCTCCCCCCTGCCATTCCTCCTTCTCCTTTTCAGGATCACCATCCAGGTCACACCCACTTAAAATGGGTATCCCACAGGACTCTCTCCTATTTTCCCTCTATACTACTTCACTTAGTGATCTCATCACAATTCCCAAGGATTTAATTATTATATCTAGTCTGATGATTCTTAGATCTATTTATTTAGTAGTAACTTCTCGACTTCTCGGCTGACCTCCCTAGGCTACTGTACATTTCTAACTGGCTGTCCTCTAGCCATCTGAAACTCAACATGTCCAAAATGGAATTTATTATCTCTCTCCCCAAATCCTTCTCCCTTCCAAACTTTCCTACTACTATTGAGGGCACCACCATTCTTGAGTCTCCCAGGCTCACAACTTAGGGTGTAATCCTCAACTCCTTACTATCTCTCATCCTCCACATCCAATCTGTTGCCAGCATCTCTCAAATACTTCTCTCCTCTGATACTTCTACCACCTCATGTTTGCTGGTGGGTTTGCTTGTCTCATCTATTGCCACTCCAACCCATCCTCCATTCAGCCACCAGAGTGATTTTCCTAAAGTACAATTCAGATCTTGTCACTCCCCTATTCAATAAACTCCAGTGGCTCCCTATCACCATCAGGATCAAAGTAAAAATCCCATTTGGAGTTCAAAGCCCTTAACCTGCTCCTCAACACATACTCTTGGATTCGGGGACACTGGCCTCTTTATTGTTCAAACAATAAACAAGTCAGGTCAAGACATGACATGCTGTCTCTCAGATTTGGACACTTTCACTGGACATTCCCAGTCTTGGAATGCTCTCCCTACTCATGCACCTCCTACCTTTCCTGGCTTTCTTCAGTTCCATGCTAAAATCCTATCTTCTACAGAAAGCCTTTCCCAACCCTTCTTAATTCTAATACCTTCCCTCTTCTAATCGTTTCCTATTTATCTTGCATATAACTTGTTTGTTCATGTTTGTTTAATTGTTGTCTCATCCATCTGATTGTGTGCTGCTTGAGAGCAGAGATTGTCTTTTGCTTAGCACAGTGCCTGGCATCTAATAGACACTTAATAAATGTTTATTGATTGACTGACTGGTAGGTTATGGTTGGATAAAAAAATTTCAGGATTCCCAGTAATGGACGTAAAGCACCTGTGGGTATAACATCAGGGTTGTATGAGGATCCCTGTGTGTAGTTGTGGTGGAGTGAAAGAGTGAGTTATGGGAGTTGAGACTGAGGAACAAGGAAGCCAAAGATAAAGTGTTTGATTGTGGATAATGCATATGTAATATTATAAACATATATGATGCAGTTCCTGAGTAAAATGATAGGATTTAGGGTGGGGAAGAACACCAGAGGGAGAATAACCTGGGGTCTAATAATCAATTGCTACAAAGATTTGGACTGGGTGATATATTTGAGTAGAGTGAACCTCAAAGGAGAAGAAGTTGTTGAAAAATAGTGGCAGAGGAAGAGTCTAGAAGTGGCAGTAAGGAGCAAGGAGGGCGCAACTCCCATCTAGGACCAGCATGTATTGGAAGAGATGCTGGAATAAGTGGAACCAATATTGGTAAGGGAGTGTCTTCTGAGTATAGCCAGGTCTCCATGTGTACCAGAAGATGGAAATAGCATGGGAGGACAAGTTCTAAAATGAAGGGAAATTCCTTAAAGATAAAATGAGAGTTCCAGAGGGCCCAATGGATGGGGTAGGCAGAGCTGGAGTGGGACACAGGAGAAGTAGGGTTGAGGTGAATAGAGATGAGGGCATTCGAAGTAGGGAGATGAAGTAGATAGCAGGAGAATAGTAATTGAGAAGAAAAGTGCCAAGTCAAAGAATCCAGACTCAAACCTGGGTCTTTTGGTTTCAAGTTCAGTGCTCTTTCTATCTTAAGCTGCATCATAAGAGATAACATATACAAACAGAGCATACATTGGCATTTATTGAATTTTTTGTCAACAGTTTTCATATTTGATAATATGTCCATTTCAACAATTTCCTGCTCTGTAGCCATGACCAGAATGCTGTTTCTGGCTCAGAAACCATTGGTTTGAAAGGATATAGGGGAGGGGGAATCCATGGAAATATATAAATACACTGATTATGCAAAAATAAGATACTCCAAGACTTCAGCCTGCTTGCTCCAAGGCCTTTCATTCCCCTTTCCCTACTACTCTCTCTTTTCCATAAATGCCAAATGCAATTTAGTGCTTTCTAGGGTATTGTAGGTACCTACTGAGGCTTCCAGAGAAAAGAACCCTATGATTATCCTTGTTTTGCTAGGGGAAAGTTAGCTTAGTTCCAAGACATGAGGCTGCCATACCCTAGGCTATATGTCCGACTAACCAACCTATTGTTATTATTATCACTAACAAACATTAAGCATCTGCTACATGCTGGGCACAGCATTAGGTAAAAGGGATACAAATGACACAAACAGAAAATGGAGATGGCCCTTGCTTCGAGGAGGACACTACTGGAGAATACATGATCACAGATAAGTAAATTAAAATATCTACAAAATAAATACACAGTGATTTTATTGGTACACACTAACAATTGGGAGAACCAGGAAAATTCTTTTACAGGACCTGGTAGCATTTAAGCTGAGCCTTGAAGGTAGAGAAAGGGATTCCACTAGACAGAGATGGATGGTAAGATCATTCCAGGAGTTTAGGCAGAGTCTGCACAAAGGTTCCAGAGAGGAGACAGAATGTCCCATACTAAGGGATAACAAGTAGACCAGTTTGACTGGAGTATAGTACCTAAGGGGAATAATGTGTAATAAGCCCAGAAAGATGGGCTTGAGCCAGATCGTAAAGGGTTTTAAGATGCCTAATAAAGGAGTTTGTATTTTACTGTGCTCCCTTCACCTCCTTTAAAGCAAGGGGACCCTGGAATCAGTGATTGAAAACAAATTTTTAGACTTGTGGCTGTGCTTTGGAATTTTCTAAGGACAATGAACACAATTCCATTGAGCCGGCAGATTTTATAGTCTTGTTGGGGTAAGGTGGAGAAAAGTGGCGCAGGGGAGGGTTCAGACACCCTATTAGCAAAAGCATAGGAATAAATGACTCAAATATAATCCATGTTAATGTAATTTCCTTATTTGTTTGCATGTTTTAATATGAACATAAACAAAAATCTACTCTTGCTCATTAATTAAATACAGTGCGCTCAAAATTCCTAACCATTTTTTCCTTCTTTTCCCTGCACCTTATGGCCCAGGGAGGCAGAATAGTATAATGGAAATAGTGCTAGATTTGTAGTCAGAAGACTTGGATTCAAATCCTGATTCAGATGCCTTAGTTTCAGTTTTCTTATCTGTGAAATAGGAATGATAGCACCTAACACAGGACGAATATGAAGATCAAATGAAATAATACACATAAAATTATATAAATATGAGCTACAATCCTACAGTTTTAGCTTAGAAGTGGCAATATGTAAGTTACCTTGTCTCCCTGCTTTCTTCTGTATTCTACTACTCTATAGCCATAATGATGATGAAAGGTCAGAATATCATGGCCTCTTTGCAACCCTAGACCAAATCTCCTGGTCTGTCATCTTGGAAGATCCTAATAAAAGGTCCTTTTGGGTTACAAAAGGCATCTATAAAAGAATTTAATCTTGGGCAAGAGTAGGATACTACTAATACTAATTTGAAATTTTCTGAGATCTCACATCACACTAGAATTAGAAATAATATGAAAGAATTACTGATGTCTGGTCATATGTGGCCTAATCCAAAATGCCAATTTTTAATCTTCATAAACTTCAAAAGGAACATATTCCATATTTGGTGGCTTATATGATCTCCTAACAGGCACATGAAAGTTCATATTATTTCATCTCAACTCCTCTTGCTGCAAATTACTTTTCATGTTTTCTTGTTCAGTGTACCAAAAAAAAAAAAAAAGAGCTGCTCAACATCCCCATTCATGCTTTCTACCTTCTTCTGGACAAAGATGAAAGAAAATGTTCAACATTTATAGAAAGGCAATAGGCATCGATTATCATATAAGTACAATATTGGGGACCAGTTTAATTAGATTCAGAGAATTCATCACCAGATTGCTTGTAGGCTGATGGATTTTTGGCCATAGTGACTCTTGAAAACCATTTACTAAGTCATAGAGAAGTTGAAATTTTACATTACCAGAACCATTAGCCACCATGATAAAACCCCAGGTTTTATCAAAGGATCTCACACTATAATTTTGTGTATGTGTTTTTATCTGTTTATTAAACTAAGCTTGTAAAATATGCTATTCAAATGTTGTATCTCTCCCACCCCTATCACCATGCCTAGCACAATGTTCTAGCGCAATGTTCTGTACCCAACAGGTACTTAATAAATGTTTGGTTTTTTAAAAAATATTTTCTCCAATTAAATATAAAAATTTTTTTAATGCTTTTTTAAATTTTGAGTTCCAAATTATTTCTCTCACTCCTTCTGCTCCTTACCCCTCATTGAGAAGGCAAGTAATTTGATATAGGTTATACATTTGTGGTCATGCAAAACATTTCCATATTATCATGTTGTGAGAGAAAACATAGACTGCCCCCCCCCACCCCCTGCAAATCCGAAACCATGAACAAAACAAAGTAAAAAATAGTATGCTTTGGGGCAGCTAGGTGATGCAGTGAGTAGAGCACCAGCCCTGGAGTCAGGAGGACCTGAGTTCAAATCCGGCCTCAGACACTTGACACATGTACTAGCTGTATGACCTTGGGCAAGTCACTTAACCCCAATTGCCCTGCCAAAAAGAAAAAAAAACCCAAATAGTATGCTTTAGTCTATATTCAGACTCCATCAGTTCTTCCTCTGGAGGTAGATAGCATTTTTCATAAGTCCTTCAGAATGATCTTGGATCTTTGTATTTCTGAGAATAGCTAAGTCATTCACAATTGATCATCATACAATATGGCTGTTACTGTGCACAATGTTCTCCTAGTTCTGCTTAGTTCCCTTTCCATCAGTTCATGTAAGTTTTTCCAGTTTTTCTGAAACCAATCTGCTCATTAGTTCTTAAAGCATAATGATATTCCATCACAATTATATACCACAACTTGTTTAGCCATTGCCCAGTTGATGGGCATTCCCTCGATTTCCAATTCTTTGCCATCACACAAAAAAGCTGCTATAAATATTGTTGAACATATAGGTCCTTTTCCTTTTTTTTTTTTTTGGAGTGGGGAAGACAGGGCAATTGGGGTTCAGTGACTTGCCCAAGGTCACACAGCTAGTGTGTCAAGTGTCTGAGGCCAGATTTGAGCTCAGGTCCTCCTTACTCCAGGGCTGGTGCTATATTCACTGTGCCACCTAGCTGCTTCCCCTTTTCAAAAAAATCTGCAACATTTGTCATTTTCCTTTTGTTATATTAGACAATCTGATAGGACTGAGGTAGTACTTCAGAGTTGGTTTAATTCGCATTTCTCTAATCAATAGTGATTTAGTCTACTTTTCCTTTTTTAACATGTCAACAGTATTTTATATTTTTCCAATTACATGTAAAGATGGTTTTTTCTTTTTTTAATTCTTTTTAAAAATTATTATTATTTATTTAATATTTTTAGTTTTCAGCATTGATTTCCACAAGATTTTGAATTACAAATTTTCTCCCCATTTCTACCCTCCTCCCCACTCCAAGATGGCATATATTCTGATTGCCCCATTCCCCAGTCAGCCCTCCCTTCTGTCACCCCACTCTCCCCCATCCCCTTTTCCCTTACTTTCTTGTAGGGCAAGATAGATTTCTATGCCCCATTGCCTGTATATCTTATTTCCCAATTGCATGCAAAAACACCTTTTTCTTTTTTTGAACATCTGCTTTTAAAACTTTGACTTCCCCTCTTCCCTCCCCACTCACCCTCCCTAAGAAGGCAAGCAATTCAACATAGGCCACACATGTATTATTATGTAAAACCCTTCCACAATACTCATGTTGTGAAAGACTAACTATATTTTGCTCCCTCCTATCCTGTCCCCCCTTATTCAATTTTCTCCCTTGACCCTGGGTCCCTTTTTGAAAGTGTTTGCTTTTGATTACCTCTTCCCCCTATCTGCCCTCCCTTCTATCATCCCCCCCTTTTTTATCCTCTTCCTCCTTCTTTCCTGTGGGGTAAGATACCCAATTAAGTGTGTATGTTGTTCCCTCCTCAAGTCAAATCCGATGAGAGCAAGATTCACTCATTCCCCCTCTCCTGCCCCCTCTTCCCTTCCAATGAACTGCTTTTTCTTGCAACTTTTATGTGAGATAATTTACCCCATTCTTTCTCTCCCTTTCTCCCTCTCTCAATATGTTCCTCTCTCATCCCTTAATTGGATTTTAATTTTTTAGATATCATCCCTTCATATTCAACTCACCCTGTGCCCTCTGTCTACACACACACACACACACACACACACACACACACACACACACGATTTCTCTTTCTTGTTTACCTTTTCATGCTTCTCTTGATTCTTGTGTTTGAAAGTCAAATTTTCTATTCAGCTCTGGTCTTTTCACTGAGAAAGCTTGAAAGTCCTCCATTTTATTGAATATTTTATTGAGTATTTTGCCTTGGAGCATTATACTCAGTTTTGCTGGGTAGGTGATTCTTGGTTTTAATCCTAGCTCCATTGACCTCTGGAATATCATATTCCAAGCCCTTTGATCCCTTAATGTAGAAGCTGCTAGATCTTGTATTATCCTGATTGTGTTTCCACAATACTCTAACTGTTTCTTTCTGGCTGCTTGCAGTATTTTCTCCTTGATCTGGGAGCTCTGGAATTTGGCCACAATATTTCTAGGAGTTTTCTTTTTGGGATCTTTTTCAGGAGGCAATCAGTGGATTCTTTCAATTTCTATTTTGCCCTCTGGCTCTAGAATATCAGGGCAGTTTTCCTTGATAATTTCTTGAAAGATGATATCTAGGTTCTTTTTTTGATCATGGCTTTCAGGTATTCCAATAATTTTAAAATTATCTCTCCTGGATCTATTTTCCAGGTTAGTGGTTTTTCCAGCGAGATATTTCACATTGTCTTCCATTTTTTCATTCCTTTGGTTCTGTTTTATAATATCTTGATTTCTCATAAAGTCACACTAGCTTCCACTTTCCAATTTAATTTTTAAGGTAGCATTTTCTTCAGTGTTCTTTTGGACCTCCTTTTCCATTAGGCTAATTCTGCCTTTCAAGGCATTCTTCTCTTCGTTGGCTTTTTGGAGTTCTTTTGCCATTTGAGTTACTCTATTTTTTAAGGTTATTTTCTTCAGTATTTTTTTTAAGTTACTCTATTTTTTAAGGTTATTTTCTTCAGTATTTTTTTTGGGGTCTCCTTCAGCAAGTTATTGACTTGCTTTTCATGGATTTCTCACATCACTCTCATTTCTCTTCCAAATTTTTTCTCTACTTCTCTAACTTGCTTTTCCAAATCCTTTTTGAGCTCTTCCATGGCCTGAGACCAGTTCATGTTTTTCTTGGAGGCTTTTGATGTAGGCTCTTTGACTTTGTTGACTTCTTCAGGCTGTATGTTTTGGTCTTCTTTGTCACCAGAAAAGATTCCAAAGTCTGAGTCTGAATCTGAGACTGTTTTCGATGCCTGTTCATGTTCCCAGCCAAGTACTTGACCTTTGAGCTTTTTGTCAGGGTACGACTGCTTGTAGAGTAGAGGGTACTTTGTCCTAAGCTTGAGGGGCTGCACTGCTATTTTTAGACCTACTTCTACACAGCAAGCTCTGCCACACCAGCACTTCTTCTCTCTCAAGGACCGCCAGCCAGGATTGCAGCCCATATCCAGGCAGGGCAAAGGAGACTTTGCACTCTTGCTCTAATCTGCCACTTAATTCCTCCTACCAGGTGGGCCTGGGGCCAGCGGCAACTGTAGCTGTAGCTCTGGAAGCAGCCTCAGAGCTGCACCACTTCCACCACCTCCCTACCCCCCTCAGTGTGGTGGCTGACCTGGAACTCCTTTCATTCTGTCCCAGAAGCTTTTCCCACTAACCTTCTCTGTTGTCTTTGGTGTTTGTGGGTTGAGAAGACTGGTAACTGCCACAGCTCACTGATTCAGGGTGCTGTGCCTTTTCCGCCTGGTTCCTGGTCTGGTTGGTCCTGGCACAGCCCAGACTGCGCTCTGCCCCGCTCTGCTCCCAGCTCCGTGCAATAGACGCTTCCTAGCGACCAACCAGGCTGTCCTGGGCAGGAGCCCCACTTCCCTTTGCTATTTCGTGGGTTCTGCAGCCCTGAAATTTGTTCAGAGCCATTTTTATAGGTGTTTGGAGGGACCTGGGTGGGGAGCTTAAGCAAGTCCCTGCTTTCCAGCTGCCATCTTGGCTCTGCCCCCCTACATGTAAAGATAGTTATCAACATTCATTTTTATAGTATTTTAAGTTCTAAGTTTTTCTCCCTCTCCTCTTCACCCTCCCCAAGACAGCAAGCAATCTGATAAAGATTATATGCATGTGCAATCATGTTAAACTTATTTTCATATTAGTCATGTTGTGAAAGAAGAATCAGAACAAAAGGGGAAAACTATGAGAAAGAAAAAACAAAAAAGGGAAAACAGTATGCTTCAATCTGCCTTCAGTCTCCATGGTTCTTTCTCTGCATAGCATTCTCTACCATGAGTCTTTTGGAACTGTCTTGGATCATTGTATTGCTGAGAAGAGTTAAGTCTGTAGGAGCTGATCATCACACAATGTTGCTGTTACTATGTATAATGTTCTCCTTGTTCTGCTCAGTTTACTCAGCATCAGTTCATGTAAGTCTTTTCAGGTTTTTCTGAAATCTGCCTGCTCATCATTTCTTATAGCACAATAGTTATTCCATTACATTCACATACCACAGCTTGTTCAGCCATTCCCCAACTGATGGGCATTCCCTTGATTTCCAATTCTTTTCTATCACAAAAAGAGCTAGGATAAATATTGTTGTACATATAGGTCCCCCCCACCCCAATATTTGTCATTTTCCTTTTCCGTCATACTAGACAATTGGATGGATGTTCACATGGTACTTCAGAGTTGGTTTAATTTGCATTTCTCTAATCAATAATGATTAAGAACATTTTTTCATATGACTATAGATAGCTTTGACTTTTTTATCTGAAAACTGCCTGTTCATATTCTTTGACCATTTATCAATTAGAGACTGACTTGAATTCTTATAAATTTGACTCAGTTCTCTATATCTTTGAGAAATTAGGCCTTTGTCATAGAAATTTGTAAAATTTCTCTCCCAGTTTTCTGCTTTCCGCCTAGTCTTGGCTGCATTGGTTTTATTCGTGCAAAACCTCTTCAATCAAAATTATCCATTTTACTTCCCATAATGCTCTTTTTCTCATTTGGTCATAAATTCTTCTCTTGTCCATAGATCTGACGGGTAAACTATTACATGCTCCCCTAATTTGCTTATGGTATCACTCTTTATATCTAAATCATGTACCCATTTTGACTTTATCTTGGTTTATGGTGTGAGATATTGGTCTCTACTTAGTTTCTGCCAAACTGCTTTCAAATGTTCCAGCAATTTTTGGCAAATAGTGAGTTCTTATCCCCAAAGCTTGGATCCTTACGTTTATCAAACACTATATTACTATGGTCATTGTGTACCTAATCTATTCCAACTGATCCACCACTCTGTCTCTTAGCCAGTTCCAGATTGTTTTGATGATTATTACTTTGTAATACAGTTTGAGATCTTGTACAGCTAGGACAGCTTCCTTCATATTTTTTGGTATTGTGTACCTAATCTATTCCAACTGATCCACCACTCTGTCTCTTAGCCAGTTCCAGATTGTTTTGATGATTATTACTTTGTAATACAGTTTGAGATCTTGTACAGCTAGGACAGCTTCCTTCATATTTTTTTTTCTCATTAATTCCCTTGATATTTTTGACTTTTTGTTCTTCCAGATGAATTTTGTTATTATTTTTTCTAGCTCTATAAAATAATTTTTTGATAGTTTGATTGGTATGGCACTAAATAATTAAATTAATTTAGGTAGAATTGTCATTTTTATTATATTGGCTTGGCCTATCCATGAGGATTAATATTTTTCCAATTGTTCGGATCTGACTTTATTTATGTGAAAAGTATTTTATAATTATATTCATATAGTTCCTGGGTTTGTCTTGGCAGGTAGACTCCCAAGTATTTTTATATTGTCTACAATTATTTTAAATGGAATTTCTCTTTCTATCTCTAGCTGTTAGACTTTGTTTGCAATATATAGAAATGATGAGTTATGTGAGTTTATTTTATATCCTACAACTTCATTAAAGTTGTTAATGATTTCAATTAGTTTGTTAATTGATTCTTTAGGATTCTCCAAGTATACTATCCTATCATCTGCAGAGAGTGCTGGTTTTATTTCCTCATTGCCTATTCTAATTCTTTCAAATTTTCTCTTCTCAATAAGAGAAGAGAATGCTATAGCTAGCATTTCTAGTACAATATTGAATTGTAATGGTGATAATGGGCGTCCTTGTTTCACTCCTGATCATACTGGGAAGGCTTCTAACTTTTCCCCATTACAGATAATGTTTGCTGATGGTTTTAAATAAATTCTACTTATCATTTTAAGGAAGGTTCCATTCATTCCTATGTTTTCTAGTGTTTTTTTTTTAAGTAAGAATGAGTGTTGTATTTTGCCAAAAAGGTTTTTCCTGCATCTATTGAGATAATCTGAATTTTGTTGTTTTTGTTATCCATATGGCTAATTATGCTGATTGTTTTCCTAATATTGAACCAGCCCCACATTCCTGATATAAATCCCACCTGGTCATAGTGTGTGATCTTTGTGATATATTGCTGTGAAATCCTTGCTAGTATTTTATTTTATTTTTTGCATCACTATTAGGATATAGTTTTCTATATCCATTTTCGCTCTTCCAGGTTTAGGTATTGGCATCATATTTGTGTTGTGAAGGAATTTGGTAAAACTCCTTCTTTGCCTATTTTTCCAAATAGTTTATATAGTATTGGAATTGCTTGTTCTTTAAATGTTTGGTAGAATTCACTTGTGAATCCCTCTAGTCTTGGGGATTTTTTTCTTAGAGAGCTCATTGATAGCTTGTTCAATTTCTTTTTGTAAGATGGACTTATTTAGGCACTCTATTTCCTCTTCTGTTAATCTGAGCAATTTATATTCTTGTAGATATCATCCACTTTACTTAGATTGCCAGATTTATTGGCATATAATTAGGCAAATTAGCTTCTAATAAATGCTTTAATTTCCTCTTCATTGGTGGTGAATTCACCCTTTTCATTTTTGATACTGGTAATTTGGTTTTCTTTTTTTTTTTTAATCACCTTAACCAATGGTTTATTTTATTGGTTTCTTTTTCTTCATAAAACTAGCTCCTAGTTTTATTAGTTCAAAGGTGTCTTACTTTTAATTTTGTTAATCCCTCCTTTGATTTTCAGGATTTCCAACTTGGAGATTTTCAATTTGTTCTTTTTCTATTTTTTTTTTACCTGCATGACCAATTCATTGATCTGCTCTTTCTCTATTTTATTGATACAAGTATTTAGAGATAGAAATTTTCCTGTAAGTACTGCTTTGGTGCATCTCATAAATTTTGGTATGTTGTCTAATTGTTGTCATTCTTTTTCAATGAAATCATTGTTTCTATGATTTGTTCTTTGACCCCCTTTAGTTTCCAATTATAATTTTTAATCTATCTTTCCATAGCCCTTTACTGAATGTTATTTTTATTGCAATATGATCTTAAAAGGGTGCATTTACTATTTCAGTTTTTCTGCATTTGGTTGTGAGTTTTTTATGCTCTAATACATGGTCAGTTTTTTGTGTAGGTTTCATATACCACTGAGGAAAAGATATATTCCTTTCTTTTCCCATTCAGTTTTCCCCAGAAGTCTATCATATCTAACTTTTCTAAAATTCTACTCACCTCCTTAATTTCTTTCTTATTTTGTGGTTAGATTTATCCAATTCTGAGAGGGGAAAGTTGAGGTCTTCCGCTAGTATAGTTTTGCTCTCTATTTCCTCCTGCAACTCATTTAACTTTTAAGAATTTGGATGCTATACCATCTGGTGCATATTTAGTATTGATATTACTTCATTGTCTACTTTTAGCAAGATGTAGTTTCCCTGCTTACCTCTTTTAAATAGATTTTTGTTTTTGCTTTGTCTGAGATTACGATTGCTACCCCTGCTTTTTCTACTTCTACTCCAGCACAGTCCCTTACTGTATGTGTCTCTCTCTGCTTCAAGTGTGTTTCTTATAAACAACACACTCTTGCATTGTTTTATAATCCACTCTGCCATCTGCTTCTGTTTTATGGGTGAGTTCATCCCATTCACATTCACAGTTATGATTACTGTGTATTTTCCTCCATCCTTCTCTCTCTCTCTCTCTCTCGTTTCACAGTGTTGTTCCTCAAAAGTATTTTGCTTCTGACCACCCCCTCCCCCAATCTGCCTTCCCTTCTATCAGCCTCCCAACTCTCTTTTCTTCTTCCTCTCTCTGCTTCTCTGTAGGGTAAGATAAATTTCTAAACCCAACTGAGTGTATATGTAATTCCTTCTTTCAGCCAAATCCAATGAGAGTAAGGCTCAAACATTGCCAACCAACCCCTCCATGTTCCCTTTTATTGTAAAAGCTCTTTTGAGATTCTTTTATGTGAGATAATTGACCCCATTCTTTCACTTCCTTATTCTCCAGTGCATGCCTCTTTTTCATCTCTTTTATTTTGGATATCATTCCATCATAGTCTACTCACATCCCATGTCTTCTGTCTTTTCATACTCTTTTAAACTGCCCTAATATTGATAAAGTTCTCAGAGTTACAAAGATCATCTTCCTGTGTAGGAATGTAAACAGTTTAACTTCATTGAATCCCTTATGATTTCTTTTTCCTGTCTACCTATTTATGCTTTTCTTGAATCTTGTATGTGAAAATGAAATTTTCTGTTCATCTCTGGTCTTTTCATCAGGAATGCTTAAAAGTCCTCTATTTCATTCAATATCCATTTTTCCCCCTGAAGGATTAGACTCAGTTTTGCTGCAAGGTGATTTTTGGTTGTAATCCCAGCTCCTTTGCCCTCCAGAATATTATATCCTAAGCCTTCCAGTCTTTAATGCAGAAGTTGCTAAATCTTGTGTTATTCTGACTATGGCTCCACAATATTTGATTTTTTTCCTTTCTGGTTGCTTGCAGTATTTTCTCCTTGACCTGAGAGCTTTGGAATTTGGCTGTAATATTCCTGGGAGTTTTTATTTCAGGATCTCTTTCAGGAGGTGAATAGTAGCTTCTTTCAATTTCTATTCCCTGACCTCCCCCCCACCCTGTTCTAGGACATCAGGGCAGTTTTTCTGAATAATTTATTTGAAGATGATGCCTAGGTACTTTTTTTTAATGATAGCTTTCACTTAGTACAATAATTATTAAATTATCTCTCCTCCATCTATTTTCCAGGTCAGTTGTTTTCCCAATGAGATATTTCATACTTTCTTCTATTTTTTTCATTCTTTTGATTTTGGTTTATTATTTCTTCATGTCTTGTGGAATCATTAGTTCCCAGTTGCCCAATTCTAATTTTTGAGAAGTTATTTTCTTCAGCGACCTTTTGTACCTCCTTTTCCATTTGGCCAATTCTACTTTTTAAATTGTTTCTTCAGTGAATTTTTGTACATCTTTTTAAATTTTCTTTTTGCTTCCTTTACCAAGTTGTTGACTTTTTCATGATTCTTTTGCATCGCATGATTCTTTTGCATCATTTCTTTCCCCAATTTTTCCTTTACCTATATTATTTGATTTTTTAAATCCTTTTTGAGCTCTTCTAGGAATTCCTTTTTAATTGGAGAGGGGAGGAACTGACACCAATTCACCTTTTTCTTTGAAGCTTTGTATGTGGCCATTTTGACATTTTTGTTTTCTTCTGAGTTTGTATTTTGATTTTACCTATCACCATAGTAGTTTTCTATGGTCAGGTTGTTTTTTGTTGTTGTTTGCTCATTTTCCCAGCCTATGTCTTGTCTTTTAGCTTCATGTTAAAGTAGGACTCTGTTCCTTGGGTGGACGGAGCATTGTTCCAACCTTCAGATTTTTTGTGCTGCTGATTTTAGAGCTAATTCTGAAGACCTGTAAGTTTTCAGTTATTCCAAGGTGGTATGATCTAAGGAGAGATTTGGTCACTGCTCTCCTGGCCTATGCTTTGGTCTGTGAGTGACCACAAGAGCTCTTTTCTGCCCTGGAACTGTGATCAGGGTCCCACTCCCCTGTGGCTTTGAGCTCTAGTGTGCTAGTGCTGATCCTCAACCTGGAATTACAAACTGAACCTGCCACCCGGATCCCCATGTGGGCAATGCAACAGAGTCCTGCACTTAGTGCCAGAAAAGTGTCCCCTCTAATTTCCTCCTGACCAGTTGTCCAGCTCCCTTGCTGTGGGTAGGTTAAGAGTTCTTGGAAGTCACTGCTGCTGATTCAGTGAGCTGGCTTTTCAGGGCCCAGCTTGCTGATGGCTTTGCTCAATTCTCACCCAAGTGAGACAGACCTTTCTTGTAGACCTTCTAAATGGTCTTGGGCTGTAAAATTGTTCCATTCCTTCCTTTTGTTGGTTCTGCCACTCCAGAATTCATTTGGAAGCATCATATTAAAGTTGTTTGGAGGGGAATTTGGAAGAGTTCAAGTGAGTCCACACCTTTACTCCATATTGACTCTGCCTTAACAAATTGTTGAGTCGAACTATTAAAGACCGAGATTGCTGGTAAAGGAAGGACAGCTATTTATTTGTCTGCAATGCTGCAAAGGGGCATATATCTGCAAAATCTGTTATCACTCCCATATTTCCTAAGTCTTCCCAGGAATACACTACTTATATTACACACAGAGTTGGGCTACCCCAAATTGTAATTCTTATTATTCAACATTTATTATCTGTTATGTGCAGAGCATAGTGCAAAGCAATGGGGATAAAAGTTTAGGTAAGACATAAGTCCTGCCACTGTGTAGTTTCTAATTTAGTAGAGTGATACAATACTATGATACTACAAAATACAATAGCTACAATTTAAAAATAAGTTAGAAGGGTGCTTATATAAATGCAGTAGAAAAATATGAAACAAACTGTTGAGAGAGGTATAAGGAACAAAAGGACTTCAGGGAAGGCAATTGGGTAAACTTTTGCCACAGGCGGAAAGGTTTAGATTTGAAAACATATCCAAGGGTTTGGCATATTTTTTTTTATTAGGCCAAATTATTTTGTAGAGATCCTGCTACCCTGGTGCCATATACTAGCTCCCCACCTTCTTTCCACTCCATCTGCTACATTTAAAGTGATGAGAAAACCACCTTGAAAGCTCCATCGGGCAGGATAATGCTGTGTGAGCCAGGGACCAGTCCTCGAGCTTCTCTGTGCTTCGGTCTTCTGTCATCTCCAGGGAGAGAGTTTTTTTCTTCCCTGCCTCCCTCCTTCTCTCCCTCTTAACAGGCATGAGGTCATGTGTTAGTTAACAGGTGTGTCGGAACAGATGAAAAGTATAAGGAAGTATTGCTTATATTCCGGGTCGCCAGGACTTTAATGGGTTAACAACCCACACACAAGACGAAGAATTTGGGTGAGGGTGGTACCTAGTGGGCCCCACTAATTAATTATACTTTCTGCCTTCTCATATGCCGATCTCTTCCTATTTCCGGGTTCCCTTTCCCTTCCGTTCTTCTGTAAAATAATTGGGTTTTCCTCATCCCGCCTCCCAAACCTAAACCTAACCCGGCGAGAAGTGGGAAACCAATGGAACCCTCGTCTCTACTGTGCTTTGTTTATGCTTTTTCTTACGTCATCCCCAACTTCGGCCAATCAGTAGGCCAAGGGGGTGGGGTCAATTTCTTTACCATTTCCTGCCCATGCAGCCACCTCTCGTTTGCTTGTCTCCAACCTCATGACAGACTGTCATATTAGCCAACTCAGAAGGAGATTTGTGCCAAACCTACTCAGACTCTAGCCAATCAGAGAGAGACAAAGAGCACTAGGGGAGGGGAATAGAAGCTTGACCCCCTCTTTTGGAATGGGTTTGAGGAAGATTACAATTGGCTGAACTTCCAATTAAAGCCTGGTGATCTCCGCGTGGAATTTACTTCGAGGGTCGCAGCTTTCTCCTTCCACTCCAGGCCAAGTTGGGTCCTGTACCCTACTCCCATACCCTCTTATCATTTCCAGCTTCCAGGAAAGAGGAACCTTTGAGTGGTATGCCCTCACTCCCCATCTCAGGCCACCCAGCCTCGGAGCCCTTTTCGTTTCCCCGCCCCCCAGCTCTGGTGTCAATCTCTCCTTTCTGCGCGTCTCTTTCTGCGACTCTCCTCCCATACACAGGTTCCTGAGTCCAAGCTGCAGGGGTGGAGGGTGGGGGGGGGGGAAGAGGGAGGAGCTGGTTGCTGGGGAGTGACTGAACCATCTTAAGGTGGAGCAAGACAGTTGTTGAGTGTCTGGACCTCAAAGCAAGGCGAATGCCACTTTCTCTACAGTATCTGCTTTTCCAACTTTGTGCTTTTTCCAGTACCGATTGAAGTACTCTCCCAATCCTGCAGCTCCATGATACCCTCCATTATCCTCCAACATCATCTCCAGACCAGTCTTTGCCCCCAAACTTTTGTTAGTCCCCTAGAGATGACTTAAAGGAGTCACAATGGTTTTTAGAGGGTAAGTAGAAGAGGTGAGAAAAGGATTTTATTAGCCAGAGATAAATTTAATAACCTTGCTATATGGTTTATGTGTCTCTGAGGGCTTCAATCAACCAACCGAGAAACAATTATTAAGAGCCTGCTTTGTGACAAGCACTGTGCTAAGTAAGCGCTGCCGTTAAAAAGAAAGGTAAAAGACACTTCCTACCCTCGAGTAGCCCACAATCAAATGAGAGTCACAGCATATAAATAACTATATCCAAACAAACGATATATATATGAATGATAATTCGGTTCATTTGCTTTATGGCTAGTGTTTTATTATCCTCATAGCATTTGTAAAATGGATGGGGGAGGGAGCGTTATAGGGAGGGGAGAGAGTCAACAGACTAGAGGGTAGGCGGGAGATGTCCAAGAAGAGTGTAAGCTTGTGTATAAACTGATGCTGAATAAGTGAGAACAATTTATACAATTACGACGTGATAAAGAAAAACAACTTTGAAAAACCTGAAAACTGGTCAGTTTAATGACCAACCACAGTTCCAGAGGAATGATGTGATGAACCCTGCTCCCCACCTCCCGAGAGAGGCCATGGACCCAAGATGCAGAAGAAGAGACATTTTTGGACACAGTGTGGGAATTTGTTTTTACTATCCATATTTGTTACCAGGACTTTGTTAATCTTTTCCCAACGAGGAAGGAAGTTGAAGGGGGAGTAGGGATAGAGAAGCCAAAAAAAAAAAAAAGATTGTACAGTGTTGTTAATATGTATTTGGGGAAAAGAGGGCCTGAAGAGGGAGCTGAAGGGAATATAAGCTTGTCCTGTAAAGGGTCAGGAAGTTGTGAAGTTGTTAAAGGGATTGTAAAATGAGCTGCAGGAGAGTTCTAGTACCTTGCTTTTCTGTGGTGTTAAAAATTCCACCTTCTGCAAGAAGGCTTTTCCTATCCCTTTTAATGCGAGTGGCTTCCCTCTGGGATTACCCTCAATTTATCCCGTACATAGCGTGTTTGTACATCTTTATTTGCATGTTGTCTTCCCTAATTAGACCGTGAGCTCCTTTAGGTCGGGATGTGTTTTGTCTTTATTTGTATCCTCAGCGCTTCGAATAGTGCCGGGCAAATAATAGGCGCTTAATAAAAGCTTGTTGACTTGATTTTAACAGTCCATAAAAGGACTTTGGGATGCATACATATGTTGACTCACTTGAGCCTCATAGTCGGGTGGGGGATAGCCTCTCATTTTACAAACGAGGATTAGAGAGGCTGAGATTTGCCCAAGGTCACAAGCTACCGGACCCCCAGGCTTCTGACACTTAGACACTGAGCCTCCAGTACTAACTGGATGGAGCAGGTCGGCTGATGTCGGGGCTGCACGGCCCTTCGGGATGGGTGGGCGGAGGTGCCCATCATCTTGCCGGAGGGAAAGAGCCTTGGGCGGCCGCCCGGGCCAGAGGAAGGAGGGATCCCCTGCAGCTCCCCGAGCCTCCTTAACCCGGGCGGGGAGACGCCGGCCGTGACTGCCGGGCTGGGCCGGGGGGCGGGGACACGAGGGGAGGGGGGCGAGGAACCGCGCGGAGGCCGGGGAGGAGCCGGGGCCTGCAGCGGAGCGCAGCCGGAGCCCGAACCGAGCCCGGGGACCGCGCGTATGTTCGCCAGCTCCCCCGCTCGCGCGGAGTCCGGGTAGCGTGGCGTCCGGGGTGGCGGCGCGGGCAGCCCCGCGGGCCCCGGGGGACGAGGCGGCCGGGTTGCCGCCGCTGCTCCCCCGCGCCGAGCCTGAGCCCGAGCCCGGAGCCGCGGCCTCCCTGCCCGGCCAGCCGAGCAGCCCCCGCGGAGCGCGAAGAGAGACGAGACGCCGCGCCCGGGGCGCCCCGGCCGGCCTCCGCTGGACCGGAGACCCCTAGAGCCCGGGCTGTGGCCCGGGGGAGCGCGTCCCACCCCGGAAAGCGGGGGCACCCTCGTTCCCACCCTCCTGCGTAGACACACTCACTTCTTAGTTCCAGACTTTCTGGGCGAAGGGGGAAAGGAGGAAGGCGCCCTACCCCCTCGTGCCCGCTCTCCTTTGGCGAGAGCCGAGAAGAGTGCCAGGATCCAGGGGCTGAGAGGGCACCGCAGGCGGGGGAGAATTCCGATCCCGCCCGTACTCAGGAGAGGGCAGCGACATCCCCGCCCCAAGTCCGCGGGCTTCTTCCTAGGACCTGGAAAGTGGAACCCGGCAGCGCCTCTCCCCTTAATTCTCCAGCAGGCAGAAGTCCCTCGCCCCTGAACGAGTCAGCTTTGAGGGAAGGGGGACTCTCCCAAAGGGGAGGAGACAACCCCAGGTTGGGTGAGGCTCCTCCCCTTCTCCCCAGGATTACCGCCAAGGCGTGGGGGGTCTACCACCTCCCGCAGGTAGGACCTCCTTCTCCTCCTGCTGCTGCGCCTCCTTCTCGGGGGACTCACCTCCCCGTCCCAGCTTGGGGAACTCGGCAAAGCCCACGAAGAGCTACTGAGGATGGGGCCCTTGGCCTGCCCCTAAAGAGAGAGATCCCTTCAGCCCCACACTCCAGTGCCAGGTGGTTCCCTTCTTTTGCCAGGAGAACCTCTGAGGCAGGTGAGTCATGTCTGTGGTCAACGTCACCCCCCCTTCCTTTCGTTCTCTGACTCCTTTTATGAACTAAGTGGTCAAGAGGGTGGAGGTCCAGAATTTGGTTTTGACATCTAGGAAGTGGATCTTTCTGGGCCAGGGAGTTGCAGAGGGATCAGAGGAATGAATGCTTGGAGAATGGATCTCCTAGAGATGATAAATGGATCCTGGGAGGTGGAGCTTCCCAAGCTTATTGAGCATGGATCCTATCGCCAAGACTCTGGCAAATGGGTTCCCTAGAGTTTGGGGAGAGGTGGAATTCCCTCCTCCTCCCCGAGGAGATCTTGCTGAACATGCTGAGAAGCAAGGGGGTGGGGGCCATCGGAAAAGTGCCCTAGCTCTTTCTGAGCTTCATACAGACTATTTGTCATCCTCAGCCCACCTTGCTCCCAGGCTGTACAACTCTGGATTTGGCTTTCATTCACCAAGCACTTCTTAAGTGCCTTCCCTGCGCCAGGCTCTGTGCTAGGCCTGACAGGCCCAGGGCTGACACACTTGGATAGATCCTAGAACTCTGTGTCTGCTTCCTGATGCCTAACTCATAGACCCAAAGAGTAGGTGGCCCCAAGCTTGGAAGGCTTGTAGTCACTTGTAGTTTTAACATTCCCCCTAGCCCCTTGTGTGTTTGGAGATTTTGTTTTGTGTAACAGAATCATGGGATGATCACCATGGGGTGTAGGACTAGAAGAGACCTCAGACATCATCTTATTCAACCCCTTCATTTTACAAATGAGGAAGCCAAGGTCCAATGAGTGAAGAGATTTGCCTGGGATCTCACAGGTATCAAACAGTGGAGTTGGGATTTTAACCCAAGTCTTCTGACTCCAAATCCAGTCTTCTTTGCACCATACTATGCTGCCAGTTGCTTTAAGATTTGACTCTGTCCAGGAGTCCCCCTGCCCAGGTTAAGGAGGCTCCTTGAGCTTCGGGGACTCCCTCCTCCTCCCGGCCTGGGCAAGGGATGAGCAGCCCTGGGATCACCCAAGATGCTCCGTCCATGTGTCTCAGTGACTGTGAAGGTAGGGGCAGTGTCACAGAAAGCCCCCCTCCTCTGCATCTCTATCACTGGATGGGGTCATCTAGTCCAGTCCCCTGATTTTGCAGATGAGGAGTCAGGAGGTTATATGACTTGCCTAAAGACACAAAGCTGGTAGGGGGCCTGGGTGTCCATTAAACCCAGACAAGTATGGGAGAACTGGAATTCAGTAGACTGCAAAGACTTCAGGAGAACCAAAGCTCCTGAGCTGAAGTCCCTCCCTAAAGGAAGACCTATGCCACTGTGCCTCAGGGCTTCAGTCCCAGTATGACTATGCTTCAGGTGAGATCAAGTATGATTTAACCGGAAAGGGATTTGTATAGTCAGCACTAAGTCCCCTCAAAAGAATCTTTCCATCAAGATCATGACCTCTAAGAAATGTCTTAGATTAAGGTTCGATTCCAGAAAAACCTCAAATAGTTTCTTTCTAGTTAATGGCCTGGGGTCAATGCTCCCCAGCTTGTATACAAGCCTTTCTTAGAGTGTTGAGGGAAGTCAAAGTTGTGGTAGAGAAGACTTTGCTCCAAAATAGCAGGGGGCTGGGAACTCCCTCCTGTTAACCCGTAGAGTGTCTGCAGCAAAACTATCCCTTCTGGAGATCTGTTAACCTCTCTCCTTTTTTTTCCCCCCTTTTATCCTCAGGGTCAGTGAATTAGCTGGATGGCTCCAGGCCTGTCAGGCACCTTATCTTTTTCTGAAGTATTCTGGCCTTTGCCCTCTATCCATTCCCTCCCATCCCATAGCATAGCTGGATGTGGAAGGGTAGCTATGCTTGGGTTCTTACTTTTTCCCCTGCTTCTCTACCTCTAGCCCAAGCCCAGGATGGGTTGCCTAAGCCCCTGAAATTGCTTCCTCACTCAGAGGTAGCATTCTATAGCAAGGTCAGGTCTGATGGATTGGAGCCTCCTAGGCCAAGGGGCAGGATCTTCCCCAAAGGGAAATAGGCTAATGTGGAGCAGATTTGAGTATAAGTACTACTGAGGAGGCATCTACAGGATGCATATATTGGTACATTATATGACTGAATGATAATTCAAGTGTATGTCTCCATGTATCTGTGTTTGGAGTGTATATGTCTGGGTGTGATCGAACACAGAGCTGCAAATACCAGGGTGCCTAGAATCGTGTTTCTAGTGGGGTCTGTACACGGGGTGGACCCCTATGAGCCCTGGTGAGGTGTAGACATACACAGGGTAGGGTGGGGTGGGAATGCTTTTGGGAGCCTGACATCCTTGAATGGCTGTAGAGCAATGATCATAAATATCAGAGTAGCCCAGGTTGGGTTCAGTACCCCAGAACTTTGGGAGTGATAGAAGAAGGTTCTCTAGGTTTGGAGGTTATCCAGAGATATTTGAGCCTTCACCCCAAGAACTTTTCATTCTGGCAAGATCCAGCTTTGCTCTGACAGCTTCCCTCTTCTCCCAAAGCACCTGACCATCTGGTCAGGAATAAAAAGTATTTCAGCACCCCAGCTACCATAGGGGAGCTTGATCACAGCCCAGCTTAAAATTCTCCCTTCCTATCTGACCCCTAAATGAGGTCAGGTGGAATGATGAGTTTGGTAAAGAGCTATAGATTTAAAGATTGATTGATCTAATACAGCCCTGTGATTTTACAGATGAGGAAACTGACTGCGAGGGGTTAAGTAGATTGCCTAAGGTCACATAGGTATTAAGTGGAAATTCTGGGATTTGAATACATGTGCTCTAGGCTCAAGTTTATGAGTTCCTACAACTCTGAGCATCAGGGCAGTCATGTGGATGTTTATCCTTAGATAAGCTCCTAGACCCGGTCAGAGTTAGAGTGATTCTGTCTCTGAAAGAAAGCGAGGATGAACCCTAAGGACTTGGCACCCAAGCTGAACAGAGCAAGTTTTAGGTTTTATATTTTATCCTGTCCCTGTTTTCTTCATTCCCATTCTTCTTTTCTTCCTTCCTTCCTTCCTTCTTTCCTTCTTTCCTTCCTCTCTCTCTTCCTTCCTTCCTACCTTACTTCTATCTATCCATCCTTCCTTTCCAAATTGGGGCTGTCAGTGAGTTAGCCCTGTGATCTGGTAGAAAATATTCCTGTTCTCCCAAAGAGGTTATCTCAAATTGAGTAGAAGAAAATACTGTGCTCTGGGAACTTTTATGACCGATTCAGTGTCTGCTTTGGTATGGTGGAAAGATCACTCACTGACTCTGGAGTCAGGGGACCCGGTTTCAGATTCTTCATGTTATGGTCACTACTTGTATGACCTTCAGCAAATCACTTAAACTGCCTAGGCCTCATTTTCTCATCTGTAAAATTAGGGGGGTGGTGGTGACTTAGGTTAGATGGTCTTCCAACTCCATGTCTATGATCTTATGACAAGGGAGAGGATAAAGGAGAGAATAAACATTTATGTAGTGCCTACTGTCTACCAGGCACTCTGCTAGGTACTTTTACAAATATTATCTCATTTGGTCCTCACAACAACCCTGGGAGGTAGATACTGTTATTATTTTCATTTTACAGTTGAGGAAACTGAGGCAAAGAGAGCCTGAGGTCACACAGATAGTAAGTGTCTGAGGTCACACTTGAGCTCCGGTCTTCCAGATTGCAGGCCAGCTGCTCCTGATCCACATACATCTGCCTGAGTATGTAGGTGAGAGGCACCTTGGTTGTAGCGTGAAGAGCTTTGAACCTGGAGTCGAGGCCTGAGTCTGAGTGCTAGCTCAGACATTTAAGAGCAGGTAGATCTAGGGCAAGTTCCTGACCCTCTGAGTCTCTGTTTCTTCTGAAAAATCTGGATAATAAATGCACAGGAGCAGAAGCAGGTATCAATTGTAAAGGGGTATAGAAATGTGAGTGATTCGGAGTGGTCGTTTTATTCGGGAGGCAGTGTTGGGGTAGTGGGTAAAGAGCCAATTATGACTCAGAAAGGGCATCCTGTGACACAGGCTGTGACCCCGGGCACATCCCTTAACCTAAGAATGTCATTGGTGAGAAGGTGCTGATCTGCCCTGGTGGGTGGGAAAAATTCCTCCCTGGGAGCTGACTCCCTATGCCAGTGAAATCACAACTTTTATGTGTCAGCCCAGAGTGGTGGAAGGGAACAAGCATTTATTAAGCATCTACTATGTGCTAAGAGCTTTCCAAAGGAGAGAGAGCTGGCCTTAGAGTCAGGAAGGCCTGGGTTAAAGGCTGGCCTCTGACACATTCAGGCTGAATGACTGACATAGGTCACTTAACCTGTCAGTACCTCAGGCAATACTCTAAGACTGCAGTTGGCCATAGTTGATCTGCTTTCGTAAAAGGAGTTTCTATACTTAGAGCTTCCTACACGTTGAAGTTATAGGTCCAGGCAGAAAAACCTTAGCAGTAAAAATATTATGAGTCAATCCGTTGGGCTAAGTGTGTGTTTATTTAGCAATCTATCTAGTATTTATGAAAGGGAGAAATCATTTCTCTACTACTCCCTACTCTTACCACTCTTACCACTCTCAGAAGGCATATTTATATAGGGAAACCTGTCCCTTTAAAAAAATCAGTTTTTTTTTCCAAGAAACAAAAATACATTTTTCTCTCTGTACTTCCCCCATATTGAGAAAAAAAAAAAAGAAAAAACAAAACCCTTCTAACAAATACGCATAGTCAAGCAAAACGGATTCCTCTAATGGCATGTTCAACAAATATATGTCTCATTTTGCGTCTCACATCTGTCACTTCTCTGTCAGAGGTAGGTGGCACGGCTATCCCATGACGACCTTTTCCCAGCTTCTGGATAAGTATTACTTCTTGGTCTCCCAGACCAAAGAGAAGAGGATGTGGCCTTGTTTAGGTTCTGCGACAATGTAGTAGCATGAATCCCTCTGGAAGAAAGAAAGCTCTGGACTAGTGGTGGGAGGGTGGGGGTGGGGAATGATAGGATGGAAACACCTTCTATTTTTTCCTTCTAGTAATAACCTGATGATGATAACCTCATGCCATTTTTTGGGGAGCATGAATCATATGATAGATATGAGCACAATAACGCTTAATTACTTATTTCAATGGAACAAGAGATGAGTTGTTGGTAGGGATTACACTCTGGATCTTTTTAGCAGAGGTCATCAATGTTTTGGATTGGGAGGGTCGGTTAGGTATATTTAGGGAATTGATGGCAGTATGGGGAATAGGATTGAGGCAATATGTTTGGGAGTCACTTTTATGGGAAGTATGGGGAGGTGGTAAGGAAAATAGGATGGAGGATCTCAGAGCTGCAGCCGGGTGTGGTTCCAGGGGTCATTGCTCTAGGCTAGGGAAGGGCCTGACCCAACCTGGAGCAGGGGGGAGGACCTCTTCCTCCAGGGGAACTCATGATCGATCACTACATCCTTGCTCTGGCGTATACAGGCAGTGCTGAAGGAAAAGTTCCCCAACCCTTTGAATTCACCCTCATGCTCCTGCTTAAGTATAGGACAGTTTTTTTTTTTTAATGTAATTCTCTAGGGCTTTCTATGTGCTGTTGCCCAGAGCTTCTCCACAGAGATCAGAAATACATTTTGGTAGCAACTATTCAACTCCTGTAGCCCCCCAGTCAGGGGAAGCTGGGAGCCTGACCTCTTGAGAATGGAGTTAGTTCTCTATTCTCCTTCCTCTCCCACCCCTCCAAGTGTAGTGTTTGGCTTCGGCTGGCTAGAGAGGCCTGGCTTTGGCTCCGTCTGTGATGGCTGTCACAGCTGTCCGGCTCCCTCCTAGACGTGGCAGCTTTCCGATTTGGTTTGGTTTGGTGAGGCGCTGGAAGACCTGCTGGTGCCTAAAAAGACGGTGACTGACCCTGTGCATTTCTACGGGTGTAGATCAGGTCCAGGGACCAGAGGATAGAAGAGAAATCTCTTCCTGGTGCTATTTATAAACATGGCATATTATTTTTTTCCCTGTCAGTTGGCTCCTCGGTTGCATCCTGGCTGCTTAGACCCCTAAGGCACTAAGGTGTTTCCTGCAGCTCTGGGGAGCTGGGCTTTCACTTTGCATTGCAGCATGGGTGTGTTTATTCGTGTGGATGTCAGGACTGGGTGCATGTATGTACATGTACAGAAAGCTCAGGTGGGATACACCCTTGGTGGAAAAGGGCAAGACACTGTGGGGGCTCCTGAGCCCTGGGGGAAAACGGGGGCATTTGTTAGAGGGGAGAAATTGTCATTTTTTAATAGGTGACTTAGGTTTAAATGTAGATTGGAATCGTTAACAGCAGAGTCTGTGTGGGAATATGTGTATTTGGACGAGAAGGAGAGATCGCATTCATGCGATCCGGAGTGACCCTGGAGATGTTCCAGCTCAGGCTCTTCCCGGGGAGTGACCCAGGACTCTCAGCAGGGGAGCCCCAGGGAAGAGGCTGTACCAGCTAGAACTTAGGGTGAACAGGCATAAACCTGTTAGGTGGCAAATTTTGAGGAGGATGGATGCCCTCCTCACCTCAAGGGGAGTGCCACTGGGGGATTTCTGTCAGCCCCATCCAGATACCACTCCACAGGTGTCACCCATCTTTCTTAATTTTCCATCGCTGAGGCTTCACCCTCCAGGTGGCACCTCCCTGCCATCGAGAGTGCCCAGGCTGTGTGGGTGGCAGGAGGGTTTGCAAACCCAGGCATGGGTGGCCTGGCAATGATAGGAGTCTGCATGGGGGTTTTAGGCAGGGTGCGTGCCTGGCTGGAAGAGAAAGATAGAGGGAGGGGGAAAAAGAGTTCGGCTCATCACTCCAGAGTGGCTATTTATAGCCAGCCTGTCTGATTGTTACCGGTGCACACGCAGCTGGGTGTCTCCCTGGCTCAGTGGAGCCATCATGCTGGAGTGGTGGGAGGTACCTCCCATGACTTCTTCCTTGTGTGCGCATGTATGTGTGTGTGGGCGTGTTTGTTCTGGGGAAACTGCTGAAGGTGTGTAGGGTGGCTGTGTGCTCAAGATTTCTCACCTTTATATGTGATTGCTTTATTGGTAATTTTTTATAGCTGTAACCTCTGTGAGTGTGGCATATAGTACACTGTGTGACTGTGTGTGTGTGTGTGTGTGTGAGAGTGTGTGCTCTTGTGCATCTAGTATCTTTTATTTTCGGTTGTGTAGTATGTTCTCTGTGTATGTATGGTGTGTCCAGTAAGTCTCAGTGAACATGTAACCTGGATTAGAAAGGTGGATCCTTGTAATACCTCTTAAAGGTGCCTGTGCACACTGAATATGGCCGTAGGGTCTCAATCTGTATGTATTTTTGTGTGTGTATATATATCTATATATATGCCCTGCCCAGGCTGAGTCAGGGTGCCCATGTAATTAATTCTAAGCATTATAGATCTGAAATTTGAGACCCAGCTTTGCAATTTACCATTTGCTTACCTTTGGGCAAGTCACTTAGCCTTTCCAGGCCTCAGTTTCTTCATTTGTAAAAAACGAGGGCTTTTGTATTCTAACCTTTCTTCTAGATCTAAACCAAGTGATTCTGGGGGCCCAGTTAGCTTTCCCTCACTGTTGGCGATTTATATACAGGTTTTAAACTTTGCTGTATTTTAAAGCCCTGGTTTTAAAAGAGTGGTCTCTGGACCCCCAAGGTTCCCCAAGCCAAGACCCTCACAGGGGATTTGTGAGATCAAAATTATTTTTATAGTGAACCGAGACATTATTTATGCACTAAAATATTCCTTTCTTCCCAACTACCTATCTGTGAGGCCAGATTTTCTTGATATATTTCAACCAAAAGGACACATTATAACAGCCTGAGTGCAGAACACAGGAGAATCCCTCTTGTATTCTATTAAGCTAAACATTAAAGAGATTTGCAGAAATATGTAAAATAATCCCACTTTTCTCACTGATTTTTTTTTTTTTAGTTTTGGAAATTGCTGTTATTTTTCACAAAAAATATTTTTTATGTTAATATGTAATAGCTTTTGGGGCAGATAGGTGGCACAGTGAGTACTCAGGAGGACTTGAGTTCAAATGCAGCCTCAGACACTTGACACACCTACTAGCTGTGTGACCTTGGGCATGTCACTTAACCCCAATTGCCCTGCCTTCTCCCCCTCAAAAAAAAGAAAGAAAAGGAAAAAAAGATATGTAATAGTTTTATTATTATTTTGAATGAATAACATACAAATATTTTAAAAATTAATCACTTTTAATTTCTAACATGGCAGATATCAATAGATATAGCCCACATAAACAAAGCTCTGCCAGGGTCCTCAGGAAGTTTTAAGAGTGTAAAGGGATCTTGAGACCTAAGAATTTAAGTACCACTGGTGTGGAACCATAGATGGAGAGAGTTGAGGGACTGGGCAGTTGTTCTCAGTTTAGAGGACGGTTTAGACTCTTGTTTAGCTTTTGCCTAAGGAAAGAGTTCCATCTACCGTGTTTCAGGGTAGGATGGAGAATGAGGAAGACTTACCATGATCCTTCTGATCATGGTCACATAGGTGGAATATTAGGGCTTATGGGAATGAGGTGAGAGGATCAGGAGTTGTTCACAAGAGAAGTCATTTAAGTAAATGATAGCTAGCAGAATGAAAATTCTTTGAGGGGTTGGAATTCGAATGTGCTCCTCGGGAGCTGGACACTATTTCAATTAATCATTGATTGAACATTTAAGTACCTGTAATGTACCAGACACTATACATCGTTCTATATACATTGCACTCATTCCTCCCATTCTCTTTGGCAGAACCTGGCAGCACCATGGCTTCCGACCTGGAGAGCAGCCTCACATCCATAGACTGGCTTCCTCAGCTGACCCTTCGGGCTACCATTGAGAAGCTGGGGGGAGCCTCACAAGCTGGGCCCCCTGGAGGTAGCCGCAAATGCCCACCTGGTTCACCCACGGATCCCAATGCTACCCTGAGCAAGGATGAAGCAGCCGTCCACCAGGATGGCAAGCCTCGATACAGCTACGCCACGCTTATTACCTATGCCATCAATTCCTCCCCAGCCAAGAAGATGACCCTCAGTGAGATTTACCGTTGGATCTGTGATAACTTCCCTTACTACAAGAATGCTGGCATCGGCTGGAAGGTAGGACTGGCCCTGTAACTGCCATGCTTTTGTTCTCAACAACCGTGCCTTCCTCCCTATCTCTCTTATCCAGCTCTGATTCATTCTATTCCAGCACAGGGAGATAGAGACTCTTGAAAAATATCCTTTGCTCTTATCTTCTGTCTTATTTTCAGGTAACTTGATCATGGTAAAATTCTTCCTTACAAGGTAGGCCAGAATCCTAGACATAATTTCCAAGCTGTTACTGTTTTCTCTACTATCCCAATTTCCTCTCCCCAAATAGACCATTTTTTTTCATCTTATCATGTCTCAGGACAGGAGTACCATCAAATTTCTGTGTCTGTGTTTCACATGGCCATCCTGCCTTTTTAAAAACACATTTTTACTGATATCTTCTGTTGTTAAGTTACATACTTTTCCCATTATATCCCTCTATCTCCTTAGAACCCTTTCCTATAACAAAGCATAAAAAAGAGGGGGAAAAACTTCAGCAAAACTAATATGTACCATTTGGCAGTATTTGCAGTTCTCACACCTGTAGTTCCCCACCTCTTCAAAGAAGCAGGAAGGTGCCTTCTCTTATTTGTTTGTTGGGGCCAAGCTTGGCCATTATAATTTCACAGGATTCAGCTTTGATAGTTTTATCGTTACTGTTTTCATTTACATCATTGTAGTTGTTATATATATTGTTTTATGGGTCCTGTTTATGTCTTTTTGTATTAGTTTGTGTGGCTTACTTTCCTTCTCTCTATTCATCATAGTGATTGTTTCTCACAGCACATAATATTCTATTCTATTCATGAACCACAGCTTTTTGTCTCCTTTCTCAAGTTGAGATATCCAGTTTATTTCCAGTTTTTTGCTATTATAAAAAAGTGCCCTGTATAAACATTTTGGAGTATAAGGCCTGTCTTTTTATCATAGACTACCTTGGGATCTTTGGGTCAAAGGTTATGGATATTTTAGTCACAATTTTAGTTACTGTAATTCCAAATCGTTCAGATTCTAGAATGTTCAGATCAATTGGCAACTCTGCCAGCAGTGCATTAGTATTCCTATCTGTCTATAGTCTCTTCAACATTTTATATTCCTAGTTTTGTATTATATTTGCTAATTGGTAAGCAATTAAAGAAAACTGACAGTAATGAAACTACCCCCAATGGTAGCAGCTTATTTTTCAAATAAATAGTGGCTAATAAAATATTTTTCAAATATAAGTGGATAGGCTGTTTAGTTAGAGGTGAGAAGGCATGGCTGGCCTAGCTCTTTTGGCAAGGAAAAGACCCTTTCTACTCACTAATCTTTTGAAAAATAACTCATTTGTCAGTTGCTGAATGGGGATTGAATAGATGTATATAGCTCCTTCATTTTTTAATTTCAAAAGGCTTTTATTAAGCAACTATTAAGTATAAGGCACTAGAGATATAAAGAAAAGATGAAAAGCAATCTGCCCTCAAAAAGCTTAAATTTTAGTGGAGGAAGGAGGATATAGTATTTATTTGTTTTGAACTTAAACACCAAAAAAAGAGCATTTTCGTACACAGAGCAGAACATAAAAAGAGGATTCTCTATGAAACCATTGGTTTCCATTTCATGCTTCTTCCTTTAAAAAAAGTAAATAATAAATGCTACATGTTCCTTTTAAAACTATCCTGATTCTCTGTGCTTCCTTCTGAATTGTCTTCTGTGTTTTTAAAAAATTGTTCTAATGACCCAAGAAAAAGATATGAGGGAAAAAGAAAACCTTTGTAACAAATAAAAAAATTAAGCAAAACCAATCAACACAGTAGTCATGTCCAAAAATGTCTCTTTCTACACTTCGATGTCTCAGGAAGTGGGTAACATTGATCCTCTGGAGATATGATTAGTCATTGCGATGATCATAGTTCTTAAGTCTTTCAAATTTACTTTTCTTTATAATGTCGTGGTTCTTAAGTAAGTTGTTCTCCTGGTTCTACTCAATTTACTTTGCGTTGGTTCATAACTATGTAGGATTCTCTGAAATTGTCTTGTGTCATTTTTTACTGGTTGTAATGTTCCCTTACATTCATATATCATGATTTATTCATCTATTACCTATTGAAGATGCAATATAAGATGCCCCCTTATATTGTTTTTCTTTTTTTCGCCCTTTTACTCCCCACTTCAGAATCAGGGAATTTGTTTGGTTTATAGTTTATTCCTTGGCATTATCTTCCTTCTTAGAACTCCTCTACCCCTGACACCCACATTCCTGATTTTTTCCCCCCTATTGAGTTTGATACATTTTTGTGTGTTCAACCTTCTTTTGTTTCTTTCACATAAAATGAGGGTCAGCTGGTGTCCAGTCCTGCCTTGCCCCTTGCTTCATGCTTGAAAACTCTCCTTCTCAGTTATGAGAAATTCAAATTCCGTCCTATTCATCCTCCTTTCTACACCATGTTATTTCTTTTATCCTTCCCTGCCTTTTCCCATTTTAAACAGTCAGAACAGATTCAGTCCATTTCCACGGCTTTTGTTTTTCTTTAAATAAGAAAAACCTAGACATTAAAGTTCTGAAGTGACACATTTCTTCACCCCCTTATTAATATCAGCATTATTTCATCATATAGCTTCTTCTAATTACTCTAATAAATTTACCTTTTGAAGTTTCTCTGGACTCTTGTCCATTTCATAGTTTCTGCTCCACTCTGGTCTTTTCATCAGGAATGCTTCAAAATCTTTTATTCCATTAAAGATCCATTTTTTTTTATCCTGTAAGATAATACTCAGCTTTGTAGGGTAAGTTATTCTTGGTTGTAAGCCTGTCTCTTTTGCCTTTTGGAATACCATATTCCAGTATCTGTTCATGTTTAGAATAGAAGCTACTAGCTCTTATGTGATCCTGACTCTGATTCGTTATATTCTACTGTTTCTAGATATTTGCCATATTTTTTCTTTACTGTGAGAGCTCTGGATTCAGGCCATGACATTTCTGGGACTTATTTGTGGATTCAGTCTATCTTTACTTTGCCCTTGATTCTAATAGATCTGGGCAATTTTTACTTATGATTTTCTGAATTGTAGGGTCCAGGCTTTTTTTTTTTAAATTATGATTTTCAAAGATCCAATGATTCTTAAATTATCTTTTCTTGACCTGTTATCGATGTCAGTTTTTTTGATGTCAGATGTCAGATGTCTTTTTCAGCCTTTTGATTGTATTTGAATATTTCTCGCTATCTCATGGAATCATTTCTTTCTTTTTTTTAATTAAAAATTTTTTCAATTAATTTTTATTTTTTTCTTCCTTCCACTCCCACACTTCTACTAGGAAAAAGAAAAAGAAAAACACAATTCAAAGTTTTAAAAACAGATGTTTAAAAACAAACAAAAAAAGTTTTTGCATGCAACTAGGAAATAAGATACACAGGCAATGGGACATAGAAATTTATCTTGCCCTACAAAAAAGGAAGGGAAAAGCGGGTGGGAGAGGAGTGGGGTGACGGAAAGGAGGGCTGACTGGGGGACGGAGCAACCAGAATATATGCCATCTTGGAGTGGGTGGGAGGGTAGAAATGGGGAGAAAATTCGTAATTCAAACTCTTGTGAAAATCAATTCTGAAAACTAAATATATTAAATAAATTAAAAAAAAAAGAAAAAGAAAAACAAGAAAAGCAAGACCGATATAATTAATACTCATAGTCAAAGATAACAAATTCCTACATTGGCCATGTCCAAAAATGTGTTTAACTCATTACTTCTCTTTTATCAAATGGGTAACATTCTTCAAGTCATTGATTTCTGTTTTGTCTGTTTTAGTTTTCAGGGAGTCTATTACTTGGCTTAGGTTTACTACTTTCTTTTCTGAACTATTTATTTTTCCAATTCTTTCTTTCAGAGTTTTTATTTCATTAAAAAAAATCTCTTACTAAATTTCTTTTAGGTATTCATGTGAAAAATCCATTTTTCCCCCTTTGAAATACTGATTGCAGTTGCTACAGAGTTATTTGTTTCTCCTTTTGGGGATCTCTAAATATGCAATAATTTTTTGTATTGGTTAATATTTTCTTTGATTTATTTACCTGATGCCTTGGCTAGTCTTTTCTCTCCCTGTTGCTCTTTTGGGTAAGTGTAGTGGACCCTGCTTGGTCTTGCCCTGGGCTCCTACACTGACATCCGCCTCTTGGCTTAGGCTCCCCTGGATATTTGAGTTTCACATCTTAAGGGCCTCTCTTGCTTCTCAGGATACAGCCTTAGGGTGTCTATCTTTGAGTATTGCCACAGCACTGATCTCCTGCTCCCAAGGTCCCCACCTTGGGACTTTCTTAGGAGAACTCTCCATTCAGAACCTTGCAGGCTGTATATGGTCCTAAGCCCATCTCTGGTCAAACAGGGTAACTCCTGAAACTGACTTTGCCGGTGGCCTCATCTCCTATTGCCAATAGGCTTTTATTTGATCTCTTGTGTAATTCTGGGATAGAAGAATTAACTTATTGCAGTTTCTCTTTGGATTTCCTGATCATCATTCTGTCTAACGTGAACTTCATGGCTTTGCTGTGTAGTATGCAGGATGTGTTAGATCCAGTTTTTGTTAAAATTTCAATGTGAACGTTTGCTTCTTGGAAATTGGCAAATACTCTGAATCGGGGCTCACTGGTTTGTTGATTATCTAGGCTTAGGTAAGTGGTGGAAGAAATGTTAATAATGCATTTTCAGAGAGCTAGTTTTAAACATTTGCCAGTATACCCCTGGTAATACATGGAGGCTGGTGGGCTTTACCACTTGCTAGGGCTGTCTGGGAGTTCTTTTTTTATTTCCTAGTTAGTAGTTGTCTTCTGAAAATATAGGCCAAAAATTATATGTGGAACTTTTCTTTTTCTTCGGACATATACTTCAGAGACCAGTTTTTGGATTATCTAAGCATCCTTTCAGTTGCTTTTGAGAGGACAAAAATGGGTAGGTTCCTATTTCTCCTCTTAATTAATCCTTCATTGTTGAAACACTTTTCAAAAGTATTTATTGTGTTTCCTGTATATGTCCTTATTGTCATAAATTTAACTCTAGTAGGCATTCTCCTGGCCCAGTTGCTGCTGCCATCTGACAGATAACTTTTAATAACATAAGTAAATTGGCTCTAATCCCATCTTATATCTTGACTTCTATCTTTGTTTTAAAAGTCTTCATTGTTTTTAAAATCTTTATTGATTAAATTGGTATTAATTCCCCATCTCATGGAACACTTTTATTTTTTGGTTCTTTAGCAGGGCAGTTGGGGTTAAGTGACTTGCCCAAGGTCACACAGCTAGTACATGTGTCAAGTGTCTGGGGTCATATTTGAACTCAGGTCCTCCTGACTCAAGGGCTGGTGCTCTACTAACTGTGCCACCTAGCTGCCCCTGGAACACTTTCTTATAACCAGTAAGAACAGTTAACTAAAACAAACAACCACAGTGATCATGTCTGACAGTCTATCCCTCCTTCTGAATATGCAGCCTATCTGTTCTCTACAGAGAGGAGGGTGGTATGCCTCCTCATCAAAAGTCTGGAGATAAGATGGCTTGGTGCACTCATTAATTTAAATTATTCTGTCATGCATTCATTTATCTATGTGGTTTTATTGATGCTTTTTTTTTTCAAACGTCTATCACTTTCCTCTAACTTTCCCACCTCCTCAGTGGAGTCCCTCCTTTGTAACAAATAAGGACAGTCAAGCAAAACAAATCTGTTACCTTTCAGGGTTATTATTATTTCAATTTTTTTTTACCTTTACCTTAGTCTGCTCTATTCTGCGCTTGGGCCCCTTAGCCTACCCTTTGTGTCTTAAGAAACAGCCTCCTGCCTCATGGATCTCTGAAGCCTGATTTTTCTCTCTGTGTCCCTAGAACTCAATTCGTCACAATCTTTCTCTCAATAAATGTTTCCGGAAGGTGCCGAGACCTCGGGATGACCCTGGGAAGGTGAGTTGTTGCTGAAACCTGTGAGGAGGGAGCAGCAAAAACTAGAAGATGGTTGGTAACCAAGGCTTTCTGTATATTTTAATGCCCCACAAGAGGAAATCATGTCAATCAGACCAGCGACTTTATTTTTCTCAGTATGAGAACTTCTTATGAGGTCCCTCTGGAATCGGTGACTAAGGGGGGCTGTGGAATCCATTCCTGGAGATTTTTAAGAACAGTGACAACATTGGTATTTCTCAATTTGGACTGATTTACCTTTGTCTTGACAGTCAGAGGCCCTTAACGGCCAGTAATTCTGTGATTCTATGTTGAAAACTTTCTAAAATGATAATTTTATAGAAGGAAGAGTACATTATTTTATAAATAGGGATTCTTGAGACCCCAAGAAAAGTAGGGATTTGCCCGTGATCACATAAGGAGAAGAATTAGCAAAACTTTTTTTAGCCTTTTGTACAATTTCTAACTTATTCTACCTCTAGTACTTTTACTAGCCCACATTGGATTTATAAATTGGACCGTTGGACCAGCATTCTGCCTCCAGCCCATATTTGACCTGCTTGATATTCTGTGTTCAAGTTCTTCTCCTTAACATTGAATAGTACCTTGGAAAGATAACTTGAACTTTCCTTGGCTATTTTCTTCACTTTGGTACCATATACATTGGAAACATATCCCTTCCCTACTCCTTTAAAATGAATTTGCCTACCCCAACCTAATAATTCTTTCATCTCTTGGTATGGAATATGCTTTTAGGGCTCTTACTGGACAATTGACACCTGTCCTGACATCTCTCGTAAGAGGCGGCACCCTCCAGATGATGAAGTAAGTTCTAACCCCACAGTGAAAGACCATTCTTTGTCTCTTCAACCATTTCTCACCTTTTTTTTTTTAACCTAAGTTGAACAAAGACTGAATGTAGATAGATAGTGAAACCAAGGGTATTGGGGACATTTTTTCTGTTCTTTTCTGATAATTTTCCAACTTCTTATTATTCATGTCTACAGCTGTCCCAGGACTCCCCAGAACAGGAAGCAAGTAAGAGCCCACGAGGAGGTG
This sequence comes from Trichosurus vulpecula, assembly GCF_011100635.1. Lineage (NCBI taxonomy): Eukaryota > Metazoa > Chordata > Mammalia > Diprotodontia > Phalangeridae > Trichosurus > Trichosurus vulpecula. The sequence goes on along the minus strand of NC_050577.1, from coordinate 190,490,494 downwards.
TCCCAGGCAGTGGAGAAGCCTCATTGTCTCCTGAAGGAAACACTCAGATGTCACTGCAGAGCACCACACCCATCACCAGCTTCAATCAGGTAGGTAGGAGAGATGGGGATAGAGTAGAGATGGAAGGGACAAGGTAGAGGAAGCAGAAGGAAAGGAAGCAGGCAGAGAGATTAAGAAAAAGAGAAAAATAAAAATGATGGGAAAGAAAGTAAAGGAAAGTAGGAGAAAAGATGATGGAGAAGGGAAGTCAAACCATAAAAGGAATGTAGAATTGCAGAACAGAGAGGAAGACAGAAAAGTTTGTGAGAAAGAAAGAAAAGGGCTTAGGAGCATGATAAAGAGGGTCATGAAGGAAATAGAGTGAGGAAGGAGAGAACATAGGAGAAAGGAACCAAGAAGGAGGAGAAAGAGGAAAAATTAGAGGAATAACTGAGGGAGAGAAAGGATGGAGAGGACAGGTAGGGCCTCTCAGGTAATTGAGAAAGACCACAGTTGGTTTTTCAGCTAGGGCACTGACCTCTGGTTGCAGGGTTCAGGACCTGTGGATGGCGCAGGAGTTGCAGCTGGTGGTCCAGGACGAGATGGGGCTGACGGGCCGCCTCCATTATATAATACCAATCATGACTTCAAATTTTCCTACTCGGAGATAAACTTTCAGGATCTGAGCTGGTCCTTTCGAAACCTCTACAAGTCCATGCTAGAGAAATCTTCCTCTTCCTCTTCGCCACATGGTGAGTCATTGGTTGGATTGGGGGTCATGGACTGTATTCTTCCTTTGGGATGAAAGGTTGCCCTTCTCTTTCTTCTTCTTTGCTTCTGGAGAGGGTAGAAACTTATCAGAAGGGCCAAACAAGATGAAGATGTTTAGAACAGGGTTCTAGCTTCATTCTGATGAATAACTTCCTTTAAAAATCATTCTATTGTTTTAAAAACACCATAATCATTCTCCTTTCCTTTCTTTTCTATCCCTTGTAAACCAAACCAAACCAAACCCAAATATTTAAGCAAAGCCAATCAGCTACCAAGTCTGAAAATGTACACAACATTTCCACATCCGTAGCCTACCTTTCTTGATTTTACAGTGTCATTGGTAGCATAGAAATTGTTCTCCTCGTTCCGCTCACTTCACTCTGCATCAGTTTGAACAAGTCTTCCCATACTTCTCTGAAACCATCTTTTTCATCATTTATATTCCATAATTTGTTCAGTCATCTTCAAATCTATCCCCTTAGTGTCTGGGTTTTTTTTTTTGTCACTACAAAAAGGCTGGCTATAAATATTTGGATGCTAGTGGGTCCTTTTCCTCTTTCTTTGATTGTGATATCTCTGGGTCTAAGAGTATGTTTGGTTTGGTTACTTTCTGGGCATAGTTTCAAATTGCTTTCCAGAGTGGTTAGACCAATTCACAGCTCCACCTACAGTGCATTAATAACAGTGTACCACTCTACTGAGAATTTCTTTTCAGTTTTCCTTTCAGTATATTTCCTTTCCTTTATTCAGTATATGAATACTGATGCCTGTCAGGATATTCTCCCCAAATACTGAGTTGGAGGTGAACATTATCGGGTCAGTTACAGGATGATTCCTGCCAGTCATTTAGGAGATGGCCACTAGAGGGCAGTGTTGTCACTGGTATAGTACAGCACCAGGCCCCCCCCCCCCCCCTCCCCCCCCAGGCTCTGATTCCTTCTGATAATGGTTTAAATTTTGAATAAAGGGGCTTTCAGGCATCTTTGAATTCAGGCATTATTCTCGGTATATTTCCTTTTTGTAGGAGGGACCTGAAGGTGAAATTAAGTCAATAAATTGACTCAAGTCAGTAAAATTTAATAAGTACCTATTATACATGCCAGGTACTGTGCTAAGTCTTGGGGATACAAAGAAAGGCAAACCATATATAGTCCCTGCCTTCAAGGATCTCCCAATCTAATGGGTATGAGAATGTGCAAATAACTTTGTACAAACAAATTATATATCCAGGATAAATCAGAAATAATCACTAGAGAGAAGGCACTAGAATTAAGAGGGATGGTGAGAGTCTTCCTGTACAAGGCAGGATTTAAGCTGGTACTTGAAGAAAATCAGGGAAGGGAGGAATCAGGGATGAGGAGGGAGAGCATTCCAGGCATAGGGGACTGCTAGAGGCAATACCTGGAGCTGAAAAGATGGAATAACCTGTTTGAGAAACAGGGAGGAGGTTTAAAGAGTAGGTGGTGTAAGGTGTAAGAAGACTGGAAAGTTAACTGGGGGCTAGGTTATAAAGAGCTTTGAATACCAAACAGAATTATTTATTTGAGCCTGGAGGCAACGGAGAGCCCGGGTAGTTTGAGTAAGGCCAGGGTGACTTGGTCAGACTTGTCCTGTAGGAGGATCACTTTGGCAACCGAATGGAGAGATTCATGGTAGGCCGACCATGGCACCACCAGGCTATTTCAACAGTCCAGGCATGAGGTGATGAGGACCTGCACCAGGGGGTGGCAGTGTGAGAAGAGAGAAGGGGACATGCTGCAAAAGTGAAATCGACAAGCCTTGGCATTGGATAGGAAATGGGGGTGGGGGCATGGGAGAGAGCGAGGAGTTGAAGATGACATGTGGTTGTGAGTCTGGGGGACTGGGAAGACAGTGGTACCCTGAACAGTAATAGAATGTTTGGAAGGGGGTAGAGTTTAGGGGAAAAGATAATGAGTTCACTTTTGGGAATGTTGAGTTCAAGATGTCTACAGGGCATCTGATTAAAGATGTTTAATTGGCAGTTGGAGATATTAGGACAGAGAGCTTAGGGCTGGTTAAGTAGATTTGAGAGTCATCAGCCTAAAGATGACAATTGAATCCCTAGGAGCTGATGAAGTCTCCATGTGAAATGTATGTAGTTTTTTTTTTTTATTTTTTGGCCAGGCAATTGGGGTTAAGTGACTTGCCCAAGGTCACACAGCTAGCAAGTATGTCAAGTGTCTGAGGCCAGATTTGAACTCAGGTCCTCCTGACTCCAGGGCCAGTGCTCTACTCACTGCATCACCTAGCTGCCCCTCCAAGTGAAATAATATGTAGAGAGAAGGACAGAGTCCCGTGGGACACTCATGGTTAGTGGGAGTAACCTGGATGAAAGTCCAGCAAAGGAGACTGATAGGAGCAGTCAGATAGGTAGGAAGAGAACTAGGAGAGAGAAGGGCCACAAAACCTAGGGAGAAGAGAGTATTAAAGAGAAAGTCAAAGGATACAGAGAGGTCAAGAAGGCGAGGACTGAGAAAGGTCCATTGGATTCGGAAATTAAGAGATCATGGGTGACTGGAGAGGGCAGTTCTAGCTGAATGATGATGTCAGGAAGCTGACGGTAGAGAGTTAAGAGCGTGAGAGGAAAGGAAGTGGCAACATCTCTTGTAGATGACTTTCTCAAGGATCAAAGAATTTTCGTGTCTATGAGTTTGACAGCATCTGCTTAAGAAATTTTACTTTCTTTTTGCACCTAGGGTGATGGGATGAGTAACACACAAAGGCCATAGAACAGCTATCTATGGAATCAGAATAGGCCAAGGTACCAATTGAATTATCTTACAGGATATTAATTCTGATTTAATTTTTATCAGATTGCTAAAATAATTTCTAATTCCCCTTCCCTACCCAGCATCTCCCTTTAAGAGTGTTGGTGGTTCAGCTCCCAGGGCAGTTAGCAGAGGTACAATTATGGAAGGGACAGAATGATGAAGAGAGAGGGGCCAAGCATGGGATAGAAAACCCAGGATCCCGTAGTGTTGGTTTTTTTTCATTTCTTGATTTATCTCCAGATTAGTTCCTTTGAAGTTTTTGAGCCCGGGCTGATTTGTAGATCTAGGCTGATATTCTCAAAAGACGGTAGGATAAAGTCCTACTTGGGACTTTGCTGGTTATACTATCCTTTTTTTTTTTTTTTTTTTTTTTTTAAGAAAGGAAACTCCTTGAGAGAAGGGACTGTTTTATTTTTGTCTTTGTATTACAAGCACCTAGCACATCGCCTGACACAGGGTGGATACTTGTTAAGAGTTTGTAGAATTGAATTGGTCATCAGGTTCATGCCCAACCTTTGCTGGGTAAATATTAGCTGTGGCCACATTGGCCACGCACCTCAGTCCAACTCTGAGCTCTATGTCATACCGCAGGAGGCTACGAGATCTCTTATAGGGGTACTGGCTATCCCAGGGTGATCTTTCCCTTCTTATTTTGGGGTTTCCGTAGGGATCTCCCATCCAGACCCCAGCCAACTTTGCTCAGGTTGCTTGAGTCACTTATTTCTTCCTACCCTGCAGGTTTCTCGACTCTCCTGGGTGACATGCAGCCTTCCAATCACAATTACTACATGTACCAGCAGCCACCACAGCCACCCCAGCAACAGCAGCAACCACCCCAGCAATCTCAGCAGCAGCCACCAGCACAGGGCCCTTCATCTGTAGGGGGTACCCCTTCACTGCATACTCCCAGCCCAGAGGGCTGCCCCCCACCGGGAGGGAAGCAGCCTGGGGCTGACAGCTATGGATCACCCTCTGTGATGGCCATGCATCCGCCCCCACTGCAGCATGTGGGCTATCATCCCCATCAGCACCACCCCCACCCGCATCCGCCCCAGCAGCCTCCACCACCACCCCAGCAGCAGGCACAGTCTCAGGCTTCCATCAACAATACTGGCTTTGGTGAGTAAGAACAATAGGGAAAGGCCAAGCGGAAAATGAGGTTGGGCAGATGCGTGTTAAAGCGGCTTGACTTTTGGGTACTCCTAATCTATGGCACTGGGAGTAGCTAGGTGCCTTAGGGCAAGTCACTTAGCCTCTGAGCTTCAGTTTACTTGTCTATAAAATGGAACTAATAATACCTTACTGCGCGTACTTCACAGAATTGTTAGAGTCAGATATGATATTGTATGTAAAGCACTTTATAAACCTTAAAGCCTTATACAAATGAGCTATCTATTTGTTAGAAAATTGAATCTGGGTCCTTTTAAAGTGGGGTTCTGTGTCATGGACCTATTTGGCAGTATGGCAAACCTATGGTACCCCTTCTCAGAATAACATTTTGTTCATTTTGTCTTTGATTCATAATAAAAGAAAATGCTATATTTCAGTTAGAGGTTAGTGAAAATAAAGATATATTAGTTCAGAGACTCTCTGAAATCTAACCACAGACCCTTTCAGAGGGGCTTGTTTGCCCCAGATTAAGAACACCTGCTTTATAAGAGGTTTTTTTTTTTGTAGCCTTTTTTCTGTGCCCACCAAATCCAATATGCCATGAGATCCTATATGATAGAGGGGAAGATACTACTTAGAGCTTATTATTCAGTATTATAGAACACTTCTGATTTCAGGCTAAATGGTGCCTAAAGCCTTTTCTTAAAGATTTCCAAGGAAGGAGATTCCATGACTTCATTTACGGATATGCTTAATAACCTGTAAGTGACTCTGGAATCATGATCGTAGTAATTAGTCCTCTTGAAGTTATGTGCTGTCCCACCTCTGACTTCACCGAACTTTGTCCATTGTTCTTTCTGTCCCCAGCATTTCCCCCTGACTGGTGCTCCAACATTGACTCCCTGAAAGAAAGCTTCAAGATGGTTAATCGGCTTAACTGGTCCAGCATTGAGCAGTCCCATTTTTCAGGTTCGTGGCCACAGGGAGAAACCTGAGAGGAGAAGATGCCGTCATCCTTCTAATCCTTCCAGTTTGAAACCTCAGAGTCATCATCATTTATCCCGAATATCTAGTCAGTTTCCAAATCTTGTCATGTCTACTTCTGCCACATCGCTTGTTCTCATTCCCTTCTCTTTCTCCTCAAAAACATCACTCCAGTTCAGGCCCTCGTTAACTCTCTCCTGGACTGTTACACTCTTAGAATCAACATTCTTCTTAAAGACATCATTTCCTACATGAGATCTTTCCTTTTTCCTCTGGCTACTAGTCTCCCCCCCGACCCCCCCCCCCCAAAAAAAAGCCTGGTATCATTTTGCATTTTGTCTATATTTTGTACATGTGCACACGTGCGCGCACGCATGCACACACATACGCACACACGCACACACACACACGCACACACACACACACACACATTCTATCTATCCTAATAGAATTTAAGACAGATAATGTTTCAGTATTTTCTTTGTAATCTCAGCACTAAGTACAGTGCTGGCACACAGTAGACTCTTAATAAATGCCTGCAGATTGATTGTGGACACTATAACATTAAAACAATTTATTGTTATCCCTGGTTTTTGGTAGAGTAGAAATGGTCAGATTGCTTCTGCCCTGTAATCAGAGGACCTGGGTTCTAGTCTTAGATTCATTCCTGACTATGCGGATGCATGATTATGGACAAGTCTCTTCACCTCATCAGACTGTCAAAGGAGGGGGGTCAGGCAAAGTAGCCTCCAAAATCTCTTCCAGCTCTGGAGCTATGATCCTATGATCCTTTGACCTCTCTGGACTTCATGTTCTCACCCATGTAATTAGAATACTAGTAGCTATCTTGTATCACCTCTCAGTACCATTGTGAGGACAGAGTGAGATCATGGATATGAATGCAAATGCAATATATCATTATCGCACTTAATTACTTTTTGATACTGCTGGTGATGAATATTGTACATGCATTTAGCATTTTACCTGTGGTGTAAAGAGGAAAAAACAATGAGAGGTAATGGTTAGGAAGGTATGTCTGAGAATGAGGAAAGCCTAGGACAGGTACTCAGGTCTGTGACATAGAGAAATAATAGGGAGGACAGGGGCTATCCTTGAGGGTCAGAGGTCATATGCCTTCCTTGTTTTGCAGAACTAATGGAGAGCCTCCGGCAGGCAGAAAGAAAAAACTGGAGCTTGGACCAGCACCACATTGCCAATCTCTGTGACTCCCTCAACCAATTCCTTACCCAGACTGGTCAGCTGCCCCACCCAGGGGGTCCCCACCAGCCACCACCTCCCGCTAGAATTGCCGACACCTGTGCCCTGACCAGCGGCAAGCAGGAGTCCGCAATAAACCAAGGTAATAGGCAGAACCAGAATCCCCAGGGCAGTCAGAGGCTGGGTAGCTGAACAAGGTAGGGAGTGGGGAGGTGGATGGATGGGCAGAAGTAGTGAAAGGGGATAGAAGGGCACACTGGGGATCTTTTAGTGTCCAGACATTTGTGCCTGTAGATGTGTTGAGGGAAGGTAATAGAGAATTCCTGTTTGTCTGGTGGAAAGAAGACTGGATTTGGAATCAGAACACTTTTGTTCAGAGCTTGGCACTACTGCTTACTACTTGTGTGATCTTGAGAAATCACTTCATTTCCCCAGGCTTCATTGTTAAAGAATATTTATTCATTTATTTTTAGTTTTCAACATTCACTTCCATAAGATTTTGAGTTCTAAATTTTCTCCCCTTCCTTCTCCTCCCTCCTCCCCAACACAACGTGCAATCTGATACAGGCTCTACATATATATATTCATATTAAATGTATTTTAACATTAGTCATGATGTAAAGAAGAATTAGAACTAATGGGAGGAACCACGAGAAAGAAGAAACAATACAAAACAAAAAAAGAGAGCAAGTAGTATACTTTGATCTGCATTCAGACTCCGTAGTTCTTTCTCTGGGTGTGTATAGCATTTTCTTTTTCTTTTTTCCTTTTAAATTTATTTATTTTTAGTTTACAACATCCAGTTCCCAAGTTTTTGAGTTTCAAATTTTCTCCCCCTCCTCCTCCCCCCTCCCCACCCAAGACAGTATGCAATCTGATATAGGTTCTACATATACCTTCACACTAAACATATTTTCACAATAGTCAAGTTGTGATGAAGAATTATAACCAATGGAATGAACCATGAGAAAGAAGAAACAAAACAGAAACAAAAACAAAAGAGAGAGAGAGCAAATAGTTTACTTCAATCTTCATTTAGACTCTGTAATTCTTTCTCTGGATGTGGATAGCATTTTCCATCATGAGGCTTTTGGAGTTGTCTTAGAACCTTGCATTGCTGAGAGGAGCCAAGTCTATCAAAGTCAGTCATCGTACAGTGTTGCTGTTACTGTATGCGTTGGTCTCTTTCCAGGCTTCATTTTCCTTGTAAGATGAACTGAATTGATAACCTCTGAGATCCCTTCCATCTACAAATCTATGAACCTCTGCTCTCAAAGGCCTCAATCTAGTTTGGAAACAAAACTCTTTGAGGCAGAAGAGGAGATGGCTCAGGGCGCATGCTCATTTTTCACTTTTTGGTCTTCCCAACCTGTTTTGTTCCCTTTTCCCCAAAGGGGTTCAAGTGACTCAGCTGTCATTGAGTAATTCATGATTCTTAGATGAAGGAAACAAGGCAGGGGGCTGTTAATATGATTCCTATGTGTAGCTTCCTCATAATGCCCTTAATTCTTCATACTCCTAGAATTTAGGTCTCCTTTTCACTCTTCTCCAATAACTGAAGGCTGGTGGCTTCTGGAGAAGCTGTTTGCGCCAGTCTCTGCAGAGGCTTGTGTGCTCTCCTGATTGGTGAAAGCCTCATGCCCATAACTGCTTCACCCACACTGTTTGCCTGCCTTGGTGCTGTGCTCTCATATCCCACCCCCTACTCCCACTTTCTGCCCCTACCATGGCTTCTGGAAAGAGTCTATCATTTGGCTTCTCTATATCTCTGTTGTTCACCATCCCTGTGACTTCTCGGATCGAAACACCCTTTCCCTAGCCTTAATTTCCCACAGAATTCTTGGATTGGCTAGGATCATACCACACTTCTGATCTCTGGCTAAATGGTGCCTAAAGCCTGCCATGTGGCTCTCCTATTCTTTTAAAGATTTCCAGGGAAGGAAATTCCATGACTTCATTGATGATATGCTTAGTAAATGACTCTGGAATCATGATCATAGTAATTACTCCCCTTGAAGTTGTATGCTGTCCCACATCTGACTTTACTGAATTTTACCCATTGCTCATCTCCAGCATTTCTCCCTGACTGGTGCTCCCTGAAGGGAAGCTTCCCTTCTCTCCCCATTAGAATATAAGCTCCTTAGGGCAGGGACTGATGTCTCTTTTGTATTTGTGTCCACAGTGTCCAGTATACATTAAGTGCTTAACAGATGATTTTTCATTCGTTCAAGAAAGGAAGACTTTATGGCAGCATCAGTCCAGTGAGGTCAGTAGCTCTGCCCAAGACTCAATGTGATCTTATTTCTCTCTTTCAGTGAACTCTTATGGACATCCACAAGCACCCCACCTCTACTCCGGCCCATCACCCATGTACCCAATCCCTACCCAGGACTCTCCAGGATACAACCGTCCAGGTAAGTTAGCTGGAAGTTGGTGAGCTGTTAGCTCATCTGATCACCAGGCCTAAGGGACATCTCATTCTTTGGCTGGTGTCTTCCTTTTCTTCTCTTTGCTTTTTTCTAATAGCCTTCAGAGGACCGTTTAGTACCCCATCTGCTGTGGAGCAAGAGAGGTTTGTAGTATGCTTGTAGAGAACCAAGAATGCCATCTAGGCATTTTTAGGAGGAGAGACCATTTGCCTACAAAAGAGAATTGTATGCTTGGGATGGTTTTTAAAAAAACACACCAGATTTCATTTAGAGTTCCCTTTTTAATGAATGAAAAGAGAACGAAGAATAGATAATATGAAAGCAACAGATAATCTAAAACAATTTATAAGAGTCTTTAGAATGTTTTCAAAGAACAGTCAAAAACAAACGCTGGTACCCATTGACAATGCCTTTGTGCCAAGGTCTGGTCTCTCTTCCCCAGTCCTTGTCTTCTTGTCCTCCTGGTCAGCTCAGCACTGCTTTCAGCAACTTCAAGACCAGTTGGTTTGTAGAGGAGAGAAAGCCCCATATTGCCCTGAGTAATAGACATAGTGGTTAATTCACATGTTGATAACTGAATTGACTGAATTTTACCACCTGAGAACACCCCAGAATAATAATAAATATCTAGCAAGTGCAACAGTTTGTACTAGTTACAAGGTCTTCTCTACGGGTGTTTATTATGCCAGCTAGAAGGAAGTCTCTTTAACCTCTTCCTTTCCTTCCTGACAGCACATCATCTGGTTCCTCGGCCACCTGTCCCACCTCCTGGTTCCAACGAGGAGATCCCTGATGATTTCGACTGGGACTTGATCACTTAGTGTATCACAGACTGAAGAACCCAGGGTCAGTGGTGGTGAACCCTGGCAGAGAATCTAGAAATAATCCCAGTCCAGTTCCCCTTCCCCAAGCCTGTACATAGATATATAGATATATAGATATATATCTATTTCCTCTCTTTCTTTTTTTTCTCTTTGCCAGAGAAGACACTGCAAGATGCTGCCGAAGATAACCCTGCCTTCCCTGTCTTTCTCCCCATTCTTTTATTATTATTGTTATTATTATATTATTGTTATTACTAATAATATTATTGATTACTTTGCTGGCCCCAACCTCCGGCCCCTGGTGCCATGGACCATTGCCATCCCCAGGTTGGGCGGCAGGGCTGTAACAACCAGGGAGCAGCAGGGACTCAAACTTCCACATCTTGGAGATTCAGTGCTAATCCCACCTGTTAGCTCTGGATTGGTTACTGCCCCTATCAAACCTCAGTTCAGGGCTAGAGAGAGTAAGTGGGTGGGCCTAAAGGGCTATGCTGGCATCATTGATCCCAAAGGAGTCTATGAGGTGGTGCTATTTCCTCCCCCATCCTGAAATAGTTCTTGCCCTCCCTCCCCTTCTCCCCTGATGCCCAGTAAGGCCAGGGCTTAAAATCCCAGTGAATAAGAAGCAGGACAAGTAAAAGGTGAGGTAGATGGTGATTGGTGACTGAAATAGGAGGGTGGGATCTCAGGAGCTAAGTAGGGTTTTGATTAGGTAAGCGAAATCCAGAGTGTTGTGAGACTCTTGTAGAGAGGTGGTGATCTATGAGTGTGTCTGGAATTGGATTGCACTGCCATTGAAGTCAAGCACTATCGTGGCCCCCAGCCCACGACACCAGGAATTGGGATTGATCTTAACTAATGAGGGGAGTGAATATAATCATCCCTAATTCGATTTCTAGAAGCGAGTTTCTCTTTTACCTTTTTTTTTCCATTTTAAATCACCTCTTTAAATCCACATCTCATTTATATATGGAAATTGCCATCTTTCTATGTCCACCTCCCACCCAACAAATGTAATATTTTTGTCCAAAGGTCAGTTTTTTCTACTGATCTTCCCTTTGGTCCAGTCATCCATTTGACCTTCCTAGAAGGGAAAGGATCCCATGAGTACCACAAGCATCAGCAGAATCAAACAAATGGCCTTGGGATACAAGGGTTTGGGCTGAGAGGAGAGAAGGTGTCATTGGAAGTACAAGTGGGCAGTTCCTGGCCATTTTAGTTGCAGAGGGAAATGTTCATCTCTTGGAGTTGGAGGTTTTCCTATTGGGTTTTTGAAGAGCACAAAGGCTTAAGAGAGGAATACAGCGAAGGTGGCAAGAGAGAACAGGGCTTAGTGATAACTTATGTCTCTTAACAATTGGAAGTCAACATACGTTGACTAACTCAGTGCTCTTTTGTGCCCAGTGAAAAGTCTATGTTGAGTATTATTCTGGATTTCTGAGGGAAGAGCAAATTCACTTTCACCTCCACCCCATATACTTTCACTTCTAAGTAGGAATGGGTGGAACTAGGGTGAGGCCCTTTTCCACTTCCTGAAGCTCCCCTTGGGGGCCTTCATTCCTGTTCCCCATTCTCAGGATTTCCAAGACATCTGTTCCGACTCTCTGCTTTTTCCCTCCTTCCTTAGAAAGGACTTCAGTTGGGTGTGCATTGTTGCACAATAGAAATAAAATGAGATTGAGGCATAGGGACAGGAAGAACTAGTCTGGGAAGAAGCATTTGTCAGGGAAATGGAGTGGAGGATTAATCCATTGTGTAGCAAAGCGGTATAACTAGGGTGCAACTGGCATAATGTTTCTCATTCTGGAAGGAGAACCTCTCTAACAAGTGGGGCATAGTGTCTGTCTTTTAACTCCGTTTCAGGAATCCAAGGAAGGGGGCCTCCTCTTTTTTGTACTCCGCATCTCCTACACAGATCTCAGTGAGGAGTCCCTACTGCTGATCGCAGCCTCTCTCCCTGTAAATCCCTTTCCCTTTTAGATAAATGCAGCATTTATAAGAGTGGACTTACTTGCACAAGCAAATGTGTCACCTTGACAGCAAATCATCTTTCAGGAAATAGGCGTACTTCAGGACTCTGAGCAATCAGAGGGAGTGGGACCTACTGATCATGACAAGAATCTGGGCGTCGGGTCTTCTGGGTTCCCAGATCCCCTCTGCCAATCTCAGCCCTGTTCAGTTGCATAGGACAAGTCTCTTTCTGTACCTCAGCCCCACCCTACCTTCCCGAGCCCCTAGTGAAATGGAGAAAATACTACTCTTTTGTTGGTTCAAAACTCCAGTGTGTGCTGAAGAGGACGGTTTGCTGAATGTGAAATATAGTTGTCATTGTATCGAGTGATGTGTGATAGCAGGAGCTCACAGGTGGCAGGAAAAGATATGGAAGAGGGGACTGGAAAGTGGTAAGGGGGGAGCAGGGGAGCAAGTAACTGGTGTAGATCCACCCTCCCTTGCCCGTCTCCCTTTAACCCCCATGTATCTGGTTAGGTGATTCCCTCATGACACTCATGATGCTTTGCATCAGTGTGGGCTGGAAAGGGGTAGGGGAGGAGTTTGGCCTCACAATTTTTTTTTGCATGCTTTCTTAATAAAACAAACAAACAAACAAACAAGAATGTTGACCCTTCTTGTGCCAGTGTCAAACTTTAGTTTGGTGAAACACATTTGCTTGAATTCATCTTCAGTCCTTGGGGAGAGTGTGAGGGAAGACAGGAGGGAGGGATTGAGATTGACTGGAGCAGAAGATTCTTGTAGGCTTGATGGCCTACCAAAATGTCAGAACTAAATGGACACGCCCTTCACTTTTTCACTGTTCCATTAGCTACAGTGAAATTTTGCCTAGGTGGTCACCATCTCCTTGGTGTGTGGTACTGGGGACACTTGGCTTCTATTCTGGCACACATGGAAGTTTGAAACAGGACTGGAGCAGTTGGATTCCAGAAAAGCAGAGACTTTCAAAGGTTCCTTGGGTAGAGTACTCCCTCGGAGGTTTCTTTCAAAAGAATACCTTCCTAGGACAATCAAAACTTTTAAGAGGACCTCATCAAATTCACTTCTGCATCATCTTCTGGGCTCCTAAGACATGATCAATTCTAGAAAAACCTCCTTAAGTCTATCTCAAAGAATTCCTAAAGTAGCTATGAGACTCTGAAGGTGGGGGCTGAAGTTCCTATGAACATCATCCACTTGCAGCTCTCTGTGAGTCATTCTCAGCCTTACAAGAAACAAAAAATTGTTTATTCAGACCAACGTTCATACAGAAGACACCAAAAAAGAGCCCCTGCAAACGTTTTGGCATCTAAGAAAATCCCAACAAAAGTGCAACTGAAAGAGAGCTACAGCTGGAATTCTGCACCTTCCCTATGTGAAACTCAAACATGAGCCATTAACGGAATCGTGCAAGTCCCTTCGCCTTCACTGTCCAAATGATAGTGGAGTGTCATGGGGTTTCATAACACATAATTTTCTGTTATTTTCCCTCAGAAGAATATATGCTCTTAGAAGGCAAGGGTTTTTTTTTGTCTTTATTCCCTGATCCTGCAACATAATAGGCACTCACTAAATGGTTACTGAATTCAAATGCATTCTTAGATATCTGGCAACAGGATTGGACCTCATGTCTTAAATATATATGATATTGGCCATTTCTCATTCATTTTTGCATCTCTGTGTCTTATACATAGTAGGTCCTTCAAAGGTTTTTTTAAATTATTAAATGACTAGAGGGAAGTAGAAAGTTGGTGGAGGGTTAGATAATGGTGGAGTGCTACGGTAGAAAGGAGGGAGATGGTGGTGGTGGAGATTTTTGGATAGGAGAATTATGTAGTTGGTTGAAAAGTGGATAGAAATGGATTTCCTGAGGGGCACAGTAGAAATTTGTTGTTGCTGTCGAGTTGTTTTAGCTGCGTCTGATGTTCTGTGACCCTATTTGGTGTTTTCTTGATAAAGATACTGGAGTGGTTTGCATTTCCTTCTCTGGCTTATTTTACAGATGGAGAGTTGAGGCAAGCAGGGTTAAGTGACTTGACACAAGCTAGTAAATATCTGAGGCTGGGTTTGAACTCAGGTCTTCTTTGACTCCAGGGCTAGCACTCTGTGATCCACTGCAACATCTAACTGCCACACAGTAGGCTACTGGAAGTTAATACACTAATAATTTCTTATTAGCAAATTTGATTTGCTAGGCTCTGTATAAAACTTAAAAGTTATGGTCATTTATGTTAATTTTGGCACAGAAGACATGTATATTAATCACATTTACAGGAATCCTGACACTTAAAATACATGTGCATTATTAAACTTTTGAAGGAAATCAATTATATATCATTTTTAAAAAAGCTTAATAGTATGCCTAGGTGTGTTGATGATTAATTTTGAACTGGATGGCAGAATTTTCGCTATTTCTCCCTCTTTCTCCATTTCACATGAGTTTATTGGGAGAAGTAAATTCTGAGTATGGGCAGGAATGCCAGGGGGATGTGAAGTTTGAAATTATTTTAGGCATATGAGTCAATATGGAAGGTTTAGAAGCAGGGAACAAAGGATTTGGAGGATACCAACAGAAATAGACTAATGGTACACAAGTAAAAGGAGAAGGGGAAGGTGGATTATCCAAACCACTGGTTGTCCCTGCTAGCCACTTCCTTGAGCCTGTTCATCGATAAAGACTTGGCCCAGGGGAATTCTGCACTCCTGGAGGTTATGGACATGAACCTCACTGGGTGCAAGTACTGAACTCAGAGTCAACAGTCTTATCCCTTAGCACTGCTTCTCTTTGGGACAACTTCAACTTATTATCTTGTTCGGTTGTGTCTGACTCTTTGTGACCTGTGGACCCTAGCATGCGAGGCCCTTCTCTCTCCCAAAGTCCAAGCTCATGTTCATCGAACGTGTTGGACATCTTTCGACCTGCGGGACTCATCTTCCGATGTCCTATCTTTTAGCATTTTCATACTGTCCATTGGTTTGCCATTTCCTTCTTCAGTGGTTCATGCTTTATCAGAATTCTCCACTATGATCTATCCATCTTGGGTGACCCTGCATAGCTCATAGTTTTAAGCCTCACTTCCATGACAAGGCAGTGATCTAGGGAGGTACCCAGTCAGAAGTCAGCTTTCCTGCCTATATGTATATTGAATGCAGTCTCCTCAAACTACATATGTCATAGGGAGTCTTAGTCATGTGACTTTAGCATTATGGAGTTGACTCCTCACAGAATCGTACACACATGCCCAACTGCATAAAGTGCTTTTATTCTTGGCATAGAATTAACAGACAAATTAATCATACGTAATAACAATAAAACATCTTCTGAGTGGTTTCACATCCATGGTCTTTTCTAGATTCTCGACCATATCCAGAGAGCACATAGGATAAATACAACTCTAGGAAATTCACTATTTCAGTTTGTTTAGTTCCATAGCTGCTCCCCTTTGAGTGAACAAAGGAGTTTTCAGAATTGCAAACTGTAAAGGACCACATGAAAACATTCTTAAGACCACCAATAATAGAGGGGCTGTGAGAAGAAAGGCATCAATGTGGAACTTTACCAGTGACAAAACTATCCATACCCTTTAATGCAGAAATCCTACTACTGTGTACGTACCTCCATGGATGTCAAAGACTGAAGAAAAATCCAGCCTACACCAATATATTCATAGTAGCACTTTCTATGGTAGCAAAAACACATCCAAAAAGCTGGAAATTGTGCCTAACCTAAATCGCAGAATGACTGGAAAAAACTGTAATATATGAATCTGATGGGCAGGGTCTATTTCCTTTGTGAGTTGGCACCTAGCACTGTACTGGCACATAATGGACACTTAACAGATACTTATTGATTAATTGATTCAGGAAAAAATAGGAAGCTATTGTACAGTGTGTCCCAAAAGTCTTAGTATGCTTTTAAGCTTTAGTAGCTTAATAGTCTATGTACTTTGTAAAAGTTTATTAAACTTAACACTTTATACAGGGTGTCCCAAAAGTCTTAGTATAGTTAAGAAGCTGTAGCGTGCACAGTGGCCACACCCTGCTAAAACTGCCTCGGCAGACAGGCTAACCCAGATTGAAGGTAACTGGCAGGCCTCAAACCCACCAGTAAGTTAGGGAAATGCCTCCCCCAAGTATGTGAAGACTTCCCCTGGCAGAATGGGCAGATAATTTGTTCCAATGGCCATGACGGTGGCTGAAGCATGCACCATAGAGCACTCAGAGTTTGGTCAGACGTCAAAGATGCTGAGGTCATCTGCTGCATCCTGGGCCATCACCAGTTATCTTGACTTTTGTCCTGTCACTGGACCTCATTGACTCTAGAAAAGAGAATAAGGTTAATGACTTCAAATAACTCTGCCTCACTTAAATCCAATTCACATGCAAGTCATCACCTCATGAGGCCATTGGTTCTCTTCAAAAAACAACAACGCATGTACTTAAACATTAGTAGCTTAAAACTACACTAAGACTTTTGGGACATCCTATATAAATTGATGCAGATGAAAATAAGCAGAACCAATAAAAGGTGGTTGAATTTTGAAAAGTTGAAAACCCAGTGAAAGTCCTGGAGAACTGATAATTAAACATAACTCCCCTCCAACTAACCCCTTGAAATGGAAAGGCAGGGGACTATTGGACAGAATATTGCCAGATACAGTCACATAAAGGAATATTCAATTATGGGTGTGGGAAGTTGAAATGACTTCAGTATAAAGGCAAAAGGCATCAATAAAACATTTTTAATTTAATAAAATAATATTTAAAGAGCATTACTTGGAGATATATCAATGCTCTATATACACAATAGATGCTCAATAAGTATTTGCCATTTTACTAATTGGTTAAACTCTAGACATGCCCTCATAGGGCATATACACTATGCTCTGCCCCAGTTGTATTCTGTATATCACCCTTTATCTTCAAGGACTTCCACAATTTCTTTTTTCACATTATTTTTATATAAAACATGAATACATCAGCTGTTCATTTTTTCTAGAGCAGAATAGATGATATTAAATTGTGTCAGGGAGAGGATTTAGTTTAGAATGAAGGACTTCAGAATGACAAGAGATTGCAGGCTCCAGGAGTCTAGGAATTTTTGTCTAGGCCAGAACTTGCAGCCAGCCCAGCATCAATGTTTGGAGGGGCAAAGAGTGACCGATATTCCAGCCTTTTAGAATGACGTTTTGGACCCAATCCAGCAGTAGCTGGGCTCATCTGGCCTCCTTTGGATATGAACTTGGTGGGATTAATGTTATGTAAAAACTGTGCTAAGAAAAAAAAATCTATGCTGAGTTGATGCCTTTAGAGCGAAGTGGTATGGTGAGAGTGTGTCCCCAAAGTGTTGAGGGGAGGGATATTTGTGCTTTTGTTCTTGCTATATTTTTGAAAGATAAAAAAGCTCTCCAAAAATCATAAAAGCTAAAAAAATGGCAAGAATAGTTAAACATTAAAATAGGTTTTTAAAAATCAGATTCTCATATGTTTCAATTGCTCTCTAGATCTTATCCTTCACCATCTCTTGCCAGTAAACATTTAACTCTAGTTCTTCTGCATTAAATAAACTTAAGCTTCATATCTACCAGAATTTTAGAGTTCAAAGTGAAATCTTCCAGTACAACTCTTTACAGATGAGGAAATTGGGAGCTTAATTGACTTGTCCAATATCATGCAATCCTATTCAAACATAAGGATTATTATAGATCAGGTCTGACCAGGTTGTTCGGGTATCTCAGGTTCAGAATTGGAAGGAGACAAGACACTTGGCAGCTTACAGAAATTGCTGCAGCAGGGGAAGGACATTCAGAGCACAGAAGGGATATTCATCCAGGATATAACTTTGACTTGTATGAGCATAGCTCTGCTGTAGTGGTGTTAGTAATGCTGCTGGTCTTTGGGTAGAAACCTGAAAGAGAGACTCCAGGCCCTTATGTTCTGGATGATTTTGTACTCAGGAAGTTCTTGAGTACTTATCGAGGAAGCTCCCTCAATAGCTAAAACCTGAGTTTCCTGAGCCAGTGAAATTTCAAAACTAAATTGGGTCCTTAGATTGGGTCCTTAGAATATTGCTCCTGGCACCTAGAATGATTTCTCATGGTTCCCTCTAACCATCCAATTCTACTCCAAATATCCTAGACACCATGACATCTTCCACTTGGAAACATTCCCTAGGATATACCTTAATTGGGGCTGTGGGGTGTCATTGTCGCATCTTCTCACACAGCGGTACTGACAATGTCTTGAGTCAGTGAGGTTTTGTTCTGGGGACAACTAGAAGATTGAACGAGATCTTCACTGAAGGCAGCCTCCAGAATGCCCTGCATGGACTGCCGTGCTTTTTGTCTAAAATCCTTCCCCATGAAGGCATAGAGCAGGGGATTAAGGCAGCTATTGGCAGATGCCAGTGCAATGGAGAGGTTGTCCAATGCCATCACTGCCTTCCCAAGTGAAGTATGTGGAGATGCAAACAATGACAGGATCCCAATAATATGATATGGAGTCCAGCAGACAAAAAAGGCAACTACTACCACTATAGCCACTCTCAGGGTTTTGCTCCTAGATTTAGCAAAGTGACCTCTGTTTAAACGAAAAACGATGAGGGTGTAACAGACCACCATGATGATGAAGGGCAGAAGGAAGCCTACCACCAATCTTGTGACTGTGATTGCCACCAAGGTTGTTGGCAGTTGGTTCTCAATGAATTCATAGCTATAAATAAAATCCAAATAATTTTCTGTCACTTCAGGTATACCTAAAGGATTTCCAGAAGCCCTGGGTAAAGCTCCTGCATTATCATAGGGTAGGATATCAGAGTTTCTCAGTGTATCAGTACTGGAATCATTATTGCTAAACTCAGGTAAAACAATAGGAATTCTTGGTGATTCAGCATGAGGAAGTTTCTCTGGCAGTTCTGACAAATCAGAAAAGGGGTGATGACTATATATGTTAATTGAATCCACAGTGAATGCACTTCCAGAATGACCTCCAGTGACCTTAGCAGAGAAGACGACATTAGGAGTTCTAGGTGTATTAAGGGTGGTAGAAGGCCAGGGATAAGTATCTCTCCTGGAAGATGAAGGATGTAAGGATGTACTTTCCATTGTCTCAGTCAACTCAGATGTAGAAGGGTTCTCAAGTGAGTTTTCTCTTACAAAGCTAGGGTTAAAGTAAATATAATCTTGTGAACTGTACTCCTCGAAGTTGTAGGTACATACAGTATAGTTGTTCTTAGTAAAGGTTTCCCGGTACAAAAACACAGGCATGCACATTGCAAAAGCCAGGACCCAGATGCCTGCACAGAGGGCGAAGGCCAGCCTCACACTGCGATGATTCTGGCACCATATTGGTTGGAGCACTACAGCACAACGGTCAAGACTGATGGCTGTCAGTAGGAAGACACTGGCAAACATATTGAGTATGATGATGAAAGGGATGAGCTTGCATAACAACCAGCCATAGGGCCAATGCCCCTGGAGGACCATGTGAACAAGGGAGAAGGGCACAGAGAGGCAACAGAGGAGATCAGCCACGGTGAGATGGAGGAACCACACTGTATTCACTGTACGCTTCATCTTCAATCCAGTCACCCAGAATACCAACCCATTGCCTGGCAGTCCCAGTAAGAAAGTGAGGCTGAAGATGGCTATGGAAATCATCACTTGAGGCTCCCTCAAGGGCTGGGGAATCAAATCAGATGAACTGGCATTGGTTAGAGATGGAGGCATTCTGCAGATTCTGCAAAAGAAGCATAGGAAATGCAAATTCTAGTCATACCTCCTCACAGATTTCTTGCTCTTATCTAGACTTCTTGTCTTTTACAAATCATGGGTGGACTATCTTCTTTTCTCTACCCTTTCTCTCTTGGTGAGCTCATCTGCTCCTAGAGGTTCAGTTATCATTTCTAAATCTATATATCCGGCCTTAATCTTCCATCTTTAAGAAGGAATACAGTCTTCCTCCCAATCCATTCCCTGTTGCCTAATATGCAATTCTCCTAAAGTTTCATGACAAATCATTCCTTGACATCATCAGGCTAATGGCAGCTCATTATCCCAAATTTTTCTACTTCTTAATCAAGAACTCTGAAATTTTTCTGACTACACCCTCCTATCCTTCCATCACTGCCTATTCATCACCTCTCCTAAACCTCTTCATCCTCACCATGATCTCCAGTCCATCCAACCTTCTCTGTTCTCCCATACAATCTTTTTATCCATTCTGTGGTTTCTTTTTCTTCCCTTTATAGCCTTGACCCAGATGTTGGCTACTTCAACTATATACAATCAACCACACTGAATTCCTTTCCCTCTGTCCTATTGCCACTTTTCCAGAATTCAACCACCCACCTTCTTTATCCCTACACATGAGCTACTGAGTCTTCCCGGAGAATAAATGGGGCTCACTATAAATTTTTATCATCTAATTGCAACTGGACCCTCGCTGCTACCTGATGATCCTTTTATTCTTTCCTGATTGGCTATCATACTCCCCACACCAGCTATTGTAAGACTTCTCTCTTTTCAGACGTCCTGTACCACTTCCTCTTGACTTCCTCTTAGCAGACTTCACTTCCACTTTCCTGGAAACCACACCTCAAAATACTTCTTCATCAGTCTCCATTCTCCTCTCCTTTGTTCAGGCTCTAATGAAGCCTGTTCCTTGCTAAGATTATTCCTTTCACTTATGACCTTGATTTCATCCTTCCTGTCATCTGTTGGAAGTTTGCCCCTTTGATCATTTTATATTTTTCTCATCTTCAATCTGTGCTTGGCCACTGTTTCTTTCTTTCCCTGTTTCACATGTCTTCTATCCTTAAAAAAAGACTTCAGTTGACCCTGCCAACCCCTTAAACTATCATTCCTAGTTATCTTCTCTCTTTCTTTCAAACCCAAACTCCTAAGAAAGCTTTGTCTATACTCATTGATCCCATTTCCTTAATTCTCACTTCTCAATTCACCACTCACTTTTCCAGTACATATTCTCCTACATTAGCTTCTGTGACAGTGCTGTGTTGGTTCTCATCCTACCTGCTCCTTAGTATCATAATCTTCCATCTCACTAAGTGTAGAAGTCCTTCAAAGCTCTATTTTGGGTCCCTTTCTCTTTTTCTCTAGATGCATGGTCTCCTTTGGTCATTTTATCAGCTCTCATGTGTTCAATGCTCACTTCTACAGAGATGACTTTGAAATCTGTATGTCCATCCCCAATCTTGCTCCGGAATTTCAATCATATATTATCAATTGCTTGCTATATATCTCCAAGTGGATGTCCCATAGGCATTTCAAACTCATCATGTTCAAAATGGAATTTATTATATTTTCCCCCAAACCCATTTCCCTTCCATTTTTGTTGACAAAACTACCTTCCTTCCAGTCATCCACATGTATAACTTTGAAGTTATCTTTGACTCTTTCCTTTTCCTCAATACTCATATCTTATCAGTTGCCAAGTTTTACGTATTGTACATTTTTATCATTGCTCTCATCCATCACTTTCTCTCTACTTAAACCACAACCATCTTAGTCCAGACTCTCATCACCTCTTCCTTCACACAGCTGCAAAACTGATGTTTCTAAAATACAGATTTGACCCTGTTGCCCTTTTACTCAGAATTTCTTAATGGCTCCTCAATACCTTGGTGAAAATACAAATTCCTCATGCTTGACATTTCATGTCTTTACTTTGTGCCTTTGCACAAGTGGTCTCCCTTGTCTGAAAGGCTCATCTTTCTCACTTCTGCCTCTTGGAATCCCTACCTACTTTCAAAGAACAACTCAGGCACCATCTCCTAATGAGGTGTTTCTTGATTCTCCAGTTACTAACACACTCTCCCTCCTCAAATTATATTGTACAGTGGAATGCAAATTACTTGAGATAAGCAATTTGGAGGGGGATAGAAGGGCAATATTTATTTTAGGAAAAAGGAGCAAATCACATTCTTAAAAATCTGAAATCTTAAAATCATCTATTTATTATAATACACAGGATGATCCTAGAATCTCATTATAAATGAAAATTTGAACAATGACCAAACACCTTTTCTTTTACCACTGAAAATGTACCTTAGCAGAAGAATGGGGTAAGCAATTTTGGTGGTTTAATTTTGTGACAGCAGTGATCTTATGTACATATTTCTACTGATAATAGGCTGGCTCAAAATGTCTGATCTTGATCAGGTGAAATTGATTTAAGCTGGTTTCTTTACCTTTAGTAAGTTTTCTGTCAGTGGAGTAGGGGATTTTGTGCACATTGTTTCATTGTTCTTTTGGTCTGTTTTTTTATTCCATAATTTAAAGAGTAGACATTACCTTAGGAAACATGCAAAAGTTATAGCTCATAAAGAGAACACATCACTGACTGTTAGGGGCATTTCAGTGGCTATTGGTGTGGAGAAGTCAAATGTTTCCATTATCAATCAAACCCACAATGGAAAAGGATTAATTTAATTGAAGCTCAACAGACAGTGAGGTTGAAAATTCAAAATAATACCAATATTTGATCAACTATTGTGCAAAAATAACCTAATTAATCCTCAGAAAATAAGCAAAGACCTTCAGAGAGACCTGGTAGCCAGAGAGACTGTAATTGATTTTTCTACTGATTCTATACCTGTGGCATAGGTTTATTGAAATTGTAAGAAGAGTGCAAAAACCAGGTATTTTTTTTAAAGCTGCTAACAAGTGCTATGAAGAAAAAAAACCTTGTTTTGGAGAAGACAATACGAATACTGGATTATTGACAATTGGATAAATGTAATTTTTACTGGGGAAAATAATTTTTTTTTCATTTGAGATCATGCCAAAACTATTGGTATAATTAGTCCAGTTGTGCCTGTAAAATACAAGTATCTTCTTCAGGTTTTAACATATCCTCCCAAAATATTTTGGAGATTTAAAAATTTTCATTGGGCCTAGCTGTCCTATCTCCATTGAAAGAATGATGAACTCTGATAAATATCTTGCTATCCTGAGAAGCAGAATTGTTCTGGATAGAATCCTGCAGCACAAACTTGCACTATACCTCACATCATGGGTAGTTGAGAAATTTATCTAAGAGATGGAGCTAACTGTTTCAGTGGCCTGAGAACTTACTTGACTTAAACCCCCTGAAAACCTATGACTTACTGTAATTCCAGAGAACTGATAATGAAGCAAGCTACCCTATCTCCTGATAGAACGATGATGGATTCAAGGTATAGAATGGGACACACATTTTTTTTTACCATGATCAATGTGTAAACTTGTTTTGCTCAATTATGCTTTTTGTTGTAAGAACTTGTTTTTCTTTTTCTTTTTTTCAGTTGGGAATGGGGGTTGATGGTGGGAGGAGGGAGGCTAATGATAGTGTTGTTAAAAGAAAAGAAAACAGGATCCTTTAGGTATATAAATGAAAATGCATAGAAGAGTATAGAAAGATGTTCAGAAGAAAAAAGGTAAGCAGGACAGCTTTGAAAATAAAATGTTGACATTTGCGTCATTGAATGGAAATGGTTAAATAAATTGTGATACATGAATGTAATTGAATATTACTGGAGCATAACAAAAATGAAGACTTTAACAATGACCAAATAGCTTTTCTTTTACCACTGAAAATGTACCTTAGCAGAAGAATGGGATAAGCAATTTCGATGGGGCTTTATTTTGTAACACAATAAATACAGAGATGTTTGAAAAGGCTTATGTGAACTGATCCAAAGTTAAGTAAGAAGAGCCAGGAAACCATATACACAATAACTACAATAATATGAATGACAGCCACAAAACAACAAAAACCCACAAAAATAAAAATGATAAAAGATGAATATTGTAAAATTATAAAGAACAAATTTGGCCCCAAAGTCAAGATGTAAGAAGACACTCTTCTCTTTCCTTTTCAAGATGGGGGGAGGTTCTCAAATATGGATTGTTGCATATAGTATCAAATATTTCAAGGTATTAATATTTTTTTTTGTTTTTTTTCACTTCCACTTTTTTCTTTTTTTAGAAAATTTTTTTTATTATAAGAGATGGTTCTGTAGGGGGCAGAAGGGAAAATAAGAAATGTAAGCAGTGTAAACAAAAGATATTAATAAAATCTATTGAGAAAGTAACCTGTTGAATTTGTCGTATGCTTTTAAAAAAACAAGCTATGTAATAAATATTCACAGTTTCCTATGTAATCTTTTTTTCTGTTCTATTTTGTAGATAGAAATGTTACTTTTGTGTGTGTTTGTTAAGTGAAGAATAAAAAAAGGAAACTTGTGAGTTATAATCGAGGCTAGATTTTGAAAAGTGGATTGTTAAAGCTATACTTAATCTATAATTTGATATATTGTTTTATGATCAAGATTTAACAGATAATGTGTCAAAATCTTGTGAACTCAATGTCAAATTTTACAAAACAAGTAACTGCAACAAAAGGAGGCCTTATTGCATATTAAGTTTTTAAAGATGTAAAACTTTGTAAGATTTATTGTACAAATCAATACATTTAATTATTTTACTTTTTCCCAGTTAATTTGCACACTACAGTATATGCTTCATATTTACATACTTGTGTGCATGAGTAGAAAGTAAATTCCTTGGGGACAATGAGTATTCTTAGTGCCTTGCACTTTGTAGGGAGAAATATTTCTTGGATTGTATCAAATTAGTGGACTATAATCATATCTCTCCAAATGTCTGCTGGACATTCAATTCACTTCATTCCAACAAGCATTTAAGTACTTCTTATGGGCTAGGCATTTTATTGGGAGCTGGGGATACAAAAAGAAAAAGAAAACTACCTGCTCTCAAAGAACTTACATTATCTTGGAATGAAACAACATAGACACAAATTCAAAGTAATTTTCATGGTTGAGGGTGGATAGGAATTATTAATAATTGAGGAAAATAGGAAAGACCTCTCTTTCAGGATTGAACTAGGCCTTAAGGAGAGGTAGAGATTTTAAGACACAGACAGGAGGAAAGAACCTTCCAGGCACTTGTATAAAGTCATAAAGGCAGGAAGTAGAATATCCTGTATGGGTAATAGGTATTATGTAACCATATAGATTTATTTTGTTATTTTGCCTTTTTTAATCCCTTACATTTCAATCAATTGATTCTACCTTGATGACATCTCTTACATGTATCCCTTCTTTCCACTCACAATGCAATCACCCTAGATCAGGCCTTCATCACCTCTTACTTTGATTCAGTTCAATAAGTATATGTTATTTTTTGTAATCATGCAAAACACATTCATAATAGTCATGTTGTGAACGAAAACATAGACAAGGAAAAAAAAAACTCAAGAAAAATAAAGTTAAAAAAAGTAGGCTTCAATCTGTATGCAGACACCAACAGTTCTTCCTCTGGGGATGGATAGTACTTTTCATCATAAGTCCTTCAGAGTTTTCTTGGATCTTGTATTGCTGAGAATAGTTAAGTCATTCACAGATGATCATCTTACAATATGGCTGTTACTTCGTACATGGTACATTTCACTTTGCATCAGCCCATGCAAATCTTTCCAGGTTTTTCTGAGAGCATCCTGCTCATCATTTCTTATAGTACAATAGTATTCTATCACAATCACATATCACAGCTTGTTCAGCCATTCCCCAATTGATGGGCATCACCTCCATTTCTAATTCTTTAACCCCCAGAAAAGAGATGCTATAAATATTTTTGTACATATTGGTCCTTTTCCTTTTTTTTTTTATCTCTTTTGGGATACAGACCTAGTAGTGGTATTGCTAGGTCAAAGGGTATGCATGGTTTTTATAGCCCTTTGGGCCTAGTTCCAAATTGCTCTACAGAATGGTTGAATCAATTCACAACTCCACCAACAGTGTATTAAAGTCTCATTTTTTCCATGTTCTCTCCAACATTTGTCATTTACCTTTTTCGTCCTATTAGCCAATCTAATAGAACTATCTTAATTTGCATTTCTCCAATCAATAGTGAGTTAGAGTATTTTTTCATATGGCTATAGATAGTTTTGATTACTTCATTTGAGAACTGATCATATCTTTTGATCACTTATCATTTGGGGAATGGCTCTTATTCTTATTTTTATAAATTTGACTCAGTTCTCTATATGTTCAGAGAAAGTTGCTTCAAAATTTTTTTCACAGTTGCTATTTCTGTTTCCCTCCCTCCTATTTCTCCCCACTCCACCATTTATTCTATTCTCTCTCTCTCCTTTCACCCTGTCTCTCCTCAAAAATGTTTTACTTCTGACTACCCCCTCCCCCAATCTGCCCTCTCTTCTATCACTCCACCCCAGCCCTTCTTTTATCCCCTTCCCATCCTACTTTCCTATAGGGTTAAGTAAGACAGATTTCTATACCCAAATGAGTGGGTATGTTATCCCCTTTTTGAGCCAATTCTGATGAAAGTAAGGTTTATGCATTCCCCCTCACCTTCCCCTTCTCCCCCCTCATTGCAAAAGCTTTTTCTTGCCTCTTTTATGTGAGATTATTTACCTCATTCTACCTTTCCCTTTTTCTTTCTCCCAGTACATTCCTCTCTCACCCCTTAATTTTATTTTTTAATATCAGCCCTTCATATTCAACTCAGACCTGTGCTCTCTGTCTATAAATACTCCTTCTAACTACCATAATAATGAGAAAGGTCTTATGAGTTACAAAGATCATCTTGCCATGTAGGAATTTAAACAGTTTAAACTTATTAAGTCCATTATGATTTCCCTTTCTTGTTTTTTTATGCTTCTCTTGAGTCTTGCATTTGAAAGTCAAATTTTCTATTCAGCTCTGGTCTTTTCATCAAGAATGCTGGAAAGTCCTCTATTTCATTGAATGTCTATTTTTTTCCCCTGAAAGATTATACTCAGATTTTCTGAGTAAGTGATTCTTGATTGTAATTCTAGCTCCTTTGTCCCCTGGAATATCATATTCCAAGTCCTCTTATCCTTTAATATCGAAGCTGCTAAATCTTGTGTTACCCTGATTGTGGCTCCACCATACTTGAATTGTTTCTTTCTGGCTGCTTGCAATACTTTCTCCTTGACCTGGGACCTCTGAAATTTGGCAACAATATTCCTAGGAGTTTTCTTTTTGGGGTCTATTTGAGGAGGTGACCGGTGGATTCTTTCCATTTCTATGTTACCCTCTGTTTTTAGAATATCAGGGCAGTTTTCCCTGATAATTTCTTGAAAGATGATATCTAGGCTCTTTTTTTGATCATGGCTTTCATGTAGTCCAATAATTTTAAAATTATCTCTCCTGGATCTATTTTCTAGGTCAGTTGTTTTTACAATGAGATATTTCACATTGTTTTCTGTTTTTCATTTTTTGGTTTTGTTTTATAGTTTCTTGATTTCTCATAAAGTCAGTAGCTTCAATTTGCTCCATTCTGATTTTCAAGGAATTATTTTCTTCAGTGAGCTTTTAGACCTCCTTTTCCTTTTGGCCAATTCTGCTTTTTAAGGCATTCTTCCCCCCATTAACTTTTTGGACCTCTTTTACCATTTGACCTAGTCTGTTTTTTAAGGTGTTATTTTCTTCAGTATTTTTTTGTGTCTCCTTTACCACGCTGTTGACTCATTTTTCGTGATTTTCCTGCATCACTCTCATTTCTTCCCAATTTTTCCTCTACCTCTCTTACTTGAGTTTCAAAATTCCTTTTGAGCTCTTCCATGGCCTGAGACCATTTCATATTTTTCTTGGAGGCTTTGGATGTATGACCTTTGATTTTGTTATCTTCTTCTGAGTGTGTGTTTTGATATTCCTTGTCACCATAATAACTTTCTGTAGTCAGAGTTTTTTCCCCTGTTTTTTGTTCATTCCCCCAGCTTATTAGTTGACTTTTAAGTCTTTGTTAAAGTAGGGCTCTGCTTCCGGGGTGGAGGGTGCACTGTCCCAAGTTTCAGAGGGTTTGTGCAGCTGTTTTCAGAGATGCTTCTAGGGACATGTAAGTTTTCAGTTCTTCCATGGTGGTATGGTCTAAAGAGAAGTGTTTACTGCTCTCCTGACCTGTGCTCTGGTCTGTTAGAGACCATAATCACTCTTTTCTGTCCTGCAACTGTGAGGAGGGTCCTCACTCCACAGTGGCTGTAAGCTCTGCTATATTAGTGCTTCTCCTCACCCTGGGACTGCCACCCAGGACTCAGATCCGAGTATGGGCAAAGCAACAGAGTTCTGCCTCAGTGCTAGCAAAAAGACCCCCGGAATCTCTGACTAGTTTTTCAACCCCCTTACTGTCTTTGGACTGAGAGCTCTGGAAGCAGCTACTGCTGCTGCTGATTCAGTCACTCTCAAGACCTGTTTCTGGTTTGCTTGGGTGACGCTGTGCTGGCAGGACCTGTGCTGGACTGCGCTCCTGTGTCACCCTGGTGCAACAGACTTTTCCTGCTGATCTTCCAAGTTGTCTTGGTCTGGAAATTTGTTTCACTCCATCTTTTTGTGGGTTCTGCCTGCTCTAGAACTTGTTTAGTTATTTTTAAAGGTATTTGGAGGGTTTTGGGGGAGAGCTCCGGTAAGCCCCTGCCTTTACTCCGCCATCTTGGCTTTACCTCCAATAAACGTGTTAAACACTTAGTTGGGGTGGGGGAGGGAGCAGTTAGATGGCTCAGTGAACAGAGTGCTAGAGTTAGGAAGCCCTGAATTCAAATCTAGCCTTGGACACTTAGCTGTATGACCCTGGGCAAGTCACTTAACCTCTGTTTGCCTTAAGCCACTGGAGAAAGAAATGGTAAAACAGTCCAGCATCTTTGTCAAGAAAACCCCAAGCACAGTATGATCCACAGGGTCACAAAGAGTCAGACATGACTCAACAACAACAACAAAGCACTTAAACTATGTTCATGGCAATGAGGTCTCACTCAGACTGTTGCAGTAGCCTTCCTACCAATCAATCTCCCTGTTTCTAGCCTCTCTCCTTTCTAGCCCTTCACACATGTTGCCAAAATAATCTAATCACAAATCTGACCATGTTACTCCCTGCTCAGAAAATCTTCAATTTTGTCTCTGGGATAAAATATGAATTCCTTGGCCTAGCGCTTAAGATGCTCTCCAGTGTGGTTTCAATCTACTTTTCCAAACTAATTTGGCATTATTTGATTCATTCATTTGATTTTATAGCCACATTATATTACTAGTTATTTTTTGAACTTAACATGCCACTCCGCATATCTATGTATTTGTATAGACCAATTCCTATGCCTGGAATGAACCCTCCTTTCACCTATGTTTCTCATAATTCTCATTACCCTTAAAGGTTCAGCTCAGATGTTACCCACTTTGTATAGCCTTCTCTGATTCCCATTCTCACTCTTCATTCTGGATTCTTCCTCTGCCACCACTATTACTCCCTCTCTTGTATCATATACAATATCAGAGTCTTCTTTCCCACTGCCCCTTAAATTCACCTTCTCCCATTGTAAGTTCCTTGAGAGCAAGGACCGTTTTGTTTCTGACTTTGTACTCCTAAGATCTAGTGTAGTGCCTTGCACATAGTAGGCATTTAATAAAAACTTTTTGAGTTTAATTGTTTGGTGAATTATTCTCACCTCACCACAGATAGACCCAGAGACCTGACAGGATCTCAAAAGTTCATTTTTACCTCTGTAGAATGGTACTTAAATAATCCCTCAGGTATTTTAAATTACTTTTAAAAAATCTCCATCAATTGAAATGCAGTAACCTTCCTCAGAAAGCCCCCTCTCTCCTGCATCTTCAATCTGTCCTCATTGTATCCTTTCTCTACTCTCCATAAGCATTCTCCAAGGCCTACTATATGAGAACATTTTTCTCCATGTTGCTACACTCCAAGTCCTATCTCTTTCTTTACAGAATCAGATTTCTCAAGAGTATTCTGTCCTCCTGACATCTGTTTCTTCGCCGGACAGTCATGCTTTAACTCCTTGAAGTTTGGTTTCTTCCCCACTGCTATATTGAAATTTCTCTCTCACAGGTCATTAATGACCTCCTAGTCAACAAATCCAATGATTTTTTCCCTCAATCCTTGTTATTTTAGCAGCATGTGACACGGTTGCCCATCCTGTCCTTCTTTAAACTCCCGAATTTGGCTTCTGTTACCTTGGAATGTCTTGGTTCTTCCCTTACCCCATTCTTGGGACACTCCCCAAGGTTCTGTTTTCAGCCTATTCTCTGTCTATATGCTCTTCCTCCATGATCTTATGTGATCCCACATATTCAACATCATTACGCAGTTGATTATTGAATAGATATCTTCAGTCCTGACCTCTGAACCAAGGTTCAGTCTTGCCTTTACAACTACTTACTGAATATTGCCACTTCTGTATCTTGTTGGCACCTCAAACTCAACGCATTTAAAATAAACTCATATTCCATCTCAAATTGACTCCTACTGCTGATCTTCCCTTTTCTCTTAATGTTACTACCATTTTTCTAATCAGTCAGATTTTAGACTTTGAAATAACTTTTATGACTTTTTTCCTTTTTCTTCAATAGTCCATATCTAATCACTCTCCAAGTCCTGTCCACTTTCATTTGTCACATTTCTTTCTATTTCTAAGACTATCACCCTAGCTCAAGCCATGGCCACTATTATTTAATATCTGGATCATCTCAATAATCTTCCAACTATTCTTTGAATACTCCCTCCCTCCCCTGTAATCAGTGGTGTACTGGTAAATGTTTAACAATCAGCTAACTGAAAAAAAGTAGAAACAATACACTGTTAAGTTTAATCTGCAATATTAACTTTTCTCCATCACTTTCTAAAGTCTAGACAATCAGCAAAACAACAAATTGAGTCCAGATTTGTAATGTATGCCTGTTTCTGATGTGTAAATACTCACATAAAATTTAACAGTCAGCTCTAACAAGATGGCTCCAGCACACTCCTGTCTATTTAACTGCCTTGAACACTAAAGCCAGATTGGTCTTCCCACAGCACTTTTGATCATATTTCCTCACTCAAAGAAACTTTAGTAACTTCCCATTTCCTGCCAGATAAAGTTCAAGCTCCTTTGACATTTAAGACACACCCGAATTTGACCACAACCTGATTTTCCGGACTTTCTCTACTCTCAGGACGCATTAGATGAATCATTATTCATTGTGTATATCTATGTAAGTATATATTATATGTATATAATATATTACATACACACATGTCTGTATATCTGTCTATACCTATGCATATATCTACATATACATAAATATATATTCATGTTTATGTATGTATGCATGTTTCTATCTGTGTATGTCTATATTTTTTGTATCTGTATCTCTATATCTATACCTCTGGCTCTATCTGTATATATCTATATCTATTATCTACATTTATATCTACAACTGGATCTCTTTTTCTGTCTATATCTCTACTTGTATCTCTCTCTTGTGCTTTCTAGCTCTCTTCCTTATTCTTGTTTGAAGGAGGCAGTTGTGATTTAGTGGAAAAAGTCAGTGGATGTTTAATCAGAAGGACCAGATTTGAGTCGTGACCCTCCTACTTAATAGCTATGTAACTTTGGGCAAGTCGCACAATCTCTCTGAGTCTTAGTTATTTCATCTGTAGAATAGGGACAATATTATACAGATTATCTATCCCACAGAATTATCATGACGAACAAATGAAATATGTGCAAAGTATTTTGAAAACACTCCTCCATGAAGCAATTCTTCACCTAGAAGTGATTGTTTCCCACTTTAACCTCCTTTATTTCTTTATGCCACTCATAGGGTCATAATTTTAAGTGAAAGGGGACTTCATGATCAATTGGCTCAAACATTTTATTTTCCAGTTGTGGAAACAGAGGCCTAGAGAGATAAAGTGACTTTCTCAAAGTCACATAGGCAGTAAGGAGTAGAGTGGGGATTTGATTTCAAATCCTTGGACCCCCAAATTAGTATTCTTTTCCCTATTTCATACTGCCTCTCTGGTCTCAATCACATACTGCTTAGTATTATAATTATTTATGTAGCTTCCTCCTCACCCCTCCTTAATTTTAAGTTCTTTTGGGGTAATAACTGTGCCATTTACCTTTCTATTTCCATAATTCTGGCATGATGTTATACATGTAGTAGATCTCAGTATTTGTCGAATAAATGCTTCAAAATTTTTTTTAATTAAAAAACTCCTTTTCCTTTTGGCTCCTCAAGGCTCCTTGAGTTACAACATAAGTCCATTTTCATAGCCTTAATGCTGCCTCACCAAGTTTTAAGATGCTTCCTTGTCAAGTTTCCCTTTGCTCTTTTCTTCTCTTTTTTTAGTTCCTTATTTTAATCTAGTATGTCAACATTTTTTCCTTTTTTAGATGTTCCAAAGATATTTTTGTAAATTGAAAACATTTCTGCTGTATCGGCAAATGCTGACACCAAGGTGTTTGACCATTAGTAGACTAGATGGGACACCAAGTCAAGAAGTTCATGGACAAAGAAACACCAAAGGTCCCTTTCACTTAAAATCTATGATCCTATGCATGGAATAAAGAAAGGTCCTTTCTAACTTTGAAGTTCAGTGTTTCTCTAATTCTGTCTCATTGTTCTGCCAACTCAGCTCTGAGTTTCACCAATGTTTCTTCCACCCTAAAGTACATGTACTCATAGTCTAACAAAGAATCAAGGAAATAGATTAGAAACATAAAAGTGGAAAGGAATTTAGGATTTAGAAACTTGAAGGGATCTCAGGACAGTTCTAGTTTGATTTCTCCTTATTTTATAGATGAGGGGCCAGGGACCTAGGAGCCCAGAGAACTAAAACAGTATGAACCCTGCCAGTGAAAGATAAAATTAATTAATTAAGCAACTTGCCCAGGAAGGCCAGTAGGAATCACAGATAAGCAGGACAGCTTTGAAAGTAACATGCTTGATTTATTATACTACTTTTAAGGAAAGCAAAGGCTACATAATAGAGTTTTGTAGGTGCATGTATGACCTTCTCTTTCTGTTCTATTGTGTATATGGTATCACACATTTTAATTTATGTTAAGTTCAGAATTTTGCAAATGATAGAGGATGGAGAGGAAAAGAAGGGAAAGCAATTAACTGACTTTAGTCAAAGTGGAATGATAAGGACTGGAGAAGAAGCAAGCTAGTAACTCAGAAGACTCTAAGCGATATGGAATACAAACTGGCTTACATAATATGTATCTTCCTTCCAGAAAAGAAATTTTTTTATAGACCAGGATTAAAATGACAAGTCTTTAAATATCAGACCAAATTTATATGTACATATCTATATTTTACTTTAGTGGGTAGAGAGAAGGGGTCAGAAAGTGTTCTTATGGTAAAGTCCCTTTGAAGAATTTAGTAATTTTGAACATTTAAATTTTATTTTTTAACCTGATAACTTAAAAATGAATAAAAACCCAAAACCCAATTTTTCCACTGTTTAGAAGAAGCAGTGGTGAGAGAAAAATAGTGTAAGGTATGCATTAATTGAATGAGAGGGGAGGAAATAGGCAATGGGGAAAAGAACAGAAGATACAAAAGAGGGAAATCTAACAAGAGAGGGGCAATGTCTAAAGGAAGATTATAGATTATTAAAGAGTTGGGAGACAAGAGCAGCAACGAAAACTTGAACATGAAAGAGAAGTAGTTTTGCTGGAGAGAGGCAGAGACATAAGAGATAGAGTTCCCTAGGATAAACTAATGAAGAAAAAAAGACACCTCAGGAGTTCATGGAAAAAAGTGATTGGTGGTGATGAGAATCAAGAAGACAAAGGGAAGGAGAGACGGAGATGGACATAAGGAAATGGAAAGACCCAAACAGGTGAATCTAAGTTGCTTACCAAAGGGCAGTGGCTTGTATGTAGTTGGGAGCAGGATTCAGTCTAAATCTAGAAGTCCTTGCCACAACCCTCTCTGGCTCTCACCAGAGAGTATATCTGGTATATTTAGGAACTTAGGTTTTTTTTCCCTAGTGAACAATAGTCTGTGTTTTTTTTAAAGGAGCCATGTCTGGCCCCTTTGCTGTTGCTTTGTGGTATAATCTAACAGGAAGGGTCAAAATGAGTCATCTCCAAATTTTGCAATTTTGCTCAGATAACAGAGGTGGAAGAAGATGAAGAGTTGTTAGAGGAAGGTTTAATGTGTGGTTCTCAAAAAATATAAAGAAATGTGTTATAAGACATGAATTTTGCATATATGTGCTGCCTGTATTCCAGGGAGATTATATACTGAAGCACACATACATATAACAAAGTTTTTGTATACAAACACACAGAATCATTTTTGGGTAAACTGGAGGGAATTAAACATTACTGATTCCAGCTTAGTTTCCTGAACACATTGCAAAAGCTCATTGATAGACCTGAGGAGTGTTTTTTTGCTCGTTTAGTTCCAATGGAATATTATAAAGATTGGCAAAAATAATTGTCACTTTTTTCTTTTGATACCTTTGGGATAAAGTACCTAGAGAAATGTAGCACTACAACCCAAATGTGGAACCCCTGTAGTCAAAGTACCCCTGGTTCAAAGTACTCTGTGGCTCCATATCCACTCAAAACCGTAGCTCCAAGGTACCACTGTAATTACTTTTAAAACTAGTCAGTCAGAGGACACAATTGGTTCAAAGCCAATGAAATGGCATAATAGAAAAAACATTTTGGTATTGATAAGCATAGAACAGCTAGAATCCACGTGTGATCTCCTGAAAGAAACTCCAAAATAAAAACTCCCAGGAACACTAAAGCCCACTAAAGATTTTCCAGGTCAAAGAAAAATTAATACAAGCAGCTAGAAAGAAAAAATTCAAGTACTGAGGAGCCACAGTCAAGATCACACATAATTTAGCAGTCACCACTATAAAATAATGGAGAGCTTAGAATGTCGTATTCCAGGATGCAAAGGATATAGATTTACAAACCAATAATAACTTATCCAACAAAACTGAGTGATATCCTATGGAGAAAAATTTTACTTTTAATAAAATAAATGATTTCTAATAATTTTTTAATGAAAAGACCAGAAGTGTAGAAATGTTTAATTGCAAACACAGGTATCCAAGAGAAACACAAAAATGTTAGCACAAATTAACAATCATAAGGGACTAAACAACTAAACAGTTTATATACTAATTTAGGTATATAATGCATGCTTCTACTCAGAACCCTATTAACATCAAGGGTTATAGAAGAAGTTTAAGTAGAGAGAGGTCCTGGGAGTGGTTTTGTTAAGTTTGATGATCTTAAAAGCAGAATAGATAAGGAGGAGAAGAGGAATACACTATGAGGGGAGAGAAAGGAAGGTTAAGGAAAATTATCTCACATAATAAGGGTCTGCAAATAGAAGTCTATACAAAAAAGGAGGAAGGGGTGAGGGGAGCAGGTGATACAAACCTCACTCTCACCTGAACTGGTCCTAGGAAGGAAGGATAGATACATAGGGTTGGGTACAGAAATGCTAAATAGGGAAACAGGAGTGAAAGGGGAGAAGGTTACCAGTGATCTCTTTGTTGTTAAATCCAATGCCTTTTTCCCAATCCTCTTTCTCCTTGACATCTCTACAATCTTTGACATTGTTGATTATGTTCTCTTCCTTAGTATTCTCTTTTCTCTAGGTTTTCAGATACCACTCTCTCCTGGTTCTCCTCCTACCTATCTGACTGCTCCTTCTCAACTTTTCAACTAGATCACATCCTCTAACCACAAGTGTCCTTCAGAGCTCTGTCCTGAGCCCTCTTCTCTTCTCCCTCTACACTACTTCACTTGGTGATCTCATCAGCTCCTATAGATTTTAATTACCACTCTATGCTGATGATTCTCAAGTCTACGTATTCTCCCCCAACCTCTCTACTGTCCTCTAATCTCACATATCCAATTGCCTTTCAGACATCTCATACTGGACATCCAGTAGACATCTTAAACTAAAACTGTTAACTCCCTCCTCTATTGTTGTAGAGGGCAACACCATCCCTCCAGTCCCTCAGACCCACATCCTCAACTCACTCTCACACGCACCACAAATGTTGCCAAGGCTTGTCAATTTCACCTTTTTGACATCTTTTGAATATGCCTCCTTCTTTCCTCTGTAGAGTGCAGGCTCTCATCACTTCATACCTGGAGCATTGCAATGGTCTGCTGGTGGGTCAGCCTGCTTCAAGTCTTTCCTTACTCCAATCCAGTCTCCATGCAGCTACCAAAGTGGTTTTCCTAAAGCTCAGTTCTGGCCACGTCCCTCCCCACCCCGCCCCTAATCGATAAACTCCAGGGTCTCCTTATTGCTCCCAGAATTTAAAGTCCTTCGTATACTAACCCCCTTCTACTTCTCCAGTGTTCTTATACCTTACTTCTCACCATATACTCTTTGATCCTGTGACACTGACCTCCTGACTGTTCCAGAAACAAGATACTCCATCTCTTGGCTCCTGGCAGTTTCCCTGGCTGTTTCCGATGCTTGGACCACTCTTCCTTCTCCACTCTGACTCCTGGCTTCCCTCGCTTCTTTTAAATCCCAACTAAATTCTCACCTTCTACAGGAAGCCTTTCCCAGTCCCTCTTAATTCCAGTGCCTTCCCTCTGTTAAATATTTCCTATTTATCCTGTATATAACTTGTTTTGTACATATTTGTTTGCGTGTGGTCTCCCCCATTAGATTGTAAGCTTCTTGTGGACAGTGACTGCTTAGCATAGTGCCTGGAACATAATAGATACTTAATAATTATTATTGATTCATATTTATTAATTGATTGAGGAGGAAAAAGGGGGAATTAGAGGGAAGGTAGATTAAGGGAAAGATTAGTCCTAAGCAAATATACTCTAAGGTTGTACAAAAATATTTATAGCAGCTCTTTCTTTGTGATGGCAAAGAATTAGAAACTGTATACACACACACACACACACACACACACACACACACACACACACGCACGATGGAATACTATTCCTGCCGCTGGCTCTCTCTTCCATTGGTGTCTGCTGTGCATAAAGTGCTGGCAGGTCCCAGGCTTAACTGTATCCCTAGGTACAAAGCACCAAGCTCTTCGAGGTTATCCAGGATGACTCATATCAGTTTACTAGGGCTCCTAGGCTTGAGGACTGGTCACTGCTTTCTTGGTATAAGCTTTACATTTTTGCTGTTATTGCTTCTTATTCCCTCATTTGTGGCACTTAACCATCCTGAAGTCTCTGTGCTATGATCTTCTGGTTCCATGTGCTTGTATGTTTGACTACCCTGAGAATTCTTGTAGAGGGCACAGATTATTGAAGCCGTGAGGTCTCTGAGTACCTTGACTGCCTGGTTCCTCTCTGTGGGACCCTTTCTCAGTTTTGCAGGCCCCTGGGCAGTCCCCTCTATCAAATAAGACTGGATAAAGGGAGCCTCAGACACCCTGACTGTGGGAACCATGGAAGTCTCTGTAGAGACCACCTTCCAACAGGAAAGGCTTCAGGCCATTGCGGAGAAGAGAAAGAAGCAAACTGAAATTGAAAATAAACGGCGGCAATTGGAAGATGACCGGTGGGAGCTGCAGCATTTGAAGTCCAAGGCCCTTCGGGAGCAATGGCTGCTGGAGGGGGCCCCCTCCAGTGATTCCCAGGAGGATGAAGTGATGAAGAAGCAGATGCAGGAGGACCAGCAGAAAGTCAAACAGCTGGAGGATTCTATCTTGAGGTTGGAGACTGAGCTAGAGATCCTGGAGACAGGGGACTCTGTCCCAGCACCCAGGGAGAATGTGGTGGTCCCAGCCCAGGCCCCAACCCCAAGCCCTGTGAAGGAGGAGAGGAAGGAAGAGAAGATCTTTATTCTCAGAACATCCCAGTGGCCTCACCCAGAGAGAAGAAAGTCACCAGCAGCCCCATGAAGGTGGTGGAAAGCACTGAGATGATGAAGGCAGCCATGTACTCTGTGGAGATAACCGTGGAGAAGGATAGGGTGACTGGAGAGACCAAGGTTCTGTCCAGTACCACCCTGCACCCTCAGGAGCCCTTTCTGCAGGGGTGAAGGTGTATGAGGATGAGATGAAAGTGGTTCATGCAGTGGATGGCACTGCAGAGAATGGCGTTCACCAGTTGAGCTCCTCCAAGGTAGATGAGGGGATCCACGAAGTGGATGAGGTGACACTGAGCAAGGTGACAGTGACAGCAGCCCCTGAAGCCCGGAGGACCACCGAGGTGGCCAGGTCCACCCCTGATGGGAGATCACCAGAGTACAGGCACAGCCGGGAGAGGTCTCTGCTACTGAGGTGAGCCAGGAGCAGCCAGTCACCATGATCTTCATGGGCTACCAGAATGTGGAGGATGAGGCGGAGATCAAGAAAATCCTGGGATTACAAGATACCATCAAGGTCGAGCTGGTGGTAATAGAGGACCCGGCCCTGCTCAACGGGAGCACCCAAGAACCATCATCCAGTGCAGTCACCACTGCCCCAGACAGCAAGGAAGAGAACCAGGTTGGGGAAAAGCCCAGCCTCCAAAGCCCTCCTGTAGACATCACAGCCAGTGCAGACAAAGACCTGGATATGAAGAAACAGCGTTGTCAATGTTGTTCTGTAATGTGAGGCCCCCAGGGCCTGTTGTCCCCTGGCCCTGACACTGCCTTTGAGCCACTCTGTGCCTTGCCCATGCTGGCCATTCTGCCAAGGCCCAGCGTTTTCACACACACACCACACCACACCACACCACACCAGATTTTATTGACATGATGATCTCTTTATGAAACAGAAAAAAACCACCTTTATACCTGTTTCTCCTGCAACCTTAACATACTCTTAACAGCACCCACACACCCATACTCAGAAATAAACACAATTGCACCCCTGTGCACACACCAAACACTGAGATACATGCAGATCAATGCCCCATCACCCAGAGACACTCAGAGAATGATGCACATTCTTCCAGAAACACACATATTTGGTCACACTGAGAAATATTGTATGCAGGGACCCAGGATCAGATTACGCAGGCCTACAACTCAACAATCTCACACACACACACACACACACACACACACACACACACACACACACACAGAAGCACTCCAGATCCACAGTCAGACAAGCACATCCATATGGACACATGGACATTCAGATAGACAGAGACATCGATTCAAGCGACACATTTAGCCTAGCTGCAGTCCCCTCACTCATTTACAAACACACAAATGTACTCTTCCTTCCCTGCCCCGCCTTCTTAACCAAGGACGAGGACTGTGCAGTTTGTGAAGGGTTCACAGCCCTACCTTGCTGATGGAGCAGCGTCGGCCCTCCCAAATCCCTGCCTTCAGCCCGAGCCCGATTCCCACCCTGGCATGGTGGGCTGTGGGGAATTCGAGCCTGCAGAGGGAGTCCACGAAGTCTCCTTTTCTATCCTGAAGTGTGGTCCAGTGGAAGGAGTGCTGGATTCAAGGCAGAGGGCCCAGGTTCAAAGCCCAGCTCTGCTACTTAGTGTCTATGTGACCACAGGAAGGTCACTTCTCTCCAGTTCAGTTCCCTCATCTGTAAAATGAGGCTGTTGGATAATACAGCCTCGAGGCCCCTTCCAGCTCTAGATCTTTGGTCCTGTCCTTTGAAGAGGATGGATGGGTTGAGTTTCTGGCCCCATTCTCCCACGTGACTTTTGGAGGTGAGGGATGTCCTTGAAGCATTGAGCTGGATCTGAGTAGTGGCCCCCGTAGGGGTGGCCCCCTAGGAGGCAGCCCCATTGGGATTCTGCACCTCCCTGGCTCTATGCCTATGAATGAATTAAGAACTTCCCAGTGTGGGTGTTTCCTCCCCAGCTCTCCCTAGGAGCTAGTTTTACTTGGTCTTGCTTGTGCATGGTGACTCAAAAACCAGAACTTTCCTCCTTTCTGGAGCTTGTGAATCTGGAACCAGCCGAAGAAAGGGAGGTAGCGATGGAGAACCAGAACTGGACCTATGAGACTGTATGGATGTGGTCTCAGCCCTGGGGTGGGAGTGGCAGGGGAGAGGGTTCTTTCCCAGAAACACTTCTGGCATGAATGATGGGGTTTGGTTCAGTGAAAACTGGGCCTCCTTTCCTTGCCCTCAGCAGAAAGACTCCAAAGCCCTTGCTGCCTTGAGTTTTGCTTGGTAAACTTTTGCTCTAGAATGTAGGGATGCTGCTCTGAACTCTCAGGCCCTTTTCAGGTACAGAGCCCAGGTCTAGAACCTGCTGGCGAATCTAGATCTCTGTGTGGGAGTTCCACTCTCCAAAGGCCTAGGAGCCTTCCAGGGCTAGGCTGTTGAGATGGTCAGTCTGGACCAAACCTGCCCTTAAATGCTAGGCCCCTCCCCACCCCCCTGGGACCAGATTAGGGTGAGCCAGATGCAGTTGGAACATGGGGTGGCAAGGGGCAGGGCCCTCTTCCCTACCCCTACTTCTGAACCACAGCAATGGCTCTTGGAGATCCTTGACACCCCTTGCTCTAGAGGAGGAGAGTACAGTTGCAGAAAGGTTGGGTGACTTCCCCACCAGAGGCACTCAACCTCACCCGAGGTAGACCCAAGCTAGCTTCTTCCTAGCTGATCATGCTCCCTCCCCACTTTGATCCCCTGGGCCTTCTCCATCTGGTGCTTCTCTCTTTGGCTGAGCCAGGTCTGGGGTAGGAGGGAGTTGATCTGGAGCTGCCAAGAGATTCCCCTCTCCCTCTCCTATGCCATCTTCTCCTATCTGCTTTGCTGGCCAGTTTGGCTTTGGTGGGGAACAAAAGGCTGCACCCTTGTCCCTAGCCCAGTTTGGTCTAGAAAGACCCAAAGCCTTGGAGCCGGGCCCTTACTTCAAGGGACAAAGGCTATGTACAGGCTCCAGGCCCAGGCGTGGAAGCTGGGCTCTTTGTGAGCCCGTCCCTCTGGAGTAGCCTGGCCCACTTCCTCTTCTTGCTGAACAGAGGCTAGCTTTCACTGGTCTTGCTTCGGATCAGGGTTTGGTTTATGATGGCCTATCCTGGCTGGCCTGTGGTCATTCCTTTAGTGAACCACGGAGTTTTGGGACAAAGATTCCCCACCCCTGAGAATGCTCAAGTTACCCCTACCAGAAAGACACATGACCCCATGGTCCAGTAGTCCCCAATTTTGTGAATTCTAAAAGCTACAGACTAATGAGCTAGATGTCAGTGCCCAGGAAAATTGTATTCTAGGAAGTTTGGAAGTATTTAGAAAGGGAAGTAAATGATGATCACTAGGAGCCAGCATGAGTCCACTAAGATGAAGTCCTGCCAACCTCTCCTTTTTTGACAGGGTTATTGGACTAGTAGGTCACAGAAGGTTAGAGGCCATCGTTAACCACATGGGTTTTGGCAGTCCTGGCTGGTGTCCCATGTGGTATGAATAGGGTTAATGTAGGGATTTCAGTGCTAGTGATATTTTTCCCTCCAAAATATTAAATATGAAATTATGTATGTACCTGGAAAAAAAGACTGGATAAAGGCACTTATTCTACTTTCTCTACTTTTTGCCTTTTATTTTTGAGGGGGGAAGGCAAGGCAATTGGGGTTAAGTGACTTGCCCAAGGTCACACAGCTAGTAAGTGTGTCAGAAGACAGATCGAAGCATACTATTTTTTTCTCTTTTTCTTTCTTTTTCTTTGTCATGGTTTTCCCCTTTGGTTCAAATTCTTCTTTACAGCATGACTAATTCAGAAGTATGCTTAATATGATTGTATATGTATAGCTTATATTAGATTGCACACAGTCTTGGGGAGGGGGAGAAAACTTAGAACTTGAAATCTTATAGAAGTGCATCTTGAAAGCTAAAAATAAATTTATATATAATTTAAATTTATATATGTATATACATATATATATATATATACACATATAAATTTAATGGATCCTAGAATGTTCAGGACACAGTGACTAGGGACAGAGCCTCACATAAAGGTATGGCTTGGCCACAAAGTCCATTAGAAGGCCTGGAAGAGATGAAACAAGATAAAAATAATATAAA
Organism: Trichosurus vulpecula; assembly: GCF_011100635.1. Taxonomy (NCBI): domain Eukaryota; kingdom Metazoa; phylum Chordata; class Mammalia; order Diprotodontia; family Phalangeridae; genus Trichosurus; species Trichosurus vulpecula. The sequence continues at coordinate 190,448,597 of NC_050577.1, read as the reverse complement.
GGAAATAGGAGGACCAAAGGAAAGACTTTGAAAGAGAATAAACAGCTTAGTCTGGAAGGCATAAAATCTCACTCAATTAATAATAGACTCCCTGGAAATTAGAATGTATTATGCAGAAATCTATGTAATTAGAAGAAAATCTAAGGTAAAAAAATAACTGACCTAGAAACAGAACAAAGATAGATAATCTAAGAATCATCAGACTACCCAAAATCATGAATAATTTTTAAAAAGTGGGTATGTCAAGAAATATTTCAAGCAAACTACTCAGACCTATTGGAATGAGAGAGCAAAGTGAAAATGCAAAGAATTCACTAATCACTTCCTAAATGAAACCTCAAAATGAAAACTTGCACAAATTTTATTGCTCAAATCTAGATTTTCCAGGTTAAAGAAACAATACTGTGAATATCCAGAAAGAATTCAAGTACCAAGAATCACACAAAACTGAGCAGTTAAGTCTACATAAAGTACGAAAGAGCTTAAGATATGATATTCCAAAGGTAAAAAGATAAAGGCCTAAAACCAAGAATAACTTACCTGGCAAAACTAAGGATAATGTTACACAAGAAAAAATGAAACTTTAATGAAATAAGGGATTTTCAAGCAGTCTTGATGAAAAAGCAGAGCTGAAATGAAAACAGGGGTTAGGAGAAAACCCAGAAAAAATAAATAGATTGGAACTTTTGGAACTATATGATAAAGAATTCTTCTAAAAAGAGAAGAAACAAGTCCTAATGTCTTCCAGTTTTATAGAGGGAGCTAAATAAGACCAACAAAAGCCTGGGAGTAGTTTTTCCACTGTCTTGATGATTTTAAATGATGAAGGAAGAGAGAGAGAAAAAGACTCTACAAAACAACCATAGAATGTATAAGATATTTGGGAGTCAAAGGAAAGCAGGAAATTGGGGAAAATATTTTACAGCAAGTTTCTCTGATGAAGGTATCATTTCTTAAGTATATAGGAAACTGAATAAAATTTATAAAAATAAGACCCATTCTCCAATTGATAAATGGTTTAAGGATATGAATAGACAGTTTTCAGAAGAAGAAATCAAAGCTATCAATGTCATATGAAAAAATGCTCTAAATCACTATTGATTAAAGAACTGCAAATTAAAACAACTCTGAGACATCACCTTAGGCTTATCAGAAATGACAAATGCTGGAGAGGATGAGAGAAAATAGGTACACTAAATTAACTGTTGGTGCAGTTGTGAACTAGACCAACTATTCTGAAGAACAATTTGGAGCTATGCCTCAAGGGCTATAAAACTTGTCTTTGACTCAGCAATACCACTACTATGTCTATACTCCAAAGAGATTAAAGGAAAAGGATAAGGATCTATATATACAAAAATATTTATAGCAGTTCTTTTTGTCATGGCAAAGAATTGTAAACTGATGGGGATATCCATCAATTGAGGAATAGCTGAACAAATTGTGGTATATGATTGTGATGGAATACTACTGTGCTATAAGAAATGATGAAAGGAATGGCTTCAGAAAATCCTGGGAAAACATATGAGCTGCTGCAGAGTGAAGTGAGCAGAATCAGGAGAACATTGTACACAGTAATAGCAATACTGTAATAATGATCACAGGTGACTTAGCTACTCTGATCAATACAGTGATCCAAGACAACTCTAAAGGACTCATGTTGAAAAATGCTATCCATCTCCAGAGTGTAGATTGAAACATACTTTTTTTTTACTTTATTTTCATTGCTTTTTTGAAACAAGGCTAGTATGGAAATATATTTTGCATGACTTTGCATGTATAATTAATTTCACATTGCTTGACTTTTTAAATAGGTGAGGGAGGGGCTGGAGGGAAGAGAATTTAGAACTCAAAATTTAAAAAAAATGAATGAATGTCAAAAAATGATAAAATTTAAAATGTAATTGGAAAATATTTAACAAAATAAAAACCTGGGCTAAACCAGGTTGAGGATAATTGACAGGCCTCAAGCCCATTGGTAAGATAGGGGAAGATATCACAAACATGTGAAGACTTCCCCTAGTAGAATGATTAGATGAGAACAATTTGTTCCAATGGCTATGAAGGTGGCTGAAGCAGGTGCTGTGGAGTGCTTAGAGCCTGGTCAAACATTAAAGATGCTAAGCCATGCATTGCATCCTGGGCCATTCCCAGTTGCCTTGACTTTTGTCTTGCCACTGGACTTTGATGACTCTGGAAGAGAGGGTAAGGCTAATGACTTTTTGCAGCTCTGCCTCACTTAAATCCAGTTCACATCCAAGTCAAGATATTACTCTGTGATATCACTGGTCCTCTTCAAAAGTGAAGGGCAAACAACAACAGATGCTTGCAGTATTTTTTTCTTGGATGTGAAAACTCTGACATTCCTGGAACTTTTCCTTTGGGAGTTTCTTTCAGGAGGAGATTGATGAAATCTTTCTATCTTCTCTTTGCCCTTTGATTCTAATAGACTTGTGCAGTTTTCATTTATGATTTCTTGAAATACGGTCCAGATTTTTATAAGTCATAGTTTCAGAGAGTACAGTGATTTTTGATCTCTCCTTCTCGTTTTGACTTACATTTTCTTCTATTTTTTCGATTTTGTTCTAATATGTTTTATTGCCTCATGGGGTAATTGATTTCTATTTGGTCTAGTCTAGTTTTCAAATCTCCTACTTGGGTTAGGTTTACTACTTTCTTTTCTAAGTTATTTATTCTACTTCCAGTTCTTTTCTCTAGAGCTTTTATTTCATTGTATATCTTATGCTTCATTTCTTCTAGGTATTCGTGTAGCCTGTATGGAAAAATATGTTTTTACCATTTGAGTCTCAACTTGAAAGTTATCCTTTTTTTTGATCCCTAGATTTTCAATAATTTTTGATACTGGTTGATGTTTTCTTTGACTTGCTTATCTGTTCAGCTTTAGTTTGTGATCTGAGGTTTAGTACTAGGGCTAGGCTCTACCCTTTGCTGCACTTTTAGGCAAAGTGGTGGACACTGCTTGGTCTTGCCCTGGGTCTCCTGGTTTCTTATATTGTTCTCTACCTCTCCAGGTTAAGACCTCCTGAACTTTTGAAGTTCAGAGCACTAGATTTTCTATGTCCTCTCTGGTGTCTCAAGACTGAATAAAAGGGAACTCAGAGCCATTGTACCTGGGCTGTCCTTACTCAAGTTGTCATGCTGCTCTGCTCCCTAGTGCTCTTTGGGGCATTGAAAATCACCATCCTGGGGCTTTCTAATCTTCCTGGGTCTTTCTCAGTGGTCCATTTGCCTTTTTCACTTCTGGGCACAGAGATCTGCAGGCTATATTTGTTTTTGGCTGCCATTTTTTTTGCCTGTGCTGGCACCAACTTTGCTGGCAGCCCACTTTCTCCTTGCCTGTGGGATTCTGGCTGATTTTTGGTGCAATTCTTGGGTGAAAGAAGTGACTTATTGTAGTTTTTCACTGAATTTTTTTTAATCATTATGAAGTGTGGAGCAAATTTCAGGTATTTACTGCAGTAGTTTTGTGGGCATTAGATGCTTCACCTCCTGGCCGTCTTCATAGCCCTCATTCTGGGAGATTGTTCCAGTGCTTCATTTCTTAGTGCTGGAGGCAGATATCTCTGTGGTTTTTTTGTGGAAAGTTCTGCAGATCTATTTTGTTTTCTTTCTATTTTTTTATTCCTACCTCACATATTTGTTGTGAAGCTAAAATGTCATAATTTCTGTAAACACTTAAAAAACTTTTGCTTTTATGCAATAATGCAATAATATTGCATTACATCAACTAACTATTCTCCATTTGATGGACATTCACTTTGTTTCCAGTTTTTTTTTGCTACCACAAAAGTGCTGCTATAAATATTTTAAGTATTATAGGGTTTTGAAAATGCCTAATAGCCAGCAGATGTATATTTATCTAAAAATGTACATCTCCTTCCCTCCTATCCCTGCCCCACTTCCAATTCATCAGACCTTCTCTTGTAACAAAGATTAAAAAACAAAAGAAGAAATAGTTGGCTTCAGCAAAGCCAATCAACATGCTATATCTGATTTTATATGTTATATTATATGCTGGGAGACCTCCACTTCGTCAATGAAAGGAAGAAGATACATTTTCTCACTTCTTCAAGGCTAAGTTTGGTCATTATAATTATACAATATTTAATTTCACTTAATAGCTAGCTAGCTAGATGATAGAATGATGAACAATTAATTAATCACTTATGTGCCAGGTGTAGTGTTAAGCATTAGGGCTTCAATACAAGTAAGCATGATGCTCTCTTTCCTTAACAGCTTACACTCTATTGGGTGAAACAGCACATAAAGGGGTGTTGAAAAGGGGGAGACACTTGCAGCAGAATGGTGAACTAATGGTGTTTAAGTAGATTGAAGGTCTGGATCCTTAGCAAGATAAGAGGAAAGCTCACCTATGAAAGCCAGGGACTTCAAGCACAGAATGCAAATTTCTAGTGGTAAGAAGAAGAGAATGATGACCTCAAAGCAGAATGATGACCTCAAAGAAGAAGAAGAGAAAGATGACCTCGAAGCAGAAGGTATGGTACCTTCAACTGGGAGATGAAGGGAAGTTTTATAGTTGCTTCTTCCATTTACATCATTATAGCTATTATCTATATTGTTTTCCTGATTCTACTAATTTTACTCTGTATCAGCTCATATAAATATTTACACGCTTCTCTGAATTTCTCATATTTTGTCATTCCTTACAACTTAATAATTTCACATTACATTCAATAGCTATTCTCCATTTGTTGGACGTTCATTTTGTTTCCAGTTTTATTGCCACCACAAAAGTGCTACCATAAATATTTTGGCATGTAGGAGACCTTTCTCTCTTTGCCCCTTGGTCAGAGTTCCCAAGTATTTTAAGGTTCTGAAAATGCTCGATAGCCAGCAGAATTATATCTGGGTCAATTTTTTGTAATCTTTTCCCAATAATTTCTTTTTTGGAATAATTTATATATATGTGAAGCCCTTTATAAAATGTATATTTCTATATAAATTTTATTGTTATAATAATTTATGAATGTGCCCTTAGATGCAATAAAAGGATATACTCTAATATTCTAATGATGCACTAAATATGTGATTGGACTATCAGAGAATATTCCTGTAATGTAAGTGAGTATATGAAGAAAACATAATAATAATAATTGTTGATATTTAAATAGTTTTATGGTTTTCAAAGTGCTTTATGCAACCCATGAAGAAACATATGTATTTTAAAATGTTTTATATATATTCTCCAAAAGTCCTTCTTTGATGCCTCATTATGACATGTAGTTTACCCCAGTGTTTTCAATAGCTCTGCTACTAGAACCTTGCCCAGTAAATATAGGAATAAAGCTAAGATGATGCCCATTCTCCCTGCTATTATTTGATATAATTCTAGAAAGTTTAACAGTAGCAATTAGAAAGGAGAAAGAAATCAAAGACATGAATATTGACAAAGAAGAGATAAAACTAACCCTATTTGATGATGACATGATGGTTTGCTTAGAAAGTCATAGGGAATCAGCAGAGATATTAACAGAGACCATTATCTTCAACAAAATTTAAGGCTAGAAAATAAACCCATGAAAATCAGAAGCATTTCTTCATAATAACAAAATCCAAGAGGCAACAATAGAAAATAAAGTCCCATTCAAAATAACTATAAAATATATACAGTATCTAAGGATCAGTTTGCCAAGGAACACAAAATGCTTTTATAGTTTCAATTACAAATTAGATGGAATATATAGTACTCATGGTTGCCCATATCGATATGATAATTACCAAAATTAATGTATAGTTTTAATGCTATATCAACCAAACTTTCAAAGGGATATTTACAGAACTTAATAGAATGAAAACAAAAATCATTTGGAGAAATAAAATATCTAGAATATCAAGGGAATTAATGAGAAAGGTAGTAAGGAAGGACGAATAGCACTTTCAGACCTCAAAGTATATTATAAAACAACAGTCATCAAAACAATTTGTTATTGATTACAAAAGAGAGAAGTAAATCAGTGGAAGAGACCAGACATAGGAGGAATTAGAATGATGAAGTTCAACAACCTAGTGTTTAATAAATTCCAAAACATAAATTACTCAGGCAAGAACTTCCTATCTGATAAGAACTCTTGGAAAACTAGAAAACAGTCTGGCAGAAATTAACCTTAGATCAACAACTTACAAAATATTCCACAATAAATTCAAAATGGATATATGATCTTAATATTAAAGATAATATAAAAAATTCAAAGAGAAGTAGATACTGTCCCAATTAGCGTGAACAATGAATCCCATGAAGTAGTCACATTATTCAAATGTACATTGCAAAATTTGATTGGGCTGAAAACCAATGGTCATATTTGCATATAATTATAACTTTAGATAGTAGAAATTCAAATAATGTGACTACTTCAGATTTGTTATTTGCACTAATCATGACTTAAGTGTTCCAATTTCATAGCTCTGAGCAGGAGATATATTCTTATTCAAACAAAGGGTAAAGGCAACTACAAAAGAAAAAATAGATAATTTTGATTAGATGAAATGAAAAACTGCACAAACAAAATGCATCTGGAATAAGAAGTCATCTAATGATGAAAAAAATCACATCAAATTTTTCACACAAAAGGTGTGTTATTGAAGACATAGATAGTTTATGTACACATTTATGTGGATCTATGTGAGTCTGTATACAAACAATTGTGTGAGTGTAAACCAAAAAGCCATTTCAAAGGGAGCCCAGCACAGTCTTCTCCCCATTTCCCACCAGCTATACTGCTTTTGGACTTTTACATTGTTACAACTGAAATTAAGGTAAACTGAGGCACAAAGTTCCAAGCACAGTCAATTTATTGACAAAGCACTAATTTGCCAATAAACAGCCCCCTCAGAAAAGCTAAGATTCCAAAGAAAAGGAACAGCTCTCCTTTATAGACCAAAAGGGGTGCATCCAGAATAGAAGGCAGCATCAAAGATGGAGAAAGCCGTGTGACTGGTTACAAACCTTATAGCATCATAGAAGGGGAAAACAATACAATTGGTTACCAAGTCTGTAGCATAGGGGTGAGGAACAATATGATTGGCTGGAAATTGGGGATGAAGGGTTAGCAACAACCCCTACTTCCATCCTGTCACTAAGAAATGTTCATTGTTTGAGTCCACCTAAAAGAAAGTTTAGCAATAGTAGACCAGAATACCTTGGATAACAGACCAGATTCCTTGGCATCCACTTGCATTCTTCAAGGATAATAGATTTCCTTGAGGAAGAAAGGAAAGAAAGGAAGGTAGTAAAGAAAAGAAAGAAGAAAGAAAGAAAGCAAGAAAGAAAATAAAGAAATGGAAAAGGAAAAGAAAGGAAAGAAAGAAAAGAAGGAAGAAAGGAAGAAAGAAAGAAAGAAAAAAGAAAGCAAGCTGTGTTGCCCACCTGGAAGTTTGGTCCCTAGTGGACAGCTCTTTCTTTACTCACACCCAGCTCTACATTGGCCTTCAGCTCTGTATTTAAGGTATAAATAAAGTCCTGAGATTTATGGCTCAAAGAGTATGGTGCAGTAGGATGCATGTTTCTAGGCACCTCATTTTGATAACTGGTAAATGGGAGAGCACCTTAGAATAGAGCAACCAACATGCTGAAGGAATTTGATTTCATATGGGCTTTGGTTGAAATAACAAGGAATGTTTAACCTGGAGAAGAGGTGTCTTGTGGGAGTTGGGGTGTGTGTGTGTGGGGGGCAGGACACACAATAGTTATCTTCAAGAGCTGTTATGTGGAAAAAGGAACAGACCTGTTCTGTTTGGTCCTGGAAGGTAGAACCAGGAGCAATGGACAGAATTTTCAAAGAAGCAGCCTTAGGCTTGAGTTAAGGAAATACTCCCTAACAAGTAAAGCTTTGTAAAAGTGGAATGGGCTGTATTTTTCTTTAATGGGAAGTAATTCTTCTTTAATGGAAGAATAAGAATTGGGAAACCTCATCATCAGAGAAGACTGAATCAGCCTTGGTACTCACACCTCATTATTACCCTCAGTTGATGATAGAGCCATGACCTCCAAAAGCTCTATTTAAGAAGGGGGCTGGGGACAGATTTCTCATTTTCTACCCAGCTGTACTACTTTGGGACTTTTCTGATTTCTCCATCATGCCCCTGCACTGGGTACCTCCTCCTCACCTTTTAAGCTTTCTTTTGTTTGTTGTCTTCTCCCATTAGGTTGTAAGGTCCTTGAGGGCAGGGATTGTCTCTGTCCCTATCTCTGTCTGTCTCTTTCAGTAACTACAGCACTCAGCACAGTGCCTGGCAGATAGAAAGTGCTTAATATAGGCTTATTGACTACTGGCTATCTATTAGAGATCTTTAAACACATGCTGGATAACAATTTATTGGTTATGGAATAGAGGAGATTCTCTCATACAACTACAGGTTGATCTCAGAGATCCTTTCCAAAACTGAGATTTTGTTCTTCTAATCACTTGCCTTATAAATCTAATCACTTTCTTTATATTTCCAAACGTTTTCCAGAAAGTTGGACCATTTCATAGGTCCTCTAGCAGTCTTACTACAGTTTCCCAACACTAATTTTTTTCCCCATCTCGTAACATTTGCCAATTAGATGAGTGTGAGGTGACGTGTTAGGTTTGCTAATCACTTGCATTTCTGATTATTCATGATTTTTAGATGATTATTGATAATCTGATTTTTATCTTTTGAAAACTATTTATTCATGTCCTATGATTACTTAACACTGATCCAGAGGACCAAATCCTATGTCTCTGATACTTACTACGTGGGTGGCATTGGGCAAGTCATTTAACCTCCCTTGGACTGATTGTCCTTAAATATAAAATAAGAACATCGGACTAGATGGCCTCCGAGGCATTTTTGATCTTTAGGTCTGAGACCCTATGTTTTAGGCTTGATTTTTTTCCTCTGAATATGTATGATTCTCAGAGAGTGAGAACCTTCTGATTCTTAGCAGCTCTCTAGGAGGCAATGTGGATTAGTATGACTTTATCCAATCAAATTCCAAATCCCCATCCTGCATCAAAACTCTACCTTCTCCCTGAACTTGGCCACATTTCACCGAGCCCTAGTCATATGACCTCAGGATAACTGAGTTCTCTTCCTACAGGAATAGAAAAAGAATACTTAGTTGGTCAATTGGTCAGTCAATAAATATTAAATGCCTGATGTACCAGATACTTTGCTAAGCTCTTGGCAATATAAATAAAAAGATAGTCCCTACTTTCAAGGGGTTTACAATCTAATAGGGGTAGACAACACACGAAAGGAAACTGAAAAGGAGGCGTTAAGGGAAGGAATGGGGAAGGTACTTGGGGGTGCAGTGTGGGGTTGGCAGGATGGAGAAATCCAAAGTAATGCATCTGGGTGAGAAATGAAAAGATGGTATTTTGGGTGATCTACTTAAATGAAGGTTTGGAAGGAGCTTTTCAGTCCACCTTGAATCAGAGGGGTCCTGAGGCACTGATGAGATGTGACTACCAAGGTCGATAGCTATCTTGTAGGATGATGAGGTTCCTAGGGACATGATAGAGATGTGCAAAGGAGTACAGTCAGGTAGGAAATGCTTAGACACTTTAGTATTTTATTTTTGGCATAGAATCAATAACAGTAATAACACGATACATAATAAAATATCTTCTGATGAACTGTGAGCCAGCACTCTTTTCCAGACTCAGCTAATACATAGCTTGCAATGTATTCTGGCAGTTTAATTTGTTCAGCCCCCATGGCAATGCTCCTTTCAAACAGGCAAAGGGATATAAGTAATACAGCTCAGTTTGCAACTGTTGTTTGCCTTACTCTTCTAGTAGGGCAGGCCATTAGATGAATGCTCAGAAGCTCTGAACCTAGGACCTTGCCTCCTCCTCCTCAGCACATCAGAATAACATAGGATGCAGAGAGAACTGAAACTGTTAGAGTTTATTTTTGTTTCATATCCTGCAAGTGAGAGGGACCTCCAGTTGTTTATCTCTCACTATGGCTAACCCATAATTTTTGAAGTGGTGGATGTAGATTGTAATTCACAAGAATACCAAAACCTGAAATAGTTTTAGAAAGAAATTTATTAGGTCATTTGGTAGAGAAAGAAGGAGGGAGAGCCAGAAAGGACGTGTGACGTCCTCCCTGAGATTCTAGAAGGTTTACATTAAATAGAATTTTGACAAAGGTTTCCACACACAAGTCACACATGAATCACATGAAAGGAACTCAGAACACAAGTTTAGGTGTACCCCAAACAAGTTCTGGGTGTGGTAACCCATAAACAAAAATGCTTTGAATGGTTCCAGGACCTGGGGGACCCCAAAATACCTTGTAATCATTTCCAACATTCCTAGAGAGTTACTGGGGTCAGGAAACTTTCAGACAACCTTTAATCACATAAAAGATGGATTTAAACAGCATAATAATTTTTCCAAACAATATAATAAGTCATCATTTACCACAAGATTCAGCAAGCATTCTTAGAAAGTGAAGCCTTCTACCATTCTACTTCGGTATTCCTCTCATCTCCCTGATCATCAGTCCGTGGTATCTCTGTTATATTGCTGCATGACATCACTTCCCCTACAGCAGGACTGTCAGAATGAGAGGAGTCACTGTGGAGGGAGGGGTGCAAGTGTACAGGGTTAGCTGAGTAAATTGATCAAGCTACTTCACCCTACTTAAAGTAAATGATAAGATGCCCTGAATTCTCTGGCATTCAAAGCCCTTCATAACTTGGCCCCTTCCTACCTTTCCAGTACTTTATACATTACTTCCCCCTTCATTCCCCTTCCTCCTCTCCTCCTCCCCCTCAATACTCTTTGATCTAGTGACATTATCTTTCTTGCTTGATGCCCCATTTCTAGACTCTGGGCATTTCTTTGGCTGTTTGCCATGACTGGAATGTTCTCCCTCCTCATCTCTGCTCGTGGCCTCCCTGGCTTCCTTCAGGTCCCAGCTTACAGGAAGCCTTTCCTTACCCCTTTTAATGCTAGTGCCTTCTGTTTATTATCTCCAATTTATCCTGCATTGTTTGTACATAGTTGTTTTTCATGTAGTCTTCCTTATTAGACTGTAATCTCCTTGAGGGGGGGACTGTCTTTTGCCCCTTTTTATATCCTCAGCACTTAGTACAGGGCATGGTGTGTGGCACAGATTTACAAATTAAAGAATTAAAGCAGAGGCATCTCAAGGTGAAAGTAGAAAGGAAATTTTATTACAATCCCATGGGAAAGAGCAACCCAGGCACAAAGAGCACCCCAAGGGTCCTCTCAGTGTCAGAGCGCACTGGACACAGGAAATTTGGGTGTTTATATAGGTCCCTAACTGCAATTCCCCCTCCCAACCTCCTTCCTCTCAGCTTGAAGATGCAAGCTTTGAGGGTACAATCTGGATGCGATAAATCTACCCGGTAAAAATGGCAAAGAACAAATGGTATGGTTATTTTTGACAAGCAGGTGATGCACCATTCTTACATCTTAAGTGATAAATCTACCTCAGTGACAATGACAATGAACAGCTGGTTTGGTTATCTGTGACAAGCAGAAGCCAGTTGTTGGTTACCTCATCTTCACATCTGTGGCAAACTAGTCTTTCCCACCACCCTTGCTTCTGCAACGGATGCCGTCCATCACCCTTACATCTGTGATGGATGTCCCCCAGCACCCTTACATTTGTCTCCCATCATTCTTACACCTAACTAGTCTTGCACGTCTACATTGCACCTGGCTTTCTGGCTTTTCATCCATTCTTCTTCTGAGCTGAGGGTTCCTTATCCTGGGGTCAATACACAGGACGTGAGCATCCTGTGTCCTTTCCTTATTCTCGGAGGATTTTATGGTTGCTGACTTATTCACCTCTACCCTTCTTTCTTTCGGGCCTCTCACCCTTAGGTAAATACACAGGATGTGAGCATCCTCTGTCCTATTTTTATTCTCGGGGGATTCTACGGTTACTAACTTGTCTTCCCACGGTCACTAACTTGTCTTACAGAAAAACTTAAGTAGAAAGCTGAAGTTAAGATTTCATGAGAGGCCTTACTATCTTACTTATTCCTATTTATTCAATTTGTCATTTTTTTGAGAAGTCTTCACTTGTTCCACTCAATGGCACATAGTAGAAGCTTAATGTTTGTTTAATTAATGAATCAATAATCAATCTCAATTATATACTTTAGTGTTAATTTAAACTAAGTGTTCAAAATCCCTGGAACTGGTGTGGCAGTTGTATGGGAACCACGACTGAGGAAACTTTGTCATACCCTGGAGGACATCTTCAAAATACCAAGTTAGTTTAGAACTGGGATTATTCAAGGGATTTAAGCAATGTGACATTGCAGCAAAACCCCTGAGGAAGAGTGACTTGGGTAGGAAGAGGAGAGAAGAAGGAGAGCTCTTGTTTTTGGCATTGGCCAAAGGAGAACCTTTTAAGTTTCTAAGAGTATAAAGGATTTTGGACTTCGCATATTTACATCTGTCCTACTGGTGGCCCCTGGTGGTTTGCCTAGATAGAGCACCCAGAATAGCCGGCTCTTTGTCACTCTTGGGACCAGACTAGCACACATGTAGCATTAGTTTTGTGACCTCATCCCTTGAGGGCAAAGGAAGGGCTATTAAAAATTTTGGGTGCGATGCCCCAGCTTTGAGTCTTGGTTTCCCTATCACTCAGGAGAACTCAACTTGGTAAATTTCCCAAGGTAAAGGGTAAATTAACAATATCCTAAAACAGCCTTACTAACATCCATTTATTTGGGCAAAGTAGGCATATTTACATAATTTATACATACAACTATATATGTATTGGCAATGGGGGTTTTGAAACAAAGAGAAGTATACTCGCTGTCTGGTTTTAGGTCTTAGAGAAGACTCATATTTCCTCTGCTTGCTTCTAATTTAACCATGTGTGGAGACTTGGAGAAGCAATTTCTTTCAGCCACATGTGACTGTGGGGCTGGTACTTTGTGATCATGAATAATCTTCTGCTTGGCTGAGGAGCTGGAGGGACTGATGACTCATGAGTTGCTTAGCTGGAATTGGGTGCACATACAAACAGAGTGTGTCCCTCTGTTGGCCCTCTCTGCTCTTTTCTTTCTTGAAGTTGGGCGAGGAAAGAACTGCTGTCCTGCTGGCTGTAGGACTGGTAGGAAAGGCTGAATTCTCCTTCTTGGTCACCATGTGTTCATGAGAACATGGTGCATCTTTTTTCTTTTGTATTCATTCTCCCCTGATCTTAACTGAACAGACTGAGTTGACCAGTTTGTGACTTTGGGATCTTTGAAAGATCAGGAGAGACATCAGAGGTCCCACGAGCAAACAGGGTTGTTAGTAGAGTCTGCCAGAGGGGATAACAGTGGCTGATAATAGGGAATGCCCTGGAAGATAGAAATGGAAAGCTGGTCACCTGAGGATGGTGTGGCTTCAGGGAGTGTGAGACTCACTTCTTAAAGAGGCCTATTCACCAAATGGGTGTTACCTCACTCTGAGTGAGACTCTGAAAAGGCCTTAGCCTAAAAGGGCCAGGATCTCCCAATGCATCCTAAGCCGTCTCCAGTCATCCTGGTGAATATCTGGCCACTGGACCCAGATGGCTCTGGAGGAGAAAGTGAGGCTGGTGACTTAGCACAGCCCTCCCTCACTCGAATCAAAGTAAAGTCCAAGTTATGTCATCATCTCCCTGATGTCATGGTCCTCTTCAAAAACGAAGGACAAACATAACCCACAACCTTTGAAGGGAGGAGAGCCAGCTACATAATGCACCAATACTCCAAATCCAGCAAAAAGCTATACTTAAGGGGAACTTCCTCTAGACTTCACAAAGGAATAAAAGGACTTCAAGATCAGTAGGACTCTTGAGTACTCTTTAAGTCAACATGTACTCTACACATGTGCCTCACTTAAGCCCATTCTCTATAGAACCTTGTTTGTCTAAGGGAAGAGGAAGTCCCTGGAATTTGGAGAGGAATGTTTTTGTAACGTTTTCCTTATATCACTTCTGCAAACATCCTTTTTCTAAAAGATAATAGAGTTCTAATGGTTGCTTGACAAGGAAGAGTACACTGGATGGAGGCTGTGGAACTACACTGTTAGACTCTTCAGTGACCCTAAGGGTTACTCCTAGAAAGCTGATAATACTTGCCTTTTGGTGACTCAATTTGCCAGTGCAAGTGGGATTTGGGCAAATGAGCCCAGATGGATGCTATGGATGTATGGATGCCCTCCTGATGCTCAGTCCCATATCACCAAATACTTGAACATTTTGACTCAGATATCCTGCCACTATTGCAAATTCATAACGTCCAAAATAGAACTCTATCTTCTCTCCTAAACGTGATCAAACTTTCAGGTTTCTGTTGAGGGCACTCAGGTTCATAACCTCAGCTTCCACTTGGATTCTTTACTCTCCTTAAGTCCTCATATCTGACCACAACCTTCAGCATCTGTCCTCATCTCTATACTCATATGGCAACCATCCTCTTTCCGGACGTCCGCACTTCTCACCGGAACTTTTTCAGTAACTTTCTAACTGGTTTTGCTAATTGCAGAATCTCTCTTCTGTAACCCATCCACCATACAAGTCGGGGAAAATCATCTTGCTAAAGCACGAGTTTAATAATGCCCCTCCTCGAAATATAGTCTTTCACAACATGACTATTATGGAAGTGTTTTGCATGGCTACCCATGTATAACCTATATCAAATTGCTTGCCTTTTCAATGAGGGTGGGTGGGGAAGGAGGAAGGGAGAGAATGCAGAACTCAAAGTTTTAAAAAGGAATGTTAAAATTTTTTTTTTTACATGCAACTGGGAAATAAGACATACAGGCAACGGGGAAGAGAAATCTATCTTGCCTTACAGGAAAACAGAAGGGAAGGGGATAAGAGAAGGGGGAGGAGGGATGATAGGAGGGAAGATTGGAGGAAGGGGTAGTCAAAATGCACGCCGTCTTGGGGTGGGGAGAGGGGAGAGATGGGGAGAAAATTTGGAACTTAAAATCTTGTGGAAGTGAATGTTGAAAACTAAAAATAATTAAATAACGAAGCAAAAAAAAAATTGCCCCTCCTCCACTCAAGAATATGCAGCACCTCCCTATTGCCTCAGTTTGGCATTTAAAGTCGTTCACGGTCCAGCGTGTCTTTATGGATTTATTCCATGCCTTCTACATTCCAGTGAAACTGACCTTGCCTCTGCCCAGGATGTCTTACAACTTTTACTTCCTCTTTATCTCTGCATCTTTTCCTCTTAAGTCTCAGCTCAAGCCCTACCTCCCACATGATTTCCTCCCCAGCCCCTGAATAGCGAAGTCAACAAGCATTTATCAGTCACCTACGGCCGGGCTACGCTAAGCCCCAGGGTAACAAAGAAAAGCTAAATACAGTCCCTGCCCTCTAGAGGCTCACAATCTAACGGAAGAGACACTATGCAAACGACGGGGTATAGACAATAGGGCAGTTAGGTGTCACGGTGGATAGAGCACTGGGCTTGGAAACAGGGAGACTCATCTTCATCAGTTCAAATCTGACTTCAGGTATTTCCTAGCTGTGTGACCCTGGGCAAGTCAATTAACTTTGACTCCATTTCCACATAGGAGCTGGAAAAGGAAATGGCAAACCATCCCAGTATCTTTGCCAAGAAATCTCCAAATGGGGTTTTGGAGAACGAAGAGTTGGACACCAACACAGCTCTGGCACTGAGCGTTGCCAGTTTTCAAGATGGCTACTTCGGCAGAGAAGCGCGGACCCTTTGCCAAAAAGCAATATGGTCTCTCCGTTTGGAGGCCGTTTCCAAGGATGTCCGCGGCGAATAGGAAAGGCGGATTTGCCAGTGTCCAAGATGGTCGCCGAGAACTGGCAGCTTCACCCTTTCAGGCTTCAATATAGCTGCCCTGCTTTGCGACAGTGTCGGTTGCGGGGGTGGCTCTCAGGAACCCCAGCCGTGGCGGCACGGAAGTGGCGCAGCCTGACGTCGTTCGGTGACGTCACCCTTGTCCCTCGCTCCCCCGCCCCTGTCCCCGCCCCCGCTCAGGTCTCTGTACTCCCTTCTCGCAAAGACTCGGAGAGCGGATCCAAGATGGCGGCTGAGGCGGAGTACGAGTCCATCCTGTGCGTGAAACCCGAGATCAGCGTCTACCGCATCCCGCCGCGTACCTCCAACCGCGGATACAGGTAGTGCAGCCCTCGCCCGCGCCTAACGTCCTCTACCCCGGCGTCCCCTTCTCCGAGTTGTCATCCTTCTGTCCCCTTCACTGCCCCATGCTCCCCCTGAGGACTGTCCCCGACCCCGCTCGCGGCGGTTGCCTTCTGTCTTCCCTCCTCTGGACCTCCCCACCTCCCCACCCCCATCTCTCATCCTTCCTCCCATCCCATGTCCAGATTCAACCTGCATTATCATATCCCATCTCACCTTTGGACACCTCCCCCATCCCACCTCCCTCCGTCTTGTCAAATCCCGTCCCGCCTTTGGACCTTTGGATCCCCCTCCCCCTCGATCTAAATCCACCCCCCTCCTACTGTCATAACCTAGCCCACCTTTGGACCACTTTCATCCCACTTCTAGATCCCCCCCTTGCCACTCCCCCTCCCACCCCGGACCCCTCCCCCAGTAGGATTACCATTTCCCTTCCACCTTTAGACTGTCCCCACCCGACCTCTAGTTAGACCCCAGAAGAACAGGGTCATGAATTTTGACCCAGTGGAAGGGACACCTGTCAGCTGGTCCCTATTCATACCCCGTTTCTGCGCTATCTCAAATGAGATAGCCTATGTAAAGCACTTTGCAAACTTAAAAGGTAATATTATTATTAACCAAGGTTCTTCCAGTCATTCCACCAGTTCACATAACTGTTGCTGGGAACCACACCCCCCTCATTGGCCTTTCCCATCCTGCCTGTGGACCCCCACATCTCACCTCTGGGACCCCATTCACCCTTCTGCCCCTGGGAAGATTGTCATTAGAAATTCCCCCCGGTAAGGAGTATCACTATCTGCCATCCTATCTTTATATGCCTCCTTATGATCATTACTCATCCCACCTCTGGGCACCATTGCCATCTCCTACCTCATACCTCTCTTAATCCCCTTTCTGGCTTGTTCCTTATTCAGTCAATAAGCATTTATCTAGCACCACGTGCCAGAACCCCAGTGACAGACTCCCAGGTCCCCCCTGAAATGCTGGTTTCCCATCCCGTCTGGTTGTTTTTTTTTTTAATTATTTTTCTGTCCCTTTGCATTCCATCTGTTCTTCCCCCTTGACATTTCCCCCCTCCTCTTCCCCAGTAACTCCAGGGCTTTCGATAAATCCATAAGTATTTGTTCAGCACCTACTATTTGCCGTTCCCTACCTAGGCTCAGGGAATACAAGTATAAAATTGAAATCTACTCAACTCACAATGAAACCCCTATACTATATTCCCTAATCCCCTTTCATATTATCCCCATAATCTTCCCTGCTTCCTTCAGGTTATTTTTCCTTCATTCCTCCTTTTCCCTTTTTCTTCCCATTTTCCACTGTTGTCACCCATTTTCTAATTATCCTTATCTAGCTCCCAAACTTTGCCATTAGTTTTCTGAATCCAGCAATCACTATCCTGTACCTCCCCCTTCCTGTTTTCTAGTAATCAAAAATTATTCTTGTTCCACCGGTCGTAAAAAAGTGCTCTTTTTCTCTTCTGCCAGCCTTGATTTCTTCTTCCTTCATTATCAATTTTCTCTTTGTATGAGGGTTGCCTCATACCCTGACTATTCGTTTCTGACCAAAATTAGCATTGGGTCTTTCTCCCATGGCATTTCCCAGTTCAGCTTTTTCTGTTCACTGTTGTCATCCTGTGTTCTCTCCCCACCTCCCTAAACCCCCCCCATCCTTATCATAATTATCCCCATTTCGACTTACTTTTATACAAGCTGTGAAGCAGGTTGTGCAAGCATCATTATCTGCATTTTACGTATGAGAAAACTGAGGGTCAGAAAAGTTGCCTATGATCACACCACTAGTAAGAATCAAAGCCTAGATTCCAACCCACGATTCCACGTTCCGTTTTCGCTGTACCATGCCGCCTCTCTTCATCAATAATACCTGATTATCTACAAACCCAGGATGAGATCTAGGAGATTCATCTAGTGTTGGCACAATCTGACTCTGCCTTCCTTAAATTGTTTGTAGACGTAGGAATCTAACATGAACATGAATAGGCATCTAAATGGTTTTTGTTGACAGGAAAATAGAACTAACAAATGTGTGAGGGTAGATTGTCTTCCTTGGCATGGCTTTAGGACTTTCTGGAGAAGAGGAGGCGTTGGCATCCTTGTCTGCCTTCTACCTGAAAACCTAACGGTCATCTTGACCCGCCTGCGTTCTTTATCTTATCTTCCCAATGCCATGTAAAAGTATTCTTTAATACTGTTTTTCCTCTTATCACTACCTCTCATTGTGCTGTCGTCTTGTCACTACTTTATGTTCTTGCAGCTTTCAGCTTCATTATACAGGGGGATTTGGTCCCTAGTCAGTCACTCTTGTCTTTATTTAACTTTTCTGCATTTCACCTTTTATTTAATCTTTTCCCAAGCATAGCTTTCCCTTATCGCAGGAGGAAAATATTTCCTTGAACCCACTTTATTTTAAGAGCATGATCTTGCTCTAGGATGTCAAAGGAGGAGATAGACTTTTGACAAATGTATATGTATTTGTTATTTATAATCAGCACAAAAAGAATTTGAGTAAATTTTACTACTAGTTTTAACAAGTAGAAAAGTTTTTCGTCCGAATGACTGATAATAATTTACCTTACTAGCCTTTACTGTTCGGGCCATCACTGAATGGGCCTGGTGGGCTTTCCTACCCTTGAAGAGGATGAAAGGAGGAATAGGAATAGGAAGAATTTAGGATTAGTAGGCTGATATGTGTGGGCTGATAGACATTTTTCTATCTTATCAATCTAACCAGGCTTTCTGGAAAGAAAGGTGCCATTCGAAGAAAGTAACATTTCCTAGTGCCTACCATATAAATGCTTAATAGATGCTTGCTGGTTGATTGATTTTGCACCCCAAACTCTGCCCTTATCCTTCGGATTCCACTCTTCTCACTGATTTTCCATCAAACACCTGGCCTCCTAGTTCATCAACCTTTTGAACTCACATGACCAAAATCTCCACTTTATCTCAACATCCCACAGGGGTGGTCAGTCATACACTGTATATACTTCACCATCATCCAAGACTATTTTGTAATGTCATGTCTATTATCTTCAACCCTGAAATTACCTTTTCTGATCACAGTCTCCTTTACGTCCACTTCTCTACCTCATTCCTCTTAAACCTGTTCTTTGTTTCATCATGATCTCTGTTTCTCCTTGTTCTTTCAGTCAATTATCCCTGTTCTAGCCTTTCTTCTTTTCATAGCATTGGATCCTGTGGAGAACCAGATCAGCAGTGGACTCCAGCCTTGACTCTGATGCCTCCTTGTTTTTCCCCCATACACATCCTGCCAAGTCTCCAAATCTCTGTCATCCCACCATCTGTCCACATTCTCTGTTCTGCTGACATTCACTGCTAGAGGAAGTTAGACAACTATGTCAGATGGGTCCACAATGAATAAATGTTACCTGAGCTGAATTGGTCCCTCTCTGTTACACAGCAATATTAGTATTAGAGCCCTCGCATTGGCTGTTCCAGACCTTTTCCTTTCTTTTGAAGACACTAATGCTCCCCTCCCCCCTCTTTCTCAGCAGATGACCTTGTCTCCTTACCCGAAAGAAAATGGAGACTTGGAAGTTTCTATCTCCTTTATTCCAAACCCCATTATCTGCTCGTTTGGTCCAGTCTCAGAGGATGAGGTAGTCTTTCCTTTTTGCTAAGGTTAATTCCTTTAGTTGTTTATCCTATCCTATGTCCTCTAAGAGGTTTTCCCAGGAATCATTCCTTTACTGTCTCTTGTCTTTAGTTTCTCTATTGCCTGGTACTCTCCCTGCTGTCTACAAACCTGCTCAGCTTTAACCTATTTTAAAGAAACCTTGACTTTTGTCATCCCTTAAGGTACCTTTCTGTATGTCTCCTCCCTTTCATTGATTATCTGTATTCACTTTGCCAGATTGTTTACCAGCTGCAATTTGGCTTTTGACCCCAGTGAATGTTCTGAGCTGAAAATGTTGTCTCTGAGATTACTAATTACTAATTACTAATGATCTATTAACTGCTAAATGTCATGACCTTTCCTTTGCCCTCGCCCTCCATGTTCTCTCTGTGGCTGTTGAAGTTATTGACCACCCCACCTTCCTTTACAGCTTTCAGGATGCCCTTCTCTCCTCATCCTTTCTTCTCTTTAGGGAGATTAGTGGAGAAATTGAGGATGAGATAAGTCAATGAAGCCCCTGTTTATTTACATGGGTAGTCAAAAGGATGGAGTGGGGGACAGAGCTGGCCATGGGGGGAGGAGGAGAGAGTAAGGCCTAAATGCAGGCTCTAGGTGAGAAAGCTAGAGGCAGTTGCTCTAGGGTGGGAAAGAACTCGGTGCTTTTATCTTCCTTGCCAGAAGTAGCAGTTGTCACCCATCCCATATTGAACTGATATGCCAGCTTTAGTGCCTCCCAAAGTAGCCGTTCCAGTGCTGATGCTTCTGGAAAGCACAGGGGCCCAACCACCCCAGTATCTTTGCCAAGAAGACTCCCAATGGGGTCACGAAGAGTTGGATAGGACTGAACAACAGTAACAGCTTCTCCTTATGCACCCTTTATTCTAGCCTAACTGAACTACTAGCCTTTTCCCAAATTTGACCTCCTTTGTCTTATGTCCAGGCAATTGTACAAGCTTGAATGTCTGGAATTCAATCCCCCTCACCCCCCTCAATGTTCCATCTTTCAGAATTTCAGTTTTAATTTTGATAAACATTTATTTAAAATGCCTACTAGGTTCAAGGCACTATGCTTGTAATGCTTTGTTCTTAGAGTCTTCTCAGAACTATTAGTATTTTATTCCTCAGTTTTTCCTCAGGTATACCTAGAACATTTTGAGCTTTTGTTTGACCCATTTATACCCTATCTTGTATCTGTGTATTTATAAAATTTAAGTTCCCTGGTAAGGGACATAAAATCTTTGTATCCCCAATGTTGACATATTGCCTGCCACATAGAAGATACTTAATATTTGTCATTGATATTTGGTAACTTGTTGAATGAATAATTGTAAGCTGGTACAAATACTTAAAATTTATATATCACTTACAGACTAAAACCATCTATGAAAGAATTTAGTAAAATATATTGCTTTATTAAACATTTAAATTTTACTTAGATGGAAATTGCAATGGACAGAATAGGATATTGTTTATGGGCTCTAGTATTTGGTAATTTTTTTGTTTTATTTGGTTTTCCTTCTAGCTTTTCTAAAAAGCCTTTTGTTTACCTTCTATTAAGACATCCTGTCTTACCTGACTCCTCTGCCACCTTTCTATTCTCCAATTGTGTTTAAATTCCTCTGGTTCCTTCCTCCACCCTGCCTAAAAAGCAAAACAAAACCTGAAAAGGCAAATAGTAAAAAAAAAAAAATTAATTGTATTAAATATGAAGAATAGCCTACATTTTGTAAAGCATTGCACCAAGAGTATTAAATACCCCACAACAATGTCTTTATTATAGAAATGAACTCTTAAGTGGATAGGCACTTGTGAAGGCTTATTATAGAGTATTTTTATTTAATAGAATATTGTAGTAAGAGAGGCAGCATAAGGTAATTGAAACAGTGATAGGCTTGGAGTCAAGAGACCCATGTTCAAACCTTGTTTCTGAATCCTGCTAGCTATGTGATCTTGGGCAAGCCAGTCCTCCATTTCCTTATGAGTAAATGGAAATAATATTTATTGCACTCCTAGATTTGCAAGGTTGTTGTGGGAAAAGGGCTTTGTAATTCATAAAGCACTTTATGTGAACTGTTATTGTCAAGGTGTTTGAGAAGGTTTTTAAGCTAATGAAATTATTTTGGAGAGGTAGTGTAATACAATGAAAATACCAATGGATTCAGAGTTCTAACGACCTGGGTTACTAGCTGTGTGACCCAGGACAAATCGCTTCATTCTTTGGGCTTTCTTCAATTCTCTGATCTGTGAAATCTTACTTAGATGGGGGTTGGACTAGGTGACTTCTAAGGGCCCTTTCAGATCTTAGCTGTCGATTCCACTACGCCTTCTACATTTACTGAGATACTTAGTAATTGTGGTTTCTAGAAAAGAGTTTCCCTTTGGAGTAATAATAGTAACAGTAATCCTAACAGCTAACATGTCAGTGGTACTCTCAAAGTCTGCAATCCTCACAAGGTAAGTACTCTTATTATCCCTCTTTTAAAGAGAGGCCAGGGTCACATAGCTAACAAGTATCTCAGAATGTAATAGAACCTCAGCCTTTCCTACTCCAAATTCACCACTATTCCGTGTCGCTTTCCTCTGTAAAGTAATTGCTATTGACTAAATAACGAGGTAGGCAGAATAGAGACAGATACAGATGTTTGGAATCTAGTACTGAGGAATAGAAATGAAATGTTAGATGTTAAAGAACATTGCTATGTCCTGAAGCTCCCCTTTTTCCTGTCCTAGGGCGTCGGACTGGAAACTGGATCAGCCCGATTGGACTGGTCGCCTCCGAATCACTTCCAAAGGGAAGATTGCTTACATCAAACTTGAAGACAAAGTGTCAGGTAATGTGGTCAGTCTAAGTAATGTAGTCAGACATGGGTGTAGCGGTGGCTAGTGGAAAGATTCAGGAGTTGGTCTTTTAACAGAGCTGCTTCTTTAGGTTTTAGGCTCAGGGAAGCAATCTATGTTGTGAGTTATCTTAAGTATGAATGCTTCCCTTCTATTCTTCTCAAAAGATATCTTTCCCTTCTTTCTCCTTTTTAACCCTTTAGGGGAGCTGTTTGCTCAGGCGCCAGTGGACCAATATCCTGGCATTGCTGTGGAGACAGTGACAGATTCTAGCCGATACTTTGTGATCCGGATTCAAGATGGCACTGGTAAGGGAGACAACATTGGAATTTGGGTGGGATTAGGGGAGAACCAGTTATCAGTTTCAGCCTTGGTTCAGGTACCTTTGTGTCTGTCTCACCCAAACTTTCTTGGCTCCCTACTAACTTATTAGAGATACTGAAAAGGAAATCATTCTTTGTTTCATTGTTTCTTCTGTTATTGGGTAGCGGAATCTTGATAAGTCAGAAATGAGCACAGTGACCGAGACAAGCCTCATAAGCAGGCTTGAATCAGGCTAGTCAGAGCATCTAACCAAAACAAACAACTCTTGTAGCTCTGTTTCTCTGTGTGTTTGGTGTTTGTGGGGATCTCTGAATGTATTTCCTGGAGTGCATGTTTAGTAGAGCTAGAGGGATTATTAGATTGAAGGTAATAGTAATAAATGTGAGTCAGGCTTATATATAGTTCATAGAGGATAGATGGGAAGTTTATTTTATCTTGCTGGGTTTTTTGATTCATATGTAAGGGAATTCTCTTCCTGTGCTCAGGACTGTGGGTAGATGGAGACTTAGTCCAGTTTCCCAGTTCAAGTGAGGGGATGTATTGCTTATTTAGAGAGTACAGAGGTTTGATGTGACCTTTTAGAATACCTTTTGTAGTAGAAGACTGTCTTTGTTAGATAAATAATCAGTAATTTAATGGCTGTAGGTACTCCCTCCACTGATGCTAATTACAACCTCACTCTGACTTAGGGATATTCTTCAAGAACTACTCTAACTGAATAATTGATCAGCATGCTTCAAACCTGATAATGAGTCTTTGGATCTTAAGTAGTTGATCATTGGACAATAGATATGCAGTCAACCAGAAAGCTGGTCCTCGAAAACTTTATTAGTCAGGTCATCTCTGTGTTATGATGAGGTATTTGAGTAGAACTTTGGTGGAGTAGCTTCAAGTGCATATTAGAAATTTGAACCAGGGTCTTGGTCATTGCATTGGCAGCTGACATGGGTGTAGCAGGGGCTAGTGGAAAGGTTCAGCAGTTGGTTAACTGCTTTCCATGTAGCAGGGTCTCTTCTACAAGACACCTTCTGCCCTGAGTGTTGCCCTCCTTCCTACAGGACGTAGTGCTTTCATTGGTATCGGCTTCACAGATCGGGGTGATGCCTTTGACTTCAACGTTTCTCTGCAAGATCACTTCAAGTGAGTGTGACCTGCCTCTTAAATCAGGGAGAATAGCCTTCTGTTTTCTTTTCTTCTTCTGCCTTGAATTCTTTGTATTAATTGCTCTGTTGTGAATCTAGAGTCCTTCCTTTTCACTCACTGCCCATGGCTCTAGATCCATTTTAGATTTCGATCCCTTATTTCTGTAAATATGGGTTTGGAATGCTTGTTTGAAGTTTTGAGTTTGTGTTCTTATCCTTGTAGTATTTGACCTTTAATTTTGATGAGAAAGAGAAAAGTCTTATCAGAGTTATTTGTGAACTGTGGGTGGGGAGTTATCTACTATTATGCCTTTAGCCACCTTTTCCTTCCCTTGAAGATGGGTAAAGCAGGAATCTGAGATCACCAAAGAATCTCAGGAAATGGATACTCGCCCCAAGTTGGATCTAGGCTTTAAGGAAGGACAAACTATCAAATTGAGTATTGGGGTAAGTTTTTATATATTCTTTTGGCCCAGCCCTACCAATATCCTTCTTTTTCCTTCCCCTGTCTCCATCTGTTTGTGCAACTCTGTCTCTTTTAGAATATTACAACAAAGAAAGCCGGAACTGCTAAGCCTCGACCTGTAGGAGCTGGGGGCCTGAGCCTACTGCCACCTCCACCTGGGGGCAAAGTGACTATTCCCCCACCTTCATCTTCAGTTCCCATCGCTAATCACGTCACTCCACCTCCCATCCAGAAATCCATTCAAGGTGGCAATGATGCAGGTAAATCTCTCTTTACCTTTCACATTGAAAACTGGCCTCTTCTGTTTTATCTGAGTCAGGTGTGTGGTTGTGAACTTTTCTGTCTGATCTAAGGGAACTTAAAGTGTTCATGGAAATGGGCATTGTGAAGTAGAACTTGTCAGCTTCAGGTTTCCAGGGTAGTTCCACTGAAGCAAAAGAATCAGAGCTTTTTTAATGGATTCAGGAACATGGTACCCAGCAGGCTCATTGGCATTGAACAGGTGATAGTAAAAGGACAGATTCCAGTTACCCTCCAGGAGGCTTTAGGCTTGGTTCCATTATAATTTTATTCCATGATTTGGGGGATCTGAGTAAACATCTTGCTTTGTTGATGTTCTCATTCTTTCTCATGGCCCTTTTAGAAAGTGCAAAAGGGACAAGGGATATTTTCCTTCCCTTCTTCCCTGCTCTGTTTCTTTAAATGAGGATGTTGAAATAAGGAGTGAAACTTTCCTTAAAATCTTAGTACTGGGAGTTAACAATCCAAGAATCCTAACCGTTTCCTAGACCATGCTTTCTCCTACTTTGGCTACATGGTAAGAGTATTGTCCAGAGACCCACGTTCTCATCCCAACTCTGCCACTTCATTACCACTGTATCCTCTTGGAGCTTTAGTTTCCTCATCTGACAGATGGGATAATGATACTTATCTTGTTTATCTCCCAGGGCTATTGTGATGTATGTGCTTTAAACAATTGTTGATGTACCAAGTAAGATTGAGTTGTTGTTATTAATGGAGTATGTAGGATGATTTCTTTTTTTCCTGTAGGAGGTCAGGGGAGAAAAAAGATGATTTGGGTGTTTGAACTTTTTGAGGATATTGAAATGGACTATATAATTTCTCTGATTTCTTTTTAACTTTAATAACTCTGTTTTTTGCTTTTTCCTCTTCCTTGTCCTGTTCTGTTCTCAGATATCCTCTTAGACTTTGATTCTCCTGTTCCTGTCTCAAAGACACCAGCACCTGCTCCAGTTTCTGCTCCTGCTCCTGCTTCTGCGGTGACCGATCTATGGGGAGACTTCAGTACTGCATCCAGGTGATGGTCAGGGAGAAAAAGCTTACTCATAATCAGGGGCTGAGGACTGGGTAGAAATTTTCAAAGTGGGATATATGTAGTCGTATGAAAATCCTAAGTAGGAAAACAGGATTAGCCTGGCTGTCCTCAGGTTAGATGCCCTTGGAAAAGATGGGCCTTGGCACAGTTAGAGAGGATCAGAAAGAAGTTATGCATACTGGATTAAGGAATCTGGGTGTAAGGTGCAAGTATAGGTATTTTTCACAGAAGGGATTATTGTAGTGATTCATTAGATTTCCATGGAATGCTAAGTTGAGGTTTTTTGGGAATTGCTGTGAGTAAATAATTGGGTAGCTTTTTTCTTAATGTTGCTTTCCTGGCTTTCTTTCTCTTGTCTCCTGGAATGCAGCTCTGTTCCAAACCAGACACCACAGCCGTCCAACTGGGTCCAATTCTGAGCAGCAGGGATAAACTTGAAGACCAAGAGAATTCAAGGGCACCAATTGGAGGGGGGGAATTGGGAAACTCCACTTTCTCCAGAACTGAAATTCCTGGACAGTCTTTTAAAAAGCTTTCCTATTGCAATCAAGAGCTGGTTTATGTACCTCCCTACAGTTGATCACATGCTGTACAGCCCAGGGAGCATCTCCTGCTGCCTAACAAGGCTGAGAGGTGGGTGTGAGCCCACTTGTGACTGAGCATACAGTGCTTGTAGGGCCAGGGTCTCTATTTCAAGGGGAATTTACCTATACTCACAGTTGCTCAGCTCTCCCTTTTTAATTCCTTACCCTTCTCCAAGGCCATCTGGTGGCCCGTTGCCCTTTTTTGGTGGCAGTGTGGCAGGGTAGGCTTGAATGGCCTTTCCCTCAAGTAACACAGTAGGTAAGTGTAAACCTTTTTGCAGCTCTATTTGGTTTCTGCAATTGAAGGGACTTATTTCTTTGGGAATAGATGTTAGGAGGAAAGGAGACACTAACCCCATCACAATCTTTATCCCAGGGCTTCAAGTTGGGATAGAGTCGTCTGAGATTAATTTCAGGCCTGTGTGTTTACAAAATGAGTGGTGAAAGGTGAGCGTAAGGCTATGTAGATAGATGAGTGAAGCTCTTGCTCCCCACTTTCTGCCATATTCTCTTCTTACTAATCTCATTTGGGAAATGACAGTGCTGGGAGCAACTCCATTGCCCTCTTCTATGTTTACACGTCTCTCCCTTTGAGAAGAGGGTTGCGTTGGTGCCATTTGCTCTATCACTTTGTGTTTCTTCACCAGGGCAATGTCTCTGACCAGGGTAAGATTTTTGAGTGGCTGTTTTCCCAAGTTGCCCATTAGCTAGGTGTTAGGTTTCTGTAGCCCCATCTAGTTGCTTCATTTGAAGCAAGACCTTTTTCTTCTTTTACCTTTGTGACCTAGAGTTGAGGGAGTCAGGATCCGTGCATTGGGGAAGTACAGAACACTTTAGTCCTCTTGCGGGTGATGGTATAATGTGCCCTTCCTTCCTTGGTACCTGGTGTCTGACCTGGATTGTTTGATGGGACCATGTATGTCTTCTCTGTCCATTTCTCATAAAGCCTGGCCCTTTTAACCAGAGAAACCCATCTCCTGCGCTCAGCTCTTCAAGTGAGGACTGCTGCTATGCCTGTACCTGCCATTTATAAAGAATGCTCAGGAGAACCATAGCTACAGCAGTTTGACAAATTTTGAAAAGTGGAGGCTTTGTGAATAACCTTTGCCCAGAGGAATATCAGAACAAAGTCTGAGGATTTGTTTGGTTTTGTTTTGTTTTTCATCATTTCCCTTTCCTCCTCGCAACGCTGTGAAGAGAGTTTCCTTTCCCATGGGAAAGGACATTCTCATTTGTTTCTGTTAAGACGCTAATTATGATGAGGGGAGGATTTATTGTGAAAAATAAGTACCATTCCTTTTTTTTTTTTTACCTTCAGTCTGTTCTTTTACTCTGGATGAAGAGCCTTTGAGTCTAATCTGGAAATAGATATTATCTTGGAAATCCTTGAAATCTTTTCATGCCCTTCCCATGAACTTGTGGGTCCGCGTTTGTTTTTGTCTTTTTTCTGCGCTATAAATCAAGCAGTTCTGTACTTGCTGAGCTCTGGAAGCTCCTTTTTTGTTTCAAATGGAAAACACTAAAGGAAAATACGGAGACTCACTAGCGGTTAAACATTGGGAGGCTCTTTTCTCATCTCCCTTCGCCTGTTCTTACTTTGTATCCCCCGAGATGATAATATATTATGTATTTGAACCGCTGCAACACTGAAAAACAAGATATATATGTATATAAAGCATACGGTGTATCGGTGCAATAATGGTAATTAAAATACGGGAAAGGGTCGTGTCTGTCTGAGCTGGGAGTCGCCTCGTTGATTGCCTCGCTGACTCGTTGGTGAGCTCTTTCAAAGCCCTCTGACTGGCCGCGTGGGGGCGCTTCACAATTGCGCTTATTTCTCAAGAAAACAATGATGTTTTTCCTGGGTCTCCGAAGCCCCATGTATTTGATTTTATCTGCTGTGGATCATTCTTTGTTCCTCTTAGTATAATCTGGGCTATTTCTTACCACATCTCAACTACTGCTCTCTATACTCCCTACAGAAGGGTACAAGATATAACTATAAACTTAAGTATAAATTTTAGAGCTATAAGATCTGTAGACTTCATCACGACCCCCTTCACTTTATAGATGAGGAATTTGAAGCTTAGATCGATTGTGATTTGTTCTAGGAGTAAAATTCAGGTTTCCTGATATCTAATTCTTTTTCTAAGGTACCACTACATCAATTTTATACACACACACACACACACACACACACACACACACACACACACACACGCACATTTTTTTAACAAATATAATAAAAATCCTAGTAAGTGTTTTCCTCTTCAAACCTTGAGAGGCTGCTGCCGGTACTTAAAACATTTTTCAAATTATTGGAGTTGTCTTCAAAACCTGAGACACCTTTGTTTTGGGAGGTAGGGGAGGCGATGGGGTTAAGTGACTTGCCCAGAGTCACAGAGCTAGTAAGTCTGAGGTTGGATTTGAACTCAGGTGCTCCTGACTCAAGGACTGGTGGTCTATCCACTGCACCACCTAGTTGCCCCTTGAGTAGTCTTAATGGTGGCAAATCATTCTTCATCCTTCAAGGGTGGCTTAAATTTTTTTTCCCTTTCTAATTCACTTACAATAAATTAATACTGCTGAGCATCAGTCTCCCTATTTGAGACGCAGCATGGCATAGTGAATTGAGAATTGGCCTTGGAATCAAGGCAACCTTGGTTTTCTGATACATAGCAACTTTGTGGTCTAGGGTGAGTCACTTAACCTGTCAGTACTCCGGGCAATTTTATAGGACCGAAATGCAGAACAGTTATTGATCTTCATTGGGAGAGGGAGTTAGTTGTTATGGTGAAATCATAGATCTGGACAAGAACAAATTCCCTCTTGGAGATGGGCAAAGAAAACAAAAATGATTTGGCCTAAACCAGGAATAAAACTCAGGCAACTGGATGTCAAGTCTGTCTGATGCTTTCCCTGTTAGCCCTACTCATTTGTTTTATTTATGAATCCTATATGATAGAAATATGTGTGTGTATTAACTATCACTAAAAAAAATGCACAATGTCAGTAAAAAACTGGCACCCAATGCTAATTTACAGTTCGTGTAAAGAATGAGAGCCAGTAGAATGTGTTTAGAGGCAGCCTTGGCACCAGGAGCATCTCCATCCAAGACCAGCCTCTGACACATTCTGACAGTGTGATCCTAGGCAAACACTTTAACAAACCTCCTGGTAAGCCATGGGAGAGACGGAACGATAAGATATTTTTCAGCTTCACCTAAACTGATGAATGTTTAGGTGGGATAGAAGAGAAAAAGAGAGACGAAAGAAGATGCCTCCCTCCGCTGTTTGGCTTTGCAGCCTAGTGGGAGGAGGTAGAAAGTGGAGAAATTCACTAGATCCCAATGTGAGGCAGGTACATTTAGGCAAACAGAAGTTCTGTTCAGGAACATCACTCTTGAGCAGATCATTGAGCCAGAGAAAGTGCCAGCTGCCAAGATTATATTCACTTCGGGATAGTAGAATCCTTCAGTTGCAATTTCTGACCACTGTCTTATATCTGTCCCTGGGCTGGACATTGTTCTGCCTCCCATAATTCTTCTTCAGTCCATCCTTCCAGCCAGGGATAAACAACCCTACCCATCAGCCCTTCTGCTGATAAAAGGTTATACTAATATGCGTATATGTTGTCTCCTCTATTAGAATGTAAACTTGAGGGCAGGGACCACTTCACTTTAACCTTTGTATCCCTAGCATTTCTGTGCTCAGTGGATAGAGTACTGAACTTGGGATCCAGAAGACCTGAGTTTAAATCAACCTCAGACACACTAACTGTGTGACTCTGGGCAAGTCACTTGACCCCTGTGTTCTTCAGTTTTCTCATCTGTAACATGGGGATAATTTCCCCTGTTCCCAGGGTTGTTGTGAGATAAAATGAGACACTTGTAGTGATTTGCAAACTTAAAGATGCTACATAAATACTAGCTATTACCGTCTTCAGCATTTGACTCCTGACCTCCTCTTTTTGGATGTTGTTCTCCTCTTTATTTTTGTGACACTCCTCCTTCTTGGATTTGTTGTCTGTCGGGCCAGTCCTCCTCACCTTCAGATCCTCATTCATGACCTACTGCCCAGTTGTGTCTGTAGCCTAAGTCTGTGTTCTAGGCCCTTCTTCATCAAGCAGCTCACATTCTAGTGGGACAGACTTGTTATACATTACTTCCCTTCATATACTGCTTGTGTTCTAGCCAAACCAGGCTGCTTGCTTTCCTTTCCCCGTCCTTTCCATGAGCTTCTTCCTATACCTGGTATTCTCTCCCTCCTCACCTCCACCTCTTAGAATCGTTTATGTTTTCCTTTGCTTTCCTTGATGGTCCCAGCTTATTTAGAGCTTTAACATTCCTGACACTATTCTTAAAGAACCCTATCATACTTTTGTGTTTATCCTTTTTTACCTGCTCTTGCTTCTGTCCTCAGTATGTATCTTTTAACACATTTAGATTGGTCGGTGAGTTCTCTGTGCATCCACACTGTGCTTTTTTAAATGACCCCCATTTTAACAACTTTGAAAGACTTAAGATCTCTGATCAACACCATCAACAAATATGATCCCAGAGGACAAATGATGAAAAATGATGCTCATCTCTGACAGAGAAGACGACTCAAGATGCAGAAATGAGGCATACATTTTTGGATATGACCATTGTGGGAATTTGTCTTGCTTGACTATATGTATTTGCTACAAGATTTTTTTCTGCCTAATTGGGAGAGGAGGTGGAAGGGAAGGAAAATAAATGCTTGTTAATGACTTCCATTTTTCCTCATAAGGATTTTTCTCTTGTGTTTTCAGAATTTAAATTCTTGAAATTTTTAATTGCCCTGTCTATCCTCCCTCTGAAACCTTTGAAATTTGCTCTCATTAAGTTTTTAAAAATAAAGTTAAAAATGCAAAGAAGGAAACAGGGAAAAATCCTCTGCTCTTCTAAATTCTATGATGTGTGTTTGGCATTTCTGTCACAAAACCTAGGAGGAAACGATCTGTTTCTTCCAACGTCCTCATCATTTTCACCCTATAAGGAATACAGTATCCTCACAGTTCACTTAAAAAAAAGTCCAGGGGAAGCTCAAAAACACTTGACGGGGAAGCTAAGTCATCTAATTAGAGTAAGAACAATGATTTTGTGGAAAGAGTACCCCAAATCTTTTGGATCCCCAGGGGGTTCTCAACTCTACCTGGGGCCCAAAGGATTTACTTCTATCATTCTTTCTAGCAGCCCTTCATTTTGTGAATATGATTCTTCAGTAAAGCTGGCTAGCTTTACTGTCTTGTGAGCTGCATCCGTCCCTGTACTGGGCTTTGGTGTTTCCCGAACCTTGAATCTGTGTTGATACATTGTAACAACCACTTCAGAGCCAGAGTAGAATTTCCCCTTGTTGGTTCCTCCGCCTTTTGTTTTGTTTTTGCTTTTTGCAGGGGAGAAAGGAAGGCAATTGGGGTTAAGTGACTTGCCTAAGGTTACATAGCTAGTGAGTGTGTCAAGTGTCTGAGGCAGAATTTGAACTCAGGTACTCCTGACTCCAGGACTGGTGCTATACTCACTGTGCTACCTAGCTGCCTCTCCTCCACCTTTTGATCATTCAGGCCTATCAAGAAGTTTTTAGCTACCCTGCTTTGAGTAGAGAGAGTGATTCAGCAGATGGTCTGGATAATTGATATATCTTCCCCTCTGCCATTGTGACCCCTTTCAGACTCTTCATCTATTACCTCTTTCTGTCCAGGTGGTTGCAAGTATACTCTGGTATCCAAATAACTTCTCTTTCTGCCTCTGTTGATCTTTACTCAAAAGCTCCTGTGAGTTCTTTCTTTGTTGCTGATTATTCACATGAATATACTTATCTAATTTCTTTTGCATAAGGTATATACGCATTCAGACCCAAATTTCAGTAATAGGCCTCATCCTACCAAGTCTTTGTGATAGCCACAAGGTCAAATTTGCTTCTTTGTATCGTACTCTCTAGTTCATCTTCCTTATTGCCTATACTTTGTGCTTTTGTGTATAGACATTTGAGGCCATGGATTTTTACTACTGGCTCCATTTTTAGATTTTTTTTCTCTTTGGAGTTTATAGGTATTTCAACAGCTGTTATTCCTACAGCATGTCTTTTCTCTGCACTAAAATTGTAACTTTTCTGATCCTTCTTTCAGTTTCTTTTTTTGCTCCTTCTTGAATCTGACAAGTCAAAAGGTCCATTAGACTGTAGGTTCCTTGAGAAAATGAACTGTTTCTTGCCTTTCTTTGTATATTTAGTGCTTAGCATAGTGCCTGGCATATAATAAGCCGTTAATAAATGCTTGTTGACCAATTTACACAGTGCCTGGCACATAGTAGGTGTTTAATAAATGTTTATTGACTGAGCAAGGATTGGAGTTTGCGGCATTGGAGGAAATCTGGCTGCAGACCAGCATAAGGTCACTAGAGGGGGCTGTAAGCATCTGCGATGATTCAAAGTTGACTGCTTGGTTTGGTGGAGATATTTTGCTTCCAACAAGGTTTTGCCATTCTGCTGTGCTCCTATCCCCTTTTTGCTATCTGTTCTCTACCTAAGGGAACTGTCAAACAAGCTCCGGGTTGGATTACTTCTGAGACATTTAACTATTTCTGTTCCTTTTGCTTAGGCCCTGTAGACATTTTCAACCAAAAGTTCTCCATTCTCACTCCTGGGTGAATTAAGGCAGCCTGGCCATATTCACCTCTTCCTTCCCTTGTGCTAAGTCAGAATGCTTCCTACTCAGGTAGCTTCCTTCCTGCTCCCCCACCCCATTTTGGGATGGGAAAAGCACTGGTCTTCCTTTCCATTTCTCATCCTCCTCCTGGGTGAATGGGGTCACACCGTGCAAATTACCTTGAGACTGAGAAGGCTCAAAAAAAGACTACGATTATTCAAGACAGTTTACCAAATTGTTCACAACCTTTGACACTTCTCCCTCCTTTCCTCTGTCTCTCTCTCTGTCTCTCTCTCACCACTACTGGCCCTTTCATGGAGGTGGGATACAGGGCCATTCTTGAGCTAACTCCTGCCAGCCTGAGCTGATTGTTAAATTTTCAGTATATGTGTTCACACTTTGGAAATCTGCAAACACTACAAATCAGGGTTTTATTTGAATGGACTTAAGAAAGTGGTGGTGAAAGTGTTAATAATGCAGGCTAAACTTAAAAGTGTGTCATGCATACATTTTTTTTTTTAAGAGAACTAGTTGTTAAAGATTTACCAGCACACCCCATAGCTGAGGGCAGGGGACTTCTACCAGACACATGGCAAATGCATATGGAAGTTTTGCTTTATTGAACTTTTTTTTTTTTTTACCTCAGTTATCTGTGGATGACTGGGAATGAGAAAAGAAGTACAGACTTTCCCCCCAACACCTAGGGCATGCTCTCTCCTGCCTCACTTTCTGGTTCAAACATAGGTTTGAATAAGTTCAAACTTAAAGCAGTTTCCACAAAGTCCCACTGAATTCCCGTCTGAATTCAACATAACTGTTAGACAAATTGGCATCTCATCCATTGCCGATCTGGGTCAAGCAGATCACTCTCAGAGAACTTTGAAGCTGCTTCTCCTGTGCTTGATCTCAGGAAATTCTAGTCTGGACTCTAGTTCCTGGACTTCTGGAGCTAGCTATGAATACATAGTTTTCAAAGTCAGAACTATCTCCAATACTCCTTTACCTAATGGGAGTTATTAGCAGGAAAAAATAAACACAGAGGTATAGAACAGAGGCCCATATGTATGGACCACATTTTGGTCCTGGAGCAGGAATTCCCAAGGCCTGTCCCTGTCCAGAGGCTTATAATATACCTAACTCACTCAAAAACAGTCAGGCAGGAAAGAGAAAGGCTCACTTTGGTTGATTAATACATTTGGAGTGCACCCCGGTTTCTGCCCCAATATCCAGTTTTTACTAAAGGTTAGCAGACTGGAACCAGTTACATAATGTCTTCAAATGTTGCAAATCAAGGAGAAAGGTGCTTCCATTACACATCACCATGCCTTCCTAAAAGCATGGGGTCTAGTCTCTTCTATATGACCTGGCAGCAGGCAGAGTACACTGTGTGCGCTCTGAGAATGGGGTTCCATCGGCTAGGACTCCATTACATTGGCAAAGGGAAGGTCTGGAAATTGTTGTGAGAAACAGTGACTGTGCTTGTTCTTATTCTTCCTCTTTTCCCATTGTATTGGGGACAAGAGAGGAGCCCCCAGTACTGGATAGCCAGGGATGGCAAGTTGTCTATAGCATACCCCATCAGTAAAAAGTTTTTGAGTATGTACCCTGAATGTATACATATGTGTGTGTATGTATGTATATATCCATTTGTTTTTGTTTCTAAATTATACAATTTATTCTATTGCACACTACTATAATTACTAATATATTATTACATTATAAATATGGGCAAAATGTAAATTTAAAAAGGATGAAAAATATTAAAGTCAGACTCGGGAAATTATAGTGTGGGATGTTGTAGGAAGGGTATTTAAGTCAATGGGGATAAATAAAAAGGCAACAAGGATATGGGCATGGGTTATTTTTAGTAAAACTAGAATTCTGTATCACAAAGATGGAGAAACTTAAGAGAGGGTAAGAGTTTGTTAACCATTCCAGGCAGAATAGTGGTGATTGGGAGAATTCAATTGATGAAGACAGGTGATTACAACGTTCTCCATTTTCTCTCACCTCATAGTCTTCCTGTACTGATGCCTGCTGTAGAAATCAGTGGTGTAGACTGTGGTGGGGCACACATTGTGCTGGATAAGTGCCCTTGCTAGCAGGGAAGAACAGCAGAACTATGGGCCAGGTCAGCAAAATGGTGTGGGGACCCTTAAAGGGATATATGCCTGGATATACCTACCAGCTTGTCTCTTTCCTGCTTGGTCAGCTCTCATCCCCCCCACCCCTTACCATTAGCTCTTCTGTATTTAGAGTGGCCAGTCCTGGAAAGTGACACCACCACCCTTATTTTGTCATCATAGAGTGAAAGGTTGGAGGACTTCAGTCAACAAATTCTTCCTTCAGTCCCATGTTAGTCTGATAAATAAGCTTCTAGCTCTGTTCCTGCTCTCATCATCCCTGGGATTCAAAGTCATCATTCCCTGAGGAAAAATCATATATGATATCTATATCTTACTCTGCCTTCCTATTCCATTGTGCTCTTTTGCATCCCTTACTCTATTAACAAATGCTACTTCATTTTATCTTGTTTTACTTTCCATTTTTTTCTTATTATTTCTGATACTAATATAAACACAGTTTCCTCTACACCAGTGATAATACTCCAAGAGGTGTGTGATTAGCCAGTCAGAGGGTGAGAACAACTAAAAAAATGTATTCACAACACACTTTTAAGTTTAATCAGCATTATTAACGTTTGCTCCATCACTTTCTTAATTCTAGACAATTAACAAAACAATAAATCAAGCTCTGCTTTTGCTGACTTCTGAGTTATAAATGCTCACACTGAAAATGTAACAGTCAGCTTAGGCTGGTAGGAGCTGGCTCAACTCTGCATCTCACCCTCCACAAGAGGACTAATCACTAGTGCCTGTCATCAACACAACCATACTTATCCTTCACCTCATTATTTCTACCTCCTGCTCTGACATTCCCCATTCTGCTCTCTTCCACTGCCATACAAGCTGTCAACCTTCCCCCTTCTAAGCCAGAGTCAGTCCCTCAGGATAGTTATAACCTAAATATGACTTGGGCAACCACAGCAAGCAACTGTGGTAGTGCTATTGGGAAAATTCCTACCCTCCACTCTTCCCAAGCAATCCTGTCTGCCGTTTCAGATCATCTCATGTATGCATCAGATGTGCCTTGGGAAATGGACTCTAAGCTCTAGAGAGTGACCAGTAAAAGCCTTGCTTCTCCCCTTTCTGTTTCTGAAGAGACAGTGATTGGAATAGGACCAGCAGATATTGATCCTTTGTGATATACATCATCAATCTTTTTAAAAATAGTAAATAGCATTTTGTTTTATCCAATTATATGTGAAGATAGTTTTCAACATTCACTTTTTGTAAGATTTTGAGTTCCAAATTTTTCTCCCTTCTGTCCCCCCTCCCCAAGATGGCAAGCAATCTGATATAGGTTATACATGTGCAATCATGTTAAATACATTTCCATATTAGTCACATCATTAATCTTAATGAGATGAAACCCCCTATCCTAGGGATGAGAAAGTAAAGTGTTTTTGGACATTTGGCAACTAGAGATAGATGTAAACTTCTTTCAAATTTACAAATCCTGCCTTAAAGATAGTAAGTGATATATCCTTGCTGACTATCCTTTCAATGCTTCTTTTATTAGTGCTAGATGGTCTACAAGGGTTTCATTTTATTTCATTCCCAAACCCAAACCCCTAGCCTGTACTCCAACACCATCTTGGGAATTGGGGAGTTAGACCAAAAGGGGATGTTACACACCCCCCCCCCCACCCCCACACAAGTACTTGTTCATCTCATTAGAATACAAACTCCTTTAGGGAAGGGAACTGTTTGTTTTCTCTTTTTGTATCCCTGGCTCACAGTATAGTGTCTGGCACAGAGTAAGTACTTGATCAAATTTGCTTATTGATTGATTGTCTGATAAATAGCTTATTTAGGTTCTCCAGACCAGACTGGGATTTGTGTACAGATACACACTCTGACTTATAACCCTAGAGACAATTAAACTCCCAGTCTTTACAAATACATTCAACCACTGACTCTCATGCATAGCCACAGCCTTAACCTGAGTTTCTCTATTAGTTTAATTATCGCTGCAGTTTTTCTTCCTTCCCCTTCCTCAGTCTTTGTTTGCGAAAATTCCAGAGTGCCTACTCATAATAATACTCTTTCTAGTTTCTAGATCAACTCAAATAAACTCTGTAAATGTGTTTATATGGGTACAGACCTATTTAGAAAAATCATTGAATCAAGCACTTACAGTGAAAATCTAACACACAAAATTTCTAAGAAGTGGACAGATGTACCAGAATAATGACACTTGGATTATTTTTGGAACAAATGCCTGAAGACTATCTTCTAACAAAAGTATTTTGCCAATATCACATCCCGAAGGCTCATTGAGTGCCAGATCTCAGGGGGACGTTTTAGAGTGGAAGACACCAATGCCCAAAGGGGGTGAAGTGACTCAAACAGATTTTATAATCCAGTCAAATGTATCACCAGTGCTATTGTAATGTAAGTTTGGGGAGCTGATTAGGGAAAATCTATGATCAGTCAGATCAGCTCCTTGATCAAAGAGTTTACAGGCATGAACTTTTGTTTGGAGTCAGGAAGGTAACTCTCCATTGAGAGTGTAAGCATGTCCATTAGTGCCTTGATAAGAGGACACAGACAATTCCTAGTTGTTTTTTTTTTTCAGTAACTGAGGCTGCTGCTAAGATATTTGGCTGGCTGAAAAGCAGGAGGAAAGAGTCTGAATTTCTCCTTTGTGCTGGCCATAAAAGTGCACAGCAGATCACTTTTGGTCCCCTTTGTAATTCTCTTTTCTCCTTTTCCCTTGCACCTTACTTCCTGAGTATGGTGGCAGGGAAGGAAAGGGAATTGACTTCTGCATCACTGTCCTCATGATAGTATGAACAGTTGATGGAAACTTGTAGCAGAAGCACATGACAGTGTGCTTGCACATAGCCTAAGCAGAGAGTGCCTAAGAGCAGACTTTCCACAATAAATGATAGCTTCTAGTGCCCTACCAGCTTCTTTGGAAGCACCAGGTAGAAGTAAACTTGTATGCCCACTCAGCCCGAGAGAGGAGCTCATTGACAATGGAACCTAAACTTCATGTATGAGCTGTGGAAATTTTGGTCTCCTAGGCAATATGATCCCCAAATCCTCTCATGCTTAGGAGGGCTATCAGATATTTGTGGTTAAAAAAACGGCTTAATTTAGCTAAATTCTTACATATTTTCTGTTCAGAGATGTTAAATGACTTGCCTAAAGTCATAAGTCACAGAGTTGGGAGTCAAATCCAGGTTTTTGGACTTCAGCCTCTCAGTCAGAGCCAGTCAGTGTGAAACAAAAGAAGGTCTTTGGGTTTAAGTTAGCATCATTTAACATTAATTTAATTTAACATTAATTGACATGTCAACCTTTGAAGCTTGGTGCTGGGGTATTTCTTTTTAAAGCTTTTTAGCGGTGTGGATCAGTATTCTCCCACCTGTTTCTTAACAACGAATTTCATTTCCGCTCCCAACCCCACCCCCAAATCCATTTAAGCCTGTTTTCCTGTTGTCCCTCTCTTGCTAGAAAATCAAGGGCTAGGATATTGTTTAGAATCTCTGCAATTTCTGAAAGATCCTACTTAGAGGCCTGCAGTCCTATCAGGTTTCTTGGTAGAAATTCTTCTTACCCTCCAACAGTCTTTATTAATTCTTGCCCAATACCATCCCAGTGCTTTGGAACGGACAGTTTGTACTTTCTGTTAAGATGTTGCTCCACTGAAATAGCAGGCATGTTATTCAGCATCTGGACAGCTCAGTTACTCTTAGTGCTACCTTTAGCGAGCAGCTTTTAACCGTGACCCTAAAGAGCCCTCTAGTGGCAATCACTTCACATTTACAAAACAGCTTTTTTAAAGGAACTTGAAAAAAGAAAGCCCTCTATAATTTCAAAAAGAAATGTGAAACCAGGCTAGGGAACTTAATTCTCCCCTGATTTTCAAATCTGATCTAGTAGAGGAAGTGGATGTTTTTGGTGGGAAAAAATAAACGTGTTTGTTAAGAAATTAAATTAGAGATCAGAATCATTCACATATTCTTTCCTGTTGTTCTCAACTACTGAACTGGACTTTCTGAGAAAAAGAAGCACTTGTCCTTATTTGCTGATTGACTAATTAAAATGTCCTCTGTTGTCCTCCCTACTTATTAACATGAAGATTGAGCATAGCTTCTTTCGGGGAGAGGGCGGGATTATTTCGCCATTGGTCTAGGAGTAGACAAGTTACACTTATTTCTCAGTTTATGCTGTTTAGACATCATGGTATAATTAGTTAACTGATCCGTATTGAAGGAAGAGAATCCCCACAAGCTCTTGAGGTAAACATGTCCTTAAAGCTTGCCTGTGGTTTTCCAAGATTATCTTTGGGAAGAGGGAGGTAAGAGTCCAGAATTCTTTCTCAGACTGGGCAGGGCTAGAGAATATTTATAGTGAAACTACAACATAATTTAATCCATTATTCTCATGCATTTTCTGAAATTCAGAGAGGTTAAGTAATGTACCCAAAGCTATGCAGTGAGTAAGTGATGGAGTTGAGAGTCAAACTCAGGTTTTTGGACTTGAAAATTCAGTGCTCTTCTTACTGTCCCACAACTGTTTAACTATCTTTAGGTCAGCAAGATGAAGGCAACTAAATAGAAAAAGACTCTTCTGACTAGCAGAAATTGTTATAATACATGGAGGGTTATGTCAGGTTATGAAATGACTAAATTGATAGTGGAATTATGAAGGAAAATTATTACCTTAGACTGTCAACTAGTTTTTGAATACTTGCAAATTAATGTGATAAATTGATAGAAATATGAGATTTAAAAATAAAGATGTTAGCTAAAAAGGAAACCAAAATTAATGATTATTTAAGATGTGATAATAAAGGAAGGGAAATTATAATATGCTCACTATGTCTAGTATAACTGGTTCCTCAAAAGTTTCTCAGAAGATTCAGAATGCATTCTTTTGCTGTTGTACATCAATATGCTTTGTGGAAACCATATAAATGGTGGAATAGTTTCCTGTATCTGTTGCATCTGATAGATAATGTATATCATCAATGTGAGGGCTTTTTATCATGGGCATTTTGAGTAAATTTTATTTCTCATTCTCTTCAAAGAAGAATAATGGGGAATAATAGTTTCTTTTTTAGCTGATTGCACAGATGTCAGTTCCAACAGTTCTGGTAGGTTTTAAAAAATCATTGTTAAAGAAAGACTAAGATGTCACATGTTCTCATCTGAATCAACTGATGGTCACATAACAATAATAAAGTTTAGTTCTTACTGTTCCAGCATCTTCAGAACAATAGTGAACACTTTTAGTTTTCAGACTTTGACTTAAAACTTTTTTTTGTGTTGAATTAGAGTCCAGCATTTTCCAGTGTGCTTGCTTCATCTCCCAATCACTGATTTAGCTGTAAGTCAGTGTCTGACCAGAAAATGAAGGCATCACCACTAATTAAGACATTCACTCACTGGTTCCAAGTTGATTGAAAGTTCAGTCAGTTAATAACATTAGTGGAAAGAGGGAGAACACATTGTCTTCTTACTACTGTGTGCCCAACAACTATTTCTGGGGTCCCATCAGAATAAAATTGCATTCAGCATAAGAAAACTTATAAAGGAAGAATTGATAGGACCTGATCACTTATTAAATGTGGAGGGTCATGGAAAGGAGGATTTATGGATGGTTCTGAGTTTTAAGCCTGTTTGCATAGGAGAATTGATGGTACCATTTATAGAAGTCAGGAGGAATTGGGTATTTTTTTGGGGGGGAGGGGGAGAAATGAGTTTATTTTTAGATACGTCAAGTCTGAAATAAATGTGGTATAACCCATTAAAAATGTACAGTAGGTAGTTGGAGGCAAACCCCCCCAAAATTGGAACTTTGAGGAGAGGTAAAGCCTGGAGCTAGAAAATGTGTAGTCATTCATATGATGCTAACTTTCTCTGAGGTTAGGGACGTTATGTAAACTTGGTATTTCTATTGTGCAAATAGTGCCTAAAGTTGGTTGAATTGAGTTCAGTTATTAAGTTGTAAGGTCATAGTTGAAATTTTGAGAGCAGATAAGGTCACCTAGGGAAACAATCTTCAAGTTTAATCACATAAATATCAGGCAGATTTAAGAATGAGATGTGAAGCATATTACTGTAATGATCTAGGTGTGCCAGAACTGACTCAAGCTGGTCTCATGGTTCAGGCTTGGGAGCCACATGTTTACCATACACCATTTAACATAAGGAATATTACTCAACAATAGCATGGAAAAGACATTCAGCAAAAATACAGTGATATTTCAGTTAAATGCAGCTTGCTTTGCCTTCATAGTTGCCGGTGGGGCACTCCTGGTCAGAAAGGTGTTTGACTAACATGGCACTGGGGAAGTCTGTCAAACCTGAGGAGCTCTGACTACTCAATGATTGGGCTTTTATACCTCTGCTGATCAGGAAGCTATATCAATGGTTTGAGCATTAGTTCTTTCAACCATGGAGAGGTTCATTGACGTTTTAGGGGAAATTATTTTATGTGGAAGAGATGTTCTCATCTTCTTAGGCAGGTGTGGTAAATTTCTCTTCATGCAATGGGCTCACTGCCATGGTTCCCAATCAGATTATTAGTAAGTTAGCTTCTACCCCATGTAAGAAAATGATAATGGGTTTCAAGGAAGCTAAGCCCAACTAATAAACAGGAACGATCATCCAACCACGAGGCAGCACTACATGTTAGATAGAGTGCTGAATTTCAAGTCAGGAAATGGTAGGTTCAGATTCTACCTCTGACACCTGTGTGGCTATCATGAAATCATTCCATGTCTCTGAACCTTGGGCAACGTGCTAAGACTACAGATTATAAATAGGCTGCATTCTACACAGGTAGATGGAGTTAACATATCAGAGGAAATTATGGGTCCTTGGCATATTGAAATATTGTCTGACTGAGGGAGAGAGGTAGTTTGGTGTATAGGCAATAGTAATAATAGTTGACTTTTATATAATTCTTTAAAAATCACATAATGCTCTATATAAACTGTCTTATGAGAGAGAAGTGCTACTATTATCTGCATTTTATGGATCAGGCAACTGAGGCTCAGAGAGATTGAGTAACTTGTTTGGGATCACAAAGCTACGAAGTAGCTGAGGCGAGATTTGAATTCAGACCTTTTTGAGTCAGAGTCTAGTTTTATGTCAGGCTGTCCAGGCAAGGGTACTGGTGCAGGACTCAGGGGTCATCTTCCTAGGTAAACTTTAAGTGAATCACTTAACCTCTGTGGGCCTGTGGGAACTATGAGCTTTCCTCATCTGTAAAAGTGAATTCCACAAGTGTTTGCAGCTCTCAGGGAATGCTGCTAGCAAGGATGACAAAGGGTGATGATCTCACTTGCAGCAGAATCGATTTCTGCTTGGGTTTTTCCACTGCTAGGTGACTATAAGTGTGCACTAAAAGTGAATGCTAGTGTTCCTCTTAGAAGAGAAGGTGAAGAGTTTGAAAGGGAAACTTTTTCCAGGGAGAATTAAGTGTTCTTTTATAAAAGTGGAAGAAGGGAAAAGAAGGAAGAAAAAGAATTTGAGGAGGCAGATGAGAATCCTGTTCTGTTGAAATACCACACATAAGAGAAAGGGAAGGAGGAATCACTCAACACTTGAAACTAAAAAATATATTTGAGTCTTTTCTCTGAGTTTAGACTTGGATGCTATGAAGAACAAGCTTCTTGTCCTTCAAGAAAAAATTATATACATCCATAGGTACCGTCAAATGAGAGATCACTTTGTAAGGTCCAGAGAAATAAAAGATGATTAGCTTAGTGGTGGCTGGGGGGTGACTCTTCACTGGGGTGATGTCTTAACACTGCTCTGCCTTGACCTGAGAACAACAGGGAGGTCTGTTCTACGCCAGAGGCATGTGTCTAAGATATTGCCGAGGACCTCACAAGACTTGGTGATTCAAACGAGCAGTGCCGGAAGGAATTTAGAATTTGCTAAAGGTTACAGAGTCTTCGTCAAGAAACTGAAGAACTTAGGAGAGTGGGTAGTATCTTCATCTTTCCTTAAATCAACACATGTTTATGAAATACCAGCTATGATCCCATGCTCTCACTGATTCTTCAGCAGATTGAAACCTTAAGCATCCCTCTCCTTTGACCTCTCACTTTTTTTCTCTTTCCCCTTCAACTTGTTTATGTCTGTTGCTTCCTTCCTTATTGACTTCAAACATGCCAAAGTCTCTCCCATCCTTAAAAAAAACTTCAGTTAGCCTCTGGAATTCCTTGAAGTCATTGGCCTATACCTTGGGGCGTGTTGGTAAATGTTTAACAACTGGCTCTCTGGGGGGAAAAATGCAAGCAGGATACACTTTTAAAGTTTATTCTGCATCATTAACATTTGCTCCATCATTTTCTGAAGTCTAGACGGTCAAGAAAACAATAAATAAAGCTCTGATTTGTAGCATTTGCTAATTCGAGAAGTATAAATGCTCACACTGAAGATTTAATAATCAGCTCTCTCAGGAGCCTGTATGAGCTAGCACCAACACAGCACTGCCTAGATCTTTCTTCACTTTATTAGCCCAACTCCTGAAAAAAAGCTATCTGCACTCATTTCTTCCACATTTCTTCTTACTCTTCCACTCTTTGTAACCTAGTTTCTGAATTTATAAACTTAAATCAAAGTCACCAATGATTGCCTAACTGCCAAAGCCAATGTTCTTTTTCTCTTCTCTCATCTTTCTTGATCTCTTGGCTGCATTTGTTTGTTCCTAGATTTGGTATCTTCTCTGGGTTTTCATGACATCACTATCTCTTAGTTCTTCTATCTGTTCGCTGCTCCTGCTCAGTCTCCTTTTCTGGTTCATCATTGATTGCAGGTTCTCCCTAAGGGTCTGTCTTAGGCCCTCTTCTTTCTCTACACTCTCAGTCAATCAACAAGCATTTACTAAGCACTTAGTATATGGCAGGTGGGGCAACTAGGAAGCACAGTGGATGGAGTGCCCAGCCTGGAGTCAGCAAAGCTCATCTTTGTGAGTTCAGATCGGTCTCTGACACTTACTAAATGTGTGACCTTAGGCAAGTCACTTAACCCCACTTGCCTCAGTTTCCTCATCTGTAAAATGAGCTGGAGAAGGAAATGGCAAACCACTCCAGTACCTTTGCCAAGAAAACCCCAGATGGGGTCACAAAGAGTCCGACACAACTTTAACGATGGAACAACAACAAAATATGGCAGGTATTGTACAAAACACTGGGCGTACAAGGAAAGGCAAAAAATATTTGCCCT
Source organism: Trichosurus vulpecula (assembly GCF_011100635.1). Taxonomy (NCBI): domain Eukaryota; kingdom Metazoa; phylum Chordata; class Mammalia; order Diprotodontia; family Phalangeridae; genus Trichosurus; species Trichosurus vulpecula. The sequence goes on along the minus strand of NC_050577.1, from coordinate 190,404,105 downwards.
TAAGGAATTCGTTTTGTAAGGGCGGGGGGGGGGGCGTGGTGGTGCAGGAGAGATACTATGTAAACAACTATCAACATACAAGATATACACAGGGTAGATGGAAAGTAATCTCAGAGGGAAAATACTAGCATTAAGGTGAGCCTGGAAAGGAGAAGATGAGATGTTAACTGAGACCTAAGGGAAGCCAGAGAAGCCAGGATGTAGAGGCAGGGAGGAAGAACATTCCAGTCATGGGGGACAGACTATGAAGATGTACCAAGCTGGAAAATGGAGTGTCTTATGCGAGGAATAGCAAGAAGGCCAGTGTCATTGAATAGAAGTGTGCGTGGAAGGGAGCAAAGTATAAGAAACTTGGGAAGGCAAGATAGGGCTAGGTTATTATTCTTTTTGTGCAGATGGCTACCAGATATTTATAACCAGTTCCAGTCTCTCTCCTGAGCTTCAGTCCTATGTAACCAGCTGTCTATTGGTTATTTCAAACTAGATGTCTTGGAGACATCCAAAAGTCAACATGTCCAAAATAGAACACATTGTCTTTCCTCCCAAATACACTCCTCTTTCAAACTTTCCTGTTTTTGTCAAAGTTTACATCATTCTTCCAGCATTCCAGGTTTATAATCCAAGAGTTATTCTCAAACCCTCTCTATTCCCCACTCCACACATCCAAGGAGTTGCCAGACCTTGCCATTTCTACCTCCACATCTCTCACACCTGATTCCTTCACTCACACAGTTCACACTTAGTTCAGTCCCTCATTCCTTCTTGCTTAGATTATAGTAATCATCTCCTAGTTGATTTCCCTGCTTCAAGTCTTTCTCTACTCCAGTCCATCCTATACATGGCTGCCAAAGTGATAGTGAAGATCTGACCATATGATATCCTTAATCAACTGCAGTGGGTTCTCATTGCTTCTAGGATAAAATACAAACTCTTCTCTATTTAGCTTTGAAAATCCTTTACAACCAGTCCCAACCAATCTTTACGGATTTATTGGATGTTGCCTTCTCTCTTATATTCTGCATTCCAGTCAAACTGGCCTTCTCTCTGTTCCTCACACATAACACTCCATTTCTTATCTCTGAGTCTTTACAGTGGCCATCCCCCATGCTTGGAATGCACCCATTCACCTCTACCTCAGAGAACTTCTCTGTTCTCTCAAGACACAGTTAAAAAACCTCCATCTACAATTCATACGGGGAGCAAAAGGTCAAGAATCCTAAACCAGCTTTAAAACTGTCCTTCAAAGCAGTAATCATTAAAATGACTTTGTATTTGTTTTTTAAAAAAAAAAGAGGTCAATCAGTGGAACAGATTAGGTATACAACACACAGAAGCAAATTAACACAGTAGCATGGTGTTGATAAACCTAAAATCTGGAAAGCAATTTGGAACTACGTCCAAAGAGTTACTAAAATGTGCATATATTTTGACTTAGCTATATCACTACTAGGCCTATATCCCCAAAGAAATCAAAGAAAGGGGAAAAGTATCTATATATGCAAAGATATTTTAGCAGTTCTTTTTGTGGAAGCCCAAAATGGGAAATTTAGGACATATCCCATTTGGGGGGAATGGCTAAATAAATTGTGTTATATGTCAAAAATGGAATATTATTTTGCCCTAAGAAATGAAGTGGGCAGTTTTATTCAGGGGACAGAGAGTAATTCAATTTGTCTGGAGAGTGTATGGAGGTCAGTAATATGAGTTAAAAGTGGAATGGAGGGGCAGCTAGGTGGCACAGTGAGTAGAGCACCGGTCCTGGAGTCAGGAGTACCTGAGTTCAAATTCGGCCTCAGACATTTGACACATTTACTAGCTGTGTGACCTTGGGCATGTCACTTAACCCCAATTGCCTTGCCTTCCCCCCTGCAAAAAAAAAGTGGAATGGAGATGGTAGATGGTGGTGGGCTTTTAAAGATACAAAAAGGAGTTGGAATATTATTAAGCACATTCAATGAACATTTGAATGGGAGTTCTGTGACTAAAATGAAGGAAAGACTAGATGACCTCTGCAGGGTGTTCTGGCAAATGTCTAACAACTGGCTCTCCAAAAAATAGGTATATCCGATGCGTCTTTTAATTTGATGGGCATTGTTAACATTTTCTCCACTACTTTCTTAAGTCTAGACAATGAATAAAATAATAAATCACACCCTGATTTATATTTTGCCAACCAGAGGTATAAGTGCTCAAACTGAACAATGAACAATTACCTCTCCTGAGATTGTGAAAACTGTCTGTACCATTCCCCTCCCTATTGATTCTTTATCATTATAATAGTCTACGAGAATAAATACAATAATAGCCATAGTTAAAATGCAACTGGATTAAAGTAGGCCATTGAGCATGCTTAAGGCACTTATTTTGATTCTCAATTTTTGCATTCTAATATATTTGCCATTAATTATTACTACCTGTGAGATAAACTGATAGCACAGGCCTTATGTCCCTAATGCTTCATTTTAGATTCCTATATTTTCCTATCCTTCCACATTTTACTACCAGAAATATTTGGAAATGGAGCACCTGATGTACACAGGAAATGATAGCCATTACAACATGAGAGTTTATGGCATCATAGGATTTGGGAAGGGACATTAGAGTTGTCTTGTTCAGCTCCCTAAAAAATAAAGAAAAATTTCTAGCAGTTTCCATAGTTGGCAAGAATTTAAAACTGTACAGCTCAAGTAGTTATTAAAAAAAACCTGAAATAATTCAGACAATAGCTGGAAGAAAGGGGGCTTGGAGATTTGACCAGTGTCATCAGGTAACAGCTGGGAAGGATGAAAAATCCCATGCCCCTTCTACTACACCTTGCACTCAATAACTTGGAATCTGCTTCTACAAGCTGAGAAAATAACGCAAGATTTTGGAAAGTCAGACAGACATCCAGAGGGAAAGAGTGTAAGAGACAGATATATAAATAGAGCCAGGGAATGACAGAGAAAGATACAAAAGAAAAGACACCCAGAGAAAGAGTAAGAGATCAAACAGTAGAGACCATTGGAGTTTAAGTTGGATGAGAGAGGGAAAGTCGAAGTGAGGTAAAGGGGTTATGTTTGTCCATAAAATAATTGCCTAAAGTGTAATTAACTAATCCATGAGCAGTGAAAAGGAGAGCAAAAGGGCCCCATGGTAGGTTGAGTACCTTTAGGAGGGAGGTAGGGTATCAGTCAGTCAATAATTTTTTATTAAGTGCCCATTCTGTTCCAGGCACTATGCTAAGTGCTGGTTTATTAGGGAGGAGATAGTGAATTATCATTAACCATAGACTGAGCTATAGGGCACATGATAGCATGGTCACTGTCCAGCAAAGGTTGAGGAAGGATGGAATGGTTTTGGGGCATGTGGGGTAAAAAGGAAAGGTTTTCAATTGATCGCCCATAGGAAAGGGTGGTGTGTGAGTATTGGGAAATGCCCATATTCTCAACAATGCAAAATTAAGCATCTGATTGTATTAAAAAAGATTTTATTGAGTTTAAATTACAGATGAACAGAAATAAAAGTTGGCCTGTAAATAAGTGTCCTTAAAGAAAAATACATTTCCTTGAAATCCATGTTCTTAAAACCCTATAATCGTAATCAAGACTCTAGGTTAATTCTTATTTGGAGGCACACATATATCAAGCAACATTATATCTGGAAGGTGGGAGGAAAGGTAAGCATATTTTAAGAATCATAGAATTTCAACATAGCAAGGGACTTTATAGAGTGAACCATGATCTCAAACCAAGAAAGAATTTCCTACAGATCTATGATAAGTCATTATCATTCTATCCTTTGCTTTAATACCCTAAGATATAGGGAACTGGCTACTTCCTTAAGCAGTCTCTTCCCTTTCTAAGATTTCCTTTAGCTTTTTGGGAGTTTTTCCCGACATCAAACCTAATTTTACACTTTTTTCCCCCAACTTTGCTTGGTGGCTTCTAATTCTTTCCTTTGGAGCTAAGCAGAACTAAGGCAATAGGTCTTCCACATGATAGCCTTTCAAATGCATGAAGATAGTTAATGATATCTGCTTGAGGTCTTCTCCAAAATTAAAAAAAACCCCAGTTTCTTCAGCTTAGTTTCATTCAGCATGAACATGAAGTTTAGAACAATGTTTTGCCCAATTCATATTTTTCCCTCCTCAGGACCATCTCTGATTTGCATCATTTATGAATTAAAGGTTTACAAATTTAAAAACATTTTTTTAAATAAAAGAGCATAGATGAACATGTTTTAACTACTTAAAAAAGGCAAGCATTCAAACACTATTCTCGAGACCAATGATCTATAGCCATTGATTACAATAGGTGGGAAAGGATGTCTCTTTGGCAAAATGTGGTTAACCATTAACAACAACAAATTTAGATTCCTATGTTTATTTAAATATCAAATACTTAACAAATATAATTTAGTATTTTTACTAATTTACTGAGTATTCCTTCAACTAGATTGAATAATACGCTGAAGAAAGAAGTAAAATTTATGGTGTGGGCATGTTAAAGAAACATCATGCATCAATAACGCAGATCATTGTTTTACACGGACATATCAAAGTTATTGACCTTTTACAATTGGGTCAAGAGGAAGGTCCAAATGAGTCTTCTGTGGGAAGCTCTATCCCCTTATTCCAATGATGCTGCCATTGCTAATCCAATGCATATGATTTCTTCATAAAAATTGATCCTTTTTAGGTGATTCTTTCATAATTTTGAATTTCTTATCAAAGGATTGTTTGGTGATTATGACATAATGAGTCTTTTTTGAATGTTCTATCACAACTGCCTCTTCTGTGCTATGTGACATGTATTTTTAGGAATTTACAGAGATCAATGATACCTCCTAATCATATTGTTTAAAGTTCAGCATCTGTTACCAGCTCTTGAGATTTAGTTACACTCTTAGATGTAGACACTGGAAGAAAAAGGAAGAGATTTCCCCTGTGTGGCTCCTTTGGAATTGTGTTTTAATCAGAGGACTTGATAAAATTTTCTTCATCAGAAATGAAAAGGGAGAAAAAAGTTGGTGGTTTCAACCTGAAAATTGTAATATTTTAGTTAATGATAAAAATACCATCTTGTACAATAATAAGAGTTTATAGGTTTTTTTCCCCTTCATTTGACAGTGATTCCCCCAGTCATATTCTCTAACACATCCTCACACACATTCTCTCTCCTCTTCCCACTCCCTCCCCTTTCCCTTTCCTTGTGGCTCCCTCCCCCTCTCCCCATCTCTCTCTCTATATTTTCTCTTCTCTCTTCCCTTCTTCCACACACTCTCTCTCCTCTCCCTCTCCTCCTCCCCACTACTGTTTTCTCTCTCCTCCTCTCCCTCTTTCCCTTCTTCTCCCCTCCCCTCCTCATTAAATATACTTACCTTAATTGATGACTTGCTTACCGAACACCTCTACTTCACAAAGACTGAGAAACTCTTTCACTTCTGGCATGGTAATAGTTATAAAACGCCCTTGCATTCCATCGCATTTAAAAATATGTTTCTGCCCTGGACTAATTCTGGCTTTATCCCCACACCTAAAAATGACCATATAGGAATAAGATTATCTTTCTGAAATAGGAATTATTTGAAAGTCCGCACACAAAGTAGATAGCTTATGGTACGATGTTAACGATTTTGGGATATTATCTGAGAAGTTAAAATCTCTAAAAAGTGCTAATACTTAGATTGAGCTGAGGCTGGTGAAGAAATCTAAGGACAACAAAAAAAATTTATTTTATTTTTTAAAGCAATATTGGGGAAATGAGAAGGATCAGAGAGGGAAAAGTGCTATTGCTTGGGGTAAACGGGACAATGCTAACCGAAGATAGAGGGAAGTGAGAGATTCAATTCCTATTTTCCTTTCTTGCCAAGAAGAGTAATATTTATACTGGAAAGCATAGAACAAAAATAGGTCAGAAGTCCATAAGAGAGTACCTAGCTGCCTATCAATGAGCCACATTGCAGGGTACTAAAGCAACCTGGAAGGTGTGATTGCTGAGTTGTCAGTGATCTTTGAAAGACCTGTTGAGAATGGGAAAGTTTCCGTAGGATTGGAGAAGGATAACTATTTGGCACAATGGATAGAGCGTTGGGCCTGGAGTCTAGGAGACCTGAGTTTAAAGCCAGCCTCAGATGCTTACTAGCTGTGTAACTCTGGGCAAGTCGCTTAACCCTGCTTGTCTCAGTTTCCTCATCTGTAAAATGAGCTGGAGAAGGAAATGGCAAGCCACTCCAGTATCTTTGCCAAAAAAACCCTCCGTGGGGTCATGAAGAGTTGGACACGACTGAATGACACAAATATGTCTCAGTTTTCAAAGCTTGAATTTTGTTCCCTGCAAAATGCTAGAACATATCATTAAAACAACAGTGACCCATTTAGAAAACTGAACAGTTAGTCATAAAGAGTTGGCATATCTGGACCCAAACCAGCTCATGCCAGACTAAGCTGATTTCCTTACTAAACTGGTAGATGAGGGGAATGCTGTTTATCTAGATGTTAGCAACATATTTGATAAAAATCTCTCACGCTGTCTCTGCCGATAAGATGGAGAAACATGGCCTACAGTTATGTTGGTTTGGGATTGTTTGAATGTCTGGACTCGAAGAGAAACAATGGCTTTTTCAAACTTCGAAAGTGGTTTCAGCCCCTGGGGATTTTTTGCTTAACTCTGTGCTGTTTGACATTTTTATCAGTGATTTAAACAAAGGCATAGATGGCATGCTTATAAAATTTTCAGATGACACAAACCTCTGAGGGAGAGCTGATATGCTGGATGGAAGTTAGAATTGAGAAAGATTCTGATAGGCTAGAACATTGGTCTGAATCTCCTAAGATGCCTTTGCTTTTAATTGTGTCATCTCTGTCTGAACAAGAAGAAAAAAATAAATCTATCAATAGGGGCTCGTGAATTGTGGTTTTGAGTAGATGTGGGTCCACAGAGTAGCCTGAACCTGAGGTAACTATTTTGGGGTTCCATGTGTGAGAAGGAAGTGCCTCAGTACTACATCAATAATTACTGACCCCTTATGCCTACATTTCCATCTTTTAAAAATGTTTTTGAGATAATCTACATATGAATTACATCATTGATGAGGTTATTAGAAGGGAACAGGCAGGCTTCCATAAGTGATATTCCATAGCAGACCAAATATATATATGTATATGTATCTACATGTGTGCGTATGTATACATGGATATGTGTGTATATATTTGTTGTTGTTGTTGTTAATTAGTTGTATTTGACTCTACGTGACCCCCATTTGGGGTTTTCTTGGCAAAGATACTGGAGTAGTTTGCCATTTCCTTCTCCAGCTCATTTACAGATGAAGAAACTGAGGCAAAAAGGGTTAAGTGACTTGCCCAGGGTCACACAGCCAGCTCGTGTTTGAGGCCAGATTTGAACACAGTTCTTCCTGACCACACTACCCACTGTACCACCTACCTGCCCAAGACCAAATATTTACTCTTACGTAACTGACTGAAAGATACGGAGAATGCAAGATCTCTCTGTGCCTTTGCAGAAAAATATATTGATTCCATAGAGCAAAACATCTTATATACTCTCCTCTAATAAAGTGTCTTCCATCATTACCAAAATTATAAAGATTCATTGAAAAATATAACATCGACCCTTTGATCATTAATTTGGAAGCATAAAACAGTAATGCTCATTGAAGGTGTTTGTCACTGTCATGGAGGAGATCCCAAACAGGTTCCATGTAAAGAGGAATACCCTAAAGATGATGAAGTCCTCTAGATTCTCCTACTTATGGATGGCATTATAGTTAATGCATAAGTCCTCTTTTAAATGAGATCCATAGTTATTCTAAAGAATTTGGCCTAAATATAAATGAGAAAAACCAAGTAGATGAAGAATGCCAATGATCTAGACTATGATATATAGTTGAATGGATAACCTACAGCACTTCTCCATATGTATCTATATACATATACACACACACAGAGGTATATATGTACATATATACACAGATATATATATATAATATACAAAATAGCAATTATGTAATATATTTAATTATTGTATTATACATTACATAATATAATTAATTATACATCTATATGTTTGTGAAACTACAAACAGGTCCCAAATTGGGCTCAGAAATGTATAGGAAAGGGGGCAGCTAGGTGGCGCAGTGAGTAGAGCACTGCCCCTGGGGTCAGGAGTCCCTGAGTTCGAATCTGGTCTCAGACACTTGACACATTTACAAGCTGTGTGACCTTGGGCAAGTCACTTAACCCCAATTGCCCTGCCTTCTCCCCTGCAAAAAAAAAAAAAGAAATGTACAGGAGAAGGAAAATAGGTTAGATTACTTTTGGGAAGTTGCAAGTTTCTTTTAATCACCCCCAAGCTTATCATTGGAACAAAGACCTATCTTTTTAATACCAGTATGCTTCTGGTATTGTTGCATTACTGCAAATCATGGAACACTAAAATCTCTGAATAACTGAAACTGAAAAACACTCAAAGGACAATGGAGAGACCCCATGGTTGGTTGACAAGGTTGTGCAACACATTACAAAAAAGGGATTAAAAAGTTGAAGTGATGTAAAAGAAACATAACTAAAAAAGAAGATGTGATAAGAGTGAGATATCACTAGAGTTCAGCCTGGGTGCTCCATTGGTTTTCTAATGATTTTAGGAGAAAGTGAAGAGGGCCCCTAGTATTTTATGTGGAATTCCTGTGGCAAATTGATGAGAATACAAGAACAAGGTTGGAGGGAGTACCCAAATCCATTTGACAGCTTGAGTAATATACTTTATCTATTTTTCTCTATGTATAGCATATCTCCCTCCAAAGAAGTGTAAGCTTCACAAGGCCAGAGATTTTGTCATTTTAAAATAATTTCATCTGAAGTTCATATCACAGTGCCTTGCACACTGTACACAATTAATACATAAGGAGAACATAGAAAGAGAGGAGAGAAGGTTTCCTGATATACATCGGTCTTCAAATTCTACCTTTGTTGTTTGAGGGTGAGATTGGGTGAGAGATAGTAATGTGTCATTCCAAGAGAGGAAAGAAAGAAGAATGAATAATCACCTATGTACTATTTTCAAACTATCTGAGATAGCCAGAGGGCCCAGGAAAGTTGTTTGACCACTGCCTCTGAAAATCAGCACAGAGGAAAACTGGCCTTGAAGCATCAAGGAGGCTAGAATACACAAATGTATTGGAAATATTTTGTATCTAAATTTACAATGAATCTTGGTCTCAGTTGAGACTTTCTCTCTTGAAGGTTCATATTAGATTGGCTCAAGGAGAGAATCAGGAAGATGGGGAAGGAAGGCTTTAATATTTCTTTTTTGGTACCTGGGAAGGCCCTTTATTATATTGGGAGAATAGCATAAAACATTGCTTGAGAAATTCCTGTAAAAACAAAAACTATTCATTTACTTTGCCAAGTGAAATAATACCTGGAATTTGATTTGCCACCATTCTCTGTTGAATCTCCAATCCTAATTTCATATTTTGCAGTCATTCCCATGCAACGATCTCCTCTAGGGATGATCATAATATTATCCACAATGAATTCTGAAGTTAGGTCTACCATCCACCACGGTTCAAAATCATCGTTTGTGTGAGTACAAGAATTTTTGTAGAAATCACTGGCTTCATTCCCATCAATGGCTTTGTCAGATGAGCCAAGGGGGTGAAAAGTACTGGATTGGTAAGAAATTTTCCCTAATGCTATATTGACACCTGAAAGACATAATAAAAATTTCAAATTCAATGTTATTACGAAAAAATTCCTCATAGAAAAATACCATTAAACCCTAAATAAAATGACTTAATAAGACATACCATATCATTTCTACATCCGATAGGTATATATTTAAAATGTATATGTATCTTCAGGAATATTCACATGCATGGTTACTAAATTAGGCATGTGTGTTTTTTTAAGTCCATGAGACGGTTGTTAGGAACTTAAAGCATATATTTTGTCATATTAACACTGTGATGTTATATACAGTGTTGGTTTTCAGGTCAGCCCAACAAATAACTCATAATATACTTAATGCAGTCCTGTAACTTATAGTAATAGAACCAAACCACCATGTATAACAAAGTCTGTATAGGAAAGTGCATATTTCAGCCCTTTGACTGAATCTAAATCTCACAGAACAAAGAGGGCCACATGTGGCCTCGAGGCTGAAGGTTCTCCATCCCTGGCTGGGATTAGATATGTAAGGACAGTGAAACTATTATGTACCATCTTCCTGGAGGAAGATAGTGCATTTTTGGTTAATGATGTTAAAGTTCTATGCGAAGGCTGAAATGCAGATTAACTTACCTGTTCCTGTACTTGAGGTAACATTAAAAAGACGTCTTCAAGTCCAGTTAATGGGGGCTGCCTTCATAAAGAGTCTCCCTGTGACCACTTTCCAGTTCTGTTTCTCTATGGTCCTTTAACAAAGTTTCTACTAATCTGGCTTAAAATGGAGACAAGTAGTCACTTTACTCTGACAGTTTTTGGTGTGACTAGCACATGAATCTGAGTGAAGAGGATGGAGGACTGTTTCCCTTCAAGTCCCAGGACCCAATGTGAAGTTAAAAGAAGATCTTTTAAAATTTTTTCTGGGTTTCAAGGGAAGTGTGCTTTACAGGTTCACCAGCCAAGATTTTTCCCCCTCTAACAAGTCATTAAGAACATGCATATCTTATTTTTTCCCCTTCTGTTTGTGCTAATTAATTCCTGAGAGGAATCTTGTTCTGTTTTTTTTTTTTGCCAGTCCTTGGCAGAGTAAGAAATTTTCACATTAGCAGACCTTTTTTTGAGGGGCAGACCATGTTCCCTTTGGTGGAGTAACTGCGGACTGAGACAAGGTCTCATTTCTTCAGGAACCCCTTTTCCATAGGTTGGAGTTATATTTCCTGTGAGGTAATGCTTTGGCCTGAGATAGGCTCTCACTTTGGTAGGGACTTGGGAAATTACAGTGGAGGCTGTCTTTGATAGTGTACTTAAGAAAAAGAATAACATATTAAAACTCAATTTGAAAATATGAAAGGGAAAAATTTTCTTTTCCCTCTAAATTAATGCATGGACTCCCCTAACTCTCCACTCAAGTTAAACAATCACTTCTTCACAATAACTGGGAAAAATATTCCTTCAGTAAGTTGAAACAGTACATGTTTCCTAGAAAGAGGGAGAAAAAGTAAAATCTCAAAACCTGGTAAGGATCCTAGGAAAGAAATGCTTTCTGGTTGAATGAATTTGTAGGCAAAAGCATCTGTTTTGTTGTCTTGTATCTGTACCTGTAAATGTGATGTAATCGATTTAGAGAGACTGGTTAACAACTTTTGACTTAGCTGTGGTTAAGTTGAAAGAGCAAGAGTTTTTAGTAAATTGCTTATGCTCAATTTTGAGCAATGTTTTTATCTTCTTCCCTTGCTCTGAGCTGACCAGTTGCAGTGAGAGAAGGAAATAGACAAATGGGAGGAAAAGCCTTTTTCCTTTCAACATTTATTGCATAGAATAATATAATAATTGACCCAACCAAAAAAACAGTTGGAGTCAGTTTTAAAGAAATTGGAATGACATCTGATAACTGTTATACTAAACTTCAAAATGATTTTCCCTTTAGTTGTTAGATTGGGAATTAAGAATTTGAATGTTTTTAATTAGTACCAGAAACGACTTAGCTCTAGGAAGGAAAGAATGCCTTTATTGTCACTTGTTTATTTCTCTCTAATATGTTCCTCTTTGAGATTTTTTTTACTAGCATAACCAATGTAGGTTTTATTTTTTTTAAATTGTAGTGTGTTACCTAAAGAAAAATGTAAATTATAGATAGGATTTGGAAAATTTCAAATGCTTAAGCTATAACTTTGGAGGTGGGAGGTGAAACAACAGGTGAGGAGAACTTAGAATCTTAATATTGCATAAAAGTGGTTTATCTAGAATGAGTCTTCAAGAGATAAGCAAATATCAGAAATGCCCCCCTCCTCCACCTCTTAGAGCTTGTAAAGGGTAAAAGACTTTTTTGGCCCTAAGAATTCCGCTTCCATAAATAAGATATGTACAAAATGCCTTGTACTCTTAAGGCTTGTAGCAATATCATTTTGGACATTCATTGATTTGGGGAAATACTATCCTCTCCCTTTGGAAAATGATTGTCTAATGTTTAAATGTGTAAAATCTTAGGAAGTGGACAGTTTGATAAGCAGCATAAGAAAGAAAAAAATTAAGGAAAAAGAATTATTTCACTGGATACTTATGATCTTCTAAAATCTAGTATTTAGAAAACTGATTTTAGATTCGAATGTTTCAGATTTTAGCCAAAGGCTCTAGTGGATTTTGTAATAAAGAGGACTCTGTCTGAACAATTTCCCCTTTATAGAGAAGCTAAGATGCCCGAGTCCGCTCCATTCTCCTTCCACCAGAGATACTTTGGCTAACTGTAGCATTTCAACTTCTTCGGGACAAAGAGCCGTTACTCCGTCCAATTCTCCTTGCTTCTCCAGGCTCCACCAAAGCTTTATCCTAGCATATCTGCATTGTTATATTTTTATTCAACTACAACAGACTTGGATGGTCAAAAATATTTAAGAAAAAAATTCAATGACATGACCAGTAGACTATATCTATTGCCGCATATTATTTAGAGTTCAGACTTCATGACTTGAACTACAATTTGCTGTCTCAGTGTGAGAATAACCCTACAGAAATAAGATTGTCCCTTGCAACTAAATACACCCATGGAATGAGACCAAAATTCTTTTCATTAATGTAGTAAACATTACTGAAATATGTAGTGATAAAGTGTGACTGCATTTTGAGCTTTTCTAGCCTTTATAGCTAGCTAGAAGTTGGATAAAGATATTTTTCATTTACGTGTAATATTGTTCTTCTACAACTTAAGATGAGAAAACTTTAAACTATATTGGGTCATGCTGGAGTTAAATTCACATTTTGTATGTAACTTTATTAGTGAGGAGTCATGCACCTATACCCCCAATCAGTTGTAAAGTATATTATTTAATCTGACAAAACATAGTAGAAAAAAGTAAACTTACTTTACAGGGGATTTTAGTCAGAAGAGATTTTAAATCTTGGGTTAAGGAAATTTATTCCTTTTTATATCCCTGATTTCTCTTTTATACATGAAATGGCCATGCTACTCTATGTACTCCTGAAAATTTCTGTATTAATGACAACTATACTGTTGCTTTCTTAAAGACAAAGAAATAGAAGGAAAGAAAGTAAGTAAGAAATAGAAGTAAGGAACCCGATACATATTGAAGTTTGAAACAAATCATAATATCTTAGCTCTTTTAAAGCTTGTAACATAAAAATCCATCTAAAGACTCTAGGTGTCTGCCAGTTCACCAGCTTACTCAACATGAGTTATTTAATTAAGCACATAATCAAAGAAAGGATTATTGATATTTTTAATGATTGTTGAGTTGGATTGTTTTCAGTCATTTCTGACTCCTTGTGATCCCATTTGGGGTTTTCTTAGCTCCTTTCCACTAGTGTGACCATCTATTTCTTTTGACTGAGGGTTTCTATTCCTCTGAAGCAAGCACAAAACGCTTTTGGGGATTTCTAAAGGTTTTTGTGGCTAGCAACAATTGGGAAAGACTACAGCAAGGGAGGTGAACTACGTCTACATAACTATGATTCTGAAAGAAAACTCCTCCTGAACCTGGGATGTCGAAGAAACCCTGAAAGCATAAGAAAGGAATATAAAATCTAATGTTGTGTTCTCGTAGAAAGGCAGTGTGGTATAGCAGATAAACTGCTGAACTCAGAGGCAGGAAAGACCTGGGTTTGAATTCTGACTTTAACAATTAGGATCCTGAATGAATCCTTAATATCTAAGAGTCTCGGTTTCCTCATTTGTAAAATGGGTGTGATAGATAATACCCATAGTGACTACCTCACTACCTCACAGAGGTGTTGTGTAGCTTGAATGAAATAGCATATACAAAGTGCTTTGCAAATTATACAAATGCTTTGCAATATATAAACTTCATCTATTATTATTGTATTTTGTAAAATAATTTGGGGGAAATTTCAGGAGTGAATCCAATAAGAACCTTGAACATAAAATTTTACTACTTCCTTTATAGTTTGTTGTGAAGATCAAATAATATAATATATAAAGTGTTTTGCAAACCTTGAAGTGCTATGGTATTATACTCACCAATGGGTCTCTGAAGGTCACTCAGAGGTTTTGGCAAGACAGGAGGAAGAAAAGGAGCCAGTTTGCCAAAGACTTGTACTTCACAGAAAGTTAGAATTTTCTTTCTCCCTGGAATGGTGACAGTCACATATCTCCCGTTCATTGACCCACAGAAGAAAGACTCTGTTCTTCCAGGATCCAAGGAAGAAATTGTAGCACATCTAAATAGAAAACACATTGTTATTTTGGAGGATTTTGGTTTGCTCAAATAAATTACCTTGAATATAACATGAGTATAAGATAGTAAAGTTTTCAACTCCTTATTTCAAAACATTTTCTTTAGGGCTGAGGGCTCTTTTTTTAAACTTAGTGATATATAATTCATGTCAACATCATATTTCCATTCAGAAATAACTCAAACTGGAACTATAGTGATATCTGAATTACATTGATGTCAACCTGACTACTCTGATGGCACTAAATGTATATTCTGGAGTGAGATGACCTTTAACATGTTGCTATCCTTCTTGCTTCCATTTTCTTGCTATAAGTTCTTTGGGTCTATATTGTCCCCATGAGAACTACTTTCAATCTCATTAATTTCCTCCACCTGTTCATTTTTCTCCTATTTTGGGCTTTTTCATCCATTTGACAATGAGGACTGCAGTTTGGAGACTCATAATATTAACATAAAATTCATAGGTGGAAAGGACCTTAGAGATTATCTGGTCCAATATTCTCATTTTGCAGACATAAAAACTGAAGCTTAGAGGGATTAGATGACTGTCCAAAATTACGTAAGTAGGATGTAGCTGAGCCAAGATGTGAGCCTAAGTCATCTGACACTAAACACAGTGCTGTTCCCTCAAAAGTTCTTGAAAATTTCTCTTTCTTCAGCTTTTTTCCATCCTATGTTCCATGATTTTCTCATGCCATTTTATGTCTCTCTTTCAAAAATCTCTTTTTTCTCACTACTCAGAATCCTCCTATTTGTCATTGTTCAATTGTTTCAGTCATGTCTAACTCTCCGGGACCCCATTTGGGATTTTCTTGGCAGAGATACTGGAGTGGTTTGCCATTTCCTTCTCAGACTCTCCCTGTGTTCCCCAGCTACCCTCCGTTTCAGCTGTTCAGTCACAGCGTCGATAGGATATGGCACTGTATTAATGTTGTTCTAAGTTGGGTATTTGGATGGGCACAGGTGACTAAGTTTACACAGATATGATTTGATAGGGTACTAGGAAGGATTTCTTGGTTTTAAAGTATTCCAAGATCCTCTATTAAAATGTAAAACTGGAAGGTATAAAGCTTTCAAAAATCACTTTATATACTATTTTAAAATCCTTGTTACATTCTGCTTTAAAACAAATTTATACATGTACACATAGATGTATATATGTGTATATATACACATATGTATTCATACATATACATATATTATTATTATTATCATCATCACCATGATGTTTGGAAAGGGGACATGACCCCTTTAAAAGAACTACATATTTTTTTTTCCAGAGGACACTCAGTATTCCAAAAGTATATATGTTAAAAGCCTACTATAGACTTAGAAATAAGGACTTCTTTTTAAGTAGATGTCAACTTGCAAAGCAATGCTAGATACCTGGTGGGAAGGAGGCAACTTTCTCCTTTGAAGGGAAGGAAAAACCTTTCCCTTTTGATTCGAAGAAGACAATCAATCATAGGGAAGCAGAGCAAATGTAGGACTTAGGAGTGTGTGAACTTTATCTTTTGCCTGCAGATGTAACTGATATAGGTAATGGCAGCACCCAGATTTCTGAACCAGTAGTGCAAGAAGGCTACTGATGACTGTGTCTAGGCTTGGAAGAAACTCCCATCCATCTTACTTAGCCCCCATTTGTGAAGGAACTGTGACTGAAACCAGACCCACTCTGATAAGGTAGGGGCAGAAGAGCCAGAGGGAATAATAGCAAGGCCAACCCTTTAATTTGGATAATGATACCTGAAAGGGTATGCTGAGTTTATGCCCTGTGGCATAAATAGTGGGTACAAAGATTCCCATGGAGTGAGGGAGGAAAAGCAGAGCTAGACTCACTGACAGCCAATGAGCATTAATGACAAAAACATTTTTCTTAGGTGTATTAATAGTTTAAAAATCTTTCATTAAAGTATACTACATTTAAATAGTAAGCTTGAATATGCTTAAACTGAGCTGGGACACCTTGTACAGTGTGTATAGGTCTATAGATATGTAGTGTATAGATGTGTAGTTGTTTCAGTAGAGTTTTTAAAAAATGTAAATGAATTACTAGTACTAGACCTGTGATTTCACTGATATAGGGTGAGAAAATGTCTTCAATCAAGTGAACTGTCTAGGCCAGAGGCATCCAACACTCAGCTCACAGGAGCAACTTTTCTCCGTGTGTGGCCTGAACCAGATTAAAATGTAATTGGAAAATATTTAACAAAGTAAATAAAAATGCAAGAAAACACAGATAAATTTTAAAGCTAAGTCAATAAGTGGCCTGCAGGGAGATATTTATGTATGGATTGGTGCCCTTTCCTCTACCCCTCCTCACAAATATGATCTCATTTTATTCTCAGAAGAACCATGGGAGGCAAGTGCTATCATTATCTCCATTTTACAGATGCGAAAATTGAGGCAGAAGGAGGTTAAGTGATTGTTCAAATAAGTGTCTGATGGCAGATTTGAATTAGGTCTTCCTGATGACAAGTCCAGTGATCTAGCCACTGTGTCATCTACCTGCCAGTTAGTCATTGTTATAATACCTTTGGACTATGGAGCCATCATCCAGGAACCATCACTTTGCTGCTTATCCAAACTGCTGGCATGAGATCTGGAAGGAAATAGCCTCTGAACTGCCACAGAACACACCTGAACTCATCCTTTGACAACAAACATCACAAAATGTATCTGTTAGCATTTTAGTCATTAGCTAAATCTAAGTGGGCATTCCTGAGAAAGACCTAGAATGATGAGACCATGAATAAATACCTGGAGAAAGGAAGGGGTCCCAATAGCAGAGACGAAAGAGGAGACCCAAAGACAAAGTTCATCTAGGTCATACTTAGGTTTAGAATATCCTTCCTTCTCAATCTTTTTACATCAGGATAACTGCTCAGCACTTTCTCTTCACTCTCCTCACGTCTCCTCTCATACACATTCTCCGGGTCCTTTGTTGGTTCCTTTTGCATTTATTAACTCAGAGTTTTTTGGAGCTCAGTAAGTACTATGTGCCTGGGAAAGCTCCTCTACCAGGTAGCACTGGACAGAGCACTGGACCTGAAGTCAGGAAGAACGGATTTCAAGTCTGCCCTCAGACACTTACTAGTGACCCAAGGCAACTCGCTTATCCTTTGCCTGCTTACAGATTCCTCACCTGTAAAATGGGGATAATAATGACACCTAACTCTTCAGGTTATGAGGATAAAACGAATTCATATTTGTAAAGCACTTTGCAAACCTTCAGAGCTACACAATGCCAGCTATTTAAATGCTATTACAGTTTTTTACTCCACGTTACCATAAATTTGTTGATGACACCATCTGCTTTGATTAATTGCTACAGGCTCTAATTGTTACTATCATTCAAACAATTGTTAAATATATATTGTCAGACTCCTGCCTTTGACACAAGTCATGTGATCAAGGGGAAGTTATAACCTCTGTGAACCTCAGTTTCATCATCTAAAAAATGGATCTAATAATATTTGACCTACCTTTTCACAGGCCTGTTTTGGGGAAAGAACTTTATAAACCTCATAGTTCTGTGTAAATGTGAGTTGTGATGATGAAGATAAAAATGATCCTGACGCGACTCACGTTGCTGGGTAATTGTTAATGGGATTGCTTTTTTCCCTCAAGGAAAGAGATGTTTTCTATTTCTTTTGTAACTTTATATACTGGTACATGTAATACTTACATGCACTCAAGAACACACAACAGCTACCTATCATAGTGGAACCATGATGACATATTCATTGATGTCAGCCCTTCACTCTCCCTTATGCTTTATTTGTTAGACAGCTGTACCTGCATTTAATTTGTCTGCCTTTGATTTTTGGAGAATGACATTTGGTCATTCATTGTGTTTACATGCACACAAAATGAAGTAGAGAACTGAGGAACAAGGTCATCATGATTTGGGTAGATGCTTTCATTTGGAAGATTAACATGTATTTGAGAGAAAAATGTGGTTGAAATCATATATATGTATATATGCATATAAATGTGTGTGTATATGTATATATGTACATATACACATATTTACCACAATTCTCCATTTCAATTTTCCCTCAAAGACAATACCACAGATCACATGGGAATGGATCTATCTATTATGTATGTATCTATCAAACTATCCCTCTATTATCTATTGATAAACCCAAGCAAAGGATTCATACCTGGGATTAAATTTGCCACCGCTGGCTGACGAATCTCCAACAAGAATCATAGCTCCATCTAGCTGTTGATGGCAACAGTCTTTTCTATTGGTAATTGCAACATAATCTACAACATATGATGAACCCAAGTCAACCATCCACCAGGGTTCATACTCAGATAATGTCTGAATACAAGATCCTTCACTGAAGTCACCTGCCAAGGATCCATCAATGGCTCTCTCAGGAGATCCGAAGAGACTACTGGTACTTGACTGAAAAACATTCATCCCTTGTGATAGCAGTGGAGCTGAAATGATGGGACAGGTAATGGTAGAAATGAATTAATTTAGAATATCTAATTTGGTCAACAATAAGATTAGTAGGAAAAAAAGAACCATCGAATCATCAGAATCAGAAATGAGAAGGAAGGGATCATGATAAATAAAGAAATTTGTCTTATTACACAAGAGGACTTTTCTGATGAAATGGTTCTTTCCTTGAGTGAACTGGAATTTTATCTTGCTCTTGAGTTGAAGAATTTATTTACTCTAACCTCTGCCCTAAAATGTATCACTTCTTGATTTCTGTTCTGCAGCTTTCTTGGATAAATGTGTTTGCTTGCTAGACATGATGGGCTTTTGTATAACAAGTTTCTGGTGGAAGGGAAGCTAAGCTGTCTGTCTGAGAGTATAAGCTACTAGCTATCCTCTCCTTAAAAGTGACCTTGGAAAGTAGATTTTATTATGAACCTCTAAATACAGCGTCATGTCCCTAGATTGTAAATATCTGATGTGTGATAGATATGTCCTTCTCAGACACAAAAGAGTGGGAGAGTGAGCACTCAGGTATCACCCCCTTGTTCTGCATAAAAGTAGAAATTACAGTCTTCCTTGTGGAATGAGACATTCTGGACTAGCTCATATCTATCTAAGCAAACATAACATAGGCCACTCCAGGTCCTTGTGACCCTAGTATAGTTCCATTGTATACACATGCTAATAAATTTGAGAGGCTGAAAGAAATAGATTATTGACAAAGGAATAAAATCAAAGAGTGGACAATTTAAATAGATCAATTTCAGAAGCAGAAGCCAGACAGGTAACTGCAAGCAACTCCTACACTATATAGACGGTTTCGAAACATTGAGAAAGATGGTGGGTCCTTCTGCAAAACATATATGTTATTGGTCCTTTAATTGAATGGAGAGAAAACTGGGAAACAAAGCTATAGAAAAATATGTTAACATATTTTGTTTTTCATATGGTTATTTGTATTAATACATTTTATTAGTGATCATTCACTTTAAAAATATTAATCCAAATATAGCAAGGCATTGATCTGTTATGATTAAGTAGGATATTTACCTAGAAGGCAAGGATGCTTTAATGTCAGGAAAACAATCAATATACTAAATTACAGCAACAGAAAAAAAGAATGATCATATCACTGAATGCAGGGAAAGTCTCTGACAATATACAGTATTCATTTGTGTTAAGGCTAAAATATAGAAATCTTTTCTTACTATGATTAAAAAGCACACATATTCAAAACCATGAGCTAGTATTATATGTGATGGAGAAACACTAAGAGGACTTCAATATTTGAAAAGTATGAAACAGTGATATACTTTCTCCACTACAATTGATAGAATTTTTGAAAGCCAATAATAGCATTAAGGCATGAAAGAGAAATTTAAGGAATAAGCATGTCAATGTGAAAAACAATTATATCTGTAGAGAATTTAATTAACAATAATAGTAATAACTAGCATTTACATCCCATCTCAAGGTTCATATATATAATATATTATTTCATTTGATTCTTATGACAACTCTGCAAGGTAGGTGCTATTATTAATCTCCTTCTGCAGATGAGGAAACTGTGAGACAGATTAAGGAATTACCTTAGCCCCCTAGGGGTCACACAACTAATAAGTTGTTGAGGCACGATTGGAACTGACCAGTATTCCATTCCACCCAGATGCTCTGAGAATAATTATATACCTAGAACCCCCAAGATGGTCAACAACTGCAACAAAATCAGTGGTAGTAATGAAAGACCTTGGTAAAGTAATAGATAGATATAAGATAAACTCACAGAAAGAATCTGTATTTTCATGTACTACTAACAAGAATGAAGGAAAACCAATAAAGAAAATGATCATTCACGATAATGTCAAAACATATCAGCTATTTGGATGGACATTCAATTCATCAAAGTATACAAGAGACCTTTAAAAAGACAACTTCAAAAGGATTTTGATAAATATCAAGGAAGAGCTGAACAAATGGTAGACCATTGTTCTTGGTTAGTTTGAGCTAAGCAAATAGAGTAAAATATTAATACTACCCCCAAATCATTTACAGATTTAATCCAATGCCAATCAAAATATAGAGAGACAGTACGGGTTAGCAGACAGAAGGTTCCTGCTAGAGTCAGAACAACATGGGTTTAGATCTTGCCTCTGATACCTGAGTTATCCTGGATGAGTAATTGTATATTTCTTTCAACTGGTCAGCAGAAAAAAATTATCTAGAAGTTAATAGACTGGAAAATATATACTTCTTTCTCTCAAATTTTCATTTGAAAAGTCCACATAATTTTTTCATGGTGTGTGTGTGTGTGTGTGTGTGTGTGTGTGTGTGTGTGTGTGTGTATGTGTGTGTGAATTTTGAAATCATAGTATGAGAATAAGACAGATTGGCATATAATCAAGAGAGCTATACCAGTATTTTTAGAAGTTAATATTAACCAAGTTTAACATGTTTCTTCCTTTTAACAAGACAATTAAGTGTGAGACCTGGTTGACAGGGAACTCTCAACCATAATAAAATTACATGAATGGAAGAAGGGAAAGTTTAGGATTTCTTAGACAAGGCTGCAGGCTGTTTCGAAATAAAGACCCCAATCCCTGACTCAGTTTCAACAATGAACATTGGGAATACAGTATATTGAGAAACTTGACTAAAAAAGCAAAAAAGAGAAAAAGATGAAGAACTTGAGAAAAATATTTAATATAGTGGGAGTTAAGAAAGTAAGGGAAAAAATAAGAATTATATGGGGAGAAAGAAAAAACAGAGGGTGATGAAGAGGGAAAATTTAAGTCAAGTAAATGGAACATAGGAAGAGACGCTTCACAGGGCATCAATTTTTCATTCCATTTGTTATTAATAACTTTGCCCTGGACTCTGAATAATTTTTTGGAAAACCTTTCCAAATAACATTTAGTTAACGGTTTGTTGAGAATATACTCACCACAAGGTCTGATGTTTTTTCCGCCAAAAGATTTTGTTAAGGTACCACTGCCAAAGGCGGTTGATGTATCTTTGTTAGATGTGGGTGGCAACTTATGAGAGGTATTAAGATATGATGGCTGAATACCAGATAACGGCTGGGTCATTCTGGTAAATACTTGAACTTCACAAAAGGTTAGTAACTTTCCTCTTCCTGGAATGGTGATGGTCACATATCTTCCCTTCAAAGACCCACAATTGAAAGATTCTGTCTTGCCAGGACCCAAGGAAAAAATTGTAGCACATCTGCATAGCAAAGAGATTGTTATTTTTGAAGCTGCTTGTGTGGAGAATTAAAGTAGGCTAAACAGGAGCTCAGTGGGAAATGACGTACCTACTCTTCCCACCCCCAATCCCATTTGAAAGCAATTCTTGAAGCCAGTATTGCTGTTTTTTCTTTTTTTTTTTTTAGTTGCCTGAGAGTTTAAAAAAAGCCTAGCTTCACAGTTTTATTGTCGATAAGGCAATAAGGTCGATTATTTAAGAATGATTTCATGAAAATTTGTTCCCAGGTTTCAGAAATGGCATCAGCATCCTACCTGTGTTTCAAGTACATAACAATTGAGAGTGACCTTTGGTTCTTCTCACTCTTTCTCTCTTCCACCCAGCCCTTATTTCAGCCTACCAGTCACCAGTCACCAAATAATCCCCATTCTTTTGCAGCATTTCTCTGGTCTGATCTTTTCTACCCAGGCACTAGCAATTCTTCATCACCTCAGTCAAATTAATATCCTTTCCTCCACGTTTCGCTCCCTCCAGCTCGTTTGGAACACATGTCATGGGAATTTTTTTCCTTAAGTGGTTTGCATTAAATGTGCCCTTGTTCAAGAACGTTACAGTAAATCTCTATTGTTGGTCACATCCAACTGAAATCCTCAGCGTCTTATTCAAGGCCCTGGCTCCTTGTCTCTTGCTTATATAATACTAAACTTCAATGCCTACTCCTAGCAAGGGTCCCCGTATCCTAAACCAAGTCAGTCTTCTCATCTCCACTACATTTTTCTTGGTAATTTACTTTCTTTCTTCTGGTACTTATCCACACTAGGCCTCATGTCATTAATGATCTTCCTTTATAGAAATCCAACCTTATCCTTATCTTCAAAAATTGGTTAAAAATTTACCTTTTCCTAGAGGACTTTGGTGATTGGTTTATGCTCAAAATCCCTATAGTCACTGTTACCTTAGCATTTATTAATAAACATTATCCTTCATTCTTGCATATTTGCTACCGGTGCCTTCTAGTTATTTCCTGAATCTCTGTTTAGTTTGCTTAAGCATTTTATAAGCATCAGAAGACTAAAATGTTGTGGGGCTGAGATGGAGGGAGGGAAGAAATAAACACGTGTATAATGCGTACTATGTGCCAAGTACTGTGCTAAATGTTTTACAGATATCTCATTTGATCCTTACAACAATCCTGAGAGGTAAGCACTGTTATTATCCCCGTTTTGCAGTTGAGGAAACTGAGACAAACAGAGGTTAAATGACTTGCCCAGGGTCACACAGCTAGTAAGTAAATCTGAGGCTATGTTTGAACTCAGGTCTTACTGAATCTAGGCCCAGTACTCTATCCACTGAACCCCCAAAGGAGGGAGAAATGTAGATTCTATTATTGGCCTGGAAAGATTCCCTTCTTACCTCTTAACTTCTTAGGGCACTTAGTGCTAATTCTGAGACTCTACCTCATTACTCTAAGATATGTTTTGAATGTCCACACTTAAGACTGATGTGTATATTTATGTGTAAGGATGATATCCTGGTTGCTTATGCGCTCAGTTCAGTGTATACTAGTATAGAGGAAGCAATTATGGGAGCTGTAAAATCAGATTACTCTTAGTACAGCTTATGTGAATTATGGGTATAGCTGAGCTTGGTCACCAGATTTTATGGCTGAAGCACATTGCCTGGGGGAGAGGGGCCAGGTGGTCATCTACCAATGAGCTGCTCAGGACCTTATCTTTTACTTTTTTTGTATCTACCAGAATGTCTTGCGTAATGTAAGACACATGGTAGACACTTGATCAATACCACTAGAGCAGCTGAATGAATGAATAGCTATTACTTAGCGAAGAAACTGATGAGGTAACACGAGGGATTGTTAATCACGTGGGAAAAGGTGGGGGGTAAAACAATTATCTACTGGGGATTTTTAGGAAAAAATTGGGGGACAAATATATTTGATGAGTCAGCTCTTAACCAATTACCATTTAAAGATGATTTGAACATTTGATTTGGTTACATGGAGGAAATAAAGGAGCAAAAGCTGGTATTACCATGCTAAAATTAACTTCAATTATTTAGTTTCACAAGCAATGGAGAATTTAAACAGGGATGTGTTTAGTCTTGAGATAGCCAAGAAAAAAGGATGGTATGATTAATTTTTAAAGATTATTGCCTCATCTCCAGTTGTTGCATGTAATTAAAACCTCAAGTCCCATGGAAGTGAACAGTGATAACTAAATCCTTTACTTTCCTATCACCTTTCAGGGTTCATAGCTTGGATTCATACCTAGGATTTGACTTGCCACCACGATCAGATGAGTCTCCAACCAGAATTGCAGCTCCATTTATCTGTTCAGGGCAACATTCTCTTCGGTTGGTGATTGCCACAGATTCCACAGATTGTGTGGACTCCAAATCTACCATCCACCAGGGATCAGTTTCTCGGTGTGTTTGAATGCAAGAGCCTCTAGCAAAGTCAGTTTCTAAAGAATCATCCACAACTCTTTCAGGAGACCCAGAGGGATTAAAGATGCTTGATTGGGAGACTGGATATTGTTTTAAAGATATTTGAGCTGAAGAGAAAAGAGATGTGATATTAGAGTGAGTCAGTTGCCAAATGAGTTAGGGAAGTCAGCTCTTTTACACAAGGGAGTAAGAATGATTCACTTCTTAAATAAGTGACTTACAAACTAATCTTAGGTAACAACTCCGTTGGTGACTGACACAAATTTCACACTTTGTGTCTAATCTAAATCCATCATCCACCAAATTCAATAAAAATATACTGTCCTAAAGCCCTGTACTCCACACTAGAATGGTTACTATTCACATCTCTTTCCATAGCTAAAAGACTATGTCTGAGACTTTATCCATTACCTTGGCTAATATGCATCTTTTTCATCCGCTACAATCACATAAAACTCTTAACGTTGCCTTACTCCCCTCTCCTCAACAACTCCCACTATTTTCCTTTCTATTTGTAAACTTCGCAGCAGCCAAGTATACAAGTGAAAAATTGTATCCAAGCAGTTTACCCAAAGGGGTCTGATAGGGAGCCTCATATGTAACTTCCTAGTTTGTCCAAAGAGGGAAAATAGTTTCTAGAACACGTTTATGACAAAATGTGCGGATGGCTTTAATTTTAATATCCTTTTCCTAAAACTAAGTTTA
This sequence comes from Trichosurus vulpecula, assembly GCF_011100635.1. NCBI lineage: Eukaryota > Metazoa > Chordata > Mammalia > Diprotodontia > Phalangeridae > Trichosurus > Trichosurus vulpecula. Next base: position 190,378,898 of record NC_050577.1, on the reverse strand, counting down.
TTGTGAATTGGAAATTGCATGAAATAAACTTATTTTCCCTTAAAAAAAAGCAAATGAAGGAACAGAGTGATATGATGATTGGAACAGTAGCATCAATTTGCAAATTCATGTTGGCTAGTCAGTTGATCAGTAAATATTTATTTATTAAGCTCCTACTATGTGCCAGGCCTACGTCTACATGCTGTAAATACATAGAAAAAAATGAAACCATTCTTTTCCTCAAAGAGCTTATGTTCTATCTGGGAAAATAAGCCCTGTACAAGTGTATATAAAAATACAATGGAAACTTTTGCATAGGAAGGAAGTAGCAGTTGAGAAGAAAGTCAATTGAAAATTTTAAAGTTTCCTTCAATTTAAAACACTCTAAAAGTTAAGACAGTCTTAGTATTTTACATGGAGAAGAGACTGGAAATGAAGTCTTGGGTCTACTGTCACATTGGGCAAAAATGAACAGCATCCACTGCTATACATTTACATATACAGGAAATCAGCAAAGAAACTGAGATAATTAATAGCATCATTAAAGTAGTAGCATACATCCATCAATACCATCAATTATTTTTATGTTGAGATCTAATTTGTGATTTCCTTCACATAAGGAATACCTGCTAAGAAAATCTCTACCAATTTATACAAAAATCTGCTCTGCAACTTGTAGTCTTAGAGAGCTACTCGTGGCGCTGAAAAATTAAGTAACTCGCTGAGGGTCACAGTGACATTATGTGTCTGGAGCAGGACTTGAACCCAGGTCTTCCTAACTGCAACTTTGCTTTGCTATTTTTTATAGTCATAAGAAAAGGGGCAACTAGATGGTGCAGTGGATAGAGTGCTGAGTATGAAGTCTGGAAGACTCATCTTCCTGAATTCAAATCTGGCCTTAAGCACTTATGGGCAAGTCACTTAACCCTGTTGGCCTCAGTTTTCTCATCTGTAAAATGAGCTAGAGAAAGAAATGGCAAACTATTTCAGTAGCTTTGCCAAGAAAACCCCAATAGGGTCAAGAAGAGTTGGATTCAACTGAAAAACAACAACATAAGAAAAAGCAATAGGAAATGATTGGAAGACAAATCTCATTAAAAAAACTAAAAACACAACATATCTGGTAGTCAGCCTCTATATACACATAAATACAATGAAAAAATACTCTTTCCACAAATAAAGGTAGGCTTAAATAATTGGAGGTATATTCACTGGCCTCAGGTAGGCCATACAAATATATTAAAATTATTATATTCCTAAAATCAATTCCCAGATTTATCACTATATTAGTCAAACTACTAACGGGTTACACTACAGAGCTAGACTAACTAATTATAAAATTCTTTTGGAGAAATAAATGGTCTAGGATGTGAAAAAAGTAATTTTAAAAGCATGAATGAAAGGGGAAACAATACTTTAAACCTCAAACTACATTATAAAGCAGTAATCTTCAGAACATCTTGGTACTGGCTTAAAAAAATAAAAGGCAGAAGAGTAGAATAAAGTAATTATTATTAGTTTTATTATTATTAGTCCAAAACACTAACAGTAATTATAAACTAACTAATAGATAAGCAAGAAGCACAAATACTAAAACTCAATTTCCAAGTGTTCCATAACCTCGAGAATATAAAGTATTTGGGGAAAGACTTACTATTCCATAAGAACTGCAGAGGAAACTGGAAATCAGTTTGCAAAAAATAGTTGTAGACTAGCATCTTAGACCTTTGTTGTTCAGTTGTTTTCAGTCATGTTCAACTCTTCATGACCCAATTTGGGGTTTTCTTGGCAAAGTTACTGGGGTGGTTTTCCATTTCTTTCTCTAGCTCATTTTAAAATGAGAAAATTGAGGCAAACGGGGTTAAATGACTTGCCCAGGGTCACACAGCTAGGAAGTGTTTTGAGGCCAGATTTGAACTCAGGAAGATGAGTCTTCCTGACTCTAGGCCTGGTACTCTAACCACCATGCCACCTAGCTGTCCCTGTCTTATACCATATACCACAGTAAATTCCAAACGGGCAAATGTAGCTAAAAGGTAAGATCCTAAAGAATTTGGACATATTTTTCACTGCTACGGCTAAGGGGAGAATTCTAAACCAAGCAAGGGATAGAGGAGATTTCAAAATATAAAAAGATAATTTTTACTACAGGAAATTGAAAAGATTTTGCATAAACAAAATCAGCTAGATTAAGCAGGGAAACTGTCAGTTGAGAAAGTCATTGCATCACATATCTCTTATAATGATTTGATATCCAGTAAGGAATTAATACCATTATATAAAATACAGAGCCATTCCTTAATAGATAAGTTGTCAAAGGATATGAATAAACAGTTCTCAAAAAGTTGCAAACTATTAACAACCACAAGAAAGATTGCTCCAGAACACTAATAGTAAGAAAAATGCCAATGCAAATTGTGCTGAAATTTTACCTAATACCTAGAAAATTGGCTAAAAGGACAAAAGGTAGAAATAATAAATGTTAGAGGGTCTGAGGGGAAAGAAAGCAGTGGTGTCTGTGTTGGCAATCAAAATGGGCTCTTAGCACTTAGTTCAACCAAGTGCCCTTGAAGAGTTTGGCCTTTGTGTCCTTGATTAAATTAGGAGTCCTTGATGACCTCCTTGCCTCAAGGGAAAGCCTAGTTTACATGGGTTTGAGTGGCATGTTCATGACATCAGAGTTAAAGTAAGCTTGTTAACCCCTTAACATTGCTTTCCTTAGTAAAGCAGATCAAAAGAACCTGGGCTTGCAGCGTTCTGTGAGCTGGTTGTTGTTGATTTTACACCCCCCACAGCAGGTGCTAGCCGGATTGCTGAACCAACCCTGGTCTTGGCTGAGCTTCTTAGTGGCCAGGGTAAGTCTCTAAGACTCTTAAGTGGCGGAGCAGGAATTGCTGTGAATTTGTAGGGGATTTCTTCATCAAGAATTTTCTATCGTAAATGAAATAAAGATTGGGTTGAACATAAAACAATGATAGTATCTATGGGCTTATTTTGCATATTGCTGTTTTGTTACTAGTGGGATCGTGAATGATATCACGACCTAGAGTTTTCGAAGTAAATTTTTAGAGTGGGTGATATATAGCATTTATATAGCTCTTTAAGGATTGCAAAACACTCTACATAGACATGTTATCTCATTTGTGTCTTACAACAGTCCTGAGAGATGGGTGCTGTTTGTCTCCTTTTGCCAAAGTTTATGTCTTTCACTTATTTCTCTTGTTTTTGTTAAAGCTATACTGTTGTTGGAGCTGAAGAATGATCCAAGTCCTCTGGGAAGTGATTTGAAATTATGTTGACAAGCTAACTAATATATTCATATCCTTTGATCCAGAAGTCCCATTCCTAGCCATATACTCCAAGGAAATTGATGACAGTTATTAATATCCTCTTTATATACTAAGATATACATAGCAGAGCCCTTTGTATTAGCAAAGAACCAGAAACAAAATAGGCACCAGATGATTGAGGAGTTGCCAAATTGTGATGTATGTATATAATTGGATCTCATGGCATATATGAAGAATACAGACTCACAGGTAACTTATTGACTCATATGAGGAGACTTAGATAACTGAGTGAAGAACCAGAAAAACAATATTCACAATGACTAAAACAATATAAATGGAAAGAACGATAAAGGACCAAAAAAACAACCCCCAACACTGTGCAATTACAATGACCAAAGTTGGCCTCAGAGAAGAGAAGAGGAAATACACCTCCCTCCTTTCACTGGAGATGAGGAGGACTCCAAGTGCGGTGTGTTCTATAAGCTATCAGGAAAGGCATGGTTGGTTGATGTGGTGACTGGTTTTGCTGAATTGTTTTTCTTCAGTCTTTGTTACAAGGGAAGGTTTTCTGAATAGGGGTCTCCTTCCCCACCAAGAAGTTAATATAAAACCACAAATTATTAATAAAACTCAAGCTCAAACTAAACTTAACCCAAACTAGAACTAAAAGAAAATATTTGAAGAGGGAGCACAAGATGAAGTAGGCCATGAAGTAAGAGGTAAAAAGAAATGTAACCCAGAAGAATGCAAGCAAACAGAAAATGGGGCAGGGGTAGCATTAGGAGGCATTTCAAGTCTCAAACCACTTGTCCTGAATTATGCTATCTGTATCTCTAACTGGTTCAAAAGGCATTTGTAGGTCATTATTGCATTCATTTACACAAAGAAATGTACTCACCCAAAGAATTCTGATGAGGATTAGAAGCAAAGATTATCTCTGGCAAACTAGAACTCATAGAAAGCCAATTCACTTCAGGAGGAGTGAGTTGTTGGCTGTCATTGGTACCGAAGATTTCTACTTTGCACAAAGTTAGCACCTTTTCTCTGCCTGGTATAACAATAGTCACATATCTTCCTGTCATTGCCCCACAGCTGAAAAATACTGTCTTTCTTGGAGGCATTGAAGAAATCGTAGCACATCTGAGAAGAAAGCAGATTATTCATGAAACTATCGTGATTTTATTTTGGTAAACAAAAAAATTGCAATAAGAATACTAGATTGTCAATTCATTGTAAGGGGCTTTTCTCAGTCATTATTTCTGTTCTACTTAGTCCCTAGTAATAAAGAATTGTCAGGATTGTTGTCAGTAGGATCATTTATTTAACAATTATATCATAAGCAACTCTATGCGCCTCCCCCATTATTACCATGGGTAATCCTGTTTTCCATACACACATGTATGGATATACATATGTATGTGTATGTGTATGTGTATGTGTATGTGTATGTGTATATGTATATTTATGTATAATATGTGTATAATATATGTAATATATTTATTTATATGGTAAAATAATCTGAATGTATATGTATGTCAGACAAACATATCTGATATTTCACTTTTTAAGAGTGAAGGGTAGCAAATGGAGCACTGGAATGCTGTATTGGTGCCCCCAGAATGTTTACAGGTATAGGATAAGTCCTCTAGAACATTGGCTATATCCTCTATGGAGAATTTATGGGAGAACATGGCCAAGAACTACACAGGATGAGAAAGTATGGATGGGTTGTGAGTCATACTATTGTAGAGAATAACCATATCAATGCAATCACAGATTCATTAAAGTTTTGAAACAGCTGGTTGATCCTCAGAACAATCAGATAAGACAGTTAACATAGATACTGTTTTCTCCATTTTAAAAATAGAGGAACTGAGGCATTGTGGTAGAATGAATACTAGACTTAAAAAAATCTGGTCCAAATCTTGGCGCCACCATTCACTTTTTAAGCCTTGGGCAAGCTAATTGACCTACCTGGGCCTCAGTTTCTTCACTTCACTATTAATAATACTATAATAATACTAAATAATACTAATATAACATATACATATATTATATTATATATAGTATGCGTACTATATATAATGTATACTATAATAATACTAAATACTAATAATACTAAAAGTATAACTACTTACTTCATGGCATTATTATGGGATCAAAGCTACACTAAAACTTTTGGGATACTCTGTATAAATATATTATTGTATTATTATTATTAGAAGGAGGCAGCGTGGGGTGGTTGAAAGAAAATTAAATTTAGAATCAGAGGACCTGGGTTTGAATATTGATGTTGGCACTTATGTGACCTTGGACAAGTAACTTAATCTTATTGTGCTCTGCTTTCTTTATCTGTAAAATAAAGGGGCTGGTGCACATGACTAAGACCTCTTCTAGCTTTCTACAGCTCTGTAATTTTATTATTGATCTGCCTAAGATCATACAGCTGGAAAGGAGGGAGTTCAATAAGGGTTGGGCTTTGTTTGCTCTGTTTTGGGTTAGGATTTTGGAATGCCACATTCCCAAGCCCTGATTGCCTACTGAATTCCCACCCACACCTCAACGACAAACCTGAATGCTACCTGATCCATAAAATATTACTCAGTTTCTCTGAGAGTGATCCCTCATGAGCCTTCGTACATTTCCTACGGATGTATCATGCTCTGTGTGATTTTAATTATTTATTTTTCATTTTATACAATTCTTGAAGGCAAAGATCGTATCATTTCTCTTCTGGTATATACAGTTCCAATCGCAATTCCCTATGTATAGTAGACACATTGAAGTTTGTCAAATGAATGACTGGATCTATTTCAGAGGAATGAAGTTTGGGAATGTACACGTTAAATTTGTGACCTCAAGTTAAAACAGCTTTAGTGACTTAGATTCACAAAAGTTGAACCATTCAGGCAAAAACATGCTTACCTTTAGGATAGTAGAACATCAAGGGAAAAGATTTCGATGTGCTTTCCTGCATTTTGCATTTTCCTGATAATAGACCTGAATCTTCACTTACAAATGTTATGCACAGATTAAGCTTTAGGGATCCTGGGAGAGAAGATTTTGAGTGAATCACTTACTTTGGATTGTAAATGCCACCCCTATGAGGTGAATCTCCAACTAGAATCATAGCTCCATTGATTTGTTCTTGGCAACAATCATCTTGGTTGGTCAATGACACAAGGACAACAGAATATGTTGAATCCAGATCTACCATCCACCAAGGATTAGTCTCTAGGAGTGTCTGAATACAAGAACTTTTGCCAAAGTCACTTTGGAAAGACATATCCAGTGCTCTTTCCGGAGATGCAGAGAGAGAGGACACACTGGATTGGGAGGCTGACTTTCCTCTTGACAGTAATGTAACTGAAATGAAGAGATTTGTCATGTTAGTAGATAGTCACCAAGGGAGAAGTGGAAATTCCCTTTAGTAGAATGAGGCATTATTTTCTACAGATAAGATATTCTCAATTTATTGATTTACAAAATAAATACATCAACCACTGCCTTGGTTACCATGTCACTTTCAGCTATGAGAATTCAAATGACTACTCAATGAGTTGCCCCTCCCCCATCCTCCCAGAATTCTTATTTTTGCCAGTAAATAAAACATCAGAGTAGTAAAAACAAAAACAAAAAACCTAGCAATGAATGTCTCAGCTTCTCTAAACCTTTAATTTTATAGGTAATGGTTTGATCTTTATGTCAATTTTAGAGTTCTTTTTAACTTTATATTAAAGGCAGTAATTTTAGTGACAAGAGTAGTCCTAAAAGTCAAGAAGACTTGAGTTCAACACACACACACACATACATGCACATGGTGTACACATACAATACACATACACACAGACTAGGTGACCCTGGGTAAGTCATTTAACCCTTCTGTGCCCTAGACAACTCTCTAAGACTTTTCAGCAAATGTTAAAAAGTTGCCAATCTGCACTAGTCGAGTTTCCTCATCCAGGAGTTCAGTGAGATCACAGGTCTATTCCCCATCTTTCCAATTTGTAGTTTTAAACATCCTGAAATTGATTCTAAATGATAATGATGATGATAATGATAAAATAATAATATTAATAGCTAAAATTTGTATAGTACTAGGGGCAGAATGGATAGAGCGCCAGGCCTGGAGTCAGGAAGATGAGTCTTCCTGAGCTCAAATCTGGCCTCAGACACTTACTAGCTGTGTGATCCTGGGCAAGTCACTTTAACCCTGTTTGCCTCAGTTTGCTCATCTATAAAATGGGCTGGAGAAGGAAATGGCAGACTACTCCAGTATCTTTGTCTAAAAAACCCCAAATGGGGTCATGAAGAGTAGGACAAAACTGAACGATGACAACAAATATTATGTGCCAGCCACTGTGCTAAGTGCTTGGCAATTATTATCTCATTTGATCCCCACAACAAGTTAAGCCTTATTATCCCCATTTTATAGATGAAGAAACTGAGGCAAATAGAAGTTGAATGATTTGCCTCAGGTCACATAGCTGGTAAGTGTTGGAAGTCAAATCTGAACTCAAGTCTTCCTGACTGCAGGCCCAGTGCTTTGTGCACTATGGTGCCACTTAGCTGCCTCTGGCCACCTAGCTCCCTCTGAATATTCTGAAATTAGTGTAGGCCAACAGTATATTTCAAAGAGGTCTCAGATTAAATCTATCATGGCTTGTTAAATTGTGCAGAGTCTACTAAGGCATCTTGTGTGGTTCTTCCTTTCAAACGAAGCTCGCAGATATTTGGTAAAGAAAACAACCTGCAATAGGTATGGAAGGCTTGGACCTGAGTGACTGGGATATAATGGAAGACAGAAGGAGAAAGACTTGATCTGTGGAAGAGGGATGCATAATTATAGTGGATCACTTGAAGAGCTTTCGAATTAGGAAGAAAGCAGAGATTAAATCTGGGAAGGAGAAATTTGGGAGGCCTTGAGGAGAGAGAAAAGCAGAAGGACTCAGTCTGAAGAAAGATGAGGAATCAAACAGATGGAACAGAGGGATTTGGGAGGAAGGAGCACTTGAGTAGAAGGATCTAAAGAAGACTTTGCAATATTGTAATGGCAAGCAAAGTGGGATTTTTTGCTGTTTTTAAAAAATTTTGGAGTTAAGTTTCTGTAACACATTAAATGCTTAATAGAATATAATGGAATGGAATGTTAAAGGAATAGGACCTGCTTTGAGCTCTGGCCCAGTTCAAAGCTGTGGTGCATCCTGGGTCACCTGGAGTCTGAGTCATGCGGAGCCCTGTGTGGGAGGAGCTTGCCAGAAAAGGGAAAAAGAGTGGGAAGTGAGAACAAGCGGAGTTGAGAGAGAAAAGCTAGCGTGAGTGGGCAGAGGGAGGAATTTTCCTGGGGGAACTTGCTTGTGGGGAGGCCTGACAGAAAGAATGTTTGGGGTGTTGGCACTTCCTCTGTTGCTGGTCATGTGTGTAAATATTGTTGTAACCCTGTTAAGCTTCGTTTTGCCAGAAACAGAAGCTGTGGGTAGGAGCCCCTAGAGCCTGCTGTCAGTCAGGAGCAAGAAGAGCATAGAGTGGAGCAGTCCCTGTGAGCTGAGATATGGAGCAGGAGCAGAGAGCTGCCTGCATGTGAACCCAGGTGAGAGTCGGGAACCGTAAGCCCACAGAGGAAGAGCCATGAGACTTGTAAGTCAACCTCGAGTCAAGATGAAAGGGGACTTTACTTGGACGCTTGGTATTGATTAAGGAGATTGTTCTTATTGTGACCTAGGGGTAGATGGTGTTGTATTTTCTGGTATCCTTTAAGGATGTGTTGTGCTAGGGAAATCCCCGGCCTGGGACCCCCTGATTGTATAAACAAGTATTTTGGGGAATGCTAATGAATGCAATGAAATATGTTATGTGCCATATGATATACTGAGTGTTATGATATATACGCACATATATATGCACACACACACACATAATGATATGTTTTGCTTAAGGATGTTTTTATAAAGGTTACACCTTAGTTTATTGCTGAATAAATAGACAGTTCATTATACTATGCGATTAGACCCTTGAAATTATTCACAGCAGCAGTCCTCAGGTGTGCTGCTGTGACTGGCATTACAAACATCACTGACCTAATTTCCACAAGTAAATCTACTCATGAGAGGGTGCCATTTAGGAAATAGTACCCAGAGTATATTATTGGAGACCCTATAGATGTGCTAAGTGTATCCATTGGAATGCCCACACGAAACCACGTACCCGAGTCAATAATTTGTTCCCAAGGCTCCCAAATAGCAGGATCATGACCTTTGAACACTTTCCCAAAGACTTGCACTTCACACATGGTTAAGAGCTTTCCTCTGCCAGGAATGGTGATGATCACATATCTTCCTTTCATTGATCCACAGGAGAAAGACTCGGTTTTTCCAGGTCCCATGGCAGGAACCATAGCACATCTGAATAGAAAATATATTTTTATTTGTGAAGTTATTGCAGTGAGAGAAAGCAGAGTATGTAGGGGATCATAAGAAGAAGAGACCTCTATAGATAGTAACCATTCATTCATTTTAATTAGATTTCTTTGGCTAAGATTTCTGCTCTATTTATCCCCTGGAAATACTAAAAAGAATTTATTTTAATCAGGTCAGTTATTGAGCAGTGATATTATGAACAGCCTGTCTTCCTCCCTGACTATGACATGTTCCCCAACACGCACAAGAACAGTGATCTTTGATGCTGCCTTCTTTTTTCATTCTTCCTAGATTTCAATTCAACATGACCTATCAGGCATTCTGCCTATGATTCTGTGTCCCTAACAGCTATTCTTTTACAAAAAACTATGTTTCCAGATTGATTTTGCATGATTACTCCTCACAGACTCTATGTTCTAGCCAACTCGGCTTATATGTTGTTCATTGTAAGTAACATTCCATTCTCCCTCTGTGGGCCTTTGCTCAGGCTGTCACTCTATGCCTGGAATGCTCATCTTCCTCCACTTCACCTCTAGGAATACCTAGCTCCCTTCAAACCACAACTCAGTTGCTTCCCTCGCTATGAGGCCTTTCCTCTGCTTCTAGTTAGTTGTCTTCTCCCCACCCTGAAAATTAACTTTTGCATTTTCATCTTTTGTATATGTCAATCTGTGTACATATTGATTTTCCCAACAGAATATAAGCTTCTTGAGGGCATTCAGTCAACTAGAATCCATGAAGCACCTACTATGTTCCAGGAACTATACTAAGTACTGGGGACACAAAGAAAGGCAAAAAAACTCCAAAACAAAACAAAACAAAAAACCAGATGAAAAAATGATTCTTACTCTTGAGTTCAGAGTCTAATGGGAGCAGGGATTACTTTATTTTTCCTTTGTGTTGCCTTCGCTTGACACAGTGCTTTGAACATAGTAGGTGCTTACAAAATATAAAAATATTTGCTGAATATAATTTAATCGAACATCTTTATCCTTCTCTATTTAGGTGCCACCTGAGTACAAACCTTCATTATTTTATGACTATTATTGTCATAATATTGTTATCATAGCTCTCTTTCTGGTTTCCTTCTAAGCCTTGTATAACATATGTCCTAGGGCTATCTTTTAAAAACATTATATATAAGCATATTTTATATATATATATATATATATATAGTATATGCTATATATACAATATGTATACAATATAATATATATGCAATATATACAAAATTATATATATACACATATATGTATAGACACACACACACATATATACATATATTTTAATCAGTAAAAATCCGCCTTTTTATCCTTCTACCTCAACCTTCAACCTTGACATCTTTTGAAAAGGAAAGAAAAACAAAATAGATTACAAACATGTATAGCCAGTCAAAATAAATTTCTCCATTTGCATGTCCCCCCCCCCCAAAAAAAAATCTTTATTTTATTCTGTACTCTGAGGCCTTCACTCTTTATCTAGTACGTTCCATCACTAGTCCTCTGGAATCATGGCTGGTCATCGCGCTGAACAGAGTTCCTAATTCTTTCAAAGTTCTTTGCCGTATTGTTTACCATATTGTTGTCACTGTATAAACTGTTCTGTTTCTATTATGTTGCAGTTGTCACAGTGGGCATCGTAGAATCTTGGATTTGGAAGGTGCCCTAGAAGTCACCTAGACCAACCTATACCTGAATTGTGAAAGAAAATCCCTAAATACACAGGTAATATAGGAGATATGTAATGATATAATACCTCTGCTGTTCACTATAATCTTTTAAATGTTGATATCTTTACTCAGAAATCATATCTGACGGTCTAAGACACAGCATAAAGTCTTGTTTCTTTTGAATATCGTGTCACACTGTTGACTCATTTGAAATTTTGAGGCCACTAAAATATCCAGGGTTGGGTTTTTTCCCCATCTGAACAGTTGACATTACATTGTGAGCTTGAAGCCTGGCACTTAAAAAAACCAAACCACTTTCTTTGTATCCCTAGCACTTGGCACTGTGGTGCAGCTAGGCACCTTAGCTGATAGAGTGCTGGGCCTACGGTCAAGACCAAGACCTAGAGACAGGAAGACTTGAGTTCAAATTTGATCTCAGATACTTACTACCTGTGTGACCCTGGGCAAGTCACTTAACTTCCTTCTATCTCAGTTTCTTCATCTATAAAGTGGGGATAATAATAGCATTTATTTCTTGGGTTGTTGTGAGGTTCAAATGAGATAGCATATGCACAGTGCTCTGCAAACCTTAAGGCATTATGTAAATGCTGGCTATTATTATTGTTGTTATAAGCATTTTCAAGTCAATCTTCCCATCTTGTACTTGAGTAAAGTGCATATGTTGACTTAGCAGTTGGTGGGCTACATCTTTCTGTATATACTTACATATGTACATTTTGTCCTCTCTGATATAATGCTAGCTCCTTGAGAGCAAAGATTGCTTCATTTTCTTGTCTCTGGATCTGTGCCCAACATACAGCAGGTACATAATAAATGCTTGATTGATTAATTAATTAATTGAGTCATTACCTAAGATGTTGGCATGGGGGAGGTGAGTCTTGCCTTCTACATTTCTGGGATTATATTACTGCTTGATGACTGTCTGTGAGAGGCACGACTGAGCTGAGTGATGGGTTTCAGCTGTTAAGGTGACCAGAACTGATGAGTGAACTGGCTTTCCATTACTTCCAGGAACAAATACAAACCCCTCTGTTTGTCATGTAAAGCCCTTTTCAACCTGTCTCCGACCTATTAGTGCTCCTCACACATTTCCTACAAATGATCTTTGTATTTCTGCCTTGTCACCAGTGCCTGGTATGTTTTTTCTCCTGATCTCTATTTCGTAGAATCCCTACTTTCCTTCAAAGCTTAGCTCAGGCATTACATCCTACATGGAGTCTTTGCTCATCATTGGAATGGCTAGGGCCAAGAACTGAGGCAAATAGACCCGAGAAGGGGGAGCAGTGAGGTGGTTGAAAAATGCAGAGGTCTGATTCAAAAGTCAATCTGAAACAAGGAAAAGTATATAGGGAAAGAGGAAAAAGGGTGGCTGAGAAGAACTGCTCTTATGAGGATTCTTGGCACACTGTGCTCTTTTGCTCCACCTGTCTGGTATAGCGGGTTTGTCCATTTCAGTGTTCCAAAGAACTAGTGATTGAGATGGACCCAGGACTTGAAAAATGCCCTCCTTCTATGTGGTGTTGCATTCTCCTGATTGTCTCCTTATCTCTGGGTGCTATACTGTATGTTCTCTCAAGTTGTTACATATGCCTTCAATGCCATCTGTCCTCTTCTTTTCCTCTCTGTATTTTCCTCCTCTCTTGCATCTTTACCATTCTCAACTTTGAAAATAGTGTTTAAGAAAGAATTAGCTTAAAGGTCATTTTGTCCAATGAAGTACTTCCTAATCTCTCCAACTGGAAGTGATTTTTCATAAGATTGAAGATTTAGAGCTAAAAGAGATCCCCAAAGTCCTCAAACAACCCCCTAACAGAGAGTGACACAGAGAGAATAATGTCAAGGTTTACATAGCCTATTAACTCTCCTGGTGCCTTGTTTATATTTCTCTTACACATTGGCAATACTGTTTTGTATTATAGTTCTTGGTGTATTTGTCAGATAGATTATAGGACCAGAAATCCAGAACTGGAAGGAATCTCAGAGGCTGGCTAGTATAATCCCCTCATTTTATAAATGGAGAAACTGAGGCTGAGGTAGTTTAAGTTACTTCTTTCCCTATTAGAGTATAAATGTGTCAATTGTGAGATTTTGTAGTGATGGAAGGGACTATGTTTGATTTTACTACTAGATGACCCCCTAAGCCTAGGACAGTGTTTTATACTTAAATATTTGTGGAATGAATAAATATATTCAAGTGGAGGGAAAGGGAAGAGAAACACATCCTGAAGTAATCATACATTTAATATCAATGGCATCATGCTTACATTAAGTTTATTGTCTCGGATTCATGGAATGTGGCGAATTCAGAAAAACACACCCTTGTACTCGAGGTATTTGGTACATGAGAGAAAAGGGTTAGATACTTGATTTATATAGCTAATAGATTCAATTCTTCATTCTAGTTGTTGCATTAAAACCCTAGGTCTCCTGGGATTTAAAAGTGGTTGGTAAATCATTTACCTGGGATTCAACCTGCCATCCAGATATTGGGAGTCTCCAACCAGGATCATGGCTCCATTCATCAGTTCAGAGCAGCAATCTCTTCGGCTGGTGATTGACACAGATTCCACGGTGTACACTGAGCCCAGATCTACCATCCACCAGGGATCATTCTCTGGGTAAGTTTGCATACAAGAACCTTGGTTAAAGTCACTAAATAAAAACCCATCCACAGCTCTCTCAGGAGATCCTAAAGGACTGATGATGCTGGACTGGAAGGCTGGTTTCCCCCTTGATACCAATGGAGCTGAAAGGAAAGAAGAGATTGGCATTGGTGGTCGTGAATTATCTGAGTCAGCAAGAAGTACAGATTCTCTTGAGCAGAACTAAAGTATTGCATTCTTCACACAAGGGTAAACAACTTTACAAAATGTTCACATGCTGTCCCAGATAATAGCTGTTATATTTGTCTAAAATGGAACTTGATAAAGATTTCCATCCCTTCTCCTTTCCCATTAGAACCATCCCTTCCTTTGAAGGCCCAGCTGCTCAGTATGTCCTTTCTAAAGCATCCCTTGATCCCCTAACCGCGAATTCTCTTTCACTTCTTTAATGTCTCAGATCCCTTTTTTGGGGACTTAACGCATTTATGATACATGCATAATAATAATTTTTGCTTTTGTCTCATTTCCCTTACTAGATTGCAAACTCCTTGACCATAGGAAATATGTTATTTTTTCCATCTTCATATCTCCAAACCATAGAGATCCTGAAGAACTAGAATAAAGGATGTCATCAGAGAAATATGTGATTAAAAAGGGGCAGGGTTAGTCATATAGTGAGGGCAATGGATTACAGGCCAATGGCCTGAGAGCTTCATTCACATCTTTGCCACATTAGAAGATTATTGGAGATTTAGTTGGAAGGGACCTTGAAGGCCCTCAAATCAACTCCCTTACAAAGAGAGGCGCAGAGAGGATAATGTCAAGGTTTATGGAACTGGTTAAGTATCTGAGGTAGAGTTTGAACCCTGATGCCAAGTCCACTGCCCTCTACTCCACACCATACCACCTCTATTATATCATGCTGGCTCACAACACATTGGGTTGGGTGGGTCTACTGTGATGAGCTTACAGGACAACATGGACATAAGTTGCATAGGAGAGGCAACAAGCATGGACAGGATGATTTGTATTGTTGGGGGAAGCGGCTCAATCAATGAGCTCATGGACCCATTAGAGGATTTGAGTGTCCTCCAGTGGATAGTACCCTACACATTTATTATTTATGTCAAGTACACGAAGGCAAAGGGCATGGATCAGAGAAGATCCAGAAAAGGTAAATGACTTTCCCACAGTCAAAAAGACAGCAGGTCAAAGAGCCCAGATTAAATTTCTAATGCACTGTTCAGCACATTTGACTCTTCTCTGAAAACATAAATCAATGTAGGGCTTGGCATAGCATTCTCAGTTCTTCAGTTCATTTTGTTGGTGGCAAACTGGCCTATATGCCAACTGCAATTCTCTGGGTTTCTTAAAATGTTAGAGTTTTGTATGTTGTGACAGAGTTAAACAGGTCAACAGTATGCATGGAGAATGTTCGCTGGAAGTCTGGAATGGGCTGTCAAGTTGGGCAGGGTAGACCGTGTACCTGGCTTCAATACCTACTCATACATGCTTCTGTTACTTCTGGCAAGGTATAGTAAATGATAAACCCAACAATATGATTAGATGGGATGGTCAGTTCACTCAATCAACCAGAAAATTCTCTAAACTGATCATTTCTAAATAATGTTTAGTCTCAATGGAAAAGCTTTCTGCTTTACTGAACTGGGGACATAACGCAATATATTCTGAAGATGTGTAGGGATATAAATTATGCCCCACATCCAGTCATATGAAATTACCAAGAGGAACTAACCAAACGTAGAGAAAATGTTCAGGATACTCTTCAAAAATTGTACGTACAAAACCAAGTGTGGAAAATCAGTGGCATGACAACGTTCAACGTGTATGACTTTGGCAAGTCACTTAATTTTTTTCTGTGGGACTTTACCATAGCATAAGAGACCCATATAGTTCTCTGGGCAACACTATCATATTTATAGTAATTACTGCAAAGAACTTATGACTCTTAGAGAACCAGGTAACAATCCTCCCTTGACTCTCACTTCCCAATGCACACTAGTGGCCTTTTATCTTCTCAGGGGCTTATACGATCCTAAGTACTAACTTGGATAGGGACACTCTACCCCACCTTGTCCTTTCTGCAAGGAGAAGAGCTTGGAATCAAGAGGCCTATCCCTTGGTGGGACCTGTACAGGGCCTGTACAATCTATGTGACTTATATTACTGCCCTGGATGAGGTCCAAATTAAGGGTAAGGTCCAAATTTGTTCTTCTGGACAGTGGTCCTGTGCCTTGTTACTCCTTGATTGGTCACTCATGGATCCTCCAGGGCTTCACTGACTGGGCTGTCTTTCACATAGCTACTCACCCCCCAAACTCTTTCTCTGTCTGTCTTTCTGTCTTTTCTCTTTCTGTTTTTCTCACTTTTTCTCTCTGTTTGTCTCTTTCTCTCTCTGTATCTCTCCTCTTTTCCTCTTTCTCCCTCTCTGCCTTTCTCTCTGTGTCTCTCCTCCCTATTTCTGCCTGCCTGCCTGTCTCCTCTATTTCTCTCTCTCCATCTCTCTCTCTCTGCCCATCTCCTTCTTTCTCTTTCCATCAGATTTTTCATAGCACTGGATCCCCAGCATTTTTATTACATATCTGTCAGATGGAAATTGGCCAAGTCAGAAGCCCATCCATTTGCACTTCGATTTAGTGTAACTTTGTGACAACAGCTTCAGTTCAAGATTTCAAACTGAACTATACAATTAGGAAGAACAACGAAATATGATGGTGAAATACCTTCTAAAATTCCCATTTATCAGATGCTAATACATAATAATAAGCAATCAACTCCTTCTCAAGAATCAACAACAATGTTGCTGTACTTCTTTATACATCTTGCTAGAGCAGGCTGGCAACACTCCTTGGGACTGGTGCTCTCTCGTCACAATGTGTTATTCCTACTGCAAGCAGTGAGTTCTCATCTTCCAAGGTAAGAGCCTCTTTGCTTTTGAATTTATATCTATAGCAGGCATGTGCTCACATGGCTCAGGAAGAGTAGGCTAAGCCCTTCTTCCCACTTTGGTCTCCCTGAAAAGGTATGAATTCTCTAGGCAAAATGAGATTCAATAGATCTTCTTACCTCCTACCCCAGCCCCAACTATGAGGCCTTTGTTCTAGCATGAATTAAAATTAATACATTAGTTCATGTACCTGAGATAGGCTTTTAAAGGGTAAGGCATGCTACTTCCTGAGTAGTGCCAATTATTCATCCAACAGGACTATTCTAGGTGTTGGATAAAAGATAATATATTAAACCCAAGACATGTCACAGAGGAAAAATGAATGAGAGAGAAAGACAGAGAGAGAAAAGAGAGGGATGGAGAAAGAGATATGAGGATGATTATTGATGATGATAATGAAGGGGGAACCATTTAGTATAAGGAGAAGAGAGAATATGAAAAAAATCCAAAAAGTGGAAGGCAGGTGAGTGTGAGTAAGGAGAAGAGAGGAAAAATATGAGAGTTTCGGGAAACTCATAAGAAGATTCATATGGAAAAGTAGATAGGGAAGAAAATCAAAGAGCACTATGGAAAAATGAACGAAGTTAGACTGGCACCACTAAATTTCCAAATGAGCTGTATAAAGTTAAGGGTAACAGATTAAAACAAAAAGAGATAGTTGCTCTAGTCTGCAGGTTTGAGGGGTCACATTGTGACTATGTCATCCTAGACCTTCACACACTGTTAGTCAGCTCCTGCCTGGAAAGGTCTCAGTTATGTCATTTTGATAGTGGTGACCCAATCTTAGAGACTGATTGATAACATCCTGAGTTGTCTACAGCATCGAAATGTTCTGAAAGATCAAAACAAGTCAACTTTATATTTGGAGATTAGAAGATGATATCTTTGGCAGAATGCCACAAGAGGGAAAGATGATTTTTATAACCCCTTCTAAGTCTCTTCCTTTATAACAGAAGTTCTTAATATTTTTTATGGCATGGTCCCCCTTGGTAGTCTGGAGACGTCTATGGACACCTTCTCAAGAAAATACTTTTAAATGTATAAAATAAGATGTATAGGATTACAAAAGAGACCAATTACACTGAAGAAATAGTTACCAAAATACTACAAAAACAAGTTCACAGACCCCAAGTTAAGAACTCTGTTTTTATATGAATTGTATTTCCAATCATGAATGTTTTACAGAAAGAATTATAATGTTAATTAAATTCCCCTTAATCAGAAAATATACTCACCAGTTGAATCCATGGCATTACCAGCTTGGGATGATGAAGGGTGAGATTTAGGACTGAATGACATATGACCAGGGGGAAAAGAATCTGATGCTTTTCCAAATACTCGTACTTCACACAGAGATATCATTTTTTCTCTTCCTGGGTTGAAAATACTCACATATCTTCCTCGAATCATCCCACATCTGAAAGTCTCTGATTTTTCATGGCTCAAGAAGCCAATGACTGCACATCTGAAGGCAAACCACATTTGTATTTGTAAGGATGCTCTTGTGTTTATTGAAAACAACTTATATAGAAATCAGTCGAAGATGATTAGTTTCTGGTCCCACTTATTTTAGGATGGTTTCTCAGACTAACATTCAAACCTATTTATTTACTTGGAATAATAAAAAAGACTTGTCAAAAGAATATGACAGAAAATTATCCCCATTATTGGAAACATTAGCATCTGCCATCTCTTAGGAATACATATGTTCACAGAAATATTTTACTTTCCTCCCTCTAGTCACATTTAATTCCCCTATCATTTTTTTTTTTGCTGTTACAGTCACTAAGTATTATTCATTTTTCCTCCATGACATGTCTTGGGTTTAATATTTTATCCTTTGTCCAATACCTACCATAGTGATACTGGATGAAAAAAAATGACATTATTCAGGAAGTAGATTTAGATTGACTAACGAGACTCATTTATGTACTGTGGGTCATGGATTAAAGTAGCAAGGTAGTTTGAAACCCAGGCATTCTAGTGCCTAACATGCTCAATGGTAGAAACCATTACAGTTAAGAGCCCCAGAGGGAATGGTTATAGGAGATGAGGAAAGCTTCTGTTTCTACTCCAACCCCTGCCTGACTGAAGTATAACCTGTGAACTTCAAAAAGCTGAAGGATTTGGAGTTCTCACTAGCATCCTAAGAATGTTTCTGGACCATTTAATGGCAGTGTCTGCCTTGGGAGCTGAGAAAATACTAGAAACACCGAGGAAAGGCAGCTTCAGAACTCTACAGGGAACTCATCAGAAAGCTACATTACGCCTAAGGGGAACTTCATGAGCCCCCCTTGAAGGGGAGAAAAGGGCTTCCAGGAACCAGGACTGAGAGTTATTATTATTGAGAGATTAAGAGTTTAAATAAGAAAAAAAGGAATTTAGATAAGAGATGAAAAAGATAATCATGGTTACATAGAACTAAAATTTTTTTGCATAAATAACATTTTTCTCAATTATGTGAATGAGACTATAGATAAAATGTTTATCAAATTGGCAAATGGCATAAAGAAGACATGGTTATCAGGTATGTAAAATATGGACATTATAAAACAGTGTCCAAGTGATCTCCATAGACACAAAGAGTAAGCCAAATCTAAGAAAATGAAATTTAATAGATGTACACTTAAAGTCCTACATTTTGGGTCCAAATAATCAACTGTACAAATACAGAGCAGAGGAAGCAAGCTTGGTTTATGCATAAAAGATGCAGAATTTTTAGTGTCTCATAAGTTCCCTATGAATCTATAGTATGCCACTACAACCTCTACAACCCATACCCCCAAATCTCCAATTTTAAAAAATGAGTTTACAGAATGAATACTCAAGAAACTTCAGTCGATGGTTATTATCTTTAGGATGAAATATAAACTCCTCAACTCAGCATTTAAAGACTTTCCCGGGCTGGATTCAGCCTGCATCCACGGACTTGTTTCAAATTACTACTCCCTATTACGTACTTGACAGTCCAGCTCAGCAAGTCTATTTGCCGTTCCACAAAGTTGCCCTTCCATCTCCTCTCTCCGAGGCTTTGCACAGGCCATCCTGTGTACCAGGAATGCTGTTCCTGCTCAGCTCAGCTGCTAAGAATCCTTAGCTTCTCTTAAGGCTCAACTGAGGTGACACTTGGGAATGCCCTGGGAAACATTCCCTGACTTCCCTAGTCTTTAGTCGTCTCTACCTCCTTGTTCTTTCTTATCAGCTGATACATTGTACAGCTCCAGGAGAATGTGTAGGCCCCCCCAACACCTTCCTTTTTGGTTCCTCCCCTACTGTATGGAGGATATAGGTTTCTACTTCTGAGTGGGGAAGTTGCCCAGTGGCAAGATACAGATCAGGAAGACTGGAGATGACCCCTGATGCAGTGGGAGACCTTGGCCTTTTTAAGTGAAAGTCTTTTCCAGGTCTCAGTTGACTGAGGCAGCACCCATTTAGTGATTAAGGCTAGGTAAGAAATGAGGCAAAGAATGGCCTCTTTCACCTAGTCAAAAAATAAAATAAAACAAAACCAATTTGGGAGGGGAAGACCCTGAGGGTTTCTGGCCAAAACAGCAACAACTGTTATTTACTGATGATTTTGGAGGAGAGAGTGAGGCTGGTGACTCTGCACAGCCTTCCCTCACTTAAATCCAATGCACTTGCAAGTCATAGCATCAACTTCCTGATATTATGGTCCTCTTCGAGAACAAAGGACAAACAACAACCTGGGGAAGTTGCAAAATGAAGTGACAAGATTTAGCATAAGGACAGAGTGGCCTAAAGGTAACAGGTAAGGTGCTTGGGCAGCCTAGTGGAGAGAGTGCTGGACTTGGAATCAGAAAGACCTGAGTGTGAATCCTACTCAAAGACACTTCCTAGCTGTGTAACCCTGGAAAAGCCACTTATTCTCTCCCAATCTCAGTTTCTTCACCTATAAAATGGGGATGATAATACTAGCACTTATCTATAGGGTTGTGAGGCTAAAAGAAGAAAAAATACATAAAAACACTGTAAACCCAAAGACACTATGTGAATGCTAGCTTTTATTATAAAAATGTCAAGGCCAGAGAGATGTAGAGACAACATGGGACAGCAGGTTTCTCCTTTGCAGGACCGGGACCAGCCTGCACTCCCCCTACACCATGATGAACTAGGTATAGGAAGAAGAAGCTGCAAGTCCCGACTAATGGTTAGATACCAAATGGGGAAAAATGTACTCTTAAAGGGAGCCTCTTTGTTTATTGGGTCCAGAATCTACCCACATCCTATGCTGTGAGAGGTCCCAGATCCAACGCCTCTGAGTCTTCACCTAATGACTGTGTGTCTGAGCTGAATATCAGTTGGGTTCACATATCTCCTGGGTTCACAACAGCCCATGTGCTGTCTAGAGTTATCTGAATCTGGAACAGGCTGCAGGAACACAGCAGTAGATGGTTGTTATACAGTGTTGAATTGTCATGACTGAATCAATGTTGAGAGTAAATCAATTTATAAAGTGAAGCATGCTCTGTTTGTTCTGTGGGAAACGACCCCATTGTATAACAGACATACACAAGGACTCAGTGAAGTCCCGCATGTCCAGGAAGTAGTGGGGTTCGCCAGATGCGGCAGCTCAAGAACTGGTTTGAATTGGGTAAATGCACACAAATTGAGATGGTCGGGATACCCAGGGAGGGGTAGAGCTACTTCACTTTCTGGGATCCATAGGGAGAGCAGTACTGCCCAACACTTTCAGATGATGGGTGAAGTTCACCAAACACCAACGTGAGCATGCAACTTGTTCAACCGGGAGCCTTCCTCGTCAGAGTAATGTTAGCAGCAAAAGGTGGCCTAATTTGCTTTCAGAAAAGAACCAATCTGGCCTAGGAAGACCCTCAGAGCTTGCTTCAGTTCTTACCTAGCTTTTAATTACTGAATGGGCTTTGCCTCAGAGAAACTGAGACCTGGGAAAGGCCTTAACTTAAAAAGGCCATGATCTCCCATTGCATCCCAGGCCATTGCCAGTCGTCCTGACCTATGTCTTGCCAGTGGATTTTGATGACTCTGGAGGAGAGAGTGAGGCTGGCGGCTTTGCACAGCTCTGCTTCACTCATATCCAATTCACTTGCAAGTCAAGACATCACCCTCCTGATGTCATTGGTCCTCTTTGAGGAGGACAAAAAAGCCAACATGTTAGCAGCACCACCTGGTGGTTTAAAATAGAAGTTCCTTGAGGTAGGGACTTTTTTTTTGCCTTTTTATCTCCTGCATCTATCTCAAGACCATGCACATGTTATGCATGTATTAAATGCTTTTTAAGTCGAGTTGAAGTGGAAATAATACTCCCACCATGGCCTTCCCAGAGTCAGCCTGGGATCAATTCTTTACCCCTTGACCTTCTCCAGTGTTTCAGAAGCCATCTCTAATACCACTGACACTCAGTTCATGCACGGGCATCACCCCTTCACACCAGTACCAATACATTGTTCTCTCTTCCATTTCTCAACCCTTTGGTAAATATCCTCCACATTCAAATCTCTTGCCCCACGAATCCATCACAACTTGCTAAATTGCAACCCCCCTGGATTCCTCCCACCATCTACTTCCTTTGCTCCTTTGTTTGTTTGTTTTTTTAGGAGCAGATAGCAAGTTTATTTGGTGAAAGCAGAGAGCAAATAGGCCAAAGAGGACATACGGTGGGGATTGAAAGGAAGGATGTTGGTAACCCTGAAAATGTAGTTAGTTGCTTCAGGGGCAAGAGGATGATTTTCACACTGAGAAAGTTAGGGGGTTCTTTGTGGAAAGGGAAGTTGGTCTCAGCCATTCGGCACCATCCGGACTAGCTCTTCATAGCTGATACAACCGTCGCTGTCGTCATGCCCTGCCACCAAAACTTCCACTTCTTCCTCTGTCATCTTCTCACCCAAGTGATGATGACGTGTCGTATTTCAGCCCCCATGACTGTGACGTTCCCTTCCTTATCAAACACCCGAAGTTCTTCTACATAGTTTTCATATGTGCCCTGGTCCTTATTCTTTGCTACGGTCTGCAACATTGGCAGAAAATGTTCAAAGTCCAGCACCTTCACATTCATCTCATCACTCTTGGGATTCCCTAAGACCTTGAGCACCTCAGCATTGGGAGGATTTTGGCCCAGGGTTGGCATCATGTCCCTACACTGGCTGTATAAGATCTTTCCAACTCCTGTTTGGTCAAGCATCTGGAAGGCCTCCTTGAATTGGGCAGTCTGATCCTCCATGAGGTCACACATCTTGGCTGTGCAGCTCGTTCGCTTGTACTGCTGCTGCTGTATGTAATGGCTCCCTATTCGTATGTTGTTAAACAAAGTCGGAGAAAATCATGAAACCATGCCAAATGGGTTCACTACAAATTTGTTATAAAATGTCCAATGAGCCATCACAGCAGCCAGGAAATCCTTTTCTACCTTCCTAATAACAATTCTATCTTATTAATCACAGAGCCTATTCTTTCCTCATCTTTTTTTTCCTCATCTTTTCTCATCTTTCCTCATCTTTCCTCAAGCCCTCTACAGTACTCCTCACCCTCTCAGGTGAGGATCTCACCTCATTCTTCACTGAAAAACTGGGACCATTTACCTTCTTTTCCCTCAATCCTAATCTCATATCATTCACACATCTTGTCCCACAATTTGCTCCTTCACCCTTGTCTCACATAAAGAGCTCTCCCTTCTCTTTGTCCAGGAAGGTCCTTCTACATAACCTTTGACCACATCCCATAATCCCAACCCTCTTCTCCAGGATGGACTTTATATTACACTATCATGCAATCTATCTAGAATATAATATGAATGAATACTTCATGAAAATATAGGAAATCATTGAGGAAAGTGGCAGAATGATTTTTAGGTCAGATAAGAAAGTAGTAAGAGGAACATTTTTTTCTTCTTTTAGGTCAAATATGATGCAGCATTCCTTTAGGGGCTGGCTCCCATTTAGGTCTCAAACTGGACTACTAGCCAAATCCAGGGTCCTCCCTATTTTTGTTGAATGCATTCTCTCATTTTAAAAATACTTTGATTACTTGACTGCAAAATAGCCTCACATGGGAATACTTGGAATAACCAAGAAGTTCACATCCATGACATCAATTTCACTGCTTTGATTTCATGGAATGTAGGGAACCTAGTCAAGCACAAATTCTCACATGAGATACTAAGGGATTATTAAGTGAGAAAATATTAAATATTATATGATTGAGTTATAAAAAATTCTCATTTTCCCCAATTATTACACTTGGTCATATCTTCATGTCTGAAGAGACCAAAAATGCACATTTTGCTATAATATCAGCTTTTAATTTTATCCTATAAGATACAACATTTATATATTGCTTTAAAGCTTGCAAAACATTTAGAAATATTAGTTCATATTACTTTCAAGGAAAAAAACTTAGATTCATACCTGGCATTCAACGTGCCACCATGAATAGGTGAGTCTCCTACGAGGATCAGCGCTCCATGTAATTCTTCAGTACAACAATCTTTTCGGGGGGTGATTGCCACAGATTTCACCGTTTGTGTAGACCCCAAATCCACTATCCACCAAGGGTTATCCTCTCGGTATGTTTGAATACAAGTGCCTTTTTCAAAATCACCTAGTAAAGACCCATCCACAGCTCTTTCAGGAGACCCAGAAGGAGTGGAGATGCTAGACTGGAAGGCAGGTTTCCCCTTTGAGAGCACTGGAGCTGAAATAATGAGATATGTAAGGGCAGACTCCATCACTAGGATGAAGAGTTGTTCCCTCCACCCAAAGACAAAAGAAGTACTGCTACCTTAAAGAGGTGATATAGAACACCTAGCTATCATGCACTGATGTTGCTAATATCTGTCATTCTCATTTTTATGAGTTTACAATAGAATTCTATAAATATGGTATATTATACCCTCTTCTTCTAAGTATTATCTTGTTCAGTCGTTTTTGATTCTTCCTAACCCCTTTGGGGTTTTCTTGGCAAAGATACTGGAGTGGGTTGCCATTTCCTTCTCCAGCTCATTTTACAGATGAGGAAACTCAGGCAAACAGGGTTAAACGACTTGCCTAGGGTAACACAGCTAGTAGGTATCTGAGGCCAGATTTGAATTCAGGTCTTCCTGACTCCAGGCTCAGTGCTCTATTTCCTGTGCCACCTAGCTAAGGAGGTGGGTGGAAAGGAGAGAATTAAGCCCATGTGATGGTTTGCATAATTGTCTTAGTTCTCATTTTACTTAGCTTGTAGATATCTGGCTTATAGGTCAAATAACATTTTCTGTTCATTTTATCCTGATATGTACAATTTCTGAGAAACAGTAACAGGCTAACAGCATGCACGTAAGAGGTTAGAGATGATGTTAAGGTGAATTGAAAAATGGTATGGTAGATTTGGGGCCTTGTCTCTAAGGCATCTGCTGGCTATCACAAGCATTGATTTAATGTTCCTGGTAACTGCAGTCTAAATAATATGGAAAAATGAGAAAAAAATTTTGGACAGAATGGACTGAACTGGGTAGTTTTTTCTAACCAATTCACACATTCTATATGTATACATTTTAAACTCATTCTTTTCCTAAATAGAACCTGGGTTCTTTTCTAAAAAACTTATAGGATAAATGAGTCAATTAAGTCCAACCAATTTTATGTAGTGCATTCCAGGTAAAATTTCCAGAAAACACTAAAAGTCTCGAGTTCATATTTAGAGATGTTTGAAAATATCTAATTACTAAAAATATGGAAGCATCAACTGAAATAAAAGAAAATAAAAACTATAAAAGGGTCCACTAAAAGCTGTATGCTTCTGGTAGTAGTTCTTAGGATACAGGTCCTCCTCACAATCTTTATCACAATTCACAGAGCTCTTTCTGAGAGGTAACTTGAAAAATAGGGCTTGTGTATAGCATATAAGTTGGATATAAATATTGACAAATGTAGGAAAAGAGAATATAGAAATAAGTAAAGAAATGGAAAATGCAGAGGAAAGTAAGGATTGGAAATAATTTTTAAAGAAGAAAATTTGAGGAAGTAATATTAGAAGACAATATACTTAAAGAAAAAACCTTCTAAGGAATGTTACCTCTACTGTAAGAATATTATAAAATTGTCACTGATTCACCGTGGTGAAGAAAATATACCCACCAAAGTTATTATCTGTGTTATCAAAGTTATATGACGTAAGTGAAGATCCAGCACTTCCAGTTTTCTGTTGGTCCTCATTAGCAAAGGAAAACAAACCCCAAGTTTTTCCAAAGATTTTCACATTGCAAAATGCTAAAACCTTTTGTTTCCCTAGATGGGCGATTGTCACATATCTTCCTTTCATGTTCCCACAACTGAAAACGTGTGTCATCCCTCGGCCCAGGGAAGGAATAATTGCACATCTGGAGAGAAACAATATTGACATGTGAGAGTTTTGTGGTGATTAGATACAGGCTTCTCAGGAGAACAGCTGAAGATGAATAATTTATCCCCTTGTATTACCATGACTCAGCAGCCCAATAGTTTGGCTCTATTTATTCCCCAATAATTAAAAAAGGCTTCCTGCCAATATGACCAATTGCTAAAGACTGACATTATGGAAAGTTTATCCACATTACTGGAAATGGTGCCATAATCCTTTCTATATCCCATTCACAAAGATGTGCAAATTTATTCTCAAAAATAATAGATTTGACCAAGATTAGAAGGAAAGCAGAAAGCTGGGAGACAATATTTACACCAAGTGCCTCTGATAAAGGCCTTGTTTCTCAACCATATAGAGAACTAAATTTATAAGAATACAAACCACTCCCCAATTGATAAATGGTCAAAGGCTACGAACAGGCAGTTTTCAGATGAAGAAATCAAAGCATCTGTAGGCATGTGAAGAAGTGCTCTAAATCATTTTTTGGTTAGAGAAATACCAACTCTATCAACACCTATCAGATTAGCTAATATGACAAAAAAGGAAAATGATAAATGTTGGATGGGATGTGGGAAAATTAGAACACTAATACATTGTTGGTGGAGTTGTGAACTGATCTGGAGGGCAATTCGGAACTTTGCCCAAAAGGCAAACAAACCTTGTATACCTTTTGATCAAGCAATATCACTGCTAGGTCTGTATCCCAAAGATATCACAAAAGAGGGAAAAAGACTTAAGTGTGCAAAAGCATTTATAGCAGCCCTTTGTGGCATGGTAAAATATAGGAAATTGAGGGGTTGCTCATCAATTGGGGAATGGCTGAACAAACTGTGGTATATGAATGTAATGGAATATTATTGTGCAATAAGAAATGAAGAACAGGCAGATTTCAGGAAAACCTGGAAAGATTTGTACAAACTGATGAAAAGTGAAATGAGCAGAACGAGGAAAACATTGTACACAGTATCAGCAACATTGTGTGATGATCAACTATGAATGACACAGCTTTTCTCAGCAACACAATGATCCAAGACAAGTACAAAGGACTCACAAGGGAAAAAGCTATCTACATCCAGATAAAGAACTGATGGATTCTGAATGCAGATCAAAGCATACTTTTTTTCACTTAACTTTGTTATTTTTAATGTTTTTTCTCTTTGATCTGTTTCTTCTTTTACAACTATGACTAATATGGATATATGTTCTTCATGATAGCACATGTATAATCTATATCAAATTGTCTGCCATTTTAGGAAGAGGAGTGAAGAGGGGAGGAGGGAGAAAATTTTCGAATTCAAAATCTAGTAAAAATGAAGGCTAAAAGTTGTCTTGACATGTAATTGGAAAAAATACTATTAAAATAATAGACTTGAAAAGTTATAAAGAAATACATTACCATCCCACCAGCTTTCAAAAGATAAATCTTAATTCCATACCTCGCATTGAATTTTCCACCCTGGTCAGGTGAGTCTCCCACCAAAATCACGGCTCCATTTATCTGCTCTTTACAGCAATCTTTTCGATTGGTGATTGACACAGAGTCTATAGTTTGTGTTGAACCCAAATCTGCCATCCACCAGGGATCATTCTCTTTCAGTGTTTGCACACAATGACCACTTTGAATAGACCCATCCATCAGTTTATTAGGAAATTGTCTGGGAACAAAGATACTGGACTGAAATGTTTGTGCTCCTTTTGACTGTTTTAAACCTATAATGATGACAAATGTGGGGCAGATATTAGATATCAGGTGAAAAATAAAGTCTGGGAAGCAACTCTGGGGGCTAGCATAGTATAGTGAAAAGATGGCTGGCTTCAAGAAACATTTCTAATACTATGTGTGTGATTTTGGGTAAGGCCCTTCACCTCTCTCAGATTCACTTTATTCATCCTCAAGATAAGGGAGTTGCACTGACTGTATGTTCTCTGAGACTTTTTAAAGCTCTATATCTCAGATCCCATGACTTCATGACCAGAATGACTCCATGGGCAAAAGGAATATTTGTAACTTAAACCATTCATCTACAATCAGAGTCAATATATATCCCTCTTAGACTTATATTGTCCTATAACTTATAATTTAAAAACACCATGGCACTGCTATTTTCCTATTTCCAAAAGATTTATCAAAAAATAGAAACATATCTGCTCAACACTTGACCCAGGGACCTCAGTTCTGCAAACCCTTCAGCTTTTGGAGATCTGAAGGTCAATTGCTAGTTTCCAGTGTTCCAACCTGAAGAGATGTTCAACCTTTACTTTGTCATCTGCTCTATTGACTATCTTAACTTTGTGTTACCTGTAAATTTGACCCCCAACTTTGTATTATCTGCAATTCTGCTTTCTATGTTTTCCTTCAAGTCACTGTTAAAAAAATAATGAATTAAATGGGAATGAGGATGGAGGCCTCATCTGGACACTTCCCTTCAGATGAACATTTATCCATTAATAATCATAATAGCTAACATTTATATAGAACCCATTATTTGCCAGACACTCTGCTAAGCACTTTACAATTATTATCTCAATTGATCCTCACAACACCCCCGGGAGGTAGGTTCTACTTAAATCCTCATTTTACAGATGAGGAAACTGAGATAAGCAGAGGCTGAGTTGCCTAATGTTTGAACTCAGGTCTTCTTGACTCCAGGCTTAGTTCTCTATCCGCTGCACCACCTAACTGTCTAATTAATTGAGCAATTAACCATTACTCTTTTCAGGTAGCTATTAAATTATCTATGATTGTAATTTACTGTGCTATCATTTAGCTCACGTTTCACATCTTCTACACTTCTTAAAAACCTGGATGGTCTTCCTTTATGTATCTGCACTTAGGTATTTAGTCTAATTTAGTGAAAAGATAGGAATTGTGATTGGACTTTTGATTTCATTGGTAAGGTAACTCCCAGGTGAAGAACTTCCCTCTCCGACTGCAGGCCGACACTTCTCTGAAACTTAGAATCTTAGAGAATTTCCTAGGAGCACTGAGAGGTAAGTGATTTGCCCAGGGTCACACAGCCAGTAAGTGTCAGAGGTGAGACTAGAACCCATCAGGTATTCTTGGCTTCCAGGCTGACTCTGAAGGGCAGTAGGTATACATTGTAAATGGTGTCCCCAACATGTAGCATGGGGTGTCTTGATATGGTTCAAAAGGAGGCCAAAATAGATATCAAGTCTCCTCCCCTCCTTCCACTCCAAGCTCTCCTTCTAGGAGGGGAAGCAGGATGTTGGGGCCAGAGGCTGCAGCTGCTCTGCTGTCCTCAAAGAGAGAGGTATGGGTTAAAATGATATCTACCTATTCTCTTAAACATTATTAGTCTAAATTTGTGACTGTTATTTCTTAAGGGGGAAAAGAGGATTCCAAGCTTTATATGCAAGATTCCATTTCCCACCAAATATCAATTCTAAAACAAATACATATAGTATATAGCAGAAAAACTTAAACAGAAATCAGAGAAAGTAAACGTGAGAATATATTCCAAAAAATAGAGTGAATGAGTTCTCCCACTGAGAGAGAGGTAACTCAGCTCAACTGAGTCCCTGATTTCACCCAAAGGGGGTAGATTCTCAGCAAGCTGGGGATAGGGACATGATGGAGACTGCCAGTCCTCTCATGTTGACTTCTTCCCAGAGTCTTTTTATCGATTCAAAACCTCAAATGGAGTCAGCATTTCCATCTTCTCTCTTGAAGCTGGAAGCCAGAACACCCAGGGCAACGAAGAGCCCAAGGAGCCCAAAGAGATGTGATTCTTCTTCTCTCTTGCTTTTGTTGACTCTGCCTAGCCTCTCATGGTGTTAGTTCCCACAAAGAAGAAAGCGCCCCATATCAATGGGCTTTGGGATTCGGGTTACATAAAGTAGGCCCAACTTATTTCTTACCTCCTGACTTTTTATCTCTACTCAAATCCCAACACTCTTTACCAATGAACATTGAATGAACATTCAAGTCGCACATCACAATTATATCATTGTTAATATTCTTGAAGAGAAGAAATTTAACCAGGATCGATGAAAAATAATGAGCCTGAGTTAAAGTATCAAGTTCCAATTAAGTGTTTGAGTGTTTCATGTAAAAGAAGATTGGTGTGTTCGATTACAGAAGTAGGGTCTCAGGTCTGTCCTGGAGCTTTTCTCAGGACCTCTTCTGACTGTCCACCACATCTTTCCCAGGGCTCCATGCCTACCAGGAATAACCAGTGGAATGTTGTGGAAGCATTTGGTTGACCTCCTTCAAATCATCCTCAGGGGCTCAGGATTTTTCCTCACAATTTCTGAGCTTAACTTCATAATAAATTTTGCATGTGTCACTGGGGTATATATTTAAACTCTTCTTGAACCTGCCTATATTTTCAGCATGTGCTCCCTTTTGGGGGAT
The DNA here is from genome assembly GCF_011100635.1 of Trichosurus vulpecula. Taxonomy (NCBI): domain Eukaryota; kingdom Metazoa; phylum Chordata; class Mammalia; order Diprotodontia; family Phalangeridae; genus Trichosurus; species Trichosurus vulpecula. The sequence continues at coordinate 190,348,202 of NC_050577.1, read as the reverse complement.
CCAGTAATCCTAATAGGCATCATCAGTTCGATGTGATCCTTGACTGATTTGTAGTTTGGGCTTTCACTTATTCCAAAACTAACTACTCTAGATGGCAAAAGAGATACCTTAGCCCCACACACCTGGGTTTAGGAGTATTAGAATTGACATTCTCCCTACCTGATGTGATTTATGGGGTGCTTTTAAATCCCAAAGTATTTTCCTGAGTGATCTATAGAAGAACCATATGAGAGGTCCAAGGGCCTGTGATGGTATCTAAAATAGTCACCATTGTTTTTCAAGCCTTATGAAATTTCATAGGTACTTTAAAGCCATCTTCATGGTTGCTGGGCTAATTATGGGGGAGGACAAAGTGCATGGCTGAATTAAAAGGGACCTTTGTGTTTATCTCCAGACTCAGAAAGACTCAGAGTGAGGTGCTGAGTCTGTGAAGAGGGAAGACCCACATCCATCCTGATCCACGGAAGATGAAAGAAATTCAGTCATTCTCATATAACTAGGAGCTAGTTGGGACCTTGCTTTGGGAGGATGCATCTTAGAAATTTTACAGTTACCTCAAAAACTCTTTTGTACACCAATTAGTAAATACAGAGACTACAGGACTTTTAATGGTTGAACTGAAGACATATGGACTACCTTAAGGTATGGAAGTTAGGGAGTAGCACTCTAAAGATTAGGAACATTTTTTAGCAATGGGGAATAGGATCTGGGCAGAGCTCAGCAGATCATAGTCAAGAAGCCTGAAGAGTAATGACAAAGAGCCAGTGAAAGGGGGGGTGGGGTTGAATGATAACAAAGGGCAAAGCTGTAGTGGAAAGGCAGTTCAGCATTCTAGTGGCAGGCTTCCTGGTTTCGCAGGAAGTGGGAGAAGTCTGGACCATCTATGGACCTTTTCTCAGAGTAATATTTTTAAAAGAATAAATTGTAATTAATAGGATTTCAAAGCCAGCCAAATATATTGATATGAAATTTTCAAAATATCTTTAAAAATAAATTCTTGCACCCTAGATTGAGAACTCTGGCTTTATATAAATCATAAAATCTTAACCATGAATGTTTTACAGAAGGAATTATAGATCATGTCACTGAAGTTCCTATTACGAAGAAAGAATACTCACCAGTGAAGCCCGTGTCATCGCTAGCCTTGGGTGACAAAGACCAAGCATCAGGACCGGCTGGCAGAGCAGGAGGGAGAGAATCTGCTGCTTTCCCCAAAACTTGGACTTCACATAGAGATATCATTTTTTTTCTTCCTGGGTTGAAAATACTCACATATCTTCCATGCAGTGTCCCACATTCGAAAAACTCTGTTTTTCCACGGTCCAAGAAACCAATGACTGCACATCTGAAGGCAAACCATGTTTTTATTTGTAAGTATGCTCATGTACTGATTGAAAACAGCTATGCAGAGTTAAGTCAAAGATACTTAATCCCGTCAAAAAAGACATCACAGAAATTTGTCCTCATGGCTGCAAACGACATCAGCATCCATTGCCTCCTACTGAAATACATGATCAGTGTGTATTTTCCTATTCCTCCTCTTTCCTCAAAGTTAATACTCATACCACCTCTGCTGTTACAGTTACTAAGTCTTATTCATTCTTCCTTGTCTGTGACAAGTCTGTGTTTAACTTATCTTTCATCTTCTCACCCACACCTAACACAGTATCCCTAGCACTGAGAATGGTGCTGATTCACAGAAGATACTAAAAATTGCTTGTTGAATGCAATATAATTGGATAGAAGATTCTGGTTCTTATGTGCTATATGCCCATATTACCTCCTGGGTGGATGACCATAAATGGCCTTCTAGCTAGTCTCTTTACCTCTAGGATCTGCCCCTTTCAATTCACTCAGGGCAAAGCTACTAGAATCATCCTTTCTCAAACGTAGCTGGCAGCTCACCAAGAGAGGACCACTTAGTAGACTATAATTTTCCAAACCACACCAGAATATCTGGTGTATTAGTTGGTCAAGTACTTTGTGACTACCCTATTTTATGGAACAAGAACAGGAAAAGGATGCAGCAGGCCAGGGGTTTGCATACATTCTACAACAACATATATTTTCCAGGAACCAAATGAAGGCCATGTTCATGATTGGTCACTTGGGTGGAGGCATTCTAATAATGAAAGAAAAGAGTCACTTTCTGGGGCATTATAGGAAGATGGGTATTGGATGTGTCTGAATGTTTCTACACCCTCACTGATGAAGATATAATTCCACTACTACTTCGGGGCTCCTGAAATGTAATAAGGATGTGATGGCATTTGTAACTGAATTTAGGGGGTGGAGAGTGATTCTCTGGTCCTATAGGAAAGGGTCTTTTCCTAAACATCACTATGCAAGTAAAGTATTTGATAAAAAGATGCTGAATCACCTCATGTTTTAACAATCTGGCTAGCAGCTTCTGTGGGGGCGTAAGATCCCCCCACAGCCAGCACCCAGGAGGCTGCCAGGCATGCCGGGAAAGCACAGGTTCTTTTTATCTGCTTAAACAAGGAAAGCACGGTGAAGGGGTTGACCAGCTTTCTTTAATCCAGCATTCAGTTAGTTCAGGGGAACATACAGATAAGCATCAACAGACAGACCAAATACAGATTACAGTCAGCTAGTTCAGGGGAACAAACAGCCAGTACCCTGAAGTTCAGAACATTCATTTAGTTCAGGGGAAAACAAAACCAGCATCCCGAACTTCAGAACAAAATACAAACAAATTACAAATATCAACAGATAGACCCAATACAATTCATAGTTACCAACATCTGGGCTCAGCCCGAGAGCAAGGGCTGGCCCAGAGTCACGCTCTCCACTGCTTCCGCGCCAACCAGAAAGGGAAAGAGGAATCTTCAAGCTGTCTTCTCCCCTCTTACAGAGTTTTTGACATCATCAAGCGCTGCCTGAATGACCAGGGCCGATTGGTTCTTGAGTTGGCCCCTCCCCCTGGCATAGGCTAGGTTAACACCCAATAGGGCGTGGCTCTGGAGTCAACACCTCCCCTCAGCCAGCCCCATGAATCATCACACAGGAAGTTCTCTGCTCCCCGGCATGGGTCTCTGGGCTTCCTGCCCCGGAAGAGGTCACACAGGAAGTTCTCTGCTCCCAGGCATGGTCTCTGGGCTTCCTGCCCCGGAAGAGAAGCCACAGACCCAGCACCCAGCAAGGCTCAATGAGATAAACTGAGTCACTCAAGAAAACAAAGGCCACTCTGGCCACACCTCACACTTGAGTATCCATATGGTTATCCATTCAAGGGAAATTCTACAGGGTGTTCCTAAAGTCTGGACACAGGCAAAACCACATATTTTTCAAGAAATGAAATGAATGAAATTTTCAACCACATTTTATTCAATTGGAATATTAACAAATAACATCTTCAATATGATTTCCATCATTTGTGATGCAAAGGTTGATGCGCTTTGCAAGATTCACGTGAACTCGATGCAATAACTCCACATTGCTGTCAATTTTAGCACATTCACTCTTTATGTGTTCAATCAAGTGTGTTGCATCTGTGATTTTCATTGAGTACACTTTCTCCTTTAGCCTACCCCAGAAAAAGAAGCCAAGGGGGCTAGGGTCTGTTAATATTCCAAATATTTCAAAATATGCATTTTTTCCCATGTGTCCAGACTTTAGCGACATCTTGTAGAACAACTCCTTGATACTGGCAGATTTATGCATTAAATGGAAAATGTTGGGCGAAGGTTGGGTGAGAATATGTTTCATTCATCCTTCTTGGTCTCCAGCCAGGGTATCTGTTTTTTGTGCTCAATTTGGAGGAACAATCTGGTTGTGTATAGATTCCTGGGGCTTATTTAATATAGGGATGAGGATAGAGATAGGGCGTTTCATAAATAGAGGAAACTTCCAGGTGAAGAAACTCCATCTACTAATTCTAGTCAGTACCTTCTCTACAACTTAAAGTTGCCTATGAGGAGAGCACCGGCCCTGGAGTCAGGAGGACCTGAGTTCAAATCCAGCCTCACACACTTGACACACTTCCCAGCTGTCTGACCTTGGGCAAGTCACTTAATCCCAATTGCCCTGCCTTCCTGCCCCCCCTCCAAAAAAAAACCCACAAAAAATTTTAAAAAAAGAAAAAAAAGAAAGTTGCCTAGAGCAAAGAGGGCCTAAGTGACTTGCCCAAGATCTCTCATTCAGTCTGTATCAGAGGTAGGACTTAAATATTGGTCTTCTTGACTCATCGTCTAACTCTCTCTCCATTACCCCATAAACCTACCTGGTCACCCCATTTTCAGTCAGTTGCCAAAATAATTTTCCTAATACAGAACTTTGACCATGTCATTTCTCCACTCAAGAACCTTCACGGGATGGCTACTGTCTCTAGCATGGAATATAAACTCCTCAGCTCATCCTTCAACCTGCATCCCCAGACTTATTTTATATTACTACTCCCTATTATGCACTTGGCATTCCAGCTCAGCAGGTCTATTTTCTGTTCCATGAAGTTGGCATTCCATCTCCTCTCTCTGAGACTTTGCACAGGGCATCCTGTGTGCTGGGAATGCTGTCCCTGCTTACCTCTACCTCTAAGAATCCTTAGCTTCTCTTAAGACTCCACTAGGGTGACACCTTCTGTGGGAAACCTTCCCTGACTTCCCTACTGCTCCCTACCTCCTCAAACTGTCTTATTCTTTCTTATCAGTTTATACGTTGTACAGCCCTACTAGAATGTATGGGATACCCCCTTAATCTCTGGCTCCTCCCCTACTATATGGAGGATACAGGCTTCAGCTTCTGAGTGGGGAACTTGCAAAATAAAATAACAAGATTTAGCAGCAGAATAGCCTCAAGGTAGCAGATAAAGCTCAATTAAGTAAGAACATCATATCTACAGGGAGCAGAAATACATATTTTGCTCCAATATCAGCTTTTAAACATACTATGTAGTAGCTAACATTTATATATTGCTTTAAATTTTGTAAATCACTTTACAAATATTATCTTGTTTTATTTTCAAGAAATAAAGCTTTGGTTCATACCTGGAATTAAATGCGCCACCATTATCAAGGGAGTCCCCTACCAGGATCAATGCTCCATATAATTCTTCAGTACAACAATCTTTTCGGGTGGTGATTGCCACAGATTCCACAGTTTGTGTAGACCCCAAATCTACCATCCACCAGGGATTATTCTCTCGGTGTGTTTGAATACAAGAACCTTTTTCAAAATCACTAAGTAGAGACCCATCTACAGCTCTTTCAGGAGACCCAGAAGGAGTGAAGATGCTGGACTGGAAGGCAGGTTTTCCCCTTGATAGCACTGGAGCTGAAATGATGAGATATGTGAGGGTAGAGGTCAATCAGCCATCAGATGCAAAGTGCAGACTCCATTACTAGAATGAAGAGCTGTCCCTTACTCCCAGAGACAAGAGCAGTACTCATTTCCAAAGAAGTGATTTCCAACAAATATCAATTATCCACTGACATTACTAATATATGTCATTCTCACTTTTAAGAGTTCACAATATAATTCAATAAATATTCTATACTAAGACACCTTCCTCTTCCAAGCAGGATTGTGGAAAGGAAAAATCAAGCCCACATGATGGTTTGCATAGCATTCACCTGTCTCTATTTTCCTTGGTTTTACCTGGCAAGAGTCAGAAATAATGTTTAAGGTGAACTGTAAAATGCTACAGGGTTTGGGACTCTTATGGAGATAAGGCTGTTTCATCTGCAGGTTATCATAAGCATTTATTTACTAATCCTGGGAACTACAGTCTAAATAACATGGCACCACAAATATTTGTGTGGTTAATTCTTTAAACCAATTGATATATTCTGTAAATGACATTTAACTCATTCTTTAACAGTCTCTCTCTCTCTCTCTCTCTCTCTCTCTCTCTCTCTCTCTCTCTCTCTTTCTCTCTCTCTCTCTCTCTCTCTTTTTCTATCCCACTAAAAATGACCTGGGTTCTCTCTAGAAATTTTAATGAATAAATGAGTCAATTAATTCCAGCCTATTCCACATAAAACATCCCAGCTGAAATTTCTAAGAACTAAAAAATATTAGGAATATACTTAAGGATATTTAGAACATCTAGTTACTAAAAATCTAAAAGGATCCATGTGAGAACAGAAAGATTCATTAAATTTTTTGTGGTTCTCAGTGATTCTTAGAGTATTAATCTTCACCATCTTAATCACAATTCACAGAACTCTTTCTGAAAGGTAACTTGCGATATAGGATGCATTCATATTTTGTGACCTAGATATGAATGCTGAGAGAAGAAGTAGGAAAAGGGACTACAGGAAGGAGTAAAAGAAAGAGAAAGTGGAGAAAAAGCTGAGTCAAGATTGGAAGTATTTTTAAAAGGAAGAAAGTTTAAGAGAATAGCATTATAAGATAGTGCACCTTTCATAAAACTTTTCAAGAATTATATTACATCAACTAAATCTTAATTGAAGAAAGAATGTTACAAAAAATGTTGCTGATGCAGTGTGGTGAAGAAAATATACTTACCAAAATTGTTCTTGACATCATAAGCATATGATCTTTCGGGAGATCTATGACTCCTAGTTATCTCTTGGTCATCAACAGAAGTCGGTGACAGAGTATAAGAGGTATCACTGAAAGCCTTATTTTCTGAATCCCAGGTTTTAACAAAGACTTTCACATCACAAAACGATAAAACCTTTTCTCTCCCTGGATGAGTGATTGTTACATATCTTCCATTCATTGCTCCACAACTGAAAACATGTTTTACTCCTAGACCCAAGAAAAGAATGACTGCACATCTGTAAAGAAATAATATTGTTATTTGTGAGAGTTTTGTGATGATTGTCTATGGGCTATGCAGGAGGAAAACATAAGAGGAATTACTTATCCCTGTGTGTTATCATGACTCTGCAGCCTAATAGTTTAGCTCCATTTATTCCCTAATATTAAAAAAGTCTTCCTACCAACATGATCAGTTGCTAAATATTGAAATTGTAGAAAGCTTATCCACATTTCTGGAAATGGTACTGACATTTAGCCTGTATTCTATTCAAAAAGATGTGGAAAGAGTGATCTTTGACTCTTCCGTATCTCAGTCCATGTTTTCCTCCCACGCTAGGCAACTAGACCCTCCTATTGAAACTTAGCCTGCAATATCTCTTAGGTTAGACTTCCCCCCTCCCCACTCAGGCATCAGCTTGCCAATGGATATTATCAAGTCTAAACATAACTTGTGATATTCTCCAAAGCCCTCTTGTCTCTGCAGTGGTTGTTCCTTGGCCACTCTTCCCCTTCTTGACCTGCTTGCCTTGACAGCATCATATCTAGGGGCATATATTCTAGAAATCATATGCTTCTTTTCTTGTAGAAAGAGAAACTCAAGAAATAGTCTGACATGCATCTTAAATTTGGGGACAGAGTTTTTCAAAATATTCAGAGAAAGGCTTGGTTGGATTGCACAAAGTAAAATTTTAAATCAGCCCAGGGAGGAGGGGAAGTACTGAAATTATGAAGACATATAAGGAGACAATTCTGATGTGAAAAACAGGAATAGTTTTCTATTGAGACTGACATGTACTTGGATGCATGGGGGAATCATCAACTAATTTAGTTAGAAAAATGATGAGTGATTTATTTCCTTGTGTCATCATGTCTCTGCTGTCTAATAGTTTAGCTCTATTTATTCCTGCTAACATAATCAATAGCTAAATATTGAAATTGTAGGAAACTTACCCACATTACTGGAAATGGCACCAACATCTATCCTGTATCTAACTAACTACTCTAGTTAGAAAAAAAGATAAATGGACAGCAAGGAGTAAAGAAAGTAAGAGATGATGACTATAAAAGCAAGTTAATAGTACCAGACAGAAGGATGTCATGAACATTGAGCATACAGTGTGGCATACTTGGCTTATTCTTTACATACACCTATACTCTTTGGCCTCCCTCACTAAACTGTACACTACTTGAGGGCAGATAAACTTTCCTCTACTATATATCTATATATCCTCTACTAATATATCTATGATAAAGACCTTACCTGAAGGTGTGCTGCCCAAAGGAAGATAAATTTTGATGGCTGAAAGCTACCTAGTTACCTTGGGGTTTACTGGCTAGATTTTTTTCTCAAACACCAATTCATCTGGATGTCTTCCTTCAATTGGACAACAATAGGTCCCTGCCCAAGCACTACTTAATGGTTATTTTTTGGGGCCTCCTGGCTCAGAGTGAATGTAAACAGTAACTGTTTCTCTTTTGGCCAAAAACCCTGAGGGTCTTCCCTTCCCAGTTTGATTTTTTTAAATTAAAGGGGCCATCCCTTGACTCACTTCTTAAAGAGGCCTATTCACTGAATGGCTGTTTGCTTCACTCAAAGTGAGAACCTGGAAAGACCTTGGCTTAAAAGGGCCAAGGTTTCTGACTGCATCCTGTGCCATCTCTAGTCATTTTGATTGTTACCTGGCCATTGAATTCAGATGGCTCTGGAGGAGAAAGTGAGGCTGGTGACTTTGCACAGCTCTCCCTGACTCAAATCAAAGTCAATTGCAAGTCATGTCATCATCTCCCTGATGTCATGGTCTTCTTCCAGAATGAAGGACAAACCACATCAGGCACACAATAAATACTTCCTCAATTAGGGAACGAGTGAGCAAATAAATAGATTAAATGAATGTTTCTTAGAGATTATGGTTGAATGGTTATAAAGAGAGAAAAACAGTGGTGATAGTCTTTCATCCTTTTTGAAATGGTATGGAGAAATGGGGTGAGGAATACTCTGCAGGTGTGGGGAACCTGTGGCCTCGAGGCCATATATGGCCCTCTAGGTCCTCACGTGTGGCTTCAAGTGTAGCCTTTGATTGAATCCAAACTTCACAGAACAAATCCTCTTAATAAAAAGATTTGTTCTGTAAAACTTGGATGCAGGCAAAAGGCTGCACCCAAGGACCTAGAAGGCCTTGAGGCCACAGGTTCCCCACCCCTGCCCTAGGGGTTACCTTCTTGGGAATCACAGTCTGAGGACTGTCCAAAGTGAACTAGCTCTACCTTCCAGTTTTAATCTTTCTTTTTCCTTCAAGTATAGTGCCTTTGGACACTATTTTTAGCCTGGAGGTCCTATTTCAGCCTTGGCCCCCACTCCCCAAATGCAGTGACTTTATGGTCCCAAATATATCTAACAGAAGAAGAGGAGGAAGTAGAGAAGAGAGTGCGGGTACCAGAAAGTGAAAATGCTCAGAATCATGCTAGAATCAATTTCATTGCCCTAAAATTTTCATTTTAACTCTATGTAAATTTATCCTTAAAATAATAGATTTGAAAAGTTATCAAGAAATGCATTACTATCCTACCAGCTTTCAAAAGATAAATCTTAATTCCATACCTCGCATTGAATTTTCCACCCTGATCAGGTGAGTCTCCCACCAAAATCATGGCTCCGTTTATCTGTTCCTTACAACAATCTTTTCTAGTGGTAATTGACACAGAGTCTACAGTTTGTGTTGAACCCAAATCTGCCATCCACCAGGGGTCATTCTCTTGCAGTGTTTGTACACAATGGCCACTTTGAATAGACCCATCCATCAGTTTATCAGGATATTGGTGGGGAATGAAGATACTGGATTGAAATGTTTGTAATACTTTTTTCTGTAGTAGACCTAAAAAGAAGGTAAATGCGGGGCAGACGTTAAATCAGGTGAAAAGTGCCATTATAGGACAACTATACACGATAGCTTGGTGCAACAACAATGTGGCTTGCAGCTGCTGCTAAGTTGTAATACCCAACAAGACCAGCAACAAGAGCTGCCAGCACAGGTTCTTTGATCTGCTTTTCTAAGGAAAGCAACTTTAAGTGGTTAATAATCTCACCTTAATCAAACATACATATGTAATTCACTTACTTCAGGGGGAAAAGCCAGCAACCGTGAACTTCAGAGCAAATACAAATAGAAATTACTAACAGAAAATATCAACAGATCAAATAACACAATTCAACAGACAGGCTTTGATTAAGACAACACATACATAGTTACCCAAAAGAGAAGCACCAACATATGGGTTTTCTTTAAAGCCGGGGGGCTCCAGTGGCTACCCAGAGTCTCCACAGCAACACTCTTCCAGTGAGTGAGAGCACCAAGCAAAATGCTAACCTCTGAGTTTATATATCCTGTTCAGGGTCAAAGGGCATCACAACCACGTGACTCAAACCCATGTAAACTAGACTTTCCCTTGAGGTAAGCAGGTCATCAAAGACTCCCGATTTAATCAAAGAAACAAAGGCCAGACTCATCAAAGGCACTTGATTCCGTAAGTGTTTCAAAAGAGAAAACAGTAAAAAAAGTCCCACCCTGCTTAACCTCACACTTGGTAGAGTAGAAAGATGGCTGGCTATGGAATTGGAAAAACTGATTTCAGTTCCATTTTGACAGTATATGTGTGACTTTGGGCAAGATCCTTGACCTCTGGGGCCTCATTTTCCTCCTCTGTCAAATGATAAAGTCATACTACTTGTAACTAAAAATACCACACCACTTCCATTCACCTGTTTCCAAAAGATCTATCAAAAAATAGAAATATGCCTGTTCAACTGTTGGCCAGGGGCCTCAATTTTATAACTTACGTAGCTTTCAGAGACCTAAAAGTAGAAAGTTAACTTCTACTTTCTAGTGCTCTAACCTGAGGAGAATATTTTCACACATGATTTAGTCATCTGCCATAATATTGACCATCCCTCCTAAGTTTGTATTATTTGAAAATGTGATCATGTGCTAAGTTTGTATTATTTGAAAATGTGAAAATGTGCTTTCTTTATTTTCTTTCAAATCACTGATAAAAATAATGAACTGAACAGGAATGAGATTGGAGGTCTGCCTAGACACTCCCCTCCAGATGAACATTGATCTTTTTTTAAAAATAACTATTAAATCATCTGTTTTTATAATTTATTCTACTATAACCTAGCTTATATTTCAATTCTTCTACATTTCCTAAATACCAAATGACCTTTCTTTATACGTCTTTACCAAAATGTTTTGTTTAATTGAGTGAAGGGATAGAAATTGGGACTTTGATTTCAAAAGTTAAAGGGAACTATCAGGGGAGGAAATCACTCTACTAATGCAGGCTGGCACTTCTCTGCCACCTATGGGGTTTTTGAGAGTATCTAGGGCACTGAGAGATAAAATGATTTGCCTAGGGTCACACAGCACACATACACACACACACACACATACATACATACACATACATATATATATATATAGGGTGTGTGTATATATATATGTGTATGTATATATGAGAGATAGATATAAATATCTCTATATAAATATGTATGTGTATATATGCACATATATACATATACATACAAACACACATGTATATATGTGTATATATCTACATCTATATCTATTTATCTATCTATCTATGATGAGACTTGAACCCAGGTCTTCCTGGCTTTGTTGAGACTGAGTCTTTATCCACTAAGCCAAACTGCATCCCAATGTAGCAGGCACAACTTGTTTCTCCCCTCCTCATATTTTATCACTACTTCAAACATAACACTCTACAAAAATGTTGATCTAAGTACATCGTGTAACACTTTATCATTGGCACTCTTCCTAAAAAGATTAATTTTAACAGGGATGAATGAAAATCAATGAGCCTTGGGTTCAAATGATCAAGTTTCAATTACAGACTTGGGAGACAGAAGGTTCATGTGAAGGAAAGTTGGTGTGTTAGACATAGAAGTAAGGCCTCAGGCCTGAGTTGGGCCTGTTCTCAGGACCTCTTCTGAATGTCCTTCTCATCCCTCCCAGGGCTCTGTTCCTGACAATGGGAACAGTCAGAGTGTTGTGGAAGCACATGAATGACCTTCTACAAATCACCCTCAGAGACTCTGGCTGCTCCCCCAAACCTTCTTGAACTTAACTTCATGGCTTGTGTTACTGAGGAATCTATTTGAACTCTTCTTAAACCTGTTCATTTTCAGTCTGTACCCCTTGTTGGTGTCACTAGTTCCATGTGATCCTTGTTTGATGTATAATTTTGGCTTTCACTTATTCCAAAGCTAGGTATTTTAGATGGCAAAATAGATACCATAGCCTCACATACCTGGGTTTAGGAGTGATTGGAATTGGTATTTTCCCTTCCTGATGTGATTTGAGGGGTGCCCTTAGTCCTTAAAGTATTTTCCTGAGTCGTCTACAGAAGAGCCGTATAAGGGGTACAAGGACCTTCAATAGTAACTAGAATATCCACCAGTGATTTTTATGCCTTCTGAAATTTTATAGGTACTTTAGAGCCATTTTCATGATTTGAGAGGGGTAATTACCAGGGAGGATAAAGGGGCATGAGAAATTAAAATGCATCCTTGTATATATCCCCAAACTCAGGGAGACTCATAGTGAAGTGGCAACTCTGTGAAGTTCCTGACCCATGGAAGATGAAAGGATTTCAATCACTCTAACACAACCAGGAGGTAGTAGGAACCTTGTTTTGGGTGGATGAATCACGGAGATCTAGCTGCCACCTCAACTACCTTTTTGTACCTTCAAGTAGACAGAGACTGTAGGACTTCTAACGGCTGAAATGAAGACATATCAAGTGGCCGGGCTTATGGAGGTCAAGGAGTCTTGTTCTAAATATTAGTAACTTTCTTCAGCAGTTGGGAATAAGAGGTGGGCAGAGCTCAAAAGACTATAGTTAAGAAGCCTAAAGAATAAAGACAAAGTGCCAATGAAGGATGGAGACGGATATCAAAGAACGAAGCTGTGCTGGGTGATAGCTATGGTAAAGCAGTTCAGCATTCTAGTGGCAGGCTTCCTGGCTTCATAGGAAGTAGGAAACGTCTGGACAATCTATGCACCTCTTCTCAGAGTAATCTTCTTAAATGCATATTATAAAATACATAGAAATTCAAAGCTAGCCAAATATATTAATATAGAAATTTCAAAACACCTTTAAAAACAAGTTCCTGGAGCCCAGATTAACAACCCTGGCTTTATATGAATCTTATTCTCAACTAGGAATCTTACACAGAAGCAATTATAGATTATGTTACTGAAGTCTCTATCACGAGGAAAGAATACTCACCAGGTAAGCTAGTGTCAGTGCTTGCCTTGGGTGATGAAGGCTGAGATTCAGGACTGGCTGATGGGACACCAGGAGAGATTGATTCTGATGCTTTTCCAAAGACTCGTACTTCACAGAAAGATAGAAATGATCCTCTCTTTGGGTTGACAACACTCACATATCTTCCTCTCATCGTCCCACATCTGAAAAACTCTGTTTTTCCATTGTCCAAGGAACCAATGACTGCACATCTGTAGGTAGACCATATTTTAATTTGGAAAAAATCAAATATACTGATCGAAAACATCTACCCAGAGGTCAGTCAAAGATGATTAATCCTTTGCCTCACTTGTTTTAGGATGTGTTTTCAGAATAATATTCAACCTAGTTTACACACTGGGAACACTCACTAAAACACTTACTAGCTATATGACCCTGGAAAAGCAGTTTATTCTCCCTCCTATTCAGGTTCTTCATCTATAAAATGGTGTTAATGATAGCACTTACCGACAGGGTTGTAAAACTAAAAGAAGAAAAACTAAAACACATTGAAAACCCTAAAATACTATATTAATGTTAGCTTTTATTATTAAAAAAGTGTCCAGCTCAGAGTGATGCTGACCCAACATGGGGCAGCAGGTTTCACTTTGTAGGACCAGCTTGAAGGAAAGTCACTCACCCTGTTCCATGATGAACTAGCTATAGGAAGAAGGAGCTGGAGGTTCCTCCTAATAGTAAGATGCCAAATAGGAAAACATTTGCTCTTTAAAAGAACCTTCTTTCTCTTCCTAAGTTCATTGGATCCTGAGTCTATCTATATCTTATGCCGTGAGAAGTCCCAAGTTCAAAGTCCCTGAGTCTTCATCCAATGATCGCATGTCTGAGTTGAATATCAGTTAGTAATTATGTTACCCTAGGACTCCTTGGTCCATTACAGTCCATGTACTGTCCAGAATTTTCTGAATCTGGAAATGGCTGCAGGAGCACAGTAGGAGATGGATATTATGCAGTGTTTTGCTGTCTTCATATAAAGAGTCAAAGATAAGAGTGAACCAATTTGTAGTTAAGTGTGTTTTGTTTGTCCTGTGGGAAATGACTCCATTGCATAAAGGGTACACACAAGGATTCAGTGAAATACAGTATATGCAGGAAGTGGAGCTTGCCAGACATGGCAGCTTGAGAGCTGGTTGCCTGTTAAGTAATTCACCTAGATATCGAATTGCTCTGTATACCCTGAAAGAAAGTTGGAGTGCAGTGCGGAGGAGAGTATTCCCTTTATTGGATCCACAAGGTGGTTGGTACTGGCCAAGCCCTTCCAGATGATTGGTGAATTGCACCAACAACATTTTGAGCATGGATCCCCAACTGGAAGTTTGTGCTAGTGGCACCAACTGATGGTTAAAATGATAAATTCCTTTCTTGAGGTCAGGGACTTTTTTTCCTTTGGTCCTTATATCACCTGCACCTAGCTCTGGATCTTGCATATATTATACATGTACAAAATACCTTTGAATTGAATTGAAGTGGAAATTTCCCTGAACTTGGAGTTATAGGATATAAGTTTGTTTTCTGGTCTGCCATGTAATACATGGGCAACTTTGGGCAATTCATTGGTTCAGTTTCTACATCTTGCAAAAGAGGAAACTAGATAACTTCAATTGTCTGGGCCATCTCTAAGTCTATGGTACTAGAAGCCCATGATCTATGACTCCTTAAGTTTATTTCAGACATGACAGACATTCATATCCTTGGACATATGTAACAACAATGTTACTAGCAGTTGCTGTGGAAGTGTAATACCAATAGCACCAGCACACAGGAGGGCTGCTAGCACAGGTTCTTTGATCTGCTTTTCTAAGGAAAGCAACTTTAAGGGGTTTACAATCTCACTTTAATTACACATACATATATCATTCACTTCGTTCAGGGGAAAAAGTCAGCACCCTGAACTTCAGAGAAAACACAAATAGAAATTACAAGCGGAAATTATATAAACAGAACAAATAACACAAACCAGCAGACAGGGCTTCTAACCATCTGTCCATAGCAATACATACATAGTTACCAGAGAGAGACTCACCAACACCTGGGTTTTCAAAGCCTGGGGGTGACGGCTCCTTAATGGCTACTCAGAGTCTCCATATGAACACTCTTCCAATGAGTGAGCCCCTAAAGCAAAATGCTAACCTCAGAGTACATATCCACTTTTTCAGGGTCAGAGGGCATCACAACCCTGTGACTCAAACTCATATGACTCAGGCTTTCTTGTGACTTAAGCAGGTTGTCAAAGACTCTTGATTCAATCAGACTCTCGATTGAAACTAAGGCAAGACTCAAAGGCACTTGATTGCCTTAGTGCTGAGAAGTACTCCAAAGAAAAAACAGCAGAAAGTCCCACCGTGTTTGCCATTACAATATGGCTGTCATCTCCCCCTGTGTTTTTCTTTCTGCAGACTGAACATTCCCATTTCCTTTATGTTATCATTAATGGAATGAACTCAAGCTTTTAAAATCCTGTCTGCCTGCTCTGGATCTTCTTCCCTGCAGAGAGCCCATCCTATCATTTTTGGTGATCAGGCTACTTGCCTATAGCCTCAGTCTTCCTCTTAGGGCTATCCCAGAATTAGCTTGAGATCTCTTCTTTACCACTGGACTTTTTAGGGTGCACTGGAGACCACCCACAGGCTACAAACACATCCTACTGCCACCTTCTACCTCTTATACTGACTGTGCTAGGACAACCATTTATCTGGTCCTGCCTGCTCCTATTGATGCTCCTTAAAATGCCCCAGCCTCGCAGTCTAATAATCTAATATGTTCTCATGACCTCTTTCTCTACTTACAATCAGCCCCACAGTATAGGATCATACC
The DNA here is from genome assembly GCF_011100635.1 of Trichosurus vulpecula. NCBI lineage: Eukaryota > Metazoa > Chordata > Mammalia > Diprotodontia > Phalangeridae > Trichosurus > Trichosurus vulpecula. The sequence goes on along the minus strand of NC_050577.1, from coordinate 190,332,299 downwards.
CTTGATCATGCATTCACCTACATGGCCCACTCCTAAGTTCATGAGCTAGAAAATTATTTTACCTGATCACCTTTTATCATTCCATGTTTTCCTAGACTTTATGATCCCTGCCTACTTTTTTTGTCCTCAACCTGACCTCCAATCTTCTGAACCACTGGTTCTTTCACAATCCATAAGCCCAGCACTGGCTACATTGTCTTCTTTTCCCTATCCCTATCTATTGATGAATCAGTTCAAATCTGTATTGTCTTCTGTAGTCTAATCCCTTGTCCCATTTTATTATCAATGATAATGCCTTACCAAAACCTTTAATTCCTTCTATCATCTGCCTCCTTTGCTCCTATTCACATATTGTTAAACAGAGTTGGAGAACATCAGTGACAGGGTCCACTACCAATTTACGTAATATAAAAGCCACTGGGTTTGAACTATAGCTTGGAAATCCTTTTTACTACCCTACTTAAATTGTTATTCAACTCATCATATAGGCAGTTCCAAAACATTCTCTTCCTTGTTCAAGCCACTCATTACCCCTCCCAAAGAGTCAGCTCAGGACCTTGCCTCATTCTTCACTGAAAAAATGGTGGCCATTTGCTAAGTGCTCCAGTCCTCATCTCTGTTCTTCCTCATCTTATTTTACTCACATATCTTGCCCCATTATTTGCTCCTTCACCTTTGTCTCACCTGAAGAGGTATGAGAAGTTCTCTTTGCCAAGGCAAATCCTCCTACATACACTTTATATTCTCCCCTGGGCCCCTCATACTCCATCAATACCATTCCCTAGGATGGACTACACTATTATGCAATCTATTCAGAATATAATAGGAATGAAAGTTCCATGAAAATATAAGATATCAACAGTCAAATGGAAGAAAGATTATCAATTTGGATAAGAAAGTGAGAGGAGGGGAATCTTGTCTTCATTTGGAATTAATTGAGTCAAATAGCATAAAGTATTCCTTTAGGGGTTCGTTCTATTTAGGTCACACCTAGACTCTTAGCCAAATCTAGAGTCTTTCTTGTTTCTTTCTTGAATATGTCATCTCATTTTAAAAAACAGCTTGAATAAATGATAGGATTTTTTTGTCAGGAATTCCTGGAATGATGAGTAAGTACACATCTATGACATCAATTTCCTGCTTGGATATCCAAGAATTGGTGGAAGTGAGTCAAAGAAAATTCTCACATGAGATTCTAAAGGATTACTTAGGGGAAATTGTTATATGATTGAATTAACAAAAAAAAATTCTCAATTATTGCCAGTTATTGCCTGTAATAAGGAAATAGTATCTCAAGGGGTCCAAAACACATATTTTGCCACAACATCAGCTTTCAAATATATTAGCTAACAGCTAACATTCGTACTAGCTTTATGAAGTTCATATAAAGTTTATAAAGGGTTTTGCAAATATTATCTCATTTCCAAGACATAAAGGTTAGATTTATACCTGGCATTGAAAGAGCCACCAATTGTAGGGGAGTCCCCCACCAGGATCAATGCTCCACGTAATTCTTCAGTACAACAATCTTTTCGAGGGGTGATTGCCACAGATTTCACGGTTTCTGTCGAACCCAAATCTACCATCCACCAGGGATTGACCTCTCGTTGTGTATGAATACAAGTGCCTTTTTCAAAATCACTTAGTAGAGACCCATCTACAGCTCTCTCAGGAGACGCAGAGGGACTGGAAATGCTGGACTGGAAGGCAGGTTTCCCCTTTGATAGCACTGGAGCTGAATGATGAGATATGTGAGGGTAGAAGTCAATCAACCATCAGATGCGAAGTGAAGACTCCATTACTGGAATGAAGAGTTGTCATCTCCATCCAGGGACAAAAGAAATATTAATACTTCAAAGAAGTGATATAGAACACATGGTCGTCATCCACTGACATTGCTAATATATGTCATTCTTACTTTTATGAGTTCATGATCCATTCCAATAAAATGTGCTAAACTAGTATACCTTTCTCTTCTAAGCAGGAATGTGAAAATGAAAAATCAAGCCACATGATGGTTTGCATAACATTCACATTTCTCCATTTTACTTGGTTTGTGAAGATCTGACTTAAGACCAAAAGCAATTTTTCTGCTTCTTTCATCCTGATATCTATTTATTTTAATCACACACAATTAGAAGGTCAAAAATGATGTTTAAGGTGAACTGCAAAGTGATGTAGGCCATTGTGGATCTTGTTTCCATGTTGCATCTGCTGGCTTTCATAAGCAGTTATTTAATTTTCCTGGTAACTGCAGTCTAAATATAGTGCCAACCACAATCTTTTGTGTGGTAAATTCTTTAAATTAATGGACCTATCGGGCAAATGAACATTTTAACTCATTCTTTTGCTATGCAGGAGCTGGATACTGTCTAGAAACTTAAAGGGAAAAATAAGCCAATTAATTCCAGCCAGTTATATATACAATATTTCAGGTAAAATTTCCAAGAAATAAAAAATATTGAAAATATATTTAGTGATATTTCAAATATCTACTTATTAAAAATAGGAGAATAGAAAAACTCATTAAATATTTTGTAGTTCTGATGGTGATTCTTATTGTATTTCTCCCCCTCACCATACTTAATACTAGGGCTCTTTCTAAAAGGTAACTTGGAATACAGGATGTATTCATATTTTGTAAGCTGCATGTGAATGCTGAGGGGAATAGTTAAAGGGATTAGAGGAAGGAGGAAAAAAATAGAAAGAGGAGAAGAAGCTGACTAAAAATTGGAAATATTTTTTAAAGTAAAAACATTTGAGGGAGTAGCATCAAAAGAAGAATACACATTTCACAAAACTTTTTAGGAATCATGCTGCCTAAATAATATCTGATTTGAGCAAAGAAAGTAACCGAACGTGACTGATGCATTGTGGTGAAAAAAAATGATACTCACCAAAGTGGTCCTCTGTGAGATCAAAATTATAGTAAGAACCATAAGAACCAAGACTGGTTGTCTGTTGGTCATCACCAGAAGTAGATAAGGAAGAATCGTGGAACACATTGTTCTCTGAATTCCAGCTTTTTCCAAAGACTTTCACATCACAAAATGATAACACCTTTTCTCTCCCTGGTTTTGTGATGGTCACATATCTTCCATTCATTTCTTCACAACTGAAAACATGTTTTATCCCTGGACCCAAGGAAGGAATGACTGCACATCTAGAGAGAAACGATATTGTTATTTGTGAGAATTTCATGGTGATTGTACTTTGGCTGTGTAGGAGGAAAAGAAAAGATGAATTATTTATCCCTTTGTGTTATTATGACTCTACTACTCAATGGTTTAGCTCTACTTATTCCCTAATAATTAAAAAAAAGATCCCTGAAAATATGATTTTAAAAAAACTCAAACATAATATGTTTGGACACAGTTTTTGGCTTTTAGGTCCTAGTTTAGTAAAACAAAGTCAATTCATTGACTTTATGATCCCAAACATACCTAAAAGAAGAGGAGGAAAGAATGGAGAAGGGGAGCACAGAGGGGAGCAGCCAGGAAATGAATATGCTGAAGATTATTGCTAGAATCAACTTCACTGGCCTAAAATTTTCATTTCTGCTGTATATAAATTTACATTCAGAAATGTCATATTTGGAACATGATCCTTCAATCCATTACCAACCCACCAGTTTTTAAATGACAAAGGCTTAGGTCAATACCTGGCATTCCACTTTCCACCCTGATCAGGTGAGTCTCCCACCAAAATCAGGGTTCCTTGTATTTGTTCAGGACAACAATCTTTTCGATTGGTGATTGACACAGACCCTAGAGTTTGTGTTGAACCCAAATCTATCATCCACCAAGGGTCCTTCTCTTGCAGGGTTTGAACACAGTAGCCACTGTGAACAGACCCATCCATAGGTTTCTCAGGAAACTGAGAAGGAATGAAGACACTGGACTGAAAGGTTGGTCTTTGTTTTGACAGTACTGGACCTGAAGTGATGAGAAAAGTGAGATTGGATGTTAGAGACCAGGTGACAAGTGTCTCCTGGTGGCAATTTATGTGGAGAATAGCTTAGTATAGTGGCAAGATTGCTGGCTTTGAATTAGAAGACCTGGGTTCAAGTTCCAGTTCTGACATATACTTGTATATACATATTCCATTTCCAAGGGGAAAGCTACATCCATCCTGACCCAATGTAAAGCCAATCAGTAAGTGAAAGATCTTTCCCCATTGAATAGGCCTCAGGTGGGGCCAAAAAAGGGAGGCCTGATTAGAGACAGGCCCACACCCTTTCACTAACTAGATGTAAGGCCCCAGGCTTACACCCTTTTTAGCAAACTAGTCCCTAGTTGGTGAGAGGTGTGAAGCCCTCAGGGCCCTAAGGGGAGTTGCTAAGACCAGAGAAAATGGTATGTGCACTGAGTTCTAGTCAATCAGATGATGGTTAGGACTGTATAAAAAGACAGCCCAGACAGCCCAGAACTGGGACAGCAGAACTGGGAGCAACGAGCAGCAGGATTCAGAAGCAGACATCAAGGAGATGTTGGGGCAGCAGACACAAAGGGAGAGCCAGCATCGAGAGAGACTGCAGGGCAGAGAGTGCTGAACAAGAGAGAGTTGCAGAGATCAAGGAACTCAGAGTCAGCAGAGCTGCAGGAGAGAGTGCTGAGCAGAGAGTTAGGATTTTTGAGTGATCTTTTTATAGGAAGGCCCTAGCATCGAGGGGAAGCTATAGTATGGCTTGGTTCCTTGCTATAATATTTTGTTATAATTTCCTTGTTAGTACATGGAGGTGGGCTTACTGGTTTTGGAATGTAATTGTTACTATATGGATTTGGAACTATTGGTCCTGGGACTGGATTTTCTCATGTCTAAATATGTCCTCTCATGTCCTCTCCCTTCTATCTAGAGAATTTCTTATACTTCCATGATTCTGAACCATTTGGGCATGTCCATGGTCTTCTTTGAGGTCATGAATCTTGCCTTACTGCTATATCCATGGAAGATGAAATGATCTCAATAACTCTAACACAAGCAGGAGTTAGTAGGGACCTTGTTTTGGATGGATGAGTCATGGAAGTCTAGCCACTACCCCAACTATTCTTTTGTACTTCAAGTAGACAGAGACTGTAGGACTTCTAATGGTGGAAATAAAGATATATTGATAACCATGGGGGATAGAGATCCAAGAATTCACTTTAAAGATTAATAAAAATTTTCAGCAATGGGGAAAAGGAGCTGAGTTGAGCTCAGCAGATTTTGGTAATTAAGATGCTTGAAGACTAGTGACAAATTGCCATGAAGTATGACAAATGATATCAAAGGGTAAAGCCACAGTGGGTGACAGCTATGGCAATGGAGCTCAAGATTCCAGTGGTAGGCTTCTGGGCTTCACAGGGAGTGGAAGAAGACTGGACATTCTATGGACTTCTTTCTTCTCAGAGTAATCTTTTTAAATGCATAATATCAAATACATAGAAGTTCAAAGTCTAATATATTGACACAAAAATATAAAAATACTTTTAAAAACAAATTCCTGAACTCTATATTAAAACTCTGGCTTTATATGAACCATATTCCCAACTATGAATCTTTCACAGAAGGATTTATAGATTATGTTACTGAAGTCCCTAGTATGAGGAAAGTATACTCACCAGGTAAGCTAGCATCATCACTATCTTTGGGTGATGAAGGCCAAGACCCAGGACTGGCAGATGGGACACCAGGAAATATTGAACTTGATGCTTTTCCAAAGACTCGTACTTCACAGAAAGATAGAAATGATCCTCTCTTTGGGTTGACAACACTCACATATCTTCCTCTCATCGTCCCACATCTGAAAAACTCTGTTTTCCCATTGTCCAATGAACCTATGACTGCACATCTGTAGGTGGACCATATTTTAATTTGGAAAGAATCAAATATGCTGGTTAGAAATATTTACATAAAGCTGGGCAGCTTTAAAAATAATATGTAGTATTTATTACATCGGTTTTCTTGAAATGTATATTTATTTTTTCATTTTGAATCCTCTCTTATCGTCTGCTATGTACATGACAATGTTCTTTTTTTCCCTTTTCTCATTTTGAATATAAGTTTAAATAAAAAATTATAAACAAGCAAACAAAAAGAAAATATTTACATAGAGGTTAGTCAAAGATTATTAATCCATTGTCCCACTTATTTTATAGGATTGGTTCTCAAACTAACATTCGACCTGGTTTATATGCTGTGAATAATAAAAGTCTTCTCAAGATGACCTCACAAAAATTGTCCCCAGGGCTACAAATGACATCGTCGTCTACCATCTCCTTGGAATACCCATGACAGGAATGATCATTTTCCCTCCTCCGATATACTCACATTTAATTTCCATACCATCTCTGCCATTAGTCACTAAATCTTGTTCATTCTTCCTCTTCTGTGACATGTCCTAGGTTTAACTTTTTTTATCTTCTCTTCCACTCCTAGCTCAGTGTCTCCAGTTCTGAGCACATAACTGGCATGGAGTAGACACTTCAAGATGACTATTGCTTGGAATATAATTAAATTAAAGCTTTTTGTTCTCATGTGGCCTATGCCCACTTTACCTCCTGGATGAGAATGATCTTCCAACTAGTCTCTCCAGCTCTAGAATCTGCCTCTTTTAAGCACAGCTACAAGGGTCTTCCTTTCTCAAACATAGCTTTTGCCTAGTCCTTTTCCTAACCCTAATCACTTCAATTACTTCCTCTAGACTCTATTACCATCCTCACTCAGCAGCCTTTCCATGCTATTCAAGTTTATTACCCAATTTGGATCTTCATAGCTTTTATTTATAGATCTTCAGAACATTCTCCTTCTTTCCTTGATGAGTTCAACGTCTAGCTTGTAATCTTTATCTCCACTACAACTCCTTGTCTCATACTACAGGAATTCAATATCCATATTGATGCTCCTTCAGATACTCTCTGTCCCATAATCTAATATGTTCTCATGACCTACTATTCCATTTCCCATCAGCCACACAGTATGTGATCACAGCCTTGATTATGCATTCCCCTACCTAGTCCACTTCTATGTTCATAAACTACAGAATTATTTTGTATCATCATTTTTATCATTCCATCTCTTCCCAGACCTTATTATCCCTACCAATTTTCTTTGTCCTCATCTTGACCTCCAATCTTCCCAACCATTAGTTCTTTAATAGACCATCATCCCAGTCCTGGCAACTTTTTCTCTTCTTCCTTATCTCTACCTATTGGTAAGTCAGTTCAAATCTATATTATCTTCTACAATCAAATCCATATCCCATTTTTACTATCAAAGATAATGCCTTGCCAAACCTTAACTTTGGATTCTGCCCACCATCCTTTCCCCATTCACATATTGTTAAACAAAGTTGAAGGACATAAAAAAACCCATACTGACAGGGTATGTGACAAATATATGTTATATAATATCCACTTGATAGAACGCTGTGTCTGGAGTCAAGAAGTTCATTCAGTTATGCCCAACTCTGTGATCCCATGGACCACAGCACACCACACTCTTCTCTCTTCCACTATCTCTTGAAATCAGTCCAAGTTCACGTTTGTTGCTTCCATGACACTATCCATGTCATCCTCTGTCATCCTCTTTTCCTTTTGCCTTCAGTCTTTCCCAACATCAGTGTCTTTTCCGATGAGTCCTGTCTTCTCTTTATCTGGCCAAAGTATTTAAGCTTCAGCTTCACTTTTGATCTTCCAACAAATAGCTTGAATTCATTTCCTTAAGTACTGATTTGATCTCCTTTCTGTCCAAGGGACTCTCAAAGGTCTTCTACAGAACCACAATTCAAAAGCACTAATTCTGCAGTACTCAGTTTCCATATAGTTCAACTCTCCCAGCCATATATTGCTACTGGAAAAACCATATCTTTGAGTATATGGATATTTGTTGGTAAGATAATACCTCTGTTTGTATGCTGTCCAGATCTGCCATAGCTTTCCTTCCAAGGAATAAATGTCTTTTGATTTCATGGCTGCAGTCACCATCTGCAGTGACCTTTGAGCCCAAGAATAGAAAATCTGATGCTGTTTCCATTTCTTCTCCCTCTATTTTCTGGGAAGTGATGGGACTAGTTGGCAAGATCTTTTTTTTTAGTGTTAAGCTTTAAGCCAGCCTTTATACTCTCCTCTTTCCCCTCTAGGCTTCTTAATTCTTCTTCACTTTCTGCCATCAGAGTGGTACCATCTGCATATCTGAGATTGTTGATATTTCTTCTGGCAACCTTATTTCTGGCTTTTGATTCACCCAGCCTGTACTGGGTGAATGTACTCTGCATATAAGTTAAATAAAAAGGTGACAATAAAGAACCTTGTCCTACTTCTTTTCCAATCTTAAACTAATCACTTCTTCCACGTTAGGTTCTAATTGTTGCTTCGTGACCACATATAGGTTCCACATACAGGAGACAAGGCACTCTCATCTCTTTGAGAACTTGACACATTTTGCTGTTATCCACACAATCAAAGGCTTTAGTGTAGTCAATGAAGCAGAAGTAGATGTTTTTCTGGAACTCCCTTGCTTTCTGCATAATCTAGAGAACGTTGGCTATTTGGTCTCTGGTTCCTCTACCTTTTTGAAAATGAGCCTACTCTTCTGGCAATTCTATGTTCACATATCGTTAAAGCCTAGCTTGCAGAATCTTAAACATAACCTTGCTGGTGTCTGAAATAAGAGCAATGCTCAGTAATTTGAACATCCCTTGGCATTGCCCTTCTTTAGGACTGGGACATAAGCCGATTTTATAATCCAGTGGCCACTGCTGAGTTTTCCAAATTTGCTGGCATATTGAGTACAGCACTTTAACAGCATCATGTTTTAGGATTTTAAATAGCTCAGCTGGCATTTCATCACCTCCACCAGGCTTATTGTTAGCAATGCTTCCGAAGGCCCGCCTGGCTTCATTTGCCAGGATGTATAGTTCTTGATCAGTAACCACACCACTGTGGTTATCACTGATGTTAAGACTTGTATAAGTCTTGTATGAGTCTTTGGTGTATTCATGCCACCTCTTCTTAATCTCTTCTGCTTCTGTTAAGGCCTTACCATTTTTGTCTTTTATTATGCCTAATTTTGCATTAAATGTTCCCTTGATGTCTCTAATTTTCTTGAAGAAATATCTTGTCTTTCCCATTCTATTGTTGTTTTTTTTTCCTATTTCTTTGCGTTGCTCATTTAAGAAAACTTTTTAATCTCTCCTTGCCATTCCCTGGAATTCTGTATTCAGTTGGGCATATCTTTCCCTTTCTCCTTTTCCCTTCACTTTCCTTCTTTCCTCAGCTTTCCTTTGTAAAGCCTTGTAAGACAGCCAGTTTGCTTTCTTGCTCTTCTTTTTCTTTGGGATGTTTTTTGTTACTGCCTCCTGTACAATATTGTGAACCTCTATCCATATTTCTTCAGGCATTCTACCAGATCAAATCTCTTATATCTATTCATCACTTTTACTCCACACTCATAAGAAATGTTACTTGGGTCATACCTATATGGTCTGATGGTTTTCCTTACTTTCTTCAATTTAGTTTGAATTTTGCATTAAGAAGCTCATGATATGAGCCACAGTTGGTTCCAGGTCTTGTTTTAACTGTCTGGGTATAGAACTTATGAATCCTTGGCTACAAAGTGTTTCATCAATCTGACTTCTCTATTGATCGTCTGGTGATGTCCACGTGTGTCCGCCTTTTGAATTTTTGAAAATGAGTGTTTACTATGACCAGAGAGTCATCTTGATAAAACTCTATTAGTCTTTGCCTTGCTTCATTTTGTATTCCAAAGCCAAACTTGGACGACCTGAGTTCAAATCTGGCTTCAGACACTTATGAGCTCTGTGACCCTGGGCAAGCCCTTAATACTCCCCACCTGAATTTCCTCATCAGTAAAATGAGCTGGAGAAGGAAATGGCAATCCACTCTAGTATCTTAGCCAAGAAAATGCCAAAGGAGGTCAGGAAGATTTGGTCAAGACTAAACAACAACAATATTCACTTGGGTCTCATTCTAGCCAAGAAATCCTTTTATGCTTCCCTAATCAAATTGTTATGCCACTCACCACAGAGGCAATTCCAAAAGATTTCTTCCTCCCTCAAGCTACTCCCAGCACCCCTCCCAAAGAGTCAGCAGAGGACCTAGTCTTATTCTTTAGTGAAAATTGTGGCTATGTGCTAAGAGCTCTAATCCTCTTATCTTTTCTTTTTCATGTCACTTCATTCACACATCTTGTCCCATTTAAGTTCTTCACCTTTTCTCACATGAAGACAAATCCCTCGACACACACTCTTGATTCTACCCTGGTCCCCTCACGTATCCCTAAACCCCATTCTTCAGAATGGACTTCATATTATACTATCATGCAATCTATTCAGAATATAATAGGAATGAATGCTTCATGAAAATGGGAGAAATTAATAAAGTCATATGACAGAATAATTATCCATTCAGATAAGAAAGTGGGAGGAAAGGAATTTTTTCTTAACTTGGAATTACTCTAATCAAATAGAATGTAGCATTCCTTTAGAGGCTGGGTCCCATTTAGGTCTCAAACTGGATGAATAGCCAAATTTAGAGTCCTCCCTATATTTCTCGAAAATATCATATCATTTTTTTAAAAAATGGCTTGACCACGTGACAGCAAAAGTAATTTTGGGTAGCAACACTTGGAACAACGAGGAAGTTCACACTCATGACATGAATTTCACTGCTTTGATTTCATGGAATGTGTACAACTGAGTCAAGGATAAATTCTCATATGAAATATTGAGGGATTATTGAGTGGGAAAGACTTTTATGTTTAAATTATGAAGTAAATATTTTCAGTTCTTGCCTATTAATGCTTATAGTCATAACACATATAAAGGGAGTAAAAAAATATATTTTGCTACAATATCAGGTTTCAATTATACTACCTAAGGGCTAATATTTATATTCATTTTATGAATTGAATATAAAATTTGTAAAGTCCTTTAGAAATATCTCATTTTATTTTCAAGAGATAATACCTGGCATTGAAAATGCCACCATCATGAGGGGAGTCTCCGACCAGGATTAGTGCTCCATGTAATTCTTCAGTACAACAATCTTTTCGGGGGGTGATCGCCACAGATTTCACAGTTTCTGTCGAACCCAAATCTACCATCCACCAGGGATTAATCTCTCGGTATGTTTGAATACAAGTGCCTTTTTCAAAATCACTTAGTAGAGACCCATCTACAGCTCTCTCAGGAGACCCAGAGGGACTGGAAATGCTGGACTGGAAGGCAGGTTTTCCCTTTGATAGCACTGGAGCTGAAAGGATTAGATATATGAGGGTAGAAGTCAATCAACCAAAGTGAAGATCCCATTACTAGAATGAAGAGTTATCCCCTATATCCAGGGACAAAAAAGTACAACTACCTTAAGGAAGTGATATAGAACACATAGTCATCATCCATTGACATTGCTAATATATGTCATTCTCACTTTTATGAGTTCACAATATATGGGAAGAAGGTATCAAGCCTACATGATGGTTTGCATAGCATTCACATTTCTCTATTTTATTTGACTTATGGAGATCTGTTGTGTTGACCAAAAGCAAGCTTCTGCATCTTACATCCTGATATCATGTTTTAATCATACACAATAAGAAGGTTAGAAACGATGTTTAAGGGGAACTGAAAAACAGTACAGGCCATTGCGGATATTGTCTCCATGTTGCATCTGGTGGTTTTCATAAGCATTTATTTAACTTTCCTGGTAAGTACTATCTAAATACCATGGCAACCACAAAATTTTCTGTGACAAATTCATTTAATCAAGGGACCTGTTCTGTAAATGAACACTTTAACTCATTCTTTTGCTATAAAGGAGCTGGATTCTGTCTAGAAACTTTAAGGGAAAAATAAGCCAATTAACTCCAGCCAATTCTACACAAAACATTCCAGGTGAAATTTCCAAGAACTAAAAATTTTTGAAAATATATTTAGTGATGTTTCAAATATCTACTTATTAAAAATATAAAAGGGTCCATAAGAGAACAGAACTCAATAAATGTTTTATAGTTCTAATGGTGGTTCTTATTCTATTAATCCTCCTCACCCTACTTAATACAATCCCTAGAGCTCTTCCTAAAAGGTAACTTGGAATACAGGATACATTCATACTTTGTAAGGGGAATAAGGGATTAGAGGAAGGAGTAAAAAAAAAAGAATGAGGAGAAGAAGCTGACTAAAAATTGGAAATATTTTTAAAAATAAAAAAAAGTTGGAGGGAGAAGCACCAGAAGAAGGGTACATATTTCACAAAACTTTTTTGGGGGGAATTATGCGACTTAATTAATATCTGATTTGAGCAAAGAAAGTAACCAAATGTGGCATTGTGGTGAAAAAAATATACTCACCAAAGTTGTCCTCTGTGAGATCAAAATTATAGTAAGAACCATAAGAACCATGACTGGTTGTCTGTTGGTCATCACCGGAAGTAGATAAGGAAGAATCATGGGACACATTGTTGTCTAAATCCCAGGTTTTTCCAAAAACTTTCACATCACAAAATGATAACACCTTTTCTCTCCCTGGTTTTGTGATGGTCACATATCTTCCATTCATTTCTTCACAACTGAAAACATGTTTTATCCCTGGACCCAAGGAAGGAATGACTGCACATCTAGAGAGAAACGATATTGTTATTTGTGAGAATTTTGTGGTGATTGTACTTTGGCTGTGTAGGAGGATAAGAAAAGATGAATTATTTATCCCTTTGTGTTATTCTGACTCTACTGCCCAATGATTTAGCTCTATTTGTTCCCCAATTATTTTTTTCCAAAAGCTTCCTGGTAACATGAGTTTTTAAAAAATCAAATGTGGTACCTTTGGATAAAACTCTTGGCCATCAAGTCCTAGTTTAGCAAAGAAAAAAAAATGCTTTGACTTTATATTCCCATACATATCTAAAGGAGGTGGAGGAAAAAGTGTAGTAGAAGGAAGGGGGTACAGATTGTGGCTACCAAAAAGTGAATATGCTGAAGATTGTGCTAGAATTGACTTCACTGGCCTAAAATTTTCACTTCTGCTGTATATAAATTTACATTCAGAAATGTCATATTTGGAACATGATTCTTCAATCCATTGCCAACCCACCAGCTTTTAAATGACAAAGGCTTAGGTCAATACCTGGCATTCCACTTTCCACCCTGATCTGGTGAGTCTCCCACCAAAATCAGGGTTCCTTGTATTTGTTCAGGACAACAATCTTTTCGATTGGTGATTGACACAGATCCTAGAGTTTGTGTTGAACCCAAATCTATCATCCACCAAGGGTCATTCTCTTGTAGGGTTTGAACACAATAGCCACTGTGAACAGACCCATCCATAGGTTTCTCAGGAAATTGGGAAGGAATGAAGATACTGGACTGAAAGGTTGGTCTTTGTTTAGACAGTACTGGACCTGAAGTAATGAGAAAAGTGAGATTGGATGTTAGAGACCAGGTGACAAGTGCATTCTAGGGGAAATTTGTGAGGAGAATAGCTTAGTGTAGTGGCAAGATTGTTGGCTTTGAATTCAGAAGACCTGGGTTCAAGTTACAGTTCTGACACATACTATGTGTGAGACCTTGGACAAGACCTTTCATCACTCTGGTCTTCTCTTTCCTCCTTCACAAAGAGAGGACATTGGATTGACTCTAGATTCTTTGAAGATTTTTTAAGCTCTTTGTCTGGGATCTTGTGACTTCATGCTGAGAAGGAAGAGTTGTTCCAGGGACAAAAGGAACATTTCTAAAATGGATCAGTCACTTGTACTTCTAGTCAGTATATGTCACTCAACATTATGATCTATTAATACCTACAACGGCCACATATCATGTAGTATATGTCACGGACCTGATGCTTCTCTATAAATTTCTAGAAAAGAAGAAACATATCCATGCACAGGTTTTCCTAGGGCCTCAATTTTGTAAAGTATCTAACTTGTAGATCTGGAGGTCGACTTCTAGTTTCCAGTGCTCCAGTCTGAGGGGAAGATTTTCAATTGTGATTTAGTCATCTGACATATTAACCATCCCCCAATTTTTTGTCATCTGCAAATCTGACTAAAGTGACTTTTATGTATACATACACATATATTTAAAACATTGATTAAAAAGTGAAGTGAATACTGATGAGGAGAGAGACCTTACCTAGACAATTCCCTCCAGAAGAATATTTATTCAGTAATAATTAGTATATTCAGATAGTTATTACATAATCAAAAATTTTAATTTATTGTTTACTCATCTATCTCAAATTTCACCTCTTCTCTGTTTTTTAAAGAAACCAAATGGCATTCCTTCATGTCTGCACTAAATGTATCTGCACTATATATTTAGTTTAAGTCAGTGAATGGAAAAAGATATGGAGTGGACCTTAAATTTCATGTATCTGCACTAAATATTTAGTTTAGGTCAGTGAATGGATAGAGATAAGGAATGGACCTTAAATCTCATTGGTTAAAGGGAACTCCATGGAGAGAAAACTCCCTCTACTAACACGGGTCAGTACTTCTCTGCAACTTAAGAGTTTTCATAGAGTTTCTTGGGTCATTGAGAAATCAAGTGACTTGCCCAGGGCCACACAGCCAATATGTCAGACTTAAATCCAGGACTTCTTGGCTTTGTGGAGACTGGCTTTCTATCCAGTAAGTCAAATTGCGTCCCAGTGTAGCAGACACACGTGGCAAAGTGGGCACAACTTGTTTCTCATCTCCTAGCTTTTTATCTCTACTCCAACCCCAACATTTTCTACTAAAATGCTGATCCAAGTATATCATGTGATTCTTTATCATTGGCACTCTTCTTAAAAAGATGAAATTTAATAGGGGTAGATGAAAATCAATGAGCCTTGGCTTCAAATGATCAAGTTCAACTTAAAAGCTCCTTAAAGGAAGTTCATATGAAGCAAAGTTGGTGTGTTAGACATAGAAGCAAGGTCTCAGGCCTGTATTGGGACTGTTCTCAGGACCTCTTCTGACTGTCCTTCTCATCCCTCCCAGAGCTCTGTTTCTAACAATGAGAACAGTCAGAATGTTGTGGAAGCACATGGATGACCGTCTACAAATCACGCTCTGGCTGTTCCCCCAAACCTTCTTGAGCTTGATTTCCTAACCAATTTGGTTTGTGTTACTGAGGAATCTATTTGAACTCTTCTTAAACCTGTTCATTTTCAGTCTATACCCCTTGCTGGTGTCACTAGTTCCAAGTGATCCTCGTCTGATGTATAATTTTGGCTTTCACTTATTCCATAGCAAGTAATTTTAGATAAAAAGAGACACCACAACCTCAAATACCTGGGTTTTTTTAGTAGTTAGAATTGGAATTATCCCTTCCTGACATGATTTGAGGGGTGTCCTTAGGGTTCACAATACTTTCCTGAGTGATCTATAGAAGAGCCATGTAAGGGATATAGGGACCTTTGATGGTAATTAGAATATCCACCACTGTATTTAATGCCTTCTGAAATCTTATAGGTACTTTAGGGCCATTTTTTATGGTGGGGACTAATTAATGGGGAAAATAAAAGGCGATGACTTAGAGACAAAAGGACAAATTAAAATGGATCCTTGTGTATATACCAGCATCAGAAAGACTCATAGTGAGCTGTTGACTCTGTGAGGAGGGAGGTGCACATCCATCCTGACCTGTGGCAGAGGAAAAGAATTCAGTCACCCTGATACAACTAGGATCTAGTAGGGCCATTGCTTAGGAGGAGTGAGTCAAAAATCTCACTGTCACCTCAACCACTCTTTTGCGCAGGAAGTAGACTTTTAAGAGTCAAACTGAAGACATATCAAATATCTTGGGGTATATAGGTCAAGGAGTCTCACTTTAAATATTAAAAACATTTTTCAGCAATGGGGAGTAGTATATGGAGAGATCAGTAGATCTCTACTGAAGAGTAAGGTGAAAATGCCAACGAAGAGACCTGACTTATAGACCAAAGGGAATTTTTCATCTTTTATCCTGGTATTTACATTTGTTAATCAGACACAGTTAGAAGCTCATAAGTCATATTTAGGGTGAACTGCAAAATGGTGCAGGCAATTGTGGATCTTTTCTCCATGTTGCATGTGCTGACTTTCATAAACATTTATTTAATTTTCCTGGTAACAGGAAAGTACCATGCCAACCACACACTTTTATGTGGTAAATTCTTTAAACCAATGGATCCATTCTGCAAATGAGCATTTATTTCATTCTTTAATTTATTCTTTTGCTAAAAAGGACCTGGATTCTCTTTATAAACATTAAGGGGAAAATGGGTCAATTAATGCCTGCCAATTTTATACAAAACATTCCAGGTGAAATTTCCAAGAACTAAAAAAGTTGAGAATATATTGAGAGATGTTTAAAATATTTAATTATTAAAAACATAAAAGGCTCAATAGGAGAAAAGAATTAACTAAATATTTTATGGTTCTGACAGTTCTCCTCAACATACTTATCACAGCCTATAGAGTTCTTTCTGAAAGATAACTTGCAATAAAAAGGCATTCATATTTTGTGAGTTGGATATAAATGCTGAGAGGAGTAGGAAAGGAAGTAGAGGAAGAAGAAATAAACAAAGAAATAGAAATTAGAGAGGAAGCTGAGTGAAAATTGGAAATGTTTTTGAAAGGAAGAAAGTTTAAGGGAGTAGAATTAGAAGAGAGTACACATTTCACAAAATCTTTTAGGAATTGTGCTACCTACACAATATCTGATTTGAAGAATGAAAGTCACAGAAATGTGGCTGATGCATTGTGGTAAAAAATACTCACCCAAGTTTTTCTCTGTGAGATCAGAGTTATAGTCAGAACCATAAGAACCATGACCGGTTGTCTGTGGGTCATCACCAGAAGTAGATAAAGAAGAATCATGGAATACATTGTTGTCTAAATTCCAGGTTTTTCCAAAGACTTTCACATCACAAAATGATAAAACTTTTTCTCTCCCTGGTTTTGTGATGGTCACATATCTTCCATTCATTTCTTCACAACTGAAAACATGTTTTATCCCTAGACCCAAGGAAGGAATGGTTGCACATCTGGAGAGAAACAATATTGTTATTTGCAAGAGTATAGTGATAATTTAATATGGGCTGCTCAGGAGGAAAATTATAGATGAATTATTCATCCTTTTGTGTTATCATGACTCTACTGCCCAATAGTTTAACTCCATCTATTCCCTTAGCTTTAAAATAAAGATTAGTGCTAACATGAGTTTTTTTTATTTGAATGTAGCACTTTTGTCCTTCAGATCCTAGTTTAGCAAAAAATAAATCCTTTGACTTCATGGTCTTAAAGATATCTAAGGGGGGGTTAGCATGTGGAGGAGAAGAGGGGCACAGACTGTGGATAGCAAGAAGTTAACATATTAAAGTTTATGCTAGAATCAACTTTATTGGCCTAAAATTTTCACTTCAACTGTAAGTAAATTTACCTTCAGAAATACCATAATTGAAAAGTGATTCATTACTCCATTATCAGCCCACCAGCTTTTAAATGACAAAGGCTTAGGTCAATACCTGGCATTCCACTTTCCACCCTGATCCGGTGAATCTCCCACCAAAATCAGGGTTCCTTGTATTTGTTCAGGACAACAATCTTTTCGATTGGTGATTGACACAGATCCTAGAGTTTGTGTTGAACCCAAATCTATCATCCACCAAGGGTCATTCTCTTGTAGGGTTTGAACACAATAGCCACTGTGAACAGACCCATCCATAGGTTTCTCAGGAAACTGGGAAGGAATGAAGACACTGGACTGAAAGGTTGGTCTTTGTTTAGACAGTACTGGGCCTGAAGTAATGAAAAAGTGAGATTGGATGTTAGAGACCAGGTGACAAGTGCATTCTAAGGGAAATTTGTGAGGAGAATAGCTTAGTATAGTGGTAAGATTGCTGGCTTTGAATTAGAAGACCTGGGTTCAAGTTCCAGTTCTGACATATACTATGTGTGAGACTTTGGACAAGACCTTTCATCACTCTGGTCTTCTCTTTCGTCCTTCACAAAGAGAGGATGTTGGATTCACTCTAGATTCTTTGAGGATTTTTTAAGCTCTTCATCTGAGATCCTGTGACTTCATGCTGAGAAGGAAGAGTTGTTCCAGGGACAAAAGGAACATTTCTAAAATGGATCAATCACTTGAAGTCATACTCAACATATGTCACTCAACTTTAGGATCTATTGCTACTTATTATGACCACAAACTATGTAGCCTATGTTATTGATCTGACTCTACAAATCTGTAGAAAAGAAGAAACACATCTACGTACAAATTGTCCTACAGCTCTCAATTTTGTAAAGTATCTAACTCTTGTAGATCTGGAGGTCAACTTCTAGTTTCCAGTGCTCCAGCCTAAGGGGAAGAACTTCAGACTTGATTTACTCATCTACTCTATTGACTACTCAACTTTTGTCATTTACATATCTGACTTAAAGGCTGTGTGTAACTTGTATCCCCATAGTAAATCATCATTACTAACCATTTTAAAGAGTAAATACCTTATTTAATAATTAACACAACATGTTAGAAAACTGGACAATGCATGTGAAGGGAAGTTGCCAAGTATTGCTCAATACTTTAGAAAAATTTTACACAACCTCATATATTTATAAAACATGAAACAACATTTCTCACTTTGGGTGACAACTCAACTGAACACATTTCTACCTTGTTTTACGTAGAAGTTCATTCATTTTCAAATATTAAAGTAGTTCAATAACAACAGATGATTATATAATGCTTACCACATGACAGGCACTGTGATAAGCACTTTACAATAATAATAAAAAGAAAACACGACTATCTGATTCCATTTTCAAGTACTTTTAAGAAACTTCCACAATCTAACATTATTTATAAATAAGACAGATACAAAAAGGACCTTAAGCATCATTTCCACAAAATGTAGTAGTGGAAAATGTAGGTGTTGAAGCTCATGACCAAGTAAAAGTACGTATCTTCTCATCCTCTTGGGAGGAACTGTTTGTTGGAAATCCTCAGAATTCCTCATTGTGGAGTGTCACATATTTCAGTAAGCAGGATGACTTTGGACAAGAAGTCGTCTATCTCCTCCTCAAAGTTGAACTCTTCTGTGCTAGAGAGGCATTCATCCACCTATTTCACAAAGGAGTTTACTTGGCCATGACCGGGGGAATAGGCTGAGTCCAACTACAGAACAGGAATCTCATACATATTGATGCCTTAAAGGGTCTTTGCTGCTTTTTGCATAACAACAAGTTTTTATTACTATATACAGCTTTTTCCTATTTTAACTGTTTTCTTTTCCTTAATTTATGGACTATTGTATAAAAGCAGCTTCCATTTATCTGTGACAAAGAAAAATTGAGGCACAAAGTTCTGATTATAGTAAGTTCAGCAATTACCAATAAAAGTACCCAGGAGAAGCCAAGGATGCATCTGCCAGACAGAGACTCTTTTATACGGTTGATTATATAAGGCATGAGTGATGCAAACTAAACTAAGACCATGATTGGTTTGACACAGAAATAGAGAGTAAGTAAGCATCCTAGGGTCAGTTGACTCATCTTCCTTTTCCCCTCTTCTCCCTTCTATAATCAGCAAAAAGCTCACAATATTTGAGTCTTTGTGATCACACATTAGCTCACAGGAACAAAGAAATTAAATTCTTACAAATTTTACCACTGAGGCTTGTACAGTTGGGTCTAAGTTTGATCCATAAATATTGTTTCTATTGATTAGATACACTGATTAGATATAATTCTTAATCCATAATTAATAAACAATACAAAGTAAAGTAGGGTATTAATTTTTGATTTCACAACTTCATAATCCATTTTGCAAATGGTACTGAGGCATGTATGGAGCCCTTCTTGATCCTGTTAATTTTCAGCCTGTACCCCTTGATAGTGTCACTAATGATCTTTGTCTGACATATAGTTTTGGCTTTTGCTTATTCCAAAGCTAGCTATTTTAGATGGTAAAAGAGGTAATAAAACCTTACATATCTGGGTTTAGGAGTAGTTGGAATTGGCATTCTCCCTACCTGATGTGACTTGAGGGTGTGTTCTTAGACCCCAAAGTATCTTCCTGAGTGATCTATAGAAGAGCCATATAAGAAGTGAAAAGACTTTTAATGGTAAATAGAATATCCACCAGTGTTTTTATGCCTTCTGAAATCTTCTAGGTACTTTTAAGGGTCATTTAGTGCCCCCTAGTTGGGGACTGATTACTGGGGAGGATAAAGTGGCATGACTGAAAATGAAAAGATAAACTAAAAGACATCCTTGTATATATCCCTAGATACAGAAAGACTCAGAAGGAGGTGTTGAATCTGAAGAGGAGAGCCCCACATCCATCCTGATGCATGGAAGATGAAAGGAATTCAGTCACCCTCATACAACTAGGAACTAGTAGAGACCTTGCTTTGGGGGAGGGAGTCATAGAATTCTTACTTTTACCTCAACCCCCTTTCGTACATAAGATAGAGAATGCAAGGCTTTCAATGGCTGACCTGAAGACATATCAACCAGCCTGGGGTATGGAGATCTCAAAGTAACATTTTTCAGCAATGGTAAGTAGGAGCTGGGCAGAGCTCAGCAAATTGTGTTAAGAAGCTTGAAAAGTGACAGCAAATGCCAGTGAAGAGGGGTGCATGATATCAAAGGGCAAATCTGGAGTGGATGACGAGGCAGTTTGACATTCCAGTGGCAGACTTTCCAATTTCACATGGAGCAGGAGAAATCTGGACAATCTATGCATCTCTTCTCAGAGTAGTGTTTTAAAATTCATACTACAAAATACATAGGAATTCAAAGCTAGCCAAATATAATGATACACAAATTTCAAAACACCTTTAAAAGCAAGTTCCTAAACCCTAGATTAAGAACTCTGGTTTTATATGAATCATATTCTCAACTATGAATCTTTCACAGAAGGAATTATAAATTATGTTACTAAAGTCCCTATTATGAGGAAAGAATGTTGTCATTAGGTTGTTTTCAGTCATGTCTGACTCTTTGTGATCCTTTTTGGTTTTTTTGTTTTGCAAAGCTACTTGAGTGGTTTGCCATGGCCTTCTCTATTTCATTTTATAGATGAGGAAATTGAGGCTAAAGAGGGTTAAGTGACTTGCCCAGGGTTATACAGCTAGTAAGTGTCTGAGGCCAGATTTGAACTCAGATTCTAGGCCTGGCACTCTATCCACTGTGCCTCCTAGAATACTCACCAGTTAAGCCCATGCCATCGCTAGCATTGGGTGATGAAGGCCACGATTCAGGGTTGGGTGATAGGTCACCAAGAGAGATTGAATCTGGTGCTTTTCCAAAGACTTGTACTTCACAGAAAGATAGAAATGTTCCTCTCTTTGGGTTGACGACACTCACATATCTTCCTCTCATCGTCCCACATCTGAAAAGCTCTGTTTTTCCATGATCCAAGGAACCTATGACTGCACATCTGAAGGCAAACCATATTTTAATTAGTAAAGAATCAAATATGCTGATTGAAAAGATCTACATAGAGGTCAGTCAAAGATGATTAATCCGTTGCCTCACTTATTTTAAGATGGGTTCTCAGACCAACATTAAACCTGGTTTATACCCTGGGAATAATAAAAAGTCTTGTCAAGAAGGACATCACAAAAAGTTGTCCTCAGGGCTACAAATGACATCATTATCCACCATTTCCTTGGAATACCCATGATAAGTATAGTAATTCCCCCTTATCCCTTATCCTCACACTTAACTTTTATGCAGCCTCTGCTGCTAGTCGCTAAATCTTGTTTATTCTTCTTCATCTGTGACATGTCTTGGGTTTAACGTTTTATCTTCTTTTCAATACCTAGCTCAGGTGCTCACCTGAGCACATAGCTGGTACATAGTGGACCCTTCAAAATGACTGTTGATTGGAACATAATTGAATTATAGCTTTTGGTTCTTACGTAGT
Source organism: Trichosurus vulpecula (assembly GCF_011100635.1). Classification (NCBI taxonomy): domain Eukaryota; kingdom Metazoa; phylum Chordata; class Mammalia; order Diprotodontia; family Phalangeridae; genus Trichosurus; species Trichosurus vulpecula. The sequence goes on along the minus strand of NC_050577.1, from coordinate 190,310,411 downwards.
CAATGCCTACTTCACCTCCTGGGTGGATGATCATAAATGGTCTTCCGTAAATAGTATCTCCACCTTTGGACTCTGCCTCTTTCAATTCACCCAAGGCACAGCTACCAGAATGTTTTTTTCTCAAACTCAGTTTTTGGCTAATTTTTTCCCTATCCATGATCATGTAGTTATAACAAGACTGCCAGTCAAGTCTAATCCTACCTTTTCTTCCTGACATTCAAAACCTGGAAGCAATGGTGAGTACCTTTTCAGCACAGAATCTATTCTTCACCTTCCTAGTTATTCACTAGCATAACTTGCTAGCAAATGCAAGAGCCTGTTTGTGCCAATCATCAAGTCCATACAAGAAAGACTAGTAGGTATTAAATAAGAAGAATATGAAGGGAGTCAAATGCCAGAATTATAAAGATGTTGCATTTCAACGAATCAATGAGCCTTGTTTTAGCACCTCCCATGTGCCCAACATTGTGGTAGGCACTGGAGTTACAAAAACAAAAAAGAGATAGCCCTTATCCTCAAAGACTCTACCTTCTCTTGGAGAGGACAATACGTGCACATCTACGGAATAAGTACAAGGTCATTTTTGGAGAAAGGTCCTCAAACCTGGGGGGATCTATAAAGATTTCATATAGAAGGTGGTGCTTGATCTCAGTCAGTCATTAAGCATACAATATGTTAAGTGTTGGGAATACAAAAAGAGGCAAAAAACATAGTCCCAGTCTGAAAGAAGCTCACAATCTGATTGTGAGAAAGTATGAAAACATTTTTGTACAAACTAGTTATATACAAGATAAATAAAAAAATTTATAAAAGGGAAGACACTTGAGTTTAAAGGGAGGGTAAAAGGCTTTCTCTAGAAGATGGACTTTTAGTTGGGACTTAAAGGAAGTCTAATTTCCAACGAAGATGAGAAGAGAGAACACCCTAGGCATGGGGGACAGCCATCCCCAGAGCTGAGATGGAATGTCTTGTTCATTGACTAGCAAGGAGGCCAGTGTCACTGGATCAAAAAGTACATGGTGGGAGTAGAGGATAAGAAGTCTGCCATTCAAGTTTATCATCCATTCCTGACTGGTGGTCAGCATCAACCCCTAGGACACTCATTTCCTTACTAAATTCAGGGCCTGGTCACAGTCTTTCTCTCCACCACAAATCTGGCCCTCATGCTAGGGGACTTCATGTTTCCTCAAATAATCCAACATCCTGTTTCTGCAATCTACCTAGTTCTCATAACTTACATTTCCACTCTATCTTAGCTACACACGGAGATGTTCGTACCCTTGATCATGAATATTATCATAAGTATTCCACTGCTATGTTCATGAGCTCCACAATTCCTCTATCTTTTATCATTCAATTTCTTCCTATGCCTTATGAGACCAGTCTGCTTTCTTCTTCCTCACCATGACCTCCAATCCTGCCAACTATCATTTCTTTTATAAGCCACCACCCCAGCACTGGCTACACTATCTTCCCTTCCCCAGCTTTACCCATTGGTAGATCAGTTCAACTCTGTATTTATTGCTCCATTATACTACCAATGACCATACCTTGCCAAATCCCAACCTTGGATTCCCCCTGCCATCCACTTCCTTTGTTCCTATTCACATGTGGTTAAATAGAATTGGAGAAAATTATGGAACTATGCTGCTGGAATGTACTACAAATTTATGTTACACATGGGACTTCAGGCTGAGGTGTCTGCTAAGACTAGATGGCTAGATGGGGGCACATTTATAAGGAGAGATAGCTCTAGGTGCAGGGATGGCTATAGAAAGTCTAGGAGATAAATTTTGCATAGCAGTGCCCCTCTCCCTCCACCCACTTACTGAGGCATAGTAGGGAGACTGCAAAAGGCCTTGGCATTACTGGCTGGAGCCAGGTGGCATGGCCCAGTGTTGGGCATGGCCCAGACTGGCAAATGGCATTTGGCACTCCTTGGAAGCCTTGGGGTCTCCTATCTTGTTGTCATCATGGATTTTCCAGGTTTCATCTGGACTATTTGATTAGAAGCATAATAAGGTGATTTATTCTGAGTCTGGGGCACTGCTGGCATGAAGTATCCCCCCAGGAGTTGGCTAAAACTGATTAATGATTATGTTGGCAGGAAGGGTTATCATTCTTGCAATATGCTATATATACTGATTAATAAGAAAGCCTTTTCTTTCTTCTTTCCCTTTGTGTAAGTGCAACATACAAGGGCTTACAGCCCACAATGCACCCATTAATTTCTGTTACTGCTTTGGTAGCCTCATCAGGTGAAGAAAAGCAGACAAAACCAAACCCTTTACTTTGCCCATCTTCAAGCATCACTTGGCACTGGCAATTGATCCCAAAGGAGGAAATTCCTTCTTTAATTTTCCATCATCAGCGGTATCAACCAAGTTCTCGATGCAGAGATTCATTCCCTGGTGGTGGCTAATTCTCTTCTGTTCTAGTGGCTAAAATTTCTGTTTTAATTCAGCCTGGTGTTCAACTTTTTTTCTGTGCCTGGCCTCCAAATACCATTTGCCCATTGATGTCTTATCCATTCATTTTTTCAACTGCCTTATTAACACCCTCATGTTTCTCAAAACTCACAAAACCAAAGCCTTTGGATTTTTCACTAGGTCAGTCAACACTTTTACATTCAGAGATTTACCATATTTCCTTAAAAGTTTCTTCAATCTTTTGTCATCCATGTCATGACCAAAGTGTTTGATATAAACATTAGTGAATTCCTTTGCTTTGTCTCCCAGCTCATCTTCCTGTTCTTTCTTTGACTTGAATCTACCCACAAACACTTTGCAGTTGTCATCTTCTCAATAGCCCTATCTGCAGCATCCTGGATCTCAAAGCTCACAAATGTGTAGCCTTTAGAACCATTCTCATCACACACAACCTTGTAGGACAAGATGTTCCCAAATGCTAAAAAGGCATCATAAAGTGCCTTGTTGTCTATGGATTTATTCAGACATTCAATAACATTTAACATTCCCAACTCCTGATATCCTCAATGAGAGATACCACTGAGACAACATGATGTAGATTGGTTTGCCTTTGATTTCATCAAAGTTCATGATATTCAGGGCTTGTTCAGCATATGCCAGCTGCTAGAAGTTAACATAAGTGCACCCCAGGGACCACCTGGTAATCATGTCCCTGCAGACCTGGATGGAGAACACATGTCCAGCAGAACTGAATTTCTCACAGAGCTTGGCTTCTGGGATATCTGAACGCAAGTCATCCACATATAGGGAGGCCATGAGGTAACTACTGGCAATAGTGGTCATCTCTCCACTGCCCAATACCCTAGGATCCACCAGGAGTAACTTTCTGGAACCAAAGCAAGAAGGGAAAAAAGTCTGGGCCAAAATGTAGTAACAGACAAGAGGTGAGAGAAAGGCTAAGCCGATTAGAGAAGATTGTGGAACTTTAAGAAAATGTAGAGATGATTTCCTCCTAGAAATCACAGTAACATGTTAAGGGGGACAAGCTACACTGACAAATACAACAAAATGGGGTTGCTTCTCTCTCCTTTCATGGGTAATGCCCAGGATTCAACCTTTCTGGTTCAAATTCTGAATCTCCAGATAGAATGGCCCTGTCTCCCTTCAGGGCCCCCCCCCAATCTCTTTCTAATTAAAGGGCTTTTAAAAATATCACCTCCCCACTCCATGAGTTCTGTTTTTCTAGAAGGACATGCCCTGGCTAAGTAGTGGGGTTTAAAACAAGATTCCCCAACCCTAGTAAGCTGCTGCCTCTCAGGCTGTGGGCAGTGGCAGTCATCGCTTTTCTCAAGGGGAAGAGGCAAGAGCAGGGGGCAGGAATTGGAAGCAGCAGCCCTAGTGGTGGCATTCAGGGGAAGATGGCACACGGCAGAGTACCGTGGGCCAGAGGACTTGGGAAAGGAAGGGATGGAGGAAGGGGCCATCGGCACAGGGCTCAAGGACATATGGGGGCTGGAGACAGAGAAGCAAGAGCAAGAAGAGGACCATGTGGGCCTGGACAAGGACACAGATGAGACAAGTGACAGCTGGGACAGATAGGTGAATGGGTGGCCTTTTTTGCAGTCCTTCTGTTCTTCTTTTTTCACTTGGAGACTTTTTTCTTTTAAGGTTCTGTTTTGGTGGGGGAGGTTAGGGTTTTAGAGTATTGTACCCCTAACCCCACTTTTCCCGTAAGACCCATGGTTTTTATTATGCAATTCTGCCTAGTGTGGTGCTTTTGGGGAATGCATATTGCAGAGCTGACTATGCTATCCTCTTTCGTTTATAATAATAGCCAACACTCACATAGTATTTTAAAGGCTGAGAAGCACTTTTCATGTCTTATTTCTTTTGATCTTCAAGATTGGTTTTAAAGAGGTAAAGTTGAGATTCATACCTGGTATTGGATATGCCTCCTTCTTCAGGAGAATCCCCCACCAGGATCAATGCTCCATGTAATTCTTCAGTGCAACAATCTTTTCGCGTGGTGATTGCCACAGATTTCACCGTTTCTGTTGAACCCAAATCTACCATCCACCAGGGATTATTCTCTTGGTTTGTTTGAATACAAGTATGTTTTTCAAAATCACTGAGTAGAGAACCATCTACATCTCTTTCAGGAGATCCAGAAGGAGTGAAGATGCTGGACTGGAAAGTAGGTTTTCCCTTTGATAGCACTGGAGCTGAAATGATGAGATATGTGAGGGTAGAAGTCAATCAGTCATCAGATGCAAAGTACAAACTCCATTACTAGAAAAAAGAGTTGTCCCCACACGCGGGGACAAAAAAATTACTATTACCTTAAAGAAGTGATATGGAAGACCTAGCCATCATCCATCAACTCACTAATACATATCATTCTGTTTTATTCATAATATAATTCAATAAATATACTACACTAACATACCATCCTCTTCTAAGCAGTTATATAGAAAGAAAAAATCAAGACTGCATTATGCTTTGCATTGTAGTCATAATTCTCTGTTCAACTTTTCTTGTGGAGTCCCTGACTTGTTGGTTAAATGTCATTTTCCCCCTTTCTTTTATCCCGATATACACAATTTCTGAAAAATAGCGACAAGCTAAGAGTATGCACATGGGAGGTCAGAAATGACGTTAAGGTGAATTGCAAAATGATGCAAGGATGATGGAAGGATTGTCTACAAGGCATATTTGCTGGCTTTCATAAGCATTTATTAAATGATGATGGTAACTACAGTCTAAACAGCATGGCAACATGAAAAAACTTTTGAATATATTGGATTGAGATGTCTATTTAAGTCCAACCAATAATATATTCTGCAAATGAGCACTTCAATTCCTTCTTTTGCTAAATAGGACATGGGTTCTTCTCTAGAAACTTTAAAGGATAAATGAGGCAATTATTTTCAACCAATTATACATAGAGTATCCCAGGTGAAATTTCCAAAAAGGTTTAAAAATATTGAGAATAAAGAGATGTTTAAAAATATCTAGTTACTAAATATGTAATTAGGTTCCCATGAGAGCAGAAGGGCTCACTAAATACTTTGTACTTCTGATGATGGTTCTTAGGGTAGTGATCCTATTGGTTATCTGTATCATAATCCACAGAGCACTTTCTGAAAGCTGTCTTCTGATACAGAATGCATGCCTGTTGGGGCAGTTAGGTGGTGCAGTGAATAGAGCAACGGCCCTGGAGTCAGGAGGACCTGAGTTCAAATCCAGCCTCAGACACTTGACACATGTACTAGCTGTGTGACCTTGGGCAAGTCACTTAACCCCAATTGCCCTACCCCCCAAAAAAACCCCAAAACAGAATGCATGCCTATTTTGTGAGCTGGATATGGATGCTGAGAGGAATAGGAAAAGGATTAGAGGAAGAAGGAATAAATGAAGAAATAGAAAGTGGAAAGGAAGCTGAATGAGGATTTGAAATATTTTTAAAAGAGGGAAAGTTTGGGGAAATAGCATTGTAAAAGAGTGCACTTTTCACAGAACTCCTGAGGAATTATGTTACCTCCACCATACGTGCTTTGAACAAAAATTGTTACAAAAATGTCGCTGATTCACTATACTGGAGAAAATTTACTCACCAAAGTTGTTCTCTGAGAGATCAAAACTATTTGATATAGCTGAAGAATTATCACTCCTCGGTGTTTCTGGAACATCACCAGAGATAGGTAACAAGGGATAAAAATCACCATTGGAAGTTGCCAAATGACTGCTGTTTGAATCCCAGGGTCTTCCAAAGATTTGCACATTACAAAATGATAAAACCTTTCCCCACCCTGGATTGGTAATGGTCACATATCTTCCTTTCATTCTTCCACATTTGAAAATCCGTGTCATCCCTGGACCCAGGGAAGAAACAGTCGCACATCTGAAGAGAAACCACATTGTCATTTGGTGAGAATGTTGTGGTGATTGAATGTAGGCTGCATAATATGGCAACTATAGGTGAATAATTTATTCCCTTTTGTTATCATAACTCTGTAGCCTAGTAGCTCTACTTATTCCCTAATAATTAAAAAAGGCTTCGTGCCAAAGTGATCAGTTCTTGGAGACTGAAATTATGTAAAACCTATCCACATTACTTGATGAGATATGAGCATCCTTCTAAAAATTCATTTGCACAGATGTGGAGAGAGTAATCTCTGACCCTTTGTTCCCAGATTAGGCAGCTGATACTTCATTATATATTGAGATTTCTTCTCCTGCAACATCTCTCAGGTTAGACTTTTTTTTCCTCCAGAAACCATTTTGGCATTGGACATTGTCAGTCAAGCCTAATCACAACTTTGTGCTAGTATCCAAAGCCTTGTTATCACTGAGTGGTTACCCCTTGTCTACCTACCCCATCCCACTTTTTTTTTTTATCAAGCAATGAGTCTATATGAGTCAGCTATATGAGTCAGCTGTGTGACAAGACAGCCATAAGAGCCAATGCCTCTTGGGCTGCGTTAGAAGGGCCATAGTGTCCAAGACTTAGAGTTTACAATCCTGCTGTATTCCTCCTGGTCAGCCCACATTTAGGGTTATGAGCAGCTGTCATATTTTAGGAGGGGTACTGGTAAGCTGAAGATCATCCAGGAGAAGGTATTCATAAAGTAAATGGCCTTGAGATAATATCATTTGAGAGTCAATGGAAAGAACTGGGGCTTTTTGACCTGAAAGAAACTTGAGGAAACTTGTCAGAAGTGCAAATAAAATGCAAAATAAAGAAATTAGATTTATTCTATTTGGCCTTTATAGGGCAAAACCAAGACTAATGGATGCATTAAGCAAAGAAACCATTTTAGGCTTGTTTTCAGGAGCACTTCAACAAATAGCTGATCTATTCAGTAGGATAGGTGGCCTTGGAAGTTAGTGGGCTCCCCCTCACTTCAAACAAATGCTAGATGATTTTTCTTCTAATAATGATTTCCTTCTAAATATCATATCTGTAACAATGATTAGTATATTTACTACTAAGCATACAGCCTGCACACAATATATGCTTTCACAACTAAGGAATGAGTGATCAAATAAATGAACAGAAGATTGAATGAATATTTCTTGGGCATCATGCATGAATGGTTACAAACAGAAAAGAAATTGGGTTAATACTCTTATCCTTCTAGCGAAAGTTTGGATGAAGGGGTTTACTTGGGGTTAATGTCTTGGTAGCCTCATTTCTGATCTGCCATCCTAACTGGGTCAGTTTGATCTTCCAGTTTCAACTGTTTTTACTCAAATATAGCATCTTTGGACATTGTTTTTGGCTCCAGGATATTTTTAAATAAATAAAAAATCCTTTTGCATTATGGTCTTAAACATATCTATGGGAGAGAGAAGAGGCAGTGGAAGAAAGACTGTGGCCACCAAAAAGTGCTCAATATTACGTAGAGTTAACTTTGTTGCCTTGAAATGTTCATTTCATTTTAGTATGTGAAAATTTACACTCACAAACAATAGGTTTCATAAGTAACATGGAAGCCCATTACCATTCCACCAACTTTCAAAAGGTAAAGCTTAGATCCATACCTGGCATTCAACTTTCCATTCTGATCAGCTGAGTCTCCCACCAAAATAATAGCTCCATTTATCTCTTCATGACAGCAATCTTTTCGATTGGTTATTGATACAGAATCTATAATTTGTGTTGAATGCAAATCTACCATCCACCAGGGGTTATTTTCTTGCAATGTTTGAACACAAAGGCCACTTAGAGAAGACCCATCCATAGGTTTATCAGGAAATTGAGAAGGAGCAAAGATAGTAGACTGAAAGGTTTGTACTTTTTGTGTCTGTCCTGGACCTGAAATGACAAATGTGGCGCAGATGTTAGACATCAGGTGAAAAGTAAATCTGGAGATGCAGCAATTGTAGGAAGTAGCTTAGATCAGTGGAAAGATGGCTGGCTCTACAGTCAGAAAAACTGGGTTCGAGTCCCACTTTCGACACTGTGTATGTGACCTTGGTCAAAGCACTTTTTTCACTGCCCTGGGTTTCACTTTCCTCATGTTCAAAATGAGAGAGTTGGGCTGATTGCTTGTGCTCTGAGGCCTTTTTAAGCTCTGTGTCTCAGATGACTTAATGACTAGAATGAAGAGTTACTCCATGAACAGAAGGAATATTTGTAACTTAAACCATTCACCAGCAGCCACAGTCAATATATCGTTCTTACCTTTATAATCGATTACTACATATAGTTATAACATCCAATGTCACTTCCATTTACCTATTTCCAAAAGATTTGTAAAAGAGTAGAAGTTTGCTTGTTCAACAGTTGTCTTAATGGTCTCAATTCCATAACCTATTTAGCTTTTGGAAACCTGGAGGTCAACTCCTAGTTTCCAATGCTCCAACCTGAAAAAATTTTAAAACCTTGATTTAATCTTCTATCTTACTGAGTATTCCTCCCAGCTTTTCGCTGTCTGCACATCTAATCAGGGTGCCTTCTATATTTTCTTTCAAATCATTGATAAAAATAATGAACTAAATAGGGATAAGGATGGGTGAGGACCTAGACATTTCTCTTCAGATGAACGTTGACCCATTAATCATCGTAGTTTGCACATAGCTGTCAAATCATTCTTACTTATAATTTATTGTACTATCACCTAGTTCACATTTTACCTCTTCTCTACTTCCTAAAATCCCAGATGCCTATCCTTTATGTATCAGTACTAAGATGCTTAGTCTAAGTCAGTGAAATATTAGGGATAGGAAAAGACCTTCTTTGCTTTCATTGAAGGGAATTATGGGTGGGGGCGGGGAATCCCTCTATTAAAGCACGTTGGCACTTCTCTGCAACTTGAGAGTCTTAAAGAGTTTCCTGGGGCATGAGTGGTGAAGCAATTTGCCTAGGGTCACGTAGTCAATGTGACGAAGATGATACTTGAACCCAAGTCTTGGCTTTTAGGAGACTGGCTCTCTATCCAGTAAGCTGAACTGCCTCCCAGTGCAGTAGATACACAAGGCAAAGTAGGTTTCTCACCTCCTAACTTTTTATTTCTACTCCAACCCCAGAAGTATCTACTAAGATTTTCATCCAAGTACAACATATTATCCTTTATTATTGACACTCTTCATAGAGAAGATGAAATTTAACTAGGATGGGTTGAAAATAATGAGCCCTGAGTTTAAAGTATCAAGTTCCAATTAAACGTTTGGGAGATGGAAAGTTAATGTGAAGGAAGGTTGGTGTCCTAGATACAGAAGTGAGGTCTTAGGCCTATCTTGGACCTGTTCTCAGGACCTCTTCTGACTGCCCACATCTTTCCCAGTGCCTGACAGGAGGAACCAACAGAGTCTTATGGAGGCACATGGATGACCTTCTATCAATCACTTCCAGAGACTCTGGATATTCTCAAAATTTCTGAACTTAACTTCATAATTTATTCTGCATATTACGGAGGAACATATTTGAACTGTTCTTGAATCTGGTCATTGTCAGCCTGTACCTCCCATTGGGGTCACTAGTACCATGTGATCTCCATCTGCTGTGTAGTTTTCCCTTTCCCTTTTTTTAATTGAGATTTTCTTTCTTACTTTCTCACCCTTCCCCATCTCCCCCACTGAGACCCCAAGAAAAACCAAATGTGTATAGCCAATCAAAATAAACTTCCACATTGGCCATGTCCTAAAAAATATCTATCTTGTTTGGAATTCTGCTTCCCTCACCTCTCTGTCAAGAGACGGATAGCATGTTTTGTCGTTACTCCTCTCTCTACTTCCCCCTTTCCTTTTTCCCTCTTATTTCATTGTTGAGTGAAATGTATTTCTGTGCCCAGCTCTCTGTGTGTCTATGTGCATGAGTATGTGTATGTGTATGTGCACGTGCAGGTGCAGATGCAAGTGAAGGTGCAGGTGTAGGTGTAGGTGTAGGTGTAGGTATAGGTGTAGGTGTAGTTGTCTGTGTATGTGTAGTCTTCCTTCTTTCGACCAGTTCTGATGAGAGTGAGGTTCAAGAATCAGTTGTTCCTTCCTACCCCCTTCATCCTTGTTTGCATTGATCTGTTTGTGCATTCTCATCATGTGAGATAATTTTCATTAGCCTTCCTTCCCCTTCTCCAATTAACAGAACCCTCCCATGCTTTGCCTACTTGGACTCTATGAACCCTGATGATGACGGGGATCAGAGGGGACACATGTATCATCTCTCCATCTTTGAAAGTAAGTAGTTTATCTGTGTTTAGTCAATTATCATTGTTCATGTTTACCTTTTTATGTTTCTCTTAACTCCTGTGTTTGAACTTCAAAGTTTTCTGCAGCTGTTTTTTTTTAAAACCAGCAGTGTTTGCAAACCTTTTCATTAAAGGCCCATTTCCCCCCTGTAGCATTATATGCTATTTCAGTGCTGTTTGAATCAACACATCCTTCCAAACAGTCTCTTTCAGGATGGAGAGAGAGTGCTTTTCTTTGAATCAAAGCTATGTCTTTTTTGAGCATCCTTTCTATGTCATTATTAGATGAGTTATTACTATTGAATAGTCTATAAGTATCTCAATTTGTTCCAATCCTGAGCCTGAAACACTGAACCAGCCTGATTCAGGCCTGGCTAAGAGCACCCTTCCTTCCCCAGGATACTTCTGGCTCCTCACAGATACTTCCACACCCTCTCTCTGCCACTCTTACATCAAAGAAGAGGCATTAGCACCTGCTTTTGCCACTCCACCCTAAGGATCATGGGACCTTTCCATCTAATTTGCAGCTGAAATCTTCCATACATGCTGTCTCCACAATTAGAATGTAAGATTCTTGAAGAGGAGGGACTGTCTAACTTTTCTTTTTGCCTTCTCAGTGCTTGTTTCAACAACTCGTCTAGCAGCTGCTGTGGGGGTGAAAGACCAACACAAGCCCAACAACAAGAATGCTGCCAGCACAGGTTCTTTTGATCTGCTTTACTAAGGAAAGTAGCGTTACGGTGTTAACAATCTTATTTCAATCCAACATACAAATATCATTCACTTAGTTCATGGGAAAAAGCAAGCACCCTGAACTTCAGAGCAAATACAAACAAATTACAAACATACATTTATAAACAGACCAAATACAATTCATAGTTACCAAGAAACCATCAACATCGGAGTTCAGCTGGGGGGCTCTTAGAGTGGTTGACCAGAGTCCTGAGCCTCCAGGAGTGAGAACCTCAAGCAAATAGCTCTGTTTTCTTTTTTTATACACTCTTTAGCCATCATCAAACATCATCTGAGTGACCAGAACTCAGCTCCTACTATTGGCTCTGGTTTTAGCAACTCCCCTTAGGACCCTGAGGGCTTCATGCCCACATAGGCTTAGCATCTAGTAGATAGGGGTTTGGGCCTGGGGCTTTGGACCTAGTAAGGCTCAATCAAAGACACTTAATTAATCATTCTAAAACAGTGAGAAAGTCCCACCTTTAGAACCCTAAATGCAGTGCTTGGTACAGTGTTTCGCATATGGTGCTTAAAAAAATCTTCATCCATCTATTCATTCATTCATTCATTCATTCATTCATTCATTCATTCATTCATCACTAGGCAGCTTCTTCTTTGAGGCTCACTTTCTCCAGATGAACCACCTAACCAGATCCTGGTGGCAATTAGCTATTAGATTGCAGATTCTAGATCACTCTCCTTCCTTTATTAAGGAGTTCAGAATCTGGTTCACAACCAAATCCCTGCCTTTATACATGGGGACTTCAATATATATGTTGACAAACCCTCAAACATCCTAGCTTTTCAGTTCATTAGCCTTTTAAATTCCAGCTCAGCCTCACTGTTAGAGGTGGGCCTGACTTAGGTTAATGCCCTCATAGTATATAGATTTGAGACAGGAATAAAATGAGACACCTGTAGGTATTCAGAAGCTAGTAAAAGAAGATTTACTTGGTTATAGAATAGAAAGGATATTCAACAAGGATACTGTCACATTTAACAAGTAGATTTGGCCCCATTTCCCCTATGTGGAAATGCATCTGACTAACAGGGTGGGGTGCAGTAACTGGTGTCATCTTGTCAAGTCTGAATGACCTTAACTACATGTGGCTGAGCCTTTTTATGCCCTTATATGATCAAGAGCCGTATCAATATGGCCAGAGTATACCAGGAATCTAGGGGTGTGACCAGGATTGTAAGGGAACTAAAAACCATGCCATATGAGGTTGGGGTGAAGTACCCAGCTTAGAGATGAGAAAATTTAGGGAGAACATGATAGCTTCCTTTAAATATTGAAGGATTATTTTGCTGAAAAGGGATTAGACTTGTTCTGCCTGGTCCCAGAAAAATAGAACCTAAGATCAATAAATAAAAGCTACAGGGAACCCCATTTCATTCAACACAAAGAAAAATTTCCCTGAAATGAAGCTGTCTGAAAATGAAATGGGCTTCATTAAGATGTCACTTGAGGTCTTCAGTATGAGGATGGATGGACACTTGCATACAGAGATACAGAGATACAGAGAAAGAACCTGTGATTTAGTCCGAAGTCAAGACTAGATGATCTTTGTGGTTTCTTCTGTCTCTAAGATTTTATGATTATGTGAGACCAAGATCACTGGTATAACCCTGGGGTAGGCCAAAGGTGTTTAGAAGCATCTACTTTTTCCATTCATTTGACCAAATATTAAGTATGTGGAAAACTTAAAAGATGAGGTAGGGACACCCTACATAATTATCAGAGAAATTTCCTCATAACTCCATTTGGTTTTGATTCTAGAGTAATTGCCTAAAGATTAATCCCATGTTTCCTAAGACCTTATAAGAGGGCAGACTTTAAAATTGTGAAAGATTCAATACACTGTGAAGAAAGAAGACAGGAAGCATAGAATGCCAAATTGGACAGTTTAGAATGTGACCATGCAACCAAAGTTATTACCTCTGTACTTTTTCATTTTAATTTTCCTAACAAAACTTGGGAGATAATGTAGCTGTGGTTATAAGCATGTACAAATTTTATTCCTTTCTTAAAAAAATCATTATTTATTTATTTAATATTCTTAGTTTTCAGCATTAATTTTCACTAGAGTTTGAATTACAAATTTTCTCCCCATTTCTACCCTCCCCCCGATTACAAGGTGGCATATATTCTGATTGCTCCTTTCCCAAGTCAACCCTCCCTTCTATCACCCCACCCCCCCATCCCCTTTTCCCTTACTTTCTTGTAGGGCAAGATAGATTTTTAAGCCCCACTGCCTGTATATCTTATTTCCTAGTTGCATGTAAAAAAATTTTTTTTGAACATCTGCTTTTAAAACTTTGAGTTCCAAATTCTCTCACCTCTTCCTTCCCCACCCACCCTTCCTAAGAAGGCAAGCAATTCAACATAGGCCACATGTGTATCATTATGTAAAACCCTTCCACAATACTCATGTTGTGAAAGACTATATTTTGCTCCTTCCTATATGAACCCCCTTTATCCAATTTTCTCCCTTGACCCTGTCCCTTTTCAAAAGTGTTTGCTTTTTATTACCTCCTCCCCCTATCTGCCCTCCCTTCTATCATCCCCCCTTTTTTATCCTTCTTCCTTCTTTCCTGTGGGGTAAGATACCCAATTGAGTGTGTATGTTATTCCCTCCTCAGGTCAAATCCGATGAGAGCAAGATTCACTCATTCCCCCTCACCTGCCCCCTCTTCCCTTCCTACAGAACTGCTTTTTCTTGCCACTTTCATGTGAGATAATTTACCCCATTCTATCTCTCCCTTCCTCCCTCTCTCAATATATTCCTCTCTCATCCCTTAATTTAATTTAATATTTTTAGATATCATCCCTTCATATTCAACTCACCCTGTGCCCCCCTCTCTATACACACACACACACGTATATTCCCTTCAGCTACCCTAATACTGAGGTCTCATGAATTACACACATCATCTTTCCATGTAGGAACGCAAACAAAACAATTCAACTTTAGTAAGTCCCTTATGATTTCTCTTTCTTGATTACCTTTTCATGCTTCTCTTGATTCTTGTGTTTGAAAGTCTAATTTTTTATTCAGATCTGGTCTTTTTACTGAGGAAGCTTGAAAGTCCTCTATTTTATTGAAAATCCATATTTTGCCTGGGAGCATGATGCTCAGTTTTGCTGGGTAGGTGATTCTTGCTTTTAATCCTAGCTCCATTGACCTCTGGAATATCATATTCCAAGTCCTTCGATCCCTTAATGTAGAAGCTGCTAGATCTTGGGTTATTCTGATTGTGTTTCCACAATACTCAAATTGTGTCTTTCTGGCTGCTTGCACTATTTTCTCCTTGATCTGAGAGCTCTGGAATTTGGCAACAATATTCCTAGGAGTTTTCATTTTGGTACCTTTTTCAGGAGGCGATCTGTGGATTCTTTCAATTTCTATTTTACCCTCTGACTCTAGAATATAAGGGCAGTTCTCCTTGATAATTTCTTGAAAGATGATATCTAGGCTCTTTTTCTGATCATGGCTTTCAGGTAGTCCAATAATTTTTAAATTATCTCTCCTGGACCTATTTTCAAGGTCAGTGGTTTTTCCAATGAGGTATTTCACATTGTCTTCCATTTTTTCATTCCTTTTTATAATATCTTGATTTCTCATAAAGTCACCAGCTTCCACTTGCTCAAATCTAATTTTTAAGATAGTGTTTTCTTCAGTGGACTTTTGGACCTCCTTTTCCATTTGGCTAATTCTGCCTTTCAAGGCATTCATCTCCTCATTGGCTTTTTGGAGCTCTTTTGCCATTTGAGTTAGTCTATTTTTTAAGGTGTTATTTTCTTCAGTATTTTTTTTGGGTCTCCTTTAGCAAGTCATTGACTTGTTTTTCATGGTTTTCTTGCATCACTCTCATTTCTCTTCCCAATTTTTCCTCTACTTCTCTTACTTGCTTTTCCAAATCCTTTTTGAGCTCTTCCATGGCCTGGGACCAGTTCATGTTTTTCTTGGAGGCTTTTGATGTAGGCTTTTTGACTTTGTTGACTTCTTCTGGCTGTATGTTTTGGTATTCTTTGTCACCAAAGAAAGATTCCAAAGTCTGAGTCTGAATCTGGGTGCGTTTTCACTGTCTGGCCATGTTCCCAGCCAACTACTTGACCCTTGAGTTTTTTGTCAGAGTATGAGTGCTTGTAGAGTAGAGTACTTTGTCCCAAGCTTGAGGGGCTGTGCTGTTGTTTTCAGAGCTATTTCTACACAGCAAGCTCTGCCACATCGGCACTCCTCCTCCCCCAAGAACTGCTAACCTCCCATCTTAAGCAGGCTCTGCACTCCCACTCTGATCTGCCACTCAATTCCTCCCACCAGGTGGGCTTGGGGCAAGAAGCAACTGCAGCTGTTGTTCTTTCCTCAGAACTGCACCACCTCCGCTGCCCCCCCGGGGTGGTGGCCAAACCACAAACTCCTTTCACTCTGTCCCCGCAGCTTTTCCCACTAACCTTGTCTGTTGTCTTTGGTGTTTGTGGGTTGAGAAGTCTGGTAACTGCTACAGATCACTGATTCAGGGCACGAGGGCCTGTTCCGCCCGGCTCCCTGTCTGGTTGGTTCTGCCACCGCTCACGCTGGGCTCTGCTCTGCTCCCAGCTCCGTTTGATAGACCTTACCCAGCAACCATCCAGGCTGTCCTGGGCTGGAGCCCTGCTTCCCTCTGCTATTCCATGGGTTCTGTAGCTCTAGAATTTGTTCAGAGCCATTTTTATAGGTTTTTGCAGGGACCTGGTGGGGAGCTCATGCAAGTCCCTGCTTTCCAGCCACCATCTTGGCTCTGCCCCCCCTACAAATTTATTCTTATGGATATGTATTTTCAGAAGCAATGAGCATAATATTCCCTTGGTTTGATTAATTCTTTCACTGAATTGATGAATGAATTAAAATTGCTGGACAACTCAACAAATATATGTAGCTAACTGATCTTATGAACAGAACCTAAGACAACCAGATAGAAAGGAAAAATGCAGGTTCTTCCTGGTTATTCTTTGCTACCTACTACTCAACTGAATAGCAGGAAATGAAAAAACCGGTACTCCCACATCACATACATACATACATATCAGAAGGAAGATAGTAAATATGATCACAATGTATTTACTGACCTATAAATTTAATAAAATTTGTAGTAATCAGTCTTACAAATTATGATTTATGCTTTGTCTAGTTTCCTAAAATAAAATAAATCAAATAAGGGAGGTAATTATCTGGTATTTTAGTATGGTTTTCCTTTAAGATCACCAGATACTTGACAAAAACAAACAGCTCAACCTGTTTGTGTTTTTCATGGGGGAGTACCTTCATATTGTTATTCACACCCTCACTTTATGTTGTGGAACCCAATAGAATCAATTATGAGACAAGTGGGATGCCTGAAACATGAGAATTGCTCATATAACACATTCTGAAAACACATGCAAAACCTCTCAGTCCATGCAATCAAATACAATTCTGTGGTAAGTACTGCCAAGGATACAGTCTGGAAACTAGTTCTTACATTATATGTGTCTTGCAGTGACTTTATCTAATTCTACTTTGTTCGGTTTGGGATAGAGAAAAACCAGCTTTAGGGTACATTGAGTTTACTTTGCAATTTTTATAAACAGCTTTTTTTCTAAATTTTGTATTAGATGGGAGAACTATTTCTCAAAAGGCATTTTATTCACCTGTATAGAACAATATACCTACCAGTAGGCTGGTGCTGGGTAGTATTTTCAGTCATATTTGATTGGTTTCTGAGCTCAGCATCTGACATTTTAGCAAATACTTGCACCTTACACATTGTTAAAATCTTTCTTGATCCCGGAACGGTGAGGGTCACAAATTGTCCTTTCATTCCCTTACATTGGAAAAATAGTTTTTTCCCCAGAGCCAAGGTAGGAATCATAGCACATCTAGACATAAATCATATTGTTATTCTTTGGAAGACTGCTTAGGCTGCTTAAAGAATCTTAAGGTATAAAAATATCACTAAATTATACATACCGAGTAATAATAATCATTCTACTAGGCATATACCCCAAGGATAGCAAAGACAGAGGGAAAAGATTCACACATATAAAAAATTTATAGCAGAAATTTTTGTAGTAGCAAAGAGCTGGAAAGAATATGGTGCCCATCCACTGGGGAATAACTCAGTATTAAATCATAAGAAATCACAGATGTGAAGAATGCAGAGAAATTGGGGGCTTGTATGAACCAAAGCACTTAATGACTGCTTGTTGACTGAGTGATTGATGCCAAGAAAAATAAGTAGAGCCAGGAAAACAATTTACATGATGCCCACAAAAATGTAAAAGAAAGCAACGCTGAATGACATCAGAACTCTGATAGATGCCATGTCCAGCCATGACTTCAGAGGAGTGATAGTCAAATATGCCTCTTTCTTCCCAGTAGAAAGGAAGTAGAATATAGATGTAGAATGAAGCATACATTTTCAGACATGGCCAATACATGACTTATTTTACTGAACATATTGGTTATAAGGGAAGGCTTTCCCTTGGGTAAAGGCCAAGGGAGTTATTAGAGATGACAGTGAAATTTAATAAAAATAGGTGGAATAAAACTTTCTTTAAAGAGAGGAAACAAATAAGGTATCCTGAATAAATAAGTAAAAAAAATGAAGACTTTCATTTTAAAGCTATGCCTCTGAGTTAATATTAAAAAATACAAAAGGGCCAATTGCCCTAAAAACTCATGAGTTGGTTACATCAGGCAAAGGAATACAAATCATGGTGATGCTTGTCTATGGACTTTCATGGCAGAAAGTTTCCCACCGTAAATTTGGCCCTGTAGTACAAACAATGTATTATCCTATCCTAATTGTAGCTCCTGGTGGTCCACCTTATTGCCATGGATAAGTTTTTCACTTGTGGTTTTAATCCATCCACTTTGGTCTCCACTGGAATATTGCTTCATCAAACATTCCTTTGCTATTGTCTCCATTCTCTCCCTCCTACAGTTTCTTCCTTTTTGCCAACAAACATGCTCAGGGCTGTCTTCGTCTAGTAAGTTTTCCCTTGACACTGTCATTCTCTCAAATCATTGCCCCAGTGTCCTTGTTTTCCCTGCTAGATTTCTAGAAAATGTTTATATTTGCTTCTTCTTTTTTCCCACCAACATACTCCTCATCCCTGTGAAACTTTTCTCTGAGGCCACAAAGAACCACTTAATTATGAAATCCAATGGCCTTTTTTCAGGCCTTACTCTCCTTGAACCTTCTCTTGTATTTTAAATTTTTTATCTTGGGCACTCAGGTAAGCGGTTCAAACCCTATAACTATTCTGAAGCCAAATCATCACACATACCAGTTAATATCTTCCACTACAGCATGTCATAGCTACTCCTCCCCATACCAGCTTCACTTCCTCCTGTCCCTGAGCTTTTAGTTTTTTTAAACATAATTTTTATTAATATACTTTGTTTTTATGTTGCCTACATTCTCCCTGTATCCTTCCTCTCCCATTTCCCAGTGAGCCTTCTAATATAACAAAGAATATCCGAGAGTTTTTTCAAACAAGACCTCTCTCCATTTGAATGCCTTCATTCCTTTTAGAACATCGCATCTTTCTTCTTTTCTTCAAATTACCCTTTAAGCCTCTGCACTGTCCCCAAGCCAGTTTATTCCTGATCTGAAAAGATCATATCTCTGTTGGCTACAATTTCACAATAAACATACTTCATATTTCCTTTGTTTGAGAGCCTGGGCATTTAATTTATTTTTAACCTTTCTCTCTGATTAGATGGTCAATTCTTCAATAGTTTAAATTATGTCTTCTAGCTCTACTGAAGCTCTGTATTAAAGATGGAACAAACAGAGAACAGTGCAAAGCTGCCAACCAAATGAATCAGCATGCATATTTCACTTCCTTCATTGATGTGGGAGGACATTCTGTAGTTACAAGTTGTGCTTAAATACACACAATGATGTGGGAAAATAGAAATAATCATCAAAATCATCCATATTTTAATGAAACATCCATTTTTAATAAGTACAGAGAGTTGACTGAGGGGTTTTTGTTCATATATTTGAGCTATTTTTGATGGCTGTGTGGCACAGTGGTTGGAAAGTCAGCCTGGGAGTCAGAAAGACCTGAGCTCAAATAACAACCTCTCAGTGTGCCAGCAACTCTCTAAGACTACAGGTTTCAGAGAAGGTGGTGACCTGAATTGGAGGAGGGAGTTTATTCACTTGTGAGTTCTTTAGACCGATGCAGTTACAAGTTTAATACCTCTCCCTAATTAGTAAGCAAAGATAAGACTCATATATTATGAAAATGAAAAGGAATTCATTTGTATTTTCAAATCTCATTCTCCTTTCACAATTAAAATCTTAGCTCATTCATTTTCTCAACAAGCATTTATTAAGTGCCTATCATATACAAGACACCACATGGGGCATTGAGCATGTGAAAAAAGATGAAATAATCCCTGTTGTCAAGGATTTCACATTTTATTTGGAGGAAGCATGCACACAGATGAGAAAATACAAAATATATGAAAGCAATCAAATAATTCAGGAAGGCACTAACAATTTTGTGGTATGTCCCTTTGTTTCCAGGATCCTTCAAAGATCACTAATGGTGGGTCAACAACCACGTATACCAGTTCTTTTACTAAATTACTAATAGCATTAAATTGCTAAATTAAATCACTATAGCACAGGGAAAATGAAAAAAAATCATCTAGAGAGGTTGCTTGACTAAAAAATTTTAAGTATGCATTAAATCTAGGAGATAAAGGAATTATTGGCAGAGTATCAATATGTTAAATGGATAGAAATAGGGCAACTAGGTGTTGCAGTGGATAGAGTGCCAGCCCTGGAGTCAGGAAGACTCTTCTTGAGTTCAAATCCAGCCTTAGACATTTAATAGCTGTGTAACCTTGGGCAAGTAATGTGATCCTGTTTGCCTCAATTTCCTCATCTGTAAAACTAACTGGAAAAGGAAATGGCAAACCACTCCAGTATCTTTGCCAAGAAAACCTCAAATGGGGTCCTGAAGAGTTGGATATGACTGAAATGACTGAACAACAAAAACAACAAACGAATCATTGGAAATATTAAAATGGAGATTTGGATGATCTTTTTTCAAAGATATTTTAAAAGTTATACCTACATTAGGACTTTGAACTACACGACTCTGAGAGTCCCTTCCACCTCTAAAATTTTGCGATTCTATGAAAATCACAAAGTTTAAATACTACAATATGTACCTTAGGGAATTAAATGTTCAGTCTGATTAAACAAATTTATTTCAACAAACATCTGTTCAAAACCTACCTGGTACAGATCACTATGCTGGGGGATATACAGAGCTTAGATAAGATTTCCCCATGGAAATTCCAAGGACAAAACAGACATCTAGGGTCATACACAGTATTAATTAAGATAGAAAGAACCAGAGGCCATGGGGCAACAAGCAAAAGGAAAAGGAGAAGGTAGGACTAAACTGTGTCAGAGAAAGGCTATATCGAGGAGGTCCATCCACCCTACAAGCATCTCAGACCAGAAGACTGGAGCTAATACCACCAATTGTACCCACCTACTCAACAAGTTTTAAGAAAAAGGCTTACTTCTTTTCTCCAACTTTTTCTTTGGGTGCCTGTCTATCCACAGACACTGTGATATTATCCGAATGTTTCCAGCCTATGGCCTGAGTCCAGCCTCAACCACAAAGATGCCAGGAGTTAAATGTAAATTAAGGTAAAGAGCTAAACCTCTATTAAAAGTTAGGAATTTTCCTCACTGAGGGCTTGTAGCAATTGTCATTATCCTAATTATATTAATAGCTTTTTTAATTTACAACAAATGCCCTAAAGTGCACAAGAGGGACATGGACTTTTGTTGTTGTTCAGTCTCTCTTAGAATCTCTAGTTTCCTTCCAAGAATAGCTTCCATGCCACCTTTCACATGAAATCTTTCCTAATCCTTCAAGTTGCTAATGCCCCTCAAATTATTTTATATTTCTTTAGCATTTATTTCATATATGTGTGTATATGTGTGTGTGTGTGTGTGTGTGTGTGTGTGTGTGTGTGTGTGTGTGTGTGTGTTATTTAATCAGATAGAATGCAAACTCCCTGAGGGATGGGGCTGTTTCATTTCTGATTTTTTTTCTCCTATCCCAGTGACCTGCACATAGCATGTTTTTATGGAGCTTGCTCCTTGCTGGTTTGATTACATTGTGCCATCTACCTCAAACCTATGTTACCACAAAATCATTAATGATTACATGTGATGACAGCTTATCTATGAATTCGTTTCTTCAATGTTTGTTTTCCGGTAACACTTAAAAATTAGTTGTTTCATGTTGGATTCAATTCTGACATTTTCAATTTCTACTTTTTTTACTCACAGTTAAACAATAGGACACCTATAAGTCTAACCTGTGACCTTACTTCATCTCTATCTACGTTTGTAAATGTCTAGTGAACATTCAATTAATCTACATATTTAATCAAGATTCCTTATATGCATATATGATTATGTTCATATATACATACATGAACACACATATAAGGAGTTTCCATCAAATATGTAGATGGTTTGAATATATGTAAACATATACACACATATACAAACACATATATGTATATATATGAAGAAAGTGAGAGACAGAGACAGAGAGACAGAGAGAGAGGTGATTGTTTAATTTAACCAGAAGATAGATTGATGCAGATCTGAATAACAGCAAACTAGGAGATGGGAATGCCAATTTGTAGCCTTTATTCTGCTGCTGATTTTCTGTGTGAATCTGGAATAGCTGTATAAAGGACTTGAGTGTGCAAATCTTCAAAGAGATTCATATATCTAGTGCTAGTCTCTTCTTAACTCTAGTCTTATAATATGAACTAACTTTTGGATATTTTAAAACTAGATGTTTAAAACTGCATGAGATGGTTTGAGTGATACCCATGCCTCAGTAATGTGGATATACTGAATCACACTAATGAGGTGAAAGAACTTTGGTGATTATGCTGCTCTATAAAATATAAAGTATTAATACTCTCACAATTTTTTTTGATTGTTTTTATTCTGGTCTAGAGGGTATAATGTTAATAATATCCCTGCTTCTATCTCAGTGTAAGTGCAAGAAAAAGCCCATGAATTACAAGCCTACCCTGCTCAGTAATCTTGAAAATATAAATCTTTGACCATATCATAGAATCACAGAATTTTGGAACTGAGAGGCTACTCAGAGGCCAGTGAGGCCAACTTTCATCTGAACAAGAAGACTGCCTACGACATACCCATGATGTAGAGCTCAGGCTCTGGCTTGAAGACTGCTAGCAAGGGGGACCCCATTATTTTCTGAGGTAGCTCAGTCTAATTGTGGATAGCTCCAATTGTTAGGAAGTTTTCCCTTGTGAAGCTAAATTTGCTTCCTTACAACTTCTATCCATTGCTCTAAGTTATGCCTCCTGGAGTCAAGTAGGACAGATTTAATGTATCTTTTACATCATAGCCCTTGAAATATTTGAAAACAGCTATCTCGTCCAGAGACAAATATTTGTATTTGTATTTTTAGGTTAAACGTTCCCAACTGATTAAAATAATCCTCCTATGGAATGAGGTTGGTCTCTGGAACCAACCAACTACACCTAGGTGGTCTCTTATTATCTCCCTACTTATACTGGTGTATTGGCAATTAAGGGGGGGACTTTTTTTTCTTTTTACTGTTTTCTCTTTTAGAAATGCTAAAGAATCAAATTCCTTTGATTAAGCCTTACTAGGTGCAAAGCCCTAGGCCCACACCCTTTTGCTAACTGGGTACTAAACCCCAGGCTCACTCCCTTTTGCTGATTAGGTTTGAATCCTTTGGGCCCTGACATGGGTATATAAAATCCAAGGTTGGCCTTTGACTTTTGGGGCTCTCAGTCACTAGAAGAGTTGCGTGTGACTCTGGGCAAGCCGTTGTTAAGAGCTCCCTGGCTTGTAAACCCAGATGTTGACGCTTTCCTGGTAACTATGAATTGTGATTTGGTCTGTTTATATTGTGTATGTTTGCAATTTGTTTGTATGTACTCTGAAGTTCAGGTTGCTGGCTTTTCCTCCTGAACTAAGTGAGTTTATATGCATATGTTGGATTAAAGTAAGATTGTTAGCACCTTAATGTTGCTTTTCTTAGTAAAGCAGATCAAAGAACCTGTGTTAGCAGCCTTCTGTGTGCTGGTTGTTGTTGGTCTTACCCAGCCACAGTAGCTGCTAGCTGATTGTTGCTACAACTGGGCATCAGTTCCCTCAATAATATAGATTGCTCTCTTCTTTATATTTCTAGCTCATCAATGTTGTTCTTACAATGTGTTGAATGTATTGTCCAGAATTGACATCATTCTTCAGTTATGATCTAATCAGGGCAGAGAGCAGAAGAACTATCATCTCCCTCATTCTGTGTAGAATGTCTTTCTAAATGCAGCCCAAGATCGCATTAGCCTTTATGGCTTTTGAATAATTTTGAGCTTGAAGTCTTCAAAGGCCCCCAGATGTTTTTCAGATATACTGACGTCTCCAGCTATGCCTCCCCTCATTTTGTTCTCATAATACTGTCATTTTTTTTAAACCCAAGTTTAAAGCTTTAGACTTATCCTTACTAGTTTTTTTTGTATTTTCTTTTTTTTTTGCAGGGGGGAAGGCAGGGCAATTGGGGTTAACTGACTTGCCCAAGGTCACACAACTTGTAAATGTGTCCAGTGTCTGAGGCCAGATTTGAACTCAGGTCCTCCTGACTCCAGGGCCAGTGCTCTACTCACTGCACCACCTAGCTGCCCCACTAGTTTTTTTTTTTAATTCATCTTACTAGATCTGGACAAACATTCTAGCTTGTTAAGATCTTTTGGGATCGTGGCTTGTCAACTAGGGGATCAAATACATCTCCTAGGTTTGAGTGATGTTCAGATATGATGAGCTTGCCATCTATGTCTTTATTCAAGTCACAGATAAAAAAATATGAGACAGTTCAGGGTCTAGGGCACATCTTTACTTCCTCTGAGTTGACCAACGATTACTAGTTTTTCTAGCCATTCAATGAGTTTCTAATTATCCTTAACATATTGTTTTATCCTTTTCATAAGAATATCATGGAAGACTTTTTCAAATACTTCCTGATATCTAGGTAAATGTTATGTGTGTGTGTGTGTATATATATATATATATATATATATATATATATATATATATATATATATATATATATATACATATAGTCAACATTCCCTTTGATCAACTATTCTAGTAACTCTGTTAAAAAAGGAAACAAGGTTAGTCTGGCATGATACATTCTACAAGAAGCTATTCAGACTCTGTAATCATAGCTTCTTTTGTCCAGATATTCACTAATCATTTTTAAATAATACATTACAGAATTTTGCCAGGATTTGAAGTCAAGTTCACTAGGTTATAATGTAAAGGCTCTATTCTTATCTCTCTTTTTGAAAGAGTAGTTGCCTTTCCCTATTGCTGTAATATGTTTTCTGTTCTCCACAATCTTTCAAGGATCACAGATTATGGCGCAGAAATAATATCTTTCAGTACTCTAGGACATAGGTTATCTGATGTTATTGACTGACCTAATCAAGGGTAGCTACATGTTCTATTACTATAGTCCCACTTATTTTGTGTATCAATTACTCATTATTCATGTTTACTTTAGCTTTTCCAATAACAATATAATTTTCCTTGTCAGAGGAAACAAAAAATAATTTGAGTTGATCATCTCTGCTTTTCCCTAATCATTATCCTGTCTATTCCTATATGTGGACAATGAAGTATAAATATTATTACCAATACAGAAAAAAGTATAAATATGAAACTGGAATTACAAATTTCTACCAAAAATCATGTCTGGCTGATTCTATTTGCACAGTTTGGAAAGAAGAAAAAACAAATTTGGTTAACATCCTATTTTTAATACTGGTTTTAACAAATAATTTTATTTTAAACTATGTATACAATGGAGAAAAATTTTCCTAGAAGTTGAATTAATTCATCTGAGGTTAGAAAATAAACTTAGCAATGGATGTTCCTTCAGAACTAGATTCAGTGGGTGGAATGGAAGCATTAGGTGACCTAAGCCTCTGGCCAAACACTTGTACCTCACACAAATTTAGAACTTTGTTAAATCCAGGAATGGCAATATAACATATTGTCCTTTCATCATCCCACATGAGAAAGATTTTGCGTCTCCAGGACCCAAAGAAGAAATTGTTCTACAGCTAGATAGAAACCACATTGTTATTTTTGAGAACACTCTTTGAATCATCTAAAAATGGTTTTCACTTAGTGGAAAATGAATAATGGTGATTCGGTCTTCAGACTTTCCTTTTAAGCAAACTTTTCAAATTGTCAAGGAGCCAATCTATCCTAAAAAACATGAAAATAAAAAATACTGATCTTATTGTCCCCCTCAAAATTATGACTCTAACAACCTTATCATTTTAAGCCAGTTTGTGAATTTCACTGTCATGAGCAATCAATCAAGCTTTTATTAAATACCTATTATGTGCTAGGTACTGCGCTTGGTGCTGGGAAGACAAAGAGAAAATGAAAAGTTCTTAATGCCATGCCAATGATTAGTTGAGCAAGCACAAATAATGCAACATAGTAAATGACAATGTGTTATATTTTAGCTCTCAGAAAACATCTAGTATCAAAATCAGCCTCATAACAGAAATGCAACTGGATCTATGTCTGACACCTTTCTGATTACAGCCTTAGTTCTTACTTGAATAATAACACCTTTCCACATGGAGATAGTGTCAAGTGCCAACTTCTATACTTGTCAAGGTATGGAGCACAGACACATGCTGAAGGGGTATATGCACAGGGAATTCCAAAAGTCCTAAATGTAGTATTCTTTCCTCTTCAAACAATCTCAGTAACTCCACCTCCACAGGCAGTGGAACAGCCTAGGACAATGCCACTCAGCTGCAATCAGTTTGGTACTATTTGTTGTAGGACCAGGTCTTTCCCATTTAAAAAAAAACTTTTGCTTAACTATATAATTTCTTCAGGCTCTATTTCTCATTTTTTCCCCAGCCAAGCCATAAGAAAAAGTCATCTTCACTCATTGCCACCATTTCTTTTCCTTCCATTCACAGAATCTTAGCGTTGGTAGTGATCCCACAGGTCTTTTACTCCAATTCCCCCAAAAGAATCCTTAACATAAACACACAGGGCTAGTTCTGAAATGCCCTTTGCTTGAAGATACAGGTAGTGAAAACTCACTCCCTTCCAAAGCAGCCCATTTCACTTTTGGATTACTTTAATTGCTATGAAATTTTTTCCTGGGATCCTAACTTTTCCTCTTTGCCAACTTTCTTTGTTCCTACTTCTACTCTGGAGCCAAGCAAAACAATTTTAATCACTTTTCTTCTCGAAAGATTTTTCAGTACTTGATATAGCTTTCTAGTTCCACTTGAGATTTCTTTTCTCCAAGCTAAGCATCCTAGTTCCTTCAACTAACCCGCATAACGCATGCTCTTGAAAATATTCACCATGCTGCTTGTCCTTATCTTGGCATTCTCCAGCTTACCAATATCCTTCCTAAATTGTAGCTGAATGTATTTCAAATGCAGCCAGGGCAGAGTACGGAGGAATTGTACCCTCACTATTCCTGGAAGCTATACCTCTTGATGCAGCCTAAGATCGCATCAGCTTTATCTGACTACCCTGTAGTCAAAACCTCCAATCCTCTAAAAGTCCCAGATTATTTTAAAAGACAAACAACTAATCATGATGCTCCCATCTTATACTTAAGAAATTTAGTTTTTGAACCCAAGTGCAAGATTATACATTTATCCTATTGCATTAACCTTATTTGAATTTGGCCAATAATCTAAAACAGGGGTCAACAACGCAAAGCCTGCAGGACAAATCCAGACTGCTGCTTATTTGTGTATGAACTTTATCTAAAAATGTAAAAACCGAGCTTAGCTCACAGGCTGTATAAAAACAAGCGACTGGACAGATTTGCCAATCCCTGATCTATCCTGTCAAGATCTTTTTGGTATCCTACACCCATTGTGTTCTCATTCCTAGCTTTGTATCATTTATAAATTGGATAAGTGCCATCTCTGCTTTTATCCAATTCATTGATAGGAAAGAGTCAAATTGATAGACTAGGATCAAATACTTACCCTAGGACACTCCACTGTAGTTCTTCCAAGTTGAAATGGAACCATTATTGGATTTGGCCACTCAATCAGGCCTAAATTCATACTGTCATTTAGCTACTCTAGCTTCAGACCTTACCACTCAAAATCTCTTTCTGAAAGGTTGCTAAATCTGATGGCCTTTTCTCAGTCTTCATCCTTTTTGATTTGTTTGTTGATCATCCTCTCCTCTTGGAGTCTCTTTCTTCTCTTCATTTTCACAATACTTTTCTCTTGGTTCTCCTCCTACCTGTTTAACCATTTTCTCCTTTTCTTCTTTTACTTCTTCTTCATCTATATTCTGCTCCCTAGCTATGGGTGTACCCAGAGCCTCCGGCCCTAGACCCTTAGCTCTTCTGACTTTCTATGCTCACCATTGGTGATCCCATTAATTTCCACAGATTCAATTATCACTCCAGTGTATATGATTCTCTGATCTATCCAGCTCAACTCTCTCTGTTGAGGTACATTCCTGAATCACCAAAGCATTGGTGAATATCTCCAACTATATGAACTAGAGGCATTTCAGATTTAACATATACAAACTCATTATCTTCCTCCATAAGCCTTCCCCTCCTCTGAACTTTCCTGATTCCTTTGAGGCACCACTATCCTTCCAGTCACACAAATTCCAATCTCAGTCATCCTCAAAATTTCACTTTCTCTTATCACCACCCCATTTCCAATCACTTGCCAAGTTTTATTGATCTGGAGAACATCATTTACAACTGTCCCCTTCTTTCCACTCATATAGTCATCACCCTAGTTTGGTTCTTATCACATCTAGCCTAAACTATCATAACACCAGCCTCCTAATTAGATTTCTTATCTCTATTCTTCCTATTAAAATACCTTCTAATCACACTTGCCAAAATAACCTTTCAAAATACAAATCTGACCAGGTCACTCCACTGATAGGAATCTCCAATGGGTCCCTAATGCCTCTAGGATAAAAATACAAATTTTTCAACATGAAATTTAAAGTCCTTCACAGTCCTACCTACCTTTTTAAAGGTTTATCACACTTTTATATACTCTATGTTTCTTTTTTTATTTAGTATTTTATTTTTTCACCAATTACATGTAAAACAATTTTAACATCTATGTTATTTTTTTTTTAAATTTTGAGTTCCTATGCCCAAAAGGCTACAAAACCATGCATCCCTTTCCACCAAGCAGTTCCACTACTAGGTCTGTATCCCAAAGAGATAAAAAAAATAAAAAGGAAAAGGAATTATATGTACAAAAGTATTTATAGCAGCTCTTTTAGTGGTGGCAAAGAATTGGAAATTGAGGGGGTGTCCAACAATTGGACTATGGATGAACTAATTGTTGAATATGATTGTGAAGGAATACTACTGTGATATAAGAAATGATAAGCAGGATGGCTTCAAAACACCTGGAAAGACTTACACGAACTGATGCAAAGTGAAATGTGCAGAACCAGGAGAACATTGTACACAGTAACAGCAATATTCTCAGCAATATAACGATCTAAGACAATCCCAAAGACTTAAGATGAATAATGTTATCCATCTCCAGAGAAAGAATTGATGGAGTCTGAGTGCAGACCAAAGCACACTTTTTCTTTACTTTCTTTATTTTTCTTGTTTTTTTTGGGAGGGCAGGGGGGGGTCTGTGTTTTCTTTAACAATATGACTTACATGGAAATATGTTTTGCATGACTGCACATGTATAACCTATATCAAATTGCTTGCCTTTTCAGTGAGGTGGGTAGGGAAGTGGGAAAGCGAGAGAATTTGGAACTCAAAATTTGAAAAAAAGGAATGTTAAAATTGTTTTTACATGTAGTTGGGGAAAAATAAAATATTAAATTAAAAAAATAAAATTTTGTTCATGTAAGTATTTCCAAGTTTTTCCAGAGACCATCCTGTTTGTCTTTTTTTATTATATTACAATTATATATCACATCTTATTAAGCCATTCCCCAACTGATGGGCATCCCCTCAATTTCCAATTCTTTGTGGCCAGAAAAGAGCTACAATTATATTTTTGTACTTAGAGTCCTTTTTCTTTTTTTCTCTCCTTGGAATACAGACCTAGTAGCGGTATTGCTTGGGCAAAGAGCATGCATGTGTTTTGTAGCCCTTTGGACATAGTTTCAAATTGTTCGACAGAGTGTTGAATCAGTTCACAACTCCACCAACATTGCATTACTGTCCCTATTTTCCCAAATTCTTTTGAACATTTGTCATTTGCCTTTTCTGTCATATTAGCCAATCTGATAGGTGTGAGGTGGTACCTCAGAATTATTTTTAATTTGCATTTCTCTAATCAATAGTGATTTAGAACATTTTTTCATATGGCTATAGATAGCTTTGATTACATCATCTGAAAACTGCCTGTTGATACCCTTTGACAACTTGTCAATTGAAGAAAGGTTCTTTTTTGCCTCAGTTCTCTATGTATTTGCAGAATAAGGCCATTATCAGAGAAAATTGCTGTAATTTTTTTCACAGTTATGATTACTAACTGTATTGCCCTCCATTCTATTTTGCCCCTGTTATTGTGCTCTCTCCTTTCACCCTGTTCAACCTCAAAAGTGTTTTGTGTCTGCCTATTGCCTCCTCCAATCCACCCTTCCTTCTATCAGCTGTGTCCCCTTCTCTTATTCCTTTACCCTCCTACTTTCCAATAGGATAAAACAGATTTCTATACCAAGTTGAGTGTGTGTGTTATTCTGATGAAAGTAAGGTTCAAGAATCCCTCCATCTTCCTCTTCAGTGTAAAAGCTCTTTTGTGCCTACTTTATGCGAGATAATTTACCCCATTTTATCTCTTCCTTTCCTTTTCTCCCAGTGCATTCATCTTTCTCACCTCTTTAATTTTTTTAGATATCAGCCCATCATATTCAATTCACACCCATGCCCTCTGTCTATGTATATTTCTCCTAATTGCCCTAATAATGAGAACTTTTTAGGAGTAACAAAAATCATCTTCCATGTGGGAATGTCAACAGTATAACTGTATTAAGTCCCTTATGATTTCTCTTTTGTCTACCTTTTTATGCTTCTCTTGAGTCTTGTATTTGAAAGTGAATTTTTTTTATTCAATTCTGATCTTTTCATCAGGAATGCTTTAAAGTCCTTTATTTCATTGAAAATCAATTCCCCCCCACCCTGAAGGATTATACTCAGTTTTGCTGGGTAGGTGATTCTTGGTTGTAATCCTAGCTCCTTTGCCTTCTGGAATATCATGTATTCCAACCCCTCTAATCCTTTTGTGTAGAAGCTGCTATATCTTGTGCTATCCTGACTGTGGTTCCATGGTATTTGAATTGTTTCTTTCTGGCTGCTTGCAATATTTTCTCCTTGAGCAAGTTGCTTTGGAATTTGGCTATAATATTCCTGGGAGTTTTTATTTTGGGATCCCTTTCAGGAGGTGGTCAGTGAATCCTTTCAATTACTATTTTACCCTCTGAATCTAAAATATAAGGGGAGTTTCCCTGATAATTTCTTGAAAGATGACATCTAGGCTCTTTCTAAAAATCATGGCTTTCAGGTAGTCCAAAAAATTTTAAATTATCTCTCCTCGGTCTACCTTTCAGGTCAGTTGTTTTTCCAATGAGACATTTTGCATTTTCTTCTATTTTTCATTATTTTGATTTTGTTTTATTGCTTCTTGATGTTTCATGGAGTCGTTAACTTCTACTTGCCCAATTCTAACTCTTTCTTCTCTGTTCTATGGCTCCATAGTACACTTGTGGGAAGTGTTTTGTAGGTTAGGTCATATCGATATAATGTAAATATCTATACAATCTAAACAACTTGACTGCTAAACTGTACCAATCAAACCATCTAAGAGTTATTTTGCAGAATTAGACAAAAATTAAAATGTATTTGGATAAATAAAAAGTCTGGAATCTTAAGGAAAATAAAGGGGGGAAGAACGAAGGCAACAATAGCATTACTACATCCATAAACTATATTATAAAATAGCAATCATCTAACCTATTGGGTTATACTATAAAAACCAGAAAATTGGATTAGCAGGACAGACTCGATTAGCAAGATTGGGATATAACAGTCGATTTTTCAGTAAAAACTCAAGAATACACACTACTGGTCCACAGGGCTCCATATTCAATGGGAACTTCTAGGAAAATGACAATGTAGTTTGGCTGAAATTAGGTTTAGACCAAGAGGTTACACTATATCACGACGAGCTTCAAATGAGTATGCGACAAATACAAAAGATCATATTTTTTTAAAAAAGGAAAATGGAAGGAAGTATGTTTCAAAATTATATATTGCTGGAAGAAGTCTTAACCAAACAGAAGGGATAGAATTGAGCAAATAAAAAGCATCAAAAGCAGTTAACTGCTCAGAACATAGAATGAAGGAAACAAACATTTCTTAAACACCTACTATGTGCCAGTGACTGTACTAAGGGCTTTACAAACATTTTCTTATTTGATCCTCACAATAACCCTGGGAGATAGGTACTATCTATTATCTAGTACTATATAGATTCTATTATTATTCTCACTTTACAGCTGAGGAAATTGAGGCAGGGAGATCTTAAGGGACTTGCCCAGGGTCAGACAGTTATTAAGTGTCCGAGGCTGGATATTAACTTAGATTTTTCCTGAATTTAGGCCCAGGGTTCTATCTACTACACCACATATAGACAGTGTGCTACTAATATCAGCATTTAAAGATTTAACAATTAATGTTTTAATGAGATGAAAAGGATTTTGTGCCATTAATAAATATAAAAAATGTTTTAAGTGGTTTATTTTACCTCTACCTCTGTATTAATGCCTATTTTTGCGTATGTTACATAATGTAACGTTTGCACACTGAGAGTTTTAAGTGACTTGCCCAGGGTCACAGAGCCAGCTTGGCTCAAGGGCCAGCCTTCTCAAGCCAACCTGCATCTCAGTAGCTCCTTACACTGAGCTGCCGTCTTTCACATTATTTTCATTACTTCTAGTACCTTCCTCCAAAGCAACAGAGAATTTTTAAAAAAGGTGTGATTTCAAATTAAAATATACACTTTCAAGGTTTCACAGGTAGTGTTAATATGTCTAGGATAAAAAATGCAGCGGACCCAGTGCTCAGGAAGACCTAAGTTTGAATTGTGTTTCAGACACTCGCTGTGTGGTCTTGGGTAAGTCATTTAACATTTCTCATCCTCAGCGTCTTCACCTATAAGGGTTGTTGTGAGGATTAATCAAGGTAACATTTGTAAAACGCTTTGCAGACCGTAAAGATCTATGTAAATCCTAGCTGTTTATTATTACCACGATGATGGCGATGTCTCCATTGAACATTTCGTACCATCCCACGGAGTTTGGGTAGGAGCAGAAGCGTGACATTAACTGCCCATTCTTGCATTTACCTTTATCCTGTTGGGGAGAAGATCCAATTTTTCTCTACCACGCAGGGGACTTTTTGAATTCCACAAAAGCCCAGTATCCTGGGATAG
Source organism: Trichosurus vulpecula (assembly GCF_011100635.1). Lineage (NCBI taxonomy): Eukaryota > Metazoa > Chordata > Mammalia > Diprotodontia > Phalangeridae > Trichosurus > Trichosurus vulpecula. Next base: position 190,277,459 of record NC_050577.1, on the reverse strand, counting down.
GGGGTGGCTCCACAGCCAAAGCGCCCCCAGATGCCACGGAGGACCCTGAAGAACGCGAGTACAATAATGCAAGAGAGTGGAACTGGACCCTGCCCCAGCAAATGGTCCTGAATGCACTTTGATGGAGGCCGCGCTGCCGCCGAAGTGCTGTCCTGAGGGTTCAGTTCTTCACGAGTGTTTCCTCTCCCCTCTTCCTACCTCCAGGGCTCCATACACCGGTGCGGGGGCAAGCGGCAGAGGAGCAAATGAAACTCGTTTGGACCAGCCCCAACCGCCCATCCTGAAGGAGCCGGGGTGGGGGTGGAGGGAGACCTTTCGCTACGCTCTGAGCTGGTCGCACTTTGCACTTGTCTCCAACGAGCTGCTTCAGTTCCTGAGCCGCCATATTACATCATTAGCATGGTGCCACAAGCCTTCACAGCATCTCTGCACCACACGTTCTAGGGCAATTGACCGGCTTAATTTAAGACTATTTTGTCATCTCTATACCCTATACAATGTGGTCCATTCAAATAAGATAACATTCACTTAGTTGCGCAGGCCATTCATAATTATTTTGTTTTTTTCATATTTCATTTTAATCTTAATAATTTTGTGCACATCAATTTTTAAAAAATGAATGATTATTAAATTTTTAAATAATTAATACTTTTGTGCCGTCTATAAGGAGAGAAACAAAAATGGGGGAAAGGAACGAATTTATCATAAGGAAACCTTCATGGAAAAACCATCAGGGACCCTAAAGATGGATACATAACAAAAAAAATGGTCCAATGAAATGAATAAATATTATAGGGTAAAATAAAATGAGATGAAAACTCCAATATTATATAAACTGTTTTCAAAAAAAGCAAAAGAATGGATCCTACCAAATTCTTTCTATGACACAGATATGGTCTAGACACATAAACTAAGGACAGTCAAAACAGAAAAAAAGAAAGCTGTAAAACAATATCCCTAATGTATTTGCAAAAATTCAAATAAAATATTAGCAAATAATCTAAAACAACATATCACAACGATTATATATTATGATCACGTTAGAAAGAATGCAAGGATGTTTGAATAGTAAGAAAACTATAAACATAATTTATCATGTGAATAAAAATTTTAAAAATATATGCTTATGTTAATAGATACAGAAAAAAACTTTTGACAAAATGTAATACCTATTTTGTTAAAACACTAGAAAACATAAGAATAAATGGACTAGTTCCTAAAATGATAAATATTATACATCTAAAATCAAGATCTACCATTATCTGTAATGGACATAAATCAGAATCCTTTCCATTAAATTTAGGGATCAAATAAGAATGTCTATTGTCAGCACTTCTATCTGACATAGTACTAGAAAAGCTAGCTATGGTAATGAGACAAGAAAAATTGAGGCAACAAACACAGACAAAAAGAAACAAAAGTATCACTTATTGCATGTGACATGATGACAATGAGTCAACTAAAATTAATTGAAATAATAACTTTAACCAATTTGCAGTTTATAAAATAAAATCACACAATTCATCAGAATTTCTATATAATACAATAAAATCCAATAGGAAGAGATAGAAAGAGAAATTGCATTTAAAGTAACTACAGAGCATAGAAAATACTTGGGAGTCTACTTCCCAAGATTCAAACAAGAACTACATAAATAAACTACAAATCACTGTTTGCAAAAATGAAGACAGAGCTAAATTATTGGAAAAATATTCATTGCTTATGGGTAGGACAAGACTATAAAACAAAAAAATGACAATACTACCAAAATTGATTTACTTGTTCAATGCCATACCAATCAAATGACCAAAGGATTGAGTTACAGAACTAGAAAATATAATAACCAATACTTGTGGAGATAGAAAAGATCAAGAATCTCCATGGCAATAATCAAGGGAGCGTTAAGGAGGCCTAAAGTGCCAGATCTCAAACTATAGTACAAAGCAGTAATTCTCAAAACAATTTGGTACTGGTTAAAAAATATCGATCAATCAATGAAACATGAGCTACACAACATACGGAAGCAAATGTACTCAATACTCTGGTATTTACTAAACACAAAGACCCCATCTCCTGGAGTAAGGACTCACTGCTTGATAAGTGTTGGGGAAATTGGTCAGTGATAAGGAAGAGATTAAATTTAGACCAACATTTCACACTTTATACAAATATAAGTTCCAAAATGATATAGAATCTAGATATAAAAGGTCACATCCTAAACAAATGAGAGGAACAGGGAAAAACATTACTTAACAGATCTAAGGATCCCAGAAAGTTCATGACCAAACAAGAGTATCAAAGAATATAAATGGATGCTATTATTTCATAAAATTAGAATGATTTTTTTGTACTAACAAGTCCAATAGAACTAAGATTAAAAAGATATAGCTGGGGGAATATATGTATATATATATACATACATACATATATATATATATATAATATGTATGTGTGTGTGTGTGTGTGTATAATTTTTTAGTGAGGCAATTGGGATTAAGTGACTTGCTCAGGGTCACACAGCTAGTAAGTGTCAAGTGTCTGAGACTTGAACTCAGGTCCTCCTGACTTCAGGGCCAGTGTTCTACCCATTGTTCTACCTAGCTGCCCCTGGTGAATACATCTTTGCACAAGGTTTTCTGATAAAGGTCTCATTTCCAAGATACATAAGGAGCTAATTAAAATTTTTTTTAAAAAGGAATTATTCCCAAATGATAAATGATATGAATAGACAGGGAAGAAATCTAGGCTATGTATAGCCATTAAGAAAAAATGTTCCAAATCACTAATAATTAAGGAAATATAAATTAAAGCTATTATGAGATTCTACCTCATACCCATCAGAGTGGCAAAGATGACAGAAAAGGAAAATGACATATCTTGGAGGGCATGTGGGAAAACAGACACATTTTGTACATTTATGGCAACCTGTAACTGAGTACAATCACTCTGGAAAGCAATTTGGAATTATCCCAAAAGATAATAAAACAATGCATTCTCTTTGGTACAACTATGCCGTTGCCAGGCCTACACCTAAAGAGAGCAAAGAAACAAGATAAAGTACTATATGTACAAAAATATTTATAGCATATATGTATGGCTCTGAAAGCTGGATTGTAAGGAAAGCCGAGGACCGCAGAATCGATGCTTTTGAATTGTGGTGTTGGAGGACACTATTCCTTGGACAGCAAGGAGATCAATACTTGAAGAAATTAACTCTGGTTATCCATTGGAAGGACAAAGACTAAAGCCTAAGCTTAATACTTTGGCCACACGAGAGAATAGGACTCATTGGAAAAGACTGACACTGGGAAAGATTGAAGACAAAAAGAGAAGAGGATGGCAGAGGATGAGATAGATAGATAGTGTCATAGAAGCAATGAACATGAGCTTGGACAAGAGTTCAGGAGACAGTGAAGGACAAAAGGGCTTGGCATGATATAGTCCACAGGATCACAAAGAGTTGGGCACAACTGAACAACCGAACACATTTATAGTAGCTGTGTGTGTGTGTGTGTGTGTGTGTGTGTGTGTGTGTGTGTGTGTGTGTGGGCAAAGAATTAGAACTAAGGAGATGCCCATCAATTGAGAAATTGCTTAATAAGTTATGGTATAGGAATGTAATGTAATACTATTGTGCTGTAATAAATGAAAAAATAGATGATTTCAGACAGACATGGAAAGACTTATATGGACTGCATGGAGCAGAATGAAGTAAACAAAACCTGAAAAACATTCATACCACACGTAGCATAAATATATTTGTATAATAGGAGTGTATATATATCTATATATCTATACCCAAAACTATACATTATGCAGACATTGAGGCAATTTATTTTGTTTGAAATATTTGGTAAAAGGAATTTGTTTTTATTTTTTTTTAACTAATGATGTGGAAGGGAGAGAAAATAGATTTCTATTAAGTTTTTTTAATGGGCAGGGGAGCACTGCAGATGTAGAATGTTGCATGTGACCTCAATTTCAGATGAGGTTACTGTATTATTAGTTTTACTTAACTATTTTACTTTGTCACAAGAGACCTCTTGCAGACTAGGAGTAATCTATAAATGTAATATAAAAACAAACACATCAATTTGACTTTTAAAAATGTGAATGCTATTGAATATTTAAAAAGTAATTAATCCTTGTGTCATACATTTTTTTCTCAAAACTAGCCAAAACCCTCCTCATTTTGTCAAGTTCCTTTTATAAGACAAGTATAGCTCTGACACACCAACTAGAAAAAGATAAAACAGAGAAAGAGAAAAATAAATATGACTAATAAATATTGATGTAAAAAATAAAAATGTAAAGACTACAGAAATATATCAATGGAATGTTCATTAACACTAACTTGGAGTAATATCATGAATGCAAGGATTTAGAAAAGCAATTAACAAAAAATAGAAATAAAATGCAAGATTACATTTTTCGTAACTATAGTTAAAGGGAAAATTCATAACCAAGTGTAGGATAGAAGAGATATGAAACTTAAAATAGACAATTTGATTATGTAAAATAAGAACTTTTTCACATACAAAAATCAATGAATCCACAATAGAAAAAAAGGATACATATTAAACATTCAGAAAATTTGACATCGAAAATTATAGTGAATCGACAAAAAAAAATTTCCCAATAGACACGTGGTCAAAAGAGATGAAGAGGTTTGATTTTTTAAAGCAAGTATTACAAACTATCATCAATCATGTCACACATATTAAAATCACTAACAATAAAAAATTACAAATTAAGCCAACTCTCAAGCATCAGATTAATCCATTAAATAACAAAGACATTAAAAGATGGAAAAAGTAAGTATTGGGGAGTGGCACTGTGAAAAGATAGAGGCATTAATAAGCTGCTGGTTAAGCTGTAAATTGTCTTAACTATTCAGTAAAATAATTTGAAATTGTCAAGGCATGTTACTAAATTGTTCATATTCTTTGATCCAGAAATTCTTCTACTAAATTTATTTCCTCAATGAGATGAAAGCTAGAAAGTTCCCATATATGCCTAAAGTATTCATAAATAGCACTGTATGTACTAGCAAAATCTGGAAATATTTGTGCCCTGCAGGTGAGGGATGGATGAAAAATTATTATAGACAGGAAGGAAGAAAGAAAGAAAAAGAGAGAAAGAAAGAAAGAGAAAGGAAGAAAGAAAGAAAGGAAGGAAGGATATAAGGAAGAACAAATGTGAAAAATTCAGAGAAACATAGGAAGACGTGAACTTTCGAAGAGCGAAGAAAGCAGAACTAAAAGAACAAGATACACGATTATTTAAATGAAGGCAACACCAGAAGCCAGAAAATTTAATCAAAATATAATCACAGTGTTAGTTCAAAATAATTACAGAAAAACACATATATTTTCTGTCTTTTGAAAATCAGCATGCTCAGTTAAATATAGAACGTTGTGTGTATTATCAAGGGTAGTCATTATATTAGATTTTTTAATAGCCAGTTTTGGTTTGTTTGTTTTCTGATGAGAAAATACCACAGAAAGGTTGTTTATTGGAAAATGCCTGGTGTTCAAAACAAAATCTATCAAAGGAAGGAGGGAAGGAAAAGAGGGAGGGAGGGAGGTAATAATCATGGTGACAGTGAAAGAAAACAGGGCACAGTGTGCTGATAATCATAGTTTTTTTTTTACACTATTAAATCAATCAAGTCATAATCACTTTACTATTGGTATTTTAAATATTAAATTCTTTCCCAGCAACAAATAGATGGCTATATTATTGGAACAAATGAATTGTATTGATATTGACATTTTCACTATAAATGAAACCAGAAGAGAAAAGAGAGTTCCTATTAAATGGAAGAATGGTTCTTCTTGGTGAGGCAAGTACAGGAACTAGCAGATTTAATTTCTTTGTATACCCAGAGGCAATAAGAAACATTATTTCATGGAATGTCTGGCTATCTCATATTTGCATGATAAGAACTTATAAAAATATCACAATGAAAATATCAGCATCTTGTATCCCCACAGCTATTGTAAATGACGCACATAGAAAAACTAAATAAGAAAATCCTACAAACTGAATCAACACGAACTTTATCTGATGATTCTCTTACAAACGTTATCATAGAGAAAGACAAAAAATATGTTGGGAAATATAGTTCAGGAATTAAGAAATGATAGTCTAAAAGCTTTAGCATACTCAGAAGACATAACTACAGATGCTGAGGAAAAGAAATAGTGAATATAAAATAATATGACAAAAATGGATTTGGTTATATTTTAATAGGCAGGAAGTAACATTGCTTATCACATCCTGACTCTAACCTACATTTCCAGTATTATTATACATTACTCCCCTTTTCACACTATGTGGTTCAGCCTCCATGCTGCTTCCCATAGGTGACACTCCACCCATCTCCCATCTAGAGACCATCTCCAGTTGTCCCGATCTATATCTTGCCCCTGGACACAGATGGCTCCAGCGAAGAAAGTGAGGCTGGTGACCTTGCACAGCCCTCCCTCACTTAAATCCAATTCACTTGCAAGTCATGGTATCACCTCCCTGATGTCATGGTCCTCTTTGAGAACAAGGGACAAACTACAACAACAAAAATCTCCCATCTATATGCCTTTGCCCTGATTGTCCCCCATGTTTGGGATGCCTGCCTACCTCAGTTCTATTGTACCTTCTAATATGTTTTTCTTAAAAACTAAGCTCTTAATACCTTCTACATAAAGCCTTTCCTGATTTTTCCAGCTATTTGGGTGCCCCTCCTCCATTACCTTGTATTCATTTTGTGCATACCTCTGTTCCTAACCCTCTGTGTAGACTTATATGTGTACATGGTATCATTTTTGCATTTGTATCCATGGCAATGGACACAGTGCTTGGCACATAGTAGTTACCTTAAAATACTTGTTGACCAATGATTAATTGCTGTGGGAATCATTCCCAAATCAACTTCATATGTATATAATCAGACAACTAACGTCTTAGAGCAAAGATCAACATTAATGTAAAACTATGAGAAAGAATGAAAATGAGGAAAAGATATGGAATATAATTAAAACAGTTCTAACTTGAATGATTTTAAAAGCATCTGTTGATACCAAAGATTGAGAAATGGATGGGGGAATTTACAGGTCCTTAAGAAGTTTAAGCAATGTAAATTAATTGCAATAAAAAGAAGACCAAAATCGCCCATCTAAGCAGAAAAGTAAAGTAATCCAAGGCAATATTGGTTTAGAACATGAACTTGTTGGCAAAATGTTACCAAGGAGAATAGCTGAAGTCTATGCTTGTGTAAGAGTGAGAAGCAGAACAGAGAAAAATATGTTTAAAGAAAACTTGGCAGAGAGTTAATTAAGTAATAGCCCTGGGTTGCTGAGATCTAGGATCCCAGAGACTTTGGATATTAATGTTCTATTTTCAAGAGATTTACAGAGATGGTTGGTTACCTCACATTCTGAGAAGAAATGAGCTATAAATGGATATTGTGAAAGGAGTTTCATTTGTTCAGAAGAACTCAGTTTGTTTTCAAATTTCAGTAGCCTTGAGGAAGGGGCGACCTCCCAAGTTTGGAAGCATCACATGCAGAATGGAGTGCCAGAAGAGAAAAGATAGGCATGTGGCAGACTAGAGTTGAGACCTGGACAAACCATCATTTGGTGATGGTCAGTGATGGTTGGTGAAAGTGAAGTCAAAGCAAGAGATCTTTTTCCAGAGGATACTCTGACTACAGTTCCTACTGCAGTCTCTACTTTAACTATTTTTGCATGTTTGCTTACTGCTTGATTGTAGTCTGTAATACAATTTTATATATGCATATATAAATTTAATGTAATAATGTAATATAATAATGGTCCGTAATAATGATTTTACTACTAATAAAGATGAAAGGAGCTCAGCGAAACACAACAGGGCATAGCAGAGATCTGTCCTCACAGCAAGAAAGACCTGGGTTCATTTTCTGCCTCTGATTTATTGGCTATCTGACTCTGGACAAGTTTAGCTTCTTGGTACATCAGGCAACTTTCTAAGGCCATAAGTTGCAGAGAAGGTTTAGACATGCATTTCTATACCAATGAACCACAAATCTAGTCCCTATCCTTATTCCTGTTTTTACACCTTTGTGGATACAGTGAATAGATGACATAGCCATTAATGGTGATGTTGTCTAAGCTTATAAACTCAGAATTTGAAATTGTACAGAAGGAATCCAGCTCATGGGAGAAGAGTTTCCCCAAGGTTGCTTTGGAAAGGCACCAAGATGATCAGAGAAGTTTTCTGTAATTTTGATAATTAATGAGACATTCCAGAGCGAACCCACCAGATAGCCTTTGAGCCTAGTAAGAAAAAAATCTATAAGGAGATGAGGCAGTAGCAGACTGAGGGGTAAAGTACTGTGTTTTCCCCTGAGTGTACCTGAGAGATTGTTCACAGCCTAGCATCACACATTCACACCCAACAGTTTTCTACATCTTGTTGGCATTTCAGGATGAAACTGGAAAAAGAACTACAAACAGACAAAAAGGGAAAAGATCTAAATATTCTTTTATTTTTCACCATCAAAGAAGGTGGCACTATGATACTTGTACTCTAACATCAAAATCTTGGGTATGCTAGATGAAGAAGTAGAAATAATCCTGGAAAAAACGATGGGAAGATCATAAAGATGAAACCAAAGATACATAACGGAAGTTTTTGCTAGAAACAACAAAATATTGAGGACATTAAGGGATGCATTTTTAAGGATACATATTCAAGGTATCAAGGCACCAAAAAAAGAGTAAATTGAGAGAATAACAATAACTACTGACTCATATGCCTTTCCCCCCAAATCTATAAATTTTGTGAAGATAATCTATGTCATTGGTGTCAAACTCAAATATGAATGGGTACCACCAATCCACACATAAGGATCCCTGAAGGCCACATACTGACTTTGTTTTTAAAATATAAAGTTATTGATGCTTTAAAATTTATTTTCTCAAATATTTACCAGTTACATTTTAATCTGGTTCTAGTTGTGCTTGGACACTGCGGACTGTGAGCTGTGGGCAGCTTATTGGATATCTCTAATTTAAATATATAACTCAAGGTGTCCTTGATGAAGGTTAAAGGAGGGGAGAGGTAGGCTTTTATAAGTTGCATTCCATAGTCAACTTTATCTTGATAGTAATATAATTGTGAGAAAGGAATAAAGAATACAAGATCTTACTGAACTCAATTTTTATTGAATTGATATAAATAAATAAATAATTTCCCAGAGCAAAACAGTATCTTAAAGGCTCTCATGCAACAAGATTATCTTCCAGGTATATGTCAAAATCATTTAAGATTTCTTAGAATAGTGAATAACTTAAAATTAATTTTTATGTATTTTGTATTTACTTATTTATGCATGTGTAAGATCTTTGAGGTAAGGGATTCCATAGACATCTCAAACTCAACATGTCCACCACTGAATTCATCTTCTCCTTTCCCTCTTCCTAGTTTTTCTTTTATTATTGAAGGCACCACTATCCTATCAGTTACCAAGGCTCCCAATTTGAATGTCATCCTCAGCTTGTTATTCTAACTCAAGCCACATATCCAATCTGTTTCCCAGTTGTTGATTTTATGTATCTACAAATATATATATATATGTACACACACACATACATACATACATACATACACATATATATGATATCCTCCAAGACAGAGACTTGTGGAACACCCATGGTTAGTGGGTGTCATCTGGATGAAGATCCAGCAAAGGAGACTAAGCTTGAACTATCATACAGGTAAGAGAAGAACCAAGAGAAAGCAGTATCATAAAAACCTAACATTGTAGTAGACCCAATCAGCATGCTTTTGTGATTTTCTTGAGGTCCATTCAGTAGCACATAAATAAGAGAAAAGGTGATGGATAGTGGGGGTAAGCCAAGGGGTTTGGAAAGGTAGGATTGGGAATAGGACAAGGAAGCAAGAGACTCATGTGGAGTATTGTGTAGAGTTGAACTGATGGAACAAGAAGTTAAAATAAAGAAGGGAGGTCAGTGGCATTGCAAATAACCAAAGGGTAGAGGAATTGGTAGTCCTGGTAAGGAAAAGGAATAGGTGCTCAGTAGTATTGTAAGGCAGACCAGAGAAGAAATGAAGAAAGATTATGATTGTATAAAGGAATTCTGGAGTTCTTGAACATGTGGGAGATGGCAAGATGAGGGATATGGCAATCATAGTATGTAGCTGAGGTGGAGTGGATGAGTAATTAGACTGAGGAACTGGGAAGTTAGATTACTTGAGGGAATACAAAAATGTATGTAGAAGCCTCCTAGTATGAAGGCAGGACTTAGGGTGACCCCAAAGTGACCCCAAAGGAGTGACGTGCCAAACAGAGACACTGCACCCAGTGGGAAGCAGATCTAGTCAACACGTCAAAGCAATGCTCCCAGCAGAGATGCAACACTTAGTATGGAACTAAGTGGGAGCAACGTGATGATATCACTAGAAGAGGTCAGGGGTCCTACAATGTTGGAGGTGTAAATTTCTCCACCAAATGTGTGGATGATCTCTATGAATGTTCATTCTCCCAGCAGTGATATTCTTTTCATGGGAGAGTGTGATCAACATTTATGGAGAGATCGCTCTACTACAAATCTTCTCATTATGAGATTTCCTTATATTTCTTTGCTTTGAACAAATTTAGTCCTATGATTGACTAGAGATAAAAGTAAGGCATGAGAGGGCTCCTGAGCTATCATTTTGAAGGGATATGAAGCCAGGCACAGAGTACTTTGAACTTGAAGTAGTACATTGATTTTTAGAAAAGCATTTGATAAAATATCGCATACTGTTCTTGTAAAAATATAATCAGATGGGTTCAAAATTGGTTGAAGCGGCAGGTTTCAAGACCAACCATTAATATTTCAAAGTCAATCTGGCAGGAGGTACCATTCTAAGACTTATGCTTGGCCCTGTGCCATTTAACACTTATTAATGACTTGAAAAACAGCACATTAGCGCATTTGTTAGATTTGTAGACAGTAATAATAATAATAAATATTTATATAGCACCTACTATGTGCCAGGCACTGTGCTAAGTGCTTGACAATTATTATCTTGCTACATCCTCACAGCAACCCTATGCTATTTTTATCCTCATTTTACAGATGAGGAAACTCAGGCAAAGAGAGATTAAGTGATTTGCTCAGGGTCACACAGCTAGTAAAGTGTCAATTCTGGATTCTAGTTCTGGTGCTCTATCCACTGTACCACCCAGCACTGTGTATCACAGAGTCAAGATCCAAAAACATCTTGAAGGCACTGGACTGAAAATAATAAGATGAAAACCAATAGAGGCAAATGTAAATGCCTATATTTGGGTACAAAAAAATCCTGATGATTAGACACATACATTAATAGAATGCTTCAGGAGGTGCTGTGGTCTCCCTTCCTGGAGGCCTTCAAGTAAAGGCTGGATTGCCCCTTTTGTGGTATGTTATAGTAGAGATTCCTTTTGGGTAAGGATTAGATTCAATTCTCACTAACCCTTCCAAACAGGAGTGTTGTGAAGATCAAGGCAATGGTTGGTTGGTTATTGTCCTTCATTCTTGAAGAGGAGCAAAATGACATCACTATGCTAGAGTCAAGTTACAGTGATCCAACTATGGCCAACCAGACACTATGAGCTTGGAATGTTCTACCACAGGTTGGGCACAAATAGTCCATGTGAACATTTGGGGTGGATTCTCTAAACTTGTGCATCTCGCGTTTCTTTCCTCTATTTCTTTCCACCTTTTGATTGTGGCCAAATCTAAAAGAGAGAGAAGAGAATCTTTTCCCCATGTAAAATGTATGTCATTATTATAAAAGCTGTTTGTATAGGAAATGCCAGTAAGAATTGAAAAATACAACTGTCTTAACTTATGAATTACAAGGTATTAACATTCTCCAGATTCTGAAAAGTAAAGAGTAAGTAAGTATGATTTAATTTGGAAAACTGCTTTGAGTCTCTGTAGATAATAGATCAGTTGTTAAGAGGGTTGGGAAAACCCACAACCACACTCCTTTGCTTCAACAGACGTCCTAAAAGTTTTTTGATGGATTTTTTAAAAAAGGATTTGTTACACAAATGTCTCCTGGGACTAGGAATAGGCAGCACAGATTCTATCTCCTTTTGGGAAGAATAAGAGAGATTTGGACCTCTTTGATCTTCTAGAGAACACTTGAATTGTAACTAATAAATTGTGATGGATAAATTAATGAAGAAAATCACCTGGGTTGAAACTAACTATACAGCTTGGGAAAGTAAGATTGTAGTAAGAGATTGGGTTTAACAACAACATGTGCTAACATTATAAAGGAAATACTCAGTAAAATGAATAAAAATTAGGATATGAAGGAAATGTACAATGTGAGCAAATAAAGGAAAGTCGTGTAGTTTGAGTAATGATTTTTGGAATGAGAAATAAAGATTTGAGGGAAAATATGGAACGTAAAAAGGAAGGTCTGGGTTTTCAAACTATAAGAGATGTATAAAAAAAGGTTTAAGCATATTGAGAGGGTTTGGAGAAGTTTGACTTTGTTTAAGTGGACAGATTGAGAGTTATAGTAGTAGTGAAAAAAATTCCAACTTGTTTTGAAAGCCAAAAGAGAAAGTTGTAGAGGGATAAAAGAAATGTGATTAACAATAGGTTCCCAAGTGCGAAAATTGGGGTAGATTACTGTCACTTTTGAAATATTTGACAATGGATTACCTGGAATAATAGGAAATGCTTGGAATAAATAAACTTTGTGTAAAATATAATACTAAATAATTGAAATTATAAATTAATATTCTGTATGACACCACTAGAAAATAAATTCAGATATAATTGAATTTATTCTGGTCTCATTTTAAGTGAAATGTATTTCTTAGAATTTAAGAAAGGTGGTACAATTAGAATTAAGGGGAGTGGTAATTAGGAATTTGTTTATAGTATATGACTATTGTGAATTATGAAACTATATCTAGAGTGGTCTATACTGAAGTTACATTTTAACCAACTTGGTCTTAACAAAGTCCAGATTTATTTTTGCTTTAAGGGTTGAATAAGAGATAAGTATTTGTCAGTCTAGAAGTTTACAGCTATCATGAATTCACTATCTATTGAACTTACAGAAGGTTATTACTTCATTAGATTCTAATGACTGCCTTTTTACATCAGGTTGGATTTTAAGCTGTTTTTGAGAAAGAGAAATACTAGGAGAAAAGAATGTTAAGTAAAAGTTTTTTGTGTGATTTTTTAAGAAGGCTTGATAAATTTTTATTTGCTAGCTATTTTTTGCAACAATTTGAGAGTATTGATAACAAGTGTGTACAGCCCTATCGTGATTAGTGAGACTTTGCTCTTTGAGATGAAACCTTTAGGGATGCTGAATATTCTTTTTGAGCTTCATTTTTAGGTTTGTTGTTTTTAGGTTTGCTTCAAGAAAAATGCCAGCAGCTCAATGGGAGTGGCATCTGAGATCTAAGGCCAGGGGACATCTGTCCCTAGGAATTAAAGTTAGGAGGGTGACCTTGAGAAGGCTAGGATTGGACTCTCAATTCATTTTCCCGTACAAGGAATCTGCCCACCTGGTTAATTTTGAGCCTGGCAATGATGTCCTGCTATATATTTGGCTGCTTATAATCATTCTGACCCTTAGGTCTGGAAGCCTGGAGGACCAGTATTGATGCTGCTATATTCATGTCCCTGTTTCTCCCTCTTGTAGGAAATTTTTTTAACCGGGGCAGGCTAAGTTGTAATTTTTTTTAAAATGATGAATCTCTGACTGTTTCCAATTTGAGACTATAGTCAATACTTGTTCCCAGAAATATGTGAACCTTAATAACTGAGTCCACCCAAAGTTATGATTATTGGAACTTGCTATTTAAGGTTAGACTTTATGGGACTGTAATTTATATTATTCTGAGTCTGATTCCAGGCATGATCATCAAAAAACACTATTGAGCCAATGATACCAATAACCCTATGGGATTAACATCTATGAACTGCAGGTGGAGTTCTCATGGGAAAGGCTGAGAGAATGACTCTTGGCATGAGCTGAGATAGGATTTTACTGCCACAACTTCCCCAGTATAACATTTCCCTTTAAATGGAAAGTATACAACCTGGTTGACTTTAAGCCTGGCTAAGACATTTTTCTCAATACAATGCCTGCCCATATGACTCTTACCTGGGATTGACATCAAGTTAGGGGAACATTTACTCCTTACTATAGCTATTTTCCTTTTACGGCAAATTTCTACAATCATGGCAAGTGATCAATTGAAACAGTAATCAGGGTGGGACTTTTTTTGACTATTTTTTTCTTTTGGAGCACTTAAGTAATTAAGTGCCTTTGATGAGCCTGGCCTTTGTTTCTTTGATTAAATTGGGAGTCTTTGATGACCTGCTTATGTCAAGGGAAAGCCTAGTTCACATTAGTTTGAATCATATGGCCATGATACCCTTTGACCCTGAACAGGGTATATAAACTCAGAGGTTAGTGTTTTGTCTGGGTGTCTCACTCACCGGAAGAGTGTTGTGTGATTTGACCAGACAAGACTCTGGGTAGCCATTGCTAAGCAGCCCCCTGGCTTGAAAACCCAGATGTTAGTGCTTCCCTGGTAAACTATGTACTGAGATGTTGAACAGAAAGCTAGAAGCCTGTCTACTGGTTTGTGTTATTTGATCTGTTGATATTTTCTGTTTGTAATTTCTGTTTGTATTTGCTCTGAAGTTCAGGGTGCTGGCTTTTCCATCTGAACTAAGTGAATGATATATGTGTGTTTGACTAAAGTGAGATTGTTAACCCCTTAAGGTTGCTTTCTTTAGAAAAGCAGATCAAAGAACCTGGCAGCTCTTCTGTGTGCTGGTGTTGTTGGCCTTATACAGCCACAGCAGTGGCAAGTAGCAGCATTGTTGTTACATCAGTAAACACAATATTAGATCTTTTATCTCATAGGCTAGTACTGGAGTAATCTGATGCAGGTATTAGAATCTCAGTCCTTTCTATATCCTAAACAACTAAGTAGATGAGTACTTGGGCTTGTCATTTGCTTATCACTAGTTACATGTAATTGTATATAAAATAAAGTCCTTAAATATTTCAAAATTATGTAGGAATCATTGGGTACTGATGTGACAGTTTATGGGACCAAGCTATTGTTTTGTTAATTACTAACACTACAGCAGAAACCTCTTTAGTTTTGTTCTGAAGAAAATAATTTTAGTGCAATCAATTTCTTTAGAGCAGAGGAATTTCTAGAATATCTTGTGTTACCCAAATGAGAAAAGTCAATTTTGTTCAGGGTTATTATTTAATTTGGAATTATCACCTGGGTATTGAGCATGTTTTGAAGTACAAATGTGACAAACAACTTATTTGATATGCACTGCTTTGAAATTGATTACTCAATGTATTTATACATCCCATCCCAGAACTTTTTGCTACAATTGAAGTTAATGTGGAAACTTTTAAGAGAATGAATTTTTGTATTAGAGACCATCTTCTTATAAAAAGTGTTCTGTTATTAGTTCTTTAGCAGACTCTCAACCTTGTAAGCGGGTGGCGAGAATGAGCAACTGAAAGTAAATAACTAAACAACCAAATAAATAGCTAGAGTGAAAATTTCATTTAAAAATAATAACAATAGTAATAATAACATATAATAAGAATAAATAATAATAATAAGGTGCCAAATATAAAATTGAGTTTAGAATTTTCTATTTTTTCGGTTGTTATTTGAATTTCTTAAATATATCACCATAACAATTTGCTAACTTCCATCACAAGACAATTATAAGTAATAAACTAAAGTTCCTTCCCTTTCCAGGACTTGAATTCAAGGAAAAAAATGAAATAGATGAATAACAGAGTTTAAATGATGGCAAAGTCAATGCTGATTTAAAAGGTACTTTTTAGTGCTACATAACTACATTGGAAAATATTAAATTTATAACCTAAAGGGCTCATTCTACAAGTCATTTCCTCATAGATTCTTTTAGATTCTTCCTTCAACCTGATGCTGGCAGGTTGAGATAAGGATAGGAGCAGCAAGGAGTATGGAAAAATGTAAATTCCCTGGTTTAGAGGTTCCTAATTTGATGCTCTCATGAGAGCTATAAGGTTTGAGCTAGCTCTCACTATCCGATTTGGTTATTGGCAAAAGAAATTTGAAGTAAGATCTACTTTGCAAGAGATTTTAACAGAGAAAAGGATCTCTGCAAGTAACCTGAACCAGAGAAGCAAATCCACTGGAAGCTGCCCTGGAACCCCACCCATTCCAGAATGTAAGAGGTCTCCAGAGGACTAAAGGACTACATCGAGAGATGTTTCAGAAACCAAACAACTGTGTGAGATGAGTCCTACAGTATGATGGACTGATGAAATAGACAGTGGGAATGGGTTACTGAGAAACAGATTTTGTCATTAGGGCATGCTTGGCAAAGGGGACTGCCCCAAATGGCTCCTGTCAATGTGTTGGTCAAGCTCTTTTCCTCTCCCCCTTTCACTATCTCCCATCATAAACCCCATGGTTCAAATGATGAAGCATTTGTCATATCAGTTAATGATTCACTGGGGAGACTGTGTCTCTCAAGTGAATCAAAGGGGGAATAAGAGAAATTAATGTTATACAATCATAGTAATAACTAATTATTAATTGTGATCTACCCTTTTTCTTTATATTTTCTATAAAGATCCAACTTCTGTCAAGGTCAGTCAGTCTCTGAATGGCATGGCTGATTGAAAAGATTGCTCCTAGCCCTCAAGGAATGTGCCCCTCAATTTTGGGTGGGACCCCACCCAACGGAGACCTAATTTCTGGTTAGAGTATAAACAGAATCCAGTTTGGGTGAGCCCTTACCCTGAAAGAAAGAACGCCTGTCCTTGATCTCCTTCATTAGAGTTTGGGTGATCCAGCTCATGAAGAAGAAAACTAGCCAGAGGAGTCCAGATGGGAATAGCTTCCCCTGCCCAGATTGCTAGAGACTGCTAAGTCTCATCATCAAGCTAGATTCTCAGCAGGAGGAGCTGAAGACTTTTAGCCCGCTTTCTCATTAAAAGTCCATCAATCAAGATTGATTTTTACTTGTCAGAGGAATTCCCTTTCAGAAGCGATTTAAGGCATTTCAAGGTCTCCCTTGCCATCTTAGGTTATCAAAACCACTGACAATCATTTTATTGATTGCTAACTAGCCTAATTAATAAATTTATTATTAGTTACTCATAAACACCATCTCTTGGGGTTTTCATTCATCTCAGGTATTAATTATTTTATTTTGAAACACACAAATGAGAAAAATACATTCCCCAAATTTTCAATTTCATTGACTTGAATGCAAAAATGTACTCACTCATCTGTTCTTGTTTTACAGTCTTAGGCAAACTGAGTAACTTTCCATCTTCAAAATTTATGGATTGAATTTCCTTAGGGGGTTCCATTTCAATGAGGTTGGTCCTTTCCCTCATTAATGGTTCTTCTTCTGAAAATACATGATTAGAAAGATTTGGCTTCAAATCCTTTCTCTGACATAGTCAATTCTACCATAACACTTGTTTTGAAAATGCAAATTTCTTCCAATGCGACTGATATATTAGGAAATGGTTTGGATTTAATTTGAATTTTGGTTTACTTATGTGAGATTTTGTCATGGAGAAAGGGAAAACTGCACCCAGCTGAACTGAGCACAAAACAGACACACATACATACCAAGCATCTACCAGCTACCTCAGTTTACTGAATGTGTTATCCTGCAAGGGTGGATAACCACACTTCATAATAATTTACCACCTTCCCATGTCCACCTCCACAAACAAACTTCAGGTCATTTTCAAGGTAAAGTACAATATTTATTGTGTATCTTTATGTGTGATAGGAGCGAGAGACAGAGGAGGGCTGTTCCATGCCTGTGGTCCGCTCCCTATCCCCACCTCATCCAGGGTCCCACTTCTTGAGTTCATGTTGACCAAGTCTGCCCTGTCACCTGCAACCATCAACTTTATCAACATGGTCCTATCCAAGCAGCAGCCAGAGGTCAGGGACACTGCCACTATTTGCTGTAGTATTTATTTATTTTTAAATTATTTATTAAGCATAAAACTATTCTACTGTTTTTATTAGGTCCTTATCCTTTTTTGTTGTGTGTCACTGATGAAGCTTTTGACTGTTGTATCCCTAACTCCATTTTCCCCATAAACCCTGTAGTTTTTATTGCATGATTTTTTGCATAGCACAGTGCTTTTTGGGAATGATCGTATTGTGTTATAGCAGAACCGACTATATTAGCTGTGTCCCTCAAAAACTAATTTAATTTCTCAGTGCTCCAGGCATCTCTCTAAGATTTTAATCTACTGATGTGCTATTGATCATTAGTGGAGGGAGGAAGAGTTTCTATGCCAGGAGTAGTTATTCTGTTGGATGAATTGTTGAATGAATGAATCATTTATTAAGAACTTACTAGATGCAAAGCATTGTGCTTGGGATGCAAATAAAAAAGTAAGACAATTTCTACTCTTAAGTAACTCCATTCTAGTAGGAAAGACAATACATAAGTAACATTTCAGCTGTGCATCAGATGGAAATGTCCCATGATTCTTGGAGTTTAGTGTCAAAGCAGATGATAATATCTCTTCTTTAAAGTCATTATTGGTTTCTGATACTGAAAATTTTTTCTGGATTTTTTTTCACAGATGTGGCTATAGTACCTATGGGAATAGGTTTGCAAAATAGTTTGCATCTCCACAGAGGTAGAAATGATGAAAACACATGTCCCAAGCAAGAAAAGAGGCAGGTTGGTGGTGTACTCCTGGGGCTGGAATCGGGAAGATCTGAGTTCAAATCCAGAAGCAGATATTTACTATCTGAGTGATCATGAACAAGTCACCTAACCTCTTCGCCTCAGGGTCCTAGTTTATAAAATGGGGATGATAATAGCACTTACTTCCCAAGGCTGATGTGAGGACAAAATCATATAATGTTTCTAAAGTGCTTTGAAAAGCTATTATTATTAAGGGAAAAAAATGCAAGGTGCTGTTCTAGGCACTGCAAGTACAAAAATACAAACAAAATTTTCCTTGAAGAGTTTTTTATTCTATTGGATGGAATTTCTCTTGTCTGGACAAATGGCTGCTCTAGCTCCTGTGTCTCCCCTCTCCAATCTTTCCGAAGTGCTTATCCAACCTTATAGAACTATCTCATTACCTTATTTCTTCCTGTTAGATTGTAGGTAAGATCCTTAAGGACAGAGACTGTCTTTTGCTTCTTTTTGTATCTCCAGAATTAGTACAGTGCCTGGTACACAGCAGGTACTTAATAAATGTTTATTGACTGATTAATAAACCCTACTGGCTCCCTATTACAAGTTAATTTGTAGCTGTGTGACCTTGGGCAAGTCACTTAACCCCGATTGCCCTGCCAAACAAAAAAATAAAAAGCAAACAAACAAGTTAATTTGACATTTGAAGCCCTTAAGTACTTGAATTCAGCCTACCTTTTGAGCTCTATTACACATCATTCCCCTTCACACACTCTACAGTGAAACAAATTGGCCTTCCTTCATGCTCTTCATAGGTGACATGCCATCTCCTTTCTCCTTGTGCTGGCTATGCCCCTCTGAGAATCCCTAGTTTCCTTCAAAGTGCACTTCAAGCACCATCTTTCATATCAATTTTTTCCTGCTTCCCCTATTTGCTGATGCCTGCTATACCAAATGGCATTATGTATGTATATATGCACATGCATGTGCACATGTGTGTATATAGGTATGTGTATGTGTGTGTGATGTGTGTATATGTATATGCGTGTATGCACACACACATATATGCAGCTATGTGGCACAGTGGACAGAGGGCTGGGCTTGGAGCCAAGATAGCAGAGTGAAAGCAGGGACTTCCTTGAGCTCTCCCCCAAACCCCTCCAAATACCTGTAAAAATTACTCTAAACAAATTCTAGAGTAGCAGAACCCACAAAATGACAGAGTGAAACAAATTTCTAGCCCGAGACACCCCAGAAGGTTGACAGAAAAGGTCTGTTGCACCATTCTGAGAGAGGAGCACAGCCCAGCATGGGCTGCACTGGCATAGACTGGACTCCAGCAAACCCAGAACTGGCCTCAGGGTACTGAATCACTGGCAGCTGTGGTGGTTTCTAGACTTCTCAATCCACAAATGCCAAAGACAACTTATAAGTCAGTAGGAAAGGTCTGTCAGATCTGGGTGAGAGAGGAGCATGGTTTGGCACCAGCCCCAGGGCAGTGGCAGCAGAGGCAGTGGCAGTGGCAGCGGCAGTGGCAACAGCTGCATCCAGAGCTCTCAGTCCGTAGACGGTGGGGGGATCAAGCAGCTGATCAGAGGGGGATTGCAGGGGTCTCTTTGCTAGCATTGAGGCAGAATTCTCTTTCTTTGCCCTCGCTTGGACCTGGGTCAGAGTCCTGGGTGGCAGTCCTGGGGTGCGGAGGAGTGCTGGTGTGGTGGAGCTTGTGGCGGTGGCAGAGAGGGAATCCTCTTCACAGTTCCAAGGCAGAAAAGAGTGCTTGTGGTCACTCACAGACCAGAGCATAGACAAGGAGAGGAGTAAACACCTCTCCTTTGATAATATGATCTTAGAAGAACAAAAAATTTACAAGTCTCTAGAAATATCTCTGAAAACAGCTAAACAAACCCCTGAAGCTTGAGAAAGAATCCAATCACCTCCTGAAAGAGATCCCAAAAGGAAAACTCCTAAGAATATTGCAGCCAAATTCTAGAGTTCACAGGTCAAGGAGAAAATATTGCAAGCAGTCAGAAAGAAACAATTTGAATCTTGTGGAAACACAATCAGGATAACATAAGATTTAGCAGATTCTACATTAAGGGATCAGGGGGCCTGGAATATGATATCAAAGGAGCTAGGATTAAAACCAAGAACCACTTACCCAGCAAAACTGAGTATAATCCTTCAGCGGAAAAAGTAGAAATTCAATGAAATAGAGGACTTTCAAGTATTCTTGATGAAAAGACCAGAGCTGAATAGAAAATTTGATTTCCAAATACAAGATTCAAGAGAAGCATGAAAAGGTAAACACGAAAGAGAAATCATAAGGGACTTATTAAAATTGAACTGTTTACATTCCTACATGGAAAGATGATATTTGTAACTCATGAGACCTTTCTCAGTATTAGGGTAGTTGAAGGGAATATAAACAAACAAACAAATAAATAGATGAATAAATAAGTATATATATATACACATAATACACACACACACACACACACACACACACACACACACACACACACACATACACACACACACATGCACCAGAGGGCACAGGGTGAGTTGACTATGAAGGGATGATATCTAAAAAATAAAATTAAGAGGTGAGAGAGGAATGTATTGGGAGAAGGAGAAAGGGAGAGGTAGAATGGAGTAAATTATCTCACACAAAAGAGGCTAGAAAAAGATTTTACAGCAGAGGGGAAGTGGGTGGAGGTGAAAGGAAATGAGTGAACCTTACTCCCATCAGATTTGGCTGAAGGAGGGAATAACATACACACACAATTGGGTAAGGAAATCTATCTTACCCTACAGGAAAGTAGGGGAGAAGGGGAAAAGAGAGGGAGGGATGATAGGAGGGAGGGCAAATGGGAGGAGGGGGTAATCAGAATCAAACACTTTTGAGGTGGGACAAGGTCAAGGAGAGAATAGAATAAATGGAGGGTGGAATAGGATGGAGGGAAATATAGTTAGCCTTTCACAACATCACTGTTATGGAAGTGTTTTGCGTGACTACACATGTATAACCTATATCAAATTGTTTGCCTTCTCAATGCTAGTGGATGGGGAGGAAGGAAGGGAGAGAATGTGGAACTCAAAGTTTTAAAAACAAATATTAAAAATTGATTGTACATGTAACTAGGAAATAAGATATACAGGCAATGGGGTATAGAAATCTATCTTGCCCTAGAAGGTCTAGGGACCTGTAATAATAGAATAGAAGGGGGGTAATAGAAGGGAGGGCAGATTGGGGGAAGGAGTAATCCGAATCCACTCTGTCTTGGGGTGGGGAGGGGAGAGATAGGGAGAAAATTTAGAACTCAAAATCTTGTGGAATGTTGAAAACTAAAAATTAATTGCTTAATTTTTAAAAAATGAGCTGGAGAAGGAAATGCCAAACCACTCTAGTATCTTTGCCAAAAAAACCAAAACCCAGATGGGGTCATAAAAAGTCAGGACTATAACGACTGAACATACGTGTGCGTGTGTATATGTATGTATGTATGTATGTATCCATACTACTATATATACACTATATGTTAAATATGTATAGTATATATGTTGATCATATATTATATATGCACATGTATGTGTATACACACATGTATATGAACACATACTTCAAACCTCTACTATCTACCATCTGCCATTACTTCACCAGTACACTGGATGTGTTATATACCCAAGTCATTATCTAAAGTCATTATCATTTTCATCCCCATTTTATAAATGAGGAAATTGAGGAAAGCAGAGTATAAGCGGGTTGCCCGTGGTCACACAGCAAATAAGTATCTGAAGCTACCAGATTCTCTTTCTGTCTCTCTCTGTCTCTCTGTCTCTGTCTCTCTCTCTCACACACACACAAACACACACCGAAAATACGTCCCAAATTATCTATCTACACACATACATATGTATGTATATATACACATTGATGTATAATACATAGATATGTGTGTATAGGTGTATGTTTGTATACATACATAATATACATATATGCATAATATGTGTACGTACATAATAATATTACATAATATATATTACCCAGCAGTGCTAAGCACTGTGCTAAACACTTTGCAATTATTATTATCTTATTTAATCCTCCCCAAAACCCTGGGAGGTAGGTGTTACTATTATTCCCTTTTTACAGAAGAAGAAACTGAGGCAAACAGATGTAAGTGACTTGCCAAGATTATAGAGCTAGTAAACGTCTGAGGCCAGATTTAAACTCTAGCTCTAACACTCTATTTACTGTGCTGCCAGCTACCTCTCTCTCTATGCATATATAGATATAGATATGTATACAGATATATGGTATCTATGTATCTATATGATATACATCATATCCTATATGATAGATATCACCTCCACTGATGGAAGGTAACCTCCTCAAGAGCAGGGATCCTCATTTTTGTCTTTGTAGCTCTGAGCCCCTAGCAGAGGTTGGCGCATAATAAGCATGTAATCAATACTAGTTATGTTAACTGATTGAATTACTGTGAAAAAGAATCATTTGTCATCTTATATAAGACAATCTACCTTGATAGAAATATTGACTGGTGCTTAGCCCTTGATTAAAAAAAATGTAACATAGTTGTAGAAATTCACTGACAGGTACTAATTGGTATAAGTATGAACTAGTGAGAACTATATGGGCTACAAATGAGGGGACATAGTTTTTAGATCAAACACTTTCTAGCTATATGACCTTGAGTCACACACTTAACCTCCCTGGGCCCCTGTTTCCTCACTTGTAACATGAAGGATTTGAAATAGATGACTCCTGATGTCTCTCTTGAGTCTAAGAATCTAAATTTATGTGTTTTTTTTACTTAATTAATTTTTAGTTTTCAACATACACTTTCATAAGACCTTTCTTCCCTCCCCCTCCCCAAGACAGCCTATAATGCAATATAGGCTATACGTATACAATCATATTACACATATTTCCACATAAGTCATGTTGTGAAAGAAAAGCCAGAACAAAAGGAAAAAACCATGAGAAAGAAAAAACAAAAAAACAAAAAAGAGAAAATAGTTTGCTTCAATCTGCATTTGGATTCCGTAGTTCTTTCTCTGGATGTGGATAGCATTCTCCATCATGAGTCCCCTGGAAGTGCCTTAGATCATTGCATTGCAAAGTTGGTCATCGCACAATGTTGCTGTTACACTTAGCACCAGTTCCTGTAAGTCTTTCCAGGTTTTTTTCTGAAATCTGCCTGCTCACCATTTCTTAAGGAACAATAGTATTCCATTACATTTATATACCACAGCTTGTTCAGCCATTCCCCAATTGATGGGCATCCCCTCAATTTCCAATTATTTGCCACCACAAAGGAGCTGCTATAAATATTTTTGTACATGTAGGTCTGTTTCCCTTTTTTATGATCTCTTTGGGATATAGATCTAGTACTAGTATTGCTGGATCAAAAGGTATACACAGTTTTATAGTTCTTTGGGCCTAGTTCCTAATTACTCTCCAGAATGGTTGGATCAGTCCACCACTCCTCCAAGAATGCATTAGTGTTCAAATTTTCCCGCATCTCCAACATTTACCATTTCTCTGTTTTGTCATGTTAGCCAATCTGATAGAGTGAGGTGGTAGCTCAGAGCTGTTTTAATCTGCATTTCTCTAATCAATAGTGATTTTTATATGACTATAGATAGCCTTAATTTCTTCATCTGAAAACTGCCTGTTCATATCCTTTGAACATTTATCAATTGGGGAATGACTTGTATTATTATGAATTTGACTCAGTTTTCATATATTTTAGAAATGAGGCCTTTATCAGACACTGACTGTAAAAATTGTTCCCCAGCTTTCTGCTTCCCTTCTAATCTTGGTTGCATTGGCTTTGTGCAAAAACTTTTTAATTTAAAGTAATCATTTTGTTTACTTTATTTTGCAATTTTATAATATTCTCTATCTCTTGTTTGGTTATAAATTTTTCTGTTCTCCACAGATCTGACAGGTAAATTTTTCCGTGCTCTCCTAATTTGCTTATAGTATCACCCTTTATGTCTAAATCATGTACCCATTTTGACCTTACCTTGGTATGTGGTTTAAGATGTTAGTCTAAGCCTACTTTCTGCCATACTATTTTCCAGTTTTCCCAGAAGTTTTTTTTCAAATAGTGAGTTCTTAGTCCATGGAGTCTTTGGGTTTATCAAACAGTAGATTACTGTTAATAGTCATTAGCTACTGTGTCTTGAGTACCTAAATGATTCCACTGATCTACTATTCTATTTCTTAGCCAGTACCAAGTAGTTTTGATGATTGCTGCTTTATATTACAGTTTTAGATCTGATACAGCTTGGCCACATTTAGCTTAGCCTACCCATGAGCAACTGATATTTTCCCAATTAATTAGATCTGACTTTATTTATGTGAAAGGTGTTTTGTAATTGGGTTCATATATTCCCTGGGTTTATCTTGGCAGGTAGACTCCCAAATATTTTATATTAAATCTGTGTTTTTGACAATAGAAATATTAAGACATTAGCTGAATTTAATCATTGGTCTTCTGCCTTAGAAATCTACCTGTCATGTGTACCATAAGCACCCTGTGGCAAAATTCCGAAGTCCACCAGTATTCGCCTCCCATGATACTATATGGCTGCAATTCGTAAATCACCATGTTCTCAGAAGAACCAAAACTTTAGGAAATCTAAGGAGTAATAATGGAAAAGGCTAAGGTAGGTGTAAGCAGGCTATAGCAGAGCTACTAAACATCAACCAGTAGAAATGTAATTGGGAAATACTTAAAGAAATATATAAAAATACAATAGCACCTAGCCAACATTAATATGTGGATTTCTAAGTCAATATACAGCTGTGGTTTAGTGGCCCCCATTTCTGTTTGAGAGCACAGGGTATTACTGTTGATGACTTACACACAGGAAGTTGCATAAAATATTTCATCAAAGATACCTATGCAATAGGAGTTGGGCTGATCACTTAGTAAAAGTTAGGAATAACAGTCCAAGTGTTAGTATGATGATAAAAATAGCTAACGGCCACAGTCAGGCCCTTAATTAAAGTTGGAAGTAGTTACACTTACACTGAAGAAAACAACACCTTAAAAATAGACTAACTCAAATGGCAAAAGAGCTCCAAAAAGCCAATGAGGAGAAGAATGCCTTGAAAGGCAGAATTAGCCAAATGGAAAAGGAGGTCCAAAAGACCACTGAAGAAAATACTACCTTAAAAATTAGATTGGAGCAAGTGGAAGCTAGTGACTTTATGAGAAATCAAGATATTATAAAACAGAACCAGAGGAATGAAACAATGGAAGACAATGTGAAATATCTCATTGGAAAAACCACTGACCTGGAAAATAGATCCAGGAGAGATAATTTAAAAATTATTGGACTACCTGAAAGCCATGATCAGAAAAAGAGCCTAGATATCATCTTTCAAGAAATTATCAAGGAGAACTGCCCTGATATTCTAGAGCCAGAGGGTAAAATAGAAATTGAAAGAATCCACAGATAGCCTCCTCAAATAGATCCCAAAAAGAAATTCTTAGGAATATTGTCGCCAAATTCCAGAGCTCCCAGATCAAGGAGAAAATACATAATCATAATAATAATAAACATAATAACATAATAAACATAATCAGAATAATCTAAGATCTGGCAGCTTCTACATTAAGAGATCGAAGGGCTTGGAATACGATATTCCGGAGGTCAATGGAGCTAGGATTAAAACCAAGAATCACCTACCCAGCAAAACTGAGTATCATGCTCCAAGGCAAAATATGGATCTTCAATAAAATAGAGGACTTTCAAGCTTTCTCAGTGAAAAGACCAGAGCTGAATAGAAAATTTGACTTTCAAACACAAGAATCAAGAGAAGCATGAAAAGGTAATCAAGAAAAAGAATAAGAAAAAAGAAATTGCAAGGGACTTACACAGAAGGAATTTGAGAGAGCTTAAAGCAACCTTCAGGGGTTCTTTTGAAAATAAAATGACATAAAGTGCCTTATAAACCTAAAAACAACATATAAATGCAAGCTATTATAATTATTACTTCGTGATATCGAACAAGTTATCACATATATTCTTGTGAAAGGCAGCCAGGTGGCACAGCAGATAGAGTTCTGGGTCTGGAGTCAGGCTCATCCTCCTGAGTACAAATCTGGCCTCAGATACTTACTAGCTGTGAGATCCTGGGCAAGTCACTTAATCCTGTTTGTCTCAGTTTCCTCATCTGTAAAAATGGGAAGAATAGTAGCATCTACCTCCCAGGGTTGTTGTGAGGATCAAATATGATAATATTTGTAAAGTAAAATTGACACCATATAAATGTTAGCTAATATTATTATTATTATATTTAACCACACTTACTCTACCCTACAGTTGTGAGGTTGATTTTTTAAATTCAGGTGAAAGAAAAAGATTCTCCCACACTATGTGCTTACATTTTACTTTGGATTTGACTTTATGTAACTGTTGGCATCAGTATTTTACTAAGCTTCGCTGAAAATGGAGTACCATGAGTAGTCCTGTACTTGGATTTGAAAATATGGTGAGTATGCATTCTCTCTTCCCTTCATGAGTCTTAGTGAAACCAATTTCACTGAATTCCATGAATTAGGGAAAAATATTCATTTATCTAAATGTTCTATTTAACAATCTAAGAAGAATTTAGTCTGGTCAACACATTATTTTTTTAAATACATAAAATAATCTAAGCTGAATCTGTTTGCAAAATTAAGTCTCCATTACGTTGTACTTACCGGCCTCTGAGGGCTGCCAAAATAGGGTGACCATAAGCAGTAGAATGAAGCCATAGTACATAGCTGGCTTGTTGTCTAGCAGCCTCCTGGACCTTCCACTCTGTTTACTATGTTGAGTTAAAATGTTTAAACCCAACTGAAGTGAACAGCAGGGATTTTGAGGAACATTCTAGCCACTCCTGTAAGAAGATCTTTTAATCAGAATTATTGGGAGGAAGAACAGTGTCTGACCATATGATCTTATCACTGCTTCTCAAATGCTTTTTTTAATCTATAAACCATTTTACTAGAGCAAAATATTCCATGGACTCCTGCCAAAATTCTCTCAGTAGAGTTAATGAGGAGAATAGTTCTGCTTTGGATGAGTACAGAGGAATATCTCAAGTAACTAGTGCCAGAAATAAAAGAAGAGAGAACATATTATTAACATCAGAAGGGTAAGACAGTGTTGTCAAACTCAAGAAATGGGGGGGCCCATTAAACTAGGCATAAGGATCCCTATGGGCCACATATTGACTTAAAATACATATTAACATTATTTATTTATTTTGTTCATTGTTTCTTAATTACATTGTAATCTGGTTCAAAACTGCATGGGGCCTCTGGAGAGGTATATGAGATTCTGGTGTAAGATACCAAATGTTTATAGACTATCAGAGTACCTAGGCCTACAGTTTGGGAAACACAACTATAGAAGATAGTGTATAGACGTCTAGGGTATTTTAAGATAGCAGGTTGAACTTTATATTAGAATGGACTTTGGCCACCTGTTTTCTATATTGGCTAACAGAAATAGTATTGTCGTAACATTCACTTATAGGTAAAACTACCTTACCATGATGTCTTTTTGGTGCTTAAGTAAATAAGGGACTCTGATAAAGATAAATCACAAACTAAAGTGTTCTCTTTTGTGCATACGTAATAGAGTTCCAATTTATACCAGGATTAAGAATTCAGCCTGATATTATGCATAAAAATAGACAATTAAGCAACTGTCAGTTTCCTCCTTTTAAGAAGAAAAGATAGTTCTCTGTTAATGATTTTGAGTATCTTAAATTTTTTTTTTGTTTTTCTCAGAAAAAGAATGGAAAGAAGAAAATCCCATAGAGTGGCTTTGGACTATTTCTCATCTCACTCTGGGGGTGAATTTTGAAGATGATATTTCAACAATCCTTGAAAATCAGATATTGATATGATCAAATTGCCAAGATGTCCTTATTTATTCTTATACAAGTTGTAAAGCTAACATTTCTGGGTTCTCCACCACATGATGTGACTACATATGAACCAAAGTGAATAAAGAAATTTTACAGTCCTGTCTGATTCATACATAGTCATGTACACAAACCGTGTCTCTTCAGTGGATCATCAGTATCATTGTAAATGAAATATGCTAATATAGCAATGGCCTTTTTTACATTAAAAGTAGAAATCACATCAAATTACATTACGTACTAATTAATTGTCATGAGCATCAACTGTTCTCAGTGTTCTGTACATGAAAACCACTCTGTTCTTAGATGTACTTTGAGGAGACTGATTAAGAAACATGATTATATTAACAGTATCTGAAGCAACTTATGCTAGTTTAATATTGCTAATGCTGATATTTCATCAACCTCAAAGATCACAAAATGTCATTGAAAGGATTAATTTTGCTTCTTCTTATAAGTTTAGTTTCTTTTTGTGAGTAACAAGTACCATTCCTCAACAGTTTTCATATAACATTTCTGTAGAATAGAATAAGTATGAAGAAAATTAAATCCAGGACAATTCTGACAGACCAAATATCTCTAAGTCTTCCCAAGACTCTTCTAGTCCTGTAGAAATGATGATGCACTTTGCAGAGATGCAAAGGGGAGAAATTTCTCCATTTCTTTCTCTATCCTATGTTACTACTCTGAAAACTACTGAAAAAACTATTATAGTTTATTATAGGAATAGAAGGGAAAGGAGAATTCCATACCTCTGTCCCTGTACTCATGTTGGCTGTTGGTCTAGGTGTCCCAGCATGGGTCCAACCCAAGATCCTAAAATACACCTACGGTGGAATGCTTACCTGTGTAATGCTCATCCTCTCATCTTAGATATCAATTTTAGCCTGACATGACCCCAGCCACACAACTTCATCACTGACCACTCTCATCCTAGAAATGAAAATTCAAAAAAATTTAATCTTTTGAATGTCTTTGAACTGAAGAAGTCCATTCCAAAAACATGGATTTTTCTAATAAATATAAATTAATAATCCATACTAAGAATTTTAGTCAACAATAGATGCCCTTTTAATAGTGTTTTTGTGTGTGGGGGAGAGAACATGCTAATTTCTTTATTTTACAATTAATAATAAATTAGCATGCAGAAATATTCATTTAAAATTACATAGATGATGAATAAGCATTATTCAAACCTTTGCCAGACAATTGGATAAAATTAGTGTTTCTGTTAAAGTTGTATATTAAATTTCTTAAAGCAATATTTTACTGTAGCACTTATGGATTGGTACCTTCATTTCCAATTGTAGGGTTAACTTTAACACTAAATCCTCACATAGTATGCCTTCCTTATTCTTTGGTATTCTCTGTATTGTTACCTCCTTTGAAACATTGATTTCTGAACACTCTTTTCTCTAAAGCACACTCCTGTTGACCCTCCTGGTCCTCTACTGAATGATGGTGATGGTTACCAGAATTATTGTTCAGATGAGGCTGACATTTCAAAGAAATTTGTCAAGTGGTGGAAATTGAAGGAAATCATATTCAAATACCATAGTAATTTTGCTTGAAAATTTTTTATTTCTATCATAATATATAGCTTATATAGCAGGGGTTTTTAAGCTGGGGTCCATGAATTATTTAAAAATATTTTGATAACTTTATTTTAGTATAATTGATTTCCTTTGTAATCCCATGCATTTAACTTTATGATTTAAAAATAATGTTCTGAGAAGAGGTGCACAGGATTCACTAGCTTACCAAAGGAGTGCATGATTTGGTTTTCTTGGAATGGTTTGCCATTTCCTTCTGCAGCTCATTTTTGTAACATGAGGAACTGAGGCAAACAGGTCACACAGATAGTAAGTGTCTGGGGCCAGATTTGAACTCAGAAAAATGAGTCTTCCTGACTCTATCCCCAACACCACCTAACTGCTCTTGTATTTATATACACATACATACATTTTATCTATACGTGTATATGTGTGTGTGTGTGCATATATATATATATATATATATGGATATATGTATGTAAGTATGTATGTATATTTTGACTGGGAGGCCTTTCTGGCATTCCTTAAGTCAAAACAGGTAGGTAGATATCTTCTCTATCTATGTCCAAATTCAGCTTTGGGAATAGGAATGAAATAAAATAAGTAATTATATTCTCTAGTCCCTCCAGTTGCTGAGGAACGTACAGAAAACATTTATTTAACGTTTATTTTCATTTTGGTCTAATTTGATAACATATATTCCATAGTACCAGATGAAGCCAAGTATAATTTAATCAAGTAATACATGTGTTCCACTATACATCTTTATCTGTCTTTGTCCTTTCCATCTATATTACCTTTCCATCAAAGACTGCTAAACATGCTAAATTATAGAATGTACTAATTCAGCTTTGTAGACATTGGTTGTTCATATTGTTCTAGAAGAAGAAGACATGTTTTCAGATCAGTTTCATGTACTTGGCAAACATGTTTCACAATAGATGATGGAAAATTTATGTATTTGCAAATGACAGCCTTCTCATGATACCATATAGCTGTTCCCTAAAGATGGAAGTTAAATACCGTGAAGCATTTAAAAAGTGGTCTTTTTAGGAGGTCTTAGTCTTATTTCTGAACATGTAGTAGATTTAAGCTCATAACCAAAGAGATTATATGCAAGATAAATATGTCTGTCAAGTACAGCAAATGTAAAATGATACAATTCCAAGTGTTAGAATATGCTGTGGGCCCAGTGTTGTCAAGTGGTGAGTATTGCTACCTTCCAAGCAATTGATGAGCCAGACAACACATAAATGTTGGGTTGGGTGGGGGTGTAGGAGAGGGCAAGGATGGAATTCATTTAGATGAAACAAGATAAACTAAGCCTGGTGAATTAAAAGAAATGGGCTTTTGAAAGAGCCCATTGTCTACTTGGAGAGATACGGCAAACACACAAAATAATCTGAGAATAGTGCCCATTTCTTTTAATTCACTTTTTGAACAAGCTTGTTGTTGATTTGTTTCTGTGCTCATTTCATCTTCAGGCCTCATCACTCCTTAGTAAGAGGGTCCTCACTAACTTCTGATCCATTCATATAAGAGGATTTGGATAGACTGGGAAGAATAACAGTGACCTCCCTGGAGTGATATGAGAAAGCAAAAGTAAAAATTGCAGATGCCTTCTTTCAACAGCCTTGAGGAAAATGAATAGAGAGGAGGTGGAGGTAGCACCCCACTGTGGGAGAGCTCCACAGCCAATGCGGTTCTGTTGCAGAAGTATTTGTCTATTTGTTCTAAGTAGGAGAGAGAGTACTAAGAAGTACAGACATGAATCATGATGGTAGTGGAGAAACATCCTCAAGGTGTGTGAGCAATATTGCCAGATGTCATTCGCCAAGGTCAGCGTACTGGTAGGGAAACACTGAGACCTTGACATATAGAATGGAGATATATGGGAGGAAGTGGAGGCTTTTCCCTCCATATCACCATGCGATCCCAACCTGTTTGATTCCCCTACCTGTTAATGCCCTCCATGGAGGCTATGATGGTCTCAATGACTACAAGGACGCTTAGGATACCACGAGGGGCTGTAGGGGCTCCAAAGGTGAGAGATCAGAGTAATTATACGCAAAAAATTATAAGATCTGTCAAAATATGCTGTAGGGGTTAAGAACATAGTTGTCTTCTTAGCTTCTTTATATCTTTTCCTGTTATATTCTTTTTATTTCTGTGTACTTCTATAGTGAATGTCTAGGTAGAGCTTATGTCTTTAGAGGTCCTTCAGCTGCTTTATGGGATATCATTTGGGGACTTGCAAGTTTTTAGTGCCCCTAATATAGTCTGATCCAGGCTAAAATCTTAGCGCTGCCTTCCTGGTCTGAGGCTTCTCATGAACTCTGAAAGTTCCTGACCTGGGTTTTGTGTCTGAGCAACACAACTGTAAGCTTATTCCTGGCTGAAGTTCTAGTAGACTCAGTCACTACTAGCCAGCTAGAAAGCTCTGTTGGATCTGTGTGACAGAACTACACGCTCTTCTTTGATCTGGGTTTCCTTTCCTCGTCATTCCACTGCAGGCTTCAGACTGGACTCCCTCATCTGTGACCCAGCTTCTCCCATGTGGTGAGAGCACAATTGTTGTTTGATTTTATATTTTCTCCTTGCTCAGTACGCAGCCTAAGACTCTTGATCCACGCCTTATCTGGACCACCACATCTAGGTTCAAGTCCCCTCCTTAGTTTATAATGAATCTGTGATTCATCAATGGGTAGTGGCACCTGTGATGATCCTTGCACGAAAGCAGGCCCGTCTGTGCTATATCTGGGACCTCTTCTTGCCCTGGTCCACAGCAACATGGAGGACCTCTTTTAGTCCCCGCATTGGAAGTCTCCACACATGTGGTCCTGGCTAGACTCTTGCACCCAGTGTCTATAGACCTGTTTCTCTAGTCCTATGTTGGTCTTCTGTAGTAGCAAGCACCCCAGCATACCCAGGGTGGCCTGCTAGCACAGGTTCTTAGATATGCTTTTCTAGGAAAGATTGCTCGAAAAGGGGTTAGCAATTCTACTTTTAATTACATTCACTAGTTCAGGGGAAGGGTCGGCACCCTGAACAACAGAGAAAATACAAGCAGAGGAATTAGCATAAAGACCAACAGACAGGGCTCTTAACTGCCTGAATCAAAGAAACATTGCCATACACTTTACACACACCACTGGCTTGAGACAGCCTTTACATCTGAGCAGTTGGGGACCTCTGAACATATGGCTACTCAGAGTCTTGACCAGGAAATCAAAAGATCCTTCTCATAAGTGAACCCCCAAAGAAAAATGCCCATCTCGGAATATTTATACACTTTGGGCTAATAGGCTCAGACCCAAAAGGCATCACAACCCTCATGACTCAGTACCTAATTAGCTTAGTACAAAAAGGTGTGAAAGCCTTCCTACAAGGAAGCCTCTCCTAAGTAAGTTTGCCTTAATGGGCTCCACATGAGGGCTATTAATGGGTGGGGAAAATCTTCATATCCTATTAACATTATATCTCCCTAGGCTAACTTGCTCTGGAAAAATGATCTGTTATAGTTTTTCCCTTTAATTTAAGTGACCAAGATTCAATCCGATGTGTTTTCTAGATTTTTGTGAAGTGGTTGTGGAGGAGATCTTGGTTGTACCACTTCTTTTTGGCTGATCTCCTCAATGATCTCTTAAGCACTAAATGCAATGGTCTTCTCTTAGTCCTAATTATACTTGATGCCTCTGCAGCTGTTGACATGACCACCCTCTTGTCCATGATACTCTTTGCTTTCTTGACTTGTGTGATACTACTGCCTTAAATTCTCCTTGTACCTGACTGACCACTCCTCAGTTTTCTTTTTTATCATCATTAATTTCCTTAATGTGTGGGTGTCCCTCACATAAGATTGTATCTTAGGCCTTCTTTCTTTCTAAGAATTCTTATCCTCATGATCTCTTCAACATTGATGGATTTAATTTTTTAAAAAAGTTTTATTCAAATAACTCCCAAATTTATATAACCAGGCTTTATTTTTCTTCAGAACTATAGTCCTGAAGTGATAACTGACTACTGGACATCTCTACCTATCTAAATTCAACTGTCTAAAACAGAATTCATTGTATTTCCACCCTTATCTGTCCTTCTTCCAAACTTCTTTTTCTTAAGGGAGCCATCATTTTTACAGACACCCATATTAGAAAATCCAGTCATTTCTGGCTCTTCTCTCTTCACTCTTTCTCATAACCAATTATTTGCCAAGTGCTATCAAATTTATCTGTATGGCATCTTTTTTACCCATCCTCTTCACTTTATTATGGGCTAATAATACATCCCTCATCATCGACTGTCACCTGGACTATTGAAATAGCCACCTATTTGGTATCTCTACTTCAAATCTTTCCCTCCTTAATCCATTTTCAACACAACTATTAAATTATTATTCCTAAGATTCAGGTCTCGCAATGTCACTGTCTTTTAAAAAAGTATTCACTGGCTTCTTAGGCCTGTAGGACAAAAGCACATTCTTCACTGGTATTTAAAAGCCGAGCCTCCCCCTATACCCACATTTCCTAAATAAGGAACTAAAGTCCCCCAAAATCAAAGCAACTTGCTCCAAGCCTCGCAGGGAGTAAGGAGGAGGGTCAGCATTCAAAACCAAGGTCTTTAACTCTATACCCAGTTTTCTCTTCACTGTACTATGCTGTAGCCACCTTTCCTGACAAATCACTACTGTAAAAGCTGCAGAAGGCAGCAATATGCTGAAGGTCATCTTGTATTTTTTTAGGTTTTGTGTGTTGTTACGGTCAACAATTCATAGTCCTCATACCACAGTTGCCTGGACTGTACTTGAAGCCTTTCTAGCATTATGGAACATGCCAAAGATTGTGATCCACTGGCATGGCCTCTTCAGAACTTAATATAATCAAAGAAGAGGCATGATTTACAGTTTTATACTCTGTCCTGTTTAACATTTTTTTAATCAATGGTTTAGATAAAGACAAAAATAGAATGCGTTAGAAATTTGTGCGATACAAAGCTGTTAGGAATGTTTAATGCATTATTAAAATGGAGACCCCAAAAGATTTCGAAAGGCCAAAATAAGGGACAGAACTCAACAAGATGAAGTTTAGTAGAAACAAATTTAAGTTCTTGCACTTAGGTTAAAAAAAATCAAATGACAAGTGCGATCTTGGGGAGGCATTACATATGAATAATAATTAGAGGGTTTAGCTGAATTCAAGTTTAATATGAGTCAACAATGTGATATAGGTGCCTAATATGAACTTAAACATCATTTATAAATGTATGGTGTTCAGAACAGGTAGGTGCCATTGTACTCTGTATTGCTCATTCCATATTTGGAATTGTAAGTTTAATTCTAGAAATTACTTAAGACGGTCATTGACAAGGTAAAGTATATCCAAAGAAGGGCAACCACATTTAGCACCTCCCACCATAAGTGTCTTAATATACTCCAGCCCTTTGGGAGCCTGTTGATATGCCAGGGCTGATCTTTGATGTCCAAGGTTAATGACTGGAACAAGTCCTATTACCTACTGTCTTTGTAGTGGGCCTTCAGCTGTTCACAGTGTCCCAGAACAAAGAATACAGTGTAATCAGTGTTAAACTGACCTAGATCATGTGGAACTAATTACTTTTTTATATACAAAATGAAAGGGACAGGTTTGCCAGGGAGTCATACAACCAAAGGAGATAGGCATAGGACCCTGGGAAAATCGAAACCTATCTTTATTATAATGGTTAAAAAAAAAAAACACCGAAAGAGATGTAAGAAAACTTTTTTATTCATCTTCCTACTTATAATTAGCATTAGAATACAACCAAGATGAGTCACTTTTATCATACACTTATGAAAGAGGAAATGGTTACTTTAATATTTCAATTGGCAAGGCATTTGCTCTGCATCCAGTAGAAGGTTTTTCCCTCCTTCAAGGTTGTCACTGTCACAAGCCACCATTTCCATCTTCTCACAATAGTTAAAGACATGCAACTCGTGGTGATCTCTGGAGAGGAATGTAGGACACCCGGAGAAATTGCAAAAAAATCACAAGAACATGGATTGCGTTGGGAGAGATTAATTGCTTTTCATTTATTCTGCTCTGTCAGTAAAGCAGCAAAGAATGATGAATGGGATAAAGGTATGTGAATGACAGTGTCCCTGCCCCCATACCCCAACAATAACAACAACAACAAAAAACCCAACACATACCTGCCTTACCAGCATGGAAATCATGGGATCACAAACTTTGGAGTTGAAAAGCCCTCAGAGATCACCTGGTGATATAACACCCTCCTCAATATCAATTCACCAATTAACACAAATTAGCTTTTACAAAGGGATATTTACAAAGAAAACTCCTGAAACCAGGATCCTACTCTCATATACTACCTCAGTCTTCAGGGAGATTGGACTCGGACTTAAAGAGGTTGCTATAAAGACTCCTCCCATCAAGTTCTCTTTTAGATGTGAGATAGTTAATAGGTGAGTTATTCCCTTGCTTGTAGGACATAGCTTCTCAGGAGTGGGGTAGATTCATTACTGGGATCTGTTCCTTAGGTTACTCCTCAAGGCTGGCTCATCTGCCTTTAGAAGAAGAAACAAGAAGTGTCATACATTCATGGCCACGTGGTTACCCAGAGAAAGTGCTCCCTTATCCAGGGTCTTACAGCATTTTTTGAAAATTTCTTGAAAGTCACCAAGGATACCAAACTTTCATCTGTTGGCATCTTTTATATGCACATTTACTTTCAGCTTACCAAACAATTAAAGTGTCATCATTACAGTAAGTTGACAAGAAATAGAGGATATCTTCATCTGCTCTGAGAGCATGGGTAAAGGGCTGCCCTTCTATGATGCACCTTCAGAAGCAGGCTCTCCATGCCTCCCCATGGGTTGATACCAGGAAGATACCAGTTGGTGAGTCAACAAGTATTTATTAAGCTCTTACTGTATGCCAGGCATATAAGCACCGGTGATACAAAACAGGCAAAAAACACATTTCCTGCTCCCAAGCAGTTTACACTGCAATGGGAGAGATAACATATGTGTGTGTGTGTGTATACATACATATATTTATATATATATATGTGTATATATATACATATACACACACACACATACAAGCAATATATACAATGTAAATGGGAAGTAGTCTCAGAGGGAAGGCACTAGCAGCTGGGGCATGTTTCAAGGACTGGGAATCTTTTGCAAAGTCCCTTCCTCCATTACATTAGTTTCCCTCTCCTCATACTCCTTAGGATTTAATTACCAGGGAAATAAGAGGGAAATATCCCTCTTGCATGGGAGTATTTGAAAGGAGAGACCATGAGAAAGGTAGTTTAGACCAAAGGAATGAATCATTAACTACATATTTTCAAAATATCCCCTCACCTACTTTATTTAAAAAATTAATTTAAAAACCAAATTCTCACTTAAGTGTACACACAAATAAAGGGAATTAAAAATTAAAAAATATTTTGAATGGATATAGAAAGTCTATGTCAATAGTAACTGATGACCTCATTAAAAACATGGAGTTTTGGGATACAGGTTAGCAGAGTGGGATGAGCACTGGCTTTTCAGTAGGAGGACCTGGGTTTAAATCCCATCTCTAATAGTTAATGCCCATGTGATCTTGGGTAAGTTGCTTAACCTCCCTTGGCTTCAATCCTTCATCTGTATGTCATGACCTCTAAAATCTGACTACGATCCTTTACACCTTTAAAAGGTGTAAAGTACTCTGGAAACAATGAAATATACCGGAAAGAACACTAGATCTGGAGTTTGGAAACCAAGCATCTAATCCAACTGATATTGCTAACTAGCTGCACAATACTGAGTAAGCCATATAATTTCTCTGAACCTCAGTTTCCTCATCTGTAAACCGAGCAGCTTAGAAGAGCTGATTCCCAGGGGCTCTTTCAATGCTAAAATAGTTTGCTTATAAAGCTCCAGGATTGGCAGACTGATATTTTCAGACAATCATAGGATTTGGGATCAAATTATTGCTCTACCATTTACGAGCTGGGTGATCCTAAGCTACATACTTCATTTCCTTGAGTCTCCTTTTCCAAAGCTATAAAATGGAAGTGATAATATTTTCATTACCTAATAGGGTTGCTGTGAGGAAATTGGCGGATAGCATGCAGGATTTGTAGTCAAAACCAACCTCAGTTTAAACCCTACATCAGACACTAGCTGTGTGACTTTTCCAGGGTTAACTTCTCTGTGCCTCAATTTCCTCTTCTATAAAATGGGGATAATGATAGCATCTCTCTCTCTCACAGGATTGTTGTGAGGGTTAAGTGAGTTAACATATGTAAAGCAAACCTTAAAGCATGATTAAATGCTCGTGCTATTACTAATATCACATTCAGTACAGTTTTTTAATCTTATCTAAAAATTCGATTAAAAATACCTGAGCTTACTAAAAAAAATTATTTTTCCCCCCAAGCTATCTCAAAAAAAAAAATCTCTGATTCGATATCTTTTGGAACTAAAAACTAATTCAATCACCCTCTGAGCCGTACTTGCGTGCCTGTGGGGACCCTCCCCATATTGCAAAGATAAAGGACAAAAAAGGTTATTTTTTCCATAACAAACTTGACTGCTAGAAATTCAATAGATTCATCAGTTTCTGAAAATCAGTGAAAAGACTGCATTTAAATGTTTTGTTTTGTTTTGTTTTGTTTAACACTGAAATGGTCAAGTTTTGAAGAGGTCTCACCAATACTATTCCCGAAGCAGTGTCTTCTAGAGGACAGTTTCTGACCATTTGTTCTTATCTGTCCAAGCATGGGTAGAGTAATGCGACATGTGGGTCATATAACGTTCTCTGTAAGCCAGTGAGAACATTAGTTAGAAAGAAACCAAGTTGCTTCTCGGTGGCATAATATTTATAAGCATTACCACCTTGGTCATCTCTAATTCATACCATGGTAAAACAAAAGGGGAAATGCAAAATTTTAAGCCTGTATTTAAATAGGACAGGGGGTCCTCGTTTCAAAAAGCAGCATTCCATCTCTTACCCCCTGCTTCTTTCTTCCATCTCAGAAAATCCCTAGCTTCAGTCACAGAATCAGAATCACTGAATCTGAGTCCTGGAAGAGCCATCAGAAGCCATAGAGTCAAACTCATACCTGAAGGAATCCCCACCATGGCATGTGTGATAATGGGCCGGCTCGAAGATTTTCAAGAAGGGGAAATCCCCCATTTCTTAGGGAGAGTCATTTCACTGTTGGACAGCTTTAATAGTGAAGAAGTTTGTCCACTCATTGCTCCTGGTTCTGCCCTCTGGGGCTAAAACGAACAGCACCTCTCCTGTGGTATGTTTGTGGAGTTGACGTTTTTGTACTCAAATTCAGAGCTTTGTGCTTATCTCCACTGAATTCAGCCCAGTGCTCCAGAATGTCAAGGTCCTTTTGGATCTAGTGTTTCAGCTATCCCTTCCACTTTGTGTCACCTGTGGATTGGTTAAGTGTGATAGGCATAGCTACAACACCAGTACGTCTTAAGTTCAGGTTCAGTTTGAATGAGGCACTTGTGAGTGATTGAACATTTAAGAGAGGAGGAGGTTTACTTTGCCCAAACACAACAAGGATATGCAACAAGGATATAGTGGCACTGAGTTCCAGCTTTAGTAGATGTGGCCTTCCTCTGCTTCTCTCCAGATATCTTATCAACCCACCTGCAGGATACTATGACCGATGTGGTCTTATGCAACTATTAAGTCCAAGAGGCCCAGAACCCACATGGCTGGGGCTTTGTATTGGCTCTATGCAAGGAAATTATGTTAGGGAAACTGAGGCTTATCGGGTTGCGTGATGGGGAAGTGGGAGTGGTGAGGAGAGGAAGGGGCACCAGGGAAGTTGCTAGGGAAGCTGGGGCTGAAGAAAGTTGCTTGGAGGTGTCGACCTGAAAGTTTGGTTAAAGGAGGCAAACAGGTTAGGTGATATATAATTTATATTGTTTACTCCCTTAAAGCTAGCAGCATGTATGAAGCCAGATGAAATCTGACTGTCTGAACAAATGAATAAGAAGGCTTAAATACATTTTTAGAACAGTGCCAACTCAGCAGGTCTGTGTTACTCAATTTTATGATCTCCATGTATGTTTAACCATGATACAAGAAAAGGACTTTTCTTATTAAATAGGTCGTAAATGCAGTAAGATAAGAGAGTCGACAAAGTGTCAATCGAAAATACAACCCAGGATCTCTGTATTTAATTTATCATTAACATGCCATAGCATAGTGTATGTCCATAAAATATTAAGATAAGAAAAAGTCACATTATTTAAGGTAGTGTCTCGGGTTAAGGGTCTCATCCTTAATGGCCATGGACAGGGAAAAGAATGCTCTTAAGCCAGCCCTGTCTGGGCTTGTTGACATAGGAAGAGGTATTCTCTGAGTTCACTCAGAGAACAAAGAAGCTGTTAGGACCAGGCTCTTCTGGTTGATTAGTTCAGGCTCTGGTCCTTATTGAAGTTATTAAATTGATATTAAATGATTATCAGAGGTTTTGTGTGCGTGTGCGCATGCGTGTGTATATGCATGTATATGTGTGTGTGTGTGTGTGTGTGTGTATGTGTATGTGTGTGTGTAGGAAGCGGTGGTCAAGAAAGCCAGGGCTATAAAAAGGAGGAAAATTCTTTATCAAAAGCTTTGCTATAGTGACAGCATTTAATGTGCCTCCTCTCATAGGCAGAAATAAAAAGTTTGAGTTCCAAGGAAATGTAGTCATGATCATTTAAGTCCAAGTAGTTACCAAAATTAAGGGAAGGGAGATAATGAAATATGATATTCAAAAAGGCAAATTATAAAGGTTTTCAACCAAGAAAAACTGCAAATCTGAATATAATCTTATACAGATTTGGACTTTCAAGCATTTCTGATAAGCTGACCAAATACATCAAAATGCAATCACTGGAATCAAGTGAAACATAGAAAAGCAAACATATTTGGACTAATAAAAGGAAATACATGATGATGAAGTCTTTATATTCTAATAAAGTGAAGGTTCTTTCTACCTCTATTGCGATGACAATGTTTTAAATGCTTTGGTTTTTAATATGTTTATGTTGTTTTCCTAATGTTGAACCATTCTTACATTGCTAGTATATATCCCATTTTGTCATAATGAATGATCTCTTAGATAAATAGCTGTAGTCTGACAAGATTTTGTTTAAATTTTTTGTTGGTATTCATTAATGTTATTGACCTATAGTTTTCCTTCTGTGTTTTATCTCTCCCTGGGTTAGGTATTTAAACAAGATTCATGTAGAGTGCTTTCTTTCTCAGTTTTTGAGAATAATTTGTCAAATATGGGCACTAATTTTGTTTTTTTACAAATTTGATAAGATTGTCTTGTAAATCCATCATAACCAGAAGTTTTTTCCTATGGTAGTTCCTTTTCAGCTAGATCTATTTTCTTTTCTGAGATAAGGTTAATACCACCATCTAGTCTTCTGATAGTTTGGGTATTTTATAATTTTGAAGATGTTCCTTTCTTTTGTGTTTTGTTTTGTTAGTCTATAACTGTGCATAATATTTTCTGATCATACCTTTTATTTCTTCTGGTTTTGCTGTGATTTCACCTTGCTCATTTGCTATTTTATTGATTTGATTTTTTTTGCCCTCTTTTTAATCAAATTAGTTGAAGGCTTATCAATTTTATTAGTCTCAAAGAAATAGCTTCCAGTTTTATTTGTCATTTCTATGGGTTTTTTCAATTTATCTATTTTCCCTCTAATTTTTAATATGCCCTCTTTTGTGCTAATTTTGTT
The DNA here is from genome assembly GCF_011100635.1 of Trichosurus vulpecula. NCBI lineage: Eukaryota > Metazoa > Chordata > Mammalia > Diprotodontia > Phalangeridae > Trichosurus > Trichosurus vulpecula. Next base: position 190,235,453 of record NC_050577.1, on the reverse strand, counting down.
TTTTTTGTTGTTGTCTTTCTAATTTTTTAATGGACAGCCATGTGGCACAGTGGATAAAGCATCAGGCCTAGAGTCAGGAAGACTCATCTTCATGAGTTCAAATTTGACCTCAGATGGTTACTTTGTGACCCTGGGCAAGTTACTTAACCCTATTTGCCTCAGTTTCCTCATCTGTAAAATGAACTAAAGAAGGAAATGAAAACCCTAAATAAGATCATGAAGAGTCAGACACAACTGAACAACAACAAAAATTTTAAATGCATGTTCAGTCCGTTAACTTTTTTTTTTAATTTGTTAATGTATGTCTGTAGGGTTATGTTTTTTCCCTACTGGGAAAAGGAGGACTGCTTTAGCTGTATCACAGTTACAGTTTTATTTCATCATAATCATTTTCTTTTACATATTTGCTAATTATTTCCGTGATCTTTTCTTTGACCCATTTAGAATTTTATTAAGTGTTCATTTGAGTCTGTATCTTTTGTTTATGGACCCTGAAACAACTACTATTTTTACTGTGTTATTGTTTGTAAAGACTGTAGAGGGGAGAAGAAACCCAGGGATGCAGGGATCCCAAACCAAAGTTCCCAGGGAGAGGCCGCTTGGAATGAATTCACGGATACAAGCATTCTTTGTCAAGGAGGCAAAGATTTATTACGCTTTTTCAGTGGGCAAGAGTTCTTAGGGAACCTGCAACCACAAAGAAGTACAGGGGAAATCTTTGTAGAGGGTTAAAAGGCAAAATATGTCAGTTTGGTGTTTGGGGGTGGGATTAGGGAGTGGTTTAGGGAGTGTTCAAGGAGTGGTTAGTTCTTAAAGGAACATGCACATTTAGTATCTACTGTGCAGGCATGTTACTCAGAATTTTCTAGGAAACAGCCCACAGTGGGGTTACTGGGGGTATGGTTTCTACTGTGAAACGTCACTAAGTTCACTGTCGGTGGGAGCTAAAGGGAATAGTTTCTCATCTAGTGTCTTGTTAGACAAAATACTATCTCTAAGAAACGTTAGAAAGGTCAGGGTATAGTAAATATGGTTATGACTCAGTGTACAGTCAGTTATCAGCATCCGGAAATCAATCTATAGTTGCACATAGCTGCTTATGAAGGAAGAAGCAGAGATAAGTTGGGGCAGGCTGTCCCTTAGCTAGAGAGAGACAGCCTGAGAGAGAATATGTTTTGAGAACTAGATGTGTTTATGAGAACTGGATGTGTTTTGGAATTGGGGTTCAGGCACAGGCATCCAAGTAGAGGCTGTTAGAATTTAGGGTCCAATCACAAGCACCTCATCAAAGACTATAGTAATTATTTTTGCCTTTTTTTTTTACATTTGTTGGCAATATCTGTGTCCTAATACATGGTCATTTTTTGTAAAAGTTCCATATGTACATATACACACATATTCTTTTGCAGTCCCACTTGGAAGACGCCATAAGCATTTTGTGCATAATACAATTTGTACAGCTCTGTATTTTCCCTTTTGTTTATCTTTTTGTTACCTAAAACTAAGAGAGCTATTGAGGTCTCCCATCACGATTGTATCACTATGTCTTCCTGTAGCTCAGTTAATGTTTCCTTTATGAATCTGAATGCGATAGTATTTTGAGCATATAAGTTTAATACTGACATTAGTTTGTTGTTTATGGTTTCAGCATAACGTAGTTTCCTTGTTTATTCCTTTTAGGTTTTTGAATGTTTGTTTTTGCTTTGTTAAATAACATGACTGCAACATCCGCATTTAAAAATTCAATTACGGCTTCCGGGCCTCCGTTTCGGGGGTTCCGAAGCCACCCCTCGGGGGCGCGGGAAGCGGACAGCACACTTATTGTGGCTTAATTAATAGTCATTTAGTTGATGACATTATCATGAAACTGGAAAAATTAAAACTTTACATTATGTAGGGACACCTATTTAATTGAACAGTGCTTTGAGAGGAAATTCAAAGTATCCTGGGAGTATTTGATCCACCAGATTAAAGTCTCTTTTGCTCCTGCTTGAATCTCCGTATGCCCTGCTCTGAGGACCCGACCCAGCTCCGCGCCTGGGGCGAGGTGGGGGGGGAGGGCACCTCTAGACATCGTCCGTGCCCTTCCTGTCCCTCTGGACGGAGCTATGGCCCATCCATCAGGCAGATGTTCCCTAAAACTCACCTGTGTGTCCCTCGGCTCACCTGTAAATGGCTCTGGAGCAGTAGCTCCAGGTTCCTGCGATTCTGCGACCTCCAGGGCGAGCCTCCGAGTACTAGGGGTGGGTGGGGGCACCTGACACGTCCTGGGGGTGGGCAGCGACTGGAGCATTAGACTGGAGCCATGGGAAAAAGACGCAAAGGACAAGGCCCATGATTATCCCATGGTGGATGTGTTCAAGACTGACAGTCGTCTTGTAGGTTCTGAAATTTCTGACAGTCTTGGGAAGCCTTCAGCTGCTGCTGCTACCAGTGGTTGATGACTAGAGACTCATGTATCAGAGAGTCAAGAAAGATCAAGCTTTGTTATTTGATGGAGCTCAGCACAGGGTGAAGGACATTGGAGCCTTTGACCTTGTGAGTTCAAGAGGCCGCTCCAGCATCTCCACCTTTCACAGTCTGCATTCCAGAGCTAATGTAGCATCAATGCCCTAAGGATCCCGGAGGGACATGCTGGACCAGGTCCAATGGAAACTGAGAGAAGGACTTATTCTACAGTCATGCTGCATCTGGTGGGACCAGTACTCTTTCAACTGAGATAAACTGAATCTCCCTCACCAGAGTCTGACGTGATAAAAGGGATAGTATGCCCCTAAGGTGATGGGTAAATGTTTATTTGTTCTTGCTATGGATTTGAAATGTATCTCCCTTTGTAAGAGTTAATTAATTTTGTGGTTAAATGGAATTGGAATGCTAGTTGCTGGCACATAACAATATGGAAGTCACATAGTAGGTGGGAACTCGAACTAAAGAAGAAGCTATGCTCCAACCCCTCAGTGTTCCTCTGCAACTGTGAGGCACAGATGGAGCAGTGTGGCTCTAGGAGAGCCAGAGCATCCTTCCTCTACATATAGCACTTTGTTTTGAATTCTTCTAGTGTTCTTACTATATAATATCGAATGGTATGCCTACCTTTGCATTTTACTCTCTACTAGACCGTAAGCTCCATGAGGGTAGGGGCTTAGGACTTCCCTAAACTTTTAATTTCTATTGTTGCTTAGCACATTGGCTCATACACAGATGCTTAATAAATGTTTATTGAAATTCAAAAAAATTTCAATTATGCATAGTAAATTTTTTTCATCCTGTTTTCTGTTGTAAGCAAGATTGTAGAGTTTTGTTTTCTCATCTAATGTCACTCTTTTTCGTTATTGTTTAACTTCTTCACATGTAAAGTTATGAGTTGGATTTCTATTGTGCTCTATATGTTTGTAATATTGTTTCCCCCCTCAACTTAATTTTTCCTCCTCACTACCGAAGCAAAGTCTTCCCCCTCCCCTCTCCCCTTTTCAATTTTTTCCTCCTGCACATCCACTCTCCTGCAGATTATCCTCTGAGACCCTTTACTGCTGACCTTTAATTTGACCCAGGCACATCACAAATTCCCTTCTGCCCCTCTCCTATCTTCATGTACCCTCCCACATTGTAATGTAGCACTAAAAAAAGTATTAATTCTCTTGTAGGCAGAGTGTCACAAGGTTCTGTCTATAATGTCCCAGGTCCACTTTTTCACTTATCTCTAACTGACTTTTACTTGTACCCCTATTTTCTGGTGTATATTTATTTTCTTATTTATTTAATATTTTTAGTTTTCAGCACTGATTTCCAAAGATTTTGAATTACACATTTTCTCCCCATTTCTACCCTCCCCCCACTCCAAGATGGCATATATTCTGATTGCCCCATTCCCCAGTCAGCCCTCCCTTCTGTCACGCCACTCCTACCCATCCCCTTTTCCCTTACTTTCTTGTAGGGCAAGATAGATTTCTATGCCCCATTGCCTGTATATCTTATTTCCCAGTTGCATGCAAAAACAAATTTTTTTTTGAACATCTGCTTTTAAAACTTTGAGTTCCAAATTCTCTCCCCTCTTCCCTCCCCACCCACCCTCCCTAAGAAGTCAAGCAATTCAACATAGGCTACACCTGTATCATTATGTAAAACTCTTCCACAATACTCATGTTGTGAAAGACTAAATTTTGCTCTTTCCCAACCCATCCCCCTTTATTGAATTTTCTCCCTTGATCCTGTCCCTTTTCAAGTGTTTGCTCTTAATTACCTCCTCCCCCTATCTGCCCTCCCTTCTATTGTCTCCCCTTTTTTATCCCCTTCCTCCTTCTTTCCTGTGGGGTAAGATACCCGGTTGAGTATGTATGTTATTCCCTCCTCAAGTCAAATCCGATGAGAGCAAGATTCACTCATTCCCCCTCACCTGACTTCTCTTCCCTTCCAATGAACTGCTTTTTCTTGCCACTTTTATGTGAGATAATTTACCCCATTCTATCTTTCTCTTTCTCCCTCCCTCAATATATTCCTCTCTCATCCCTTAATTGGATTTTATTTTTTTAGATATCATCCCTTCATATTCAACTCACCCTGTGCCCTCTGTCTATATATATATATATATATATGTATATATATATACATACATATGTATATGTATATATATACATATATATGTGTATATATATATATATATATATATATATATATATATATATATATATATATATAATCTTTCCATGTAGGAATGTAAGCAAAACATTTCAACTTTAGTAAGTCTCTTATGATTTCTCTTTCTTGTTTACCTTTTCATGCTTCTCTTGATTCTTGTGTTTGAAAGTCAAATTTTCTATTCAGCTCTGGTCTTTTCAATGAGAAAGCTTGAAAGTCCTCTATTTCATTGAAAGTCTATATTTTGCCTTGAAGCATGATACTCAGTTTTGCTGGGTAGGTGATTCTTGGTTTTAATCCTAGCTCCATTGACCTCCAGAATATCATATTCCAAGCCCTTTGATCCCTTAATGTAGAAGCTGCTAGATCTTGTGTTATCCTGATTGTGTTTCCACAATCCTCAAATTGTTTCTTTCTGGCTCCTTGCAGGCTTTGCACTCCAGCTCTAATCCACCACTTAATTCCTCCCACCAGGTGGGCCTAGGGCCAGAAGCAACTGTAGCTGCAGTTCTGTCCTCAGAGCTGCACCACCTCAGCTGTCCCTGGGGTGGTAGCCAACTGCGAACTCCTTTCACTCTGTCCCAGCAGCTTTTCCCACTAACCTTCTCTGTTGTCTTTGGTGTTTGTGGGTGGAGAAGTCTGGCAACTGCCACAGCTCACTGATTCAGGGCACCATGCCTGTTCCGCCTGGCTCCCAGTGTAGTTGGTCCTGGCACTGCCCATGTTGGGCTCTGCTCCGCTCCACTCCCAGCTCCAGGTGATAGACCCTTCCCAGTGACCATCCAGGCTGTCCTGGGCTGGAGCCCTGCTTTCCTTTGCTATTTCGTGGGTTCTGCCGATCTAGAATTTGTTCAGAGTCGTTTTTTATAGGTGTTTGGAGGGACCTGGTGGGGGGGCGGGGCTTAAGCAAGTCCCTGCTTTGCAGCCGCCATCTTGGCTCCTCTGGTATACATTTAGAAAGAAATTTCTTACTGGTCTCTCTGATGTCACTGTTGCTGCTGCTGTCCTTGGCTGTTGCTCTTTCACTCCTCTGCACTTCTGTTGTCTGAAGTGTTCAGGAAGCAAATAATTTTTTTATGTCTGTTTTTCTTGTCAGGAATGTTTCAAATACCTATTATTGAATGTCTATCTTTTTTCATTTATGGTTAAGCTCAGATTCACAGAGAAGGTCATCCTGGGCTGCATCCTGGGCTCCATTGCTCTTTAGAACACACCATTCCATTCCCTCCTGTGTTTTCTGGTGAGTGTAGAATAGTTTTGTGTTATTCAAATTTCCTTTCCCTTGTATTTGAAGGTCTTTCTCCTGATTACTTAGAGAACTTGTTTCTGAATTGAATTGTTATATTTAACCATTATGTAACTTGGATTTTGTTTTTTCCTAGAAGCAATCTATGAATTCTTTCAGTTGGTATTTCATTTTATGTTCAGAAGTTCTGGGAGGTTCTCTTAGATTATTTCCTGCATTATGACTTTAAGATTTCTCCTGCGAGACTCATGATCTTTAGGGTGTTTCTGTGCATCCTGTTTTTGAGATAAGTATATTTTGTTTGAGTAGCGAGTATATTTTCTTCTAAAGTTATCAGGATTTTGGTTTTCACCTTTTGTCTTCTGGATTATCCTTTAATTCCGTGTGTTGACATTCCCAATCTATTGTTCCATCTTTTCTTTGGTAACATTCACCACCACAGAGTCCAGCTTTTCCATTCTATTTGTGCTGTGCAGTACAAATTTGGAATTCTCATGTCTCTTTTAAACTGCTCAGGAATAGTGTACAGTGGTTTCATATTTTTCTCAAACTTCACAGGATCCTCTTGTCTCATCAAGTGTTTCTTTTGTTTTGCAGTATTTAGTCAGAGGTTCCTGAACTAATTTATTTGATCTGGAGACCTTATTTCCTTCAGCTGCATTTTCCCTGTTGATTCATTTGCTTATGACCAAGGTCTTTGTTCTCTTCTTCCTAAGACCTTAGATCCCCTACCCCTTATTTTTCCTTATTCAATTTCTGACTCACTCCCCTCTGATGTTAGCTCCCTGGGAGCTGGATCTCAAAAGCATCTCAGCTTCCTTCTAAGCTGGGCAATTTATGGTTCATCAGCCCAGGTCTCTGACCCCAAGTGACTTTTTGGGGACACAAGTGTCCCCAGCTGAATGCTGCATTCTTTCCCTCAGCCTTAGTGGAGTGCCCCACAAACCACTACACATGCTGGGCTATCCTGTTACCTGTTCCTCACTGGCCTAGCAGTTCTCAGCACTGCTGCACTGCAACCAGTCAGGGGTGACTTGTCATTTGGGTCTGGGTCTCTGAGGCTCTGGGAGTGGGCTTGGGGGATGGAGTTGAGCTCTATTTAAACCCAGACATGTTTCCCAACCGTTTTCCTCAGTTTCTCTGCTCTCCTACAGAGATTTTTTTGTAGTACAGATGGCAGTGATACTGATGGAGGCCCCAGCAAGCTTTTGCGGCTTGGAGAGCTGCCACAGCACTTGGCTGATTGTGACAACTAGAGCAAACTTCCACAGCTTGGAGACAGGATCTTCATGACATCGAAAGAGGGAGGATCAGGGTGTGGGCTTGGGTTTGGTTCCAGGCCCACGTGTCGGGGATTTAGGTGGGCTCGTGCATGTTGTGCGGTGGGGCAGAGGGTACTGAGGGAGCTGAATAGGTTCAGTTCATGATTTTTGGATTCCAGGTGTCCATGGAGACAGCTTATGTTGCTTTGTCTTTAGTATATCATTTCTGTTTTGGAGATGTTTGAGAGGCCATGGGGATCAGAGAAAATGTCTAGGCCTCATCATCTTATTTGTTACATGGGCCAGAGGTTCAGAGCTAAGGATTTAATTTCTTTAACTTCCTAGTAAGGATGTTTCACATATATTGTATAGTGAATATAATAATCATTACTGGTATAACTGCAAGGTATATGAATTCAGAATATAAAATGGAAACCACAATAATCTACATAGACAATCTATATAGTATGTACTATAAAGACAAAAAAAGACTCCCTTTTTATACTATCAGAAGTGGTTATATACCAGGCTAGAAGGCTACTATCTACAGAAAATAAACATTAAGTCACACTGAGCTATTATAAAATTTCAGAATTGTTCTAAGACCAGTGTGAAATTCCTGAAATATAAAACTTTTTCATTTTCTTACATTTTCATTTTTTCCCTAATAACGTGTAATAATTCTTCTTAAAATACTCACCCACATTTCCCATTTCCCCCAATCTTAACCAGAATTGGCACCCACAACCTAAGTTCTAAATTGTTTGCTCTTTTCTCTGCTTACATTAACTAGTTAACTGTATTTATACATTAACTGAATAATAAAGACAAGGTTTATTTTCATAGAACATTTATTTCTTTCATAAGACAAATTTTTTTTTTGTCATTGAGAAGTCATCTCAATTAATACATATGTATAGTCCTCCCCAGACATCCTGCTTCATAGTAGGGAAATGAAGCTGTGATCCATTTTACTACAAGTAAAATGTTACAAATTATTTACAAGGAAAGTTAAAAAACAAACAAAACCAGAAGTAAAAACACAAAAAACACTGCATGAAATGCATTGGTTTCTGACAAATATCTATTCCGGTGGCTCACCAAACCCACTTAAGAAAAAGATTTCAAAAATGAAAGTATAGACACTAAAATCCTGTCTATCTCATGCCTCCAAAGAAAAAAGGAAACAGTGGTGGTGATAGATATAGTAGAGATGTGAAGGGACACTGCTACAGAAGCTTACCAGTCTACTCTGAATGAAACATCTTTTTCTTCTGTGCAGCGAATTCTGACCAAAGCTAAATAACATTAAGACAATCCAAGGATTGTCTTAGCACTGAAGTCAGGAAATGCTCTGACAGAGTAAAACTCTGCACTCAGGTCCAATGTATAAGAACTTGGAATTCCTCTATGAACCATGTTTTCTAATATGAATTTGTGAGATTAAAACCTCCCCTGGCATCAAAATCTGTCACAGTAGCCCCTCCATCTCTTTCATGAAGGCTTCATACACATCATCCTTGGTTTGTACTGAAACAGGAGCAGAAGGGCCAGATTTAGGGACTGCTTTGGCAAGGGGTAAAGAAGAATCTTCTTCTGACTTTCTTTGGGGAGCCGCAGCAGCTCCTTTGTTTTCTCGTCGAACCCTCAGTGCAGTGGGCACAAATCTGGTAATTTCTGCCTTGGGATTGGTGATTTGTGGCTTGGCACTGATGGTTGCTGTGGCTTTCTTCTCGATAGTGGCTGCACTGGTGTCATCCACTTTGGGTCTCTGGATCAAATTAGGTGGGGCACTTAAAACCCCTGGATTCGGCAAAGGAGCTGGTGGAAAAAGCCCAGGTGGAGCAGGTCCAAGTGGAGGCACCAAAGGCGGGCGCATCATACCAGGACGAGGTGGAGGGATGCCTATTATGAAGAAAACATGCAAAATGAGAACACCACGAATTACCTAAATAAGCTTTTTGCAAAAAAGTGACAGAACTTATAGGGCAGATATCATGGAAAGAAAGTCTGTTTTTACCTCCCCACTTAGCCTTCCACTGTTTGACAACTGGGTGATTACAAACTTGTTACCTCATCTGAATTTGGCCTTCATGATACTGCAGGGGCAGCTAGGTGGCACAGCGGAGAGTGTGCTGGCCCTGGAGCCAGGAAGACTCATCTTCCTGAGTTCAAATCTAGCCTCAGACACTTACTAGCTGTGTGACCCTGGGCAAGTCACTTAATCCTGTTTGCCTCAGTTTTCTCATCTGTAAAATGAGACGGAGAATGAAATGGCAAACCACTCCGGTATCTGTGCCAAGAAAATCTCAAATGGGGTCTCAAAGAGCTGGGCATGACTGAAATGACTGAACAACAACGACAAATACTATTCAGAAATCTTTCTATCATTCTGTTACTGGCTATCACATAGTCCCCACAAAGACCATTCCAAACCTTTTATACTTTCTCAAGCCCAAAACACTAGCTCCATGCTCAGTCAACTTTCAGTACTGTCCTCTATTCCTCACGCTGGAAAAAAAAAATCAAAGCCTCTCCTAAACAATACCTCAAAATGCTTTTTATGTCATCCTCTTTCTCTCATTTGATTTAGTCTGAGGAAAAGATAATCCTGCTTTGTGCAGAGGAACTAACACTAAATTAGGAGTCCAAAGACTTGGTTTGAATTAGGGATTTGCCACTTAACTAGCGGTGTGACTTAGGGTTAAATCATTTAAGCTGTCTGGACTCATTTTCCTCATTTGAAAAATAGAGATAATCCTTCTAGTGTTTCAGTAACAGGAGCTGTGAAGATCAAATGAGATAATTTATGCAAAAAGACTTGGCAAACCTTAAACTACAACATGATTTATTAAACTACAACATAATTATCAATTATAATTTTTAAAATAAGGCACTGGATTAGAGGTCCCATTCTAAATCTATGATGTTTGCAAAGATTAACCCTTCTGTTTGAGTCTTTAATCCTATCCCCTTCCATTACCTTGGGAAGCTTGCCCTTTCAAACATGCCCTCTCATCTCCAATCCTTCCTTATTTATTGTTCTACTGCTTACAACATGACCAGGCCTCCCAGATCTTAACTACAAAAACGTCATTTGACCTGCCTTTAATATGTTTATTGATGATCTCAGGCTGTCTTTTATCTCTCCTCTTTTTTCACTGATAAACCCCCCCGTAAAAGGAGCTTTGACACTATCCATACTTCCTTTTCTCTTAGACACTCTCTTCCCTGGCTTCCCGATACAATAGTCTCCTAGTCTTCTTCCTATCCCACCACTCCAGTCACCTTAACATCACCTATTTCATGCCCCTTAAGCATGATTGTTCTCCAAAAGATCTCTATTCTCTTCTCTTCTCCCCCTTCTCTGACTTCTCTCCGTTGGTGATTTCATCTGCTCTCACAGGTTCAATTATTACTTCTTTGCAACTGACTTCCCAAATCTATATATTAAAACTTAATCTCCCTCTTAGACTCTAGCTCTCCACTATTAACTACCTATTCAATATCTCTATATGATATAAACATTTTTTTGGCATCACAAACTCATCAAGTCCAAAATGGAACTAATTAGCTTTTCCTCTAAATCTCTTTCCCAAACTTCTTTTTTAAATTTTTTTCTCAATTACATGTAAATGTTTAACATGCAGTTAAATTTTTTTTTGAGTTTCAAATTTTCTTCCTCCCTCCTTGAAAAGGCAAACAATTTGATATAGATAATACATGTGCAGTTATGCAAAACATTTCCATACTAGTCATATTGCAAAAGAAAACACAGACCAAAAAACCAATAATAAAGTAAAAAATATATGCTTCAATCGAAGCATTTAGACTCCATCAGTTCTTTCTTAGGAGGTGGATAGCATTTTTCATCCTTAGTCTTCAAGAATAGTTTTGGATCACTGTACTGTTAAAAATAAGTCATTCACAGTTGATCATTGTACAATATTGCTGCTATTATGTACAATGTTGTCCTGGTTCTGCTCATTTCACTCTGTATTAGTTCATGTGAGTCTTTCCAGGTTTTTCTGAAAGTATCTTGCTCATCATTTCTTTTTTTGGAGGGAGGAGGTGAGGTAATCAGAGTTAAGTGACTTGCTCAAGGTCACACAACTAGTAAGTGTCAAGTGTCTGAGGTTGCTCATCATTTCTTACAGCACAATAGTATTCCATCACAATCATATACCACAACTTGTTTAGTCATTCCTCAACTGATGGGCATCCGCTCAATTTCTGATTCTTGGCCACCACAAAAAGAGCTGCTATAAATATTGTTGTACATATATATCTCCTTTTCCTTTTATCACTTTGGGGTATAGACCTCATAGTGATATTACTGGGTCAAAGGGTGTGCACAGTTTTAAAGTCCTTATGAAGGAGTTCCATATTGCTCTCCAGAAGGGTTGGATCAGTTCACAACTCCACCAACAGTGCATTACAGTCCCTATTTTTCCACATCCCCTCCAGCATTTGTAATTTTCCTTTTCTGTCATATTAGCCAATCTGATAGCTGTGAGTTGGTACCTCAGAATTTTAATCTGCATTTCTCTAATCAACAGTGATTTAGAGCATTTTTTCATGTGACTATAGATAGCTTTGCTCTCTTCTGAAAACTGCCTGTTCATATCCTTCGACCATTTACTAATTGAGGAATGACTGATATTCTTATAAATTTAACTCAGCTCTTTATATACATGAAAAATATGACCTTTATTAGAGAACTTTAAAAAATATTTACCCCCAGTTTCCTGCTTCCCTTCTAATCTTGGTTTTGTTTGTGCAAAACCTTTTTAATTTGATATAATCAAAGCTATCTGTTTTACATCCTGTAATGTGCTCCCGCTCTTGTTTGGTCATAAATTCTTCCCACATCCATAAATCTGACAGGAAAAATATTTCACGCTTCCCTAATTTGCTTACCTTTCACACGTAAATCATACACCCATTTTGACCTTATCTTTGTATACGTGGTGTAAGCCCCCAATTTCTTTTGAGGGAACCCCTACTTAGTCATCCTGCTGCTTCCATCTCCTTCACTTCTATAATTCTATATTCAACAATACCTTTTGCAACTGCCCCCTTTCCACCTGTGACCACTGCCTCAGTTCAAGCCCTCAATACACCACTTAGATTATTGCAGTGCTACTTAATTGGTCTCCCTGTTTCCTCCTCTCCAACCCATTCTCCACACAGCTGCCAAAATAACCTTCCTCAGGCACGAGTCTGATATTGACATTTCTCTGTTCTATGTACAACACTCAGTGTTTTCCCACTGTCTTTCTTTATAAGATACAATCTTCTTACCTTGGGATTTAGAATTCCCCACAATCTGGCTCTAATCTATATTGTCCTAGACTTATCTCCTATTACTCTCCATCATGGACTGTTTCTAACCAAACTGGCTTAATAGCTTTTGTCCAAATCAGATGAGCCATATCATTTCCCTCTGTGTAGTTTCAGAGACCATCTCTTCTGTCCTGAATGTACTTTTCTTTCCTCTACTTCTCAAGTTCCAGTTAGATGTCAATTCCTAGATGTCCAATTGCTTTTCTGAATCTTCCCCTTACCCTGGCAAATCTCTTTCTCAAATTAACACAAATTCACTGATTTCTGTTATTCTATATCTATTCTCGTAATTTAAACTCCTAGGTGGCTGGGTTTTTTGTTTTTGGTGTATGTCTAGTACATGCTAGGAGCTTGTGCTTTATTGGCGTGGCCTTTTTAAAATAGCTCAGGGGTATCTCTATTATTTTATAATATATATTTATTTTAATAGAAATGAAGTGGAAGCCCAAATAATGGACGAATTTTAACTATAAGGTGAAACTGGCAATTACTCTCTTTTTCAAGTAAAAACTGATAGTCATAGATTCTCGTTTGCTTAAATGTATCAGTTCCATTGTTTAGACTAGATACTGTTGAGGCCAAGTTTAAAAGCTTCATTCCCATATCCAAAGGACACAATCTCATTCAAAGGGCTTAGTTTACCTCCCTAACCTTGGCTAGGATGCATGCAGCAAAAGGACAAAGAGTATAATTTAACAGAATCTGACATCATTATTAGAGAAATAGCATATGCTCTATTAACAGTTCACCAGTATGTTTTCCCATATACTAAGGACAAGCAGAATTATATCTGAATACGAAGTAGTCATATTTACAAAATTTTCTGAATACTTCATTAAAAAGGCTCTCGGTTTCTTAATTTAGATTATATCTGATGGCTTGTGTAGTATACAAGGAATCTGGTATTCTTAAAAATAAAAATATCATTAGAAAGTCTATTTTATGATTAGCAAGCACTTGGAATCAGAGCACAGAAGAGTTTTGAGAAAGGAAAGGAAAAACAGAGGTAGCAAGAGTGGTAGTCAAAACCTGTAACTCTAGCAAATTCTAAATAGCTAGCTGGTTGAGCTACCTTAAATCTTTTTTTTTGAAGGGGGAAGGCAGGGCAATTGGGGTTAAGTGACTTGCCCAAGGTCACACAGCTAGTAAGTGTGTCAAGTGTCTGAGGCTGGATTTGAACTCAGGTCCTCCTGACTCCAGGGCCGGTGCTCTACTCACTGCACCACCTAGCCCCGAGCTACCTTCAATCTTGAAACATTCCAATGTGGTACTTTAATTTGACAAATGACTTAGATACATTGAGGAGCTGCGGAAAAGGCACCATGCAAATTGAGGCAGAATTTTTCTTAGATCCAAATTCTATAAAACTTTTACCCTCTGTCTAACACAAAATGTATATACCCTATAACGTCCTTCTTTACCCATGTAACATTGAGGAAAAATGATTAAATGGCCCCCTAACTTGTTATACTCCAACGTAATCCTTTACCTGGAGGTGCTGGGGGAGGTAGCCTCGGTGGTGGTCCTCGTGGAGGAGGACCAGGAGGAAGACCAGGAGGTGGGCCTGGTGGTGGACCAGGAGGCCTGCCTGGTGGAGGACCAGGAGGTAAAAGCCGGGGTAAAGGCCCCCGAAGCCCTGGCATTCCAGGTGGTCTTAAGAATGGAGGAGCTCCTGTAAAAGGAAAAATTAATGAAATAAACGTAAATTTGCTTACAAATGAAATGTCAGCACAAAGATAAACTATAACTTTAACTTAAGAGTTCTCTTGGAAAATTAACTGAAATTTGCACATGAATAGTTATCTGACAAACTTGTCATTCTTAATTCTATAATTTTAAGATTTAGCATTGAAATAATGCTTGCTGGTTGTGGGTAATAACTCAGATAAAGTAGATAATTACAGTGCAAAGAGAACAGTGAAGCACATGAAACAATGAGGCACAGCTACGGACCCCTGGGAACCAGAACATCAAATAAACTTTTCTGCCAATCACAGATGGTTTGGGTTAATAATTTAAGAAGCAGAATCAGAAATAACAGGTTCTATAAATTATTAGCTGGAGCTGTAAATAACTTTATATATTTGTTCATAAGACATTGTTCATTATCTGTTTTTAGAACAGAATGGACTACACTAAGATTGAATTTCACCACAAATCCACTAAATGTATGAAAACCAGAATTTTCCATAATCAAGGGTTTAAATGCCCTCAAATGCCTCCTACAAGAGCAATACCTAGAGCCCTTGAGGCACCTGTGAGTTGGGCATAAAACTGATTCTGACAAATACTTGAAGCTCTCACTGATATGATTAGAGGAAATGAAGCAACTAAAGACGAAAGTTTTAAAGAAAAATGGGCAACTGTGAAAGTATATAATGTTAGAAATGAACACTTCAAGTCTGGACTCCATGATGCACAGACAGCTCTTGTTTACCCTGTAACTGATTCCATGGGTAAAAGACCTGGATATCAAATATGTTTACCTGGAGGTGGACCAGGAGGAAGGCCAGTGGGTGGCCCAGGTGGTCGTAATGGTGGAGCAGGCGGTGGTCCAAGAGGGGGTGGTCCTGGCATGGGAGGTGCCTGTATTTGAGCAGGAGGAACAGACTGTGGAGGTGGTTGCTGTTGTTGGGAAGCAGGAGATGATGATGCCCCATCCGGAAGAGACTCTTCTTTGTGCTGCTGCTGTGTTGTATCCTCTGACTCAGAGTCATCAGAATCCTCCTCATCATCATCCTCTGAAAATTCCTCCACCTCTCGCCCCTCTTCAGGAATTTCCTGACCTGAGAAAAATATACAAATAGAAAGATAGTGGTGGTGGTGGATAGTTGGGAGAACAGTTAACTTACTTTGTATATGCAGCACCACAGAAAATAGTGCAATAAATATCAGAAACAATGAGGGAAAGTTGAAAAAATATGGGGGTCTTGGAGTCAGGGAGAGACCAGGGTTCATATTTAACAAGCTGGGTGACTATGGGCAACTAAATTAACACCTCAGAACCTTGGGTTCTTCAACTATAAATAGGGCTAATACTATGGTTCTGACTTTACAGGGTTTTTACGAGGATCAAATGAAATATGTAGTTTGTAACCATGTTATATAAATGTCAATTGTTATTATTATGTGTTTTCTGAAAACCGATGATGATAAAAACAGGAAACATGATCAAATAATCATCATTAATGAAAGGTTTAGAAAAAAATGGGTCTACTGGTCTTTACCTGCCATTCTAAGCATCATAGCTTGAAGAGGTGTTAATTCCTTCATGTTTTTCTTTTTCTTCCGTGCTTTTCCAGGAACATCAGCAAATCGTACACTGAGACCTAAAAAAAGAGGAGAAAAACTAAAGTTTAAGCTGTATATCATGTTTCATGATTGCTATGTCTTCATTTTTTACTTCAGCTGAAGCACAGGTTTTGCTTTAATGCCACCCCCCTTCTCCCTTTAAAGTCTGAGTGGATCTTTCTGTTTTAAGTATGTTTCTTTAAGTGTGGTTCTGCTATCCTCTTCTGCTTTTTTGAGGGTAGGTACATCCCACTCACAGTTAGATGATGATTAATTGTGTGTTTCCTTCCATCCTGTCTCTTATACCTTTCCTCCTCCTGTTTTCTAAAATTTAAAGAATATTTTGCTTAGGACTAATCCCTCCCTTTGCCTACCCTCTTTCTTTTCCTCTTCCCTACCATTGTTTCCTTACTGAATCAAACGCATTTCTATGTCCAACAGTGTACACGTGTGTATATTCACTCCTTTAACCAGTTCAGATGAATGAGATTCAAAGGCTGCTTATTCCCCTTCTCTTGTCTGTATAGATTTCTACTTGTGCACCCAACTATGGGAGATAATTTTACTAATTCTTCCTCTACTTTTCCTTCTCCCACCCAAGTATATTCCTCTACCTTTCCTTTCCATTCTTCTTTTAAGGTCATCAAAAACCTAATAGATCTACTCCAAGGCCCTCTGTATAATTTAACCCCCCCTCTATGACCCCTGATGATGATAGAGTTCTCGGAGGCTATTTGTATCACCTCTCTATACTAAAAATAAAGCTTATCTTTAAGGATAAGTGCTTAAGCTTGTCTACTTTTTAATGCTTCTTTTATCTTCTGTGTTTGCATTTCAAATTTTCTACTCAGCTGTGATCTTTTTATCAGTAATCCTTGGCAAGCCTTTATTTCACCAAAGAGTCATTTTTTCCCCCTGTAGTTTCACTAGGTAAAATTAATTCTTATATGTAAGTCTTGATCTTTTGTGTCTTCTGGAATAGTGCTCTGCTTAGCTTAGTGGTGGCTGTTAAATCTTGTGTGAGTCTGACTGTGCTTCCCTGGTATTTGAATTATTTCTCTTTGGTTGTTTTTGGTATCTATTTTTCGACCTGGAAGCTCTAAGATTTTGACTATCTTCCTGGAAGTTTTCTTTTGGGGGTTTCTTTCAGGGGGATATTGGTAGATTCTTTCTATTTCTACATTAAACTTTCTACACTGCATATGGACAGTTTTCTTTCTTAATTTCTTGGAGCATAATGTTTAGGCTTTTTTCTCATTCGTGGCTTTCAAGTAGTCTATTCTTAAATTATCTCTCCTCGATCTGTTTTCCAGTATTGTTTTTGTTACGAGGTACCTTAATTTTTTTTCTATTTTTTCAGTCTTTTGATTTTGTTTTTATACTCTAGCTTCTATTTGATCCATTCTAATTTTCAGGGAATTTGTTGCTTAGGTAAAGATTTACACCTTGCTATCAATTGTGTTTTCAAATCTTTCTTCTATAGCTCTTATTTCTTTTCTTAATTTTTCATCTAGCATTCTCATTTAGTTTTAAAAATCACTTTTTGGCTTTTTGTTAACTCTTCTACATCTCTTCTAGGAATTCTGGTTGGACTTTTACTTAAGCTGAGGTCTTGCCTATAGATGTTTTGGAGTTATTTTCTTTTTCTGGGTTTGTGTTTTGGGTATTCTGGTCAACATACCTGATTCTCTATTGTGCCATTCTTTTTTTTGCTCACTTATTATTACAATCTACTTCTTGCCTTTGGACTTTACATTAGGGCTGTACTTTCTTTTGGGTGGGGAGGTTTTGCCTTCTTGGGTCTTTCTGCTGCTTCTTTAGGGTACAATATGCGGTGTTATTCCAGGATCTCAGGAACAGTTCAGGCTCGAGAACTGCAAGCTTTCACTGTTCTCAAAGTGGTGAAGTAAGATCTTATCACTGCCCTCTTGGTCTGAACTCAGCAAGTTCCTGACTCAGTTTTGGATGTGAGCAAAAATACTGAAGGCCTGTAACTAGTTGGATGTTTCAGCAGACTGCTGATGGACTCAAATATTGTAAGCCAGCTGGGAAGCTCTGAAGGCTCTGAACAACAGAACTGTAGGCTCTCATCTGACAGGGGACTGCTACCCTAGTTAATTCCACTGCAGGCTTCAGACTAGGAGATGCTGGAGTTGATATCCTGCTTTGCTCACAGGGTCAGAGATACTTAGCTGCTATTTGCTTCTAAACTTTTCCCTTGATACAAAACTAAGGGCCAATAACTGCTCTTTACCCTAGAATGCCACTTCTAGGCATAAGAGAGAACTAGCTGCACACCCATGTATGCACATACATGTTTAACACACCACGCCCTCCCCCATGTTTCTTTGCTCTTTGAAGTCACCATAAATCTTGTCAGGATACAAAAGCCCATGGATCTTCAAATCTGGAAATGTAACTGAATTTTTTCATCAATGCAAAGCTTGGAGTGCTAAAATTCACGCAGTTATTCTTCTTTTGTACCTAATTTTAACTAGGGTACTACATTACCCTATGCTATTCAATTTCCCCAAATATAGATATTATTTCATTATAAAGCAAACTATATGCAGACTTTCTTAACTTAGAGATTTTTCCAAAGCACCTTTAGTTTTGCACACACCTGACTTTTTGTCCTCATTGTTCTCTCTCTCTTCATCATCACGATGCATGAACTCCTCTCCTTCACTGTCAGCATCTGACCTGTCTGTATCACTGTCATCACTGCTGTCATCATGTTTATCTTGATCCATGTCTTCAGGATAACCTTCATCTTCACTGGTGCTGGAAGCATCATCATCATGACCTCGATGAGCTGAAAAAGAAGGGAAGGATAGAACAAGTAAGTTTTCTTCAATTTACTAAATAAGAATATAGAGAAATATACCATTATTTAGGATACAATACAACCTATGTAATTAGTTTGTTAAAATACTTCTATCAAGTGGTCTGCTCCTCATTCACATAGACATCATGATAATCTCATTCCCAATTAGTTTTAAATAAAATCTTGGAAGATTTTTAGGATTTAAATAGCAGCAATTCACAAGACACTAAAGTCTATTGAAAATATGGCACTAGATGGAATCCAGAACAATAATTAGTAATAAATCAATGAAAGTATGTCTTTTCCAACGAAGGAGGGCAGCTTATGGGACCTCTCTCCACATCTTGTCCCCCACTTTCCATTCCTGCACCCCCATCACATTCAACGCATCACTAACCCTCTTCTCACACGTCCTGTGCTCTGCCTGCCCCTTCTACTGTGCTCTCCATCATTAACAAAGTGCTTTTCATTTTAAACTATTTCTTCTCTTGCTCCTTCCATCTTCTGGTATTCATGGAAACCTGGCTCCTCCCAGAAAGTGCTGCATCTCTGGTCCTCTTTTTCTAGTATTTGCTGCACGTTTTTCCCAACCCTGATCCACTGTTTCTAGGAGTTGGTCCTTGCTCCTCATTTCCACTTACAAACTCTCTGCTGCCCTCACTCAGCAATCTCATTCTTTGAGGTTCACTCTATCTAAATATATCACCAAACCTGATAAGGGTGGCAGGTTATCTACTGGCCTTCAGGTCATTCTCTCTCATTTATCAAGGAATTCTGCACCTAGATTATATTCTCTTTTGTCCTACTTCTTGCTTTTATTCCAGGAAACTTCAACATGTGTTGAAACACTCTGGCCTCTCTAATCCTCAATCTAAACTCCCATGACCTATTTCTTTCCTGCATCACAGTCACAGAGATGGTCCCATCCTTTATCTTTCTGTCATCCACAAGTATTCCACATCTGTGATTAAGAATGCTGAAATTCCTTAATATAACTATGACCTCCTAGCTATCATTCCATGTCTTCTTATATTCTCATTCCTCAAAAACCTGTTCGCCTGCACATCCAGTACATTCATCCCTCAGTACTCTTCCAGGTCATTAGCCCTGATCTGGATTCCTCCCTTCCCAATCTTCTCTATTCTCAACTTCCTTCTCCTCATTCTATTGCTACTAATGCCTCGCCAAAACAGAAACACAAATTACTCCCATCATCTACCTTATTGACTCCTACTCACCCGCTAGAGGAAGTCATGAAATCATGCTGAAGAGATGCACTAGAAATTTAGGTTATCTAGCCTCAATTGTACTCTCACTACAGCAAGACAATAATTTATTTTTTCTTAACTGATTCCCTACCACACCACCCAAAGGTGCTATTTTAAATCTTCTCAAAATTTGAACCCAATTATCTTCCCTATCTTCTTAGGAGATCTCATTTTGGGGAAAAAATAAGAGGTCATTCACTTTTAGTTTCCTCTTTTCCCTTTTGCTATATCTTGAAACCCCTTGCTACTATCCCCCCAATCAAGTGCTTCAAAACAACTGAATTAATTCTCAGGAACAAGCAAAAACCTTCAGAGACTTAGCAAGTGGAAGAGTATCGTTTCTAAGTCCTCTACAGTGTGGTGTAGACTTCTTAAAATTGGGGGGAAAAGACTAGTTCTTTGAAAGCTACTAATTGTTGCTATGACAAAGCACCTGTCATGAATGAGCAAGACACTACGAAGACTGGAGTACTGACAACTGGTAAAGCATCACTTTTACTGAAATTCACTCTTTCATTCAATGTTATATCAAAACCATTGTCAGAAGTTCCAGTGAGCCTGTAAGATCTCTGTATCTTCACCAGAGAGTAGGCACTGTGGACAGAATGCTGGGTTCACAGTCAGAAAGATCTGAGTTCAAATTCTAACTTATGACACTTATAAGCACAGTGACCCTGGACAAGTCAGGGTCTTGAGACCTTCTCAGTGACTCTTTAGTCTGAATTTCTTCATTTGTAAAATTAATGTTGGACTAAAAGTCATCTAAGATTCCTTCGAGCTCTATATCTATGATTCCACAATCAGACTGTAAAATATCCAAGAAACAAAAAGTTTGAGACTCTTTTTTTTACTTCTGGTAGGCCTGAAAGTCTTTCCCCCATTGAGGCAATGATGAACTCTGATAAATATACTACAAAGCAGAATTGTTATGGAATTAAAGAAATCTCCAAATTTAGAAATCATGAAAGATTAAGAAATTTGTCCAAGAGAAGGAGATAAACAATGCTTCAATGGCCTGGGAAATCCCCTGATTTAACCCCGAGAGAAAACCTATCAACTATAATCAAGTCTAAACTTTAAAAACTGGATTGTTCATCAAAGGTAAACTTAATATCCAATGTGATGTGTGGTTTCATAATAAAAAATTAAAGAATGTGTTGAAATCTACTGACCTCAAGGCCAAATCATGTAAAACAAACTGACTGTAGCAAAAGGAGGACAGGCTGCATATTTTTTACAGATGTAAAATGTTGTAAAGATTATTATCAGTAAGTTTTTTTACTTTACTTTTTCCCAAGTAATGGTCTTTTCTCAGTCCTCATCCTTCCTAAAGTCTAAAGCATGACACTGTTGAACAACCTCTCCTCCTGAACACTCTCTTCTCATGAGTTTTTATGTTCCTTCTTGGTTTCTCTTCTTATGTGATCATTTTCAAGTTTTTTCAGGCTACTTTGCTACATCACCCTCCATGGCAGAGCCCCCAGTTACTGGTGTGCCTAGATTTAATCATGGGCTCTCTTCTGACTTTATAGGTTCAAGTATCATCTCTTTGCAGATGACTCCTGAGCTTTAGTCCTGCCACCACGCAGCAACAAGTGTATATCAGTCAAGGCATTTAAAATGAATGTAACATAAACATCTCACACTAACGTATCAAAAGCAGAACTCATTACTTTTTCTCCCCAAACCTATCCCTCTTTCAAACTTTCTATTTCTGTCATTGGCACCAACATTCCTTGTTCACAATCTTGGGGTCATCCTTAACTCTTCACACTCTTTTAATCCACAAATTCAGTCAATTGTTAAAGCTTAATTTTATCATTATAAGAGCTTCCATATCTATCCCCTTTCCCCCCACTTTCAGTCACCACCCTAGTTCAGGCCCTCTAACCTACATTGCTGTCATAGCCTTCCTAATTGATCTTTCTGCCTCAAAGCTCTCCCCACTCCAATACATCTTCCACACAGCTGCGAAAGGATTTTCCCAAAGCACAAGTCCAACCAAGTTACTTCCCTGCTTAATAAACTCCAGTAGTATTACCTTCAGGATCAATCAAAAACTACTGTTTGACATTTAAAGCTCCTCTTCACAAGTTGGCTCCAGTCTTCCATTTTAGGATTACACATTATTCCCTTTCATCCACTCTATGATCTAGTCAAAATGACTTCCTTGCTATGCCTTATGCATGACACTCCATCTCCTGTCTTTGCAAAGGCTGTTTCTTATGCTTCAAATACACTCCCTTCTTGCTTCTGCCACTTAGAATCTCCACCTTCCGTAAAAACTCAGTTCCAAGTGCCACTTCTACATGCAGCTGTTCTTCCTTTCCCCCAGCTACTTGCACCTGGCCCCTCACTCCTCTCCCCAACTCCCTTGTATTTGCATGTGTTTTCCTGGATAAAATGTAAGCTCCTTGAGGAAAGGAACCATTTTGTATAGTACAGATGCTTAATAAATTATTGCTCATTGATTGCCTACAATGACCCTATGATCCCTATGATGCAGTGAATGTTAATGGAAATGATAAATTTCAACACATAAGAGTATTCAAGAAGTGCTATGAAATCATTTGGGAACTCTACCAAGGGATTTGTTTCTTATTATCACCATAATGGCACTTACATATGTAACACTAGCTATGATAAAATAGTAAGACAATATGGTCTCTAAGGTAGAAAAATGCATATATTTGATGATGGGTATATTCTTGTATGTATATAAGCATATGTGTATACACATAGTCCCCCTAACTTGGCCAAGGGCCAATTATGGGCCCAATACCACTACTGATTACCATGGAGGCTTTAACCTGCTCATTTTTCTGACATGGGACAGTTCACCCTTCTGTAGGTAGCCTGATGGCTTTCTACTTCTGGCATTATAATGGCACCAGACTTAGAGCAGATACCTAATCAGCTTTAGTCCTACTGTAGCTCAGAACTCACAAACTCAAGCAATCCCCCAGCCTCAGTCTCCCCAGTGGCAGCCTATAAGTGTGTGCTATCATGACCAGCTGGTATTTATTGAAAGGCAGAGTGGGGTGCTGGATAGAGAGCAGAACACCTGGGTTTATGTTCTACTGCTGACACTTTCAGGGTATGTATGTGTGACCTTGAGCAAATCATTTAACCTCTAAGTTTTCCAGGCAACTCTCTAAAACTAGAATTCCTGAGTAGGTGCCAATCAGATTTTTGAGTTTCCCCTGCTGGGGAGTTCCCTCTATGCTAATAAAACCACAGGTTTGGCCTTTCTCTACAAACAGATAGAGATATTTTAAAGATATATTTAAGTGGCATTCGATTTTAAACTTTAAGGACAGGGCCTATTTACTTTTTGTCTTTATATCTCCAGTGCCTACCAGTGCTTTACTTGTAAATGGGCACCTAACAAATACATGGTTCAGCAGGGTGATTGTGGCAGAGGATGTGGGTCAATTCCAGCCTGCTACTTCGTAGCTGTATGTCATTGGGAAAGTCACTTAAGCTATCCAGCCTTACTAATCTATAAAATCAAACAGGTAGATTAGCTGCATCTAAGTTCTCTTTTAGCTCTAAATCTATTAAACTATGATTCTGTAACTTTTTTCATTGAAATGAACCAAAATGAATATTCAACAAGGCATATTTTAAGAACTATTCAACAAATGCTATCTGATGACAATGAAAAACAAGATGCAAAAGTGGCTGACATCTTACCAAGTTCTGGACTATATAAAATATCCTCCTCTCGCCGACGAGGGGCAAGTTCTAGTGCAAAGCCCACTTTACGGCCGTACATCTGCAGAACTTGGGGAGGAGGTGGCCCCGGGGGTGGGCCAGGAGGCTTTCTTCCAGGAGGCAAACGAGGAACACCGTGTCCAAGAAGAGGAAGTATAGAAATTGCTCTAGTGGGAGGTCTGGGAAGAAAACATTTTTACTGATTTTTATCTATGTTCTATTCAAATACCAAGGGATTCCATATTTCACATGTAATCAAGGGATTCCTTCCTGAGAACCAGTGTGCTGTAGTAGAAGGGGCAATGCACCCAGGAGGCCAGTGTTTATTCCAAGTCTGTCACTAACTAGTTTGGTGATCATGACAATTAAATATCTCTTCTGGGCTCTAGTTTCCTCATTTGTAAAAATCACAGGGTGGGATTCTGCAATTTTTTAGCTCCCTTTTAGTTCTAGAACTTTGGGGAACTTCAGGCTCAAGTCTACACATACTTTAGGAATATTTCAATGGATCTATGAACTTACTGATACGGGTAATAATAACAGCAATATTTATGTGGCTTTGCAAACCAATTTACATCTATTTATCTCATTTGAGCCTCACAAACACCTATTATCTCTATTTTATAGATAAGGAAACTGAGGTGCAGAGAGATGAAGTGACTTGCCATGGTCATGGGACCGTTATCAGAGACAGGGTGAGGTTCCAGGTAGAGAGCTTTTTTCACTTTGCAGCACGGCTTCTCTACCCCACTCTTTCTTTATTGCAGAGTGGAACTCATTCATGCCTTTTTACCATGTAGGATTCTTGTCCATTGTTCCACCATAAATTCTCCAGAGGAAGGTAGCCCACATGCCATAGGTCTTCCTCTAGGTCTTACTATTTTATGTATACCAGTACACTGCTGAGGGTCAAACACCACAAACATACATATTATTTTTAATTCCCTCTCTACCCACTGCATTTGGGAGATTATTTAGTGCTTAACAACTGCTATTTAACTATAATGATGCTTCTTTACCCATAGGCAGAGGTTTTTTTGAGAATAGAGGGTGGCTGTGCACCAGGCAATGGGATGTCTTGGATCAAGATGTTAGAAGGAGCATGAGGCATATCTGGCAATGGAATGCTTTCCACTTCAACATGTTGAGCATTCTGGAAAAGAAAAAAGTAGATGGTAATTCAATGTAAAAAAAAAAAGGGGACACATTCATACAGGAATACCAAATCAGTTATTTTAAAAACTGGATTAATTTCTACTCAAATGTAAATATGAAAACAATAACAGCAATAATCTGTACAATATACAATCTTAAATGAGTAACACCAATAACTTTCCAAAATAAAGACATCTCTCTTTTCAACCAAATAATCTAAATGGTCAAATCTTTCTTTTAATTCTACCTTTTTCGGTTGTGATTTGTTTGAAATAAAATAGAAATGATGATGAAATACCTTGTACTTGAGTGAATACAATTTAATATTCTGGTTAAACAGGAAAAGGATACTGTAAAATTTTATAACAGCATAAAACTAAGGGATGAAATTACATAAGAACAGACTTAACTTAGTTATCATAAAGAATAATCTGTGATCATGTTCTACAGAATCAGCAAGTATAGAATAATCCTTTTGTTACAAGACTATATCTGGTGGTCTTGAGACTACCTCTAGAACATGATCTTGGAAAAATATTGACAATAATATTTTTCAAAGGATAACATGGCTGTGTCCTCTAAATAATACTTTTGTCTACCACCAACTTGTTTTTCCTCCTAGGAGGGACTACCCTATGCCAGAGGATTGCTACAAAACACCTTAATTCACTGATCTTTTTTTTATCGTACCACTAAGTTTTATTAAACCTAACACCATTCTCTCCCCATTGCAAAGCTGTCACCTTTCCTGAAATTTTTTGTTCCAATTTACATTCAACACCTAATCTAGTGTTCAACAACTGGGCAATCTGTTGTTTGTTTTAAATAGTGGTTGTAAGTAATATATCTATTTATAGAAATTCATAGTTAGGTTTTAGTCTTCCCTACCACCATCCAACATCTCTATCAAATATAGTCAAATATTATTTGTACCAATAGAGTATATAAATAAAACTCACATAGTCCATAATGTTGTTTCATTAAAAAATTTGAAGTTGAAAGTCCTATTTTTTTAAAACTACCTGGTTTTGAAGTTTTTCTTCATAAAAAAAAAAAAAAAACCACAACCAATAACTTGGTTACCTTTACAGCATCAAAGTATTGGCTGAGCTGGGCTCTCTTCTGCTCATATTCCACCTCTAACTTTCGAAGTTCTTTGTAGATATCTGGATTTTCCTTTTCATAGAGTCGGAGAATGCGCTCAAAAGTTTCACGAAGTTTTTTTCGCTTATCTTTTAGCACCTTTTCATTTAGCTGTGGCTGCTGTACTGGATTGAACTCTGATGGAAGAAAAAAAAAATTATTATTTCTTAAAAAGGGTCGCTTTTTTGGGTTTTATATGGTTCATAGGTCAGATTTTAGAAATCATAGATTTGGAGCTAGGAGGAACCTCAGAGATCATCATTTGCAACCCCTTCATTTTATAGATGGAGCTAAGGCCCTGAGTTGTTAAGCCACAAAGGTTGTAAGTGGATGAGCCATTATTTTAAATCCAGGTCCTTCCATTCAAATTCAGCAGTTTCTACTGCACCACAAATCAAAAGCTGTGACTTCTTTGATTACATAATTTTCACCAAAAAAAAAATCGTTAGAAATAAATGGTCTCTAACAACCAAGTATATGCTATTCTCTCTCCAGAGAAACAGGTTTAATTTCTTTGAGGAAGCATAAATATCAACAATTATTTCTTTAAGAATAACTACTTTTTAACTGTAAAGTCTTCGTACAACTTTCCACAAACTACCCTAAGACTCAATAAACCAAAGGATTCACATAGAAAACGGGGCCTTCTTCTTCAAAAATCTAGCCCTTCTGCATCCTCTTACTTACCCATCTCATCCAATTTCTCCATGTCCCGGATAATCTGCTTGGGATCCTTCATCTTTAGTACTGCAGCTCGTACCATCATTCGTTGTTTCTTATTCTAAGAACATTAAAGGATGGCAGAAACTCCAAGTATTGAACTTAAAAAAAACTTTTATTTCAATTCCATTAAAACTAAATTGTGGTTTTCATCTAAGTTTCTGCTCACCTATTCTAACAGGTTTAAAGTTCAGCTAAAAACGTAATTTTTTTAAAAGAAAAATATTTTTAAAATTCCTGTTAGGTCTTTAGTAGATTTCTGTAATGTTATTTTAATATATAACCCTTATGTGCAGCTGTATCTTCAATACAGTTTGCAGATGAATTCTAAGACAACTTAAAATGATTACCAATCATTTTTGGTGAAAAAAGTTTCTTTAGTTGATTTAATTCTCATTAATTGGTTTACAATATGAACATATAGTAGGGAATTATTTGTTTTATTCATCTAACATTTATCAACTGTCTACTGTATAAATTCATAAAATGAATCTCATTTTTCTTAAGAAGACTTTCATATTACAAACCTAGTAGTAAGAGATTTCAAAATCATGGAGAGTCTAAAATAAGAAACAATAGAAAACTTAGTTTTCCTAAACCAAAAAGCCTTGTTACAAATTATAGCAAAGGCCACATAGGACATTTGTACCAAGAAATTTTCCTTCAATTTTTAAAAATTCTAATTGAAAACGAAAGCTTTTTGCACACTCATTCATAATATAAACAGTCGAGTGTTAATTTTGTACTACTTATGTTTCTCCTTGGGTGAGTGGGATGGTTTAAAAACAAAGATATGGGTCAGGAAAGATTTTACATGTATTTGAAAGGCAAAATCAATTTAACTCCTAACAAAATATTTTTACTTTGTAAAATAAGGAGGAAACCAATGTAAGAGATAATCAATTTCTTAAAAAGGTAAATTACTGTAAATTTGGATTTGGAAACAGTTGATTATTAGACGTTAATACTTTTTTAAACAATGCTGCTTGGTTCTATAATGTGAGCAGTTATTTCTAGGGAGGAAAAAAAATCATACCTTTTTTAATTCCCTCTTCCGGGCTTCTTTTCCTGTAAAGGAAAGAAAGAAAAGAAAATATAATATAAAATCCTGAATATCAGCATTTCCTTCTTTATGCCAATTTCTACTAGTCTACATTTTCAGTGCCTAAAAGCATTTTCCCCCAAAGACCATATTTTAAGTTATTTTTTTCAATAATAAAAATAAGACACAAAAAAGCCACTAAATAACTTAAGGACTTCTTAGTACTTTATGTTTTAAGGCTATGATTAAAATCCTAAGTCTTTATTAGAATTAGAATATTACAAAAACTACTATGAATAAAGTATATCTGATGCATCAAACTGAAACAAATTAAAAAATACATGCTATGTACCATAGTATTATCAAAAGAAAGGCTCACTGATCTGAAAGAGTCCTTCAAAATTCCCAAGATCCAGAGAACTTTAATTATATGTATATAAATATACATACAAATTTAGCCATATACAGTTGTATGTATGTGTATACACACACACACACACACACACACACATTTAGCTCTGCCATTTATGCAGTATAATTAAAGGAAAAAGTCTTTTGGATAGTAACTTTTTCCTCCACTTTCAAGTCAAAAAGTTTAAATTGAGGGAAACTAAATAACTTGGCAAATTAAATAACTCGACCAGGGGTGGGGAACCTGTGGCATCAAGGCCACATGTGGCTTTCTAGGTCCTTGGGTGCAGCCTTTTGACAGAATCCAAGTTTGACGGAACAAATCCTTTTATTAAGGAGATTTGTTCTGTGAAGTTTAGATTCAGTCCAAGGGGACTGCACTTGAGGACCTAGAGGGCCACATATGGCCTCAAGGCTGCAGGTTCTCCACCCCTGAACTAGATCTTCCTCACTTAGCTGTTCTACTAATAAAACTGAGATAAAACAGACTCAGTATCTGTAAATCTTTGCTTCACAATCCCATATAGTGCATACTTACGAGCCTGGTCAGTGGGGTTCATGAACTTCCCACTCTTGGTGGATGATGTAGATCTCCGCCCCATTTTCACAGGTTATGTTTTAGTCAGTTAAGGGGGGAAAAAACCTAAAAAATAAAATAAAATCAGTTATCCTCTTAAAGTGCCTTCACTGTTAGAATCCTTATCTTTCATAACTTTTGTTAAAAGCACACTATAAAACACATTGTTGTCTCCGTAATTGTTAGTAATTCTTTTTCAGGTGTATGGATTTGTCCAGGATTTTGAATTTGGAGTTCAGATAAACTGGATTCTACTTCCTAGAGGATATATGGCCAGAATGATTAGCAGAGTCAAAAAGGTCACTGGCAATTCTGTCTTCCAGTTGATGACCATGCTTCTGAATGGTAATTAATTTGGAGAACAAAACTGTTATCAGTTAAATTTTTAAATGAGTACCAAAATGATGAAATCAAGTCAATTTAAATAATTAGGATTTAGGATGTAGAATATGTACTTTCTTTCCAGATTGGCATACCGAAGATATTAAGTCTTTCCTCATGTGTCTTACTCTAAACAGGTTTCTAAGAGTTAATCTAGTCTAATATATATGGAAGAAGTATTCACTCACTCTTATCTGCCCAACTAAGTGGCCTGTTTGAAGACTACCACAGAGAAGTAATACACTACTTTCTGAGGCAGGTCTTTCTACTTGTGGATAGCTGTAAAGGTTTCTTTCCTTATGTCAGACTTAAATTTATATCTCATTACTTTTGCCCACTACTTTTACCTCTGCCCTCTGGAGCCAAGTCTTCCCACTTGACAGCACTTCAAATACTTATAGACTGGTTACCAAACCTACCAAATCTTCTCTTTTCCAGACTAAAAATCCCTAGTTTCTTATTTTCATATGGCCCTATCTCCAGGGCCTTCTTTAGTTCTTCCTAAAATGTGGTCTTCAAAATGGAATAATTTTCTAGATGTGGTCTGATTAGAACAGAGTACATTGTTATTAAAATCTCTTTTCTGGATACTATGCTTAACACAAGCTAAGAACACATTAGCCTATCTGGCCATGACCTACCAATACTGACTCATAATGAGCTTGCAATACATCAAACTCCTAGTTGTTATTCATAAAAATGACCTCATCACCTAAACCGCTGTCTAGCCTCCTTTTATTTTAAAAATTTGGCCTCTATACAAGTATCTTGAATCTAGTAGACATAATTGTTATGGTCAACATAAAGCCTATTTCTCAGATTCTAAATGCAATATTGAATTCAGTTCTACATGTTTTTATGATGTCAGGCTACCTAAAGAATAAACTATAGAGTTGATAATTCTCTCATTAAACTTAGTCTATTTAGCATTAAGAATGCTGACAAAATGTCAAATATGCCAAAAAAAAAATTTCCTTCCTCAGACTTTAGTTGCGATTTAATACAAACTGGACTTTCCACATTAAAAAAGCAAAAAATATTGCATTATCATCAATTCTATTCAAATTCAATTAAGATTTTATCGTACCCATTATTACCAGTATTCTTTCTAGGGGATTGTGTTGTGACCATATACTGACTTCTGATTAGTTAACAGTCTTTCAACTTAACAAAAAGTGAGAAAGTAAAAGCTCTAGAAATGATATGTTAGATTTTAGTGGTTTACTGAAAACAATGTAGTTAAGATACACGTCCTCCTTACCAAACTTCAAGAGTATCAAAAAGGAGCCGCCCTGCTATTAACAGAGCCATGTTTCTCTATTAACTGTAAACTGTGCCTTAACTCTATACATCTTTTCGAAGAAAATTCTTTTTTTTTTTTTTAAAAGAAAATTCTTAACAGTCTTTATACCTGTGCTTCTTTGTTAACTAGGCACGAAGCAATATTGCTCAGGTAGAATTAAACTCTCTGATCAGATCATTTGTGACTTATGTTTCTGCAATCAGTTAAGGAACCAGAAGGGTCTTTTCTAACAAGTTAAGGGATAGAATAAACGATAGTGAGATAGTGATACAATGGTATACAAAGTCATTCAATCCTGTTCAGTTCTTCATGACCCTATGGTCCATGGGACTTTATTGGCAAAGATATTGGAATGGTTTGCAATTTCCTTCTCCAGTGTGCCCCCATGAGGAACTGAGGCAAACAGGGGTTAAGTGGCTTGCCCAAGGTTACACAGAGACAGAATTTGAACTTAGATCTTCCTACATCCAGGCCTGATACTCTATCACCTAGCTGCCCTGGTATACAAATTACTTTTGAAAAAATAATTGACATGGTTTTATTTTGTGGGGTGTGGAGGTATAGCATATAAAGAGTAAGTTCCAAAAGCCATGAGGACCAAAGTTCAGATTCTGTGTCTAATATATAGTGGCTGTGTCACCCTGGTTGGGCAAGTCATTTTACTACTATTAGTGGCCTGGGCAACTATCTTAAGACTGTTTCAGAAAAAAGGATGCTGGTCTTCATTGGTAGAGGGTGTTTCATCCCCTCTGAATTAGTTCCCTGTAACAAATCACAGGTGTATACTTATTCTTATATTTTGTGTGTGCCTCCTGACTCAACTGGTTTTGTCACCTAAGTTAGCTGACTGTATGTTTTTGTGCACCACCCCTCAACCTCCAACAGTGCTCTCCTGTTGATTCTAATTCTGTCATTTTTAAGAATGGATATTACTCCAAGGAAATCTGCAGAAGATGTGGCTCTTAAAGTATACTTCAATGAGTGTTAGAGACATTGCAGTAGCTGTTAGTATGGGAAAGTCTGGTCACTCAAACATACAATGAAACAGGATGTCTCACCAAAGTACAAAAAAAAAGTATGGCTGCAAACAAAAAATATCTATTGTTGTAAAACAGCCTCAAGAAACAAACAAAGACTTTCAGAGGGACCTAGCATCTGGGAGAGTTGTTACTGATTTCTCTACAATGTGAAGAATATTTAAGAGCCTAGAAGCTTCTTGAAATAGAAAAAATGAGAAGATTAATTTCTTTAAAAATTACTTACTGCTGTTATAAAGAAAAAGCACTTGTCATGGGTAAGACAATACAAAAGCTGGAGTACTGAAGATTGGAAAAGTAATTTTTTACTGATGAAACTCACTTTTTCATTCAAAGCAATACACCAAAATTACTATCAGCATAAGTCTAGGTGATTCTCAAACTTTTTCATCTGACTGTAACATCCACCTGCAAAAAATATTTTAGACACTGACTTTTAGTAGGCCTGGAACTCTGAACAACTCTGGAACAAAGAAGCAGAACTGTTCTAGAAATACATAAATTCTCAAATAGAAAAAGAATGCAGCAACAATCTTGTATCATGCCACAAAAAACATTAAGAAATTTATCTAAGAGAAGGAGAAAAACATGCTTCAGTGGCCTGGGAACTCACCTGATTTAAACCCCATGGAAAACCTATAGGTTATAATTAAGGATAGACTTGGAAAAATTAACTAGTTGTCAAAGTTATGGTTAATATCCAATGTGATAAGTGTGGTTTTATATGAAGAATTAACATTACAAGGACCAGGTGTGTCAAATGATGTAAAATTTTGTTACAATTTTACTTTGAAATAAACATTTTCATCTTAACTCAATTTTCTTGGCCTTATGGATTTTTTAAAAAAATGCACTGCATAAATTAATGCCACTGCATCCTTCAAGGTTTTCTTAAATTCTGGTCCTCCTAGTGCTGAAGAAAATGTATGAAAATTCTTATGAATTCAATGACAAATTGTATAAAATAAGTGACTGTGGCAAAAAGGACATATTTTCTAAGATTTTTTCCCCATATGTAAAAAGTTGTAAAATTTAAAGTCAATAAATTTAATTATTTTACTTTATCCTAAGTAATTAGCATACCATTGTAATTCAATCTACTTGGAATCTTATTACTCATGAAATACAGTAATAACAAAATTTATTATCAAATGAAATATTTGAAAAGCAATTAGTATATCACACACAGTTGGTGCTTAATAAATGTGCGTTCCCTTTCCTAGTCATTTTCAAGTTGAGAATCAAGATAACAAATTTCTCATCTTAATTCATTTTCCTCTTGCAGTAATTCCATTTCTTTCACGGAAGCTTCTAGAGAAAAAGCTTTCTATTTTATGTTTTCTCTTCAGTTCAATAAATAAGAGAAAATGCAAGAATAAGGCTGGGAGGAAAATATAACACTTAAAAGAATAAACCTGGACGACCTCAAAATATCACTTAATTATACCTTTTCTTTATGTTATCTTGGATACATGTGCTATAGGGAGTTAGTAACTTAAAGGCACAGGTGTCAAAGACAACCAGAGAGAAGCACGAATTGCTATTAGGACCACAAAGTTATATGTCACTCATACAGTTAGTAGCAGAACTGTCTATGACTGTGAGATACAGTATCTGACTTTCATGGCAAAATTCTAGAATATTAATGGTTGGTTTATGAATATGATAGGCCAAATTTTCAATAATTCTTCATAATCTGGAACCATGGATACTCATTCCACTAACGCAAATAATAACTAATCCACACTTCCTCAAACTGTTTGATGTTAACCAAGTCTTATCAATATTATATAGAGGATCTGAGGCCTTGTAGGCATTTTAACATTTCATCAACAGCAAGTGCAAAACACAAATTTACCTATTTGTTAGCCCTCACTCTTGTTAAACAACTGATCCACCTTCTTTTCAGATCATACATTTCCTTGATAACATCTTTTACACCACTGAAGTGCCATTCGTAGTCATGTTACCAGAATGCCAGTATAACTGAAAGCACTGCAGAATTCCCCTTCCTATTTAAAAAATATTAATAAAAAAGCAGTAGTCATTTTATAATATGCACCTTGCCACTAACACACACCTGAATCCCAACTGAACCCTCTCTTGTAATAGAGAAAAAATAGCTTGACCATAACTGCATGAAAAAGGCAAACCACATAACAAACAGTGGAAATTTACATTATTCACCTCTATATATTTTTTCCTGTGAGAATTATTAGGCCTTGCACAAAGTTATCTGTAAAGGGAAAAATCTCATAGAATCTTGGGAGTTGGAAGCGACTTTTGAGACTATCTAGTCCAATTTATACTTAAACAGGGATTATCTCCTTTTCTCAGCATCAATGACAAATATTTATCCAGCTTCTGCTTAAGGGGTTCCCAGGCAGCTCCTTTCACAGTTTTAGTTATTAAGAAGATTTTCCTTATATCAAGCCTAAGTGCTCTGTTCTATAATTTCTACCCACTATTCCTTCTATCCTTTGGGGCTAAATAGATTGAGTTTAATCCCTCTTTCCATGAGAGACTTTCAAATAATTAGACACGAGTAATCTGGGCAACCCTTCTCCCCCACCTCTCAAAAGCTTTTCCTCTCTAGGCTCATCAGTCATTTCAGACTAACTTCTTCCAACATTAAGTCCCCTTACCAGCCCAGCTGAACTGTGGATGCTCACCAGCAATATTCTTTATGAAACAATATGGCAACAGTAAGAACATACTGCTCTTACTGGCACTTTTAGACTTCTTTGGATCATTCCTGTTCTACTCAGCAGTCACCAAAGGTTCCCAAATACAGAATCAACATAAAAATGTTATAGCTGGAAGGAAACTTGGCTCAATCCTAATACTTTACAGATGAAGCAAACCTGTGGGACCCAATAACCTAAAGGTACCAGTTGTATGCTGTATTTGGAGCACCCTTCTAGACAATGGTAAACACTTTTGGTAAGCCCATGTCTCCTATTTTATAGGAGGCATATAAATATGCCTTCATATTTATAATCAGATGATTGTTAAATAGTTATTTTTGTACTTGCATCTCTCAGAGATTCTTAAAAGTTCTTCACGTGCATAGGAGAAAAACTTCCGGAGAACTTATAAAGCTATATTTTGCTTTACCCAAATATTTTCCTGTAATCAGCAAATAAATACAGTGGCACAGTGCTATGATATGTACTTTTCAGCCCATTATCTGGCTGTCCCAAGTGGGGTGCTATAAAAAAAATTATCTATTAAAGTCTGTCTGATCCCTGAGCAACCAAATCTATTGATAAAATTTAATCCTCATACAGTCCCTATTGCAAAACTGGGGTTATTCTTGTTCACAATTTAGATTCCACCAGGTTGACAGAAACAGATAAGTAAGTACAAGGTAATCTGAAGAGGGAGAGCCTGATGACAAGACCAGAGGAGACTTCAAGGTGGTCAATACTTGAAATGAGCCTTGAAGTGCTGAGACACAGGAATGAAGAAAGAGTATGTTCAGGGAATGGGAGACAGCTTTTGGAAACAAAGACAGGAAATGAAATGCTAAGTCTGGGGAGGAGTTCAAGCCAGGAGTTCAAGCTGGCTTGAACTTAAGAGACATGAAGGGAAACTAATATGAGCCGGAAAGGCAGTTTGGAGACTGATTATAAAAGGCTTAGATACCAGACTGAGGAGTTTGTATATTTTTTTAAAGACCAGAGAGAGCCAATGAAGGTTTTTGAACTGACAAGTGCCACAGTAAGACTAATTTGGCAGCTGTGTGGAAGATCAAGTGGAGGAGAGACAGAAGAAAATAAATTTGGAGGCTATTATCATAGACCAACAAAGTGGTGATAAGAGCCATGTTAACAGAGAGAATGGGGAATATGCAAGAAATGTTGTGAAGGAAGAATTGTCAAGACTTGAAAACTAGATATGGGAAGCTGAGGTAGAAGAAAAGATTGAGGTTCACATTGAGGGTTTTGTTCTCAGTCATTTTGAATTTTCTGAATTTGAGAAGTTGGTAAAATATCCAGGTAGAGATGCCTCACAGGCAGTTAATGGGACTGAAGTTCAACAGAACTGCATATATAGATTTTGAGCCAGGGGTAGCTACACAGATAACAGAATCCAAGAGAAAATGATGAAATCACCACGGAAGAAAGTGACAAATGAATAGAGTGGTCCAGAACAAAGTCTTGATGGATATCCACACTTAGGGGGCAAGAAATATGAACCAAGGAAGAAGACTGAGAAGGAATGGTTACAGAGGTAGGAGGAAAACCAAGAGAAATCAGTGTCATGGAAGCCAAGGGGAAAAAGAACAACCAATGAAAAAGGGGGTCCACAATTGTTCCAAAAGCTGCAGTGAAATGAAGATGAAGACTGAGACAATGTCACTGGATTTAGCAGCTAAGGTAACACTAATTTTGTAAAAGAATGGTGTTAGTAGTGAGATTAAAAAATTTTGCAAGGGGATCAGAAGTGAATGAATGAATGGATGGATGGATGAAGCAGAAGTAAGAGTAGTCATTTTCTTAGGAGTTTGTCAATGACAGGGAAGAAAGTTATAGAAGCTTGAAAAGAGGTGGTCTAGGCAAGTGAAAATATTTTTAGGATGGGGAACCTGGGCATGTTGGCAAGCAGCAGGGAAGGAACACAGTTGAAGGAGGAAGGCAGTGATACATGTAGGGCCTATGCTTGGGTTAAGACAATAACTGCAGAAGTACTGCAGAGCCCGTTAAACTATTAACTGCAGCAATTCATTTCTTAATGTGAGGGCTTATAGTTTTTGTGATCTTTTTTTGATGTCTGCTTCCTATAATTTTATAACTGCAAGTACCTTCTTCTGAGGAAACAAATGAACTGATACTGCCCAATACAGAATATAAACATTAACATTCACTTATATTTATATTGATAATATTGAGGTCTTTCTTTGCCATGTCGAGATCTTTGTGCAGTGGAAGTCCTTCTCCCCCAGAAAACCTTACCTATCAAAAGTAGTATCCTAAGGGAAAAAGTTATAATTCCCATAGTAACATACCTGGCCAAGTGTTCATTCAGCCTTTGCCTGTGGACTTAGAAGGAGGCATGACCTACCACTTTTCAGTCCTCTTTTGGAGAGCTCTAATCGTCAAGGCTTTGCAAATTCTTTCCCATTGCATTCACTCTGGGGCTAAACAGAACATTTAATTCCTTTTCCAC
This sequence comes from Trichosurus vulpecula, assembly GCF_011100635.1. NCBI lineage: Eukaryota > Metazoa > Chordata > Mammalia > Diprotodontia > Phalangeridae > Trichosurus > Trichosurus vulpecula. The sequence continues at coordinate 190,198,920 of NC_050577.1, read as the reverse complement.
AAAACACCCCTTTCACATACTTGAAGGCTTATATTATTTCCCCCTTCAGTATTCTATTCTGTAGGCTAAACATACATCACCAGTTCCTTCAAATGTCCCCACTTGAGAAAACAACTTCCAGCCATTCTCCTGAGAATGGCCATGCAATTTAGAGACAGAACTTCCTGGCCAAGAGTCCATTGGTTAATAGGTGCTTTATCTATGTGATTTAACTGCTTCTGGCTTTCTTTTGTTTTCCTGCTTAAAACTAATGAAAAAGAAGTGACCGTCTTTTAACTCCAACTCACAGACGTTTAAATCTGGGTCAAAATGGATTCTAAAATTTGAGATCACAGGTAAGATCCTTTTTGTCTTATTAGACCATCTGGAGTAGACAGGGGAAGAGGATGAGAGAAACATTCCAATCCTCTGCCTCTCATCCACCTCAAAGACCCCAAAATGTAGATATGGTAGAAGAGATAACAGAAAACACTCTTCCCTTCCCCTCCCACAAGCAATCCTTACCTTGGAATTCATTCTCCTGTCCATTCACTACCTCCTCCTCCCCACTAAGAATCCTTAACACATATTGGAGACAGGATTTTTTCTGTGTGAAAGGGAAAAACTGGGAATCCATCTTTGGAGCTGCAGCATCACTCAATTATCTGCAGACTAGGAAGACTGCAGCATTCTAATTATCTCTAGTCAGCTGTAAGGAACATCCTTTAATAAATCTCATTTGGATGCATCTTGTTCCTTTTCTTGTCTATAGAGTATATGCTGGTTTTTCACATAATCACTCATTTGGAGAGGCTCTCTGCTGACAAATTTAGGTGAAATGGATGGGAGAAACTGATCAAGTCGCTCTCATTTTAAAGCTTACAGAAGTAACACTCATATAAACTGCTGCAGTGAACAGAGCGTGGGAAAAATGTGGCTAACCAATTCAAATGAAAAAGTCCTGAGTTTTTAGTGAACTGCAATCTCAAAGTCTCAATAACAGAAATCAAAAGCTACTGAAATCTTAGGCTGTATCGATTAGATAACATCAAGGGTAGCAGATTCAGTTCTAGGTACCATGTTTTAGGAAGGACACTGACAAGCTGGAGTGAAACTGGTAGGAGACCAGACAGAGGAGACTTAATACCATACTATATAGCAGCTAGTTAAAGAAATTGGGAAAATTTAGTCAAGAAAAAACTGAGGGAAATATAATAATGTTCTTATTATGTGCATAATGTATAATTATGTGAAGATCTGCTACCATGGAAGAGCAAACCAGACTTATTTTGATTGGAGTACAGCCAGGAGCAGCAATGGTTGCAGATTTTGCTTTGATATGCAAAAGGAAAAATATCCTAACAGAGCCCTTCCAAAAAGAATGGGCTGCCTTGGCAAGTGGTGAGACCACTGGAGATCTTATCAATTATTATGTAGAGAGATTCCTCAATTACAGTTGTTTTTAGTAAACTTTGGAGATCTTTTCCAACTCCGAAATTCTGGAATATGAAGTATCTGGATATAAACCACATATTGAGATTATCACATTACGTGACAAACTATATTTTTATTAAGTGCAATTTTATTTGCTACTTATTCATGCATATTTGAATATGAAGTAATAGAAAGTGATACAGATTTCTCTAAAAACATTCTACAATGTAACTTTTCCATTAATTTGCAACTTTCTAACCCACTCTTGATCCCAAGGAAAAGATTTAAGTTTTCTTAACTTTCATACTTCAAATAAACCATATGTTTAACATACGTACTCACACAAAGAAAGGAGTGGCAAATTACTGAGAAATGTAAAGAAACAATTTCCTCTCTAGCAGTAGTTCTAAAGGTCTGGTCAGGACAGTTTGTAACAAATCACTTACTTTGTACTTATTCAGTATGTATTCTGCATGTTTTAATGTATTATTCATTATGTATTTATTCAGCATGTAACTGTGTACATGTTATTTTCTCCCAATAGACTAAGTTCTTTTACAGTATTCCCAGTGCCTAAGCACATCCTAGGACAGGGGTAGGGAGCCTGTCACTCCAGGGCACATATGGCCCTCAAGATCCTCAAGTGTGACCCTTTGACTGAATCCAAGCTTCACGGAACAAATCAATCCCTTTAATAAAAGGATTTATATTGTAAAACTTGGACTAAGTCAAAAGGCCACATCCGAGAACCTAGAAGGCCACATGTGGCCTTGAGGCCACCTCTGTCTCCCTACCTCTAGGAGTTCAATAAATTAGTGACTGACTCAATTGAAAAATAGTCTGCTTGAAGATTCATATTTCCTTCTCAAAGTCTGGATGGGGAATATGCAAGCAAATAAATCATAAACTGTTACTTCTCTGATGATCCACAGATTATTTTTTCTTCAAAATTATCTCTGGATCCCTAGAGATGCAGGATATAAAATGGAAAGCTGCGGAACCCTTGGTTCACATCCCAGTTCCCAAACCTACAATCAAGAGTGGAAGTAGACAAGTTACAATATCTAGACTACTTTTATCATTTGCAAGAGGTACACAGTACTTGCTTTACCTACGGTCGTACTTTTTAGTAAGTAGTCGGTTCTGTGGCAAGAGTACTCCAGGGCTTCTTGAAGACAGAGGAGCTAGGTTCGAATTCCACCTATGCCGGCTTACTATTTGCAGTGACCTTGGGCAGGTCACATAACTTTCTTGGACCTCAGTTTCCTCATTTGCAAAATGAGAGGTTGAACCAGATGGCTTCTGAAACCCCCTTTCCAATTCTTAGCCCTATTACGAAAAAGTTACACAAATATGAGCTACAATTGTTCCCCAAATCACCAAAACCTTTCGTTTCTCACGACTCGCCTCCCTCCCCCTTCCAATAACAGTCCTTTGACTACAATAGATTCAGAAACTGGAACAAATATCAGGAACCATAGTTTAGGAAAGCTAGGTTCTAGCTCAAAGACAAATGACAGTTGCCAGAATAAACCCGTAATACCCTCACGATGCTCTGGGAAACTAAGGGAGAAGCCGAGGAGTGTGGAGGAACGGCGAGAGCTCAGCCTGGCTCCACGACTCGGGCTCAGTCCCTCACACCGGGGGCCTGGCCGGCTCACACTCGCCTAGGACAGGGGCAACCACCAAAGGCATCTAGGCCTCGGGAAGGACCCACGGTGACGGGTAACCCATCGACTTCAGGCCCACAAGGAAGGACAAGCACTTTCCCCAAACCTAGTGCAACGGGAGAGCCACAAACCAGCTCAAGCGAGTCAGCAACCCGACCCCATCCGGGCCTCCTCCCCACGGCGAGGCCGGGACCAGCTGGACTCCGCAGCCTCCCGAGGCCAGGGGGCGGATCTATCCCCGGATGCTTCAAAAGGACCGCGCAGGCGTCCGGAAGTGGGGGGACCGGGGATGAGGAAGAGGAGAAGAAGAGCCTCGAGATATCCTCGAATTCACCTTTCGGCTGCTCGCTGGAGCCAGCGAGGGCCGCAGGGCCGCGTGGCGCAGCGGCTCGCGCGCCCTCCTCGCTCTTCTAGGGCCGGGGGCGGGAGGCCTTCACCTTCACCTCTCGCTCGGGCCCTAAGCCACCGCCATCTTGAAACCGCGCGCCGCACCGCCTCCCTCACGTCACTTCTGTTTTCTAAGTGCGTTGCTAACCTCGCGGAACATTTCCGGCTCCTGTAGCCATAGAGCGAGCCCAGGGGCTAGAGAAACTTCCGCTTCAATTAGGATTTGGTCGTCCCACCGTGCGCTTCCCCAGTGCAGTCTGGGAAGGAGGTGGGCTTGGTGCCTGACGTCACTACAATGCTCTTAGGCCCATCCTTCCCCCCCAACTCTCGAGAACCTTGTCTCCTAACCTAGACTCCTGACGCTAGTGACGCGGCCGAAAGAAGAGCGGCAGAAGCGAAGCAGGAATCTGATTGGCTGGGGGAGCCTTTGTCCCACCCTCGAGCGCTGCAGTGGGCGCGGCCTGTAGCCTTGCTTGGGTCGCCCTCGCGCATTAGTGGGCTGTATGGTAGCGCTGTAGGGCCTTTTTCCGCTAACCTCAAATATCTATCCTCGTTCTCACCCTAACTGAGCCTCTAAGATGAGTCGCCTTCGTTTTTCTCTAGTCTCTGGGTGCCCTGCCCTTCCCCCACCCCCACATACAGGAATAGTACCGGTCACTGCATGCACTCGACAACTTAAAAGAGCCGCAATTTTGTGGGGAGGGGTCCTGACTCCCGCCACGTACACTAGAATGCCTTATGTGGCTCGGCCAGCTTTATAGGATCAAGCTGGAAGAGCCCTTACAGACCTTCTAGCCCAATATCTAGATTTTACAGATAAATGAAGAGACCCAGAGAGGTTAGGTAACTTGCCCAAGAGCACACAGTCGATCAATAAGAATTTATTAAGCCCCTACTATGTGCCAGGCACTGCGCTACAGAAAGACCCTTCCTCCTCTCGAGCTCGCTGTGTGTGCGGGAGACGACGTGCAAATAAACACGTACAAAGAAGCTATATGCAGGAGAAACGGGAGATAATCAACAGAGGGAAGGCATTCAGATTTAGGAATGGGAAAGGTTTCTTTTAGAAGGTGGGGTTTGAACTGGAACTTGAAAGAATCTAGGGGAGCCAGGCTGCGGAGATGAGGGAGAGAATCCAGCAGGGCCATCTAATACACAAAGTTGGGAGATGAAGTGTCTCATTTGAGGAACGGAGCTGGGTGTTAACTGGATCGCAGAATAGGGTTGGGGGTGGGTTGGGGAGTAATGGGGGAGGGTAATGTAAGAAAGAGGATATAGGAAAAGGAGGAGCGGGCCAGATTGCGAAGGGTTTTGAATACCCAACAGAGCCAACCCTTTGATGAGCTGCTGAAGTCAGCTAGGTTGGTGGTCTTACGTCTGACCCACCACAGACACATCGGCCCCTTTCAGCTTCGTAAAGCCTTCTGATCTTTCTCCTCTGTGTCTGTGCTGCTCCAGAGGAAGAGGGCAGGTGTAATGTTAGATTTTATTGGAAGATTGCCATCCCCTTCTCTTAATGTTCGTGTTATGTTACTGAGCAGCCGGAATTCCATCACACTTCTAACTGGCTTTTGTGGTTCTGGGACCACTTTGCCTCGGTTTACTCGTCTGCAAAATCTGTCAAGCTTACTTTGTGTTAGACAGGATGCTGGATATCAGGGACACGAATACCAACTCTCCGCCCTCCCCCCCCAAAAGTTTCTATTCTTAAGCACCGTATCTAATGTACTCTAGTGACATAAAATGTTCGCAAAGAAGTAAATACAAGATATATACAAAATAAATGCAGAGTGAATGGGAGAAAGTAGTACTGATGGAGTCCTGATAGAGCTGCCCCCAGCCCCAGTAGTCTAACTTCATTCCCCCATTGTGCTTGGCCACTCAGCCCCCTCACTCCTCATGTCCTATGCCTCACTGCTCACTAGAACAACAGCTGTGTCCCTGAATTCTTAGTTCCCACAGAAACAGAAAACCATACTGTCCCACAGAAACCCTTTCCCATGAAACAGGCACAATCATACTATGCATCCTACCCAGACAGAGAACCACAATAGATACCCGATTGGAGGGCAACATGACCAGAATGCTTGACCACCAAATCGTAGAAAGGGCCCACCCTACAATAGCACCTTTGCTGTTGCACTGAGGCTAGGCTTCCTCCTCCATTACCTAATCCTTTAACAAACTCGTCCTGCTTTTTAAATATTAATCATATTCCTGTATTCTATGTAAATTCCTGTATTATGTAATTTCATCTTTACCCTATAAAATCCATCTTGCTTTCTCTGAAGCTGCTGGTTCCTCTTGGAACTTGGCCTGCTCCATGCAAGGTGTCATTCTCAATAAATGCCCATACTTGGATTAGAGGTGGTCTGACTGAATTCTTTCAGACAGTTCCACCACACCACATCATGAAACCACAACAGTTTCTGGCCCTAGGTGGACAGAGACTGAACCTCAACGGTACTAAGGGAGAGGGGGGAAAATCAATAAAGGCCTCTTGTAGGAAGGAGGTAGCACTTCAGCCAGGGGTTTTAAGGGGCGGAGGAGAGATCTAATTCTCTGCATAGGGCACAGCTGGTGAAAATGCACAAAGACCAGAAATTGGATGTTTACAGGGAATAGCAAGGAAGAAACAAGGTTGCCTATAAGATAGATAAAAGTGTATAAGGGAAGGTGTAATTTGTAATCCGTCTGAGAAGGTAGTCTGGGCTTTCAGTTCCAAAAGGAGAGGTTTGTATTTTGGCCCAAGGGGAATGGGGAGCTACCAACTCTTCTTAATAACACCCATAGAGCTAGCATTTATATAGTGCTTAAGGTTTGCCAAACATTTTATGCATGTTATCTCAAGTAATCTCACAACAACCCTGTGAAACTAGGCGCTATTATCATCCTCATTTCAGAGGTGAGCAAACTTAGACTAAGACTTCGTCCAGGGTCACAAAAACCTCTGAGGCAGGAATTGAATTCAGGAATTAAATTCGACTCTTCCTGATTCCACTATCTACTACCTCAATTTAGCTGACTTCCTGAGCAGGCAATTGAGAGGTTACATGCTTTAGGAATATCAATTTGGCAACTGTGTGGAGGACAGACTGGGGAGCAGGGTTGGGGGGGACTAGATGTAGGGAGAAAATTAGGAGGCAAACGCTATTAATAGTCCAGGTGAGAGGTGTTGAAGGCCTGGACCATAGCTATTGTAGCATGAATAGAGAGAACAGATTGAAGGGAAGTTGAGGGATGTATTATTGACAAGACTTGGCAACTTTCTGTGTTATGTGAGTAATGGTAAAACAGTCAAAGATGACTCCTAGGCTTTGAACCTGACTGGATGAAGAGCTATGGTGCCCCTGACAGAAACAGGGAAATTAGAATTGGGAAGGGAGGGGAGGGGAATTGTAGGGAGAAAGATAATAACTTCAGTTTTGGATACATTGGGGTTGAAATGCCTATGGGACATATAAGTGGAGGTGTCCTGCTGGCAGTTTGAGATGCCGGGACAAGAATTTCAGGAGAGAGAGAAGGGCTGAATACGTAGAATTGGGAGTCAAATAATGTTAGATAGGATCACTTTTCCACTATGTTTTGTTGGCAAAGGGTTATTTTGAAGATTGAATAAGAGAAAATGCTGACATACTTAGCAAATCATAAAGTACAATGCAAATGTTAAAGTGATGACTTTCCTAGCCTGTTGCTTAGTTGGATACAAAAAGGCCTCTATGAGGTCATCGGTTCATCCTTGCTATTCAGAGGTATCATTCATTTTTCTATGTATATGGTCTGTCTACGTCACTAGGAGCAGTCTTGCTCCTCCCCTCCCCTTTCTCTCTTTTATCTCTCTCTCTAACATTTCTCTCTTTCTCTTTCCTCCCCCAAATAACTATAAAAAGATAGAGGTAAGGATATTTAGAATATATAATCATAAAACTGTAAAAATCTGGACATTTCCAGAATACTTAAGTGCATTTCCAGTTGTAGGTAAACATTTCAATTATGAACCAAGCCATCTTCTCAGTTATGAACAAACATTTCTAAGTACTGGTGAGAAACTATTAATGATGGGCTGAATTTTTAGATATGCAGATTATTCCATAATAATTACTTTTGTCTTTGTAAATTTTTCTATTTGATTTGGTTTTAGCCTGAATTTTGAGTACCCTAGAAGAATAATAACCAGTAAGTGTGAATTAAAGCTTCTAAATTCAGGTAAGTTACTTTACTTGGTAGTTTTTTTTTAAATTTTTGGAGACAGAATTACATTTAGTCAACAGAAGTGTATTGTAGGAGAGAGAAAATGATGAAGGAATACATTTTGAAGTTGAAGTCTTTGTTCTGGTCTTTAGCTTTTTAGTTTAGAACATTTTATTTTGTGATATTTTTTCTTCATGTGAGCCAAGCACTCAAATTTATGTTCTCACATCAATAGTAAATTTATTTTTTAGTCATAAGAAATTGAAATAAAGATAGTTACTAAGTTAGGTACTTGTAGAAGGCTTAGTAGGAAATGACTTTGCTCTACAGAGGAACTGGATTTTTAACCATAGGCCTCCACAACATCTACATTGTCCTGTTGCCAGGAAACTGGAGAAGTGGCTCCTAAGGGCCACACACATCAGTGACAATGGCTTTCTTTATTATCAGGTACCACAAGTATAATGATTTTTTTTTAAATTCTTCTTTATGTGCTTATATAGTAATACAGCTAGGGTTTCATTTAAATGATAGACTTTTCAAGCAAAAGATAGTTCCTCTTATATTATCAAAGTTATACTAATATTATTTATACTATGGACCTCAAAGTATTATCTGTGTATATATTCTTTTTGCCCCATTATTTTCATCATGACACAGCAAATCAGTGAAGATTGGGGAACTGGAAATAGAACTTGGTATCCCTACTTTAGTTCACTATTCTACTCAGACTACAGTATCTGTCTGTGACATTTGCATTGGGAATTCCATAATTAGTAGAAATCACTGAAGACTGCTACTTAATTTCACCTCCATTCCTAGCTAGTACTCAAACCTTTTCATTCACTTCCAACTTTCAGAGTACAATACTTAAGCTGATGGTTTATGTTCTATAACTAAGACCCAGGATTTAGTGAAATATAGTATTATAGATCTGAATGATCCCTGAAGCCACTGGTATATTCCTCTAGGGCATTTAGCCAAGTAAGTGTGTATAAAAGACAAAAGAGAGGGCATTCCTATGCCCAGAGTCTTATAAAAGCAACTGATCTGGTGAAGAAGTTTGAAGAATGGCTCAGGGAGCTCTGAGGTATGCTCTTTGCACTTCAGATTTGAGATCCCTTTCCCTTAAGATCAGCCTGAGAAAGTGTTGAGCTAGTGAATATAGTTTTAGAAGCATGTTTCTGAGTCAAAGGCACCTTTTTCCCAGAATCTCTGAATTGCCCCACCTTTTCCCGACTACAGCAGCTATAGCCACTCCTCTCTAACTCTGCCACTGAAGCTGAAACTATGTAGGAAATCAACCTAATCTAAGTACCAAGGCTGAAGTGGAAGCAACAGAAATGGCAGTTGAAAGTAAAATACAGACTGCTCATTTCAACCTGTACTTAAGAGTATTGGTGACCTCCTTTATGGCATGACGGTATTTTTCTGAGGCAGATTTAAACTCTACCAGGTGTTCCTCATAACTTTTAATTGCCGCTTGAAGCTGGCTTCTCTCCACTGCCCCTAATATGGCATGGAGGATCATATCTAGTCCAAGTCTGAGAACAGCAACCCCAATACCACCAAGCAGAGATGCACCAATTTGGGCTAACACAGTGACCAATTTGTTAATAACGACAGTTGTAACATTTGAGCAGATAAGTTTTACAGCTACTGTACTGGCAGTGGAAGTGGCTTCTCCCAGGATGACTGACATAACCTTCTGCACAATTGCAATTTTTTCTGTTTCCCTTTCTTTGATGTCCTGAAGTTTTCTATACAATGTTGGCTCCAGTTTTTCTTTTAGCACATTATCAACCCTTTGTACTTCCTTTTGGATATTCTTCATGGCTTTTATGATGATATCACAGTTTTCCTTAATGGTTCCATTTCTTTTCATTTCTATGGATTCCAGCCTGCAGGCCAAGTGCATATTCAGAACCCCACTCAGTTCATTGGTGATATCAAAGCTGTCTGATAAGCAATTAAGCAGTTGCTGGTGTAGGTTGTTCAGTTCCTGTCTCCTCTTTGAGTTCTCAGGGTAGAAAAAGTCACTCTGAGCCATCTTCCAAATGGATCTCTGAAAAAGAAAAGTTTAATGTTTTCTAACAGCCAAAGGAAAGTATTGGTATTTCAGTGGACCAAATTAGAAAATATTTCATTTCATGCATAGCAAAGCAACATTCTGCTGTTTCAAAGACTGAGTATTACATGGCACAGGGACATGTGTAGAAAAGTAAGTGGGATGTATAACATAAGCTAGCATGTTATATGAAATTCGTGCATAACCCTTGCTGAGGGCAGGAGACTACTAAGGAGGAAGTAATTTCAAAAACATCAAATTTAGGGAAAGAAATACAAAGGAGATTGAAGAGATATTCCCTATTGTTGTCTTTTTGTGTGTGCACTCAAGTAGCCAGAATTGAAGGGTTCACATGTGGTCTGACCAAGCTAGGTACAATACAGAGAAATGATTATAGCTATGTTATGAACATTAAGTCTCTTTTAATGTAGCCTAAAATCTCATTAGCTTACTCAACTGCCATGTTGCACTATTGATTAATTTTGAGTTTGCGATCCAAATTTTTTTTCATACTAAATATGGTCTGGCCACACCTCCTCCATCTTGAATTTGTGAAGTTGATTCTTTTGAAACTAAGTTCAGGATTTTGTACTTCTCACTTTTAAATTTAATTTTATTAGATTTAGCCCTGCTTTCTAACCTAATCTTTTGATATTTATTCATTGTAACTGAATATATTAGCTGCTCTTCCTGGTAGTTGTATGTCAGTCAGGCAATAAACATTTATTAAACTCTTACTATGTGCTAATCATTGTGCTAAATGCTCAAATAAACCAGTCCCTGCCCTCCAAGGGTGTACATTCTAATGGGAGAGATGATGTGTGTAAAAAAAATGCACCCAAAAGATCTATCTATATCTATCTTCTATCTATCAATCAATCAATCTCTTTTCTATCTATTTTCTCTCTCTCTCTCTCTCTCTCTCTCTCTCTCTCTCTCTCTCTCTCTCCCCTGTGTGTGAATGTATCAGAGAGACACAGAGAGGAATAGATAATGGGAGATAACCTGAAAGAGAAAGGCATTAGCAGCTGTGGAAGTGGGATGTGAGCTAAGTCTTGAAATAAGCCAGGGAAACTAAGATGTGGAAGTGAGTAGAGAGGACATTCCAGTAATGGGGAACAGCCAGTGCAAAGACAAGGCCAAGGGAGGTGGAGCGTCATGTTTGAGTAACTGTAAGTAAGCCAGTATACCTGGATGGTAGAATTCAAGGTGGGGGGAGTAAGCTGTAAGAAAGCTGAAAAGGTAGGAAAAGGCCAGGTTATGAAGAGATTTGCCAAACAATTGTCTCTGATTCTGGAGATAGTAGGGAGACATTGGAGCTCCCTGTGCAGAGGACTGACATGGTCAGACGTGTTCTTTAGGAAAATGATTTGTCATTTAAATGGATGATGAATTGGAATGGGAGACATATGATGAGGATACATCAGGAGTCCAGGTGAGGGGCAATGAGGGCCTAAATTAGGGTTGTGGCTCTGTGAATAGAGAAAAGGGGATGTATATGATAGATGTTGTGAAGGTAGTAACAAAATTTGGCAATGGATTGGATGCATGGCATGAGTAAGAATGAGGAGCGGGGAATGACAATGAAATTTATAGGCCTGAGTAACTGAGAAGGTGGTGATGCTCTCGACAGTAATAAGGAAGTTCAGAAAAATGTAACTTTTTGAGGGAAATATAATGATTCTCTTTTTGACATGTTGAGTTTGAGGCACCTAGTTTAAGATATCTGAAAGGTTAACTGGAGATGTATAACTGAGGTTCATCAAAGAGATTATGGCTAGATATATACTAGGAATCACAGTAATTGAACCCCTGGGAATTGATGAGATCACCAAATGAGGTGGTATAGAGCAAAAAACAGAAGAGCATGTTAGAGGGCATGACATGGATGAGAAACTAGGAAAAGGTACTGAGGAGTGGTTGGATAAATAGGAGGAAAACCAGGAGAAAACAGTGTCACAAAATCCTAGAGAAGAGAGTATCCAGAGAGTATCCTAGATAATTGACAGTGTCAGATACAACAAAGAAGCCAGAGGAAGATGAATGAGAACAGGCCTTCAAGTTTGGCAAATGAGAGACTTCAGAGAGGGCAGTTTCAGTTGGAAGCCAGATTGCAAAGAGTTTTAAAAATGAGTGATAGAGAAGGAAGTGGAACCACTGACTGTAGATGGTTTTCTCAAGGAGTTTAGTCTGGAAGAGGTAAAGAGAAATACAGGTCAATAGCTAGTGAGGATGGTTATCTACAGATCTGAGAAGCATGCCAACAGCCTCCATTCACTCTCATCTTTAAGTTGTCGATAGAATATTAAATATCAGAGGGCTGGGGACAGATACCTGGAACTTTCTACTAGAGGTTGTTCTTCCAGTTGCTATCCAGCATTAATGATTCCTCTTTGAGACCAGTTATTCAACCAAATGGGAGTCTACCCAACTCTATTGTCATCTTGTGAACGTTTTTTCATATTGTCCACAAGGATGGCATGGGCAGCTTTGACAAAGTTTAGGTCTTTTAATTTAGTATTTATGAATGGATACTATTAATCTTGATTTAGACAATCTGGGGTGTGTTATATATCCAGGGGTGAATAATTTTTCCCAAATTTGGGAGCTATATCTGCCCCTGGGGGTGAGGGGAGTGGTGTGGAGCCACTGCCTCCAAATCATTTAATATCTTCTGAATAACAACAACAGCAACAATAATAAATAGATTTCATACAAAAGGTTAATACCAGTCTGAGAAGCCTGGCTGGAGGTCCTGTCATCTGCTTTTCTTGATGTTAGGTAGCAGTACAGGGAGCATCCCAGGTCCCCTGAGCTGTGGACCGTTTTAATTTATAATTGAACACATTACCTGTCAATGTGATGAGAGTAGAACACTAGGGTAGCATCCTTGCATGTTTTTTTAAATATCTATCAACCCTATCCCAAAGTTCAGTTTCATGCCTATATCCTAGGCAGAGAGTGGGTACCTTCTCTGGCTGCCTGGGGCTTTTCTGCAGTTTTTTTTCTTTCTTTCTCCTGCTTCCCTCCACTGACCATCCTGCTATTGATCAGATGACGTATCTGTAGGCCAGGAGGGTAAGGATGGAGAAATAAGGTTGGAGATAGTGCTGGGACACCCCCCTACCCCACCCTAGAACTTTTTTCTTGTTGGAAACCATTAGGAAGAGGTTGAGGCAGCATAGGATCAGGGGTCTGAAGAGGGGCCAGGACAAATCCTGTTATGAACCCCTTTTTCCCCACATCATTTGTAGGAACTTGTTAAAGAAAAACCTATGATTCCTGGTGAATAGAGGGGTAGCAGCAAAGAGTTTGGGCAGTTAAAAAAGCAGACATTATAAAAAATGGATGAACACAGTTGATTTTTTTTTCCAATGAAAAACAAACCTTTTGATGAAAAGCTGTTTCCAGAATTTAAAGTATGGCTTCAGATGATATATTGTAAGCTTAAATACCTCAATATTCTTACTAGGATGAAGGCATGCTACTTGATGAATTACTTATGACAATATATACTAGTCTTAGGCTTTGTTAAAATAAATTGAAAGTTCCATCAGGAAAAAATAGATGTGTATATATATATATATATATATCATATATATGTATGCATATATACCACATATATGATATATATAATATATACATTATATATAAGCAATATCATTCTGTCCGAGTGTTAATTAATGAAGGAATAATAGTACCATGTCGTGGATAAAATTAAGACAGTATTAACCCAGTTAATAGTGCACACTTGGGCTGTATGTATTCACTGAACACCTAGACAAAGAGAATGAACAGGTGTGTCTCTTTGTGATGTTTACTTGGCTGAAGATTCTGAGGACATAGCTACCCAAGCTAGTTTGATCTTATGTCTTTGAAACTGAAAGGAAAAAAAAGAAGGATGATCTGTTTGGGACTTAGCTATCTGAATAATAGATGTCTTGTACAAAAATGAATTTCAGAGAATCCATTTAAACTGTAGTCATGGTCCTCAATGTCCAGGGGATGCTCAAAAACATTGTGATATTTATTCAGTGTCACATTTTAAAATGATGACTGGACAAAGGAAGTATTGCAGAAACATGTTTTCCTCACAGGAAAGTACAAATAAAAATAGCTTAGATTTCCCCTCCAAATCTCTTCTTTCTATCCCTACTTCTATATTTTCATGCAAATCCTGAAGTTTTTTTGAATGAGGAAAATGAAAACTCTTACTAAAGTAGTTTAGAAATAGAAAATCTTTATTTTCAGATTTATATGGCTGGATCTGAATGACCACTTAGAGGAGTCACTAAATGGGCTTTTTAGTTCATTGTATTTTGCCAAGGCATATCCAATATATTTTCACGTTCTTGGCTTCTAGTTTTCAAATCCATATTAGTAATGAAAAATATTGTGTGCGTATGCTCCAAAAGAAACTAGCTATACACCCACCTGAATACTTAGGGAAGAGCCTCTTTTGTGTCCAGAGAAAGGGAAGGTTTTTTGCTGCCATTAGCAACTACCATCTGAAGAACCAACTAACAGTGTTCTGAAGAATGTAGTTATGCTTCACTGGAACATGGCCATTGTAGAATCACAGTAACTTAGAATAGGGAGGGATCTTAGAAGTCACCTAGTCTAACCTATTCCAAACCAATAGTCACCTTGGTAGCAGCCCCAACAAGTGGTACTCTGGTTTTCACTTGAAGTTCTCATTCGGTCATTCAACACAAATTTAGTGAATCACTGCTAAGGACATGATACTGTAAAATCTTCAGTGGCTCTTGGGATTAAAGTTCAGGATCCTTTGCTTGGCATTCAATTCTCTATACTAGTGGTATCAAACTCCAATAGAAATAGGGGCTATTAAACCATACATAAGGATCCCTGCAGGCTGCATATTGACTTAGAAAAGTAACGTATTAATATTACCTATGCTTCATTGCATTTTATCACTCATCATTAATAATAATCAATATTAGTGATCATGAATATCTGTTATACTTTAATAATTAACACTAGTAGTTAATTTACATTGATAATAATTAATATTATATTTTATTGCATTTTTATTTGTTTTGTTAGATATTTCCCAATTGCATTTTTATCTGGTTCAAGCTGCAATAGAGAGTATGTGATACATGGTCCCTGTGTATTTGACACATCTGCCCTACACAATCTAAAATCTATTACCACTCTATTTTCCAGCTGTACATATTATTCTCTCTATGGTCCTCTATGTTCCAACCAAAAAGGAGTCTTTTGTTCCCTTCACCCCACCTCTCCACACACATACTCTCACATACTCTGCTCTTTTGTCTTATGCCATTGTTTATGCTATACATTTCTGTTTCTTCTTTGCTTGTTGAAATCCTATCCTTTAGAGCCCAACTAAAAAAGAGCAGGTAGGTAGAACAGTAGATAGAGTGCTGGGCCTGGAGTAAGGAAGACCTGAATTTAAATCTGGCTTCAGACATTTACTGTCAATGTGATCCTGGGCAAGTCAATTAACCCTGTTTGCCTCAGTTTTCTCATCTGTAAAATGAGTTGGAGAAGGAAATGGCAAACCCCTCCAGTATCTTTGCCAAGAAAACTGCAAATGGGGTCATGAAGAGTCAAGAAATGGCTGAACAACAATAGAATGTCACCTCTTCCATGAAACTTTTCCTAACTCCTCCTTCCTCCCCAGTAGATGATTGCACTCCTCAGTCAGACCTCATAATACCTTGTCTTGTAACTCTTTAATGAACTCTAATTGTAAGGGATCTGGTTGTTTAAGGTAATCAGTTAATTTTCCTAAGATAATCACTTGATTAAGGTAATCACTAAATTTAAGGTAGTGGTGGAATTTTCACAGTGTGTGTCCCTCATAAGGTATCATTCTCTTTGATTGAGTCTAATGTGATTGACTAACAAATAACATGACCCCCTACTTGGGAACTTTAATCAGCCCCCAGAGGAATTTCAGCAATTAGGCCAGCAGCAAAGCAGTCAAATTTTAGAATTTTCTAGTCTCAGGAGTGTCTTAAAGAATTAGGGTTAGACCCTTGCACCTGTACCAGAGGACACTAAAGTGCAGAGGCTTCGGGCAGAGCCCAGACAGTGTGTTATATACTCCCCCTAAGCCCCACCTCAGGGCCATGCTATTGGAGAGATTGGACCAATAGGAATTAACGTACCTAATTGGGAACAGAAATACTGCCTCATTGAAGACAAGAAGTTACACACCTGAGGAGAAGGAAATAACTTCAATGCATTTAACCCCTTGAACTAGGAAACAAAACTAGCTATAGACTCAAGAAAGGGCCTCCAAAAAACAAGAGTTGTAAGTTTACCCTTTGGTCACACATATTTTCTATATCACCATCATACTCCAAATTGAAGGCCACTCTTCCCTGGGCTCTGTTTGTACTTATAGGAGAGTATGCCCCAGGATTTTGGTATGAAATCTTTCATACTAATTATTACTATATATACTACCTTAGTAAATGCCCTTGCTAAAAGCTAATTGAGGCTTTTGGGATGCATACCTGTGGGACCTTTTGAGCCACAGCACTAGAAACCCTGAGGGAAGTACGTTGCATTCACACTCTGGGGACCCAGCCCATCAATGTGAGTGGGAGTTGGGAAAGTGGTCCAATGGGGGCAACACCATGTAATATTGTATCATAGCTTTTTGTGTTGGTGTTTTTTTTCCTTTACTCGACTATTATCTCTATAAGGGAGGATGGAAGTAGATATTTATTAAGTACCTACTATGTACCAACACTGTGCTCATTGCTATAGAGATATCTCTTTTGGTCCTTGCAACAACCCTGGGTATTACTGTACCCATTCTACAGTTGAGGAAACAGAGGCAGACAGTGGTTAAGTGATTCTTTCTAGTTACACAGGCCAGTGAGTGTGTGAGGCCAGATTTGAACATAGATCTTCCTGAATATAGGTCTAGAACTCTGTCCACTGTGCCACCTCGCTGTCTCCGGTTCCACCTCTATATACCCTCTATAGGGGTAGAAACTGTGTTTTATTTAAGCTGTGTTTCTTCCCCCATGCATAAGCAGAGTGTGGTATAAGCAGAAGGCATTAACATTTGGTACTTTTGTTACAAAACGCTTGATGAATAAAGCACTGTCACTGTTGGTAAAGAGCTAGTGACTAGAGTGTAAGGAGTGCTTCTGTACCGATGGCATAATGTCAAGTTTGCACTTCTCTGGCTCATTACCAATCCATTTGGACACTATAATCTTGCTTATTTGGTTTTGGCAATGTACAAGGAGAAATACTAGGTCACTAAGGAACACAATGGTCACAAATTACAGGAAGAATTCTACATTTCCCCTCTCCTGGGACAAGTCTGTGAGGGTGCCCGGGAGGTCCTTATGCACATTCATATCAGTCTGAGACTACAGAGAATCAAGGTCATTACATTTTATTATCCACACACATCAGTTTGGAGCTATAGGCAAATGCCTTCAAAACAACCACCAATTTAGTAATGGTCTCATGATTGATTTTTAGAATCTATGCTGCTTTGAAGAATCTCCATGTTCCAGATTACAAAACTTGTATCTTAGTCATCATCAGCATCTTACAGAATGTCTATTGTAAATATTTATGAAATGGGGATAATAATTTTTGCACTACCCATCTTGTGGGGTGGTGAAGAAAGCATTCTTCATAAGTCTTAGGTGCTATGTAAATGTGAACTATTATTATTAGACAACAAGAAAATATCTTGAAAAGTGATAACCTTACCCACCTCAAGGAACTTACAATCAATTTAGAAATACACAACATGTTTAAGCACACTCACACATAGCATACAAATGAATTACAAGAACCTGATGTTGTAGCAGCAAAAGAATATTTGGTGGTCCTGGTGATTAGTAAATCCATCAAATGGAAATATCATCTAACACATTTACATAATGGTTATTCATCCTTTATACTTTCTAAGTTGTACACATCTACCTTTTAAACTCTAACTTTAATTCTACTGCCTACTAGATTTACTTTCTGCCTATACCAGAAACTTCTCTGGAGTCTGGAGAAACCAAGCACCACCAGGCCCATACTTGATTAATTAAATTCTCCTTGGATGAAGTTCAATATTGATATGCTTTGCCAAATTCCACCCTATAATGGATAATGTTACAGAGAGATTTCAGCAGCACTAGGATTGCCTACCTGTCTGGACTCCTTAGTTCTGTAGTCCCAGTGAATGTTTAGGGGAATTATGGGGATTGTTTATTCATCTGGTTGTTTCTGGAATGTGATGACCCAGGTTTATTCTCTCTGCTGGGCTCTGCTAGGTCCCAGTGCCTGCTTTGTTATGTTATTTCTGCATCTCTTAGTGTTTAAAAACCTTCTTTCCTATTAGTTATTTTATTTATTTATATATTAGTTATTTTAGTATAAAAAAAACACAGGCAGGATAAATACATTACCTTTTCTTTGTTTGCTTGTCTGAACTTTATTTTACTTTGTGTTGTTGAAAAGTGTCACAGTGCAAAGAAACAAAATCCACCAATTAGGCTCATTGTCCAGGTACACAGAGATTTGGGGAATGATCTATTTATAGTGTTTGGGTGAAATTAGGGCCTGCTTCCATATCTCAGGGCTGATCTGAAAAGACCACTTTAATTTTAACTTTGTATCTCCAGTGTAAATACTTCACTTCTTTACATCCTTGTTTCCTCGTCATGCTTCTGCACCTATTTTATAGAGATTATATTATATAGGGAGGTATCAATCAATAAAGATATTAAGCCCCTATTATATACCGTACACTTAAATAAGGTCTGGGGGGGATATAATCCTTCTCATATACTCTAGAGACACTAGAGACAACATGTATGTATATATGCATATATGTATGTATAAAAGTTTTGCAGAATATATACAAAATGAATTCAAGTTAGTTTGGAGAGCAAGGAAGGCATAAGCAGAAAAAGCTTCACGTAGAAGGTGGTGCTTGAGCTGAATCTTGAAGGAAACCTTGGATTCCAAGAGACAGAGGTGAAGAGGGGGATGGCATTGAGACATGGAGGATAGCATATACAAAGACATGGAGATGGCAGTTGGAATGTTTTGGGAAGAACCAGTTGGCCAGGATGACCTGGGACCACAGAGTATATGGACAGGAATAATGTGTTAGTAAACTAAAAAGGCAGGAAGCTGCTGGCTTTGAAGAACTGATCAAGATCCCCGTAACACTTCAAGTTCTAGGGATCACAATCCAAAGGATAGAATCTTACATAAGAATAGATTTTAAAAGGTGAGAGAAGAGTTGGTTTTTTGTTTTTATTGGTTTTTGTATCTTCAGTCCCTAGTACACTAGCTTGTCCATAGCAGGCAATTAATAAAAAAGAATTAAGAATTACCTCTAACCCCGTCCATTCTGTACTCCCCAGTCTTGGACTTCTCTACTTTGCTGACATTTCCTTTTGTTGAGGCAATTTTATTTTCTTTTTTTCCCCAGTGACTATGAGCAGTGAGGTGGGTTGTCTCTAGTGGTAATGTGTTTCCCTTTGTTAGAGGTCTTCAAGATGAATCTGGATGACGTTTTGCTGGGAATGTTGTAAGGGAGAGGTGATCTCATTTAGGTTGGAGTAGAGGGTCTGTGATGTTCTTTCCTCCTTTGAGACTCTGTGCTTCTGTGGCAACTTGTACATCACCTTACATGGTTTCCTTGCACAAAATTTGGAAGCCATTTTTTGGGGGTTGAAAGCCATTAAATGAAGACCCTAATTCAAAGTACCTTCCCCCTCTCTTCCAAAAGGGTTATTCTGGTTATTCTAATAAGTTCACCAACTCATTCGTTTTGATTTTATCTCTCTATCTTATCTTCCTTTCTATTTCTGAACAGGTTAGCTTCATGTTGATTTATGTTTCTTCACATGTCTCATGTATTTTATGAGTTAGATCTCGCTTCCCTCATTAGATTAGAAAGCCTTTTAGGGTAGGCTCAATATTCAATACAGCTTTTCTTTGTATCTCCTAACAGGTGACTCCTAATCCAGTGATCTCAACACGGTGGATTAATTAATATTGTTTACATTTACTATATCACTATTTTACCTCCACAGTGGGATTTTTATTTCCAAAATATTATTATAAAATTATAAGGTACTTTAGAGAACATTTACTAAAACTCTTTTTCACTTTATAGATGAAGAAACTGAAGCCCATTATGGCGGCTGCATAGTGTAGTGTAGGGAAAGAAATGTTGGATTTGAACTCAGAACAAACCTCTGGTACTTTAGGTCAATTACTTATCACCTGAGGGCCTCAGTTTCTTTATGTGTAGAGTGGAATGAATCATCTCTAAGGCTTCTTCTAGCTCTAAAACTATAAACTAATCTTGTGATGTGACTTCCTCAATGTCACGTATTAATTAGTGACAGAGCTAGGGTTAGAACTCACATTTCATGACCAGAACAAGGTTTAGTGTGCTTTTTATAAATCATACCAGATATCTTCCAGCTAAAGGAGGTATAAGACTATTTCACTTTACCTTGTAGGATGAAATCAGGAATTACAGTAAGTCTATATAGAGATGACATAGTTACTTCTTACAGTGCCTTAGAGACTATTCATTTTTTTTATTCTCATACTTTAATTTTCTTCACTTTGGTTTCTTGATTTGTTTTGCAGTGCTGCCACTTTTTTCTTGGAAGAATGTCATTTATGTCAGAGAATATAGAGAGATTTATTCAGACTGGTAACGCTTTCTACAATTGCTTACTAAAACTTAATTGTTCCATAAATGCCTTCATTCAATTACTCACCAATTATCTGGGCTGCCAAATACCTTGCATCATTGTGAATGAAAGTGGAACTGTTAAGGACTATTTTGAAGAAGTAGTATGTTCTTTGAGGAGAGTCCAGGGTGATATTGAATCAAAGGACAAAGCCAGGACTGAATGTGCTCAATATTCCAAGATAGCAACCATGACCTCTGTGAAAGACCCCTGTCTGAAAAGCGCTAAAAAGCTATGTGAAACAGCTAAAGAAATTTCTGACTGTGCCCAGCTGCCACTTATTCTCATGCTGAAAAATGTCAACTTCTTTGAGAGTATGGAATGTGCTATTTCCCAGCTGATGAAGTCTTCAATCATGAACATCCGCCTGATCGACCTTTGTAAAAATCCCTGTGATCCCTGTGATCCCTGTAAACTCTTTGATCCCTGTCTACCCTGTCTACCCTGTCTACCTTGTGATCCCTGTAATCCCTGCAAACCCTGTGATCCTTGTAAACCCTGTGATCCCTGTAAACTCTTTGATCCCTGTCTACCCTGTCTACCCTGTCTACCTTGTGATCCCTGTAATCCCTGCAAACCCTGTGATCCTTGTAAACTCTTTGATCCCTGCAAACCCTGTGATCCCTGTAAACTCTTTGACCCCTGTAAACCCTGTGATCCCTGTAAACCCTGCGATCCCTGCAAACTCTTCGATCCCTGCAAACTCTTCGATCCCTGCAAACTCTGTCAACCAGGTCCTGCCAAAGTTCCAGAGAAGAGTTGCTGCCCACCAGCAATGTCACCTGCAGAAATCCTTGAGAAGTTGAGCAAACTAATAGATTGCCAAGCCTCCATCAACCCCACAGTGTCAGCTGCAGATAATCTCCAAGAAATTGTCAAGACTATGGAACCTGTTGCAGACAAACTACAACAAATTGCTAAGGCTATAGAAGCCAACATGGAATTATTAAAATTAACTAAGTAGCTCTACAATTAGTAAGTAGTGGAACTGCAGAAGAGATGTTTTGCTCAGTAGAAGAGGAGTTCTCAGCCAATGATTTCTCACCGTAAAAGCTAGGAAATTCCTTTACTCTTAGAAGAGAGGCACTGAAATGCTTTGATTTTAAGAAACCTAGGCCTGTTATTTAATTTGAAGTATGAGGCTAGGCAGCTGTCAAACAGCAAATCATTTACTTCTCTTCTTCCTTGTTTAAATCTCAAATAAATCCTGTTTGGAGTGGCATCTGCTTAACAAAAAGATAAAAATTGCAAAAGACCATTATTACATTTGACAACTTTCCTGCGCACTAAATGGTTCTCTTAAAGCAAAACTAAAGTTTTTGGTATTCCAACTTTCAGGTAACTTATAAATCTATTTCCTGCAAAAATCTGGCAAGTCCAAGACTGTATAAGCTTTATTATTAAGCAATGGGTATTGGCCAATACTAGCAAGAAACCATGAGGTGTGATTAGATTTAGAGCAGGAAAAACAAATAAACAAAAATGCATCAAAAAAAACCCCTACTTAGCTTTTTTGTCTACTGGATCACACATACCAGTACTTAACAGCACTTAATAAGTGTCTTGCAAATAGTAAGTGCTCAATAAATGTTCCTTGATTTGTTTTCCCAGAAAGAAATGGCCCGAGTGTGTAGTGGTGGTTTATGGGAATTGGGCCAGTGTAGCTATCTGTGAATTTAATCTCAAAATATATAATGGACTACCTCAGGAGGTTATGAGTTACTCTTTGCTCTAGGTTTCTAGACAGAAGTTGAGTGACTACTTGGTAATGCAGTAGTAGAAGCAATGTTCAGGTATGAATTAATCGGACTAGATAGCTTTTTGAGGTCCCTTCTGATTATTAGATTCTATGACTTTGTGATCTTTTTTACCTTTATTCCTCACCCACACACTTTGGAATTTGAGAAACACTTGTCCTAATTAGTGGGCTGCATATTTTGTTAGTGGTCAAAAATACAGTTTTTTTTTTTATCAGTGTGGGTATTCTCTTCAATTGTGTAGCTCAGAAATCCTGAGTATCTTGTTATGTGGGCAAAAAACAATCACCACCTTTTGGCCAACCTTCTGGTGATGAACCTCTCAGAACTTTAGTCAGCTGGCCTCCAAACACTGGGGTGGCGCAGTAAGTAGAGTACTGGCCCTGGAGTCAGGAGGACCTGAGTTCAAATCTGACCTCAGACACTTGACATGCTTACTAGCTGTGTGATCTTGGGCAAGTCACTTAACCCTGATTGCCGTGCATCACCCCCCCCTCCAAAAAAAGAGAAAAAAATAATTAAAAAAATCTTGTTGGGGCCTGCCAGAGTTTACACTTAGCTGGCATACCCTTTGGGAGGCCAGGTCACCACCACTATATCATATTGAAGCATTTGCAATAAGCTTCAGTAAAGGTCTTCTTTTAATATCAAAGTTAAATAAGAAATTTAAGGACAATCAAGTACTATAGACTGAACATCATATTTTAAAAAGCCAAGGAAAATATTAAGTTGATAGTATGGCATTGCTTTTGAGAAACAAGAAGTGATTCATTCCTTTTAATGGTTACACTATTACAATTAACACATGTTGTCCTATAACACAGACCCTTATCAAAGTGAATATACTTCCACCATTCTATACATAAAATAAATTGACGTCCTGAAATAGAAGCAGAAATTACATTCATATCTCATGTGTACATACAAAGATAACTAAGACAGCAAAGATGAGACTGCAAAGTTTTAAATAATTGAGATTCCACTCAGTTTGACTTGCACAATTAGTGAAATTATAGAAATAATTCAGTGTAGTAGATTATTTAGGTACAATGTCCCTACTAGAAGAAACTTTACCATCTAGGGAATTCAAAGCTACTGCTTCCCTACCCAAACTCATAAAGATATCTCAGTTCCAAAGAGTATTAGACTGGTAATACTCATCATGTTACTCTTTCAGCAACCCTACATTTTAGTTTTTGGGAGATTTGTTGTCAGGCATAAAACAATACTAGAATATTGCTATTTACAAAATGGGCTTTTGATTGAGAGAAGTTTGGGTTTATTAAAAAAAAACTTTACAATTTCTAAAAGGTAATCCATTCTGTTCTTCTCCTGTTTAATTTGGGGTCTAGCTCATTGTGCATGTGCACTGTCTATCTTGTGTATGTACACACACATATATAAATAGATGACCTCTATTGTTCATTTAACTGCATATCATGGTATGGACAGTAGGCATTCTTCATCTACTTGGTTCTTTCTATGTGAAGGTGGATAGTTTGGCCAAAATTTTTAGGGTGATCATGGATGTCAGTTAGGAAGCTCTATGGTGTTCTGGACCTTCCTGCAATCTGCATGATGAAAGAACACTGGCTCTGGAGCCAGAAAACCGGGTTCACATACTGCCTCTTATGAACTTGCTGTGTGACTTTAGGCAAAACCCTGTCTCTCTGTTTCCTCTTCTGTAAAAGGAAGGGAGTGGACTTGATGACTATACTATCTTTTTTAGGCAGTTGTGTTGTTTTAAAGATGTAAATTACTGTGGAACATTGCCTGTACTTTCTAATACTATTACATTCAAATATCAGGATGTATTTAGTCATTCTCCAAGTGCTGAATATAAAGGCTGTTTCCTATTGTTTTGTGTTATAAAAAAAGAAATGAATATTTTCATACAGACTGTTCCTTTTTATGATATTTTTGAGATAGAGTCTCAGCAGTGGAATTGCTGTGTCAGAAGGTATGATGAGTTTTGTGACTCTTGTTGAATATTACTATATTGTCTCCAAAATATACGTACTAGGCTGCCGTCCAACTAATTACATATTAGGGTTATTGTCCTTGATCTCAAAGATTTGTGTCAATTCCTCATAGATTTTGGATTTCATCTGAGATGTCTAATGCAATGATTTCCTCCCCCCCCATCCAAATCTTTTTTTTGTTATAAAAAAGTATAGCTGCACCAATTTAATGTGTGCTAAATTTCAATTTTGTTTGTATATGATTGGACATACTAATTTCTTTTAAACTTCCTGTCCACTAGTTGGGAAATTATCCTTCTCATTTTTGATTTTGGTAATTTGCTTTTTTTTCACTTTAAAAGTCACTCTAAAAAGTCAAAGTAATAAGTAGTTTATCAATTTTGTTGATTTAAAAAATGTTACTCTTCATACCTCAGTGTAGAATAAACCCAAGAAAATAAACTACTATTTGAGAAGAACTGTGTAAAAAGATAAAAAGCAATTTGGGAAAACCAGATTAATTCAGCATCTTCTACTGTGTAACATAATAAGTAGCAAATGAATATTTGACTTAAATATAAAAGATCTCACCATAAAACAAAATTTGAGAGAAATAAATGGGAGTATAATTATGTCTAGGGGGATCATTCTTAACCAAAAGATAAAAGAAGTTACAAAATGTAGAACAGGCAATTTCTATTATATTAAATTGAGGAGCTTTTTCATAAGTAAAATAAATACAGCTAAGATATAAAGGGAATCTCTTGGTTGGGAGAAAAATCTTTTCATCAAATACTTGGGATAAAGGAATGATCAGTGAATCTTTGTTTGCCATGATGAACACATTTGTTCATTTTTCTTCATCTTACCTTGAAGCAACAGCTGATTTCTAAATCTCTGTAAATGTGTATCCTATTCCGTAATTCATATCTATATTTTATTTAGATTTATCTACATAGACACCTTATAATTAGGCATTCTGTATTGTCACAAGTGAAATTCAACAAAGGTAGACTGAGGTATGCTTTCTTTGAGGAAGATAACATTTTATTAATAGAGATGTTACCAGCCAATAGAATGGGTCAATTGATGCCTTAGTTTATGCTAAAGATTCAAGCAGAAGGGCTGCTCCCCTTTTACAGGTTTTTGGGGAATACAGAACAAAGAGCAAAACAAGGTAGATGAGGCAATAATACAATTGGTTATAGGGTTGATGGCATCATGGGGATGGGGACAGCATGATTGGTTAAATACCTGAGGCTTAGGGGACAATACGATTGGTTGGAAGTTGGGAATGAGGTGCTGGCAAGAATCCCTTCCTTACCTCCCATGACTAAGAAATGTTCATTGTTTCAATCTACTTGCAAGGTTAGATATGGTAGATCAGACATCCTTGAAGGTTAACTTGATGGTGTACAGATACTGGACTAAACTCTCTGGTGTCCACTCACATCTCCCAAGAATAACAGATTTCCTTAAGGCAAGAATACAACAGTGTTTAGCAGGAGAGCTAGATGTCCAAACTTAACTCATTACAAGATGTCTGAACTTCTGCACTAAGTTTGGAGACAAAGAACCATGACTTAGGCAGTAATAGGATAAAATCAGTTAACTATTAATAGAGTCAATTAACTGTAAACAAGATCAATTAAAATTTATACAGAATCAATTTAATCCATTTGGTATGTAGTTAGCTTCAATATTACATTACTTCTTTATACATATCCTGATATTTAGATAATATCATCTTTTATGTTTATCCCCTGGCACCTTTCTTTTGAGCTAGGGATTACTACATGTGCTAGACACAGGTTAAATATGGAATCACCAAATGGACATACCACTTAGGATTGGGACCCCTCTGGGGACTGATTGACCATTAACCACCCCAGCAAGTACTGTCTACTAGCTAATTCTGCCATTTTGGTTACCCCCTCCACTGTGGCAGTAGGAGGATTGGGCAACCAAAGGAAGTGGGTGTTCTACATATTGCTACACATGCTTTATATCAATGAAGCTCACAGTATACTTCAGAGTATAGGAAGCTGAACCTGGAAGCCAAGTAGACTGATTGAAGCTGCCATGTTAGGGCAGTGATTCTAGACTACAAGGCTAGTAACTTCAATAAAATATTTTTAGCTTTGTAATTGGAAGTCTTAGGTCATTTCTAGAATCTTGTAATTATTGCTTCTGTGGCTTAATACCTACTGCAAGTGACTTTAGCTCTTTGAGCTTCAATTTATTCATTCATAAAATGAGGAGGTTGGACTAGATGGCTTCTATGATCTCTAAATATTTGGTGTCCTATAAAATATATAGGGGAGTTAATTTTGTTGTTCAGTCTCACTCTTCATGACCCCATTTGGGGTTTTCTTGGCAAAGATACTAGACCAGTTTGCCATTTCCTTCTCCATCTCATTTTACAGATGAACTGAGGCAAGCAGAGTTAAGTGACTTGCCCAGGGTCACACAGCTAGTAAGTGTGTCTCAGGTCAGATTTGAACTCATGAAGATGAGTCTTCCTCACTGCCAGCCTGGTACTCTATCCAGTGTGCTACCTAGCTGTTCCTGGGAATTAATACATCTATTTAAGACCAACAGACATTCTACTATAGACAAAGTGAACAGTTTTACTAAGAATGGCAAACAATTAATAGCCATCTGAAAGATTGCCCCAAATCACTAATAATAAGAGAAACAGATCATCTCATATTTAGCATACTGGCAAAGATGACAAACTATGGAAATTGTTGACATTGGAGGGGTTGGACAGGCCCCAGGGTTGATGGAGCTGTAAATTTGTCCAGACATTCTGGAAAGCAATTTGGAATTATTCAAAAAGTGGTGACTAAAATATCCATCCCTTTTGAATCGGCAGTCCAACTGCTGGACATATAGTTCGAGGAGGTAAAAAATGGAAAACACGATCCCATATATAACAAAATATTCATTGCAGCCCCTTTTGAGGCGACAAAGCACAAAGTGACTGCTACTTGACTAGGAATGGCACAGCAAATTGTGGCATGTAAACAGAAAGGAGTATTGTTGTGCTTTAAGAAATGATGAATATGAGGAATTCAGAGAAACTTGGGAAGACATATGAATTGATGCCAGATGAAGTGAGTGGATTTAGGGAAAAATATACTCCATCATGACATAGGTGTAAACGAAAAGCAACAAAAAAGAAACTTAATTGTGATTAGCCATGGAGAAGACAAGAGAAAATGTACTCCCTTCATTTCATTAAAGGGATATGAAGAACTATGGATTTGGAATCTTGAGCATGCTGGCACTATGTAGTTGATATGCGGGTTGGCTTTGTTAAACTTTTTAAAACTTTTATTACAAGGGAAATTCACTGGGTATAGGAAGGGTATATTTGGAAATCAATGTGATGTTGAAGTAAAGGGCATCAAAAAATCTTAAAAATTAGTTGAGTACTTCCTTCTCTCAAGGCAAAAATACTCCAGTTTTTAAAAATTAGTTGCATAGTGTAACTCCTTTAAAAGGTTCTCATACATATATTCCTGCTTGCAAACTTTTGGTTTAGTTTTTTATATCACAAATTCTTTATTGAGTTACAGTTTTAAAAGTCATTGACTTATTTTCATGTTCAGGTAAGGCAGAACATGAATTATTGAAGCTTTGGTCAAATGAGTGGGGAAGGAAGAGTGGAAGTTAGCACTCTACTCATGCTTGAGACAGAAAGAACTTACACACTACATCGGTAGGACACCAAGTAGTTCCCAAGAGCTTCTGTTGGGTCTTTACCATGTGTGTGGTCTTTATCATGTGGTGGGCCCCAGGTCAGGCTAGGTTTAGGGGTTGGGAAACAAGATTCTGTGTACTCTAGTGGTGGTAGACTCCTTTCCAGCTGTCTGAACTTATCCATGGGTGGTATCTCCTGAGAAGGGAATTATAATTTTCATATTACTTGATATGATATGTGCGATGAATATACTAATAATTTAGTTTTCTCAAGAGCTGCCTCTCTGGCTTAGGAATCAGAGCTCACAATGCAGGTTGAACTAATTAATCAAAACGCTGACAACACTCACAATCACTGGACCTTAAGTGAGGCCGATTAAAGATTGTAGGACCTGTTCCCGTTACTAGAACTCTGGTTCTGTACCCTAGGGGAGGTGGTCACAACCCCCAAAGACTTGACTCCAGAATTGTTGTATTGTGGGATTTGTGGGTTTCTCATGAGAAACCACTAAATGCTTGTAATTTACCATCCCCTGCCCTTTCCCGCTTGTGATTTAAGTATATAACCTGTGCTTTTACTTCAGCTATGAGAACATTCCTCACTCTGAAATTAATTAAATTACTTGATTACTGGCACTCCTGTCTCTAGGCCTGCTTTGTGCAGCTCTGAGCATTCTCACATTAGAGAAGCGCTCAGTAAAAATCCTGTTAACACTCCAGAACTGACAGGTCCAGACCAGTGCACAGGGTAGGAAAAGGCCTAAAAATCTCCATATCCTCTCCAATCCCAAAATGCAGGGAGTTGTTAAATTGTCTCTTGGATTTGGATTGGGGGAGGTGGTAAAATTGAAGGCCTCATTATAATTTAAGGCAAGTATAGGCTCTAAGACTCCAGGACTTTGGGTCAGCATGGTTCCCTAGGAAGCAATAGTAGTCACCATTTAACTCTTTTCAATGTTGGCTTTTAAAATTATTTTTCTCATTTTCTTTATCTCTTGTCTTCATCTTCATTGGGCTATGTGTCTGAAACAATGAAGGGGATTGGAAAGAGTTAAGCCCTCTGACTTCTTAATACTCATCCATTTTATGAAAAGTCACCAGTAATCCTAGAGTGCTGACTTCCATGGAGCCATCTTGTTTAGACTGATTGCATTCCCAAAGACTGACATCTCTGGCTTGTTTCCAGATCCTTTCTATAGGTGGAGGCCAATCTGGACGTTGTTTCTGCTTATTGACCATTGAACAGTCTAGTGGACTGTGCCCAATTGCCTCCCTGACATTAATTCATAATACAACTTTTGTTTACACTGTTCCACTATGTCAGCTTGTGTGCTTTTTCACTAGGAGCTAGAGACAAGATCAGATGACAGGGGTATGACTGCTAGTAGCAAAACTGGAAAAGGAAAAAAAAAGATATTCATTGGTTTTAAATTCTAGCTGATTATGGGATGGGAAAAAATGAAACTGCAAAGTTTTAAATAATTGAGATTCCACTCAGTTTGACTTATACAATTAGTGAAATTATAGAGATAATTCAGTGTAGTAAATTATTTAGGTAGAATATCCCTACTAGAAGAGACTTTACCACCCAGGGAATTCAAAGCTTCCGCTTCCCTACCCAAACTCATAAAGATATCCCAGTTCCAAAGAGTATTAGACTGGCAATACTCATCATGTTACTCTTTCAGCAACCCTACATTTTAGTTTCTGGGAGATTTTCATAATACAACACTAGAATATTGCTATTTACAAAATGGGCTTTTGATTCAGAGAAGGAGTTTGGGTTCATTAAAAAAACAAACTCTTTTTTCTCATTAGAACCCTGCCAGACCAGAATGAGGGACATGATTTTGCTTTTGATGAGTTACTATCAACCAATCAAAAATGATTTAGTAAGCGCTTACTAGAACTATGCACTGGGGATATAAAGAAAGGTAAAGACAATCCCTGCCCTCAAGGAGTTATCACTCAAATGGGAGAGATAATATACAAGATATATATAGAGATAGGAAAGACCTCTTGCAGAAGGTGGAATTTGAGCTGGCACTTGAAGGAAGCTAGGAAAACATTACCAGTAGAGATGAGGAAAGACAGCACTTCAGGAATGAGGGACAGCTAGTGCAAAGGCACAGAGGGTAGAGATGGGGTATTGTATAAGTGACAGCAGATAAGCTAGAGTAGCTGGATTATAGGATGAGTGTAAGGGAATAAAGTATGAGCAGGCTAGCATGGTAGGAAGGGACTGGGTTATGAAGAGCTATCATTGCCAAGTAAGCTTTATATCTGATGCCGAAACTAAAAGGGAATTACTGTGTTTGTAGTTGTATAACATGGTTAGCTAGCAGATAGAATACTGAACCTGCTGTCAGGAAGACTCTTCTTCTGAGCTCCAATCTAGCCTCAGATGCTTAATAGTTGTGTGACCCTGGGCAAATCACTTTACTCCGTTTGCCTCAGTTTCCTCACCATTCCAGTATTTCTGCCAAGAAAACACCAAAATGGGTCACGAAGAATCAGACACGACTGCAAAACAACTAAACAAAGTGGTCAGACCTATGCTGTAGGAAAATCACTTTAGTAGCTGAATGGAGGATGGATTGGAGTGAAGAGAGCCTAGAGGCAGGGAAACCAATTAGGAGGCTATTGGGGATGAGAACCTGAATTAGGGTAGTGGCTGTGAGAAGAGGACGTACATGAGATGTTCTGAAGCTACATAGACACAAGAAGATTGTATATTTGGGGTGAATAGGGATGGGTAAAGGTAAGTAAAATACCTGGGTGACTAGGAAAATAGTGATGCCCTGAACGGTAGTGGGGAAATTCTGATTAAGGGGAAAATAATGAGTTCTATTTTAGATGTGTTGTGTTTCAGGTGCCTGTGTGATATTCAGTTCAAGATGTGCAAAAGGTAGTTGATGTTGGATTGAAGCTCAGGATGTATACACACACACACACACACACACACACATATGTGTGTGTATACATATATATATATATATATGTATATATATACACTCTGGGAGTCATCTGCAGAGAGATGAGAATCAAAACTATGGAAGCTGACATGAGGTAACATAGAAGGTGAATCTCAGAGGACGTAGGACAAAGCCTTTGGGGATTACCTTTGGTTAGTGGGCCTGACATGGATAGAGAGCCGCCCAGGGAGACTGAGGAAGGAGTTGAGTTACAGAGGAGGAGAACTAGCAGAGAGGAGAGAAGAGTATCTAAGAGAGATTATTAACAATGTGAAGGGCCACAAAGGCTTTAATAAAGAGGAAGACTGAGAAAAAGTCATGAGATTTGGCATTGGTGACTTTGGAGAGAGTGTTCATTTGAATGATGAGGTCAGAAGCCAGATTGCAGAGGGCTTAAAAGAGAATGACAAGAAGGGGCATGGAGATGCTTAGTTTAGAAATTTTTCTCAAGGAGTTTAGCAGAGAAATATAGGGTGTTAGATGGTAGGCATGCTAGTGAGAGTTTTTAAAGGATGTTTGTAGGCAGCAGTAAGGAGCCAGTAGATAGGGTGAAACTGAAGATAAAAGAATAGGAATGTCTGTGGGGTTAGTCTGCTGGAAAAGACAGGAGGGAAGGTGGGACCAAGAGTATAGGCAGAAGGGTTGGCACCTTCTCAAGGAAAAGGGTCACCTCTTCATCTGAGACAGTATCCTCAGATGAGGGGGAGGGGAGAGGAGGAAGCTCTTGACAAATGGCCTTGATTACTCTGATGATGTGTTAAAGATTCCAAGCAGAAATGGTACGTGGAGGGGGTGCTCTGGGACATGTGGAATGGCCACTATGGAGAATGGGATAATGAATCAATTAGGAGTAGAAGGATTTTCTTGTTTCAATGATGTCTCAGTTGAGATACGATAAGATAAATTTGTAACAAACAGTGTGGTAGGAGTAATCCAGGGTTGGGATTTGGCAAAATATAATAGGAAATGGCATAAAGTAGCTAGGCTTGAGATTGGGAAAGGATGACAAGGCATAGGGAAAGGTTAAAAGATAAAAGTGTGAATAGACAAAGGTGTTTTATGAGTATCTATATATATGTATATTTATATTTTCATTCCATGAACAAAATATAGCTAATATTTTTTTTCCAGCAAAATAATTTTATTTCCTACCATGTGGTAAACACATACACCCAAAGCATGCTTGCTTCTGCACATCTAGCTCTCCACAAAGGGCTTTCGAATTATCTCCAGCCCGGCCCTGGGGATGCATTGGGTTGTTATGCAGGCAGGGATAGGGAGAAGCTACTTGTGGGAGGATGGAACATTCTGGATAGACACAACTAGTTAACATGGAATTTGGCTTCAAAAAGCTGCCTCTTCAAAGCTACGACTTTGGAATCTAGGATTTCCTGACCAAAGGAAGGCAGCAATGCTGGCTAGTTTTCCTGAAGGGCCATTAGTTGCTCTGGTAATAAAACGACTTGTCCACGTCTGTGGGAATGACACAGGTAGATTCACAAGGTGGTGGCAGAGTATCTGCAATGCCTTTGACAGATTCCATGCTGCATTTGAAGGGACTGTCCTCTACGGTCATGGTCATGCAGTTGATTCCTCCTCCGTCCGTTTTCTTCTCCATCATGAGTGCTTTTAATGATGTCAGTGGCAAAGTCGTTATCTTTAAATTCTGCATTGAAAGCAAACTCATTTTCTGGTTTCCCATCAGGCACCTTGTACTTTCTAAACCATTCCACAGTGGCTTCTAGATAACCAGGTTTCAGCTTTCTGACATCGCTAATATCGTCATAGCTAGGAGCATCGGGATCATCCACGTTGATTGCAATGACCTTCCAATCGGTTTCTCCTTCATCAATCATCGCTAATATGCCCAGAACTTTCACTTTGATCTCTTCTCGTCTCGAGCATATCTTGCTCCCGATCTCGCAGGCATCAATCGAGTCGTTGTCCCAGCAGCAGCCGGTATGCTGATGTTTATGCCCTGGATCTTCCTGTGGGATGGCCCGGTACTTCCAGATGTTGCCTTTGTGAGGTACTACGTTGGCAATGTAGCGGAGTTTTCCCTTTTTGACGTTTTGCTTAATCGGGTTTGGAGGATCCTTTGTTGCGATCTCCATCTTTGCATTTGCATTTGTCCATCGAGGTACTTCCACGACCATGTGGAACACATTCTTGTCTGCGTAAATTAGGATGTCGTGAAATGGCGATATGTATTCGCCATTTGCATTTTCATTTCTAGGACCACTTGTGGGCTAGTCCTGGGCCGGCCCTCCCCGCAAGTCCCCAGACCTTGGCCCTTGCTGGGACCATCTGAGCCTGGACCAGACCCCCGACCCCTCGGGCCCCTCCGTCTGCGATGAGCTTGGCCGCTCGGGGCTGGCGGGACCTTCCTCGTCCTCTGTTGGCCTCAGTTCCCCATCTGTCAAGCCCCCCTCGCCCCAGAGGCGGCCGGGGCAGCGGAGGGCCGGGCCTCAGTATTCCCCAGGGCGACGAGCACCTCCCCCCATAGCTAATATTTTTAAATGACTATTTCATGAAATCAGTCTGTAGAATTCTGCAGAACCTTGTAGCTTACCCTTGGTTCTCGACCACACTCTAAGAATGACTGATTTAAGCATCATTTGGGTTTAAAACAAGAAAGGATCTCAGAGACTCTCTAGTTCAACTCTCATTTTACATATGAGGAATAGATCCATTAAGGTTAAGTGATTTGCCAAATATCAAATAGCAAATCTTTCTATTAGACTCAAATCCAGTTCTTCTGACTCCAACTTCAGGCCGCTTTCCCCTAAGACAGTAGTGTCAAACTGAAATACAAATAGGCGCTGCTAAATCATACACGCAGATCCCAGTAGACAGTATGCTGACTTAGAAAACCATATATTAACATTATCTATGTTCTATTATTTTTTATTTTTTTTTAAGTATTTTCCAATTACATTTTAATCTAGTTCCATACTCAGGAGTGTTGTGGCCTGCATGTGGCTATGGACTGTGTATTTGGTATATCTGCACTAAGATGT
Organism: Trichosurus vulpecula; assembly: GCF_011100635.1. Lineage (NCBI taxonomy): Eukaryota > Metazoa > Chordata > Mammalia > Diprotodontia > Phalangeridae > Trichosurus > Trichosurus vulpecula. The sequence continues at coordinate 190,165,025 of NC_050577.1, read as the reverse complement.
AACCATTAGGGGAGCTGCCATGCTTCTTAGTTAATCTTGCTTAAACATGTTTTCATATGTCTGTGATGTATAGGAGTCACATGTTTAAAGAAATACTCCATTTCTTTTGGGACTAGCATAAAAAAGAACTATATACACCATACTTTGGAGCAAAGGATCATAAGTTTTGTTTTTCTATCACCACATAGTTATATTAGTGAAACACACTTATATTTAACATCATATAGATATCATCAAATAATCATCTTGAAGCCCACTAAGAGACCTCACTTGTTCCTTCTTTTTTGGAGTCCTCTTGTGACAGTACTCAAGTTATTTTCATTATGTCTAAAACAAAAGAGATAATTCCAGATAAGAAGTAAGTGACCAAGAATTTTTCTTTTATTTTTTAATAATTAATTTATTTATTTTTAGTTTTCAACATTCACTTTCATAAGATTTTGAGTTTTAAATTTTCTCCCCCTCTCTTTCCTCCCCCCTCCCCAAGACTGCATGCAATCTGATATCATCTCTACTTACACATTCATATTAAACATATTTTCACATTAGTCATAATGTAAAGAAGAATTAGAACTAATGGGAGGAATCACAAGAAAGAAGAAACAAAACAAAACAACAAAAGAAAAGGAGAGCAAATAGTATGCTCCCATCTGTATTCAGACTCCAAAGTTCTTTCTCTGGATGTAGACAGCATTTTCCATCATGAGTCTTTTGGAGCTGTCTTAGAGCCTTACATGTTGAGAAGAGCTAAGTCTGTCAAAGTTAGTCATCGCACAATGTGACTGTTATTGTGTACAATGTTCTCCTGATTCTGATTCCCTTACTCAGCATCAGTACATATAGATCTTTCTAGATTTTTCTGAAGTCCACCTGCTCATCATTTCTTATAGCACAAATAGTATTCCATTACATTCATATTCCACAACATGTTTAGCCATTCCCCAATTGATGGACAGCTCCTCAATTTCCAATTCTTTGCCAACACAAAAAGAGCTGCTATAAATACTTTTGTACATGTGCGTCCTTTACCTGCTTTTTATGATCTCTTTGCGATACAAACCTAAAGTGGTATTGCTGGGTCAAAGGTTATGCAGTTTTATAGCCTTTGGGGCATAATTCCAAATTGCTCTCCCGAATGGCAACCAAGAAATTTTAAACCAAGAAAATTCCAGCAGTCAGTAAAAGACAACACTGAGTGTAAACAATTCCATGTATTTTTCCCCCAGAAATGTACTTAACAATCTTTCAATTGTGTAAAACATGCAAATCAAGTCATCATCCTTCTGGTTCAAATGGCACAGCCCACAGTAGTTGTTATGAGCCAAAAGAATTTTGGAATAGCTTTTTTTTGCTGTGAAAAATCAGCAAGTAAGTCAACAACTTGGGATTTTATTAGTCTCCCGAGTCTCCAGAGCAGCGTAGCTCTCTTGTGCTTGCTGACAAATGAACAAACAAATGAATGAAAATGTGAAGCACTTACTATGTGACACTTTGCTAGGCACTGGTGGTACAAATGCAAAAGTAAAGACAGGTTCTGCTCTCAGGAGCTTACATTCTAATAGGGGGAGATATTACACCCCAGAGGGAGCTAGGTGGCTCTCTGCTGGGACTGGAGTCAGGAAGATTTGAGTTTGAATCCAGCCTCAGATACTTACTAGCTGTGTGACCCTGGGCAAGTTATTTAACCCTATTTGCCTCAGTTTCTTTATCTGCTAAATGATCTAGAGAAGGAAATGGCAAACCACTCCAGTATCTTTGCCAAGAAAACCTCAAATAGGGTCATGAGGAGTTAAACACAACTGAAACAAGTGAACAACAGCGAATACATCTCAAGGGTAGAAAAGGAGAAATATTTTGGTACAGAAAGTTACAAGGATTGTCAGGGGAATAGGGAAATATATTAACACACCTTTTACAGAAGCAATGACGATTGATTTGATCATTTATGTTTACTGAATTAGAAAATCGAGAAGAAGGGAGAATACATGCTACCCACACTGGCGAAGTTCTGGGAGTAGCTCTAACCCTAAGCTAAATGTAGTGGAAAGCTGATTCAACCACAAGTCAAAACAGTTGGGCCTAAGGGTGGGAGTTCTGGGAAAGAGGATGAAGTCCTTCCGAGGCTTGGTTTTGGGGCATTGTAGTCAGTAAGGAGGAGTCTGGGGAGTCAAGTAAAGCATATCTACATCTCAGGTTTTAATGTAGTAGGCAGACAGAGGTAACTACCACTTAAGACAATGGGGTCCCAGGATGGGCATTCTGGGTATAAAAGGATTAATTTCTCCAGGGCTTGGTTATTACTATGATAACAAAGTTCAGGTATTATGAGAGTGAGAGAAAGTCTTGAGAGGAAAACTATAAAGTAATTTTATGTGGGTTTATAATTAAATATTTTGGCTAGCTTTAAGCAAAAAACAAACAAACAAAAAAAAAACAACCTTCTGGGCTTCCAGTTAGGATGATGACATCAAAATGTTTAGAGGAACTTGGTTTTCCCACAAACACCTCAGCAAAGATCTAAGAGGGTACCATGTGAATCAGCGATCAAGGACACTCAAAAAAATCAAACATCAGAAAGTTCTTTATCCAGTTCAGGACTAGACAGGAAGATGGCTAGAAACCTGTGGGTGTTCTAACTGGAAGCGCACCCAAGCCAACTGAATGGGACCTGAAACTAGCAGGACTTTAGAACATTGGGGCATTTGGAACAGTACAGGGGGACAGAGCAAGCTCCAGTAAGTCACTGTACAGGGAAACAAGGCTTGATTCTCTCCAAGAACCCTGAAACCAGGGGGCAGCTAGGTGGCGCAGTGAATAGAGCACCAGCCCTGGAATCAGCCAGACCTGAGTTCAAATCCAGCCTCAGACGGTTAACACACTTACTAGCTGTGTGACCTTGGGCAAGTCACTTAACCCCAATTACCCTGCCTTTCCCTCCTCAAAAAAAAAAAAAGAACTCTGAAACCAGTGTTCCTCTCAGACCTTCAGCAGGTAGACAGGGCCAGACCGATACCCAGGCAATCTGCGGGTGTCAGGGGACCTTGCACAAGAAGTCTGAGACCAACATGATCTCTGATATATAATTGGGGCCTGCCAAGTCCATAGCAGGGAATGGAGCCACCTTCTGCTTGAGGAATGTACAAGCAGAAGGAGACAGAGATGGAGACCTCCTGTTGGTAGTTATGCTCTTGGACGTAAAAAATTTCTGTTGCCTGTCAGCTCCAGGAGAGGAAGCCAAGAGTTCTTGATCTCACACACTCAAAAGGCTGTTTCCAAGGCTAGGAATGGTAACCAAAGGGTTGCTTTTTGTTCACCTACTCTCACGTAAAGACGCACGAAGCAGAAGAATCAATTCAAGTCTCAGGTTTCTCTAGGACAGTTCATGTGCTCTAGAGGCCCTGTTCAATCAGGACCCCACTCTACCAGCACCCTTCATGTTCCCCTCATTGGAATTTCCATCAAGAAAGTTACAGATCATAGATGTGGAACCAATGTCAAAGTGGTCTCTTCTTTTAAACTAATTTATCCTGTTCCCTCCTGTTTCCCCCAGCTTTAGTAAATCAACTGGGCTACATTTGGCACATTTGTAAATTTCCCAACTCTCCAAAGGTCTTAATCCTGTGGAGACTCAAGCATTGAAACTCCAAGTGCCTCCTCCAGTGTATGAAATACCATATTAAAAAGTCCCAAGGAGTCCATCCATCACGGTTCCCAGACAAATCCCAAATTAGCAGTCTTCAGAGAGTGCCTGGAAGTTAGGCAACCACTCAGGTGACCATCGTCATCGTTCAGACAGGAGGTGATAAAACTTCAGCTGTACTGATTGTGATGTAGTAAGTAGAGAGAAGGGAATAGATACAACAGATTCTATGGAGGCAGAATCAACAAGGCTTGTCAACTTTTTAGAGGTGCGGGGTGAGGAAAAATGAGTTATTAGGACCATAAATATATAACTGGGAAGTTCTTCAGAAGCAATCTAGTCCAACCATTTCATTTTATAATTGATGAAACGGAGGCCCAGGGAGGTTGATTGTCCTGTTGCCCAGTTGGCAGTAAATATTAGAGGGAGGATTGGAAACTAGATCTCAGATTTTTTTGATGCTAGTGTCTGAGCTCTTTCGCTGTATCAGCCTAATTAATAAAATGATTTTTAATACCCAGAAACTTTGTCTCATGGGATTTTATTTGCCGCAATAATGGGTGCTTGGGTGCTTATACTTGGACCCCAATTCCAAGATCACACTTCTCCCTAGCCTCAAAACACTATCCCTGGCAGTTTTCTTCCCAGCCCACAGACACCATGCCTAGCAATTACTCATGAGTGGGCCCCAGTAAGACAAACTACCTTTCCCTGAAATTACCCATGAGTGGGCCCCAGTAAGACAAACTATCTTTCCCCATTACAAGAACAAGCTGACCTCTCTGTAGAATATTCCTTGTAAAAACAGGGCTATCTTGTGCCCACAGAATTATCGTGCATTGATTCCCACAGTTATTGTATAGAATCCAGAGGTCAAGCTATAGCCATCAACTCCCAAAGTTATCTTGCTACAGACATAACAGACCAAAGATGCACCCTTTAGATACCCTTTCCCCTGGTTTTCAGTAGTGAATGACGACTGTGACCAAGGTTGTATGTTATCACCTAATTAGCATATCTGTCAGATAATCCACTGTTTTTCCCACATAAGCTTTAGCATCATTCCTGTTAGGTTGCAAGTTCCCTAAGGAGCTCTGCCGTCTATATTGGCATTACAATAAACCTTTGCCAACTTGACTTAAAGAATACTTAAGCCTGTGAATTCATTCCAGGCGACTCACTCCTGTACTTCATTCCTTGAGGGGTCCCTTAACCCCTACTCCTGACCACATCAACATTACCCAGGAAGGGTTCCTGGTCTCCTGCAGACACAAGTATTAGCTCTCTCTTTGCCTCAGAACAGCAAGCAGGGGTTTTGCTCCCTTTGGACTGGGCCCCAGCACTCTTCTCCACCCTGGAACTGCAACCCAGAATTATGTATGGGCAAGAAAATAGCCAGCCAGTGCCAACTGTGCCCAGTGACAGCTAAGGGTCTACTGTAATCTCTTTCCAACCACTTGTCAGAAAACTAAAGCTTCCCTTATCTTCTCTGGGCTTAGAGCTCCCGAAGCTGCTAGTGCTGTCATGGGCTCCAGACAGGCCTCCACTGAATGTCACAGACTTGTCCTGTTGATCTCTTAGGTTTTCTTAGGCTAGGACAATGTCTCATACTAACCTTTTTTTGGTTCTGCTGCTCTGCCTTGATTTGAAGTGTTATTTTAAAGATATTTGGGGAGGAATGTTGGGAGAGTTTGTCTGGGTGGCTGCCCCGAATCTGCTCCTCTAATTTCTACTTTATATTTTATTTGGGGATTAGTTATGAAATCTGTCCACTTTACTTCCTCTGGCTTCTCACCTTACCATTCCACTGAAACAACTCCATAGTCACTAACCATCTCTTAGATACCAAATGTGATGGTCTTTTCTCAACCTTCATTCTTTTTGACTTCTCTGCAGCCTTTGACGCTGCTGCTCACTCTCTCCTCCTTGATACTCTCTTTTCTCTAGGTTTTCAGGACACCCTTCTCTCCTGGTTTTCCTCCTACCTCTCTAGTCACTCTTCCTCTCTCTCCTTGGCTAGATCCTCTTCCAGACCACACCCTCTAGCCATAGGTGTCCCACAGGGTTCTATCCTTGATCCTCTTCACTTCTCCCTCTACATGACTTCACCTGGTGATCTCAACAGCTTTTGTTGATTTAATGACCATCTTTATGCCGATGATTCTCAAATCTACCTTTCTTGACCCAATCTTTCTGCTGACCTCCAATTTCATATTTCCAACTGCCTTTCAGATATCTAAAATCAGATGTCCAGTAGACATTTTAGGGTCAATACGTCCAAAACAGAGTTCAGTATCTTTCCCATTCTCTACCTCCTACCTTCCCATCCTTCTAGTACCTCAGGCTCACAACCTAGGACTCATTCTGATTCTTCACTATCTCTCACCCCTCATATTCAAGCTCTTGCCAGGGTTTATAATTTCACCTTTGCAGCATCTCTCAAATATGCGCCACCCCCTCCTCTGACACTGCAGCCACTCTAGTGCAGGCCTTCATCACCACATGCCTTGAATACTGCAATAGCCTGCCTTATGTCTCTCCCCCTCCAATCCATTCTCCACTCAGCCACTAAAGTGATTTTCTTAAAATCCAAGTCTGACATGTCAGTGCCCTACTCAATAAACTCCAGTGCCTCCCTATTGCTCCAGGACCAAATATAAAATGTTCAGTTTGGTGTCCAAAGCCCTTCATAACCTATTGCTAGTCCCTTCCTCCCTTTCCAGACTTCTTACACATTACTTCCCAACACATACTCTTTGATCCAGTAATACTGGCTTCCTGGCTGTTCCATGAACAAGATACTTCATTTCTCCACTCTGAGCATTCTCTCTAGCTGTCCCTCATGCCTGGAATGTTCTCCCTCCTCTGCTCCAACTACTGACCTCCCTGACTTCCTTTAAGTCCCAACTAAAATCTCAGGAAGCCATTCACAATGCCTCTTAATTTCAGTGCCTTCCCTTTGTTAATTATTTCCTATTTGTCCTGTATACAACTTTCCTTGTATATATGTGTTTGTACGTTATCTCCCTCATTAGATTGTAGGCTTCTTGAGATCAGGGACCATCTTCTGCCTCTTTTTGTATTCCCAGCTCTTTGCACAGTGCCTGGCACATAGTAGGTGCTTAATAAATGTTTATTGAATTGAACTGAAATTCTCTTCCCATTCGCATTACTGTTACTTGTCTTTTTGTACAGACAGAGGTGGTTTTTCAGTTGTTCAGTTGTGTCCAACTCTTTATGATACCATAGACCACAGCACTCCATGTCTTTCTGTCTTCCACTGTCTTTCTAAGTCTGTTTAAGTTCATGTTTGCTCTTTCTATGACAGTATTTATCCATCTCATCCTCTGCCATCCTCTTTTTTTGCCTTCAATCTTTCCCAACATCAGGGTCTTTTTCAATGAGTCCTGTCTTTTCATTATGTAGTCAAAGTATTTGAGGTTCAGCTTCAGTGTTGACTTTCCAGTGAATAGTCTGAATTAATTTCTTTAAGTATTGAGTGATTTGACCTCCTTGCCATCCAAGAGACTCTCAAAAGTCTTCTCTGGAACTACAATTTGGAAGTGTCCATTCTGAGGCGCTGAACTTTACTTATAGTCCTACTCTCACAGCTGTACGTTACTCCTAAGGTGGACAGAGGTTAGCAGATGTCAAATCTGTCTACTTGTTAACAGCTCAGGTTGGTAAGGAGATAAGAAGCTATTATTAGTGGTCTTTAAAGAAAGGCAATTGATTTAATTTATTCACATTATGCCTGCTTGGTTATTATAGATGATGAGTTGCTGGCTCTAAAAACAATCAATTGGATTAGCTGATAATCTTTTCAAAAATTAAAAGACAAGTTGGGTAGGTCACAAGCTCTCAATTTCATCATCTGGAAAATGAGAAGGGTGGCAGCAAATTGGCAAAGTTAACAAAAGAAGGAAATAATGGAAGAGATTCTAGAGGAATACAAACACAATGATATGCTGTGCGTGGAACTGTGAATTAGTTCAACCATCTTGGAAGTAATTTGTGATTATAACAAAAAAGTAATTAAAATGTCCATATCTTTTGACCCAAAAGTTTCATCTCCTACTTTGTACCCCAAGGAGGTCAGAGACAGAAATGTACCATATGTACCAAAATATTCAAAGCAGTACTGTTTGTAGTAGCAAATAATTGGAAACAAAGCAGGAGCCCATTAAATGGAGAATGGCTAAAAAATAAAATTGTGGCATTCTAATATAATGGACTGAAAGAAACAATCAATAAGAATAATTCAGAGACTCCTGGGAAGATTTGTATGAATTGATGCAGAATAAAGAAAGAGGAACCAGGAAAATAAAATACACCATGGCACAGTGATAACAACAATGTAATTGGAAAGGATTACAACAATAAAACCAAAACTGAATGCTGTGTGATCAAGGTTGATCTTATAAGGAGAGAGGTTGAATGCTTGGCAGTTTAGCTCAAGTTCAGAAAGCACAACTCCGTTGGGCTGGCCATGTTGTTTGAATGCATATTTTGCATTATGCTTGCCAAAAAGACTATTTTATGAAGAACTCACACAAGGAAAGCGTTCACATGGTGGTCAGAAGAAAAGATATAAGGACACTTTCAAGGTCTCTCACAAAAGCTTTGGAAGTGATTGTATGACATGGGAGACACTGGCACAGGACCCCTCAGCATGGTGTGCCCACATCAGAGAAGGTGCTGTGCTCTGTGAGCAAAGCAGAATTGAAACAGCTCCAAGGAAACACAAGATGCACAAATTTAGAGTATGCACTCCAAATTTGTGCCCAACCTGTGGTAGAGCATTCTGACCTCGTATTGGCCTGATCAGCCACAGTCAGACACATCGAATCTTGACTCAAGCATGGTGATGTCATTTTGGTCCTCTTCAAGAACGAAGGATAACAACCACAACAACAAGAGAAGAAAATGTATCTCTACTTCTTTGTGGAGGTGGTGCGTAATATTGTATATGCTATCAGACTCAGTTAAACTTGCTAGATAACCTTTTTCTTTTTTATTCCTTATTACACAAGATAGCACACTGAGCAGGGGACATATATCAGAAATAAAGGTAATATGAAAAAAGTTATTAATATGAATTTTTTAATGGGAAGATAAGGTAGAACTGATAACATTGAAGACCTTCTTAGTTTAATATGATATGAAACAAACATGCTTAGGAAAGCAAACTACTTAATAAAAGCTGCCTCCTAGGTTTCTTATGAGCAGCAAATGACATAATGTACATAAGGTACTTCACAAACCTGAAAAGGCTATGTGAATGTCAGCAATTTTTTTCCTCTAATACTATACTTACTTTCAGAACTTGGATTGAAATGATCACCAGAGGGCAGCAGAAACCTAGCATAAAGTAGCAACATTTAACAGCATGGGAAACAAAGTATGGGCCAATTTTCTCACGTCATATTGTGATCTTTGCAGCAAATTAAATTTTTCAGGAAAACACAGCAACAACAATTAAACAAATTGCTCCCAGAGAATGAGAATGGGTACAGAGGTGAGTGGAGGTAAAACTTTTTAGATTATGTAAATTTGCATTTGAAAAAACCTGCTTGTGACAGTTAATTGGGGTCCTTAGAGTTACTTTCCAGTTCATAAAAACCTTGCTAATAATACCTAGATAATTATTTGATATTATTAAAGTTGAAACTTGGTCTTAATTCATCCATACATCTACTATACATATAAACACACCCATGGATGTGTGTGTGTGTGTATGCATGTGTGTGGAAGCTAGCCTTGGAATCAGGATCAGAAAGCATGGGGTTCAAGTTGAACCTCTGACACATATAGACCGTGTGATACTTGGGCAAATCACTTAACCTCTCCACGTCCCATATAACTTCCTTCCTTCCTTCCTTCCTTCCTTCTTTCCTAGGCAATCAGAGTTAAGTAACTTGCCCAGAGTCACACAGCTAGTAGGTGTCGAGTGTTTGAGGTCAGATTTAAATTCAGGTCCTCCTAACTCCAGGGCCAGTGCTCCATCCACTTTGCCACCTAGCTGCTACCTGCCTCCCCCATACAACTTTCTAAGACTTAATTAACATAAGACTATAAACAGTTGCTGGTCAACATTTGTATTGGAGGTTTCCCTACCAGGAATTCCTGATGTCAGTGAAATTAGAGTTCCAGACTTTAAAAACATATAAAACAACATAGGTAAATACACATACTTAGAGGAGATAGATAATCTTGCTTTTATACTTGAATTTTAAGTGTAGTTTTCTGTTAAAACCACGTTCTCTTGTGCTTGAAAGGAGAAATTGGCTGCCCAGAGGAGACTGCTTCACTCACTTTCACCTGTGTAGTTTTTTGTCTTTTGTAAGTTCTCGATCAGTGTACATTTCTAGGTTATGCATCTAACAAGATGAATGAATAGGCATTTTCTCCAATCCTAATAACTGCTCCCCTCTAAAAAGAAAAAGAGGAATCATATGTCACGGATATCCGGAGGATAAAGAAAGCAAGAAGTACAACAGGCCTTATGAATTAAGAGTGGCTAACAACCAAATAGAAGGTGTTCATTCAGCACCTCTCCTTTACCAACTTTTTTGCTCTGGCAAGACACACAAACCAAATGAGGGGATTGTGTTATGTGGTCCACTTTAGTCTGTTGGCATATTCTATCCCTGCCCTTTCCCCAGCATCCTGTTGCAACAAGCATGAACCTTAACTCTACCATGAGTAGGTATAGTAGTGGTGAGGGGTGGTGGAAGAAATCTGGTTTATGACTTCCTGAGGTAAGCCCTCTGTTAGGGAGCCCAAAGTTTACCCAAAACAATATATGGCAAGACAAAGGAAATTGAACCAACACATGGTAGATTCCCAAAATAGCATGGTGCTACAGCAGGGTGGTTCAAGAGAGAACAAGCTGCCTGAAATTACTATAACATATTGATTGGCTTTGTTGATTGGTGTAATTTTTTTACGCAGTTCCAAATTCATGTTTTATTCATATTATATGAATGTAGAAAATATAGCCAAGCATAGTAAAAAATACTTAGCCCATTTGATATCCATATGGAAAACTATTCTTTATTTAAAACATGCCACTAACAGAATGACATTAAGAAAAATTCATATAAAATATAGTGTTTTTCAGGAAATGATTTGAGCCCTATATGATTTTCTCTAGCTTTAAATCTATTGTAATTTCTCTTTATTGGAATTAAGTATGGCTTCCAAATTAAAGGAGACCAGTCAGAGCATATTATTAATCACTTGATGTTTATGAATAACGTCAAACTATATGGGTCTATGGAAAAACAAATTAAACAGCTCCTTTATGTTGTATCATTTTTCTCCAATGATATAAAAATGTCTTTTGAACTTAAGTATAAAATTTTTGACATACAAGGAAAGATAGACACTCAAGATGTTAAGCTTGAATTCAGAAGTCACATTGAATGAAGGATGAAGGTAATGCATACAAATACTTTAGTTCCTTCCAAGCACAATACATTGAGCATAAAGGCATCAAGGAGAAAGAAGTGTGAAATAAAAGCCAATTAGGAAGAACAAATTTAAAGTAATTAACATCCGTGTAATACCATACTTACTTTACACTTTCCAAATTGTAGAACAGACTATGTGGATTTGGAAAGTACCCTATTAAAAACCAGTACAATATTAACAATATATAGGGCCTATCAAGCTAAGACAGCTATAGAAAGATGAATATTTCCATGTCCAAAAGGAAGAAGAATATTGATAAATGCTCTTTAAGCACGTGGTAAATAAGTCAACCACCTCTTGATATACTTTTGGAATAAGCAAGCATCATTTAACTAAATAAGACTGTACAGGATGGTAAGAGGTCTGTGCCATTGGATTTGTTGAATATACCTAAGAGTGGCTTCTCTGGATAGACCCTATGAAATAATAAAGATCCAAGAGTGGAATTAAAAATGCCCTTCGTGGGTGACATCAGTGTGGACTTAGCCAACAGCATAGTAACAAAGAAGAACCAAACAAATGACTCACGTAGGTTTGTTTGTCAAAATGGAGCACTTTGTTAAGACAACTCAGGACCAGGTCATTGCCACCAGAAACTACAGAAGAGTTAGCCTTAAGGAGCCCAATGTAGATTATGCAAGGAACTGGTGGGAACTGTGTTGTCACTGAAGGCTAACAATTTAGCAACAATATCCAGCAAGATCTAGCCTAGTGCTTAGAATTATGCATCAGAAGCATTCTCTCTTTCATGGATTGACAGATGAGAAATTCCCATGCTACAAACACAGACTTCAAAATATCCTACATAATTTCAATCAATATATTGTCTGGGAACAATTCTATTACTATAGAAGATAGTATTATTATAGAATACGCCCATGATCAGTAAGATATAAAATGATTCATAAAAATTTAAGAACAACCTTTCTAATGGACATAATTCCAAACATGCATCAAAGCAACAATTGAATGAAAAGTTTTCAAAGCATAATAGACACTTGACTGAGGGGATTAAAAATCATGTGTGAATAAGATGAGATACATATCATCCTTATCATCTTCCCTCCTACTTAAGATTTAACAAGGATGCTTTCAGTGAGACTACAGAGAATGAGCTTACATCCCAACATTTTTACTGAACCACAAAAAGCCTTTATTTCATCAATCTATTCAATAGTCTGAAGATTGAATATAAAAGAATAATAACAGGACAGCTGCTTGTCCCAGGATTGTTTCTAGCAACCTGACCAGCAAGGAAGAGAAGAATAAAATAATTGTATCATTTCCTCTGGAGAGGGGAAGAATATTCTAGACCTGCATAGACTTCTGGGATTTGGAATTTGAGTCCCTTGGGCTTCTGGGGAAAAGCAGTGTAGCTTTCCTCTCCTTGTCTTTGTTCTCCCCTCTTCTCTTTGGAAGCCTCTCTTTCTACTTAGTCCTTCATCAACCCCAAACCATGCAGTATTTCCTTGCCTCAGCAGCTGAGTGAAAAACTCCAAATCACAGCAATCCATGAAGATCCAAACTATTTTTCCCCCACCAAAATATGTGTATCTAAATGATACATTAAAGAGTAATGATAATAATGATAATAAAATAATACAAATTTTATTTGTATAATGACTTTCTACTCTACCATGCTCAGTTTATATTTTATTTACTAAAAAGGATCAAGTTCTTTTAAGTCACAACTGTGCAGAATTTCTTTACAACCATTTCCCTATTTGTTCAAAGGAAAAAGCAATACCCCTCAGGGATACTGGAAACATTAATCTACATTTTTGAAAGTAATATCTGTAAGACTGCTTTATCTTTTCATAGGCACTATAAAAACCCAAGGTAAATAAAGTACATTTAATTGCATAAATGGTAATCAAATTAACTCTTTACATGTGCAAAATTGATATTTTATCAGAGGAACTTCTTGGTGTTTAATTCCACCTTTAGCTTTTAAAATTTGCCATTTAACTTTGTTTCATCCTGGCAGATCTTTGTGCAAAACCCAAGTTGCAGTCAAGAAAAACATCATTTTGCAAACCAGCTTACCATAACCACACAGTTCCACATTCATGTAAACTGTTCATAAAAGCACTACTGTGCCTTTAGATCAAGAAAAAAATTTGACCAAATTGGTGCCTCAGCATTTTGACTATAATTACATAAACATTGACACTAGGTGATTAATACAAGGCACATGGTTCTACCCACACCACAAACTGAGATTCAACATTTGTCATATTAGCATTAGCATGTCAGCATTAGCCAATTAGTACTGGCTAAGGACATAGGTGGTTAAGAATTTGATTTTTGAAGACATCTGACTCTAAATAGGACTTGCTTCATATAGAATTGGCCTTATCAGAGTAAGGATAGGTGTATAATCATCTATGTGGTATGGTTTCAGGGATACAGGAAAGGGAACTTTTTCCCTCAGAATGGCCCTGTTTACTTAGCTTATATCTTAACAAACATCAAAGTCATCTATATCCCAATTAGAGCTGGGATTTAAAATACTCTGGACTAGAACTGCTTGCCAATATAGTTGCCTAAATAGGAGACAGACCACCAAACTCTGATAAACACACTCTAGCAAAACTCTGAAGTTGATGATCAAGAAATCTAATGAAAAGAAAAAAGAAATTCAATGAAAAACTATAGCAAGTGATTTCTTTCATTCCAGAACTGCATAAAAAGAAACTCATAGAAAATAGGAAAGAGGGCACCTCTAGCAAAGCCTGGAGTGTCCTATGGTGTATTGGAAATAGAACACATGTAACCTGAAAGTCTCCATGTCCATAAGCAGCAGAAGCAAAGAACTCTCCTTAGGAAGAAAATCCCAGGGAGTTGTAGCAGGCACTAGCTAGCCTTGGACCACAGAGCTCAAATTGTGATAGCTTGGGTCGAAGATCTCTGAGGTCCCTAGTGCTCTGTCTGGAGATGCCAGAGAGGGCCCTGTAGGTCCAGCTCCCTAAACCTCAAAAACCCAGGAGGTACAGGTCAGTGCAAAAACCAACTGACCTAGGGTAAGACCACAGATGGCTACCACCCAACTGAAAAGAACATTAAGTGGTAGACCTTGGTCTTGGAACAGGGCCCCAATTTGGGAACTAACACTGGAAAGATGAGTAGATCAGATGAAACATCAGTCACTATTAGAAAATTTTTGCAAATCTAGAAATCCCCTTAAAGAAAGAGAAACTCTATAACAACTATGAGCAAGATACTCAAATGAAAAAAAAATGAATTTGTCCAAGGACAAAATGAATATCTAGATTAATAGAAGAAATGAAGCAGGTGATTTAAAATGGAATGAAAGCTCTAGGAAAAAAGAGAAAGAATAAGTAGTTTCACAGAAAGTGGTAAACCTTACCTAAGAAATTGAATACCTGAAAACTAGAGTAAACCAAACAGAAATCAATGACTTTGAAGCAGAAAGAAATATTCTAACAAGATTGGAGGGATGAAAAAAAAGCCAAGATATCTGATATTAAATACCACTGAGCTAAAAAACAGATTCAGAAGAGATCATTTAAGAATGACTTAGATAATTTAAATGGTTCGAGAATAATTTGAGAATTAAAAACCACTCCCTGAAAACCATGATAAAAAGTCTTGAAACTATATTTCAGGAATTTGTAAATGAAAACTATCCAAAACTATTAGAACCAGATGCCAAAGTAAAGACAGGAAGAATCCATCAATCTTCTCCTGAAAGAAATCTCAGAAGGAAAGGTCCCAGGAATTCCATAGCCAAAATCCAGAGTTCCCATGTCAAAGTTTAAAAAAAAAAATATGGCAAGCCCCTAGAAAGAAGAAATTAAAGTAACAAAGAATTATAGTTGGGATCAGATAAAACCTGGCAGCTTCTACTGAAAATAAGAGGAGATTTTGGAATATAATATTCCAAAAGACAAAAGGCATAAGCTTATTTCCATAAATAACTTGTGAAACTGTATGTCATCCTGGGGGGTGGGAGGGTTGGGGGTTTTAATAAAATAGAGGACTTTCAAATATTTCTGTTTGAAAGAAATTTGACATACAAACACAAGAATGTGGAGAAATCTAGAAAGATAAATTTATTTGAGCAATTACAAGGAGAAATATGATGATAGACTGCTAACATTCTAATAAGAGGAGAAGAAACAGGTGTCCCTTCAGTCTTCAAATGTTATTGAGGGAGTTAAATAAAAGAGTGATCCTGAGGGTAGATTGGTTCTGTTCTGAGGGACTGAAGAGGGAAAAGATACGGGAGGGTAAAAAGAATACACTGGGGTAAGAGGGAGAATGACAGGTGTAGAACTTACTAATTCTTACTGTTGGGGTGCCTGAGAAAAAGGGTTTACAAACATAAAAGAAGGAGGGAGGATGAGTGAGCATCAGATGAACTTAGCTCTTTTCTGAAATGGACAAAAAAGTCCATTGTGTACACACATAAACAAAGTTTGGTACACAAATAAATCAAATTCAACAGGGAAATAAACAGGAACAGGGAAGGGAGAAGTTAGGAGGCAGGATAATGGGAACAAAATAGAAGTAGAAAGAATTTTCCAGTCTCGAGATGGGGTTAAAAACTGAGGAAAAAGAAAAATATTATCTAAGGGAGTGGCCGAGATCGCCTCTTAGACAATTGAGAAATGGCCAGACAAATTGTTGTATATGAATGTAATGGAATATTATTGTGTAGTAAAAGATGATATTGAGCGAATCCTAGGTAGTGTGACCTGAGAGTGAAGTGAGCAGAAAAAGAACAGAGCTGCAACACTGTAAAGAAAAATAAATTTGAAAGACTTAAGAACTCTGATCAATGTAATGACCAAACCATGTCTCCAGAGGATCTATGGCAAGTCATATTACCCACATCCTGATAGAGAGAGGACAGACACAAAGTACAGGGACATACAGTCTTGGATGTGGCGATTATGTGGATTAATTTTGCTTGACTATTGCTTATTTGTTAAAAGTTAATTTTTTCTGCTCTTTTTAATGATGGTGGGGGGAGGGAAGGAGAGGGACAAGGGTTAGCAACAGCAGTGCCAAAAAAAAAAAAGAGGGCTATTGTAACATTTAAAAAACATACACAGAAGAGAATAGAAGGAGGTTCAGAAGGAAGCACAGAATGCAGGATAGTTTTTAAAATGCTGTACTATTTGTATGGAAATGTGGTTTTTGTCATTATTTTTAAGTTTAGAAACTTGAAAAAAATACTCTAGAGTAGATTAAGTCCTAATTTAAAATATTAATGACATCTCGATTCAACAAATATTTATTGAACTCCCTTTGTGCTAGATCAAGGTACAAAGTTTAAATATCCTTATAGTCTAATAGGAGGATACTCCACAACTGTTAATAAATGTTAAGTATATTTAGCACTTAAGTTTGCACTCAGTAAGTGTTGAATTGATAAGTACATAAGAGAGATGCAAAATACAGTTTGAGGTGGGGAGAGGTGGAAACTGACAACAGATTAGAGAATTCAGAAAAGGCATTCTAGACATGACATTTGAGCTGGGCCTTAAACGACAGGTAGTAATTCAGTATGTGGAGGGACAAAGGGGGGACCATCATAAGCAGAGAGAGCATTATGAGTGTAAATACGGACATAAAGTACTGGATATGTAAGGGAGATGTCAAGTAATATAGTTTGTTTGAAAAAAAGCCATGAAGAAGAGTGAGATAGGGCTGAGAAAAGAGGAAGGTGTCAGATTGTGAAGGGCTTTGAAGGCTGAGTAGATGAGTTTGAACTTTATCGAAGAGAGAAACATTGAAGGGTTTTGAGCTTAGTAATGTCACATCAGACGCTTTCTGAGAATAGGTTTTGGCCATGTAAGAGGAGAAAGCAGATTTGGATTCAGAGAGGCAGAAAAAAAAAACCCATCACAAGAGCAGTGAATTCAGAAGGGAAGGCAAAGAAAAGAGAGGCCAAGGGATGCTGAACGTAAACTTGGCAGTTTTACCTAAGGCTGATCCTCTTGGCCCAATAGTTTACTGCTTTCCAAGTCTGAGGACTTTGTTTAAGGGTATTAAATTGTTTGTGGCAAATTTAGAAATATTTAACTTAGTGCATTTGAATTTCTTTATGTATGGTTCAGGAATGTTCCAACTTCAAGAATGTTAAATAAAGGAAATAAATTATATTCTGTAACCATAGTCAAATATAACATTCACATAATGGCATACAAGATGTTATCCTGGATTCAGAAAAATATATTAGGAAAAAGATTTTCTTTCCCTTAGGTTTTCTCTTTCAATTTACTTCAAATATACATTTGAACATTCACACAGAGCCTAGGTTTACAGCTAGAGGGTAGGGATGGGGCCTACACCAGTGATTTCATAGACAAATCCGAGATAAGGAAAATCCCTTTAACTAAGTAGGTCAACACCTTCTCTGCAAGTTATAGACTTAATTTCTTAGAGTACTTAGACATATATACTAAGCAATAAATTACTCATCAGTATCACCATGAATTCTGAGGTGGACCATGTAGTGACATAAGGCACTGACAAAAGAAAAATCAACCAGAGCCATGTATGTCAGTTTAGGGGATGGGGATACAAAAGGAGATATCACTGAAGTTGTGGATAGAAGGGAAGCAAGGTGAGACCAACATGAAATGGAACTCATGAAGTGTGGGAAGGCCTCAGGATCTCATTGTACTAGAACTGATTTTCTTGTGAATCATTTGGGTTTGGGTGAAGTCAAAACTGAAGAGAATAGCTAATCCTCTAGGTACATGGGTCATTTGAGAACATTTAACCCCACTAGGAGGCAGAAAGGAAAAAAAAGGTATGGAAATAATCTTCAACCCTGAAATGCAATGAGATTTTTTTTCCTTTTAGAAATATTTATTTTTATCATTCTTTTAAAAAAAATTTGAAGTTCCAAATTCTTTCCTGCTCCTACCAATTGAGAAGGCAAGCAAAATGATATCAATTATACATGTGTCATGCAAAACATATTTCCATATTAGTCATGTTACCAAAAAACCCAGTAAAAAGCACAAAATGTAAAGAAAGTAAAAAAAAAAAAAGTATCTTCAAACTGCACTCAGAATTCCTGAGATTTCTCTCTGGAGGTGGATAGCATTTTTCATCATGGGTCCCTTATAATTGTCTTGGATCATTGTATTCATCAGAATAACCAAGTCCCTCACAGTTGATCATTATAACAATATTGCTATTACTGTGTAAAGTGTTCTTCTGGTTCTGCTCACTTACCTTTGCGTTAATTCATATTAAGACTTCCTAGATTTTTCTGAAACCATCCTGCTCATTATTTCTCATAGCACAATAGTATTCCATCACAATCATATGCCACAACTTGTTCACCCATTTCCCAATTAATGGATGTCCCCTCTGTTTCCAATTCTTTGCCACCCCAAAAAGAACTGCTATAAATATTTTTGTACATATAGGTACTTTTCCTTTTTTTTTTTTTTAATCCAGGGGCACTGATGAGATCACCAAGTGAAGTAGTATAGAGGAAGAAGAGAAGAGGGCCCAGAAGAGAGTCCTGTTAGTGGGCTAACTCATAGTTAGTGGGAATAAAGTGGAAAAAGATACAATCCAGTCCAATCTAATCCAACAAATGTTTATTAAATGCCTACTATGTGCCAGTCACTGTATTAAGTGCTAGGGACATAATTAATGAAAAGATATCCTTGCCCTTCAGGAGCTTACGATCTAAAGAGGGAAATAGCACACAAAGGGAGACAAGAAAGTATTGAGCGGATGGGAGGGAAGGGACACCAGGAGGTATCTGTCATGAGACATCTCGTTCAGTTGAGTTGAAGCCAGGTAGAGCAGCAGATGCAAAGTGGAGTGCTCTGAGAATCCAGTTGCTGTGTTCTATAAAGGAAAGCAATTGGGATGAGTTTGGTACTCTACCCTCTAGTCCTCCAATCTTTGGGGAGAAGAGGCTGAATGAGGTGGTACCAACCAAGGCTTGAGTTAGCAGCATGGTGGTGAGTTTAGAAGTGGTGAGGTTATCCTGGAAAGGTGTAACAACGATGCTGCTAGCAGCTGCTATGGGGGCGAAAGACCAACAACACCAGCATACAGGAAGGCTGCTAGCACAGATTCTTTGATCTGCTTTTCTAAGGAAAGCAACCTTAAGGGGTTAACAATCTGACTTTAATCAAACATACATATAATATTCACTTAATTCTGGGGGAAAAGCCAGCACCTTGAACTTCAGAGCAAATATAAATAGGAATTACAAACAGAAAATATTAACAGATTAAATAACACAATTCAACAGATAGACTTTGTCTGATCAAGACGTTATATACATAGTTACCAAAAAGAGAAGCACCAACATCTGGGTTTTCTTCAAAGCCAGGAGGCTCTTAACCATGGCTACTCAGAGTCTCCACACCAACACTCTTCCAGTGAGTGAGAGCCCCAAACAAAATGCTAACCTCTGAGTATATATACCCTGTTCAGGGCTGGAAGGCTTCACATCTAATCAGCAAAAAGGGTGTGGGCCTGGGGCTTAGCATCTAATTAGCAAAAGGACTTAATCAAAGGCACTTGATTACTTTAGCATTCTAAAAGAGGAAAAACAGTAAAAAAATCCCACCTTAATTAATATTACAAAGAGGTATCTTGTTCAGTGGAATTCAAGCCAGGCAGGGCAGCAAATGCAAAGTGGAGATCCAGCAAAGGAGACTCAGAAAGAGCCAGGTAAGAGATGGATAAGAGAACCAGTGGAATTGGCTGTGTTTAGCCACGCTTCCCTTATCTTGTATTTATACGGTTTAATTTTTTGAACCTGAGTTTAGAATTTTTCATTTATATGTGTGTTAAATTTTTAAGCTTACTGTATATTTGGCTCATCATTCCAGCTTGTTTAATTTGGTTGGATCCCGACCATGATATCCAATATGTTTGCTATCTCTCCCAATTTCATGTCATTTGCAAATGAAATAAGTGTTCTGTGACTGAAGGGATATCTCTCAGAATCCTTTACCAACTTGCTGTTGAGAAGACCTGGTTAATTGGCTCAGATGAATGAAGTTTCAAGCTGCTGATGTAGCTTCCTAGTTGCCAGAATGCAAAAGGGTCAAAGCAATAGGTTCTCCAGTGGCTTCCTCAGGCTTTTGGAAGGCATGCTGTCATAGCAACACAGATTTCCTATTTCGTAATCATTTTAATTTTGTTTGATGTTCTGTCATGTCCAACTCTTTGTGACCTCATTTGGGGTTTTCTTGGAAAAGATACATCAGTGGTGTGCCGTTTCTTTCTCCAGCACGTTTTACATGTGAGGAAACTGAGGCAAACAGGCTTCATTGACTTTTACTAGACAGCTAATATCTGAGGCTAGATTTGAACTCAGGTCATCCTGACTCCAGGCCCAGAGCTCTAACCACCACACCACCTAGCAGCCTCAATTTTGTTTATCTTCTGTGTTTAAAATTATTTATTGAGTTCCTTAATTTGTTCTTTTTTAGGTAGATGTGCTGGCACAGGCCTATAATCCCAGCTATTGAGGAAGCTGGGACTGATGGATCACTTCAGCTCGAGTTCCAAGTTATAGTGAGCTAAGCTAATTGCTTGTCCACACTAAATCTGGCACCAGCATGGTTACCCTCTAGTCCCCACTTCCCACTGTGTTTCCACCTCCTACAAAAGATGTTATAGCAGGGGTGGGAGATTTAGAACTCAGAAGTAATAAATGTCTTTTTCTTCTTTTCTCCTAATTCCTGATTCCCTCAAATCCTTAAATATTTTTCTGTCACTTGATGATCCCTTTTTGTTCTTTTTTTTAAAAGCCATAGACATGAGAGAATTAATTTTGTTTCTTAATCTTTTCACGATAACTGTACTTATTTGTATTTCTTGTGTTTCTTTTGTTTGGAGTGTTTGCACAAAGAATGCCTCAAATGCCTCTTTTGTTAAAGGTCCTTCTCTGTTCACTGCTGATTAGGATCTGCCTGGAAGGGTCAGTTATGTTGGGTTGCAAGTGGAGCTCCTTTGCTTCTCTAATTTCATATGTTTAAAGAATAATTTTGCGTTGAAATTGATGTCCTTTTTTCTAGCTGCTTGCAAAATTTGTTGCTAGGTATGAAAATTATAAAAGTTTAAACTCTGCATGCCTAGGAGTTTTAAGGAAGGGATTTTCCTCTAGTAGAAATGTATAGATTCAATCAATTAGATCATTGTCATCTAGACTCAGAAATTCTGGCCAGTTTTCTTTTAGACATTATTTCCTGAAGTATGCTTTTCTGTGGGTTTGGTTTTTATTTTGGGGGGTTTGGGTTTGGTTTTCTTTTTGGCTTTGTCATATTCTACTGGGATGCCTATGGTCTGGGATACTTATGTCACATTGTATGAGATATTTATCTTTGTCACTCACTTTTCCATAGGATACTCCATCTCCTGACCCCAGGCCTTTTCACTAGACTGTTGCTTGACATGAAGTCCTTATCACTGTACATGGATTTCATTGTACAAATATATTATACGTGTATTTCATTGTACATGGATAGATTATCATGCTCTTCTACTTGTTCAACTTCACTTTAGTGTTATCTCCAGATGAACCTAGGGAACCCAGACCTTGTTAGAACCGCAGCTTAGCCTGGGTTAGATAGTGATCCCAATGATCCCTCTCCAATAGTATATACTCTACTGGCCCAGATGAATCTAGACCTGCATAGGATGAGCTGATCTAAGGACACTGTAGTATGGTGGAAAGAGACTTGACTTGGAGTCAGAATATTAGATTGGCCTCCCTAAGTCTCCCTTTCTTCATTTGTAAAATAGAAATTATAACTTGTACTACTCACATTAAAGGGTTGCTGAGGATGGAACAAGGTGAGTAACTTCGAGCTTTAAGTGCCATAAAAGATTGCTTTGAGGGGCAGCTAGGTGAAGCAGTAAATAGAACATCAGCCCTGGAGTCAGGAGGACTTTAAGTTCATATCCAGCCTCAGACATTTACCACATTTACTAGCTGTGTGACCCTGGGCAAGTCACTTAACCCCAATTGCCCTGCCTTCCTCTCTCCAAAAAAAAAAAAAGTTAAAAAAGATTGTTTTGAGATGGCCTTTTGATAGAGGGGAAGAGGCCTGGATTAGATGGAAGACAACTTTTAGTACCTATGGGGTTTCCACTAGGGTGGGAAGTAGCTGGATGATAAAGGGCAAGGCTAGGTAGAGATTTGGGCCTAATGATTACATAAGGTTATAGCCTTGGGCCAAGGCTGGATCAAGTGGGAAGATTCAAGGAGAGTTCAGGGGAGTTCCCAGAGACTGTACTCCAGGTTCAAGGGAGTTCCCAGAGACTGTGCCCTCGTCAGTTACACAAGCCGAACATAGACTGTGGCCATTGTTATAATGTTTTCTCATCTGGCCAGGCACAAGAAATACCTACAAGAAATGATCGCTTAACAACATTGTCAATCTTGCAGAAAGGTAATGACCCTAGTGATTTGGGCAAAAAGGGAATGGAATTGTTTGTGGTTTGTGCTTTTAAATTTTCTAAAGAAAGTGACCCGGGCTACCATCTTCACCAAGAGTCCTAGAAAGGTTTGAAAGTGGTAGGAGTATGTGCAAGAAAATATGCAAAGCAAATAATAATAGCCAAAGTGATTTGCTATCAAGAATCATGGTGCTTCAGGATGCTGCTTCACTTTGTGAATATGTCCAAAACAGAACTCATTATTCTTCTCCCCAAATTCACCCCTTTTCTGAACTTCACTATTTCTGTCAAATTTATCACCATTTCCCTCCCAGTAACCAGGTTCAAAATATTGGAATCTTCCTTGACTCCTCACCCATTTTTCCTCTCCCCATATAGCTAATCAATGGCCAAGTCTTATCAATTCTACTTTTGTGACATCTCTGAAGCTATCTCTTTGTCTTTAATCACATAGGGATCATCTTAGTTTGAGTCTTCATTATCTCCAACTGTAATGGTAATCAGGGTGAGCCTTTTTTTTTTTAACTGTTTTCTCTTTTAGAATGCTGAGGTAATCAAGCACCTTTGATGAATATTGCCTTTCAAATGTAATGGCAAGTAAAGTGGGACCTTTGGCTGTCTTGGAGTGCTTCTCAACACTGAGGTAATCAGGTGTCTTTGAGTCTTGTCTTTGTTTGAATCAAGATCAGTTGTTTAGAAACAATGTATATGATGTGGTACTAGTGATTAAAGACCTTCTCCCACCCCTTTTGCTGAGCCCCCAGGGCCCTGAACAGGGTATATGAGCTCTGAGGTTGACATTTTGCTTTTGGGGACACACTCATTGGAAGAGTGTTGGTGTGAAGACTCTGGGTAGCCATCAAGGAGCACCCCTGGCTTTGAAAACCCAGATGTTGGTGCTTCTCTCTCTGGTAACTACGTATGTGATGTCTTGATCAGACAAAAACCTGTCTGTTGATCTGTTTACATTTTCTGTTTGTATTTGCTCTGAAGTTCAGGGTGCTGACTTTTTCCCCTGAACTAAGTGAATGATATATGCATGTTTAATTAAAGTAAGATTGTTAACCCCTTAAGTTGCTTTCCTCAGAAAAGCAGATCAAAGAACATGTGCTAGCAGCCCTCCTGTGTACTCTTGTCATTGGTCTTTCACCTCCATGGCAGCTGCTAGCAACATTGTTGTTACACCAACTTGGATTATTATAGTAGCTTCCTACTCAGTTCCCTAACTTAGGTCTTTCCTCTTTCCAATCCATCCTACAGGCCAAAAAATGATATTCTTGAAGCGTAGTTGTTACCACATCACTCACTGGAGTGAGCTCAATGAACTCTCCATTCCCTATAGGATCAAATATAAAATACACTGTCATTTAAAGCACTTGTCAGTATTTGTATATTTTACTCCTCTTCATATACTCTCCAGTCTACATTGGTATTATTGCTGTTTCTCACATATGGGGTTCAATCTCCCATCATCGTGCATGCACAAAATACACTCCTCCTCACCTCTGCCTCTTAGAGGCTTTTCTTTTCTCAAAAGCTCAGCTCAAGCGCCACCCCCTACATGTGGCCTTTCCAAGCTCCAAACTCCCAGTTGCTAGTGACCCAGACATTTCTTTATATTTATTTTGCAAGTACTTTTATGTGATATTTTGTTTTTCCCTAAGACAATATAAACTCTTTGAAGGCAAAGATTATTTCATTTTTGTCTTTGAATACCCCATGCCTGGCACATAGCCGCTGCTTTTTAAATATTTGTTGATTGATTCACTGGAATCTGTAGTAAGCAGTCACTTAGTTACTGAACAGCTACTGTGCACGTAATAGTATCTTAAGAATTAGATGTGGATCTTTCTCTCTTGGAGTGTACAGTGTAATGAGAGAAATAAGATAAACACACATGAAAAAGATCTAACACAATGAAGGCAATTAAATAAATGTAAACAAGTATGTTGAGCTGGATTATTTATATAAATGCTGAGGGGGTGGTGAGATGAACAGCATGATGGGATGTAGGTGGGTTTCAACAGGGAATGCTTAATGGAGTAAGAGGGTTTGGGACTGGGTTGGCAGAGAGACCTTAGGACAAGAAGTGAAATGTAATAAGGCAACACCATATTGTTTAAAAAGCAAAATGAAAGAAACCCTGACCCGGACCAGAAGTCAGGAGACCTGAGTTCTCTCTAGTACCAAATAAGCTAACTACCTGGATGATCCTGAGCAAGTAAATCACTTCATCTCTCAGTCTCAATTTTTTCATCTGTAAATTAAATGGGTTAGGCGAGATGATCTCAACAATCCTTTCTAGCTCTGCAGTTCTATGATTATATGAACCACCTCTAACTTGGCTAAAGAGCCCAAGCCCCGTAATGAGAATGGGAAGCTAAAGTTGATTTGGATATAAATAACAGAGACATTTGGGAGCCACTGTGGATTCTTGAAGAGGGGAATGACACAATCAATCATTCATGATATTTTAAAAAATTCTTAAATGTTTTATTGATGCTTTTTTCTTCTTTGACATCATTGTCACTTCCCAATGACTCCCTCCTCTCATAAAAATTAATGACATTTAAAAGTTGCATAAGCAAAAAACTCAGTAATGTGTTAGTGGAAATAATCAAGCACCAAACTTTGATAGAGAGGGATAAAAGAATATCATGGATATCTAAATGGCATATTAGACTTCTCTCCTCTTTTCCTCCCCTCCTCCCCCCTGTTCATTGAAAGGATTCCATCAGTAAGAGGATTTAAGAAATTCAGTTTCTAATTGATGCTATATATGTGTTCAATGTCCCCTTTGACAGATCCTGCAGTGAGTTAGGTGTGCAGGATATTAAGCAACTCAACAGGGTCTTGTAAAAATTAAACTTACAGAATAAAGGTATCAAACCAGGAGTTTATTTCGCAGTAAGCACAAATCCCAGTTCCCCTCTGACGTCCACTACACTGTTATCGAAAGATGTAATGGAGAATCTAATAATCTTTTGATAAGAAAGTAGACAAAAATAGAAAACGAAGGAACATGCAGTTAACAAGTGATCCATATGTTTCCATTATACTACTGTATTTGCATACAAATCCAGGCTCCAGGCTCTGGGAAGGGGAGACTCCAAAGTCCCAGACTTAGTTGTTTCTTAGCTGTCTGAAATAACGATTATAGGCAGAACCATATCCGTGAATAAAGGCGTAGCGTGAACAGAGAGCGTAATCATCACATGCTTCCCGCTGGATTTCATAGGTAGGCTTGGTGCGTTCTCTGGTCCTGTAAAACCAAGGAAGCAGACAGAAAAGAGTGAGCCATCAGGATTCATGGATTGATAACAGTGATATGAGAAGAGAAAAAAAAAAGATTAAATGATTTGGAGAGACAAAAAGCCACTAAATGATAGGGAGAAAAATGAAGGAAGAAGAGGAGGAAAGGAAGAGTCAGGATCACTATTATATATTATATGAAAATAAGACTTAGTTTTTCTTCCCCCTTCTTTAAGTCCCTCCACAAGGTCAATATTTCCTACCAGTCTGCTTTGACCTCTTGGGACTCAGGCTTAGTTCTAAGTCCCCAAAGACTTGGTTATAGTTAGGAGTTCTTATCTTTTACTGAAGATTCCCTCCCTGGGAATTATGAAACTCAGTGCTCCATAATTAATAAAAATTAAAAATAATAAGTGATAGTTTAAGTATAACAAGCATTAATAGTTTAAAACTTCACTAAGACTTTTGAGATGCCCTACTTAACACCTTAACTGCTTTATGTGTGTTATCTCTTGATTCTCACAATAATACTGCAAAGTAGGCCCTATTATTATCCCCATTTTACAGATGGGGAAATGGAGACTGAAAGTGGTTAAGTAACTTGCCCAAGGTCACACATCTGAGACAGGATTTGAACTCAAATCTACTTGAAATCATCCAGATGCTCTTTCTAAGGTATCACCTTTAATTGTAATAGAGTACAGGCTAAAATTTTACCTTCTGAAGGAAAATTTATAATTTACCCATAGATTGACCATATAATTTCATTAGAGATCATCACTTCCAAATTCCAGTGAACTCTTTAACCGTATGACAGCAGGACATTTTGGAAATAATCGTTTTCTATTTGGGAAGTATTAAAACGCTCTGATTCCTTCTTTATGACCAAACCATGTGTTTTAAATATTTCTACCACTGAAAATTTCATGTACAGTTCAGTACAGAGTTTTATCATCAGATTATATATTTTTAGCTGAGGTTTTTGGCTTTTACACTTATTCATTCATTAAGACTCAAATGTATCCCTCTCCTTAGATCACAAGAGAAACTAGTTTCTTAGTTTATTTAGGCCTGGGATGCTGCATCACGAATTTATAATTCCATCCCTCTACCTTCCTCTCCATTGCCCTTTGTTACTTACCTCTCCTGGATTTTAGCCCTCCATCTCTGCTCAGGTGACATAAAGCTGTTGGCCCTTCGCCTGTTAATGAAGGGACCTAAGGAAATAAAAGTCAAAGATGCATGATTTGAGAAACAGTGCAAGATCATAATACAATGAATCCTGGCACTAGCTAACTCGTAGATGCTACCCTAGGAGAATTAATTTTTCCTTTTTTTCTGGTCTGGATCTGTGATTTCACTGGTAAGGAGAATTCCTAGTGAGGAAATCTCACATTTCAGTACAGATCAGCAACTGTTCTATCATTTTTAGTCAAAGAGCTGCTTGGGGTCTGAGAGGTAAGTAATTTGCCCAGGGTCACACAGCCAATATGTGTCAGAGGTAGTGTTTGATCTCAGGTCTTCCTGACTCCAAAACTCCCTATTCTCTCTTCTACAGTGTGTCTCAGATTCATACAACCTCCCAAAGTCAGGGAAAAAAAGACCCAGTATTGATGAGTGGAGCACTAAAATAGCCTGTCTCCTACTTAAGACATTTTCTATCATCCTATCAAATTTTCCATCTCTATGTAGAGTGCAGATGCAGGCCAGTTTGAATTTCCCAAAGAAAATTTAAATCAGGTTCTAAATATATTGAGTGCTGTGTCCCTGCCAGAGAGCACAGCCCTCCTGCTCACTTGATGATACAAATTAGAAAAGCCACCAGGGTTTTCAGATACTGACTTAACTTTACCCAGTGGCTCATATTCTCCTTACTTGGCTATTCCTAAACTTTCACAAAATAAGAATAGGAATGTATTCCTTATTGTAAGTCATTTTAAAAAATAAAAAAAATTCACTTACTCATTTCATAAGATTCCATGCTTTCATGGGACTCTGGGGAAGAAGAAAAAAAATCCATTTTGTATTTATGGCATAGCTAAAATTCATACATGCCAATGAAAAGGAAGGGATAGGAAGAGAGAAGTTAAAAAGATATTGGGAATACATTTAGCAAAGTAATCATTACTAATTTTAGGGAACAAATACATGTGAACAGAATTTCTAACTATATCCTGACTAGCTACATACTTATTTTACTTGTCTGTCAGAAAAAGAATGACCACATTCTTACCTGAAGAATTCTGAGGGTCTGTCTCAGTTATATGGTCAGGCTAAAAGTTAGATCAGCCACAATCATTTAGTAAACACCTACTATGTGATGTATACTATTAGGCACTGGAAACCCAGAGACCAAATGAAAAACTGTCTCTGCCCTCAAGGAAAACTCCATTTTCATAAGGTGGTACAACTAAGGCAAAAGCAAGATATTTTCAGGGGCAAGAAAGTTCTGTCCCATTAGAATGGGTGCTCCTTGGGTACAAACCTTTCTTTGTATCCTCAGTATTTAGCACAGTGCCTGGCACATAGTCAGCATTTAACATAAACTTCTTGATGACTAACAATTAGGTCTATTATGAAAGTATGATGTGGCACCTGAGCTAAACCTTGAAGGAAGCTAAGGACTATAAGAGGTTCAGGGAAGGAGAGTGTTCATTTTAGGAGGGGGTGACGGCCTGTGAAGAAGCAGTGGAGGCGGATGGCGGCATAGTTGGGTTGACAGATCAGCAAGTGAACCGCTTTGATCAGAACATAAAGAACATTAAGTGGAGTGATATAGAATAGGTCTGGAGAAGTACACTCGAGCTAAATTATAACGATTCTTAAAGGGAATTCTAGGAATTTATATTTAATTATAGAGAAAAAAGGGAAGAATCCCGGAAAATTCCTCAGCAGGGAAGTGACAGATTTGTGATTTAGGGAGATATTTTGGCAGCTGTGGGGATGGGCTGGCAAGGAGATAGGAAAGACACAGAGAAACCAATTAGGGGGCTATGATAATAGTAATGAGAACTTGAACTTGGGTGGTGGTTGTGTGAGTAGACAAGAGGGAACAGATGGGAAAGATGTTGTAAAGGCAGAACTGATGAGTTTCTATTGGTTGGATATAGGAGTGAAGGGAAAAAGAATCCAGGGAGAATTCTAAGAAGGTGGTGAACCTGGGTGACTTGGAAGAGGGAAAGGCTTAGGTGTGATGAAGAGCACCATTTTGGACCTCTATGAGCTAGAGATGTTCAGGGGAAGATGTTGAGTAGGAAGTTGGAGATACAGGACTAGTGAGAGCTTAGGAGACAAGCCTAGCATACACACAAACACCCACATATACATACATATATACACATATTTTCATAGTCATGACAATTTGATCACATAAAATTGATAAGCTCACTAAATGAATATAGAGAAGAGAGCTCAAGACAGAGCCTGAGATCACATAATATGATACAAAGATATATACAAAGCTCCCTTTTTTTCCTCACAGGGGTCTTTTCCAGAATAAAGTTCAGAAGAGTACACGCTCAGATATTCTCCAGGTTATGCAGATGCCAAAGCTACGGGCCCACTATAATAGATCCACGAGTGGTTCTGAAGACTGCTTAAGCATCTGTGTTTTAGCCAGTAAACTATACTTACCTGCTGAGCATTAGGTCAATTTGAACAGAGATGCAGGAAAATGTATGGAGCAATTCTGTGTTACTGAGTGTAGCATTTAGAGATGTGAAGAGAAATCAGTTTCAACCAGCTTGTATTTTTTATAATTGAATTTGATTTAAAATGTTTCACTAGAAAGTGGGTGAAAAGAGAAGTCAAATTCATTGTTAAATAAGTTATGTCTATATCTTCAAAATGAAGTTGAGAATTAGGGGTATTATTAACATAACTCAGGCCCCAAAAATTTCATCTGAAACAACCAGATGATTAAGTAAAAGCTAAAACTGTCTTACATTTTTCCTTCCAAATTTGCACATTTAGAAACAGGTAGAGAAATTTAACAACACAACAATAGATGCCATATTCTGACGTAGAAGGATCATAAGTTGTGCAAAGACTCCAGTAAGTCAAGAAGTTGAGCCTCTCTCCTGCTTGGACTGTACCTGAACCACTTCAGAACAGAGATTGATTCTTCTAAGGTTTTCTAAGGTGGAAGTCACCACTTACCTTAGCTCATTTACGCCAGGGTCTAACCTTCCTATCCCAGTCTCCCTCTTGGTTGTCAGTAGGAGTGTCTTAAAATGAAACTGCATGGACAAGTTAGCCTGAGTATTTTAGAAACAGTTTTAGTGAAAGCATCTAGTTCAAGGCCCTCATTTTACAGTGAGGAGATGGAAACCAAAAAGAGGTTAAATGACATCCAAAGACACATAGCTAGGCGGTGACTCCATCTCCTTCGTCGGTGTTTTTTCCAGCATCCCATCCTGCCCCTTCTGAGCTGTCATCTGTTCTACTTACATCCTTAAAAGCAGAGTTAAGGCTTCCCCAAGAAAGGATGGAGGCTAGAAGAGAAAAGGAAAGATAAACAGCATGGGAGATGAAAAGCACCGAGAAGCAGAAGAAATCTAGGGAAATGAAGACATATTGAATTAATGGAAATAGGGGATGAAGTCAAGGAGGGAGGAGAAAGAAGTCCAAAGAGAGAGACAGGCAATGGAAAATTCAGAGAGGCTGAAGAGAGTTTCTTACCATAGCACAGAGCAACCACTGCTAATGCAGCCAGAAGTGTGACAATGAGTAACGTCTTCATGGTCTTTCCCTCGTCCCTCTGGGCAGCTCTCACACGTTCCTTTGCAGCGGTGGGTAAAAGGAAGCTTCCTAGAAGCTGCTGGGAACTTGAAGCAGTGGTGTGTTTTTATTATGAGAGCTGGAGCAGCTGGGAGGGGAGGAAGGAGTGGGAGGGGTCCTGCAGAAGGTGGAGAATGGTTGGCACTTATTTGCACTGGTGCTGTTTCCAAACATTCACTCTACACAGATTTGATCAGCTGTGGGCCAGAAGTTTCCCCCACCCTCAGTTTTGACAAGTGTTACAAAGAGAGGCTGCCCTGGTACAAAAGTTCTGACCACTGTATGCTTGGAGTCAGAGCCAGACCTCGGGCGAGGGTCCACAGAGAAGGGAGTTACTATAAACATGTTTACCTTTATAATTCCTCCTCTGATATGCCCTCCTGGTTCTTCCCACAATCACTTTAGCAGCAGTACACAGAGCCTATAGTGTGTCAATGGCCCCTCTGATGCAGGAGAGGGAGGTTTCCTGGGATAAAAGACAGTTCACATCTCCATGTGAGCTTGCCTCCCCATTGGTGTTGAACTTACCCCAGAGGTCAGTTAGATATTTTCTTCATGACCTGCAACTTTTCCAGGCAAAAGGAGGGAGGACAAATTCTATGCCACCCTGACAAATTCTGCCTATTTTCTTGGTATCATTGGAATAATAATGATGATGATGATGATGATGAGAGCTAGCATCAATATAGCACTTTAAGGTTTGTAAAGCACTGTATATATATATATATATATATATATATATACAGTGCTTTATTTGATCTTCGCATCCCTGTGAGGAAACTGAGGCAGCGAGGGATTAAGTGACTTGACCATAGTCACACAGTCCACATCCAGTGCTTTTACCCACTGCGACACCCAGCACCTAGTAATGTACCTATCCTTCATGGAGCTGGTTCCACCTTACTCCCTGAGGGAGGGCAGCTAAGTGGACAGTTGATACAGCACCAGGCCTAGAGTCAGGAAGATGTGAGTTCAAATCTGACCTCAGATGCTTACTAGCTGTGTGACCCTGAGTAAGTCACTTAACCTTGTTTGCCTCAGTTTCCTCATCTGTAAAATAAGCTGGAGAAGGAAATGACAAACCACTACAGTATCTTTGCTAAGAAAACCCTAATGGGATCATGAACAGGCAGACACAACTAAAAGTACTAAACAACATTTTCTGGTGTATCTCATGCACCCCCTAGCTGGATATCATGGCTCCAAAGGACACAGGGTCTTTCTTCTTTTTAAACATATGTATGTTTATATATATATATATATATATATATATATATATATATATATATATATATGTACACACACACACGCACACACACACATATATAAAACAAATACTTATGCCATTTGTATGCTTGAGACAGAGGTTGGAAATTATTCCTTCTTTGTGTTACACAGGAAACTTTTAGCATGCACTAACACATGCAACTTGACACAAAAATAAATACTTATGTGCAATGAAGATTGGACTTTTCTGGCACTAAAAGTGTGGTTATAAAAAAGTAGTATTGAAAAGTGTTTAATGTTTTGCTACCTCCTCAGGATAGAGGCAACTAGGGGTGCGTTAAAGTGCTGCACCTGAAGTCAGGAAGACCTCAGACCCTTACTAGCTGTGTGACCCTGGGCAAGTCACTTAATTTCTGTTTGCCTCAGTCTCCTCAACTTTAAAACGGGGATAATAATAACACCTGCTTGCAGGGTTATCATGAGGATCAAATGAGATAATATAGGTCCTATATAAATGCTGATTCTTTTCCCCTTTCCCTTCTCTTTCCTCCTATGCTTATTACACTGTCTACCACAGCATAGACAGTTTGTTTAGCTATAATATCTGTACAGGGAGACGTGAACACAGAGATCCATATGTACATAAACATGTGTCTACTTTCACTATGATCTCTTAGTGAAACTGTGCTATTATTTCTTTTCTTACCAAGAGCATTTACTTGGTGCTTGTGACTTCTGACTATCCTATGTTGAACATTCCACTTTGCCTCTTGGGCAGGTTCATGTCTTGGCCACACTTGCTCTCCCTTTTGACTATGGATATGCTCTTAGAGGTCTCTTGTGTAGGAAAAGAGACCCCTTGGGGAAGTGCTATGACTTCTTTTCCCTCCCTTCAGACTTTCATTCAGTCCCAGGAGCATCAATGACCGCTAAGAGGAGTTTCATTCTGTTCTCAGCTATATTAAAGATTCCAGAGTGATTGGAAGACAGTGTTGGGGGGTCTATAACTCCATTGGACCATTTAAGGGCATTGTTCCTTTGGGGAGGCCCAGGATACAGCTTAGAAGTAACTTACATTTCATGACATTTTCTGGAGCTCCTTTGATACAAAATTCACACTTACAGCCCCATCCTAAGGTGTCCTTCAGGTAACACTCAGATATGACCTTGGGGTCTGAGTGACCAAAGGTGGTGAGAGATGGTCAGAGAGAGGAGGAGGAGAGAGTTCTTGCATGTAAACAGAAATGCTCCTAAACTGCTGAACAAACCACCCAGCACACCCTTAAACAGAAGAACCTTTGTGTTTGTCTTTGGCCAGTTCTGCCACAGTGACCCAAGGAATAGGGCCTTCCCCCCCTTTTTTTATACCACAACTTTATGACCTTTGTTTGACCTCTAACACCCTCCCAGTCCCAGTCCCTCAAGATGACTCATCTAAATCATAACACTTTATTAACTACTCTAAAAGAAAAATCTGCTTTAGTACCACATGATGCATTTGGAGGTATATACAAGTAGGGGACTTAATGTGCACTCGATTTGGTAACTGAATCCTGCTGGGTTTGACTTAGCACATACATTTGGCTTCTCAAAGTTCTTGCAGGCTTCATAACCCTGTCCTTGGATGCACCAGGCCTTTTCTTTGGCTGTGCAACGGCAATTTCACCACTTAAGTTCAAGTTGAAAACATTGCTTCAGTCTCTTGATATGCTTCACTAATTATTCTATCTTTCCCTGTATCCACAGCTAGAAATCTCTGAATTTCTCTATCCTGAGGCCCCTGAAGTATCAGGCCTAGTTTCACAAATAGCTCCTCTCCTGGTTTCTGCTGGAATATCCCTAGCTACTTTTTTCTATGCACTCTTAAGCCTTTTCAAAGTTTTCTTCTCACCATCTAGTTCTTTAGAAGTTCAAAATGGTAGAGGCATGATTTATCTGAAAAAGATCTTGAAATCTTAGAGAATTGCAAGCATAATTTGAGTCAACAGCATGATATGGCATTCATAAAAACTAATGTAATCTTTAGTTGCATCAATAGTAACTAAATACCTCCTGCCCCAAGGGACCTTCCCTCCCTCTGGTGGAAGAGAAGTGGGATCCTCCATTTGAGGAGGGCACCCAAAGCCTTCACCTCATCAAATCCCACCGTGGCTACCTCTCCTGGACTTCATGATGTCTAGAAACTCATCAAATGTGGAATGAGTTGCCACTCACTTGAGGTCTTTAAGCAAATGTAGGATGACCTCTTGTTTAAGTCTCAGTTGGACTAGATGAACTCAAGTTTTCTTCCAGCACTGAGATTATGTGTTTTCCTGTCCTTGAGCTCTTTCTGTTGCTATTATTTGTCATTATCTCCATCCATCTCTGGGGTATTTCATCTCCCATCCTAAATCCCAATTTATTATAAATTTATTATAAAATCACTTTTGTTTCAGCCAAACAGAAGTGCCCTTGAACGATTACTTCAAAATATCAGTAATTTTCATAGTAATCTTTCCATTCACAGATCTCAATCCCTTTCCATATTAGGGGATTTTCTTTACAGCCCCCTCTCCCCCCAAAACTCATCTCCTGGTAGCCCACCTTCTCTGAATTTAGCAAGAGTCACTCCCAGATGAAACACATGCAGTTGATTGCTAACTTACACTTGAAGCCTTTTCAGGCTCTGAGAACATCATCATTGGCACAGCTTTCAAAAACCCAGGGTCCTCTCCATGTCACAGTGAGGCATCAGGGCATCACTCTAGCGGCATGGTTGTTTTATCATTACAAGTATGAGTTGGGTGGGTACTTCATTATATTTTTTATAGGTGATATTTAAGACACCAGTGAGAAATGTGCCTACTCCCTTCAATCCTCATAGAAACATCTAAGGTGATCCCAACCCTCAGGAATAACAAGTATGCAAAGTACATAATGGGAAGGGTACTAGACTAGGAATTTGGGGCCCCATAGTTCTGGGGCTTGCTTTGTTACCAGCTGTGACCAGCTAGCTGTGTCATTCAACCTCTCTAGGCTTCAATTTCCTCATTTGTAAAAGGAAGGAGTTGGATTATGTGCTCTCCAAGGACCCTTTTGGCTTTAACATGTTTTAGTTTTATCTTTCTTTTGGGGAGCACATGGCCAGGTAACATAACAGTACTGAGAATGGAAGCAAGGAGCAAGGAGACACACCTCAGTCTACCACCTCAGGGAGGAAAGAACATCCTTATTACTAGTATCCTCAAAAGTCTCCTGGAATTTGGAATAGAGGAAAGGACTTAAGAAAGGAAGGAGGGAGGAAGGAAGGAAGTGAGGGAGGGAAGAAGGGGAAAGAAGAAAGGGAGGGAAGAAGGAAAAGAGGGAAGAAGGAAAGGAAAGAAGGAAGAAAAGAGGAGGAAAGGAAGAAAGAAAGAAGGAAGGGAAGGATGAAGGAAAGAGAGAAGGAGAAAGGAAGGGAAGGAGTCAAGCATGCAGCCTAATCGCCAGTTCTTAATTCCTCTTTAGAAATTTCTTTAAGGCAGACAGAAGTCCTCAGAGAAGCTTAATGTTTCCCACTTCTGGCCTTTGTGTTGAGTTTTTAGGAGTGGCTTTGCCTCAAGAGCATATAGTGGAAATTTTAGTGCAATAATGATGGTTCTCCCCTTCCTCCCACCCAAAGCACCAAATTCTGGGAGAATAGGAGGACAGAGAAAATGAGCAAAAGGTGCCAGGAGTTACACTGAAAGCAAGAAAGATAGCCTACTGATCCTGATGTTGTTGTTTTGTTGTTCAGTTATTTTAGTTGTGTCTGATTCTTTGTGACTCTCATTTGAGGGTTTCTTGGCAAAGATACTGGAGTGATTTGTTGTTTCCTTCTCCAGATCATTTTACAGATGAGGGAACAGAGGCAAACATAGTTAAATAACTTGCCCAGGATCATACATTTAGGAAACATCTGAGGCCGGATTTGAACTCAGGTCTTCCTGCTCCCAGGCCTGGCACTATACCTACTGCTCCACCTAGCTGCCCCTACTGATACAGAGTACTTATATTTGTGGCTAAAATAAAAATATTAATGATGACAATAAGAAATAATAATAAGTCCTTTACTTACCCACCAGTCCTATTCTCCTTGGCCCCAACTTCAATGTTCCTTTTTCCTACTGCTTTGAGACTATCAGGCATTTTGTTTCTTTGAGGAATTTTCCTGGCTTAGGTCAGATTTGTCCCCATTCCATGAGATTCAGCTTTATTTACAGAATGTTGGTTTTATGAGTTCAGATTATGATTTTACTGGCAGCTCCCAAAGTCTTAGCCCTGCCAAGAAAGGCAAGAGGAGAGAAGGCGCAGGACGAACCTGGAGTTAGATGCAGAAATCACTT
The DNA here is from genome assembly GCF_011100635.1 of Trichosurus vulpecula. Taxonomy (NCBI): domain Eukaryota; kingdom Metazoa; phylum Chordata; class Mammalia; order Diprotodontia; family Phalangeridae; genus Trichosurus; species Trichosurus vulpecula. Next base: position 190,128,884 of record NC_050577.1, on the reverse strand, counting down.
TCTAGGGACATCAAATAGGGAATGAAATGTGAGACAGAAGTTCAGTGACATTCAAAGGACGATTTAGGTAACACATACAGAGAAACTTCTGAAGACCCCTTCCTGTTAATGTTAAGGGTCCCCAAAATCTTTTTGTAAAGAGCAGTAACTGCCCAGAAGATTCTGCCTTTTGTCCAAGTCTTCCTGTTCAGTCTTTGGCAGGGGTCTAGTAGCCTTTGGACGATTCTATTCCACCCATTGAACATTTATTAAGTAGTGACATTGTGCCAGGTACAATGTCGGGATTTAGTGGGTAAAGACAAAAATGAAAACTATCTCTGCCTCATGGAGCTTATGTTTTTGGAGCGGGGAAGATACACAGACAAGTAGATACAAGACACATACTAAGTAAATGCAAAATAATTTCAATGTGGGAGAAGCAGTAAGTACTGGGAGGGACCAGGAAAAGCCCTGTGTAGGGGTTGGCGATGAGTGAGACTTGAGCTGAACCTTGAATGGAGCTAGGAATAGCAAAAGGCAGAGGAGAAGAAGGAAAGTATTCCAGGCCAGTGGGACAGTCTATGGAAAGGCCCAAAGGTAGGAGATGGAAGGTAGTGGTATCAGAAACATCAAATGGGCCAGTTTGCTTGTAGTGAAGAGAAATGAGGAGTAGTATACAATCAACCTGGAGAGAAAGTTTAGAGCCAGATTATTAAGAGCCTTCTATACCAGATGGAGATGTTATGTTTGATATGAGATGTCCAGATGGACATGTCAGATACTAATACTAATAATTAGTGATCTAAGAACTGGAATCTAAGAGAGGGATGAGAGATGGATGTGTATATTTGGCACCTCAACTGCATAGAAGTGGTAAGTGAATCCATGGGAGCTGAAGAGAGAGAGAGAGAAAGAGAGAGAGAGAGGAAGAGAGAGAGAGAGAGAGAGAGAGAGAGAGAGAGAGAGAGAGAGAGAGAGAATGTGGAGAAAAAGGAGAAGAAGGCTTGGGACAGAGCCCTGGGATACCCAAACGTGGAATTCAAAACATGTATTATTTTCCAACAAAAGAAATTAAAAAGATGTGGTCAGACAGGTAGGAAGAGAACCAGGAAAGAGCAATGCCATGAAAACATAGGAGGAAGGGGTGATCAATAGTATCAAATACTGCAGAAAAGTCAAGAAGCATGAGGACTGGATTTCACAATCAAGAGATAGCTGCTAACCTTACAGTAAAGTAACAGAAGCGAGACTGCAGTGGGTTGAAAATTGACTGGGAGATCGGAAATCAAGGTGACTAAACGTTGATGGATTTTTCTAGGTGTTTGGCTCTGAAATGGAGGAGAGATATAGGGTAATGGTTTGAGGGGATGACAAAGTCAAGTGAAGAGTTAATTTTTCTTTTTTTTTTTATAGCCTTTCTTTTCACATCACCTTTTTTTTCCAAATACACACGTCCGCCTTTATTCCTCACCATGGAGGTATCCCTTGTAACAAAGAATAAAAGGGAAAGATTGGGTGTGGGGAGGGGAAGAGAAATAGTTCAGCAAAATGAAACCAATGCATCAATTGAATCTGATGGTTTATGCAAATGTTCAATGTTCATAGCCCCTTGCTCCACAAAGAAGGGGGTTGCATTTTATCCTCTTTTCTTCAATTTTTTTAGTTTTTATTGATGTTACTATTACTTCCACAGACTGTTGCAGTCGTATATTTTCCTCCCCTCCTCCCTCCGGTTCTGTTTATTTAGCTTTGCAGTAGTTCATGTAAGTCTTCCAATATTTATCTGTCTTTTATGTGAATAGTTTTACCTCACAGTAACATTAAACAGTAACCGTAACATTAAAAATCATTCTTTTACCACAGTTTGCTTAGCTATTTTCCATTCAGTTGGTTTCTACTTTGTTTCCAGTTCTTTGCTATTACCAAAAAAAAGTGCTGTCATAAATATTTTTGTGTACAGGAGAACTTTCTTTACATCTTTGACCTCCTTGGACGATAAGCCCAGCAGTGAGACATTTGAGTTAAAAAATGTGGACATTTTACTTACTTTTTTTTTTTAGCATAATTCCCAATTGCTTTGGTTAAATTGTTCTCTCAACAGTGCCTTAGTGTGCCTGTCTTCGCACGTTCCCTCCAACATGAACGACTCCTATCTTTAGTCATCTTTGTCAATTTTCTGGGCATGAAATTAAACTTGAGAGTTGTTTGGATTTGTTTGATTTGATTTATTATTAGTGATTTGGAACAATACTTCATGTAATTATTAATAGTTTATAATTTTTGTCCTGAGAACCAGTTGTTCATATCTTTTGACCTAAGCTATTATTTTTTTTTAAAGAATGGGGAGGTCTTGGCCTATTTGTGGGCAGCAGAGAAGAAGCCAGTGATAAAAAGAGATTGAAGGTTATTGGAAGATGAGGTGGATTATGGAAGGGGAAAATTTTCTGAAGAGAAGAGAGGGAATGGGATCAAGGATACAAGCAGAGTACCGGCCTTGGCAAGGAGAACGCCTTGCCTCTTGAGACTGCAGCAAAGAAGAGAATGATGTTGAGGGGATATGAGGCATAGAATTAGGGAGAAAAGTGACTTCATTAAGTAACATCTCAACATCTATACAATGCTTTAAGATTTGCAAAACATTTCTATGATGTCACGCAAGAGTCCTATAATTTATACAATGAAGCATCCGTTTTCTGAAGTTTCATAGTGATCATGACACTTGTCTTCACAATGTTCTTGTAAATGGTCATTTCTTATTAGTCTTGGACAAATAGAGACAATGAGGCATAGAGACTTAAATGACATTACACTTGCAGTGGGTTTTAAGTTTAGTATTAGAAGACTTTCCCAATCTCTCTTAATTCTAGCACCTTCCTTCTGTTGATTATTTCCCAGTTATCCTATATGTAACTTGTTTATACACAGTTGTTTACATGTTGTCTCTCTCACTAGGTTGTGAGCTTTTTGAGGGCAGGCAATATCCTTTGCCTTTCTTTGTATCCCTCGCACTTTGTATCCCTCATGTCTGGCAGATGCTTAATAAATGTTTATTGACTGACTAGCACTGGGGTATGCCCACATGAGTCTACACTGCCTACTGAAACAAATTTCAAAACCAGTATTCTCTTGTACCTACCTTTTCCTACTGTTCTTAGGAATCACAGTATCAAAGTCTGATGGAAGAGACTTCAAGGGTTATATAGCCCAACTTGATCCTGAACAAGATTCCGTTACAACATACCTGACGAATGTTCATTCAGCCTTGCCCCTAAAACCTTAATTAAGGCAAACCTACTACCTTTTGAGGTAGTTCATTCTACTTTTGGAGAGATCTAATTGTTAAGTTTATTTTCCAAAGTTAAGGCTATCGATACCTTTTTGCAATGATACCAATTTTATTCCAAAAATCATTTCAAGATCACTAAATCTTAGAACTCAAAATCCATCTAATTCAGTCAGTCAACTAGCATTTATTAAGTACCTACTATGTGCCAGGCACTGTGGTAAATGTTGGAGGTAAAGGAAAGGCAAAAACCAGACCTTGCTCTCAAGCAGAGGGGGAAACAACAAGCAAACATCTATGTAAGAACAATATGTAAACAGGATAAATTGGAAATAATCAAGAAAGGCAAGGTACTAAGAGTAAGGAGGACTGGGGAAGGCTTACAGAAAATTAAGACCAGCTAAAACCTGAGAGAAGCCAAAGAAGCTAGGATTCCAACCCGTAGCTAAACAAGAGACCCTTCTAAAACATACCTGAGAAGCCTTTGCTTGGAGACTTCCAGGGAAGGGAAATCTATGACTTCCCAAGGAAGCCCAGTTACTTTTGGATAGCTTATATCCTACCTAAATTTACAGCTTCTACTTACCATTGCTAGGTCTGCCCACAGGGGCCACTGGAACAGTTTTGATCCCTTATCCACACAGTCCTTCAGCTACATCCCATCCTAAGTTTATGTATATATATACACACATACATACATACATATATATACACATGTATATATGTATGTATATATGTATATGTATGTAAGCATTCAAAGTTCTTTTGCCAATCTTCATTTGGCATGATGCTGGTTTCTGCCCTCTCTGAACACCTCCAATTACCAATATATTTCCTAAAATGTGAAGTTCAGAAGAGGACACAATATTCCTGGTATGGTTTGACCAGAGCAGAGCATAGTGGGACTATTAATCACCTCCTCTGTACTGAGCATTATGCCTCTCTTAATGCAACTCGAGAGTGAATTAGCTTTTTTGACTCTCTTATCATAGTTAGACCAACTTTGAGTGGCAGTCCTCTGAATACTCTATATCTTTTTCATATCAACTGCTGTTTAGTCACAATCTCTTCATCTTATATTTATATAGATATTTGTTATATTTATTATATACAAATTATATATTTATATATATTATATATTTGGGGTTTTTTAGAACTCATTTGTAAGACCTTATATTATCCTTAGCAAATTTAATCTGCTTGGATTTCATGTAACAGTCTATTCTGTCAAGATCTCTCTTGATTCAGATTCTGTCATCCACTTTCTTCTTTCTTCTTATCTTGTTGATTTTCAATAATTTGTTAAAATAATTGTGCCTTGTACCTTTTTTCATTGCTAGCCTTTCTTCTTGTTTGTGGTGAAATGTTGTTGGTTCCACCAGTCTTTGTGTCATTTGCGGATTGCTGTTCATCTATATTTTCACTCAAATCATTGATTAAAAGTATTAAATGGCACAAGGCAGGCCAAGCACAGATTCTCTGGGGCACTCCACCAGAGACCTCCTTCTAAGTTGTCATTGACTCATTAATGGCTACCCACTGAATACAGTCATTCAAGAGTATTCAAAGCTACCTAATCAAATTACGGCGGAACCCCATTTATTCATATTTTTCACTTGCTCAAATCTTGATCTCAAACAACATCAGCATTTCCCTCAAGTGTTAGTTTAGTAAATCCTATCAAAAAAGGAAATCAGGTTAGTTTGGCATTACTTATTTTGATGAACCCCTCATGGCTCTTTGTGGTCACTGCTTCCTTTTCTCAGTGTCCGATAATATGTTCTAGAATTTTTCTGTGGAAAAATTTTTTTTGTAGTAATTGGGGAAGGAGCTGGAGGTATCTTCTCCTCTCTGTAAGACCTAAGAAACAGGCATGAAATTTTGGTTTTGTTTGGGTTGTGCTTTTCATTTTTACTTTTAGGGAGCTTTTGAACAAGGAGCTGGAGTCATGTCAACCTTGGAGCCCAGAATTCCAGGCCAGGTGTTGCAACCAACCTGGCAAAGAATCCCTGAGAAGTCAGGCTCTCTGGACACAAACCCAGGGTAACTTTGGACTTGGAACTTGATGGGACTGATGTTACTTAGGAACTGAGTTAGGCAGTGAACCAAATCCCCTTGACCTTTTTCAGAGACTGAGAGAGGTGTGGGCGGTATTATGGCCCAGAGGTTGGGGTGAGAAGAAAGGAAGGGATGTTTCTTCTGGCTATGCTTTTGAAGTAAATATTCCTTAGTAAAAGACAATTTGACTGCTAAATGGTTAAATGAGGGAAGTAGGATGCTTAGACTCCTAAAACTAGAGGAGCACAATGGTGGGAGCTTGTGGCAGTGTTAGAGAGGAAAGAACACCCTTCAACCCCCAAAAGGTGCCAGAGTACCCTGAGTGAGAGGAAAAATGCCCTCAGTAAGTGGGGGCCAGAGTAGTTACTGTTACTGAAGGAATAGGTATAAAAAGCAGTAAGAATCTATTTTGAAAAATCTGCAAATATCTCTGTGTTGAATAGGACTGCTATTTTAAAATTGGAGAGAAATTGGATGAGTAATTGTTAAAATAGCAGAAACTATAAGCTCCGAAAAGCAAACATCAGATAGATCAGTAACAGAATAATAGAATGACTGAAAAATAACCTAATCTTGTTACCCTACCTTCAGAGAGTATCATTTCTACAATACTGTCTTGACAGGAATCAGATCATGTCTGATTTCAAAAGTTCTGAGTAGAAGATTCCAAAATGTTTTCTTAATGGTCTGTTCTTCTGCTTGACAATGTTTACTGGAAATAAAATTTTCCCTATTCATATCCAAATAATTACAACTAAATGTTTTTTGTGTTTTTTGTGTTCTTTGTGTTCTGTTGTCACTGAAGACAGGCAACAGTTGGTATTTTGAAATACTAAATTATTAGTTATATAACAACCAAAAAGAAAAGAGGGGAACTCTTTTGCTCCTCTCTCCATATTTTGGGTTCTCAAAACTGCAACTCAACTATTAATTGTATACTTCTCCCATGCAGGTACACTTCATTTTGTTTAATAGAATTGTTTCTAAAAAAATTTATTTAATGAAAATTCAGTTTTGGGAAATTGAAATGACTTATTTAAGTAGATAGCCTTAAATGGTACATTGGTACCTCGGCAATAATAAAAGAACAAGAAGATTGCTTCAAGCATTTGAATGTCTCTTCTGTGATCTACAGGCCCCTAGCCGGCACAATGGATAAAAATCACTGGGTCTGGAGTCAGGAAAACTTGAATTCAAATTTGGCCTAAAATATTTATAAGCTCAGTGATCCTGGGCAAGTCACTTAACATCTGTCTGCCTCAGTTTTCTCGATTGTAAAATCAGAGTAATAATAGCACCTATTCCAGGGTTGTTGTGAGGATGAAATGAAATAGATTTTATTTTTTAAAATTTTTTGTAATTTCTTATTTGTAAATTTACAAATATTTGGAAAGTGCTTAATACAGTGACTGGCACATAATATAGGTATTTTTTCAATACTTATTTCCTTCTTGTGAAAGATTAATGCACAGGAGATAAAGAGGGAGGTCTGACCTGTCCCAGAGGGTGATTTATATACACTGATGATCTCACGTAACCAACCCAGTGAACTGGTACAGATGGGATGCGACTGCAGGCAGAAGCTGACATGATGACCAACTTCTAACCTGTGAAGGATGAGAAAGCTGAGAGTTTCAGTAGAGGGATAACTAGGGGGAAAATGTGCTGCTTATTTTGAATGCTTTGTAGAGAAACACTTTTTTAAGCCAAACCTAGGTTAGTAAGATTTGATCAATATTTGCCGAGTATCCTGGCCCTTTTCTGCTTCTCCTTTATCTCTTCTCTTCCTTGTCTCCCAACAAAGTCAAACCCAGAAAACAGCCTGAAAGAGCACATTTTCTGATTAAAAAAAAAGTGTATTGTGAGCCTATGTGTTCTGGAATGCCATATAAAGATGTTAGTTATCGGAAAAAGGAAGGCAGGGAGAGAATAGAGAGAGAAACTGAGACGGAGAGATGGGCATACAGAGACTTCTGTTCCTTTTTGTATTTTTTTTCAGTTACTGGCTTATGTCCTTAAGCTCCTTCCTAATTGATATTTTGTGTTTTTTTTTAAAGGTTTTAATACTTTCATTGTGGATTCAGTTGATAAAGACATTCAAGAATCTCAGAATTATTGAAGATGTGTCCAAAAAGCGTTTGGGGGGAGCCAAGAGGAACTTGGATTCAGATTTTGGCTAAATTCATTACTGTGGGACTCTTGAGAGTAACAGTGCTTAAACACCACATGTTTGATGCCAGAAATAAGTGAAATGGAAAATTAGGCACATAAGTCAAACTGTTCCTGGAACAACTAGAGGACCAAACTTGACCTTAGGTGCTCTGGTGATGTTGACATCACTTGGACTTTTCTACCTTCAATTCCAGTTGTATTAAGCTTTTGTCCCTGGCTGACCCCCACCTTTAGGACCAGATGAAGTTCATCTGACTGGGTGCATTTCCTGTCCAGACTCAATGATTAAAAAAAAAGTCATTAGCTGATCTTCCTGCCAGCATGTCTTTCTCCTTCACAAAAAGGAAATAACAGCATTGGCTAACTTGGATGGATTTGGAAATCCAAACTGCTACAAATGATTTCCATATGATCTTTTGATTGTCTTAATTATTCCAAGCACATGCCAATACAACAACCTTTAAGGGGTTTCCTGTGGACTTCCTGAAAGGAAAAAAAAACACTCAAGACAAAAGCACCATGCTAACCATTTCTTTAGGACATCCCTGATGTTCTACAATTATATTTACTATTGCTAAAGGAAGTATGGTTAGGAATATGTGGGTTCAAATGCTGGTTTCCATACATACTAGTTGTCATGATCAGGAAGAAGTTATTTAAACTCTTGTAATAATAATTAAGGTGGGACTTTTTGCTGTTCTTCTCTTAAGTGCCTTTAATGATTCTGGCCTGTGTATAAATGCGGCAGATAAAGTGGGGTCTTTTTGTCTTGGAGTATTTCTCAGCACTGAGACAATTGGGAGTCATTGATTTGTATATGATGTGATACTGGGGATGGGGAACTTTCCCACACCCAGCCCGGGTGAGGTCAGAGCCCTCAGGGCTCTGAACAGGATATAATTGAGGAAAACTCAGCATTTGACTTTTGGGGCACACTCATGGAAGGGGTGTCGAGACTCTGGGCAAGCTGCAAACTGCCCTCCAGGTTTGCAACCCAGATATTGGTGTTTCACTGGTAACTATGAATTGTGATTTGAATCAGACAAGATCTGGCTGTTGTTGTTTGTAATTTCTGTTTGTATTTGCCTTGAAGTTCAGGGGGCTAATCTTTTCCCCCCTGAACTGTGAATGATATTTGTATGTTTGATTAAACTGAGATTGTTAACCCCTTAAAGTTACTTTCCTTAGTAAAGCAGATCAAAGAACTTGTGTTGGCAGCTCTCTGTGTGCTGGTTGTTGGTGGGTCTTACACCCCTACAGCAGCTGCTAGCAGATTGTTGCTACATCTTTCAGCATCCTACCTAATCCTCTAAAAGTTAGAGATGTTTCCCATCTGCATCATATTGCTTACCACCAAATATAGTGTTATTTATCTTCTAATTTCCCATCAATTAGAGGTATATGGACACATAGAACAAAAAATATTATTATTTATAGGGATAATTTATATGCCTTTCCATACCTGTCTCCAAAGCTGGTAATAATCGTTCACTTCTTTCGTCTCTATTAGCCTTTTTTTTTTTGGTACCACTTATCACAGAGTCACAGATTTAAGGCTTGAAGGAAATTTTGAAGTCATCTTGTCCAGACCTTTTGTTTTATAAATGACAAGGTTTCAGCCCAAGGAATGGAAGTAACTTGCCCAAGGATACCACAAGTGACAGGTGGCAGAGCTGGGATATGAATGAAAGTCTTCTGATGTCAAATCCAGGTCTCTTTACATGACACCACTTGCCTTACAAGTCTACAGACTTACCGATTTTCTTTAGAGTTACTTTCGTTCCTGTCTTATACCTCATAATATATTTTAAACTCCTCTTGGCAAATGAAAATATTTTACTTATTTTCCTATCCCTATTAATGCCTAGCATAATGCCTTGTGGATGCTAAGTACTGAACAAATGCCTGTTGAATTGAACATATGTATGCATAAGTATGTATTTAAAAATACGTGCATGATGTAAGTATATATTATACCTTATACATAAATATATTAGAATACACAAAGGATCTATGAATTATTCACTGTGCTTTCTACAATTGCAGATTGCGACCTATATACGACAATATTTAAATCCTAGGAAACAACTTGAGACACTAGAAGTTAAGTGACTTGCCATGGTCACGTAATCAAATGTGTTGGAAATAGGATTTGAACCAAGTACTCCTTATTCTAAGCCTACCCTTCTAGCCACTACTCTATACAGTATATGTGTATATGTATATATATGTATATATCTGTGCATATGTATATGTGTATATATGTATATATATGTATGTGTGTGTATATATATATAAAATCTGCATACATGTCACAAGGAAATAAGCCTAGAAAATGATTGAATGACTTTAAATGCTACATTTTGGAGTTTTTAAGTTTCTTTCAGAGATAGTTTCTTTAGCTGGGGAATGAGAAGCCCGAGTATAAACTATCCCCAAGCAGAATGGTTCAATCACATTCCAGTTAATATGCTGGGAATACAGAGGCCAGCAGTGGAGATAGCATGTAGCATTTATAGTACATATTTAGAATATCATTAGGAGAGTTCTATCAAGATGGTGGAATGAGGCGATTCAGAGAACTTAATTTCAATTTAGCATTTCAAAAGCTGCAATAAAGTAAAAGAACAACCAAAAAACTGTGAAAGAGCAATCACCTTGCAGGGAAAGGGGGGAAAGAGATTTTAAAAGTGAGCAAGGAAAAAAAAATAAAAGCTCAAATACAATAAACAAATACCACAGGATAAAAGAAACCTGACAGAAAACACTGGAAGGGAAAAATAATGAAATAATTTAAACAAGGATTACAAAATTAAAATTCATTCTACTGCAACGTATTTTGGTATGAATGAACTCACTAAGACATATAAATAAAGATTTGATATCTCTAAAGGTGGAATTAAAAGATAACTATGAGACTCAACATTCTGAATGAATTTTTGGAGGATTTTAATAAAATAGAGTTGTCCTGATGAAAAACAAGAACAGAAAAATAGATACCCCCTCCCTTGTTCTGGGATTATGGAAGTAGCTAAACAAAATGAGAAATCAACAAAATAAAAGATTTGAGAAGGCTATACAAATTAAGGTGACAGCTAAAGAACAGGGCTCAAATAGATAACATGAGAAGTTTTTGTCTTTCTGGAAAAAAATGTAGAGAGAGTCTGAATGCCTTATTCCAGGAAATCACATACAAGAATTTCCCAGAAGTATTGAAAATAAGGGATAAAGTATAGCTTCTTGATTGAAACCACAGAATACCAACAGAAGTGGGAGTTGCATATTTCATTCAGGATGTGCATCCAGAGAATTTTTTTAAGGTCAAACATTTATTTTAATAGTCATAAAGAACACTGTTTTTGTTCATCGAATAAAGAAATTGAAATAACTAAATTTAGCTTTTTAGAAATTAACAACTAAGCTTTACCTCAAAAATATGCACTTATAAAATGAAACACAAAATAACATATTTTGGGGGGAGGGGAGAAATTATTATGTGCCTAGATACACCTGGCTCACTCATGAGCACCAAGAGAGGTCACAGAATTATAGATTTAGTGCTAGAAGGTACCTTAAAGACTATCTACATGAATCTTAGTATAAACTCATCCAGTCCTATTGTCATTAAGCTCCAATATTTCAGCAACCTCTGTTATGGTCAGGAAATAACAGACCAATCTATATTGAGCAAAATTTCTCATCCAAGCCAAAAAAAATGTCAGAAAAAGCTGGAATTTAGTGTACCCCAAATCAAGAAAAAACAGATTTCATCTCCAAATTATCTGTGGTGCAAAACAGTATATCTTTCAAAAGAAAAGATGTTTTATTAACTCAACAGAAGAATCCTTGGCATTTCAACAGAGAAATCCAAGTCTCTGTGGGTCTTTGATATGTAAATCATTCATGAAGCAGAACTGTATCAAATTAAAGTAATTTTAAAACAACGAATGGATATCTGTTATGTTCTGAAAGCCTTTAGTTTCTTTAATATCCCATTTTACAAGAGAGAGATCAAGGAAACAGTAGATTTGACCAGATGGGCAAATTCCACTGTGTTGTAGAATAGAAAAAAAAAATAACTTCAATGTGGAGAAGGGGAAGAGGAAATATTTTCCTTGAATGTAGTCATCACAGCTGAAAAACAAGGAGGTGGAAGGGAAAGGGTGGAGTGAGTATTTTTAAAGTAAATGTAGCACAATCTCTGAAGGTCAGACTCATTTTCTTTTTTCACCAAGCCTTTGGAGAGACCAGAAATGAGTTAGAAACTGTCCAAAGAACCATGACTATGGCTGGAAAACTAGAGGCTTTGAAAGTTAGTATGGGCAACCACACCAGGCATCAGACCCTAACACTGTGTATGTCAAGGGTGCCTGCAAAACTAATGGAAGAGAAGGGGCACAAGGAGGTATTGGTGTCTACTGGGTGGTACACATTCTGGATGACAGATAAACCAAAGAGCATCTTAGAAGCAGCTACCAAAAGGATTGAGCAAGCAAAGGCCTAAAATAAAGATAGACTTATTGCGTGCACAGATGGATAGTGAATGGATTGACAACTGGAAAGAAAATGGCTGGAAAACAAGTAAAAATAAAGATGTCCACAGAGACCAATTCACTGAGCTGGATAATATGACTCAGGACATGAATGTTGAGTGGAAGTATGTACCTGCTCGTTTGAAAGTTGAAGGCAATGCTGAAAGCTCAAAGATTAGTTGAAGAAGCAACTAGAAAGAAGAGAGAAGACTCCATCAATACTATGCAGATAGTGAAGGTCCCACTTTACCAGTGCCATTCAAACAAAGGCCAGAATTATTAAAGGCACTTAAGAGAAGAACAGCAAAAAGCTCCACCCTGATTACCACTCCAGCAGTCATCTTCTTCTTCTTCTTCCTTCTTCTTCCTCTTCTTTCTTCTTCTTCTTCCTCTTCTTCTTTCTTCTTCTTCCTCTTCCTTTTCTTTTTCTTCTTTCTCTTCTTCCTCTTCTTCTTCTTCCTCTTCTTCTCTCTTCTTCCAATTTCTGACATTTATATAGCACTTCAGAGTTAGCACAACATTATATTTGTACATATATACACATGCACAGAGTCTCATTAATTTTCACAACAACCTTGTGAGATAGGTATAATTATTATTATTACTTCCATTTTAGAGATGAGGAAATGAAAGTGGAAGGAAGCTATGTGATTTACCCAGGGTCATGGAGCTAGTCAATGTTTGAGGCAGGATTCAATTTCATGTGTCTTGAATTTTTTGTAGGCAGTTTGCAAAATATTATACTTTACACATTTCAATTATGAATGTACATCATAGAGTCCCAAAATAAGAAGGTTCCTCAAAAAGTCATTCCTTCCTGGCTGCTCTCTCAGGCAGGACTACTTCACTGAAGACAAATAGTACCAAACGTCTTAGTCTTTACCATCGTAGTCAGTGGTTTAAGAAACACTCCAGTAACTGTTAATTTAAGAACACTAGTTTAGAAAGGATCAAATCCTATTGTGTTTTGTTAGCTAGACTAGATGTATTCTTGAATAGTTGTGTGGAAATAAAATTTATATAAAATTCCATTTTTCCTTTAATTTTCCTTATGCAGGAGATACTTTTTTGAGAAAAAAAATGTCAACTCCAAAGTATAATGCTTAAAGAGCATAAGAAATCTCTTCAAACCCATATTTAGAGATAAGATGTTAATTTGATGATACAATACCCTCAAATAGTTTTAAATATCAGTGTAATATTCTTAAGGTTATTTTGACGTTGAGCTCAGTGGTTTAAGGGTACTTAGGAAACACAATAATGATAGTGTTGGTGAACAGAACACCAAAAATTGAAAAAGCCTTTCTCCTTCTATGAGACCATTCCCTTATCTTTATTGTTCCTGAACATAAACTTCTTCTTGGTTTCTCAGACCTTATTTGCTCATACAACACTTAGAGTATGTGCCTGGATTTGAGAAATGAGCAAGCTGATCTAAGCTAAAGCCAGATCAACATTTCAATGGAACATGAACACCAAGTAATGGGGAAGCACGTTTACTAAATAAATTAATGGAAAGACGTGGTCATGGGGTAAAAGATAATTTAGATAAAAATTATTATGCTAATAATATCATCTAATTTAAAAAAATCAAGGTTTGCAAATCTGAAAGATCTTATAAACAAGTAAATCTTATCAATATGCACTAAATATCACAGTAACTAAATATTCGTGGGAAAAACTAACTGAAATTAAAAATTATTTTAACATTAATGCAACAATAGTAAGAGACTTTAATACTCTACTAACAGAATTTAACAAATTAAACTGAAAGATAAATAAGAAACAACAGATGTGAATAGAATGCTGATAAAACTGGATTTGGTAGACATGTGAAGACATATTATAGACACAGGAGGAACTGAAGCATCACCAAGACCGGAGAGATTCATGCGTAAATTCTATAAAACATTTCAGAATAAATAGGCCTTGTACTGAATAAATTGTTTTAAAAGAGTAAGGCACAGTTCATCCAATTTTTCTATAAAAAATTTGAATATGATTTCCAAATCAGGTAAGAATCAGGCTGAGAAAGAGTTATAGATAAATATACTAACAAATACAGAGAGAAATATGAAATGAAATACTAGCAAAAAGAATACAACAATATTCAAATGACATCAGTGGATTTACTTTGTATAAGTTGATATTTAGGAGAGAACCTCAGCTGGCTATTGACCCTGATTTTGGATTGTAGAAGATGGGGGAAATATGTAAAGACGACACCTGTGTCATTAACTGTTTTAGAGAGGCCTACAACCTAGTTTTAGCTTCAGCCCATGAAATCCAGAAAAGAGTAGAAAACAGTTCTCTTTCAGGAACTCCAGCCAAGGGACAAAGGTCCTGCTGTGAAACCTTGGTGTTCCCAGAAAACACAGTTATCAGACTGATGAAAAATTACTTTTTTTTCCAAATTGTTGAGAGACTAGATAGTTTACCTATAGGTAAAATATTCCTAGTGAACAACCCAAGTGCTATAAAAACAATTAATTGTAATCACTTATTGCTATAGGGGAATTTAAAGGACTACTGAGTGATCAGGAGAGAAGGGTTTTAAGGAAGCTGAGAAAAGCTGCAAAAAGAGCAGCAGAAGGCATTACCAGCTAAGAGTTCTAGAATAGAACTACTGGTCACTGTGTCATTTGGAAACTCACTGAGAAGATACACTAAAGGCAACATCTACTCTGAGCCTTACCTTGGGCAAGATCGTAAATGACAACAGTATGGACAGGTCTTTGGGGCAGGGTTACTGAGCAGCAAGCTGGTGTTATTTTCTATAAGCTCTATTTTCTTCTATTTTAAAATTTAATCTATAAATAAACATTTCATTCTTTGAACCTTCTGAACTATAAGCTAGATGACACAGTGGATAGAGCTCTGGGCCTGGAGTTAGGAAGATCTAAGTTCAGAGCTAGCTGGGAGACCCTGGGCAAGTCACTTCACTTTTTCCTGCCTCCCAAGTTTTCTCAATTCTATAATGGGAAAAATAATAGCCTCCTACCTCATAGGGACGTTGTGAGGATCAAATATGATCATATTTGTAAAACACTTATCACGGTGCCTGGCACACAGTAAGTGCCTAATAAATTCCTCCTTCCACAAACTTGCTGGGGGAACCGATTGTCTGGGTGTAGCAATAAACCAGAGAAGTGAGAAATCTCTTGAAATGTACCTAGGCCCTTTGGTGTGCACTTTGTATTAACCATTGTGACTCTAAAGCCAGTCATTTACCTTCCATGAAATTTAGTTTCTTTTAATTTGTAAGACCAAGAAGTTGGACTATATAATCTTTCAGACGCCAAGAAACATTGGTTTGTAAACTGAAGTGGCAAGAAAACAGAACAGATTAATTAATTGATACACGCCCTAGGCTCCAAAGAACATTCTCCATTTTATCAACAGATCTCCATTTTATAGTTCTCCTCACAATGGAAATAGCTATGATTCATTCTCAGGCCAATGTCAAACTTAGTTCATCTCTTCCTTGTAAATTAGCTATTAGAATCCCAGCTCAAAAACATGATACTATTTCTGTGTTGAAGTCTGGGCCAAGACTCAGCCCCCGGTTTGTTTTGTTTTAATAAATGTGATTTGTTTCTGAGGATGTTGTCTAAAATGGGAAACACGTCTAGACTTGGTTCTGTTTAGGAAGTTGGAGTGAGGCTTTTACAAATAAAAACAAATATTCTCCTACTTATTTCCTTTTCTTTCTACCCCCACATACCTTTTTTCTTACCAATTTTGTCAAAGCTGTCTCCTAGAATCCGATGGAATTTGAGCCCCCTTTATCCAGTTACTGTCACAAAATCCTTGTGACAAGGACCTAGAATTTCATAGAATTCCAATATTGTCTATCAAATCAGGGGTTGAAGCTTTGGCTTGTATGTTTAATAGTCTTTCCCCCTCACTCCCACCAAATAAATCAAATCAAACAAACAAATAGCTCAAAACAAAAGTGACCTGTTAATCTCAGCGAAGGAGTCAGAGTGCAGGAAAAGTCATTGTATTTATCATACCTTAACATTCTCCCCTTCTAGTTTTAATTAAAAGCAGTTCATTATTTTTCATTCTAACAAATGTGTCTTCTTATATAACCAGAGCTAGCATTGTCCAGAATTTGGGGAAGAGACCGGTAAGAGATGGGTATGGAGAAAGGTAGAGAGAGATCCTAAGTGGATATTTTGGGCTAAGGGCAAAGTTTAATGGAGGAAATAGCACTAGGTATGAACTGTCATATTCCTAAGGGAAAATGGGACCAATCACTACTCATCAGTAGAAACAAATTAACAGGGTTCATCGGGAAGAACTTTTCTAAGGAAAGTGGGAATGGTTAAAGCTGTGTTCTGAAAGAGTAAACAGGAAGTTTTCTTGAGTCAAGCCAGAGTTCATGGGGGTGACCAAATGCAAGAGTGTGGTCACAATTGGGAAAGGTGTTCATAACAGTATTCCTCAGCCAGGAAAATCAAGGAGAATCACACTGCAAAGGGAAAGAGTAAGCATTAGTAAAATAACAGTTTGTCTTATACATCGGTGACAGTATTCTTTTTTAGCACTGGTGTTCTAAACTTTGTCTTTTCCTCATTCAACTGTAATAGTTTTGCTTTGAGTCTGAGCATAGACCCTGAAGGAAGAGAGCAATTTCAACAGATGCAGATGAACATTCTAGATCTAAGGAGTAGCATGGGTAAAGTCACTGTGGTGGGAAAGGTCAGGAAAAGTTTAGAGAACAAAGAGTAGCCTGGTTTGTCAGGAGTATTGAGTATCTGAAAGGAAGTAGCCTGAGATAAGACTGGAAAGATCAAGTGAGATATTATGGAGTGCCTTCAGCGGCCTCTGGTGAATTTGGACCTTATACGATAGGCAATAGGCAACTGTTGATTTTTGAGTAGGGACATGACTTTATGAGGGAACTATTTTCTTCTCCCAGGGTCTTCCTCCTCCCCACACCAAAACTACATGGGTTAGACTAGTTTTTCCCTGAAAAGTGACAGAGTCGACCTTGAGATTTGATTGGCTCAGGGGGCTAAGGTTTATGTTGTACTTCCTTAACACCAATTCTTAGTAGACTCTAGCCATATTAATAAGACTTCTTGATCATCTAAGGGCATAAAAAAGCCCATCCGTGTAGAGTGGAGAACCTTCATATTTGGCAGATATGCAAAGAAAGTGTGAAACTTCCTGCCCTGCTAACCTGTTGTCATATTCATGTGGGGGTGATGGGTCAAGTCTACCCAAGCTAAAGATTGCTTGTGTTGAATATACTTTTGATGCTATCACTAAGTTAACCCCCTTTTGTTAACTGTTGAATGACCTACAAGTGTTTAGTTTCATTCCAACATAAATCTAAACCATTAGGATACTGGCTTGAGTTAGGCTCCCTCATCACAGTGTAGAATCTCAAGAGAGGAGTGCCTCAAGAATACACTGGAATCTGGTTTCATCATTGTCACATGCCCTTCGTGTGCAGCATGCCAGACCATTGATTTCTCCCCTATACCCACCAGCAAAGAAATACCCACAGTTTACCCAATAGATAGTCCAATTCTACTTAGATACATGCAAACCTGATGGGAACCCAGTGAGACAAAAATCTACACAGTTAGATATGCAGAAAAGGAATTTCCAACCTGCTATATGTGAGGGAAATTTCATGGCTTCACGGTCTTATGCAAGTTTCACTACTTGCAAATTGCGCAATAATCACATTGTAAGAACTACACCAGCATCTTATATCACATACTTCAATAAGCTCCAAATGAATTATTTTTAACCAATGAAGATTGACAACTATTGTACAACTTAGAGTGTTATTGGAGGAGGAAGTGGAGAAAGACAAACAAAGAGGTCTGGGATCAGGAAATGGGGCTATGGAATTAGGACCAGACTTGAGGCTATGCAAATTGTCTTTTCTGTTTTGGAAAAGAAGTCACTGATTATTAAGGATTTGTCTTTCTGTCTCCTCTCGTCAATTCATTGGGGTCAGCTGGCTTCCTTTTTTTGATATCTTCTTTACTACAGAATCTCAGAGTTGGAAAGGACTACATATGATCCCTATTCCAACCTATCCATGATCAAGGGTCTATAACCATCCCCACCAAAGAGTCATCCAGCCTTTGTTTGATGATCTCCAGTGAGGGAAGTACAGTTATCCTTTCCCTATCATGGTTTTGATATATCGTGGGTTGGCATAAGAAATTAAGTGGGAATTTTTGGGGAGTTTTGCAGAAGCTGCAGATGATATGCAAAGGCCAGCAGACAACACAGAAAAGGTTTAGAAACTCCAGCATGCATAAAATATATGTATGGTATTGTATGATATCAACATATTTTGTCTTGTAATACCATAATAATTCAGACTACTTCTCTGTCATGAAGGGAGGGCCAAAATAATTAATGCAGATTTTCCAGATTTCAGGGGAACCATGCCCCTTAATCCCCATCAATGTGTAAGGGATAACTATATATGCTACATCCTGAGGTAGGCCATTCCACTTTTGGATAGGTCTAATTGTTAGAAAATTTGTGTCTTTGAAGCTTCTGTTCATTGTACATAGTTCTGTCCTCTAGGCAAGCAGATCAGGTCTATTATTTGATAGCCCTCAGATATGTGAAGATATCCATCATGCTCCTACTGTTTTCTTTTCTCCAGGATGAAACTCTCCTGTCCCTGCAACCTATCTTCACATGGTATGATCTTCAGGCCCTTTTAGTAATCCTGTTTGCTTTCCTTGGGCTCTCTAGCTTATCAATATTTGTGACTTCATCAGTGTAGGAACTCCCTTTAGCAATACAAATCATAACCTTCCTGTAACTTAGTAGTTAGCCAGTCAATCTTCATTTATTAAGCACCTACAATGTGCCAGACACTATGCTAAGCACTGGGGAAACAAAAAGAGGCAAAAGACAGCCCTTCTCTCAGGATGTTCACAATCTAATGAGTTAAGCCTTAGAGTTGTCTGAGGTTCAATTATTTGCCCATAGTCTCACTATTCTGAAATTTTTTGCTGTTATCTCCTTATCCCTGGCAAGAGTCCACAGAATTCTCTTTCATTGAGTATCATTGGTTTATTTTTCTTTGTATTATATTATTTATTCATTCAAAGTACTTCAGCTTCTTTTTGATTTTTTGTACATTTTTCTGTTTTTATGATCTTTTCTTTTGGTTTATCTGCTTTTTGAGTTAGGATCACTTCCTTTTGGAAAGTATTTACTCCTCAATTTTTAGAGTGACTGCCTTCCACTGCTGTACAAACTCCTGAGGCTGGACTTCTGGGTGGTCTCAGCCTCCTTACATTGGGAAATATGGTGGTTTTCTTGGCTCAGGTCCCTGCCCTGAGTAACATTCAAGGGGAAAAAGCCAGCTCTAAATGGGTTTCCAGTCCCCTTGCTCTTAGGCCTGATAATGTTTTCCTCTAGCTTGTGGCAACTTGTACCATGTGTAGCACCTCTACCAGCCAGGCAAGGTCTTATATTATCTCTCCTCCTGCCTTTCTTAGTCTTAGCTAAAATTCCACCTTCTACAAGAAGCCTTTCTCAATCCCCCTTAACATTAGCCCCTTCCCTCCGAGAATATCTCCAACCCATCTCGTAGAACATATCTCGTTTATAAATAATTGTCTGCTTGTTGTCTCTCCAATTGGACTATGAGTTCTTTGAGAGAAGGGATTGTTTTTGCCTTTCTTTGTACCCCCAACACTTAACACAGTGCATAGCACACAGTAGACACTTAATAAAGGCTTCTTGACGACTCCTTTTCTTCTCCTGGCAGGTAGTAGGACAACACTACAGACCCTGAATCACAATTGCTGAACTTACTTATTTATGCTCATGTAGTGTGTATGGCAAGTTCTTTAGGGGTAGGTCCTCTAAATGAGAGCCCTAAATGTTAAATTTCTCAATAAATTCATGAGGATTTTAACCTTTTATGGAAGTTTTGCTTCCTTATCTTGTCAATTTAGCTATAATTACTCTCTATCTGGCTCATAATTCCTTTCTTTTGTGGGTTTGGGGTTGGTGAAGCTTGTAGAAAGTATTAATTCCTCATCTTGCTGGTCACATGATCCAAAGCAATTTTCCTAAAGCAGGAGAGGTCTGACAAGGTCACTTTACTACTCAGGAAAATCCTGTGGCTTCTTATTAACTCAAGTACCAAAAAGAAACTCCTCTGGTACTTAATGACCTTCACAAAAAGGTCTACCCTACTTGTTACTTATTTCTTGTTAGACTTGTTACTTATTTCTTCTCTTCATATACCCTACGGTTCAACCAAGGTGGTCTTTCTTTTTACTATTCCATACAAATCTCATTCCATTTCCTTTTCTGTACTTCTTGATGCCAGGGACTGCTTTGTCTTTGTATTGCCAGAACCTAACACAATCCTAGGCACATAATAGGTGCTTAATAAATGCTTATTGATTGATTTCACTTGTGTAAAACAATATTGATTGAAATGGATCATTGGCTACTACCAAGGGCTGAAACTTTGGATGTACAGTCACTCCATGTAACCAAATTTGGCACATATTCAAAGCTTTCTCCTTCTGAGGTTGGTAAATCTTTTTTAAAATATATTTTTACTTATTTTGTTAAATATTTCCCAAATTCATCTTAAAAATTTATTTTTTAAAATTTGGGGTTTCAAATTCTCTCCTTACCTCCTGCCCCTCTCTCATCCCTTAAGAAGGAAAGTGATATGATATTGATTATATATCTGAAGTAATGCAAAACATATTTCCACATTAGCTATGTTGTAAAAGAAAACACACAAATAAGAAAATTAAAGAAAGTGAAAAAAGTATGCTTCAGTCTGCCCTCAGAGTTCATCAGTTCTCTCTCTGGAGGTGGATAGCATTTTTCATCATAGGTTTTGTGGAATTGTCTTGGATCATTGTCTTGATGAGAGTGGCTAAGTCTTTAATAGTTGATCATCCTTGCAATATTGCTGTTACTGTGTGCAGTGTTCTGGTTCTGCTTTCTTCAATTTGCATCAGTTCATATAAGACTTCCCAGGTTTTTCTTGAATCCATTCAGCACATGATATTATTCTATCACAATCATATACAACAATTTGTTTAACCATTCTCCAGCTGATGGTTATCCCCTTGATTTCTAATTCTTTGCCACCATAAAAAAGCTGCTATAAATATTTTTTGTACAATCCTTTTCACTTTTCTTCGGTCTCCTTGGAATATAGACCTCTTAGTGGTATTGTTGGGTCAAAGCTTAAGCACATAGCCCTTTGGGTATGGTTCCAAAATTGTTCTCCAGAATGGTTAGACTAATTCACAACTGCACCAACAGTGCATTGGTGTTCCAATTTTTCCACATCCCCTCCAACTTTTGTAATTTTCCTTTTCTGTCATGTTAACCAATCTGATAGGTGAGGTGTATACCTGTGGCGTGAAAGATGAAATGACTAAGGAAACAAAGGTTTGGCCTTCTGAGCATATCACTTTATTAAGCAATGCATGCCAAAAGCTCAGCAAATTGGAACCAGGCCTCCTCAGCTTTGTCACTGAACTCTGAATACAAGGGGAGACAGATTTTTATACATCAAAAATAATTAATAAAATAAAACCAATTAACTAAAAGAAAACAATTAACCAGAATACAAAAGAAGAAAGATTAGGGACTTTCTGAGTTGGGAGGGGAAGCGTAAACAGGTACAATTCCCTGAATCAGAAAAGTAGGGGTCCTGCTCTCCCCAAGTGTCTGTAACAAAAACTGATTGACCAGCATGGGGCCAGTTGTCTGTAATGTTAATAAGAGTGGGAATTTTTTTTTAACTGTTTTCTCTTTTGGAATGCTAAGGCAATCAAGTGCCTTTAATGAGTCTTGCCTTTGTTTCAATCAAGAGTCTTTGATTGAATCAGGAGTCCTTGATGACCTGCTTAAGTCACAAGAAAGCCTAGTTCACATGAGTTTGAGTCACATGGTAGTCAAGTCCTCCGACCCTGAAAAAGGGTATATACACTCTGAGGTTAGTGTTTTGTTTTGGGGCTCACTCACTGGAAGAGTGTCATGTGATTTGACCAGATGAGACTCTGGGTAGCCGTTGGAGCTCCTTGACTTTGAAACCCCAGATGATGGTGCTTCTCTTTCTGGTAACTGTATGTATTGCAATAGTCAGATGGTGAGAAGCCCTGTCTGCTGATTTGTGTTATTTTGCTCTGTTTATATAATTTCTGCTTGTAATTTCTGTTTGTGTTTTCTCTGAAGTTCAGGGTACTGACTTTTTCCCCTGAACTAAGTGAATAATATATGTATATTTAATTAAAGTGAGACTGGAAACCCCTTAAAGCTGCTTTCCTTAGAAAAGCAAGGGGCAGCTAGGTGACACAGTGAGTAGAGCACCGGCCCTGGAGTCAGGAGGACCTGAGTTCAAATTCAGCCTCAGATGCTTGACACACTTACTAGCTGTGTGACCTTGGGCAAGTCACTTAACCCCAATTGCCCTGCCTTCCCCCTTGCAAAAAAGAGCAGATCAAAGAACCCTGTGCTAGCAGCCCTTTTGTATGCTTGTGTTGTTGGCCTTACCAAGCCACAGCAGCAGCAGGTAGAATTGTTGTTATATTGTCAGATAAGACACATGGGTTGTATAATTGTGAGAAAACTCCTCACCTCATTCTTAGGATCTGACTGGGTTTCTGGTCAGCATAACCTAGGTCCTTAGTTAAGGGTCTCTAAGCAGCAGGTAGGGGTGGTCCAACTTCTCAGTCGTGTGGAACTAGGTTCAAACAATCAATAAAATCTTCTCACAATTCCCACAAATGAATAGTTTTCTCATAAGACGGAAAGTAGACTGGACTCATAATTGAATAGAAAGAGAACTGAGTTAATTCTAGAACTGAATCACAAAATAGAATCGGTGTGGATCATTTAATTAACGCTATCACTTTCTATTTTAACCCTCTTATACTTCAGTTGTCTCAATTTGCATTTCTCTAATCAATAGTAATTTAGAGCATTTTAATGTGACTATTGATAGCTTTGACTTTTTCTTCTGAGAACTGCCTGTTCGTATCCTTTGACCATTTATCAATTGGGAATTGGCTCTTATTTTTATAGAGAAATCTTTCTTTTATCACCTAAAAGGAAAATGTAATGTGGGGTTGACAAGAACTGGTTTGAGTGTTAATGCTGAACATTCCTTTGCATGGAAAGCTTCCTACAAAATCACTTTCTTGCTATGGGAAGGTCAGAATTTTCCTTATAAACCTTCTGTAATGATAGAGTGATTTTGAAACAAATGTGTTTTTTCAGAGTCATATGGCCTTAAACCCATTCCTTCATTCATTCAGTAAATACTGAGCACCTGCTACACAGAAAACATACTCTTCTTTGTGTGATGTGCACTTAAATTATCATCCATCCCCCTCTCCTCACCCCATCCCTCCCCCTTCCAACCTCCCTCATTCTTTGGGGATTGTACTGAGGAAAGATTCATGGAACAAAGAAAGAAAAGCATCCCTCATACTAAAGGACAGTACCCTACTGCAGCAAACACTTCCTTTTGCCAGCCCAACATGTCTTTCATGCTAGGAAACATCAGGGACACTGGGATTCAGAAGAGTTGTTCAGTGAAGAGTCAGTGGCATCCCATAGGAAGTAGCAGGGTCTTTCAATTTGTTCCCAAGAAATAAATGAGAACTTTCTGTGTGAATACCCATTTACATCAGAGACTGTTCTATAAGATGGTGTCCTTTTTCAAGGGTAAGTCGCAATGGAAGAAAATTGTTCCAGAATGTGTGGAATGGAAACAGATTTGAAGTAAGAATCATCTCAAGGCTTTATTTATAATCAATATATTCTAGAGGAGGTAGGAGGCTTTTTCTGGTACTCCTGCCCTTCACCTCTACTCCACCTCTTCTCTAGGAGGTTACCTTCCATTTACTCTGTATATATTTATATGTATATGTTTATATGTATGTATATTTATATGTATGTATATGTATATAAACTCTTTGAGGGGACCATGTTTTTTCCCTTTCATTGTATCCTCAGTGCTTACTTAACACAAGGCCAAGCACATAGTAGGCCCTTTATAAATGTTTGTCACCTAAACTGACTAGAGGTAAAAAGGTTGTTCCCAAAATTCGATTTTCTTCCAGAGTAAAATGCAAATGTTTTTGTGCATAGGTGTGAATGGGCAAAGAGTCAGCATCCAAAGGTAGAATCTGGATTTTTGGATCTTTTGGGGGGGATCAGGGTGTAGTCACACACAGTAGGAGCAATATCTTAACTAGCTGTACTGGCTGGCAGAGATGTAGACCCCAGTGTAGCAGACAGATGCAAGTCCAGGAATGCTGAGGGTGGAGGGTGGGGGTGGGGGTGCAATGTAGCCACAAACCCAGGCCCCGGGGATGCTGGATGGTGATAATGCAGAGACATGAGCCCCAGTGGGTCAGCTGCCAGAAGCAATAGGAACCCATGAAGTGGACACTGACGTGCAATAGCAACAGGTTGGCCCACCATTGCCCACTGATCACAGTAAGGTAAAAATTGATTGGCACCTCCACATTGCTGCCAGTATGATCATTGTACAACTCCTCAGGGAAGGTTAGGAGGACCAATGCAGTGGCATTGTTGGGAGGGAACTTGCTTTATGACAATAAGGGGGAGGTGAACATATCTAATCAGCTCACCCCTGAAGGAGAGCAGGTCAGTCCCTCAGAGAGTTCTCATCGGGCAAGTATTTTATATTCACCACTCTCTCATGGGGCTACCTTGGAAGCATGGTCAGTGGGTTGTGATATAGGGCAATCCTCCTTGACTTCTGATGAGCATTGGTGATTATTCAGGAAGCCTCATCATCTTTGCTATAGCCCTGATGTTCCTGGTGCTGCTTCTTGCTTATGCTCACCCTTTTTCCATTGAGAGATTCTTTGAGGATTGTAAATATTTGTCATCACCCATGACATGTACCTGATCATTTAGACCCAAGAAGAAGTCCTTCCTGGTTCTTTGCAAGATTCAGTCACTCCTTCAGGAAACTGTTACCTTGTATGTTCTGTTTTAGTTTTTTTCTTTCTCCTTGTATCAGGTTTCTTGCATCCTGGAGGTCAGGGTAGAGCAATAATAGCCTTAAGAAAATTTAAGTGGTACTTCATTAAATTTAAGAAGGTCCTTAAGAAGATCAGAAGGGGCCTCACTATCAAGGAATGGAAAGCTGTAGAAGCAATATGGCACCTCCCCAGGTCAGGGTAGTTTTTCTTCGAAAGACATTGAGACATTTCTTGAGACTTGGCTGGCCCAGGGGAAAGCAGCCTTAGACTACTGATGCCACTTCCTCATTTCCCAAACACAAAGCAGCCACAAGGACCTCCCAGAATCCTTTGATGTTCCTCTGGTGACTCTTGACAGGAACCTCACTGTGATGAACCAACTCAAGGTTCTCCATACCTATCCTTATTGCAAATCCTCCTTCTTCTCCTTTAGCTAAGTATTATCATCTTGCTAACCTTAGAAAGACCTTAGAGTGTCTCATTTTGTTCCCATATCAAACCTAAACTTTCAGGGAACTGGCCTGAGTCAGGCCTAGCCTAGAGCACTCTGGAAATAGCAGGAGAGTGCAGAGAGTTCACTAAAAGGCTTGTGGGAACAGGGGTTAGCAACAGACCAGGAATAAATAGAGACCAGTTGGAAGAGCTGAGGAATTTTTATTGATCTTTCTAATGCCCTTAAGGTAATTTTGAACTAGTCATGTGGAGATTAGGCATAGACTCACCTCCATCTCTTGGTTCTTTGTGTCTTCTTAGCCTGGTATTCAAGGATCTTCCAAGATTCTTCACAGACTTTTGCCACCCCTTGTATCTCTCCTTCTCCCACATGATTGCCTACCATATGCTCTTCTCTTCTGTCAAACTGGTCTAATAATAACACTGTATAATAGATCTTTATGTAGGATGTATGTTTGTGTTTATGTGGGTTATATGAATACACATGGGTTCTGCCAAGTACTGGAGATATAAATAGAAGAGACATTCCCTGCCCCGAGAGAGTTCGCATTCTAATAGAAGAAACAACACATATAGAAGGTTTCAGCTGCAATTCAGATGGAAAGGTCCTGAGGTCCTTAGGGTGCACTGGCAAAGCAGATAGGAATGTCTCTTCTTTAATGTTATTTCCACTGATTAAATCATATCAGTTTTTGATGTTGACCCATTTGATAGTATGAGGACTTTGGTGGCAGAAACTCTGGGTCTTCAGTAGCTATAGCTGTAGCACCTACAGGAGCAGTTCCCAGGCTGCACCTCCACAAGGATTGCTTCCCAGAATGATGGCTGCAGACATGGGGCTGCTATTGCAATGACTCTTGGGTTCAAGATCCTGAGCTATCTACATCAGGGTCTGAGGGAAGATAGAAGTGAAAGTGCTAGTGGTAGTTTGTCTGGCACACTCTGTCTCCTGTCTCTTTCTCAGGGTGCCTTGTTGCATCAGCTAGGTTGGCTCACCTGCCCTGTAAGTGGCAATTGGTTGTCAGATGGTAGGTATGACTGGCTTTTTCTTGAAGGGAGATTGTTCCTCACATGAAGGCAATGAGGGCTGAGTTAGAAGCGAGATCAGTGGTCTGATGCTTTTCTTGTTGGTAGCCATTGGTCAGCCGTTGATGGTGGTGATAAGGAAGGGGTCTACCCTTCTCCACAATGATTTCTCCCCTCATTGATCATTGTGAGGGCTGGGCTGGGAGTAGGTTTGGTAGGTTGGGGGACATTGCTATCTCCGAAACGTTTGGGTTCAGAGCCTGAAGGGAGATGGTGGTCAAGGTAGTAGTTTTGGTGGTTTGATTTGACTGGCGCATGACTTTAATGTTTATAAGATAAAATAATTACTATAATGATATAAATAATATGATGAGTAGGATTATTTTATTTGTACATTTTCTGGAAATGTGTTAAATTGGTAATACTATTTGTTACTTATTCCATCCATTAATTGAGATTGATATTTTGTCATAACAGTCATAGTAGAAACTACATTTTACATGATGTATGAAAAACCAGTAGAAAACCAAAAAACTTTTTATTTATCTATAACTAGAAGATAACATTTCCAGAATATAACTTGTTTTTAGCATACTATCATAAC
This sequence comes from Trichosurus vulpecula, assembly GCF_011100635.1. NCBI lineage: Eukaryota > Metazoa > Chordata > Mammalia > Diprotodontia > Phalangeridae > Trichosurus > Trichosurus vulpecula. Next base: position 190,101,773 of record NC_050577.1, on the reverse strand, counting down.
AAAAGTGTATTAAGCATTCTTATTCAGATGTAATGAGACCAAATGTATCATTTGTCTGTGGCAAATGGGTTCCTTATCCATTCATATTTTGAAATTTTTAGGGCTTCACAATAAAATGAGAATTGCTTGTAGTAGCACCAACATTTTTTCCTATCTGATGATGCTTTTTGCTTAACAATTCCATAGGAAACCTATAGGATACAAGCAATCGTTCTGATATCTTGTCATGGTTTATGAAAAAGCTTGGTTTGTTTATTAAAAGAATCTAATATTTATTAGGAAAATTCTTCCCTCTTGTCAATGTTTTCTATACTTTTAAAATATCTCAGTTTATAAAGTTTCACATTTTCTGTAGCTAAATCATTCTTACACAGTATTCTTTCCTCTCCATCATTAATGGTACTTGTTGATCCCAGTGATCAATGTACCTTTCCAAAGAAAAAAATTCCCATTTTTCTTAGCGATAACATTATTTTTGATATTTGGGCTTTTTATTTTGTGTTTCTGTATTTTCACTGCTTAAACTGTATCTTTTATCTTTGCTTATACTGGTTTAAGCTGGTCCAGTAGGTTTTCTCTTCTAACAGGGTATTTATTAATCACTTGAAAAAAGAGAATAACAAATAGATAATTATATTTAAATTTAATTATAGAAACTTACTTGAATTATTTAAATTGCTAAATAGCTGCATGGTTTTTTTAAAAAAAATATTATATTGTACTTACTCAACTGAATGAGAATGAGAAATATAAACAGTACCATAGACTGTTTATCTCAAATTTTATACACTTCTCATTTAAATCCAGCAAACAGTTCAGTGAAATAATTCATTTGTGTCATGAGCCTATAGTGGTTGATGTTTATGGTGGCAGATCATGCCTAGATGAGAATTGTGACACATGTCAACTCAAATTTAACCTCATTTGGACATGCCATATTCAATAATTGCTGTGTTGCTTTCACTGCCAACAGGACCAAATTCACTACAAGTCTTCCTTTTAACAACTTCGATTTGAACTTGGTTTTCGTCAAAGAAAAAGACATGTTTATACATGGGTTGTACTAAAACATCCAAAATGGAAGTCTGGAAGAAACATCACCAGGAGGGTGTCTCATCACACACTCAGGTGAACCAAAATCCTCTAGGTGCTCCCAACAACTTAGCACACTCAACATTTCCCTGGGGATTCCTGTAAAACTCCTAGGGGATTCCTAGGTCTGAACTTATTCCTTGCTAGGACGGTAAATTCAATTTAAAAAAAAGAAAGAAAAACAAGGTTAAGTGAGCTCCAAACACAGGTGAAGCTACAAAAGGGAATTATTAAAAACTTGGGGTTGATTATTCATTATTTCTAGGCAAGCTGGAAATCCTTATCCTATGGATCTGTAGTTCATAAATATCTTACAAGAAGGCAAGCAGTTCCAGCCTTCTTAAAAGAAAAAAAAAGAAGAAGAAGAAGGAAAAAGATAAACATTAACATTTACAAGCTTTCCTAGTGTGGTCTAGGTGACCTGCTAAGCACTAGTAATTTTGGGTGGCAAAATCCATTCTGCTCACAGAGACTGTAATGTGTGATTCAGTGGGGTTGGGTGATCTTGAACAAATAGGTACTGTAAAACTACAGATATTAGTACATAAACATTCAAACAAGCAAAAGCTATCACAAAGAAACTGGTCTGACATGAAGGGAACACACTGGAAAACAGACTTTCCAATTAGAGAATAAAAGAAAAGGAAAAAATGCTAATTTTTCTCTTATGGATCCCTATCTAAGAACAAGCACTCTAAGTGGAGAATCTCCCCAGGGGATTCTTGCAAATGTGAAAGGCCCTATAATTATTACAGATCAAGCCTCGATATGTAATAACCCCTCTGGCACCACTTCCCCAACTGGGCATTCACACTTATCCCAATCTATGACTAATACCTGTTACTCTCAGGTTCAAAGGAGTAACCCCCAATGGGTTTGTAGTAAAGTCATTCACAAGCCTCCGTACCTTTGTTCTCCTTGTTATCAATCACTTAGCCAGATTCCATTAGCTTCAAGAAAAAGTATTTACTGACTCCAGGGCTGGTGCTCTATTCACTGAGCCACCTAGCTGCCCCAGGGCATGTGTATAGTAAAGGACACTTCTGATTGGGACAATTCTTTCCTCCCTTTATGAAATGCTTATGAAGTTTGTTGCAGGACATGGTGTTGGTGATTGCTTCTTTTACTAGATTGTTCCTCACATGGTAGAGCATCTCTGCTGGTCTAGGTTGCTCTGTGGTCAGGCTGACTCGGCTATAACTCTGTCATCTCTCTAGACTTTTCAATGCTCCTAATGTTAGTGCCTAATAATATTCATTTCAAACTGACTGCTCTCTCACCTCCAAATTCCTGTGGCTACCACTACTGGTGCTGGGAGACTCTGCTACCAGCTTTGGTTACCTTTGGTTGCACCTCTGGACTGCCCAAATTCACAGGGTCACTGCTAGGACACATTCACTTCAGAGTATGCATTTGTTCACTCTCAGGAAAGAATGAACTCAAAACAAATAAAGGCATCATGCGCTAACATGGCAGAGAATTGGGAGATTCAATTCAAAGACTTTGTTATCAAACAATGCCAACCCCTGAGTCATCAAAGCTGGAAACTGGCTTCCCAAGGTTTCCATGTGATTAGATTGGAAATAGGCAGAAAATATCTGTGCATGACCTAAGTGCTGGCTTTTATAGGCTAGTACACATGTTACACTTGTATACAAAATATGTCCGTGTAGAATGAAAGCTCCTTGAGGCAGGGGGCTATTTCATTATAGTCTTTGCATGCCCAGCATCTAGCACAGTGCTTTGTTCATGGTGGGCTCTTAATTGTGGGCTTGTTGAATTGCATTGGATGGAATTATTAGCAGAATGGTCTTCATGGAAGACATTTTTCCTTAAAAAGTATAATAATATGGTAGTGGGAATTATTAAAAAAAAATTGTGTGTTGTATTTGTCCTTTGTTTTCAAAGAGGACCATAGCATCAGGGAAATGATGAGATGACATACAGTTGACTTCGATTTGAGTGAGTGAGGGCTGTGCAAGGTCACCAGCCTCACTTTCTCCTCCAGAGTCATCTGGGTTCAGTGACCAGACATTCATCAGGATGATTGGAGATGACCCAGGATGCAATGGGAGACCTTGACCTTTTTAGGCTAAGGCCTTTTCATGTACTCCCTTAGAGTGAGGCAATGCCCATTCAGTGAACAGGCCTCTTTAAGAAGTGAGTCAAGGGATGCCCCCTTTAATTAGAAAAAAAGAAAAAAGTAATTAAGCTGGGAGGGGAAGACCCTCAGGCTTGCTGTTCCAAAGAGAAACAGTTACCACTGACATTTACTGTAAGTCAGGAGGGCCTAAAATACAGCCATCAAGTGGAGCTTGGGCAGGGATATATTGTGGTCCAAACTATGAGCTTCAGAGCGAACTGAGTTTAATGTTTTGGGAAGGAAGGAAGAAGGAAGGAAGGAGGGAGGGATGGAGGGAGGGAGGGAAGAAAGGAAGAAAAGAAGGAAGGAAGGAGGGAAGGAGGGACAGATGGAGGGAAGGAAGGAAGGAGGGAGGGATGGAGGGAGGGAAGGAAGGAAGGAGGGAGGGAGGGAAAGAAGGAAGGAAGGAAGGAAGGCAGGCAGGAAGGAAGGAAGGAAGGAAGGAAGGAAGGAAGGAAGGAAGGAAGGAAAGAATCTAGCCAGTAAGCTCCTAGTTAAGTGGGAAACTTCTGGCCATCAAAATTGGGCAAGAGTCTCCCACTGCATCCTGAGCCAACTCCAGTCATCCTGATGAATATCTGGTCCAGATGGCTCTGTAGGATAAAATGAGGCTCATGACCTCGCACAGCCCTCCCTCACTCAAATCAAAGTGTGAGAGATCAATGAAAATTAAGTTTCCACAAAATAATTAATGAAGTGTCAGCTTGAACAAAGAAGGGAGTAAAAATTAAGTAAGGCAGGTGGACCCAGCCAATTAGAGAGTAGCTGGTGGTTTTGTGAAAACTGCAAACCCAGGATATTGGGGGAACTGGTTCAAACCAGCTAGATAACAGTCAGGATTGAAGAGAGAACTGGGTCAAATTGCTATTACACATGCTTATTTGACTAATTGAATATTACCTTACACACTCACAGGGAGGAGTTTTCTACCAGTTTTGAACATGGGACATATGAAGGAGGGGTGGACATGCTTACACATATCAAGGAGAAAACATACCAGGGGCATGTTAGAAAGAGTGTAACCAGGAAGAGAATGGACCAATCTGTGCCCTGAGGGTGGGAATGCTCCTGAATTAACACTATAAAGTTGATTTTGCTTTTGTAATCAGCACTCCTTTTTCCTAATGAAGAGTGGAGTTGCTTTCTGGCCAGGAACATTTTCCAATTCCTTTGGATTCTTCTACAATAAATTGTCCTTGATACCAGAATTTCAGTGTCAAGCATATTTCTAATGAAAGTCAACTTCAAGTCACGTCATAATTTCCTTAATGCCATGGTCCTCTTCAAAAACGAAGGACAAACACAACCTATGAGTAAACCAAGCTGCCTGAATGGGGACCCAGCTAGTTGGGTAAATCAACTCATCCTCTCCCTCTCTCTCTGCTCTCCAAAGGAAGATAAAGAAATATATGACATATAGAAATACTCATTTTGTTAAAGATTAATCAGATCTTGCTCAGACTCTCAAACATACTCTTTTTTAGCTTTATTTTATCTCACACTACTCTTACTCTTTTCACTCACTTCAATCTGAATAAATTACTTGCTGTCCCCCCCTTTTCCTCTTCATTTTATTCACTACAACTACCATATCTTCTCCCTCATTCTGGCTTGTTGTACCAAAACTTTAAAGCCTTGTTCAAAAGCCAACTCATCAACCTCCTTCTCTCTTACCACCTTTTTCCTATTTTCTAAGAGGAAGGTGGTAGCAAGGGAGGAAAAAGAACAGGATAGAGGGAACTATGCAATTAATAATCACAACTATGAATATGGATGGTATGAACTTACCCATAAAATTGAAAGGAGATAGTAGAATGGATTAGAAAGTGGAATCCAAAAATATGTAACTTAGAAAAAGCACACTTAAAACACAGAGATTCATACAGAATTTAAATGAGAGGCTACAGTTAAATCTAATTGTGATTCAACTGAAAATTTTTTTGAAAGGCAGAGATAATCAAGATTTAAGATGAAGTTATAGTAAATATAGATGACATAAAAGAGATAAGAGGAGTGATTACATTATGTTTAAAAGTATCATAGATAACAAATCAATATCAATATTTGATATTTTTGTTGTTGTTCACTTGTGTTGGACTCTTTGTAACCCCATTTGGGTTTTCTTGGCAAAGATTCTGGATTGGTTTGCTATTTCCTTCTCCAGTTAACTTAATGTATGCAACTAACAAGATAGTATCTAAATACTTAAAGGAAAAATTAACTGACTTTGAGAGAGAAATAGTAAAGCTATAATAATGGAGGAATTTAATGTGCTCCTTTCTGATCTAGACAAATCTAACCAAAAGATAAATCAGAAAAAAAGCTAAAGACCTGAGTAGAGCTTTTGAATATTTAGAAATGACAGCTCTCTAGTGATCACTGAATGAAAATACAAAGGAACTTATAAGATTTACATGACACCTTTATAATAATTGACTATATATTGGGACATAAAGACCACCAAAAATGTAGAAAAGCAGAAATACGTAACACATAATTTAGTGTTCATAATGTAATAAAATTACATTCAATAAAGGTTTTTTCAGAGACTTAATAAGTTATTGGAGACTAAATAACATACTTATAAGGAACTGGGGTGTCAAAGAAAAAATTATAGAAAAAACAGAAAATTCCATCAAAGAAAATGACAATAATTATAGAATGCAGCTGAATCAGACCTGAAGAGAAAATTTATACCTCTAAAAACTTTCATCAACAAAAGAGAAAAAAAAAAAATCTATAAATTGGGCATACAATTTTTAAAACTCAGAAAGCATCAAATAAAAAATCCCCAACTAAATAAAAAGTAGAAATTATGAAAATCAAATAAGACATTAATAAAGTGGAAAGGAAAGATGGTATAATTGATAAATAAGACTAGGAGATTTTTAAATAACTAAAAAGTTAAACAGCTAACTTGATTTTTAAAAAGAGCCAATACGGTTTATACCAAAAATGAAAAAAAAGAGAACTTGCAACAAATGCCAATTCCTTCACTCCTCTGGCTTTGTGTGTGTCTCTCTTGCATAGCACTTTGTTCGGTATGTTTTTTCATATTACTTATTCATGCACTATATTTTATTTATATTATAATTATTTTTATACCTGTTAGCCCTTGTACTAGATCAGAAGCTCCTTGAAAACAGGGACTTTGTCTTATATTTTTATTCCTATCGGCTCTTAGCACAGTTCATTATACACAGGCACTCAGGTCATAGATTCAGAGCTAGAAAAGACCTCAAAGATCGTTCAGTCCGACTCTCTTTTTCGCAGATGAGGAACCTGAGTCTCAGAGAAGTTAAGTGACTTGTCCCAAGGTCACATAGTAAGTCACAGAGCTGAAATAAGAATGCAACTTCTCTGTCTCTAGATCCAGTGATCTTCTCATTGCATCCTACTATGGCTTGATCAATGGATGAAGGAAAGAATTTGATCTCTACATTACAACTGGAGTCCTATAATTTAAGAAAGACATGAAGAATTGGATGAGAGTGAAAAATCAATCAAATTGATCAAAGGGATGAAAAATAGATGCTACAAGGGGTTGGAAAATGAAGGTGATTGCTTTCGAGAAAAGGTCAGGTAAGGGGATTTAAGAACTGAACTCAAACAGATCAAGAGGTATTTTATTGATGTATTGAACAACAGGTTAGTATTTCTACAGAAGCCACGATGAACTTGCTTTGACATAGGATCTAACTTGGCTTTTAGAAAGAATTCACTTCCTCCCTGTTTTTATGAGTTTTTCCCCCAAACTTGGGGGGGGCAGTCTGTCCGGGGGTGGCTTAAGTGCAGCTCTGTGGATGGACTGGGTGACCTCTCAAGATTCCATCCAGTCTCATGATTCTGTGGTTCTTTCCACACACTGCCACTTTCTTGGTGCCGTTACCAGTTGCTGACTTCTAGCTCAGAGTTGATGGAGTTTTCCTCAACTAAGAGAACAACTAAGCTTTTCATTTTCTCTTCATCTCTTGGACCAATCTTCAAGTGTACATCTGTGGTTTTTCAGCTCTTAGGCACTTTCCTTCTTAGCCAAGTTGCCTCCTAGGAACAATGTAGCATCTGTGTGATGATGGTAGCAGCAACATAGGCCAGGGACACCCAGCCAAGTCACATTCCCTCTCCAACATTAGTTGGGTTGCACCCCTCACCTGCAGTAATCCATGAGTCAGTCAATCCCAGGTTCTTCCACAGCTCTAAACATCAAAGACCGTTGCCTAGTTCTGATTTAGTTCACTCTGCAAAGCTTTCATGTAGGTAATGAGTGTCTCTTAATTACCTCCAACCCTACCCTCAAAGTGAACAACAAAATGCTAATAGTGCTGCTACTAGACACTAGGGCACCAAAGTGTAAAGTGTGGGTCCTCTATTAAGAAAACCAGTCTGCCGGACAGCACCAGGTTATGTTGTTTACACAAGGTCTGGCCTACTGAAGGACTACAGTCCTTTAATATTTCCTTTTATTTATTAAGTAGGCTGTTTTATTTTCATGGAGAAGAGAGGACCCTAAATAAGCATTGACTTTATTCCTATTCCTTTTTTTCTGTCTTGGAAACATCTCCTAGTCTGATGGAGAAGCTTAATTCCAGAAATCATTCTGGATTTGCTCAGAACCATTTTGTAGTTCTACACCCCTAAACCCAGAGAAAAGACATGTGTTTATGAAGAAAGGTAGAATTCTTACCTTTCTGGTCACAGAGAAATCGTAAGGAACATCTATTTGGCAAGAATGAACTCCTGTAGATACAATATAATAATATATAATATAATATAATATAATATAATATAATATAATATAATATAATATAATATAATATAATATAATATAATATAATATATTATATATAAAGTAGAATTTTAAAATTAACATCAAGGTGGGTGTAGTTTTCTGTATCCCTAACCCTAAATTCCTTCTGGGTTGTGGGGATTTGGTACCCTTGTAGAGTCCTACAATTGTCCTTCCCAGTGTATCTAGTTTATACTATCCCCTACCCCCCCAGCTCCGGATTGGATGAATTGTTTGTTATTGGTCCAGTCTCTGAAATGATATATGGCAGGGGTGGGGTGGGGTGTGAAAGGAGGGAGAGGAGTATATTGTGTCCTCTAGGCTCACTCTCTCCACTTTGATGTCCCAAAAGAGTATAAGCACAAGGTGTTTGCCTTCTCAAGGCATTCCCAAAGCTTGGCTGACTCTCTAAGCAATTTCTATAATCAATCAATCAATCAATCTGGATTCCATCAGGAGAGAGAGAACAAGAGACCTTAGAACCACAGAAAGGAACACATATACACATATATTCCTATCACAAGTTTACTTCCCTGAAGTACTATAGCACTTGTAATCTATATTTCACATATTTTGTTTGGTCCCTGTGGCTTTGGAGGTAAATAAGGCTAAAGAGATCTGGGGAAATTTGTGCACTTGAGTGATAAAGGTGTTCTCTGGGATGAACAAATCCAGAGCGTTAGGCAAGAGATGAAGCTAGAACAAGAAAACTGAATGTGAGAGTTAGCAAGAAATAGGTCAGGACACTCTTTAGAGGGAGCAGCAAGACACACCAACTTCTCCAACACAAATCAATGTGACGCACACCCCTTAGCTACTAGAAATCCTTTTCTTCCCATTTATGGGATTAGGTATGCTTCAGTTTCCTTGCTGGGCTCCTTGCAGAGCCATGGATATATCACTGCAGCTATTTATTACAATATTGGGGTAATAGAAAGGGATAATGCTAGGAAGTTGTAGATAAATCCAAATATCTTTAACCCTTGGAAGCTCACAAAATCTTCTTATTGCCAAAAGAAGATCCTGGAAAAGATCTGGCCAAGGTCACCCTTACCCCTACGGGTTCTTCCTCAGGGATGTGCTTGAAGATTCACACTTCAACCGTTTGAATTAGTCTCCTTGAAACTAGCCTGGTAATTTGTAAATGATCCCTGGGGATTGGCCCTTGCAACATTATCCCAATGTGAAGACTTTCCAAATTTTAGATTCTAAAGCCTATACTTCATTGATTGATGGAAACATATTCTCACCTGAGGTAGAATGGTTTGGACTCCACCTTTACATATTGATCACTACTCAAATCTTTCCCAGTTGTTTCCCTTGACGGTATTTTAGTTACTATATAAACTGTTCTCCTGGTTCTTCTTACTTCAGTATGAATTAGTTTATACACATATTCTCATATTTTTCTGAATCCATTTCTTTTGACATTTCTTATGCCACAACAAAATATTCATTTACATTGGTATATAATAATTTGTTCAGCAGCTGATAGACATCCCTTAGTTTCCCATCCTTTAATACAACAAAAAGTGCTACTGTAAGGATTTATGTACATATGGGTCCTTCTCTGATATTCTCAGCCTGCTGAAATAGTGACAGATTCGTTTAGCATGCAGCCAACCTTGGTAGAGTTCTGAGAAAGTGTTAGGACAAGCCGTACTGTTTCAGCCAGATCATTCCTCAAACTCTTTAGATCTGCTCTGGCTCTCTGAGGAGTTTTTTTTTCCTCAAGCCATAGATAGAAATAGGGCCATGGTAGCTTTTCACTGGCCATCTCTTCCAATAGCAAGGGATTCTGTTTTATTCATCAACTCATTAAAGCCAATCCCTGAAAAGTCAGTGTAAAGTCTGCCTTTCCCACTGTATTTCTCCTTCTAAAACCAGAGAGGTCAGTGAAGGGCAACGTAAACAAACCCCAGAGATATTTTCTCTCTTGGGTTGTAAATGCTGCTGCAGGGAAATCCTATCTTCTTCCAGCCATTTAGTCCCCAGCAAAGTAGTGCCTCTCTTCTGATCAGAACAGTTCTCAGCAAAACAGCTGCAGATTTTGCCTTTCAACTTTGATCAACTTCTATATGCTTCTGTAAACAGTAGTTCTTGTCTCCTATTCCACCTTCTGTCACTAATCCTTGATGGATTAAACTTCCTCTCTTGTTTTTAATCTTCTCTTCCTTTCCTACTCTGCTTCACCAGGTTTCTATTGCCTCGAATCAAGGCTTCCTCAGAAGCCATGACTTATCTCTAATTTAGGGTGTAAAATTCACGTATGCCACATTTTTTCCCAGGTCCCCAGCAGTCCTAATAAAATCTTCCCATAGTCTCCAAATAGTTATCAGCTCTATCCTTCAAAATTCTGAAAGCAAGCACATGCAAATGAGCTAATAAACCATAGTGCCCTACATCCATTGTGACCTCAATTCTCTGACTTTAAAGGGATCCTCTCAGTAGTTAAGATAAAGGACAGTTCATTCTCAGATCTTCAGAACAATCTGGGCCTCTTCCTCAACATGTGTTTCTTCTCAAGTTGATTTTATCTCTTTTCCTTCCACAAATGTCCTTTTTCTGCTCCTTTCAACAATCATCATGTCCACCTATTAAAAGGATATATGGACTTATTAGGTCTGGAGCAGAGGTATTCCCAAGCAGCTAAACTCCCAAATACAGCCCAAACCCGATTAAAATGTAACTAGAGAAAATTTAGCAAAATAAATAACGACATATATAATGTTAATTTGTCATTTTAAAGTCAATATGCTGTTCACAGGGATTCATTTCTATTTGAGTTTGACTCACCACTAGTCTAGAACCCAGTGTGAGTTGTAAGATATGTGGGAGATGTAAGACTTAGATTTGCTCATTGTAATTTCATTAGGTTGTGAACGTCTGTTGTGCTTTTGTGTTTTTCTTAAGTTTTTAAAAATTTATTTATTTTGGGGGTCAGGTGGGGTGAGGACCTAGAAAAGTTTGTGGGAAACAACTATAGACTCATCTTGACAATCATATAACCTTCTGAGTTTACTTTTTAAAATATATTTTGTATCTGCTTAGATACAAATGCTTAGACCAAATATAAGCCCCTTGAGGGCAGAAAGTTTTCATCTTGTCTCTCTTACTTACTACAATGGGATTACTTAGCCTCTCTGTGCCTCAGTTTTCTTGTCCACAAAATTATGGAGGTTGAATCTTAGCTTCTGAAGACATTTTCAGCTCTAAATTTACAAACCTACGGTTCCATGGTACCCAGTATCTAAAATAGTGCTTGGCACATAGTAAGGACTTCATACATGCTGTTTAAATTTAGTTGAATTTGGCTCCATCTTCCAGCCTGCCCAGATTTTTTAGAATCGTGACTTTGTCACCCAATATTTTAGTGATCTTTTTCAACTTTGTGTCAATTGAAAATTTGAGAAGGATGCCATAATTTCTTTGTCATTGATAAAAATGTTAAATTGGACAGAGCCAAGGATAGGTCCCCTGGGGAATATCTTTAGAGGACCCTTTCCAAGTTGAAGTTGGACTTTATCAACATAAGTTACTTCCTCTTGAAGTATAGAGTATATTTGTCATTTCTTCTCTCACTCCTCCAAACTTTTTTTCATATTTCAATATTTTCTCTGCTTTTGTCTCTTTTTTTGCCCAGTAGTGTCTTCCTTGGCTCTATATAGGATCTGTCAAGATGGCCTCTCCCAACCTCTAAACCTAGCTCCGTATTTAGAGAAATTCTGAAGAGATAGGAAAGACTGGATAAAATAACCTGTAAGCAATTGTGCTTTCCTTGTGGCAGTGTTTGAAGGCATTAACTGGTGCACTTAAGGAGCAAAAGCTATTGACAATTTGTTGGTGGATATTTAGACTGGTTCCAGGCTAGTGCTTTCATGCAGTTCATATAATTTATGGAGGTAAAGTTAAATTCAGGTAAACCTTTAAGGAAGAGAGGATCTGCCTTATCCAGGGATTTTTCCAAGATTATTTAAATTGATGCGTTTCTGCATCTTTCGCCTGATGTCTAACTGGCAAGGGGGCACTTGAGTCTGGGGACAGTATCTGTGTTCATGTTTCCCTGTCCCGGGCATATTTGTATCCAGTTCTCTAGAAAAATCTCAGCTTATAATGGGACAATGATTAACATGCAATGCAGATTACATTTCTGATACTTTAATCTTGAGGTCTGCCTTAATATCTTAAAGGAATGTTTGATAAACCTAGACATAACATCAACTCATCTTCCCTTGGAAGAATGTTGCTGCCTCCTGGTATTTTTCATTTCTCTCTTCCTATTTTCCTTGGAGGTCTTGCCTATGATGAGAACATGGTCTGAATTGCACCACTGAATAGGCTTATCATAGTCTGGAAAACAGAATCATATCACTGAAAAAAAAAACCAGAGGCAGAGAGAAACAGAAATAGACAAACCATAGGTAATCTAATGAATGTGAAATTTTTAAAAATGGTTCCAAGAGCCTTAATGTAATAGAAAATGACATAGATAGTGGTCCTGTCTACTTTTCTTGTTCTTTTGTCTTTCTCCCTCTTATTCTTACTGGTCTATCTAAATTGGAGTGGAATTATGGCTATGGCTATGCTTGGAAATAACCACCTCCAAACCTTTTTCACAGGATTGTAGATTTAGAGCTTCCATAGACTTTAGAGATCACCTAGTTCAGCCATTTAACTTTACATTTGAGGAAACTGAGGCCTGGAAAGGATAAAGGACATCACTAAGGCAACTCAGTCAATGACAGAAGTATTTTAATTTGTCTATCACTTGAAGCCATGACCTCTCTACTTTACCACATTGCTAAATAGCTATTGTTTGTTGTTCAGTTGTTCCACTGTATCCGACTTCTTGTGACCCTTTGGACCATACTGTGCATAGGGTTTTCTTGGCAAAGGTACTGGAGTGGTTTGCCATTTCCTCCTCCAGTGAACTACTGCAAACAGGTTAAGTGACTTGCCTAAGGGTCACACAGCTAGTGTGTGTCTGAGGTCACATTTGAACTCAGGTTTTCCTGACCCAGGCCCAGCACTCTATCCACTGAGCCACCAAACTGTCAAACAGCTCAGTTTCAGGTAAACAGCAGAAAAGATCCAGTTGTCAGTTTTTTGAGCTGAGCTGGAGAAAGCCATAATACACAAAGAACACAGTTTGGGGCCAGCAAGGAGTCAGAATAATGAGGGGACAAAGGATAGAGGTAAGAATTACAAAAAATCCTTTCATAACTCTTTCCTTAGTTTTCCTTTTCCTAAAAATGTTTTGGGGATTATTGCTCTTTGGAAAAAAATGCCCCTCCCCTCCCCACCTTCCCCTTTTTGGCTTACTCTTCCTGCATCCCACCCTCCTACCTACATTTAACACATAGACCATTGACTGAAAGGTAACGTGTATACAGGAGGAGAGTGTTTAAAGTAGCACTGACAGTATTCCAAGAATGAGTAACAGGGAGGGAGGTAGGCTGTTGAGATTCTCTTAAGCCACACACTGCTCCTCTGTACATAGATGTTATGATTCTGGCCATGGGCGGTTCCCTGAAAACTGCCAGTTAGTAGGCTGGGCAATGTTCCACTTATTCTTTTCTCTCTGACTACTTCACTGCATGCAAAGTCTACTCCCAAAAGCTAAAAATTGGAAGACTATAAGGCCTGTAGCTGACCTTTTGTCCAACCAGCTCCTTCTACCAGGAGGGAGGCCAAGTATACATTCTTCCTGAAGGAGGAAAGCCTAAGGCATAAAACATGAAATTACTTTTAAAAATAAGGAGAGAGAAAAAGGGCATAACTCTCTCAAATACAGAGGACCAGTCAATGTGAGGTGGTTTCTCTTTGACATAGATAGGCTGATGCTCTATTTGGGAGCAAAAGTATGTAGCCCTGTGCATTAAAACACGACCAATCATTGTTCCAAAGGACTGATGACAAAAGAGTGTTGGACTCAAGGTGCAGAATTACATATACATTTGGGGCCATGGAAAATGTGTGGGTTTGTTTTGCTTAATAATGATTATTTGTTACAATGATTATATTTGTCTTTTTTATTTTTAATTTGAGGAAGAGAGGAGATAGTGATAAGGTTCCAAAAAAAAAAAAAGGAGAAAAGGAGGGTGATTTAAGCAGTTTTTAAAGCAATGTACACAAAAGACCTGAAGGATATTTAGAAGGAAACATGGACAAGAAGTACAACTGTGATAGTAACATGTTAAATTTATTACATCCTTTTAAAAATGAAGCTTTAAGATCCATTTTAATATTTAACTTTAATAATTAATGAAGCTTTTATGTCCATTTAAAAATGAAGTAGAAATTCACATTTACACACAATCTCATTTTTGTTCAACTTTGCATAGAAAATATATGTGTAAGGATATATAGGTTGTTTGTTAAATTCAGAATTAAAAAAATTAATAAGAAAACATGAAGGGTATCAGCAGGCATGTAAAAAAAAAAGAAATACAAAGTAAAACCACTTGGGTTTTCCTTTATAAAAAATTTCTACATTAGCCATGTTGCAAAAGAATACACACACACACACACACACACACACACACACACACACACACGCACACACACGAAAAAGAAAGGTAAAAAAAAGTATGTTTCAATCTGCATTCAGAGTTCATCAGTTCTCTCTCTGAAGGTAGATAGCATTTTTCATCATGGGTCCTTTGGAATTGTGTTGGGTCATTGTCTTGATCAGGGTGGCCAAGGCTTTCACAGTTGATCATTGTATAATATTGCTGCTACTGTGTACAATGCTCTGGTTCTGCTCACTTCGCTCTGCATGAGTTCATATAAGACTTACTAGATTTTTCTGAAAGCATCCCCCTCATCATTTCTTATAGAACAATAATATTCCATCACAATTATAAGCCACAACTTGTTCAACTGTTCCCCAATTGATGATTTCCAATTCTTTGCCAACACAAAAAAGCTACTATAAATATTTTTGTACAAATAGATCTCCTCCCTGTTTCTTTAATCTCTTTGGCATATAGACCTACTGGTGTTATTGCTGCATCAAAGGGTATGCACGGGTTTATAGCCCTTCAGGCATAATTCCAAATTGTTCTCTATAATGGTTGGGCAAGTTCATAACTCCACCAACAGTGCATCAGTGTTCCAATTTTTCCCCATCCCTTCCAGCATTTGTTATTTTCCTTTTCCGTCAAGTTAGCCAATCTGATAGGTGTGAGGTGGTCTCTCAGAGTTGTTTTAATTTTCATTTCTCTAATCAATGGTTATGCAGCACATTCTTTTCATGTGCTTTGATTTCTTTTTCTGAGAACAGCTTGTTTATATCTTTTGACCATTTATCAATTGGAGAATGGTTCTTTTTTTCTTTTAATAAATTTGGCTCAGTTCCTTATATATTTGAGAAAAAAGGACTTTATCAGAGAAACTTGCTGTAAAATCCTCCCCCTGCCCAGTTTCCTGCTTTCCTTCTAATTTTGTCTATATTAGTGTTGTTTGTACAAAAACTATTTAATTTTATGCAATCAAAATTATCCATTTTACTTCCCATGATCCTCTCTATCTCTTATTTGGTTGTAAACATGTCTGTACTATCCCTAAATCTAACAGGCACATTTTCCCATGCTCCCTTAATTTACTTATGATTATCACTCTTTATGTCAAAATGATTTATCCTTTTTTTACCTCAACTCGATATACAGAATGAGATGTTGGACTGAGTCTAGTTTCTACCAAACTGCTTTCCAGTTTTCCCAGCAATTTTTGTCAAGTGGTGAGTTCTTACCCCCCAAAGCTCGGGTCTTTGGATTTATCAAACACTAAATTACTATGGTCATTTACTACTGTATATTGTGTACTTTATCTATTCCACTAGTTCACCACCTTATTTCTTAGCTGGTGCCAGGTTGTTTTGATGATTATTGCCTTATAATATAGTTTGAAATCTGGTACTGCTAAGCTGCCTTCCTTCACATCTTTTTTCATTGATTCCCTCATTATTCTTGAGCCTTTGTTCTTCCAGATGAATTTTGTAATTATTTTATCTAGCTCCATAAATAATTATTTAATAGTTTGATTGGTATGGCACTGAATAAGTAAGTTAACTCAGGCAGAATTGTCATTTTAATTATATTGGCTTTGCTTCCCTATGAGCAATTAATATTTCTCCGTTTGTTTCATTATTTCTGCGAAAAGTGTTTTGTAATGGTGTTCATATAGTTTCTGGGTTTATCTCGGCAGGTAGACTCCCAAGTATTTTATATTGTCTGTAGTTGCTTTAAATTGAATTTCTCTTTCTATCTCTTTTTTCTGGGATTTTTTTGTAGTATATAGAAATGCTGATGATTTATATGAGTTTACATTGTGCAGCTTTACCAAAGTTGTTAATTGTTTCAACTAGTTTTTTAGTTGATTCTCTAGGGTTCTTTAAGTATACCATCATATCATCTGCAAAGAATGTTAGCTTTGTTTCCTCATTGCCTATTTTTGTTCCTTCAATCTATTTTTCTTGTCTTATTGCTAAAGCTAACATTTCTGGCACCAAATTGAATAATAGGAGTGATAGTGGACACCTTTGATTTACCCCTAATCTTATTGGGAAGGTTTCTAGTTTTTCCCATTATAGGTAATGCTTGTTTTTTTATTTTAGATAGAAACTTATTATTTTAAGAAAGGCTCCACTTATTGCTGTGTTTTCTAGTGTTTTTAATAGGATTGAGAGTTGTACAACTGAGATTTTCAGTCCCATACTCTTTAAATCAGTAAAGAAGAAAAAAAGGAAAATGGTAATTGTTGGAAGGGTAGTGGGAGAGAGGAAGCAGACTAAAGCACTGTTGTTTTAGTTGTTGATCCAAAAATTAAAAGATAATTTAATCCTGCCCCTCAATAGTCTCTACTCAATGATACTACTATAAGGCATATGCCCCCTAAAAGGTATGCCCCCTCCCCTGGTTGGTACTGAGCATTTACCAACACACCATTGCCTGTTAAACACAGCCAGCTGGATATAACACTGATCCATTAAAATTTAAGAAGAATGTTTTAACACACGTCTCCATACCAACTAAATACTGATAATCATGAGACTAAAGGAAAGAAAAGCTTTCAAAATATAAAGGACAAATGGGAGAAACCAAAACCATGTGGGAGACTGATGAGGCTATGTATCATCACTCATTCTACCAGCTACTGGAGTTGTTCAGAAGGTGCTTTCAATGAGCTTAAAGAGGACAAGCTTACATCTTCATAAAACTTTTATTTAGTTACCAAAAGCAGTTATTTCATCTACCCAACAATAGTTTATAAAACATTAAATAACAAAAAACAATAGGTGGGCCAGGATCACTTCCATAACTGAAAAAGATGAGATGTATAAAAATGTTAATAGCAAAAAGGACAGCAACAATAGTTAGGTGATACAGTGGATAGAGTACTGCACCTGGAATCCAGGAGTTCTGAAGTCAAACCGAGTCTCAGACAGTCGATGGCAAGATGTTTAACCTGTCTGCTTCAGTTTCTTCATTTATAAAATGAAGATAATAGTAGTACCTACTTCCCAGAGGTAGATTTTGAGGCTAAAATGATATATTTGTAAAGTGCTTTGAAAGTCTTAAAATACTACATAAATGTTTTATTGGGCAGCTAGGTGACACAGCGGACAAAGTGCCAGATCTGGAGTCAAGAAAACCTACGAGTTCAAATCCAGCTTCAGACACTTACTAGTTGTGTGACCCTGGGCAAGTCATTTAATTCAGTTTTCCTTAGTTTCCTCATCTGTAAAAAATGAGCCAGAGAAAGGAATGGCAAACCAATCCAGCATCTTTGCCAAGTAAACCTCAAATAGAGTCATAAAGAATTGGACACAATTGAACAATAAAAACCACTTGGGGCAGCTAGATGGCACAGTGGATGGAGTGCTGATCCTAGAGTCAGGAAGATATAAATTCAAATTGGATCTCAGACATTTACTAGCTGTGTGATTCTGGGCAAGTCACTTAACCTTATTTGCCTCAGTTCCTCATCTGTACATAAGCTAGAGAAAAAAAATGGCAAACCACTCCAGTATCTTTGCCAAGAAAACCCCAAATGGGTCAGTGATAGTTATGATTATTATTTCACAATAGGTTACAGGATGTTATACATAAAAGAATGATAATAGTATAGTAACTTGCCCCAGGTCCATCTCTATCTGAACTATATTAAACAAACAGAAAATGAGATAAATCAAGTGATAGCAATAGTAATAATAATAATACCAATGAACTATATTGAAACTAGAGTATTATCATGGATGAAATTATTGCCTACAATTGCCCAAACAAAACATTAATCCTTAAAAATTTAAAAACTACATTTTTATTAGATGTCTTCATGCCGAATACTCATAATCTCCAATCTATGTGAGAAAAACATCTTTCAAAATTTAGAGGACTTGCAGAAGAAATCAAAATCATGTGGGAATACGATAAAGTACATATCATCCCCAGCATCCTGTCTGATACTGGAGTTGTACCTAAGGTAATTTTGTGAATTATGATAACGATTGAACTTGCATCCCATACTTCTGTACAACTATAAAAAATCAGTCATTTTACCCAATTTTGAAATAATATATACAATATTACAAATAAAAAAGTATAATAGAAACCTATCCTGACCATTTTTATCTGAACTTGATCAAAATTAGATGAGAAGGGCTAACAACAATATTTTTACATGGTAGTAATGATGATGGGAAGCTATCAGTTCTTAGAGAATAGGGATTCTGTCATTTAAAAATATTTATACCCTAAACTTCTAATATGGTGCCTGTAATATAATAAGACACTTAGAAACTGCCAAATGAATAACATCTTCATATAATACTTCTGTAATTTTTTTCTACAACTTAAAAAAAAATTGTGGTTGAGCATGGTGATCACGACTATAATCCCAGCCACTGGGGAGGTTGAGGCTGGCAGACTGCTTGAACTCAGGAGTTCAGAGCTTCTGTGGGCTATGCCAATTATGTGTCTGCCCTAAGTCTGGCATGAATATAGTGAAGCCCAGGAGCTAGGGCCTCCAGATCACACAATAAGGGGCAAATTGATCCAAGTTGGGAATGGAGCAGATGAAAAGTTCCATGATTAAGCTGCTGCATTACCAACCTGGGCAAGATGGGAAGACCTAGTTTTAAGAAAAAAAAAGTGAAAATTATCAATAAGCATACACATTTTAAAATTCAGAGAAGAATAAGGAAGAGAATTATAGAAGAAACTGGACTTCTATCATGTGCAGTTTTGTTTAATTTATAGGCTATTCCAAAATCTTAGTGTAACGTTGGCTTTGCTATATAATGTATATCCCATATGTAGTATGTAAGATATATAAAGATATATACAGACATACATAAAGTTTAACAAGAATGTAATGATATCTCCAAAATATATATACCCAAAAGATAGAAAAAAAAACAAGAGAAAGCACATATATATACATATATATATATATGTATATATACAAAACTATTCATAATGGCACTTCTTGTTATAGCAAAGAGCTAGGAACTAAGGGTGCCTATCTTTTGGGGAATAGCTGACCAAATTATGGTGTATGAATGTAATGGAATATTATTATAGCGTAAGCAATTATGAAAAGGACAGTTTCAGAGAAACTTAGAAAGATTTGTATAAATGAATGTTGAGTGAAGAGAGCAGAACCAGCAGACATTACCTGATGACTACAACTTTGTAAAACTTATGAATTATGATCCACTTAATGATCAACCATGATTCCAGAGGACTGATGATGAGGCATGTTGGTTCCTTTCTGGCAGAGAGGTGGACTCAAGGTACAGAATAAAAAATGTATTTTCAGATGTTTCCAATGTGGATATTGGTTTTGTTCGGCCATTCTAATTTGTCACAAAGGAGGACTGGGCTTTTTTGGTGGTGGTGGGAGGGTGATGGGGCCAGTGACAGTTATACCAAAAAAGAGAGAAAAGAGTATAGTGAAGCATTTTTAAAATGCGCAGAAGAGAGTGGAAGGAATTTCAGAAGGAGGCAGAGACAAGCAGTACTCTTTCCAGGAAACTGACTTTTTTTTTTTTAATTAACTTGGCCATGGAACACTTTTGGCTTTGAATATGGAACCCATAGCTAGAGAGCCTGGGATTATACAATACCTCAGGGATAAAGAGAAGTCAGAAGGTACCTTAGAGATGATCTAATCCTACCTCTCATTTTACATATGAAGAGACCGAGGTTTATAAAAGAGAATTGACTTGCTCAAGTTTGACTGGTGATTTGAATGGAAAGCTTCTACCTCCTAATTCAGTTATTCCCACTACATAACACTGGAGGAAGGCAAAGAAGCCATATTCATACTGAAAACATGCTATAGTGAATATTTTGTCACAATTTAGTATTTTAGAAGGAAAAATATCATTAACATCGAGATTTTCTCACACAACCCCCTCTTCATGTTACAAAGAAAACCAGACCAAATCCTACAAAAACAGTTGGTGAAATTCATCTTTAGACATAATTGCCTCCTGCCAACAGGCACAGCTTTATTGTTATTCTTGCCTTAATCTTAATTATCAATTCACTCATTATACAGGCATCTATGGGTGCCCACTGCTGAAGCAACATCCTTATCCCTCGGTCCTCCAGCGATTTCTACTTGCAAAATACTTGGAAATTTTCCCACCTAAGTTATACTTTTTGCCAAATGTACCCTCCCACTTTACTTTCTTTCCAGTTATTTCTTGAAGTTTCCCAGAAGTGGTGGGAACAGGAAACACAACTCTTTTCAGGTGTTTTTGAATCAGAGGTCAGTATTAGCCTATGGTGATAGAAATATGGGAATGTAAAATGTGTGCTCAGGAAGCAGCATGCAGTGAAAGATGGTAGGATTTGGAGTCCGAGGGCCTGGTTTCAAATCCCAGGTCTGCCCCTAATTACTTGCGTGGCCTTTGAAAATGTGCCACAGGTCTGACCTCTGTTTCCTCAACTGTAAAATGAAGTGGATGGACTCTTAGATGACCTCAAGAACCAAAGCTATGATCCAATGACTTGCCTCCCTCTCTTCAGCTTATTTGGGTCTTTAAAAAGAGACTGTCTATTCATTTCATTATTTCTTAAACTAATAAACTCTGGAAAAGTCATGTGTAGATTTTCTGAAAACAACATTGGAACAAGAAATGGAAAGAGAATTTGCGTGGGGCACTGGAAAGAAAATCTGACCCTGAAACCAACAGTTTGGGGGAAAATCTTATTTAATTATCCCCTTTATGTGTACCAGGCAACTTTCCACAGACCCATCTGCTACTGAGCAGAAAATCCAGTCTGGAATGAAAAGCAGTAGAGACTCGCTTGGTCCTCGGGTCACAAACAAAAACAGCAGCCACAACAACAATTAATAATAATAATGATAATAATTAATAATAGATGACTATTCCAAGTTCTTGTTGAAGATTCCTATTAAAACTATAAAATGTAAACTGATGAAAAATATTTGCCTGGGAAGAGGAAAGACATAAATAGAGGCACTCCCAAACCTGCCAACGAGTTTGGACAGGAAATAATATGTTTGTATTTAGTATTGCATAGGAGCGAATCTGTTTAAGGAGATCTCAGGGGGCCACTCAAAGCAGCTATGTAACTAGTGGTAAACAAAAAAAAAGAAAGAAAAAATATATTCCCGAGGAGAACACAGAGTTCTGGAAAGTAATAAACGTGGCTTTATAAATAATAAATCATGTTAGACAAATCAGAATGGTATTTTGGAAAAAGCACTAGACTTGGATGCAGGAACTGACTGTACAATTCCAAGTCTTGGCTCTGAGGCTTAGTAGTTGAGAGTACTGGGACAAATCACTTTATTTTTTTGGGACTCAGTTTCCTCATCTGTAAAAGGAGTGGGTTAAATTTGTGAGTTCTAGCACCTTCTCTGAGTTAGGTCTCCTAGATGCATGGGAAACAATACTATAGCAACTTTCCTTTCCTAGGATTTATATTATACTCTCTTCTGCTTTGGCTTCTATGACATTTCTTTATTCTAATCTTTTGCTTCTGTTTCAGCACCTCTTATGCCTCTTTTTCTGGTTCATCATCAATTTCTTGTCCCCCTAAGTTTTGTCCTGAGCCTTCTATTTTTCTATTTCTACGTGAGTAGTGATTTCATTATCTCTTATGTGTTCAATCATCATCTCTTACCAGATGCCTCTTAGCACATAATTCTTAGCTGATGACTATATATGAATGTCTGTCTGTCTGTCTATTCAACCCAAATCTCTCTCATCAATTTAAGCTCCATATCACCAACTGCCTGCTGGGCATGATGTGACCATTTGGACATCCCATCAGCATCTCAAATGCAACATGCCCCAAACAGAGCCCTGCCCCTCCTACATATGTCCCTATTTCACTCTCAGTTACCCAAGTTGATTGCCTCAGAGACATTCTTGAATCTTCTTTCTTCCTCCTCATCTCCTCTTCTCCAAATACAATGTTTCCAATTTATTGCCACCACAAAAGAGTGGCTATAAATATTTTTGCACATATAGGTCCTTTTCATCTTTCTTTGATATCTTTGGCATATAGACCCTGTAGTGATATTGTTGGATCAAGAACCCATGAGATTTGATCAGATCACTAAAACAGGGAATCAGGGAAAGAAGAGAGCTCAGGGTAGATCCCTTAGATGTGACCATACATGGCCATGGAGGATTTTCTAGCAAAGGCGGTTGAGATGGACTAGTCAGATCAATAGGAGAAGGACCAGAAGAAAACAATGTTATAAAAATCCAGGAAAAAGAATATTCAGGCTGAGGGGGTGGTTAGCAGTGACAAATATTGTCAAAATCATTTTCATAAAGCATAAAGAAGTGGGGGGAGGGAGGGACACTCATTTATATAGTACCTATCATGTGCCAGAAACTGTGCTAAGAGCTTTACAAAGGTAATCTTGTTTGATGCTCACAATAACCTGTGAGGTAGATGAGTTATTATCCCCATTTTACAGTTGAGGAAACTGAGGCATAGATAATTTGAATATCTTTCTCAGGGTCACATGGCTAGTAAGGGTCAGATTAGAACTCAGGTCTTTGTGACTCCATGCCCAGTGTTCTATCCATAGGTCTAATCATGTCATTCCCCTGATCAAAACTCTTCAGTCGGTCCCTTTTACCTCTAGGATAAAACGTTAACTTCTCAGCCTGGCATTCAAGGTCCTCCACAGCCTACTTCCATCCTTATTTCACACAAGGCTTCATGTATTCAACTTCACCTTTTCCCCAAACTTAAAATTTCACCTCCCACTTCCATCTATTTGGTTTTTATTCTCCATGTCAGGATTGAAATCCCTCCTTTAGTCCTCCTATTAGAATCTTTATCTTCCTTCAAAGCTTAGTTTACATGCTACTTCCTCTGGGAAGCAAAATATTCTGAATGCGTCTCTTATTACCAGGTAAAGAATTTTATTCAGGATTTTTGCTACCTGCAAACTGTAGAGAATTATCTTGGAATGCTTTACGTTAGACATTAGGAAGAATATCTATACAGGAGTTGGTAAAATCCATGGAGATATATTACTATTGCTGTGGACTCTTCTTTGATTACCTTTGAGTTAACCAATTGGGTCTACTTGGTGATGCTAATATTTAGGGATGATTTAGGTTCAATTATTGTTTATCTAACAATTCCAACTAATATTAATAAATCCCTACTATTTACAGGACAGTGTTCTAGACAAGATGATTTTGTAGGTGCCAATAGAATCACTGCCATCAAAGCTTACAGTCTACAAGGGAGGATATAATATGATATAATATGCACTAAGGATAGGGAGAATATGATATTACTAAATACCTTCAGCATGCTTGGCATATAGTCATTAGAGATAGGTATATGGATTAGGTGACCATTTGTGGTTATCTTGAGCCCTCAGATCCTCTGATTCAGTGACTAAAAAAAACTGTGATAAAGGTCTCACTGTCCTGCCAATGTATGATGGAATAGGGTGATGCTGCTTCCTGTGACATAGTATTTCCATGCCTCCACAATAGTGCTGACCCCAAATGATGCAACTTCAAACTTTTGAACCAGAGCACAAAATGCAGACATTGCTATTTTTTTTCTAAATCCTAAAGCAGAAGAATAAAAAAAAAATTATTGTAGAGGAGAGAAGAAACTTAGGAACAGAGCCAAGAAAGAGGAGCACAAATGAAAAATGAGTAGCAGTAGCCCAAATACACCAGAAATCAAGAACTCAATTCATTGTCCTTTGAAATTTCATTGAGGTTTAAAACTGCAGGCTGATTTTTTTCAGTTATATTCCTCTAAAATTATTTAGCTAGCCAAATTATATTCTTAATGTAGCTCGGCCATATTATTCCACTTCTCAAAAGTCTTCAGTAGCTAAAATGGAAATATTACCTTTCCCTAAACTTATCCTATTGCCTAAATTGGTACAATTCATCCTCTGTGGCTAGCACATATGCTCTTCAATTTATTCATTTATTTCTTCATTTTACCTTTTACACATTTATTCATTCAATAAATATTTATTAAGCATTTGCTATGTGCGAATCCCGGTTGTCAGGTACCATAGAGGTACAAAACTCAGATAAGATACAATCCAGGACTGCATAGAGCCTGTGGTCTAGTACAGGGCTGTCCAACCTTAAGTTGTCTTAGGGCTGCATTAAAATAAAATAATTATCTGAGGGCCGCACCCAGAATAAAAAATACAATATGCTAATATAGTAATTTGTAGTCTTATCTTAGGTTTAGCAAGTGCTACAAAAAGTCATGTACTTTTAAAAGTTTTTTATTGAAACAATAGACAATATATTTTGATTTGCTATTTTAGTGAGAGCTCTGCTGTAGCTCGGCTTGTTTATTAAAGCATTTATGTCAATATCTATGCTTGTAGGCGGGACACATAAAATAGCACTTCGGGCCACATGTGGCCCATGGGCTGTATTTTGGACAGCCCTGGTCTGGTAGAAAGAAAATTCATAAAACATAGATAACTATAATGTATACTATTATTATGTGTGTATCCTTTTAAAAAGGTACTATATATGATTTGATTTGGAAGGTCCTTACCGAACAAGGGATCAGGTGGCATTGGAGTTAAAGGGTCGGTAGGAATTAAATGTGTGAAGAATTGAGGATTTAACATTTCATAAATAGTAACCTATTTGGGTATGAGCTCTGGGAATAAATGCTTGGAGGAGGAAGAATACAGGGCATGTTCAGGGGTGGGGCAGGACTGAGGAGTAGAGGAGAGCAGTTCTATTTACCAATAGCATGAAGTACGTAAAGGGGAGCAGTATGAGATAAGACTGATAAGTTAGGGTGTGTAGCACCAAGGTCATATGGCTATGTGGCTATGAATATGCCCCCGTGGATCTGAATCGCAAAATATAACAGATTCTCCTCATTGGAGGTGAAACCAAAACACTTATTCAAACATCAGAAAGCCAAATCCATTCCATTGTAGCCACAAAGAAATCTATACACAGCATCGATGCGGGGGGCACTGCCATCCCCAAGCCTTCCCAAAAATGAACACCCTTAAGCAGAATCACTCCCTGGCTCTCACTCACACTAGCTGCGGCTCTCTGACTGCCTCCTCTCTCTCCAAGCTGCAGCTCCCACCGTCTCTTTCCCAGCTCTAACCAACTTCCTTTCAGCTCTGCCCCATCCTTCCTGCTCCGCCCCTTCCTGTTCCACCCATTCGGCAAGCTCCTCCCACCACAGTCTTCATGTGACTCAAACTCACGTGACTTAGGCTTCCATGTGACTTAAGCAGGTCACATGGGTCTATTAATGGACGGAAAAGATCTTCCCATTACATTAACAATACATTAACAATACATTCAATACATTAACAATACAGGGTGGCACCAGATTTTTGAAGTCCTTGAAAGCTATAGTGTGAAAGCTAGGTAACCAATAGGGATCCACTGAACATTTTTAAACAGGCAATGGCATGAACAGTTCTATGCTAAATGAAAGGAAAGGGCATGTGTGGGACAAAAGACCACTGGCTCAAGTTAAAAGAAACAGAGATGTCTCGGTTTCTCAAGGCAGAAAAAACAACAGAAGCTTTATTTGATCAAGTCTCGAGAATTGGGCATCTCTCACTACCAGGGCAGAGATAGCAGTGAAGAGAGGCAAGGGGGCGGGGGGGGGGGAGGGGGAGGCAAGGCAAGCAGGGAGATATATACCCTTGTACAAACAATTCTAAGAAATCCCACTCCAGAGGCTGGACACCCGTCCCCATTTGCGGAGACGAGTGGCCTCACAATCTAACCAGGAATAAGTTTTTACCCAACACAAGCACAGAAACTACCGAATTACCTTATAGGGAAACTTTAATGCTAAGATGGCTGCTCGTAAGTAGGCTAGGGGAGGGGGAGAGGGGAATATCATCTGGTTTCCCCGAAATCATATGATTTACAGGAAAATGAAACTTAGGCCTGGTGAGGTTCACATCTCAACTAAATTTGTACTATCTCTATTTGAAAATTGCCTTGCATGAGTTATTCATAGGGAGGCTTTTGCAATCTTGTATTCCATTCACAGCTGAGGTGACATCTGTAAATCTAAAGAAGGAGGGGGAGAAAGACATTCCTAAAGGCTAAATAATCAGATTCCCACAGACTCAAATTTATCCCATTTCCCTTTTCTCTAAATATTGATTCGCAAACATTTTAGATATAAATACATATATACATATTCCCTGCGAATTCTTCACACTTTATTCTCTTACTACCTCACACAGGCAGAAAGTAGAGGTTGGATGATTTATTGGGCAATTAAGTCTAAGAAAGTAATAATGAGGGCCCTTGACAGGGTGACAAGAGTGGGAAAGCAGAGGGGAGAAAGGATGTGAGAAATGTTGCAGAAAGGATCTGGTAACTGGTTGGATATAAGTAATACATATAAGCGATATAAGGAAACAGAAGGGTACAAGATAACTTCAAGGTTTTAACTGTGAGACAGGGTAAATGATGGTGTCATGGACAAAAACAGTGAAGTAAGGAGGACTAGAATTAACTGAAAAGACCATAAGCTTGGATTTTAGACATAGTGAGTTTAACATAGTGTGGATTGGTAGATAGAACTCTAGACTTGAAGTCAGGAAGACTTAGGCTCAAATCCTACCTTGGATACTTACTAGCTGTGTGACCCTGGGGATGTCATTTATTCTCTCTGTGTCTCAGTTTCTTCATCTGTCAAATAAGGAAGACTCACCTTTAAAGCCCTTTGAGCTTTGAAATCTATGATTCTTATTCTAAGGCACTAATAGGCCATTTGGACGTGATCTAGTGTTCACAAGAAGGGTCAGAACTTTATATATATACATCGGGGATTCATCTATACAGAGCACTAGTGGTTGAAGTTGTAGGAGTGAATGATATTGCCAAGGAAGAAAGAGGAAAAAGAAGACTGAGGAAGATTCTTTGAGAAATACCAACATTTAGAAGATTGGGGTAAAAAAAGCCAGGAGACAGATGAAGTGGTTAGAGAAGCTGGTCATTAATAAAAATATGTATCTAAAGCCAAGGTAGGAGGGGTGCAGTCAATAACCTCAAAAGTCATAAAGAGGTCCATCTGATAAAAATGGGAGGGGACTGTTTGATTTGGTGATAGCATGTTTTTTGGTAACCCTAGCGTAGTTTCAGTAGAGTGGTAGATGTGGAATCGAAATTGCAAAGGGTTGAGAAGAGAATTGGTAGTGAGGAAATGGAGACTTTAGTTGTAAACAATATTTTGAAGTAGTTAAGACATAATGTCAGGATCTGGAGAAACTCTGAAGTTAAGAGCAAATGAAGACATAACTGTAAACCAGAGGGTACATGATGAAGCTAGTGCTGACAATTGCCCAGTCTGTTCAAGTGAATTAGGATCCAGCCTCAGGGCCAGTGTTGGTTGAACAGAGGCACAGTGATCTGACTGGGAGGAGAGACTAAGGGATAATAGAAAAGAATAAGACAAAAGAGCAAAGGACTAGTAGAGTTAGGAAATGAGTTAGGGTGGGAAATGACACTTGAATGAATGAATGAAATGACAGTAAGCTTGGAGATTGTAGTTGAGGAGTGAGCTCCCAAGGGAGCTCTCAGTGTGAGAATGATTTATTGACTTTATAGAAGAGAATAAGAGAGTGAAATAAGCATGGGACAGGATAAGTATGGAGCCAGAACTATGGCTGTTTTTTAAGGCCTACATGGAAAAAAAATATGTACAGTGGTAAGTGGATACTAGTGCCCCTTCTTGCCCAGAGATATACCACTGGGAGAGAGATGTGTCGGAAAGCTGTAAAAATAAGACTTTTTTGTGCAGCATGAATGAATTATGGGAGCAAGATGTAGATAGAAAGGTTAGCATTAGTGAGGAGTAGCGAGTGTTACCTCTCATTCAATGACAGTAAGGAAGAAGGTAAAATTGGATGGTGATGCTGAGATTTGAGGAATAGAGGAAGGAAACTCAAGGAGCCCAGGTCAGGTATCTTAGAACTGCCAAAAGTGAGATGGCTGCCTCAGGAAGTCTTGGGTCTACCCCACTTCAAGTGAAGGCTGTATGACTATCTGTTGGCCTTGTTGTAGAGGGAAGTCTTCGTCACATTCAGGTGGAACCGGATAGTTCCTGAGATTCTTTACAGCTCTTGAGATTCTATGATCTCCTCAGTAAAGTTAGGAACCTGAGTCACCTGCTGGCAATGGGGAAAAGGGAGGGAAGGATAGTTCAGCATGAGAAGAAAAGATTTGTAAAAGCTGATGTGAGGAATGAGATAGGAATTAGATAAGGGTAGAGTAGAAGGATTGTCCCCCAAAAAGGGCCCAAATGAAGTTATATACTACTGTTTGGTAGTATCAGTAAAAATCAGTTTGTTTTCTTGACTCAGTAAGCTGTCCTACTGCAAATATGGGGAAACGGTGGTGGTTACACAGGGCTTTACAAGTGGTGAATGGCATAAGATTGAGTGAGAGGAAGG
The DNA here is from genome assembly GCF_011100635.1 of Trichosurus vulpecula. Taxonomy (NCBI): domain Eukaryota; kingdom Metazoa; phylum Chordata; class Mammalia; order Diprotodontia; family Phalangeridae; genus Trichosurus; species Trichosurus vulpecula. The sequence goes on along the minus strand of NC_050577.1, from coordinate 190,072,794 downwards.
ATGTGAGAGATCTTAAGAGTAATGGCTATTGAAAATTTAAAGTGGTAGTCTGGGTATGAAGGCAAAATAGAAGAGGTGGTCTCAAACAATTGGAATGGGTTTAGGTCCTGAAGATCCCTAAGGTCAAAGAGTAAATTTAGTGTTAAAATGACAATATGGCTGAGGTAAAAAGGATAGGAGATTATGTTTAAGAGAACATCAAAATTATAGATCTTGGAGGTTGTATTATCCAAAAAATGCAACCAGAGGCTGTACCTGCTAACTCATGCCTTACCCAGAGGTTTATGGCAGTTTTTGTCTCATTTAGCACCAGGGAAAAGAAAGAGTTCTGATCTATGTGTACCTTTTGTAGTTACATTGGTTCTGGCTTTGTAGTCAATTAAGAGGCTTTCCAGCACTCCAAATTAAAACAGCAGGACACAGTCAAAGGATATATGAAATGCTTTTGAACTAGGGAAAGTCTTCTCCATCATATCTATCATACATATCCAAAAGAAGACTCACCTAGTGTCCATGCAAGTTGGTATCAGGCAAAGAACACACAAGGTACCCTAAGGACTGGGTTCCCATTGACAATGCTCCTATTATGCAAAATGGTGAGGAGGTGGTGATTTGGAAGGGCTCAAAGGAATGACTTAAGAGTTGTTGGAGTAGATCTGGAAAGGCATAAGGATTAAAATTAAATAATTAATTAAAATTAAAATAGTGTGAAAACTTATGACAATGTGGTATGAGAATGCCACTTGAACCTAGACCGAATGAACAGGTTTAGAGAGTTTTGAAATTCACCTCTTCCTTCAAGGTGTGTCTCCTGTGTCACCCTCTCCATGAAATATTTTCTGATATCCCAATGCCCTAGGAAAATGATTTTTCCATCCTCAATATTTTCATTTTGCTTAGACTTTTCCTTTGTATTTACCTTATTTCAATCTCTTTTGCAGTATTTATTTGTATATATCTCTTTTCTCTCATTTATGTTCTTGAGAACAGTGTCCATTTGTTTATTTTTGTATTCTCAGTGTCTAACAGAGTACTATACATATAATAGATACTTAATAATTATCTGTTGAATTGAATTGTATTGTGTGGAGCCAATAGGTGGCAGTCACAATAGCTGCTGCTTTGGTTGCTAACTTGGGAGCCAACTTTTACTGCTATCTCTAGCTTTACTTTGATTCTATAATTTCTACCACAAACTGGAGGAAACCTGGTAGAGTTAAGGCTGCAGCATGCTAGGCATGCCAGAAGGAGGGGACCTTGGGGATGTCCTATTTATTCCCCCCTTTCTTGTTAACCTCTGTATCATTACAATTTTAATATATGTACTGAGAATTTGAGCACGACTCCCCTTATTCCCAAGGGATTTGGGCTTCTACTTGGTCACAGTTGACTCTTCTACCCATGGATGGAAGAAATCAATCTGAGACAGAGACTGCATATTTTTAAAAGAAACAGGAATTAAAAAAAACAAAGAATAGCAGAGATAAGGGGATGATGTCATAGACTCAGAGAATTAGAACCAAAGCAGTGCTGGTGTCAGCTATAGGCGGATGTTAAATTTTCAGTTTGAGCCTTTACACCTCAGAAATCAGCAATTGACATAAAACAGGGCTGGATTTTATTGTTTTGTTGATTGTCTAGACTTAATAAAGTATTAATAATGAAGGTGAAATTTAAAAGACTGTTCCCCATAGCTTGTTCAACCTTTACCAGTATGCCCCTGTATTGCTTTAGAAACATCGCTTGAGCTCAGCAGGAGTGCAATGGAAGTCTCAGGGAATGAAGTCATAACCACCCTGGAAACCCGATGACTATAATAATAATAATAATAATATAATTATATAATAATAATAAAGTGGCATTTATATAACACCTTAAGGTTTGCAAAATGCTTTACATAAATTATCTCATTTGAGTCCCACAACTTTGCTCATTAAGAGCTAAAGGGAACCTGAGATCATGGGATCCAACCTCTTCATTTTACAAATGATGCAATAGAGGTCCAGAGACTTGCCCAAGGTCACACCGTGACTAAGACAGGATTTAAATATAGACTTCCTGACTCAGCCCAGTGTTTTTCTCATTACACCATGCTTCCTTCCTAGTAAATAAAATTTGAGACTAACCAAATATTATTGAACTCTTCCCTCTAAAAGTTTTTGTGATGGGAGTTTGAGCGTAGTAGGAATTAATTCCTCTCCCTACACCACACACCAGTCTTGAGATGCTGCAAATAAACCATTGCATACCCTGACCAAAAAGAAATGCTAATGGTGAATAAAAGGGCCACAGATAAAAGACATCACTGGACATGTATTTTGTACAATTTTTCTCGATGCACCAAGCTACCTTGGGCTACCAGTGCAAAGGTGTCCTTTCCAGTCAGGGACCAGAGTGTTCTTGGGATACTGGAAAAGAAAGAAAAAAAAGTTTCTCTCCCTTCCAAATAACAATCAACACTATTATTTCCTTGATAACAGCCCTCTTTAGTAGATAAAATAAGTATGCCCTCTATAAAGGGAAGTATTCTATCTACAAAGGTGAAGAAACAGAAGTTCAGTGAAGTTTACTGTTTTGCCTAATTTCACACAGCTTCTGTTTGTCAGAGCTTGTACCCTGACCCCAGATCCACCTGAGTTCAGGTCCAGAACTCCAACCATAGTGACACTCTGTCTATCTCCATTCACATGTAAAGTTATTATTGTTTTTTTTCTCTCCATTTATCCCTTTAAAATTGTTTTTATTCTATCTCCTTTTAAGTTAATTCTTTGTCCTCTTTGATTAGTTTTGCTTAAACTACTTTGCTGCTAGTCTATTCCCACAGGTTCTCTCCCCTTCACGTGTTCCCATTTGCCTATCTTTTCGAAAGTTCTCTAATTTTAAATGATTATTTTTCTTTATTTTATTCATTTAATTATCTATATGTCTTCCTCATTTGCTCTTCCTCTCCCTCTTCACTTACTTAAAAATATCTTGTCCCTTCCAAGATCGTCTTTTTAGTAATTTTATCTTTTTTTTTGGAGGGGGCAAGAAAAGGCAATTTGGGTTAAGTGACTTGCCAAAGGTCACACAGCTAGTAAGTGTGTCAAGTGTCTGAGTCTGGATTTGAACTCAGATCATCCTGACTCCTGAGCTGGTACTCTAACTCATTGTGCCACCTAGCTGCCCCTAGTAATTTTATCTTACTATGACCTTTTCTAAGAACTTTTTCTTTGTCTTGACCTCCTCATTATTTATCTTGTGTGTTATGATTTTAAATTTCTGAACTTTAGTTTTACATACTTATTTTTTCTTTATTAATTGTGTCCCTCATGGTATTAAAGGCATCATGTTTGAACTTTTTTATCCTATTTTTACATTATTGCAATTAATCAATCACCAAACATTTAAGTGCCTACTATGTGCCAGACACTGGGCTAAACACTTGTATATATATTGCCTCATTTTCCTCTTCCCTCCCACTCCCTTTCTTTTTTGCCATGTCTTATCAATTCGTGAGAGAAGCATGATCAGATGGAAGTAGCACCCTATTGTAGAAATTATCCTGGCACTCAAATTATGCTACATGGCCCCATGCCTTGCCCTTACCATAATTGGTCTTTTTCTCAAAGACCATAAGATATCATCTCTGGTTCTGTGCCATGCCACACTTTGAGTACTGATTGCCCCAGAAAGTCCTATGTGTTTTCTCCTGGGGCCGGATGTTGCTTATGAAGGCATGGCATTCTGAGATCCTGCCAGCCTCAGTGGGAGTTGGGAGTTTCATTTTTATTCCAGGATGTCCCTTATTTCTTTTCCAACTGTGTGGTATTCTCCTTAGGGAGAAAGTGATGATATCTGGTGGCTTTTTAAATTATTACAGACATCTACAAGTTCCATTTTCATGCCTTTCCTACTCGTCTGTGTTTTTGTCTGCAACTTAAATGGCTCACTACTTAAAAATGTGTTCCCATTTCTCCTCCTCCACTCACATCCTATTGTGCCTATTTTCAGCTGTGTATACAGAGTTGACAGCTGGGTGATGGGGAGGTGGAGTGGTTAGCTACAGACAGGAAAGAGGACAAATTAGAAGGTTGGAGGGGGGATATCTGTGGGCTACCAAACAGTTGCCAATTAGAAAGTAGGGATATCTGACTACCTAAGCTCCCATCAAATGAAATATGCAAAAGCAGGAGAGGAGAAAGCAAAAAGGGCATGGGCATGGGTAAAAGAGGAGGAAATTTTGAGGGAAAGCCATATGTATCCCCAGGAGTTGCTAGGGGGCAGTACACATTTAATGAGAGAAAGAAGATAACTTTCAATTGAATAGTTTCCATTGGTCCTAAAGATTAAAGCCCAGGGCTCCAGTAGGTCCATCAGATTCACAAGTTGAAATAAGGAAGGCAGTGTTCCAGGGTTCCTTGGTTCACCATGCTATATAATGATAGATAGACCCCTGTATGAATTAGCATTGTGCTACCATCCTTATCTAGAAAGTAAGATATAGCCAGAAAATTCAGCACTTAGGGAAAAAAAGACATGTAACAGAGGGCATGGTGCCTAGCATTGTTTTTAAATGATGTTGCACTGTTGGTTCATTCAGCCTTGGTCTCTATATTCTTGCCCTCTGTTTCTAATTCAGCATCATTTTTCTAGGGGTGGACTATTATATCTTCATGATTATCTCAGAATGTCCTTAGGAGAACAGCAGGTAAAATTTTAGGCCTTTGAATACTCAAGAAACTCTCTAGAAAAACCTGAAAGAACTCTCCAACAGCTACCTTAGCAGTAGTCACCAAAGTCTTGGCTATTCTGATATCTATAAGCAACACAGGTTCCTAGACAACACTGGTACTATTGAGGCACAGAGATAAAAACAGGAATGGTCAATGACTCAACTGAGAGAAAAAGCAGCTGAAGTGGATATATCTATCCATTTCAGTACCAATTCCCCCAGACTGCTATCCTCCAAGATCTTGATGACATGTGGGAATGATCCTACTTTATAGTTGTCTATACATTATAATCTCCCAGACATTATTTTCTCTGTTAGGGGTGAAGTTCTTTTTTATTTTTCCATGATGGGTCTTCCATTTTAGGAAAAGAAAGATAATTTTACCGATTATCTTTGCCTTTACACCTCTACTAAATGTAGCTAGTAATTTTTTCTTTTACCCAGGGATTGCTGATCTTCTGCATTAAATTGTGGGGGATACCTTGCATGAGGAGGAAGCAAGAGAGCAAGCCAGACTGGATAGTCTCCAATGACTGCCTTATTCTTCTCCTGTTTCAGATGTTGAACTTGGTATATTGCCTGCGAAGCTGATTCTGATGTACTGTTTTTAATTGGCTGAAGCGATGTCAGAGCCATGGGAATTCAGCTGCTTGCTCTATGGCAGGATTTCTTGAACTTTTTGTGTTATGGACCCTTTGGGCAGTCTTGTAAGTCTAGGGTCCCCTTCTCAGAACAATGTTTTAAATGTATAAAGTAAAATACATAAAATTGATTACAGAGAAAACCAATTATATCAAAATACTTATTTTAAAAATCAAGTTCATGGACCTCAGGTTAAGAATTCCTACTAAGGGAATCTTCAGCTTCTGAAATAAAATATCTAACTAACTAATAGGGGTAAGGAATAACCCTCCTTTTCACATGCCAGTCAGCTATATTGCCTTCACCCGATATCCAAAGAATGAACAAGAGAAACTTTGCTAGGGAAAGCTTCTAATCTGTGCCCTACAAATCATGGGAGCTCACTCTCCACTGTACTGTGACCAATGAAATGTGCTGGTTCAAGGGCTGTAAGATCTCAGCATGACTAGGTGTGCCCATGTACCTAGCACATGGAGAAAACAGATGACTGAAAATTTCCTAAAGCTGTGTTTAAAGGGAGAGATTGGGAAAATGAGAGGCTCCAGCCATAATAGACAGCAGTAGTTTTATTCATAAACTGTTGAATTGTTTACAGTTTTGCTCATAGAAGACTCCAAGGTGGCTTTATTCATAAAAACAGATTAAGGCAGATTAAGGCCCTTTATCAGGACAGCAGCAACCATTTTAGGCTATTTCAATGGGAATTGGTTATTGGAACACCTGGAAAGAGGACTGCTAGTGGGAGGCTTCTCTGTCTCTGTTCTCTGTTCTCTCTCTCTCTCTCTCTCTCTCTCTCTCTCTTTTCTGTCTCTGTCTGTCTGTCTGTCTGTCTCACTCTCTCACTGTCTCTGTCTCTCTCTAAGTTCACTAGCTGCTCAAGGGTATCTGAATGAGATATTTATGTTAATCAAATTTGGGCTTCTCAAAGATCAGATACAAAAGGAGGAGAGAGCAGAAAGGGAATTTTGTTTTAAACCTTTTCTGCTTTTGTGGTGAAACTGAGTGTATTTGTTTTCAGCCTAGCTAGAAAAGAGGCCATGGGCTAACCTCAAAGTTGTACCAAATGCCAATTGTACCAATGTACTAAATTTCACAGGGTACCATGTGAAAATGAGAATAGTTGGAGAGCTTTGGAGATCCTGGGGGTGGGGGTGGGGTACACAGGAAGAGGAGCAGAACTGTGGAGTTTTAGAATATATCATTCACTAGCAGTACGACAAGGCAAGGGGAATGTAGAGCAAGGAGCTCATTCTGTCCACTCCTTTTTAATGGACAGATTCCACTCCCAGGTGAGGTGGTTATGCTTGTCATCATCAGTAAAGAAGGACTTGTTGTGGTAAGTGCCTCGGGCCAGCATACCCTTGGGGGCTTCCTCCGGAGGTGTCAGGAACTCATACTCATCTAGCCGAGGCCCATAGCTGCCAACCATAAATGTAGCTTTGTCCACTAAAAGAAAGAAAAGTTGATTAGAGAGGTCATCATTCAGAATAACAATAAAGATAATTACCAGAGAACATACCAAATGCAAGACTATTGGTGACCATGGTTATGTAGCCTGATAGAGTGAGAAGAACTCTAGACTAGTAATAGAATGAATGTCTAGGGAATACTTGACCACCAGTAACAAACTGTATGCCCGTGGGCAAGCAATTTAACTTCTTGAAGCCTATTTCCAACATTGTGAAATGAGGAGGTTGGCCTAAATGATCTCTGAGGGTTTTCTACCTCTAAAATTTGATTATTCTGTATAAGCATAAAGCCAACCATTTATAGAGATAGGGTATTAGTTGGATAATCAGGAATTGATTCATTGATTGCTGTTTGTCCTTCTTTCTCAAAGAGGACCAATGACATCATGAAGGTGAAGTCTTAACTTGCATATGAATTGGATTTAAGTGAGGCAGAGCTACACTAAGTCATCAGCCTCACTCTCTCCTCCAGTCATCAGAGCTCAGTCAAAAGGACCCATGATGGCCCTGGATACAAGCCATCATAGTTGAAGCCAATCAGAGAATTGATAAAAGAAGGGAAGCCATGGATCAGGAAGTGAGATTAGCTACACCAAGTAGGTGGATCAGGCCACTGAGAAAAGTAGATTTAAATGGATGGATATTTAGAATAATAGTCAAGTAGAAAATAGTGAGCAGATTTCTCCAGGTGCTATTAATAGATCTGAAGGAGTAATTGTAGACCTACTATAGCCGTAACTCTTTTTTCCTCTTGCGTATCTGACACCATGCTATATCTCTATACACAGCCAAAAGAAGGCAGTTTGTTTGTTTGTTAAAATTATTTTTCTATCTATGCATTCATTCATTCATTTATTTACTTATTTTTGGGAGAGACTAGGCACTGAAGGTAGTCAATCCAGATTATTCAAGACAAAACATATCTCCTCTGGGACTTGAATAATCACTGATTTACTTGGTTTTCCAAATTCCCCGGAGAATCTCCTGATATTCTTATGTGTTCAAACTTTGGTATAGACCTGACTCCTGTAATAATAATATTGCCCCCTTACATGTGGAAAGGGCTTTTTATTTTTCAAATGCTTTCACATGCATTTGCTCATTTTGTCTTCTCTTCACAGAGGCAACATGGGGAAGCAGGCTAGATATGCAGTTGGGGATATCTGGGTTCATGTCCCACCTCTTACACTTACATTCTCTTTTCTTCATGATAATTTTAGATCATAGGTGAAGCAGCTGAGGCCCAGAGAAGTTTAACGATTGACACAAGTATTAATAACTAAGAAGAGACTAGTCCAGTATTCTTTTCACTAACGTTTACATATTGATAGAAGTTTGAAAAATGGAGTGGGGGTGGTCTCTTACCTTTAGCCCCAGTCCTGTAGGTATGCTGCACATACTTCAGCCCTGACACAATATCCTTGTTTACCTATAAGAAGGAAGTGATCCCAAGTAAGTTAATCAGAGGGTGGTCTTACAGATTTCATTATCTTCCCCCTCAGTTTTGTGCAGCTGAAGCTTTTCTCTTCAATGTCTTAGGATGAAAGGGACTGAATTTTAGACTACAGTGAATTGAAATAGTGGGAAGACAGAGACTAAGGGGCAGAGGGTAAAAAACCTAACTGCTTCCTTCACCCTTTGGGCTTGTTGGACACTATGTTACACCAAAATATTCACATATCCTCAACTAAGCATCTCTCATGGAGCTGGACTCTTGTGCTTTGGTCCTGTGGGAAAAGACATGCTCTGGTCCCTTGCTAAAGGACATGTATGAGCAATGGCTCATATGGGGTTGGCTTCTGGTCTTTTTTTAAGCCAGTCTCTTTGGGATATAGCTTTCCTTTGGACCTTAAAGAGTGGTGATGGTGGTTTTCTCTGTCCTCACCTCCTTTTCCCCAGTACCTCCCCTTTCCCCCAGCAAAGGGGGAATAGCACTTGTGAGACACAAGTCCATAGATGACTCATCTGTTTTGTGTTTCTTCTCTTAAGCTTAGATCACTGAACAGAGATCCTGAGAGATGGATATTTCCAACAGACAGTTGAAAAAATACAGCAAATTTCCACTCATATCCAACATGTATGAGGAACTGATTCAAATGTATAAAACTAAAAGCCATTTTCCAACAGATAAATAATCCAAAGATTAGAACAGGCAGTTTTCCAAGGAAGAAATCCAAGCTATCAACAACCAAAAAAACCCCTAAATAATAACTAATAACTAAAGAAATGGAAATTACAGTACAGCCTTATACTTATCACACTGACAAAGATGACAGAAGAGGAAAATGACCACTGTTGGGGAGATTGAGGGAAAACAGCCATACTAATACACTGATGGTGGAGTTGTGAAATGCTTCAGCCATTCTGGAAAACTACTTGTAGCTGTGTCCCAAAACTTCCTAAACTGTGCATACCCTTTGACTTATCTACACCACTACTGGGTTGTACAATGGGAGCAAGACTGTGGGAGCATGACCTCGAGTATCACGGGTAACATAAACAGCAAAAAGCAGCTCTGTCCCCGGGGAAAGCATGCATGTAACCCTGGGCCATCCCTGGCACTATGCCTTCTTTGTTCTGTTTCTGTATAATATCTGGCCTGGCCTAAGGGTGGTGATGGGATCTGTCATTGTCCTGCTGCTGTCCAGGACAGGCCTCATAAGTAAGCTCCCCCTGGTAAAACCATCTATGCTTCTTTCTTCCTCATCTCAGTATTCTTTTGGAGGTGGGACCATCTCACTGGATGGTCTGCCTCCTTACGTAGGCCCAGATATCAAAGAGACCAAATAAAGAGGAAAAGGGCCTGTATCTATAAAAACATTTATAGCAGTTTTTTTCCATAGCAGCCCCAAATTGAAAACCAAGTGGGTGCTCACCTATTGGAAAATGGCTCCACAGATTATGGTATATGATGATAATGAAATATTAATGTAAAATAAGAAATGACAAAATGGAAAAATTTCAGAAGAAACTGGATAGATCTTTATGAACTGATAGGGAACAAAGTGAGAAGAACCAAGAAAACAATTGATACAATGACAACATTATAAGATAAACAACTTTGAAAAACTTTAGAGTTCTGATCAATACAATGATAAACCACAATTATAGAGGACTGAACATAAAAAATGCCGCCCATTTCCTGCCAGAAAGGTGATTAATTTAAAATACAGAATGAGATACACACGTTTGGACATAAGCAACTTGGGATTTGTTTTGCTGAGTTATTAATGTTCACTCCTTTCAGTTGTGTCTGATTCTTTGTGACCCCATTTGCAGTTTTCTTGGCAAAGACGCTGGAGTGGTTTGCCGTTTCCTTCTCCAGTTCATTTTACAGATGAGGAAACTGAGGCAAACAGGGTTAAGAGACTCGCCCAGGGTTACACAGCTAGTAAGTGTCTAAAGCCACATTTGGACTTGGGCAGATGAGTTTTCCTTCGGGTCTAGCACTCTATCCATGCACCATCTAGCAGACCCTTGCTGAGTTAACACATGTGAGGTTTTTGTTTTGGCCTTTCTTTTTTATTGCTAAATTGGAAGGGAGTAGGAAAGAAAGATATTAAATGCCTTTTCAAATATATATATATATGTGTATATATATATGTGTGTGTATATATATATATATATACACACACACACATACATTTAAAAAGAAGTGTACGTTTCTAACTTCAATAGTTTGTGAGTTTGAGAGGTCAGTGGGAGGTACTTCTGAAAGTAGGCCTTTCTTGGAGGGGAAGATGGCCATGGCCAGGAGAAGGACACAATGAAAAGACTAAGAAAGCCCAACTCAGAAGCTGGTTTGGCAGAAGATTTGGATATGGGAGCTGCTCCACAACAACACAGATCTGAGATGAATGGGAATTATCTGTTGGGCTGTCTTACAAAATTGTATTTACCAGCAGGAAGTGTGGAATAACTGTGTAGGTTACTAGTTCACATTTTAAATATCTAATGATCACTTATGAGTCTTTATGTTTTAAGCATCTCTTTTTTGGTGGAGGAATTTATTAGCTATGCAGATACCTGATATCTACTATGCACATTCAACACCCTTTGCCAGAAAGGATCCCAATAATCCCTTTCAGGGGATACACTAGACATGGCCAGTTAGATGCTACAGTGGAGATAGCATGCTGGGCCTAGAGTTGGGAAAACTCATCTTCATGAGCTCAAAATCAGCCTATGACACTTCTTGGCTGTGTGACCCTGGGTGAGTCACTTAACCTTGTTTCCCTCAGTTTCCTCATCTGTAAAAGGAGCTCGAGAAGGAAATGGCAAACCACTCTAGTACCTTTACCAAGAAAACCCCCAAAGGGGTACAACTATGTTGTAGAGACATTTTCTGGGCTTCTAGGACGAGAATAATGTGCTAAAGAGTGCAGGTAAAGGCTACATTGGTACATTGGTGGGATTTAAGCTTCCCCCAGAACACTTGAGCCCAGAGCTGGAGTGGGATAGACTCCTCTAGGCTAAAGTTGACACAAACAGAGACAGAGACAGAGACATAATTTCTATAGTCTCTCACTTAATAACCACTCATGGTGAGCTCCCATTTATTTAGTTATCATCTTTATGCAGATGACCCCAATATAAGATGATGTCCACGCCCAGCCTCTCTTGTGAGCCCTAGTTTCACATCACCAACTACTCTTTGGACCTTTCAGACTGGATGTCCAATAGGCATCTCAAACTCATCACATCCGAAATAACTTATGACATTTTCCCCAAACCAGCCATATTTCTGGACTCCCATATTTTTGTCTAGGACACTTTCTTCCTTTTATTGAAGAGGTTATTTCATATACTGTCAGAAACAGGTGACAGACATATTGCTTAGTTTTACTGAACTGTTTTTTCCCCCTCTTTCTCTTAAAATCTTTATCACAAAGGATGACATGCTGGGTAGAGAAGGGAGCAAGAATTTATTTGGAAATTAATGTGACGTAAGAACAAAAGACATCAGTAAAAAGTTTTCTCTTAAAAAATTATTGGACCCTGGAGAAACAAGGAATGTTTTCTTCCTGAATTTTCAGTTTATGTGTTATAGTTCTGGTTCTCCTCTGGAGCTAGTCTTTGTGAATAGCCTGTCATATGTCAAATAGATGATGTCCACTCTGTCTCTGATTTTAAAGTGTTTTGCTTTGTTTTTTTTTTTTTTTGCTTTGTTTTTTTCCTTTGGGCTAGACCTGTGATTTCATGAGCATAGGGAACTCCTTTCCTTACATATCAGCATCTGCTCTGCAACTTTGCTTTTAAGCATTTTAGGTAAAGAGAAGGCTGAAAGGGCTGAGTTCAAATCTTGCCTAAGCCACTCACTAGTTGTGTGACCATGGGCAAGTCACTTAACCACTAGGTCAGCCTAAGTTTCCTCATCTGTAAAATGATGGAGTTGTGCTCTATGGCCTCCCACATCCCTGCAAGGTCCAAATCTATGATTGTATTATTATAGTCTTAGACAAAGGTTTGGGGGACACTGGCATGTTCAGTGAGCTGCCCAGGATCACACAGCCAATATGTATCGGAGGCAGGACTTGAACCCAGATCCATCTGACTCTAAGTTTATCTCTCCATCTGTTGTCCAGATTCTTATATGGGAGGGTGAGCTTTGGTGGGGGGGCAACTGGGGTTGACTTGCCCAGGGTCACACAGCTAGTAAGTGTCTGAGGCCACATTGGAATTCAGGTCCTCCTGACTTCAGGGCCTATGCTTTATTCACTAGCTGCCTTGTGAACTTTAAAAACTATTTTTATGGCTATATTTCAATATAATTGGTTTTCTTTGTAGTCCTATGTATTTTGTTCTATGCATTTAAACACATTGTTCTCTAAAGAGGTTTATAGGCTTCACTGGATTGCCAAAGAGGTCCAAAACACAAAAATGCTAAGAATCTCTGCTTTATTCAATGCTTTAATGCTGGTCATTTAGAAAGTCTCCTTTAAACCAGTTAGGTATATAATTACAAAGAGCATAGCCCTAAAAGGGAAGGGAGGGTGAGAAAGCTATTGCACACTTAGCACAAGTGAGTATGGCGTCTGGAGAGAAGGTTAGCATGGGGAACGTTTGCCTTCCCTATAAAGCCCTGGTGATATTCTTATGCATTTAGCATCTACTTTGCCCTCTTTTCCCATTTCATTCAGCTTTTCAATGAAAACCTGCCAGTAAATTATGAAAACATTTTCATCACCTGGCCCCTTTCTGAATTTCCAGTCTTTTGACACTTTTCTCACTTCTATGATCCAGTGATCCTGGCCTTGGTGCTCCTCAAACCCCACACTGCAATCTCCCATCTCTGGGCCTTTGGCTGTTTCCTATGCCTGAGATGTTTTCCTTCTTCATCTGTTTCTTAATTTTCCTGGCTTCCTTCAAAACTTCAAACTCACCTCCTGCCAGAGGCTTTTCCCAGTCCTCTCATTTGCTAAGGACTTCACCTTCCATCTTCTCTGCGTTAATCTTACATGTATCTCCTCATTTCCATGTTGTCTTCCTCACTAGGAGTTCCTTAAGATGAGGGACCATAGTTGTACCCCTCTGTTTCCCAAGCAGTTAGCACAGTGCCTGACATAACCAGCACTTAATAAATGCTTGTTGATCGATTTAATTCAAATTTCATTAAGCATCTATTAGTAAAATCATTTTAGAAAACAATATTCCAAAACAAAAAAAAAACTATAAAGCTACTAGGGTTACACCCAAAAGAAGGTTATTGGAGTGAATAAAGTTCTATTGATACAAAAGTATCCAAGGCAAGATCTGAATCATTTTTTAAATCATTGTTATTATTGATCTGTACCCAGGACCAGACCTTACTAAGGTGGACCTAAGTGCTTTTTTTGATTTTAGCTTTCTTCCCTTCCCTCCATTCCCTCAAAGTATCTTCTTTTAAAAATTCATTCAAAATTACTTATTGAGAACCTCCTATGAGTACTGGGTCAGCTTATTAGTCTTACGAGTACTGGGTTCATTTACTAGGCTAGCGCCCTAAAATTTCTCATTAAAGATTTATTTTGTAGGTTAAGGTCATTGTCTCTTTTAAAAATGCAAATCCTCCTGGTAGGAATGATGCATTTACTCCGTTCATCACCCATTCTGTGCTTTATCAGATCAGCTAGCTAACAAGGTGACATAAGATGGGTCCATTTTAATGTGGATAAGGAAAGGTGATTTGTGTAATATATGACACCATTAGAACATGATAGGTTCAAAGAGGGATTGTAGAAAAAAAAAGAATAGTAGTGGCCCAAAAGAAAAACAACGACCCCCACTAATTTAAAATTTTTACCTATGTCTTGGTTCTGCCTTGGTTGCCCTAAGCGGGTTTCCTGAGGGGATTCATTCTAGACCAGGGCTGTTTTTATTGAAACAATAGACAACGTATTTTGATTTGCCATTTTAGTGAGAGCTCTGCTGTAGCTGGGCTTCGTTTACTAAAGCATGTATGTAAATTTCTATGCTTGTACCGCAGGCCGCATAAGGCATTTTGGACAGCCCTGATCTAGATGAACTGATGAAGCTCTCACTGATTTGTCCTCTCTTCTTGTACCTTCCTTCCTTCCTAGACCGCACTCCCATACAGAATACGCTACCCATTCCTGGAAGCCACACCCAAGAGCTTCATCACAATTTAGTTGTTTAGATCTCTTTTGTCACAATCTCCTCAATTAAGTTTTTTCATTTTATGTGCTTTTGAGAGCTTGATCATTTAGATTTCATTGCTCAGATGTCCGAAACCTCAACTGACAAATGTTCAATGTTATATGATAATAAGATCATAGACTCAGAGACCTTGGAAGAACCTTGGAGGCCATATAGTCCAATCCCCTCATTTTACAGTTGAGGAAACTGAGGAAAAGAGATGGTATGTGACTGAGGAAAGACGATGGTATGATGGTAAGTGATGGTATGTATTATCTAAACTGGCTGATTACTATTCAAGTTCCCCAAATAATGATATATCAACCATACTTCAGGTCACCGTGGTGCATAATCTTGGAATCATCCTTGACTTTTCCATTTGTCTCACCCGGACCCTCCCCTGCTAGTACTTTCCAATGCTTATTGAATCTACATCTCTTGAATGTGCCCCCTTCTCTCCACTTACACAACCTCTATCCTAGTTCAGACCGCTTTCCTGAATTATTTTAAGAGCCTCCTAATTGGTCTCCCTGCTCTCAGTCTTTCTTCTCTCTTCAACTGACCCTCTCCATAGTTGTGAAAATGACATTCCTCAAATACAGATCTTGGAGGCAGGGTAGTATAGTGAAAAGTATGCTGAATTTGGAATCAGAGGACCTGGGTTCAAATCCTCCTCCTTCTACTTAATACCTGTATGACATTGGACAAATAACATTGCCTCTCTGGATTTCCGTTTCCTCTTCTGTAAAATAAGGGTGTAAGGCTAGGTTCCTTCTAGCTCCAAATCTGTGATTCAAAAATCCAGGTCACCCGTCTTCTCAAAAATCTTCAGTGGCTACCTGATGCCTCTAGTATAAAATATAAAATCCTCATGCTGGCATTTAAAGCCTCCACATTCTGGATCTCACCTACCTTATTTCTGATCCAGTTGAATTGGTTTGCTAGCTATTCCCCACATGTGACAATCCATCTTCCTCTGGAAGTGGAATGTCCTTGCACAGGTAGCCCCTCAAATCTACAATGCCCTACAACTCCCTCTCAGAGTATCTCTATCTTGAGAGCATAGCTCAAGTACCAGCTCCTACATAACGCTTTTTGCAATTATTAGTACTCCCTCTTGGAAATATTTTATATGATACTTTTAATTCGCTTCAATTCAATCAGTATTTTTAAACTCCTACCATGTGCCACTACTGTGTTAGGTGTTAAAGATGAAAATCAAACAAAAAGAAAATGAAACAGTTCCTGCCTTCAGGGAAGTCACAGTCTGGGAGTATGTAACACATCCAGAAGTAAGTACAAAGTACTCTTCTCCTAGTCTGACTGGAGAAGTACACAATTGAAGGAGGGCAGTACATGATAAGTAACACATTAGTGGTACAAAGCAGCATTGTGCCATAAGGACTTAGACAAGTCAATGATCATCTCTGGTGGAGAAATCAGTAAAGCCTTTTTAGAGGAGGAGAACATTTGAGCTATTCTTTGAAGGATGGGCAAAATTCCTTTTAGTATCATTATCATGTAACATTCTTTCTAGATCCCCGAGGGTTACTCCTTGTAACAAAGAACAAAAAATAGAGGGGGAAAATAGCAGTTTGGGAAAATTAACCAACACAGCAACAGAGCCTGACAGTCAATATGATGTTCTTCTCTCACTGTCCCTCAGATCGGCAAAGAAAAGATGAAGATTCATCTTCTCCTCCCTTCTTTAGGAGTAAGCTTAATCTGTATAATTACATAGCATCAAGTTGTGGGTTTGTTGTCATTTCCATTTATATTGCTGGAGTCATTGTGTGTATTGTTTTCCTGGTTCAGCTCACATTACCTGGCATCATTTCCTGTAAGTCTTTCCATTCTTCTCTGTGTTCTTTATAGTCACGGTTTCTTAAAACACACTACTATCCAATTACATTCATGTAACACAATTTGTTTAGCTATTGTCCAATTGGTAATACCTACTTTGCTTCCAACTCTTTGCTACTACAAAAAGTGTTACAGATATTTTGGTGTATACGGAACTTTTCTGTCTACCTTTTAGCCTCTTGATTTATATCCTTGGCAGTGGCACCCATAGATCAAAGGATGGGATCATTTTTGTCATTTTTTTCCTTGACATTAATTATCAATTGCTTTCTAAAATGGTCAAACCAGTTCAGAACTCTACTAGTCAGTGGTGTGCTGATAAATGTTTAGTAACAAGCTCTTTAGGGAAAAAATTGTGCATAACATATTTTAAGTTTAGTCTTCATTATTAACATTTTATCCATCATTTTCTTAAATCTAGACAATCAACAAAATATTAACTGAAGTCCTCATTTATAGTGTTTGCTGATTTCTGAGGTGTAACTGCTCACAGGAAAATTTAACAGTCGACTCTTATAAGCCAGTCAGAGCTGGTTCCTGTACCTGACTTTCTACAACACTTGATGGATCTGATTTCTATAGGCAGAGGTGTTTGAAGTGAGATGGAAGAGGACAGTCCAGACAGAAGTAGTGCATGGCAAGATGTAGAGACCCTTAAATAATTTATACATCATAAATACCAACATCCCAACTCAATTTACTTACTTTGAAATTAATTTTGACTCTATATTCAGCTCCTTCCTTTAGCACAAAGACCTTTTTCTTCAGAGCTTCAAGATCCCCTGTGGAGGTAAATTCAAGATGATAATTTCTGATCATAGTGTTACATAATTTAGAAAGGAAAAGACCTCAGAAATCATCTATCTATTCTCATCATCTTTTCTACAGATGAGAAAACTGAGGCCCCAAAAGAATAAATGTGTCATCCAGGTTTAACAATATAGTTAACATTGATATGGCTTTAAATATATTACCTTTCTGTTCCCTGAACAAGACACTCCATCACCTACCTCAATGCTTTTTCACTGACAGTCCTCCATTCCTAGGATTCTCTCCCTCCTTATTTCTACCTCCTGGCTTCCCTGCTTTCCTTCAAGTCTCTACTAAAATCCCATCTTCCACAATAAGCCTTCTTCAGGCCTGCTGAATATTAGTTTCCTCCCATCTGTTCCCAAATAGATGTTTGGCTGTTGTCTCCCCAACTAGAACGTGAGCTCCTTGAAGGCAGGGACTGGTTTTTACCTTTCTTTGTGTTCCCAGAACTTATATAAGGAATGGTGTTTAATAAATGCTTGTTGACTTATCTCATATGACTCGTTGACTTTATCTCACAATGATACCCCCTTGACACAGGTGCTCTTATTATGTCCATTTTAAAGATAAAGAAACCAGGGCTCAGAGTGATGACTCCTCAGTCACACAGCTAGTAAGGTCAAAAACAGAAGTCAATGCCAGTTCTCTCCCGACTCCACCCCTAGCATTCTTCTCACTGCACTATTTCTCTGTTAAGTAATCAGGATTCATATATAATATATGCCTCTGTAACATTGATGCATATATAATACATACACACATATATGTATGCACATATACTGAATAGATAGCATACATACAATACATACACATATACAATAGACACACACACATTTTATATATGCCAAATAGATACCAAAAATTTTTGGAATAAGAAAAAAGACTATTAATAATTGGGGTTTTTTTTGGCGGGGGGGCAGGGGGAGTGACCAAGGTTTCAGACCAGGAAAAGGCTTCAAGTAGGCACCTTAGCTGAGATTTAAAGTGAGTCAGGTATTCCAAGAGGAGAAAGTAAGGAGGGAGAACATTCCAAGCATTGCGGCCTGCCTCTTCGAAGTTAAGGAAGTGGAAGATTGAGCACCATTTATAGGTGATAGTAAGTAGGTCAGTGTGGGTGGCATGTAGGGTATGTGAAAGGAAGTGATGTGAATCAGTACAGAAAGATTGGTTGGAGCCATATTTTGCATTCAGAATTCAGGAGTTTATAGTTTATCCTAAAAGCAATAAAGAGCCATTGAAACGTGAGCAGGGAATTGGTATGGTCAGTCCTGTGCTTTTGGAATTAGTAATCTTGCAGGTGTAAGAGAAATTGGATAGGAGATAGACTTTCTAGAAGATCTGTGAATTTCAAAGATTTGCAAAATGCAAACATGGCATAACTTGCTATTGATCATTAATATATCAAGATGCATTTTGCTTGGAAAAGAAAAATACTATTTCCTTTTTTTTGGTAGTTTAAACAGAGAAATGGAAAACTTAATTGTTCTTCTCTGCTGTGTGAGTCTGGCCTTGCACATCTTTGAACATAGTGAGTATAGTTGGCTGAGTGAATGAAACCAACCATGTGGGCTGTATTATACATTTCTAGGTATGTTTTTTTTCCTTTAGCTTCATTCTGTTTTTGACTGACCTTATTTTGTGAAGTGAAAGCCACACCTGACAACAGTTAGAATATTTCACACAGGAAGAGGTTGGTTACAGTCCTAGTAAGAGAGACATTTTCTTTCTGGAACAGACAGAAGCATTTTGGGGTAGTTGAGTTGGCAGTATTGTGCCTTGTGCCTTGCTCGGGTGGTTTCAGTTGAACAGGAAGTCTATCTGCTCAATTTCTTGTTTCCTCCCTCTGGCAAAAAGTCCTTATATGGTAAAGTGTGAATCTTTACAGCTCTGCCCCTACTGTCCTTTTGTCTGTCTCATAAGAGTCCGACTTTTGATTTCAGGCTAAGATAGGGCCTCACTATGTGCACCAGGCAAAACTGTGAAGTATGCCAAGTTTGTTTTCTGTGCCTCTGCTCTTCTTGGTTCTATAACTTTCCTGCACTTCCCTTAGGCTTGAGTAGTATCCTCATGTTCTCAACCTCCCCTTCTCAAAACAAACAAACAAGAACTTAAGACTCAGAAAAAGACCCTGAGCTCATTCACAGTCTTAGACTGATAATCAATCCTAAATGGAAACTAGTCTTAATTTCCTTCCAAGTTTGGACTTGACCTCTAAAGTTCTTCTAGCTCTAATCCATTCAGTTCAGTTCAATTAAACAAAAAATGATTAAGCATCTAACTACATACAGGGGCAGCTAGGTGGTGAGTGGATAGAGGGCTTAGCCTAGATTCAGGAAGACCTGAGTTCAAATCTAGCCTCAGACACTTACTAGCTGTGTGACCCTGAACAAGTCACTTAACCCGTTTGCCTCAGTTTCCTCATCTGTAAAATGAACTGGAGAAGGAAATGGCAAACCACTCCAGGATCTTTGCCAAGAATATCCCAAATGGCATCACAAAGAGTCAGACATGACTGAAACAACTGAACAACAGCAACGCACAGGAATGGTGCCAGTTCGTGGAGATGCAAAGCCAAAAACAAAATAGTCTCTTCCCCCAGTGACCTTGCAGTCTCCAGTAGGAGGAACATAACACGTAGCCAGGTAAGCAAATAAAACGTATATTAAGATTAATTTCAAGAGGAAGAGAGTAGCAATAACTGGGAGAAACAGGAACAGCCTCCTATAGGAAGAGGCGCCTGATGTGTCCTCTCAAGAAACCATTCAAGGATTCTATAAGACAGGGGTGAAGGGAAACTACATTCCAGATGTGGGAGGACCGCTTGTGCAGAGGTATAGAGGTAGGAGATCAGAATAGCCCATAGAGGGGACAGCTACTAGAACAATTTGACTGGAAGAGAGAGCAGGGAGGTGGGAGAAGGAGTAAAATGAAATAACAATGCACTAGGCTTAGGATTTTGTATCTTATCCTAGAGGCGATGGAACAAAGGAACTGACATCTTTCCAAGCCTGGAAACCTAAAGTTAAAGTAATGAGTCTAGCATAGTGGACTTTGGGGCATTATTAAAGAAGTGGTAGAGTTATTGGGGAGGCAGCAGGTTTTCTCACACCAGAAATCCTATCATTCCTCCCATCGGGGCACATATAGGATGTATTTATTAGTTCTGTCCTACGTGGCCTCGTTCAAGTGCATTGCTTTCTTTACGTTTTTGTAAGTTTTTATTCTTAATAAAGACAACATTCCCAGAGGGAATGCTCAAGTAAGTGCTGAATTGTCCACATTTTTCCATCAGCAGCCTTGCTACATGAAAATAAATTCTGTTCTCATTTTTCTGTCAATAATAGAATGAAGGCAACAGGAAGGTACAAATGGTTTTACTGCTCCAATCCTAGCAACATATTTAAATAGACAGAAGTAAGTCATCACAGGGGTCTTTCTTGAGTTTGGTGTGACACTATGCGTTCTGTGGATGACGAATTGTTCCCTTTTTCCTAACAACTTCTATACGGCACAAAGCTACTTCTCTGGCTTCTTCGCTGTAGAAAATCCGTTGATGATTTGCTTCTTGTATAAAGACCTTCCCCAATCACCTCCCTAGACTCTCAACGAGTCCATCAGAAGAAGGTAAATGTATTTACTCACCAGTAAGGTCCATAGTGATTGGTCCTGGAGCAGTGTCACAGACTAGGGTGAGTCGAGTGACTACTACATTGGGAGCAGTTGGATCTGCAGAATCCAAAAAAAAAATATTAAGCAGTTGGTTAAAGCACAGAGACGGTAGATGTGTGTGTATGTGTATGTGTGTGAAAGAGACAGAGACAGAGACAGAGAAACAGAAACGGAGAAAGAGGGACAGAGATGGAGACACACATGGAGAAAGACAAAAGAGACAGAGAGACGGAATATTTTTTCTGAGAAAACAGTTCAATTTAATAAACGTTAAATGCTTACTATGTACTAGGCTGGGTATTGGGGGCAGTGGAAATGATAAAAATTAAATATTCCCTGCCTTCAAGTGGGTGGGGGTATAACATAAAAGTAAATAAGTACAAAGTATAAAAAAAGGCATGCATAGTAATTTCAAGAGGGAGAAAGTGCCAATAGCTGCCCTGTATGACAGCCGTGCTGAGCCTAAGCTCAGGACTCTACTAGGTGGAAATGAGGGAGTTCACTCCAGGCATGGAAGACACTATATGCAAAATGATGGAGGCCAGAGATGGAATATCATGTTCAGAGGGCAGCTAGCTGGCAGGGTGGTCTGAATGGAATGGGAAGTAGATGGAAAAGGCCATGAAGAGCTAGGCCAAGAATGCTAAGTGTGAGGGTTACGAGGAGAGGGTCTACCTGGATTTTGGGGGTGAGAGAAAGAAAAGATAAAGAGGGAGAAAGATGAAGAGGGAAAGAGGAGGAGGAGATAAGAGATTGGGGAAAAGAAAGAAGAAGAGAGAAAGTTTTATTTCCACGTGTAACTCCAGGATACTTTCTACTCTATATGCCACCTAGTTATTTCTACCTAAAAAAAAGACTGCTCACGTGATTAACCCTATACCACATTTTTCAGCGTAGGCCACTTTTCCAAGGGCACGTCCCTAAGGACCTCCATTTATCAGTTGCTCATAGTGATAGCAACATACCCTGCCCCCCTCCCCAAGATCCCCACCACATACCTGCTACCACAGGCCCATCTCCTAGCAGAGTTTTCTTGTACTTGGCAAGACTTTCATCATCTTTGTCCATCTCCTGCAGCTCCTTTAGAGACTTCTGCGGAGGGGGCTTGTAATTAAGCTTGCCATCCAGGTCATCCTCCTCCTCCTCCAGGTGTGCTTCTGGGTCCTTTTCTGTCATTGTGATCTACTGCACAGAGAGGAGGAGGAAGGCCGGAGGAAAGAGTCAGTAGATGTGAAGGATCTGTGCTCTGCTATGAGCACAGTTCCTGCCCTGATTCAGTAGGAGAATTCAGTTCAGTTCAATGGGGAATTTAATATGTACTAAGTCCTATGCAAATTATCTGGCACTGCCTTCAAGGAGCTTACATTCTATTGTAGGGGTGGGGAGTGGGGAGGAACAACATGTATACAAATAAATGGAAAATATATACAAAATAAATTCAAAGTAGTTTCATGGC
The DNA here is from genome assembly GCF_011100635.1 of Trichosurus vulpecula. Taxonomy (NCBI): domain Eukaryota; kingdom Metazoa; phylum Chordata; class Mammalia; order Diprotodontia; family Phalangeridae; genus Trichosurus; species Trichosurus vulpecula. Next base: position 190,050,533 of record NC_050577.1, on the reverse strand, counting down.
GGGGGTGGGAGTTGGGGGGGAAGCAGAGAACAATAAGAAGTGGAAGGGTCAGGAAGGGCCTTAACTAAGCCTTAATGAGAGCTAATAATACCAAGATGAGGAGGTAAGGAAATAGAGTATTCCAAGCATGGGGTAATAGCCTGTGCAAAGATGAGAGAATGGATGCTATCTACAGAGGACAGAAAGCAGGTTTTTTTGGTTCAAATATAGAGTGTATGATGGGGAATAATGTGAAATCAGTCTGAAGAGATTGACTGGAATCAAACTGTGAAGGGTATTCAATGCCAAACAGAATAATTTGAACTTTATTCTAAAGGCAACAGGTGGGGACTCATGGAGGGGGGAGGGGTGCTCGGAGGGGGAAGGATGTGATAGTTTAGGGATGACTAAGCTATAGGGTGTAGGCAGCTAAGAGGTGCAGTGAATAGACTGCTAGTCCCGGAGTCAGGAAGCCTCATCTTCCTGAATTCAAACCTGGCCTCAGACACTTCCTTGCTGTGTGACCCTGGGCAAGTCGTTTAACCCTCTTTGCCTTAGTTTCTTCATCTGTAAAAGGAGCTGGAGAAGGAAATGGAAAACCACTCCAGAATCTTTGCCAAGAAAACCCTAAATGGGGTCACCAAGAGTCAGATACGACTGAAAAATGACTGAACGAGAACAACCATCTATAGGGTAAAATATTGCTAACTTAAATATCTGTATAGCCTGCCACATGTCAGCAAGTTGCTAGGGTAGTGGCAAGAGAGTTAGACATGGAGTCGAGAAGGCCCGAGTTCAAATCTGACCTCAGATGCTTAATACCTGGGCAAGTCCCTTAACCTGTCAGTCTCCATCTCCTTATCTATAAAAGGAAGAATTTGGACTCGGCGACCTCTGAGGTCTTTATGCTTCTATTTATGCCTCTACGGCCCTATCTGTCAGATCATGTCAAGGAGAATAAAAAGAACTTAACTAGGCGGAAGCAGTGACAGTTTACAAGAGGAGATAGGAGATCTGTTGAGTTGAATCGTTGAGAATCACATCACTTTTGGTTTCTAAGAAACCAGAAACAAAGTTAGGGAAACAATTTGGAAATTAAGCCAAACCTCAGGCTTGAAGAAGGACCTTTTTACAGGATAATTTTAAAAAGCCTCCCCCTCCTCCTCCATACCTTGGCTCAACAATTCCTTTCCAGTTTGATTACAAGGACAACAAAATGTCAGTGTTTCATAACTCAGAAAACAGTTCTCATTGCAGTGCACAGGTCTGTTTCCTGTACAGGAAGGAAGCATGTGGCTTATTCCTGCGGCAACTCTTGCCTTAGCTTGAGAACCATTTAGAGCTCAAGAGTTTTGCTTTTGGAATTTAGTAGAAAAAGAGGTCTTAAACAATCAAACCACAGAAAATGAAATTTGACAAGTCATAAAGGAGATACCAAAGAATAAAACAATGCTGGTCCAAGGCAGATGTAAAGGAGAATTCTATCAAATACAAAAATATCAATTAAAAACCTCTGCTTCATAAATTATTCACAAAATAGAGAAAGAAAGCATTATATAAAATTCATTTCTAGACAAATATGGTTTTATTAGCTAATCCATGGAAGTAAAGAAAGAAAACCATAGACCAAAATTCCTTATTAACGCATTGATGAGTACTGATCCAAAAATGTCACATAAATTCCTAGCAAAGAAACTATCTGTCATAATCAAGTTGGATTTATATTAGGGATTCAAGATTGTTTCAATATAAAAAAAACAGTTCACATAAAACTAAACTATGATTATATCAAATTCAGAAAGGATCCCAGAAACATTTATTCATGCTTAAATTCTAAAAAGTATAAACATACAAGAGTCATTGTAATGATAAATTACACACACACGCACATACAAATAGGTATGTGCGTGTGTGTGTGTGTGTGTGTGCCCAAACCAAGCATTATTTGCAACAGGGAAACATTAGAAGCTTTTCTAATAAATACAACAGTAAAATAAGGATGCTCCCACACCTCACTGTTTTTTAATGTAACTCTAAACATGTTAGCAATAGTAATAACAAGTAAACGAAATTAAAGGGATAAACACTGCCAAAGAGAAGATAATTGTTACTATTTGCAGATGACTTAGGAAACTCCAGAAAATTAGGAAAGAGTCGAATTGAGACAATAGCTTCTATAAAGTAGCAGCATACAAAATAAATCCACAAAATTGTCATTATTTCTATATAGGAATGACAAATTCTTGGAAACAATAATAGAGAGGAAAACCCATTCAAAAGAGATACAAAATGAACAAAGTATTTGGTTATTAACCTATCAAGGCAATTCAAGATCCATAAATACAATTACAAAGCACAAAGAAATGAATAAGAACAAATAATTGGAGGAGTATTTGTTGCTTATGGTTGATGCATTTCAATAGGCTAGAAATGATGTTACTAAGTTAATTCACAAATTTAGTGCCGTGCCAAATCAAGTTATCAAAAGGTTACTTTATAAAGCTAAACAAAATAGAATTTTAAGGAAATAAAGAAGGAAATGAAGGAGGAGCTTTTGGACCTCAAATTACATTTTAAAGCATTAATCATCAAAATTACTGGTTCCAGTTCAAAAGCAGAAAAATAGATCAGTGCAAGAGGATCACAGACAATCAAACTTAACAACCCAATGTTCAATTAACTTAAGTATATAAACCACTTGATAAAGAGCTTTCTATTTAGAATCTAGAATTTAGAAAATTTAGAAAAAATTAAAAAATAGTTTGGTAGCAAGTAGGTTTAGACCAACACTTTAGTCTAAATATAACACAATAAAACTCAAAGTGACTATACAATCTTAATATAAAAGGTGACTTTAAAAAAATAGAAGACAATAACATCATGTACCTTTCATGGCTTTTGATAGGAGGAGAATTCTTTGTTTTAAAATAATTTTTACTGATATCTTTGTCTTTACATTGCTTAAATTTCACCCTTATATGCCTCCTTTTCTTCCTCCCTTAAATCCATTCCATATAACAAAGATTTTTTTAAGAAAAAAGAAAAAACGAAGAGAAAAAAATCAGCAAAATCTATCAGTACATCAAAAAATTCAGACAATATATTCAATGTTTTACACATACACACACACACACACGCGCACACACACACCTCCACAAAAGTGTAGTAGAAGGTGTTTTCTCATGTCTCTTCTTTGTCAGTCAGTTAATAAACCTTTACTAAGTGTCTACTATACTAATGTTGAGCTGTAGGGATACAAAAAGAGGCAAAAGATAGTCCTTGCTCTCAAGGAGCTTAAAATCAAAAGGGGGAAACAACATGTAAGTATATACAAAGCAAGCTATATACAGGATAAATAGGAAATAATTAACAAGGTGAAGGTACTAGTCTTAAGAAGGGTTGGGAAGGGCTTCCAGTAAAAGACAGGATTTTAGTTGGGACTTAAAGGAGGCCAGAGAAGTCAGTAGACAGTTGGAGAGGAAGAGCATTCTAGGCATTGGAGAACAGCCAGTGAAAATTCCTGGAGCAGAGAAATGGAGTAACTTGTTTGTGAAACAGCAAGGAAGTGTCTTTGGATTTGAGTATATGGAAGGGTGAGGGGTGAAGTAAGGTGTAAGAAGACTGAAGAGGGAGGAGGGGGAGGCTAAGTTATAAAGAGATTTGAATGCCAAATGGAGTAGTTTGTATCTGATCCTAGAGGCAACAGGGTGGGGGAGAGGTTTGGGGAGCAGGGAGGGTAGGAAAATAATTTTGGTGACTGAATGGAAGACAGATTGAAATGAAGAGATACTTGAGGCAGGTAGACCAGCAGAGTATTGCAATAGTCTAGACATGAGGAGAGAAGGGGGTATATTTGAGATATGCTGTGAAGGTACAATCAGTAGGCCTTGGTGACTGATTAAATATGGGGGATAGGAGGAATCAAATATGACTCCTAGATTGTGAGCCTGAGGTTTTGGGAGGATGATGTTGCCCTCTACAGTAATAGGGAAGTTAGGAGGAGTAGAGGGTTGAAGGGAAAAGAGAATGGGTTCTGTTTTGTACATGTTCAGTTTAAGATGTCTACTGGACATTCAGTATGAGATGTCTGAAAGGCAAGTGGAAATGTGAGACTGGAGTTCAACAGAGAGGTTGGGGCAGGATAGGTAGATTTGAGAATAGTTTGTTTAGAGATGGTAATTAAATTTATGGGAGCTGATGAGGTCACCAAATGAACTAATATAGAGGGAGAAGAGAGGAGGGCCCAGGACAGAACTCTAACCAGCAGTTAGAGGACCATCGTCTGGAGAAGGATCTGGAGAGACCAGATAGGAAGGACACTTAAAGACTATCAAAGGACATGATCTGGAGAAAGATCTGGAGAAATCAGATAGGAAGGAGGAAAACCAGGAGAAAGTGATTGACAGTGTCAAAGGCAGAAAGAGGTCAAGGGGAACAAGGATTGATAAAAATGCCTTTGGATGTGGCAACTAAGAGGTCACTGGTGACTTTGGAGAGAGCAGTTTTGGTGGACTGATAAAGTCAGAAGCTGGATTATAATGAATTAAGAAGAGAGTAAGAGGATGAGGAGTCAGTCTTCTGTGTAACTTTATAACGTTCATTTTCAATAGATTTATGCTTTTTCATTTACATTGTCAGATTTATTGTGTATATTGCTTTCTTGGCTCCACTTACTTCACTTTGCATCTGTTCATGTACATTTTTCTGTGCTTTTCTGTATTCATCATATTCATTGTTTCTTACAGCATCATAAAAACTCCATTACATCTATGGTTTAAAATGACTGAAATCTTAATTGTTGTACTTTGTTTTCAATTCTTTGCTACTACAAAAAGTACTATTATAAATATTTTGATGAAGGTGGAGATTTTTTTATATATACCTAGGGTATATGCCCAGCAATAGAATTTTGGAATCAAAGGTTCATTTTTTAGCCCTTTTATTTGCATATTTTCAAATCTTTTTTCCAGACTGTTGAAAACGGTGAACTAATTCACACCTTCACCAGTACAGCATTAGTACGCCAGTCATCCCACAACCCCTCCAATATTGACTATTGCCATCTTTTGTCATCTTTGTCAATATGCCAGGTGGGAAGTTAAACCTTCAAGTTATTTTGATTTTAATTTCTCTTATTAATGATTTCAAGCATTCTTTCATGTGATTAAGTATAGTTTTATTAAGTATATTTTGAAATTCTTCCTTTGAGAACTATTTGTGCATTGACCACTTATCTATTGACTTTTGATTTTATGTTTTTCTTTTAGATAACTATATGTCTGGGTATACCAAGCCATTATTCAAACAATTTGCTACAAAGATTTTTTGTTTGAGATTTAGAAGTGATATTCCTATGGGGTGAAGAGGCAAGGGAGAGAGCCAAATAGGGGACTGAGGTGATCAAAAAAGATAAAATAGGTCATTTTAATTACATGCCAATGTAATTAAATAGGTTTTGCATTAATAAAATCAACATATCTTGGATAAGAATGGAAAATGTTTAATGGGGAAAACATCTTTGCATCAATATTTGTAAAATCTGATATGTAAGATGTATATGGAATTAATAAAAACATATAAGACAAAAACGGTTAAAGGAAATGAACCAAAAATTCTCCAAAGAAGGCTTTCAAACTATGAACAGTCAGATAAATGAATGGTCCAAATTAATAATAAAAGGAAACATACAAATCAAAACAGTGCTGAGATTTTACCTCATACTTAGAAAACGAGTAAAACTGATAGAACGGAAATAGTCTTTTTTAAGAGAAGGCAGGAAGACAAACACATTAACACACTCTTAATAAGGTTATGTCTAACCATTCTAGAAATCAATTTAGAATTGATGTTAAAAAGTGATTAAAATACTCATATCCTTTGACCCAGATCCTCCAATGCTAGGTAGTGACCTCCAGGGAAATCAAAGACTAAAAGAAAGTTCTCATATATATCAAAATATTCATGGCAACATTTTTTTGTGATAAAGAACTAGAAGCAAAGTAGATACCCATTGATAAGGGCATGGCTAAGTATATTATAGTACATGAATATAATTAAGAAACTATAAATAAGAACTTAAGCATAGGAAAACATGAAATTATTTTCGTTGTTTTTCAGTCATGTCTGACTTCAGGACCACATCTGGGGTTTTCTTGGCAGAGATACTGGAGTGGTTTGTCTTTTCTGTCTTTAGCTCATTCTACAAATGAGGAAACTGAGGCAAACAGGGTTAAGTGACTTGATCAGGGTCACATAGCTAGGAAGTATCTGAAGCTGGATTTGAACTCAGAAAGATGAGTCTTCCTGACTCCAGACCCAGCACTGTATCACCTGTGCCACATAGCTGCCCCATATAAATACAGAGTGAAATAAATGCATCTAGGAAAATAACATATAAAATTACTACAAATATAAATTGAAAGAGCAACAACAAAATTGAAACTAAATGTTATGTAATTGTAAATAACCAAGGGTTAGCCCCAGTAAAGAGATGAGAAAATGCATTTTTTCCTCATTAATGGCCAAGGTGGGGACCATGGGTGTGGATTATTACGTAAACTGAATTGCCTTTGAAATGTTTAGTTTTGGTGAACTGCCTTTCTCAAACTTTCTTTTAAAGTATTTTTTTTTACTAAAGGAAAGCTCAGTGGAGAGTAATGGGGAAAGTGACATACTTAGAAATTAAGGTGACATTAAAACAAAAGGTTTCAATAAATTAAAATGTTAAAAGTAAAAGTAGTCAGAAGTCACCCTGAACAGTACTTCCCAAGACTTCAAAATGAAAATGAAGTGGTGAGTATTATTGATGGATGCAGTAGATAGTAGCTGGCTTCATGAACTTCATAGAGTAACAGAATAAAAGCTGAAAAGCAAGTAAAGATAGTCATCTATTTGGTTATGGCCAAGGATGTCTGATGCATATGTGGGAACCAGGTGCTCAGAATTTGAAGTTACTCTAGAATAATGGCTTTGAGACAAAGCTCACTTGTGTGGCAATAGAATGGAGGTGCCAGGGTCCCTTTACTACAGCTAGAATGCCAGAATAGTGAGGTATAGGTGACCTTATGTCTCCTTCATCTCTAAGTTTATATGATCCTGTCTAAACAGATATTATTTTTGTCCAAATAGTGCAATAAGCCTAATCTTTAACATTAAATGAGTCTGGGGATCAGAGGAGAATTGGAAGAGTCATGTGATGTTGATAGAGTCAGACAGAGAATGTTCAGGAATATATCACAAGAAACTAGTTTATTCTAAATAAGACAAGGGGAAAAAAGATAGTAAGCTACATTGACCAGAGATCTTGGTGTGGTAAAAAGCCCACACTGGATTTGGATCAGAAGAATAGGAATAAGAAACAGATCAGAGTTTTCACTCATATATGGAACAGCTCCCTCTACGAAAGCTGGTTTAAACACCTTTTCTACAACTTCCAATTGGTGAGAGTGGTCTAGAGCACTGAGAGGTTAAATTACCTGCCCAGAGTCACACAGACACTATGTGTCAGAGATGGTCCTTGAACTTGAGTCTTCCTGGCTCCAAAGCTAGTTCTCTATGCACCATGTGGCCTTTCAAGAGTCAGAGTCCTGCACTGGTCATTTAGTAGGTAGTGTCATCATAGGAAATACACTTGACCTCTGTGGTCCTTGCTTTACTCATCCATAGACTTAATGCTGTCCAAGGTCCCCATCTAATTTAAGATTCTATGATTGTCTAAAACGCTCTGCTGCCTATACAGAACTGAGTTAGATGAGATGGGGGAAAAATCAATATAGTCATTAAGAGGTTAGCGAAAGCACAGAATAAGCCAGGAAAAGTTTCATTTTCAAATCAAATCCAACAGATATTTGTAAAGTACTTACTTATATGAAAATTGTGCAAGTCAGTGTTTTTATATGGTTTAACAGTTAAGTCACAAAGTTAAAGGGAGGACAAATCCTCCAAATCCTCTCTCCTCCTACCAAATTCTCCCAAGCCCTGACAGCTGGATTCAAGGCTGAGCTTTTTCAGCAAAATGAGGCACAGTTGGGCAGGAACGATGACTGCTTTAGAAGCCCTCATTAGACTCACAATTCAGCTTAGAGTGGGGCCAAGGAACTTGTTCATCCCTTCAACATTTTCAGAAGTTAAAGATATGATATGAGAGGTTCTTGGGAGCGGGTGCAGGGAACATGACCTCAGAAACTGACACGGGGAGGAAATGCCCATATAGAATGTGAGCAACTCTTTCACTGGGATGCACCTCATTTTCAATCTGTTTAATTTTAGGTTGTTTTCTCCACTGAAGTGAGTCAGTTCAAGTACTGACTATGTCACTTCCCAGCTAGGTGACTTTATACAAATCACTTGACTTTTCTGGGTCTGTTTCTTAAACATACAATAAAGGCATTGATGTGAGGCATGATAAATATGAAAAATTTAAAGAAAAATGAGATGTATGAAAATGAGACAAATTGAAGAAAGTAGAGCCAAAATTTTGGATAATATGCTTAAATGCTATTGCAATGTAAATATTATCAACAAAGAGATGCAATGAACCTCTGATCAAAATTTAGCAAACTTGGAACATTATAAACATTATACTGTCCAAATTAAAGGGCACATTTCTCCTTACTGTTAATTTGTAAATTAACTGCTTTTCATGGAATGTTCTTTGCAAAGGAATTTATTTTACATATTTGTTAGGAAATAGTCTGCTGTGTGAAAAAAGTATTGATAATTTTTAAAAGAAAGGATTACAGAAAACAGACTAAAAAGCATAGAAATAACAGACAGCCATATAGGTCACGAGTTACTACAGTTAACCTGCAAACACTCTTAAGACTTGAAGAAGTACTAATTTGTATTAAGAAGCAACAACAACAACAGAGACGATTGAGCTAGTCAATTTCCAGGGTCCCTTTCAGCTCTAAAATTATTTATTATTTTCCTTAGAACTCTACCATATCATATTTATAATTCTAAATATTTAGGAATTCAGTTATTTATGAAGCTATATATACAAATGCCCAGATAGTTATCATTTTATATTTGTAGATGCTTATTAAGATATCATGTATGTCACTATAGGGTTCATTTTGAATAATCTCAACATTTTCCCAAAGCCCCAGCCAGAATTATGTTCAATATTTCATATTACAATGTAAATGTACAAAGCACATGTATATACATGCATATTATATGTACATATATGTGCGAATGAGCATAAATGTATGTAGATATATACATACATATGTGGATAGGGCCTAGGCCTAGGATTTCTTTTGTTCCAGGCTCTCCTAGTGAGGAACATCTATGAAGATCTGAACATTTATCCAGTCTCAGAGAGTTGCCTAGAGTACTGAAAGGTTAAATAACTTACATGTGGCCATACAATATGGCAACATGTGTCACAAGTGAGACTTGGACTCAAATGTTCCTAGTTCTAAGGTCAGCTCCCTATCTACTAAACCACACTGGCTCATGTATGTATGTATGTGTGTGTACATATAACACACATATGTACATTTAGGTGTGTATACCATTTAAGTATACTCATATATAATTTTTATATTTGGATATTTTTTGTATTTAAAAAATATTTTTATATGAAATAAATATGTTTTATACACATATTTATATGATTAATTTATTGGGTATATATTCTTTAAGTATACTACCATGTGCAAGGCATTGTGCTAGGCTCCACTGAGGATTTAAATGGCAATACTTTACAAAGTACTTTGATGTGTGTGTGTGTGTGTGTGTGTGTGTGTGTGTCCTATGTATCCCCACATAATATTCACACAACCTTGTGATATAGAAGTCTTACTATTACCATATATGGCCAGATGATTTGCCAAATGTCCTATAATTAACAAATTCAAATCTGAGATTAGAACCCATGTCTTGACTCCAGCCTTGGTTCTTTCCCCACTACACCCCACCACCTCTCAAGACATTCCTTGCTTTCACTGAACATATACAGTCTCACAAAGCTTTCTCTCTTCACGATTTCTGCAGTCAAGGTGAAGTGAGTTCGGTAGTTTGGAGGAAGTTCTTTCATACTTGTAATTACATCTTCCTCTAAGTGCTCTGTTTCCTGCCTCCTCTTCCTCTAGCATTCTGTAACCAATTTCGAATGCAAATGATTGTGAAAATAAATAGAAGAGGAAGAGGAGAATGTAGTATCAGAAGCATATAATGTTTAAACTTCATCTTTTCTCCTTTTCATACTATTGAACTCACCTACTCTTCCAGGCATAGCAATTTTCTAGAGAGAGGACAGAGCTGCATTAATGCCCACAATCTGGAAAATTCAGGCACCAAAGTTCTCTTTGTCTTCAGTGAAGAAATTTATTACTCTCCATTTCCCTCTGTCTTTGGTTTGCACAAACACAACTTTGTTCGTTGATACTTACCCAATTAAAAAAAATTCTTTACCCAAGAAAACACTGCTAAACATTGACAGTGTTGAAATACTAACTTACACCCCCTCAGGTTAGACACAGAGACCAAATAAACTTAAGCTTACCTGTGCCACAAGTTTGGCCTAGCACAGACCAATGTATAAATAAGCATATCCTGTCTAAGGCCATTACTTGGTTTCTTGAAAAAATATATATTATTAAGAAAAACTATGATAGAGAACAGTTCTTCTTTTCTAGTAGTTTTAGTAATAAATAAGTTAATAATGACTTTATTGCAAAATAATCTTGGTCAGACCATGTGGAACATGTCCATACTTTTCACTGAGGCATCTTCAGGAAGTCAGAAGAGAAAAATACAAGTGCTAGCTCCTCCCAATCAGAAATGTCACTGGCGTGACTAGGGGATTTAGACCAAATCATTCATTTCCCTTTGAATTTTGTGACCCATTTAAACAATTTTTAAAACACTTGAAACCAAATAGAAAGAAAGAATTAGTCACCCTGGCCGTTTTGGTTAAGGTTGATAGCATAATAGTTTTAATTCAGTATAAGATGACCACTGTTTTAGTCTATCCCTTCACTTTCCCATTGTTTTGGTTGTTGTTTGTTGCTGTGTTGTTGTTGTTGGGGGTGGGAGTGGTGTAGACACAGCCTCAATGAACTTTGGGAGCTGACTGAATGGGCATTAAATTTTTATTCCTACAAGATTTACAATGTACTCCCTGGATGTGTCAGTATTTCCTTGGCAAAAATAGAACTCATTTCTTTGAGGAGTATGAAAGGGACAAGGGGTTCTGGGAATTATGAGGATTGTTTATAATCTGAATAAACATTAAAGTAGGGATAGAACTATTACATTTCTTTTTTTAAAAACTTCTTCACAAACAGTTTAATTTTAGATTTCATTTGCTGTTCTCTTCCTTAATTGAAGCCAGAGGTCAGCTGTGGATGCTGAGAAATGTCAGTTGAGGGAACAAAGTCAGAGCTAAGGGAAGAAATCCTGCTGAGCGATATTGTAACTTGTGGAGGCCAAGATGAATCCCAGAAACTGAACTTACTAAGGTGTATTGAATGATATAGAATGTTTTAGAGAGAGTGCCTGCTAGGGAGAGGGTGGAGGGATGGACCTCTTAGGTGCAAGTAGAAAATGCAGAACCGTAGGAGGTAAACTCCAGAGGTGAGTGTCTAAGCAAATGGGCTTGTTTTACTCTCAATCCTGCCAGTCCTATTCTTCCCCCCGAGAAGATAGGCACGATTCATGCTCAGCTCTGGGGACACAGATCTAGGCGAGGGCATGTCTCTAATGCAGAGGTTCTTATAATAGAATTATAATTATTATTTTGCTTATGACACAATATTCTTTGTAGTGAAGAATCAAGGCACATTGAATGTTTAAGGTGGTTGTCAGAGTAGGTTTCCCCAGGTAGTGAGGTGGTTACTAAGGCTTTCAGATTCCTTTGACTTTCTTTAGCCTCCCCTTCCCTCCCCCCCCCCAAGTCTTTACTTTCTCAGGACTCACGGGGAAGGAGGTAGAGAAGGCTTTGCTCCTCCAAATGTTTCTCCAGCCTTCCGTACAGCAAATAGTAAACTCCAGCTAGGGACAAGAACTGAGAAATATGGAAGTCTCAGAGTGGGGGAAGGAGCTTCTTGGCATACCTGGGGAAGTCTGCCAAGGCACACCTTCTGAACAAATGTTCCAATGGCTTATCCCTGGAAGACTGGTGAGATTCTAGGCAGCGGTTTTTAACCTGGAGGTCTGTGAACTTGTTTTAAAAATATTCTGATTGCTGAAGTTCAACATAATTGGTTTCCTCTGCAATTCTATATATATTATTTTATAAATTTAAAAACATCATTCTGAGGAGTCCATATAGGCTTCACTAGACTGCCAAAGGGGTCCATGACACAAAAATGGTTGAGAATCTGCAAGCCTACTGAGTTCTGCTCTTAAGAGGCCTGAGGAGTTGGCTTTCTTTTAATATTCTTAAATCACCTTGAACTACCTCTTGAGCATTTCTCCCACATCATTCTCTAATTTGGCTGTCTCCCCAGGGTTATGCTAGACAAGGGAGTCTCCCCAACTGCTCCCTCCTCCCCCTCCTAAGAAGAGAACAGATGACCAAGGGTTAGGGCTAAGCCAGAATCATGAAATTCAGGTCTGAGGGGAGAGACGTTTTGTCAGAAACTAAAAAACTTTTGGCCTTAAAATGTAACCTCAGTAGCATAGCTACTGTGAGCAAAGTTCTATTTTCACTACCTCTAAGTGACTTTTTCTGACTGATGTTTCTTATCAGCATATTCCTTACAGATGAGATTTCTATGTAAGGAGTAAGAAGAATCGCAGGAAAGAGAAACTATTGGAGAGCTGCCTAGATCAAAACTAGATAAACTGTAATGATAATAACATAACAGTTATTGACATTCTTTAAAATGGCAGATCTGATAATATATATTAAATGTAAAAATATGAAAAGAATACACTTTTGATTATTATGTGTGTTTAGAAAATTTTTTAGCTGTACCAGTCTCTGGATGTGGAACTCAAAAATGGTAGGGTTTTCTGAAGAAATGTCACATCCAGCACTGAGAAATATAGTTCCTTGTGCCAGTTACGAGGACTTGGCACTAACAAAATAGCTGCCTAAGTCATGTGATTGAAAAAACACCCCTTCAGAAAACACCTTCCTTGGTAATTGTTGTCACTGCCTTTCCCTACTTTAGATGCTTTCTCTTTGCTGGCTGTGCTGGTCAAGTCACATAGCTTTTTGAAGAATCCCTCGAGATATTTCTCCTCCTACAGAGTTGCTTTCCTAGGCTTAACTTTAAAGGCAATAGAATCCTTCATACCAGGGGTCCCCTTGCCCAGCAATAAATCCCTGCCTACCAATGCACGGTATTAACATAAGAGTAGTCTGTAGAATTCCTAGTAATTTTACTTCTGACCTTACTACTATGAATAAAACACATCGATCTAACATCAAGGGTGGGGATTAGACTTATTAAATTCTGTACTCATAGAATAGTTCACATTTTGCAACTAATACACAATACTAATATAATCTGTTTCTACGACATACATGTATGCATGGCAGAAATTCTATGGCAAAATGAACAAAAACCTTGAACAAAATGCATAAAAAAATCATTATTTCGCTTGCTTTTTTCTTCCTGACACATATGTACTTAACCATCTTCTCTTCTTTGAACATCCCTGAAGTGTCAGGCCACAAAAGAGAATAACTCACAATGTCTAGAAACCTTCATTGTAAGCAATTCAAACTGTGAGGAGTAGGGTGTGATATAAGCCCCCACCCTACTGTTACCTGATGGGAACTTAGGAAAAATTAAGTCTATCACAAGAAGTCACCAGTCCAACACCCAACCTTAACCAAATCTAGAGATTAATTACAGGCCAGATTAAAATATAAACAGAGAATATATTTGAAAGATGGAAGGTTGAAGGAGGGGATTCCATAAGCACTTTAAAGTTTGTGAAGTCATATATAATATATGTGATAGAAATGGCTATGATCCTCACAATAGCTTGGTAGAGTAGGGGTCATTATTATCCCCTTTTTACAGATGAGAAAATTGAGACTCAGAAATGATTGACTTGCCCAAGGTCACACAGCTAGTGTTAAGACATCAGTCACCCTGTGATGTGACCAACATGGCCCTCTAAAAGATCAAAATGATTCGTCATGCTACTGTGCAAAGAAAGAGCTAGGTTCCCTTTAAATTTTTCAGAAGGCTGATTTAGTGCAGCTTGTGTGTGTATGGGTGTGTGTCTAAGTGTTTTCTTGCTTATTATCATATTTGATCTGTTTACAATCGCCTCATCTGTAAAGGAGTAAAAATATGGCAAGCACAGTGTTTCTCTCTGCCCAGTTCACTGTAGGATTTGATGACATTTTCTCTTAAGTCTCAGAAATACTAGGAGAGCATGCTTGATTATGAAATAACAGTGTGTCCAACCAGCACATCCCCTTTCATTGCTAAACTCCATTGTACTCTATGGAGGTTGCAGTTTAATAGATTTCCCTTGAATCACCAAAAAGTACATTTACGAGAGCAATTTAAATTTGGTGGAGAACACTGAGCCATTTTTCATTGCTCTTAAAGTCGGCTTAAAAACAGGAAACCACATTTCTCCACCCCAACCCACCATCCACTGAGATGTTCCATATCAGGTTTGACTTATAGTTTTCCAACCACTCCTAAATTTGGCCTGGTGCCTGCTTTTATCTCAATAGGGCACCCTTCTCTGGACGGACACACACACACACACACACACACACACACACACACACACACACACACACACACAGCCTCCACCTTTGCCCATCACTAAGGAATCTGGGCTGTGGATGGCAGGTGTCTGGTTTCTCCTATTTATCCTCAGGGTTATCTCTGACTTATTTGCTGATAGCTCAACTCTGGCTTTCTTTTCTGGTATAGCCAAGACCATCCCTGCTGCTGCCCCTGCCCCAACACTTCTTGTCATAAGACAACCTCTAAATAAGGTATCCTGACCCTCTCCCAGGAAAAATAAAGTACAGAGGTCTGGCCACTTAGGTCCAGAGATTCCCCATCCTTCCCTCTACCCCCTGTGGTCTCCAAATGCCCGTGGTATTTGAACTTACTCGCAGTGGATTGTGTCTCCCTCTGGGGTGCCTCTGTCTCTCAGCCCTTGCTTCTCAGTTCTGGCAGTTATAAAAAGGAAGGAAGTTGAATAGAAGAAAAAAAAAGTTTTAGACCTACTTGAAGAGGAAACTCCGAGCTGCCTCAAATCCTGTTTCTTTGCAAAGAGCTACGTATCAGGGCATATCTTTTGATAAACAGACTGCACAAAAGCCTCTTAAGTAAATTGTGCATTTGGTAAAAAATGATTGCTCCTGTGGAAATGTTATGCACGAAGTGTGCATTTGACCCACAATTATTGTGACTGTATGCATGTATATGTTTATGTTTAGACATACAGAAGCATGTAGGTTCAGAGAGGTCATGGCCTGAAACCCAAAAGGCATGAGTTTTCCCAGTACTCTGCTTTTGTAAATAGCTCCTTCTATAATCTTGGCTTCCACCTAGGTTATTTATCTGCAAAACGTAAACAGTAATATCTAACTTGGAAAGAGATCTCTGAGACATCTCTACTGTAAATAGACATTGGCTATGAAAATGTCAATGATAACTGCACATGTATAGAAATCTTAATTTTTTAGTAAGTTCCCGTGTAGACAATTGTAATTAAGAAAGGAGCATTCCATCGAAGGCTTCAGAATTACCAATGATTGGGAAGTGATCACCATGTGATTTTCTGTGAAATACAAAGTTAACAAGATTTTTAAATGGCATTAAGACATTAATTAAATGCCATTAAGGCATTATTTACACCTTTGAAGGCACCTCTTCTACCCACATGACAAGATAACCTTCCTAAGGCACAGATCTGATAATTTCTTTCCCCTGATTTCATTCCTCTGTTTTCATTCCCCTAAAGCCAATGAGAAATTCCCCCCCACAATCTGAGTTCCTTTAGACCTTTATGACCAATTTCCCTTTACTTTCCTTCAATCCCTGTAAACTCCAGCTAACTAGGACTACCAACTATTGCGTTCCTGGAACTTGAAGTATCATCTCTCACCTCTGTGTACTTGTGTCTCTCTACCCAGAATGTCCTCCCTTCTCATCTCTGGCTTTTAGAATCCTCCCCTTCCTCAGCTCTGTGGCTGGCTTTTCTCCCTCACTCTCAGCCCCCATGAAAGTGTTCTTTGTTTTTTCTTCAAATATACACAGACCTATTTTTCTGGATCTCACCTTTGTCACTCCCCACCCCACCTATCCTGTAGATAATTATTGCTACACATGCCCTGTTGCCCTGTTCCCAAGTAGAATGTAAGGGATACCAGGGAAAGATACAGCATGGTTTTTATCTTTGAATTCTCTGGGCCCAGAGCAGTGCCTTGCCTCTGGTAGGGGGTTAATAGCTATTTGTTAAGTTGAATTTAACTGAGACGAATTAAGAAATACAGTTTAACTCACATGAATTCAGTTTTTCTAATTTAGAATTTGTGATTGTTCAACTTCGACATTAAAGAGGGTACAGTGGAAAGAACACTAGATTTGGAGTCCAAGGGTCTGGATTCTAATCCTAGCTCTGCCACTACCTTCAGTAGACCCTACTGTTGACCCATCAGGACTTCTGATGGTTCTGACCTTTCAAAGTTCAAAAGGTCATAAGCTGATCAATTCTGTATCTGAAAACTCTGTTGCCTAAGATCAGGAAAGCACTGCTTCTTCCGTGTTTACAAAAGGAACAGAAGCATCATGTGCTCATGGATACATGGCAGCCAGACGGAGGAATACAATTCCCTCCTGCTCCCACACAACAGCTCATAGAGGCTCTGACTGTCCTGAGTACAGAAAGGAGTCAAAAAAAAAAAAACTTAGGAGATTGGCATTATCCCTTTTTTATATGAATGGATTAACAGCTCAGCAATCTCAAGTCATTATCAGAAGATTCCACTGTTACACATTACCAACCCCTCAATTACACATAGACAGAAACAGGTTCCCCAAAGTTCCATTCACTGGATTGGAATCAGACAAAATGTCTGCACATGTTCTGTGTGACCCATCAGGGAATGCAATGTGAGCATGCTGTAAGAACTGGGCCCTCATTGTCTAGTTCCACATTTTTGTCAGTTTAAAGCTTGTTGCTCCTGCATTTCTTTTCTTTTCTTAGTATATTTTTCTATTTGATAAGAAGCCACTCCTGACCCCTTTTCTCTGGTCCTTGACTTAAATTTATGCATCATAGGTCAGTAATTCCTTAATTTAGGTTGTGCCTAGTATGTAAAAACAGCCTCAGAAACATCTTTAGAACCTGTTTTGGTTCTAAAATTTTAAGTTACAAATCAATTTGAACATCTAAAAAAAGGCTAGTTAAAGCAACAACAACAACCAAAAATTAAAGTGATTTCATTACGTTTGCTCAGTGAAGGAAGATAAAAACTGGAAACTTAAAGGGGAAAGAGTGCTGGAATTCTGTGCCCTCTATTGTCTGACGTTACATTGGACATAGTAGTTGCTTCTTTCTCACTCTCTTTTGCTGCATCTTCCCTTGCTCTCTTACCCCCAACTGTAGTGTGTCTATTCTGAGCCTCTTCATTTCACTCTCTACGCTTTTCTATTTGTTGTCTTATCCCAGGGCTCCATTTACCATCTTTATGTAGATGACTACATTTTTTTCTCCTGAACTCCAGTCCTGCATCAAGAAAGGCATATTGAACAATTCCTGTTGGATGTCTTGTAAATATCTCAAATTTAATATAGTCAAAATGGAACTAATTATCTTTCTCCATTAACCCACCTTTCTTTTGAATTTCCCTATTTCTATTTTAAATAATATTTTATTTTTCCCAATTACATGTGAAGACAGTTTTTTTAGCATTCATTTTTACAAGACTTCAGTTCCAAATTTTTCTCCCTCTCTCCTTCCCTCCTCTCTTCTGAAAATGGTAGGAATTTTATATTGGTTATATATGTATTATTATGTAAAACACATTTTGATATTAGTCACAGCTGTGAAAGAAGAAACAGATCAAAAGGGGGAAAACCACGAAAAAGAATAAAGTAAGTGAAAAAAATACTTTGATCTGTATTCAAAGTCCATCGGTTCTTCATCTGGATGTGGATAGCATTTTCCTTCCTGAGTCCTTTGTACTTGTCTTAGATCATTGTGTTGCTGAGAAGAGCTGAGTCATGCATAGTTGGTCATCACACAATGTTGCTGATATCATGTACAATGTTTTCCTTGTTCTGCTCATTTCACTTTTCATCAGTTCATACAAGTTTTCCAGGTTTTTCTGAAATCTGCCTGTTCATCATTTCTTATTGCGTGATAGTACTCCATTACAGTCATATACCACAGCTTGTTCATCCATTCCACAACTGATGTGCATCCTCTAAGTTTCTAATATTTTTGCACATGTAGGTCTTTTCCCCTTATTAAGGATCTCTTTCAGATACAGACCTAATGGTGGTATTGCTGGATTAAAGGTCAAGTTTGTTGCCTTTTGGGCATAGTTCCAAGTGACTTTTCAGAATGGTTGGATCAGTTCACAACTGCACCAACAGTACATTAGTGTCCCAAT
The DNA here is from genome assembly GCF_011100635.1 of Trichosurus vulpecula. Classification (NCBI taxonomy): domain Eukaryota; kingdom Metazoa; phylum Chordata; class Mammalia; order Diprotodontia; family Phalangeridae; genus Trichosurus; species Trichosurus vulpecula. The sequence goes on along the minus strand of NC_050577.1, from coordinate 190,031,989 downwards.
TTTCCCACATCCTCTCCAACATTTATCATCTTCCTTTTTTGTCATATTAGCCAATCTGATAGGTGTGGGGTGGTACCCCAGAGTTGTTTTAATTTGCATTTTTCAGATCAAAAGTGATTTAGAGCACTTCTTCAGTTGCCTATAGATATGTTTGATTCTTTCATCTGAAAACTGCCTATTCATAGTCTTTGACCATTTGTCAATTGGGGAATAGCTTGTATTGTTATAAATTTGACTCAATTCTCTATATATTTGTGAAATGAGGCTTTTATCAGAGATACTTGATATAAAGATTGTTTCCCAGCTTTTTGCTTTCCTTCTAATCTTGGTTACATTGGTTTGTTTGTACAAAAGCTTTTTATTTTAATAAAATCAAGATCATCTACTTTATGTTTCATAATGCTCTCTATCTCTTGTTCGGTCATGAATTCTTCCCTTCCCCATAGATCTGACAGGTAAACTATTCCTTGCTCTTCTAATTTGCATATGGTGTCACCCTTTTGATCTTATCTTGGTATATGGTGTGAGATACTGGTCTATACCTAGTTTGTATTCTATTGCTTTCCAGTTTTTCCAGTTGTTTTTAATCAAAAGGTGGGATCTTATCCCAAAAGCTGGGGTCTTTGGGTTTATCAAACACCTAGGTTACTATGGTCATTGATTACTGTATCTTGTATACCTAATCTATTCCACTGATCCACCACTGTATTTCTTTTTATTTATTTGTTTGTTTGTTTGTTTGTTTTTAGTTTACAGCATTCAGTTCCACAGGTTTTTGGGTTCCAAATTTTCTCTCCCTCCTTCTCCCCCTCCCCAAATGACATGTAATTCAATGTAGGTTATACAGTTACCTTCACATTGAACTTATTTACATAATAGTCCAGTCATAAAGAAGAATTATAACCAATGGAATTAATCATGAGAGAGGAGAAATGAAACCAAAAAAGAAGGAAAAAAGGAAAGCAAATAATTTGCCTCAATAACCATTCAAACTCCGTAATTCTTTCTCTGGATGTGCATAGCTTTTTTTCCATCATGAGTCTTTTGGCTCTGTCTTTGAACCTTGTATTGAAGAGAGGAGTCAAGTCTATCAAAGTTAGTCCTTACAGAGACCATGTGTCTATAATCATGTATAATGATTTCCTGGTTCTGCTCCCTTCACTCAGCATCAGTTCATAAAAGTCTTTCCAAGTTGTAATGAAATCCATCTGTTCCTCATTTCTTATTGCACAATAGTATTCCATTACATTCATATACCACAATTTGTTTAGCCATTCACCAATTGATGGGCATCCCCTTGATTTCCAATTCTTTGCCACCACAAAGAGAGCTGCTGTAAATATTTTTGTACATACGGGTCCATTTCCCACTTGTAAGATTTTTTTGGGATATAGCCCTAGAAGTGGTATTGCTGGGTCAAAGGGTATGTGCATTTTTATAGCCCTGTGGATATAGTTCCAAATTGCTCTCCAGAATGGCTGGATCAGTTCACAACTCTACCAAAAATGTAGCAATGTTCCAATTTTCCCACATTCTCTCCAGCATTTATCATTTTCCTGTTTTGTCATGTTAGCCAACCTGATAGGAGAGATGTGGTACCTAAGAGTTGTTTTGATTTGCATTTCTCTAATCAATAGTGATTTAGAGCATTTTTTCATATGCCTATAGATATCTTTAATTTCTTCCTCTGAAAACTGTCTGTTCATATCCTTTGACCATTTCTCAATTGGAAAATGACTTGTGTTCCTATAAATTTGGTTCAGTTCCCTGTATATTTTAGATATGAAGCCTTTATCAGAGACACTGGTTGTAAAGATTTTTTTCCCCAATTTTCTGCTTCCCTCCTAAACTTTGTTGCATTGGCTTTGTTTATATAAAAACTTTTCAATTTAACATAGTCAAAATTATCCATTTTGCATTTTGTAATGCTCTCTATCTCTTGTTGGGTCATGAGTTCTTCCCTTTCCCACAAATCTGACAGGTAAACTATTCCTTGCTCTCCCAAACTGCTTATAGTATCAGCCTTTATTCTTAAATCATGAACCCATTTTGACTTTATTTTTGTATACAGCACCACTCTATTTCTTAGCCAGTACCAGATAGTTTTGATGATTACTGCTTTAGAGTATAGTTTGAGATCTGGTATTGCTAGGCCACCTTCCTTTTTCTCCAGCCCCTTATCTTTACTCTATGTGTGTCTCTCTGCTTCAAGTGTGTTTCTTGTATACAGCATATTGTAAGATTCTGGTTTTTGATCTACTCTGCTCTGTACTTCCATTTTATGGGAGAGTTCATCTCATTCACATTCAAAGTTATGATTACTGTGCATTTCCCTTCATCCTATTTTCCTCCTGTTTGTCCTCTCTTTCCTTTTGTCCTTTCCCTCCTCACCAGTGTTTTGCTTCTTCCTACCACCTCCCTTGATCTGCCCTCCCTTCTGTCTGTCCCCCTTTCCTTTATTTAATCTCCTCCCCTCCTACTTCCCAGTAAGGTAAGGTAGATTTTTATTTTCAACTGATTGTATTATTCCCTCTTTGAGCCAATGCTGGTGAGGGTAAGGTTCAAGTGATGCCTATAGCCCACCCTCCCATCTTCCCTTCCACTGTAATAGGTTTTCTTGCCTCTTCATGTGAAATAATTCACCCCGTTCTACCTTGTCCCTTCCTTCTGTACCAGTTATACTCCTCTTTCTCATCTCTTAATTATTTTTAATGTCATTCCCTCAAATTCACCTTATACCATATCCTTTGTCTATGTATATTCCTTCTAGCTATACTATTAGTGGTACAATTTTTAAGAATTACAAGTATCATCTTCCTATGTAGGGATAAAGAGTTTAGGTCTATTGAATTCCTTTTGTCTCCTTTTCTTATGTTTTTCTCTGTTTTTTTTTTTACCTGTCTGTACTTCTCTTGGGTTTTGATATTGGAGATCATATTTTTTGTTTTATTCTGGTCTTTTCCTTATGACAGCTTGAAATCCTTCTATTTCATTAAATGACCATTTTTTCCCCTTAATGTATTATGCTTAATTTAGCTGGGGTAGGTGATTCTTGCTTGTAGTCTTAGCTCCTTTGCCTTCTGGAATATCATGTTCCATGACCTCCAATCTTTTACTGTTGTGATTGTTAAGTCCTATGTTATCCTGATTGTGGCTCCCTGATATTTGAATTGTTTTTTTCTTGCCACTTGGAGTATTTTTTCTTTGACCTTCTAGTTCTGAAATTTGGCTATAGTGTTCCTTAGAGTTTTTATTTTAGGATCCTTTTTTCTGAGGTGATCAGTGGATTCTTTCAATGCTTATTTTTCCTCTTTCTAGGGTATCAGGGAAGTTTTCCTTAATAATTTCTTGAAAGATACTGTCCAGGTTCTCCTTTTGATTATGGCTTTCAGGTAGTCCAATGATTCTTACATTGTCTCTTCCAGATCTATTTTCCAGGTCAGTTGTTTCTACCATGAAATATTTTCCATTTTCTTCTATTTTTTCATTCCTTTGAATTTGTTTGCCTGATTCTTGATGTCTCATAAAGTCATTGGCTTCTACTTGCCCAATTCTAACTTTTAAGTAGTTGTTTTCCTCAATTAGCTTTTGTACTTTCTTTTCCATTTGGCCAATTCTACTTTTTCAGCAACTGTTTTCTTTTTTGAAGCTGTTGAATCTTTTTTTAAATAATTCTCTTGCATCACTCTCATTTCTTTTCCCAATTTTTTCTCCTACCTCTGTTATATTATTTTTAAACTCCTTTTTGAGCTTTTCCATGCATTCTTTCTGGGCTTGAGACCACTTCCCATTTTTCCTCCAGGCCTCTTGGGCTTAAAGATTGCTTCACCGTGTCCTCTTGCTGGTTGTATCAGCAAGGCAATAATTACAATATAGATGATAATTGTCAAAATGCCTATGTGGTTCTGTATCACAAAATATACAAGACTCTCCACATAGAAGGTAGAAGAAGTAAACCATTTATTCAGGCACCAGAGGACCATATCCCATAAGCCATCTGCCAATCCATCACAGCAGCAAAGAATTCAATACACAGCATCACAGCACGGAGCCTTGCCAACCCAAAACCATCCACCCACCTGCTGGGGCCTTCCCAAAAACTAACTCACTCACAGACACCACAGTCTGTTCTTTTCCTCAGCTCTAACTGTTGTAACTGCTCTCTCAGCATTTTCTGTGACACAATTTCCTTTTCCTCTCAGCAAGTTCCTTCCAGCGCACATAACTTAGGCTTCCTGTGATGTAAGCAGGTCACATGGCCTATTAATTAGTAGGAAAGATCTTCAAATCTAAATTGCTATTGCACTGGTGCTGCTGCTTCAGGACTTGTTTTGTGGAGCTATTCTGTGGCTGTTCGGAAGTGAATATGGGAGAGTTACAGCGATTCACTGCTTACTTTGCCATCTTGGTTCCTGGAAGGCCCAGTCTAATTTCCCTATTTCTACTGAAGATATTACTTTTCTTCTAGTCTCTCATACTGATAACCTCAGAGTCATTTCAGACTATTCAGTCTCACTTTATCTCCATATCAAACTGGATGAAAAATCTTGTGGATTTTACCTCCATAGCATCTCTTGCTTCTATCCCCTTCCCTCTACTAGCAGGCTGCCACCCTTGTGCAGGCCTTCATCACCTTTTTCAATGACTATTATAATGGCTCCCTAATTGTTCTCCCTGCCTTGTGTCTCTCCCCCTGCCAATATACCCTGCATACAGCTGCTAAAGTGACATTTATAAAGCATAGGCCTGACCATGTCATTTCCCAAGTCATAAAGTTCCAGGATTTCCCTACTACTTCCAAGACAAAGCATAAATGGTTCTGTTTAGCACCCAAGCCCCTATTATATTAGACATAATTCCTCTTCATGAACACCAGCCAAAATGGCCTGTGTACTATTCTACATACAGTAATAAGTTTGTAATATTCTTAAACCATTCTCTTGAATATTGCCATTAATTGAGGCTTCTTGCTTACTAACTCCGCCCTCTTCCTTTTGTAACCCCAGTTAGGACCATCCTCCCTGTCCCTTCCCAAGATAAGTTGTCATGGACACTTTGAGAAACCTCCTTGGTATTATAGAAAACTTGTTGAGCTAGAATGTGCCTGGCAGGAGAGCCCAGGTTCTTGGTTTCAGTGGGCTAAAGCCCAAGTTTTAGGGAACCTCATGAGAGGATACAGAGTTATCCTGTCTCTGAGGAAGGAAAGATTCTTTGATATCGCATGTTGGTCTAACTATGTGATAAGATTCAGAGTATGGTCTTGCTTCCCCATAGAGCAACTGTGAGCAAGAAAGAGTGGAGAGAAGAGAGAAAAAGAGAATAGGAAGATTAAAGAAAGCCAAAGGGGACAGAACAAGCCGGGTTCAGGACTACATCAAGATGAGCTAGTGGCATTTAGTGAGAGTGAACAAATTCTAATCTACAGTTCCTGTCCAGAGGACACCACTTCGGAAATTTTCACCCACATTTTTCTTCCTCACCAGAATTGCTGGTGTTTGTGCTGTCAGAATTTTATTCTAGAGTATTTCCCATCCCTCTTGGTCTGATTTTCTCAGTAGAAATTGAAGCTCTGGGATCCTGCCTATCCGTCCTCTGAGCTTTTTGAAATCCCATCTGCCAAAAGCTGGGGAGTGTGCCAGACTATGCTCAGTTTTCTTCTCTATTATAGACTTTAAAATGAAGCAGTTACTTCCTCCCAAGTTTCCCATAATTTCTACTTTAGTAACCCTTTCCTCCTTTATTAGTTAGAATCAGTTCCAGATTGGCAATATCTTTATTACTTCCTTTATCTGCTTCAAATCTTTTTTTCCTTATAGTGAATTTCATTATTATTTATATTTCTTAATAGGACTGACTGCACAGAATTCATTGAAGCAGACCTAATGCAACCTCTCTACTTTAAAAAATACTTTGTTACAAATTTTCCAACACTACTTTTAAAAAGTTCTATAATTTTTTTTCTAAAATGTGCCAAGTATCAGTGCTCTATAATTCTGAATTTTCATAGTACAACTGGCCATCTATCTTTCTTTTACCTTCCTTCCCAACAATTACTTTAGTTTTGTGATGCTTGGTTTTACCTAACTGCATTGAATTGATAGCTGCAGTAAATATATGTCCCCTAACTTTGCTCCATATGTTGTAAATAAATAAATACATACATACCCACACACATATTATAATAGCATAACACGGTGATGATAAAGGCCAGCACTAAGGTGATAGTTACATAAAGAGAAGGTTTCTGATATGAGAGATGTTGTGAAGAGAGAACCAGTAAACATTATATATTCATAAAAATATTGGGGAAATACATATATGTACATACACATAAAATACATATAAATATATAATATAACCCGTACATATTGCTTTTGGAATGTATTCCAAGAAAGAGAGGTATTCTCTTTAGAACAACAGGAAAAACTAATGATTCTACTGGATAGAACCATTTCTTTTATTTTGGTGGTGAAATTGAAAAGACTACAACTCTCTAGGACAGAAAGATAAGGGATACAGATAGGGTAAATACAGATTGATTCACCAAATATCTAAATACCAGAACATGGAGAAATCCATGAATGCTCAGAAGAGTTAGTTATAGGACAAATAAAAGCAGAATTAACCACATTAGGCTCTACTGCTTAGTTATCTGACCCTTTTTACAGGTTTACATGTTTCATCGAGGTGGTTTGGTACTCTCCCTCCCAAATACCAGAAAGCCCCTACATAAAACACAAAACTTTGTATGGTTCTCAGAGAACTTCCATCTCTATCCTGCAATTTCATGTAATTTGAAGGTGGCAGGTGATCATCTCAAAAATCTAGAGTAATGAGTGGTCTATGTGGATTTATTCAATTAATCTCTTGGTTTAACACCCATGTACCAGGAAACTCCACTCTCTTCTCTTTGTTCTTCATGTCGATGAACTCTTATGATGAACATGGCCTATGGAGTCAATGACATAAGTCTAATAGCCCTTCTGGCAAGGCAAGATTCTGTCCAACAAGATCCACATCACTAAAGACCCTGAGAGGTGTATTTCTTTCAAGTACAAGTAGGAAGGATTCTTATCCAGGTATTAGGGCTATAGAATTTCAGGTATTGCAAGAGTTTGAAAAATCACTCTGGAAGAAAATTGGACAGCGTGGCAGACACAGTAGTGGTAGTGGTAGATGATTAATCTTGCTAAGAGATGTAGAAGCCTTGTAGCAGAGGGCTGTGACTTATTCAGAGAATTCAGCTAAGAGAGAGAATTCTAATGGAGAAAACCTGGGATAATGGAGACTCTACTCCATTCTCCCTTTCTCCCTTCTGTTATATAGAACAGAGCAAAGGGTGGCAAGGACAGTTACTAAAGATTGTTTTGACATTGAAATGCTTTGCTTCTTAGTTATTTACTTTTTTTAAAAAAATGGTTTGCCAGATAAAAAATTTTGTTGGCTTCCAGAGTTTGTGTCTGTGCTATAGAAAGTATTAGAGGGAAGGAAAATCTATGGATATTTGTGCTTAATTTCAGTAGCTGGGAGATCACTATTCTAATTTGGCAATCAATAGATTGTCTGAGGGCTTAAAGCATCTTATACATTTTATTTGCAATTGGCATTTTAAGTTTGTTTTTGCTTTTGTTCTTCTAGATTTGCATAGAAAATTAGCCATTAGAACGTTTTACAGATTCTTCAGAAGCTAATCCCACTATCTCTAAACAGACTGGTCACTTTTTACCAGGGCCCTTTGCCCTGATCCAGCCATAAGGACCTCTACTTGGCAAGTTCAGCATAGTTTAGACACTTTTTACATATGAATGTACCACTCTTCTTCCTGTCACTTCCAGGACTACCTTAGAGCAGAGGTGTCAAACATGTAACCTGTGGGCCATATATGACCCACAATACTTTTGAGTGTAGCCCAAACCAAATTAAAATGTAATTGGGAAATAGTTAACACAATAAATGAATAAAAATAGAAATATTTGAAGACGTACGGCTTTCTAAGTCAATATGAGGTCTGCAGGGATCCTTATGTATGGTATAGAGGCCCCATTTCTATTTGAGTTTGATACCACTGTCTTAGAATAATTCTCAACTTATTCCTCTCCCTCACCCCGCTCATTTAATCATTTGCCAAGTCTCATTGGTCCTACCCTCACAACTTCTCTTATCAGATACCTTCTTTTTACTCACACAGCTGCCATTTTGTTTCAGGTCTTCATCACCTCCCTGCTGGACTATTGCAATACTTTCCTAATTGGTTTCCTTGACACAAATCTCTCCTCCGTAATCCATCTTCTACACATCTGTCAAAACAATATTCCTAAAGAACAATTCTTCCCATGCTACTCCCCCATTCATTAAACCCCAGTGACTCCTAATTATTTCTAGGATCAAGTACGAACCCTTAGGTTTGTCATTAAAGTCTTCTCAATTTTACTCCAACCTAACTTTCTGGACGTGATACATTATCTTTCCTTTGCACACATTCTTCAATTCAGCCTAATTAGACTTCTTGTTTCTTACACATCATTGCATTTCCTATCTCTTTATACCATTGTATATACTGTCCCCTATGCATCGAAGGGGCTTTCTCCTAACCTCTGCCTCTTAAAGTGGTATATGAATGACTTGGAACAAGCAACAATTTTGATATGCTTTCATTTTGTGACAAGCAGTGGACGTCAAATGTGCTGCTACTAAGGCTAGGCTGACTCAGAATACTTTACCTTTACCAGATGAAAGGAGAGTGAGCTGGTTTCTCTACCTTAATTAGTTCTCCCTCGGTTGAGTACTAAATTTTGCGCTGTTTACACATTTCACATCTTGCTTTTATTCTATTTTTAATTCTGTAGTGTTTTAGTCCAAAGAAACATGTAGAAATCATAGCTCTTCATAAGCACAATTCAATGATAGCTAAAAGTAAAATATGGCTAAAAATGAAAAACAATGTCCCAAACATATAAATCATTCCCATGGAATAGCCTAATTAATCCTTCTAAAAGAAGAAAAAATATTCAAAAGAACACGCCAAGTAGAAGGGTGGCTATTGATTCCACTACAATGCAGCATAGAGGAAAAAAAGCTATGGAACATTTCTATGAAGAAAAAATGCAATAAAGAAAAAGGCAATAAAAAGACTAAGTACTGAAGATTGGAAAAAGGTAACTTTTATTGAAGAAAGTCACTTTTCATTCAAGGCTACATAAAACCCACTGTCAGATAAAGTCCAGGAGAAGCTATAAAATTTGAGCGTCTTCATCAAACTGTAAAATATTCTTACAAAAAAGGGCCCTGGGGATTTCTATTTCCAGTCAACCTGGAAATATTGTCCCCATTGAAAGAGCGATGGACTCTGAGAAATATGGTGATATATTAAGAAGCCGGTTTTTTTTTTTCAGAATTACAGAAATTGCTAAATGGAGGGGGAATTAACATGTACTTGTGCCATATTGCATGCCACAAAAGACTGAGAGATGTGTCCAATAGAAGGAGGTAAATGTGCTCTGATGGTCTGCAAACTTGACCGACTTAAAACCCAGTGATAACAAGTGAGCTTTCATGAAGACTAACCTGCAAAATGCATTGTAAGGATTAGCATATATCAATGTTTATTTTATTTTATTCCAGCTAATTCGCACACTGATGGAGAATCGTAATTTTCCTTCAAGGCCTTGCCTTGTGTCACCTCCTACATGAAGATTTTCCTGTCTCCCCTCCTCCAACTGCTAGTTCCCCCTCATCCTCCATGGTCTTGGATTTATTTTGTATAGTGCTTATACTGTTTATTCTTCTATGCTTATATGCTGGAGCATATAAATGTTCAATGTGAACATTTATATTTCAGAAGTGCAAATGCTCCAAATCAGGGCTTGATTTACTGTTTTGTTGACTCTCTAGGGTTTAGAAAGTGATGGAGAAAATGCTAATAATGCAGATTAAACTTAAAAATGTGTTCTGGAAGGGGGAAGGGGCTGGGGTAGCTAGGTGGTACCAAGGATAGAACACTGGCCCAGCAGTCAGGAAGACCTGAGTTCAAATCTGGCCCTAGACACTAGCTGTGTGACCATAGACAAGTCACTTAATCCAGATTGCCTCCAAAAAGATAAGCATTTTTTAAAAAGGTATGTTCTGGGTATATTCTTTGAGAGCCAATTAATTGTTAAACATTTACCAGCACACCCCTGCTTATCAGGGTACATGGTATCTCCTATAGACTATAAGTTCCTTGAGAACACTGTTTCATTTTTACCTCTGCACCTCTAGCTCGTAGCACAGTCTTTGGCACGATGTGTATTGGTTGACTGGCCACAGGACCAGGAGCTGGTGATCTCCGTCCTAATGTCCGGTTTTTGTCTTTTCCATCTTCTCCTAAAGTTCTCACACAAGCATATCCTACGTAATTTCTCACCCCCTTTTGGTACATCTCTCAGCAATTTTCAGCTGAAAATTAAAATACATTTAGGAACAGTTTGGACAGATTTGTGTTTAATTGATTCATAGCAGGTTATTGAGAGAAGTCAGGGGTGTTTCAAGAACATTATTAACTTCTTGAGTTTGATATCAGAGAGATCACATCTTTCCTATACACAGACTTTGACCTATCAGACATCCACAAATATCCCTTGATGTGTCAGGCAGAATACTACTGACATTGGCATTTATTATGTTTGTTCAGTCAGTGCCTGATCCAGTGAAAAGAGCTCCAAGTCTTAGGGTGAAGAAGGCTGGGTCTGAGTCCACATTACGACATTGATAGCCATCATACCCTGTGTAAAATTGCTTCATCTAACCATGCTTCCTCACCTCAAAAATTGTGTAATCTGACTCCAAACCAAGCTGGGGAGGAGAGGGGAGGGAAAAGAAGTGGAGAGGAAGGGCAGCATTCAGCTCAGGGCTACCTCTTTCTTAAATGGGTGGCAAACACCTTCCAGCTTAATGATCATTAGGTGCAGCTTTGTACAATGGAAATAAGACCGTGCAAGTTGCTTAAACTCAGTTACCTCATCAGCAAAATGAGGAAGTTGGTCTAGAAGGCCCCTGAGGACCTTCCAGCTCGAGTTCTAGGAACTTCTATTGTTATCACTATCTTAAAAGTTAGTTGTAAGTGGAATACTTTGTAAACTGTTTTGTATGACTTCACATGTATAGTTGTTATCATATTGCTTGCCTTCTCAATGGGTGGGGGAAAGGCCTGAGGGAGAGACTGAGAGAATTTGAAGTTGGAAATTTTCTGAAATGAATGTTAAAATAAATTTCTTATACTTTGGTTAAAAAAAAATGATTTACATTTATTTATGATGTACTTACCTTATTTAAGTCACCGTGCTAGGTAATCTTAGGAGATTAAAAAATGAGTAAGGTATAGCCTCTGTTTCTATATTTTGTTTTATTCTTTTTTCTTTCTTTTTTTTTTTTTTTTTTTACTATTCAACTATCCTTTTCAGAAGGGGGAAATTTAAATTCATGTAACTTGTTTGTTACCCATTGACTTAATACTTAAATAGCTAAGCTCAAGTTTTTAGCACCAGCTGACAAGTTTGTAACCTCTGATAGTTTCTTTCCTACATACAACCTCCCATAAATATAAGAAAATGCCTATAATTGGCTTTATGTCTGATGATCACTCACAATTATATGGTACTTTAAGGTTTACAAAGGAACTCTAGTCCTTTAGCACAAAGTATACATTAATAATTACTGAGCAGCATGTTCAAGGAACTTTTAGAATAATGATTAGCTGAAGTTGGAGCCCTAAATACCATGTAATTCCCAGTCTCCTCTCTTTCCACAGAGTAGAAACAAAAGACAAACCCAGGCAAGTTCTCTCATTACTGAGTACCCTTGTTATGACATTGGGAAAAAAGTATGTTCCTAGGAGATTAAAATTTCCTTCTTTTTTTTTTTTCCAAAACCTTATTTCTCAAAGGCTGTAGCTACAAAGAGTGATCTCTTAGATATCTCTATCTCTGAAAGTCTCAGCTTAAACCTAGCCAAGAAAGCTATTGTTATTATATTTTCCAACTCTTAGATTACTATCATCATTATATTATCATATTAGTATTATAAATCAAATCTTTAACTGATTAGACTATCTCTATCTTTAAACTTTAGTTTCGACAAATGTTTACAATAATTATAAACCTGGTCAGTTAACAAGTATTTATTAAACACCTACTATGTGCCAGGTATGGCAGTTAGGTGGTATAGTAGATAGAGTGCTGGGCCTGGAGTCTGAAAACTCATCTTCCTGAATTCAAATATGGCCTCAGACACTTACTAGCTGTGTGACCCTGGACAAGTCACTTACCTGCTTTCTACCTATATACTAGATAAATTAGAAAAAGGTACTTACATTAAGGGGAATCAGAAAAAGTTGCTTCGATGGGGAATTTTAGCTAGGACTTGAAGGAAGCCAGGAAGGGCAGGAGACACAAATGAAGAGGGAGAGAATGCCAGATATGGGGAGGCAGCCAGTAAAAATGCACAGAGTGAAGAGATGGTATGTCTTTGTGAGGAATGGCAAGGAAGTCAGTGTCGCTAGATAGAAAAGTACATACATAGAGATAGGATAGATGGAGTAAGTTGTAAGAAGACTAGAAGGGTAGGAAGAGGCCAGATTATGAAGGGCTTTGAACACCAGACATATGATTTTGTATTTGATCCTCCTGGAGGTTGATTGAATAGAGAATGACAAAATCGGATCTGCACTTTAGGAAGAGCAGTTTGACAAGTGAGTGGAGGATGTACTGGAGTGGGGAATGATGAGTCAGGGAGACCAGAAGCAGGCTATTGTAAGTCTAAGTGCGAGGTGGGCCTGTACTAGGGTGGTGTTAACATCAGAGGAGAGAAGGCAGCAGACCATAGAGATGTTATGAAGGTAAAATTGACAGGACTTGACAACAGGTTGGCTATTTCAAGTGCTAAAGACAGTGAGGGGGTTGAGGATGACCCCCAAATTGCAATCCTGGGTGACTGGGACAATGATGGTACTGTCTATGGTAATAAAAAATCTAGGAAGAGGGGAGGTATTATGGGTACATATGAATATTAATTGAAGGATTATCAGAATCAGAACTCAACAATATGTCATACATCGACATAAATAAATCATTTTGGTTTGCAATAATAACAAATCAACAATACAATAAATCAAATAAATCAGTAAGAAGAATGGAATACAACTAAACGCATCTTTATTGTTGTTGTTAAGTGACTTTCAGTCGTGTTTGACTCTTTGTGACCCCATCTCAGTTTTCTTAAAGATACTGGAGTAGTTTGCCATTTCCTTCTCCAGCTCATTTTTACAGATGAGGAAACTGAGGCAAACAGGGTTAAATGACTTGCCCAGGGTCACACAGCTAGTAGGTGTCTGAAGCCAGATTAGAACTCTCATCTTCCTGACTCCAGGTCCAGTGCTCCATCCACTGTGCCATCCAGCTGCCCCATATTGTTATCATAAATAAGCTAAAATTATTTAAACACACACATATATATATAAGAGTCACCATACATATCCTACCATTAGTATTCCTGCAATGCATTGACCTGTTTCACACCAGTGACATGTTCTAGACAAAGATCTACGCTCCATGTACTAGCTTCATGGACAGCTAGTTTCTTTATCGCTTGGCAGTACCCAGACCTTAAAAAACACAGGCTTGTGGCCAGGATTCCACCCTCCAAGGACTTCTACAATCAGTGAATTGCAGTATTCTCTGATCCCCTGGCAACAGATGCTATATCCCACCTCCCACCCCTACTCCTACCCCCGGTATTTGGTTTTGTTATCCATTCTGGAAGTATCAAAGTACTTGAGCAGCAGCAGCACATTAGTAACGGCTGCTGACATATTTGACCAGTTTTCTAACATCGGGTCAGGTTGAAGTGGATGTGTTGGCCCATTGGTGGTGAAGACTACCGTTAGTGGAAGTGAATTAACTTCACCCATCCAGTGGGATAAATATATAATAGCACTGTACTAATTTGTTGAGGAGACAGCTGCTTTTAAACTATCCTATTAAATTGCCTTTTTCTAGGTGATTCAAGATGCTCTTGAGGACTATAACCTTTTTTTTCAGATGTAACAGCAACACTTGGTGCTATAAATGTGATGATGCATCAGTTTCTTTCCAGGAGACTAGCCTCAATTGATCAACCAACTCTAGTTTAGAAATGATGTTAGGTGGGTGGTTTACCCGTTCTGTAGTTTGGTAACCTAGTGAAATTCCCAGTCAACACATGTCTTCCTTGAATGTAATGGAGATAGATTTATTTGGTATTGCGGATCATATGAGGGTCACACATCTGTTTTATCTGTCAATCACTAGTGATGCACACGTTGGCATGTTGATTGGGGTCCAGTACATAAGGTGACCCATACTGACCACATTGAGAATATGAAAGATTACTTGCAAGGAATCTGCCGCGATGGCCAAACCAGAAGCATAGGCTGGACGTCTACTTGTTGGTTTTATCATTTGTAGCTCAGCCATGTTTGAGAAAGGAAGAGTATCATAGATCCTAGCATGAGACGGAATACAGTTGGGGCTAGTGGCTTTCTTTAAGCAGCTTGGTGGAGCAGTGAATAGAGTGCTGGACTTGGAATCAGGAAGACCTGAGTTCACATCTTTCCTCGGACGCTGTGAGATCTGTGTAGATCAAAGACTGTGATCCTGTGCAAGTCTCTTGATCTTAGCCTTAGCGTCCTCATCTGTAGAATGAAAATAATGATAGTACCTACCTCACAGGGTGGTTGTGGAGATTAAATGAGATAACATATGATATTTTGCAAACTTTAAAGTATTACCATATATGATGCTTTTATAAGCTTTTCTATAACAGTCATAATATGTAATATATAAATGTTAACATTATTACTGGTATGTACATATAATGATGGCTGGCCCGGGTCAGTGCCACTGCATATATTATTCACATTGCTTTTATGTCTTCAGTGGATAATCTCAAAGCTGTCTTCACTTATGCCCATCCATCTTAGAATCAAAATTCTTTAAAAAAAAAAATTGTAGTGTTACCACTGACCCCATGGCATTTACTAAGCTCAGCTGGGCCAATACACACAATGTGCATCCTAAAGACTGGCTGCCGAGTGTGAACCTAACCATTTTTGCTATGTATTTACTCAGGCTTTCTAAGACTTTTGTCTCCCCTATAGGGCAGCTAGGTGGCACAGTGGATAGTGTTGGCCTGGAGTCAGGAATACTCATTTTCCTGAGTTCAAATCTGGCTTCAGACACTTATCATCTGTGTGATGTGATCTGAGCAAGTCACTTAATCCTGTTTCCCCTAATTTTCTCATCTGTAAAATGGGCTAGAGAAAGAAATGGCAAACCACTCCAGTATCTCTGCCAAGAAACCCCCAAATGGGGCCACAAAGAGTCAGACAAGAATGAAAACGACTGAACTACAGCAGCAAGATAATATTGAACAAAACTTTGTCTAGGGAGATTGGTATTCAGTTGGTAGGTGAGTTTCTTTCATCTTATAAATGAAATGATATTCAAATGGTGCCATTCTAATGCAATATAATTATCCTAGAAGTTGATATTGATCATAGAAGAGAGACTATGTCTCCCTAAATTTTTCATACTTCATATCTCATCCTATCTGGTTACTAGTGGAGTGTTGCTGTGGTGGGGTAGATGAGCCCATACTTCAACAAACATAAATGTTTCTAAACATAGGATTTTATCGGCAACCAGATATTATCAATGTAGAGTTGTAGGAAAGTTCTTACTGGGAGCAGAAACCTTTAGGAATGAGTTACTAAGTTTTGTTACTATAATATGAATGAATGGTGAAGTTGCCTTGGGTATTTATATAAATATGGCTGATTTATTCTGTATAGCCCTTGTATGTAGACCATGTCCATGGCTGGATTATTATGGAATGGATATAAGTGATAGATACTAGATATTTGATTTAAAGGGCAAATAATATTTTCCTGAATTTCCCTTGTGTATTTTGATATAATAACCTAGTGATCTGGTCCACCATTATAGCAGCAAAAATTTGGAAGACAACTTTTTTTTTGAGACTACATAACTGTGGGTTAATATAAAGAATCTGGAATAATTGGGTATCCAAATGCTACTGTCAATGATGAAAATCCTGCTCTCCAGTATGTTAACTATCCCTCCCAGCTTTGTATAATGTGAAACCTTGATTAGCATGACATCAATGCCTTTGTGCAAATCACTGATAAAATAGTTGAATAGCCAGGACAAATGCAGATTCCAAGAACACTCCCCTGATAACCTTTGAAATTGATATTGATTCTTATTCTCTGGGCTTTGCTGTGCAACCATTTCCAGATGCATCTAATGATAATACTATGACACTTCTTTCTATCTTTTCCACAAGAGTAGCATGAAATACTTTGGCAAATGTTTTGCTAAAATCTAAGTAAACTCTAACGAGAGCATTTCCCTGATTTGCTTGTCTAGTAATCCTGACCAAAAAAAAAAAAAAAAAAAGAAAAAGAAAAAGAAAAAGAAAAAAGAAAAGAGATGAGACAGGTATGCTGGTAAATGTTTAATAACTGGATCTCTGAAAACTCAGGAGTAACTTTAAAGTTTATTACTACAATATTAATATTTTTCCGTCACTTTCTTAACACTAAACCATCAACCAAATAATAAATTAAGCTCTAATCTGTAATTTGGTGATTTAGGGAATATAAATGCTCACACTGAAAATTTAACAATTGGCTCTGACAAGATAGTAGGAGGTGGCTCCAGCACATCCCTTAGATAAGGTTACTGTGGCAGAACCCACCCTTGATAAAGCAATGTTGGCTCCTGGTGATCACTGTGGCCTTTTGTGCACTAATCACTACTTAAATAGAATGTTCCAGTTTTTTACAGGAATCAAAAGTAAGTTCATCAGCAGATTCCATTCTCTTTTCTTTTTTGGAAAAAGAAAAGGGGAGGGGGGGAAGCGACATTTAGCATTGTCCAGCATATGGTACTTGTCCCATTCTTCATAATCATGCAGTTGTGATAATAGTAACTCAGTCACCACAAGTGCTCATTCTTTCAGTACCAGGGATGCAGTTCATTTGGGCTAGGTGACTTGAACTAATCAAGGGCATTGTGTCACGAGGTGATAAGTCTTGAAGGCCACAGAGTACATCTCTGGAAAGTCATGTCAAGTTAGAAAGGTCTGAGGATGGGCTATATGTCTGTGGTCCAAAAACAACAATATATTGGAAATAAGCAGCAAACAATATCAGACAATATTAAAATCTAAGCTCAGAGAAAATAAATACCACATGTTTGGCTGCTTCATGGGGATTTCTTCCAGCCATGGTAACTCATGAAGACTGTCTATAAAAGTATAGAGGGGTTGCAACTTGTATCAATGGAGGCAGCACCCACCCCGATGAAATCACGGAGGAATGAAAAAAAAAATTGTTCATTCCTTCCTTCCCAGTTCCTTAAGGTATTGAAGTTTTAGAGCGCCCGTACTAAACTGAACTTAAAATAGCTACAAAGTTCAAATGCCTTATCCTTAGCTACTCAAACTCCTTCTATGACTACTCAAGCTTACATCGCTCTCCCCCTCCTCTCAATTTCTATAGCAAAATCTATCATTATTCTGGCTTATATGGTTTACTGTTTATTACAAGTACCTCCTACACTAGATTGTCATTTTCTGGAGGGCAGGAACCATTGCTGTGTCTCCCACAGTGCCTAGCATAATATTGGGCACATGGTAATAAATAACTCAAGTTCTGCACTGGAGACTGATTCTATGAGATCAGGAACTCATAGTGTAGAAACTCCCTCCACCACATAGAGGCATAACCACATAAATTAAACATAACTGCGTGAGAATTTACATACCAAAGAAATGCGGGGGGGCAGAGTGGAAGATGATAATGAAACAAAATGAGAGCCACCAAAAAAACAAACCCCAAAATCTGGCTTCTGGCCAGACAACACGAGTCATTAACTCTTCTTTCTCCTCTTTCTGTCTCTCTCCCAGAAAGAATATTATTCTTCACCTGCTTGTCTTCTTCAACCCTCCCTCTCTTGCCTTTGTCTAATTGACATAATTTGCCTTATCAGATAAGAAGGAAGGTCAGTTTATCAGTTCTAAGAGGGAAAGAAGTTAGAGATAATGTCACCAGCCTCCATATTTGTATGTGTTTAAGCAGTATATTAGACATTAAGGATATTTATGCCTTGCCTATTAACTTTTTGCATATAGATTTGAATAGATCTGCCAGCATGGGGATTTCTATCACTTAAAGCTTCAACACAGATATGTATAAGATATTATATCTTCCCTATGTTTCAAGATAGTGAAAGTGAGAGTGATCTAAAGAAAAGAAGAAATAAGACAGGAAACAGCCTAAATAGCTTAACATATTTCATTAAGTTTTTTTAATATTAACAGTATCTTTATATCACCTTCATTTCTAAACATGCCCCTCTAGTTCCCTTCCTCCTAAGAGCAATCCCTTTAAACAAAGACCAAAAAAAGAAAGAAAGAAAGAAAGAAAAATCAATCCAGGAAAACTAACCAAAAGATTACCTGAGCTCGATAGTATATACAGAGTTCTACACCCACAGTCCTCCACCCCTGAAAAGAAAGGAGGGAGACATATTTTCTCCCTTTTCTTTGGGACCAAGCTTAATCGCTTAATAATTATTTCCTCCAGACATTTTCCATTTGATGATCTTCTATGAGCTCCATTTTGCACTGGTAAGTTTGAGTAGGTCAGTTCGGTGGGAGTTCAGGGTTTGAAAAAATGTAATGCTTATTTTCTTTTCCCTGATGTTTTAGGAATAAGTTGTTGTTGTTGCCTTTTTTGAAACACTGATAGAAGATTGGAGATTTACCACCTGCCTAAGCAGCTTCCAAGGCAGCTAAAGGGCTAATAACTTAATTCCTGGCCCCAAATGACTTCCCCCCTTTAGCTAGTTAATGACATTTTCCTTTCCTCTATAAAATTAATTTATTTATTTTTAGTTTTCGACACTCACTTCCATAAGTTTTAAATTTTCTCTCCCTCCCTCCCTGCTCTCTCCCCAAGATGGTGGCTCTACACATATATTCCTATTAAACACATTTTCACATTAGTCATATTATAGCATAGAAGAATTATAATGAATGGAAGAAACCATGAGAAAGAAAAACAAAACAAAACAAAAAAGAAAATAGTCTGCTTCACTCTGCATTCTGACTCCATAGTTCTTTCTCTGGATGTGGGTGGCATTTTCCAACACGAGTCCTTTGGAATCGTTCAATTTTCCTTTGTGACAGGAAGAATGTGGACCCTGAAATCAATCCTCATCCTTCCCTGGCTGTAATATTTGACACCTTTTGACCAGCTCCTCCCTCAGGAAACTGTCTTTTCTCTGTTATCTTCTAACACTGCTCGGTCAGAGATTCTCTTTCCTTTTCCTTTTCTTAATTTCGTTTATAAGGTGTTTAAATCATATTGTAGTCCCTACTCATGATATACTACAAGGCTCTGTTCTGGACGAAAGACTCCAGAAAGTCTTCTTTTCTTTCTATGCTTTCTCTTCACGATGTCATCAGTTCCCACGGATCCAACTATTATCTCTATACAGATGACTCCTAAATCTACACGTCCCTCACTTCCTTATCTCTCTCTTGAACTCGTTATCTAGTTTCCAGTGGCCTGGTGAACAATCTCTGGACATCTCACAGGTATCTCAAACTCAACATTTCTAAAATGAAACTCATTGTATTTTCTTTTGATCAGTATGCAGCTCAGGGATTAGTGTTGGACTTGGAGTGAGGAAGACTTGACTTAAAATCTTGCCTCATAACCAGACTGTTTTTTTAGTGAGCTTCACACTAACCTTAGGGGATGGTGGTATTGTCTACAGGTTTAAACTAAAGAGAAAACTGTCTGTGATCTGAGAAAGTAGAATACCAAAATTTGCATGAGGGTTGGTGCATTAGATAGTTTCATTTGGAAGCATATAGAGGAGCAGGTGAGTTGAAGATACCTGCTTAAGCAAGGCATACAGACAAGAGCACTGAGTCTAGAGTCAGAGGGCCTTGACTCACATCCTCCCTGGGTGATCCCAAGGGCACTTAAACTTCCTGGCCTCTGTTTTTTCATTTGTAAAAGGAGGAGGTTTGACTAGATGGCCTCTTGAGTCCTTTCCAGTTCTTGATCTGTGATGCAGAAGAAGCTTTTGACGAAATACTAAAATATGTTCTTATTAAAAACTCTAGAAGCCATAGGAGTAAATGAAGGCTTTCTTAAAATGATGAGCAGTATCTATCTAAAACCAAGAGCAAACATTATCTGTAATGGGAATAAAGTAGAATCTTTCCCAATAAGATCAGTGGTGAATCAAGAATATCCATTATCACCACTATTATTAAATATTATATCAGGAACGCTTGCTGTAGCAATAAGACAAGAAAAAGAAATTAAAGGAATAAAAATAAGCAAGGAGAAAATGAAACTATCCCTCTGCAGATGATATAATATATTTAGGACACCATAAAGAATCAACTAAAAACCTAGTTAAAACAATTAATGACTCTAGCAAAGTTGCAGGATATATTCCTATCTATTACCAACAAAACCCAGCAGCAAGAGATAGAAAGAGAAATTCTATTTAAAATAACTGCAAACAATATATAATACTTGGGAGTCTGCTTGCCAAGACAAACCCAGGAACTATGTGAAAATAGTTATAAAACACTTTTCACACAAATAAAGACAGATCGAAACAATTGGAGAACTATTCATTGCTCATGGGTAGGCCAAGCCAATATAATAAAATGACAATTCTAACTAAATTAAATTACTTATTCAGTGTCACACTAATCAAACTACCAAAGAATTATTTTATAAAGCTAGAAAATAGAGTGGCAGATCAGTGGAATAGATTAGTAAATGACCATAGTAATCTAATGGTTGATAAGCCCAAAGATCCAAGCTTTAGGGGTGAGAACTCACCATTTGACAAAAATTGTTGGGAAAACTGGACAGAAGTTTTGTAGAAAGTAGGCATAGCCCAATATCTCATGTTGTATAACAAAAATGAGGTCAAAATGGGTAAATAATTTAGACATAAGAGGTGATATCATAAGTAAGTTAAGGGAGCATAGAAAATTTTACCTGTCACATCTATGGCTAAGAGAAGAATTTATGACCAAACAAGAGATAGAGAGGATCGCAGGAAGTAAAACATACAATTTTGGTTTATGAAATTAAAAAGGGTCTGCACAAACAAAACCAAATTTCTAATAAAATTAGAAAGAAAGCAGGAAATTGGGGGAAAGTTTTAAAGCGAGTTTCTCTGATAAAGGCCTCATTTCTCAAATATACAGGGAACTGAGCCAAATTTATAAAAAAAAAGATGAAAGCCATTCCCCAATTGATAAATGATCAAAGAATATAAATGGGCAATTTTTAGAAGAAGCAATTAAAGCTGTGAAGTCACATGAAAAAATTCTCTAAATCACTACTGATTAGGGAAATGCACATTAGAACAACTCTGAAATACCACCTCACACCTATGAGGTTGGTTAACATGACAGAACAGGAAAATTACAAATGCTGGAGGGGATGTGGAAAAAATAGAACATTAATGCGCTTTTGGTAGAGTTGTGAACTGATCCAACTATTGCGGAAAATGATTTAGAGTTATGTTCAAAGAGCTATAAAACTGTGCAAACCCTTTGACCCAGCAATACCACTACTAGGTCTGTATCCCAAAGAGATCAAAGAAGAGAGAAAAGGACTCATATGTACAAAAATATTCATAGCAGCTCTTTTTGTGGTGACAAGGATTTGGAAATTGAGGGAATACGGGCAATCGATTGGGCAATGACTGAACAAGTTGTGGTATACGATTGTAATGGAATATTCTTGTTCCATTAGAAATGATGAGGAGGACGGATTCAGAAAAACCTGGGAAGTCTTATATGAACTCATGCAGAATGAAGTGAGCCAAGCCAGGAGAACATTGTACAAAATAACAGTAATATTATAAGGATGCTGGACCATGAAAGACTTAGCTACACTGATCAAGACAATGATCCAAGACAATTCAAAGGACCCATGATGAAAAATGCTATCTGCATCCAGAGAAAGAAGTGACAGAGTGTGAGTGAAAATTGAAGCGTTTTTTTTTTCACTCTATGTTTCTTACATTTTTTTTTTTTTGCCACATGGCCAATACAGAAATATGGTTTTGCATGATTTTACACATATAACTGAAAAAAAAAAGACTCCTCAATTCTAGTGCCTTCTTTCTCTTGATTTTTTTTTCAGATTTGTCCTGTAGATAAATTGTTAGCACATAGCTATTTGCATGTTCTCTTTCCTATTAAACTGTGAGCTCCTTGAGAGCAGGGACTATCTTTTACCTTTCTTTGTATCCTCAGTAATTAGCACAGTGCTTGTCACATAGCAGATGCTTAATAAATGATTACTGATTGACTGACTGTGACCCATGTAGTTCCTTGCTGCATGGTGCTGTTTGTCTCTTGCTGTTTCTGTCTCCTTCTGCCTGTCTCTGTCCATCCCTCTCTTTTTCTCTCTCAATCTACCCACATGTGGTTCATTGTCACCTCAGTCTCTTGCTTTCTTCAAGGTTTTGTTGTCATTTCAGCTTGTCTGTCTTTTCCTCAAGGACCTATATTGATGTATTAGCCTCTCTGTAGCTCCACGTGCATACAACACCTTTGTTTGGCAGCTTGTGTCAGATACAAAAGCATTTCACCTCTTACACTTGTACCTCTGAAGTCCCTTGTGCATAAAGGGAAAAGTAAGGCTTACCTGATTTCAATTATAGATTGGTTATATAATTATGATTATCTAATTCATGAAACCATTGTGAGAATCAAATGAGATAATTGTGTAAAAGCACTTATAAAAGTATGAAGTACTGTTCAAATGAAACTAGGATCCTTTGTCAGCTGGAAGTACTTTAGGCTTATGTAACAGGCCTTAGAAGCTAGGAGATCTTTGCTTGACCCCTTTCCCATAATCTCTTGAGTTTTGTAGGAGCCAACAATAATCTGCAAGCAAACCAAAGTTACTTACTTACCAGTTTTCATAGGGTTCTCATCCTGCAGCAAATCTCCTGATTCTTTTTGTTATCTATGTTTGTGAGGAGGGAGTGTTGTTTGGCTCTCTCTTTGTGAGATATAGGTTTACAAAACAAACTCATGCCTTATTGATTAGTGCCTTGAACATAATAGGAGCTTGACACATGTCTGTTTGAGCTCAGTTGTGAGTAATGGGAGAAGTGATACTCACCCCATTGTCCTTGTCTATGTGCCTAGATGCCTTAGCTGTCAGGGGATGCCCTGCTCCAGATCACTTCACGTAACAAATCCCCTTAATAAAAGGATTTGTTCTGTAAAACAGACTCAGTCAAAAGGCCGTACCTAAGGACCTAGAAGGGCCATGTGTGATTTCAAGGCTGCAGGTTCCCTACCCCTGAAGGTGAAGGGGAGGGAAGAAGAGAAGGCTCTTTAAGCAAAATCCGACCTTAGTTACCGATGAACCAACATGAAGCAATAGTGATGATTTCATGCTCTTATGTGGAATCAATAAATATTCACTTATAAGGAGAGAAGTGTCAAGTTAGGCAAGAGTGTCAGCGGTAATCCTCTAAACCTGTTTCAGGCTGAATTAGTATCCTACTTCTTCACTCTTCTCATCAGCTGGTCTCAGGGCTCTGAGCTCATGATGCCATGATTAGGTAGCAAGCGTAAGAGTATTTCAGGGGGATGAAGCAGGACTCAAATAGCCTTTTCTCATTCGGGGGAAGAAGACAATCAGATGACTTTCAGGAACATCATTTGGCACTGTGAGTATCTCTCAGGGATGAGGCCTTGAAGTGTTTGCCTGAGCAGGGCTTGGAGGAAGTAAAGAGGGAACTGGCTTTAAAAACTTATAAAGGAACAAAGTCAGTCTATGAAAAATTGGACAGTTTTTCTCTTCAGTATTAAGAAAATATATTCAATATATTGTGTCTCTACCATGAAACTGCCTTTTACTTCCTTATAATGAGGATATTTCATTTTTGTATTTTTGGTTCCTTTAATATTTCTAAGATCTTTTATCGCTTTTGTATCATAGTAATTTCCAAATATGCTCCCAAATCCTTCTCTGCCTTCCCTCTGCCCCACAGCCAATGGACCCTCCCATGAGGCAACTCATGGATAGACTGACAGTGAAATGGATTCACTGACGGTGAAATGGATAGAGCACCGGGTTGTAGTTAGGGAGACCTGAGTTCAAATTTGGCCTTGGACACTTACTAGCTGTGTGAATGTGGGCAAGTCACTTAACCTCCATTTGCTTCAGTTCTGTTTGCCTCAGTTTCCTCAGCTGTAAAATGGGAATAATGATACCTCAGATGAGACAACATTTGTAAAGTGCTTAGCCCAGCACATAGTAAGCACTGTATAAGTGTTTATTCCACCCCTTCCCCATGTGAATTAGAAAAACCATTTATAAAGTGGTTTTATGGCCAGTGTTTAGCACAGTGCCTGGCACAAACCAAGCATTTAATATATGCTTATTAATTGACTTTCTGACCTCAAAAGATTGGGGCCAAGACTGGTTGTTTACTTTGTGATTAACTTGATTTTAATGTTCTTTCTATTTACATAATTGTAGTCACTGTATGTATGTGTGTGTATATATACATATGCATATATATATATACACATATATATATACACATATATATGTATATATATGTGTGTGTATGCATGGGTGCATAGCACACATAAATACAAATAGATACATATATTTGTATATTTGTACACATATATTTGTATACAGATACATATATATGTATATATAGTGTTGTTTACTTAGTTTTCTTTCATATCACCTTCATTTCCAAATATATCAATTCCCTTCTCCTAGTCATCCTTTTGCAATCCAAAGAGAAAAAAATTTCAGCAAAAGTAACCCACGCAACAACTAAATCTGATGTGTGATGTTCCATACCCATAGCCCCTCGCTCCTGCAAAGACCAATGGGAGATCACAAGCTTCTTGAAGGCAAGGGCTGTCTTCTGCTTCTTTTGGTATCCCCAGCACACAGTGCAGTGCCTGCACAAAGATGGCACTTAATACATGTTTATTGAATTGAAGTCCACTTTCTTGTCTTGTCTTTGGATCCATACTTGGCCATTATAATGGTGTAGTGGATCTATTTGCTTCATTCTGCATCAGTTCACATAAGTGTTTCTTCAAATTCCTCCTGAGGACCTTTTACTGCCTCAGTTACTGAACTTTGGTGGAACCCAAGAGGTTTCCATCTTATTCCCACTCCTGTTCTATAACCAACGATATCGTTTTAAGGTTGAACTTTCCTACTACCATCAGAATGGCTATTTAAGAGATTGAAATGGAACTATGAAGGGGAAGCAAAAGGAGAGTTGAAATGGAGGACAGGACTGGCTACAGTGCAGTGGGGATGACTTTTCTGTCTCTGAATTTAAAAGGTTTACTTGTTCCCTCCTAGGGCCAGGTTCTTCATGGTTTTAGTTTTGGTTAGTTGCTGTCAGTTTGGGGCTTTTTTCCAGTTATTGAGAGTGTTCATTCTTACTTTGGGACATTTTTAGGCCCCTAGTACCCTTCACTGGAGAAGATTTCACCTTTTCTTCTATACAGATCTTTTCCACTTTGAGAAAGTAAGAGAATTTTGAATCTGCCTCTGCATTTATGGCACAGGGAGTAGAAACCGGGGCCAAGGACCATTTGAATTGTACCAGAGCAGTTCCTTGTCTCTACATCGTGCTAAAATCTTATTGAAATGACTTCCTCTAAATTGTGGTTTACAAAACATAAACTTCTCTTCCTTTCAGCCAAGTATATACTGACTCTGGGCTGAGGCCCTCCATTTGCCATATTTTATTATTTTTTATATACCTAATTTTTTTTTTCAGAAAAGGAAAGAGCAGTCTGAGAACATGGGTAACCATTGTTCAAAGCATGCAACAGAGAACTCTTGTGGCTTCCCGGGGAAATGAGGTTAAGTGACTAGAAGCATAGTTGTCACATCTGTTTCTGAATGGCTCTTGCCAATTCTGATGCTTCTTACCCAGTGAGCTGCTCCAGAAGCTGTAAGATGCTTCAGACATGGTTTTTTGGGCATGACCAGGGAAGAATGCATGACCAAAAAGTCACAGCTTTCCCTGATTCCTCTGGCTGACAGGTCTGAATCCTGATGCAGGGAAGATTACATTGCATATGGACTCTTCCTTGAAGAAAGATTTTCCAAAGAGGATCAGAGGTTAAATTTGACATCACTGGATTAAGAGATTGCTCGACTATCCCAGGTGACTGAGAGAGGATTCAGAGATTAACTTGGCTCTGTTCCTGAGTTTTCAAACCTGATTCTATCAATTGCAATTTTTCCATTGCCTTATGAAAGTGATAAGGCATCGAATTACTTATCCAGGAAGGTTTACAATCCAAGTTCTATGGTAAATAAAAAATTACAAGGAAATGGGGAAGCATAATTATTAAGTAAAAAAAAAAAACCACAAACATTGTGGTCACTGTTTAGAGTGCCAAGGGAAATAGAATTTAGAAAAGAGGAAGAAAGTAGAAACTGTCTTTTCGAATAGACAAAGTTGGTAATGCTATGCCTGGGGCTTATGACAATCATACCTTGCTCCAAGTCTTTGTGTATCTAATTAGACAAAGCACCTTAGCAATGGCACTCTGCAGGAACAATTAAGGAGGATTTTAGCTTCAGCTCTTGTCCCATAACCTCCTTGAAGACTATAGGGTGTCCTAGAGTCGCCCACTTAGTTTAGGCTGACAAGTCTGGTTAGGTGCTTCCCTATATCTCAAAACTCCCAAAAGGGTAAGAGTAGATGAAGGATTCCCTACTACTTTGAAAGGGTTGAAGAAATTAAGACCAAGATTCCCCACTCCCCAAAGAGCCGGGAGTTCCTAAATTTTCTTTGCCCTGTTATCAAAGTGGAGATAGGCTCAAGGCACGGCTCTATCACAGGTATTGTTCCTGGGAAGTATGGTCACTAAACTGCCCTGTGCTACACATTGCTGTTTCCCACGCCCCCATTTATTCTGTCACCAGAGCTGTTGAAGGTAAGAGCTTTGCCTGGTGACTTGCTGGAGCCAATGTGGTACCATGAGATTAGGAACTGATGTTCCTTTTCTAGGGTTTTCAGGAGAGCAAGAAATGGGCTTCTTCTCTGAAGCATTTACGAAAGTCAGTCTGTAATTTTACAACTCTTTATCTAGGGGGTAGAGTGATAGAGCCAGAAGCTGTCTGTAAAAGGGTTCAGAAATAAGAAGTATCTAGTCTTGCCAACCATGATTTGGAGCTGAGACC
Source organism: Trichosurus vulpecula (assembly GCF_011100635.1). NCBI lineage: Eukaryota > Metazoa > Chordata > Mammalia > Diprotodontia > Phalangeridae > Trichosurus > Trichosurus vulpecula. The sequence continues at coordinate 190,004,637 of NC_050577.1, read as the reverse complement.
ACAGTAGTGTTTGGTTGCACGGTACTTCTCCCTGAAACACTCTCCTTTAGAAATAGAACTGAGGGGAGAGCTCCAGCGCTGGGATTTAGGGATACTCCGTGAGATAGAATATTATCTTCCAGCTCTCACCCTTGCTCAAGCCATGCTAGGATGTACTGTGTGTTGAGTCCAATAGTACTAGCAATCAGGTCAAAACTCCGTCTCCTTCGCACCCCTACACAGCATGCATTTACAATACAAGGAGAGAAACGCTACAACGAGCTCCCTGGCACCAAAGACTCCCAACATTGACACTTACTATGGCTCGCCGCCTGTTCTAACAAAAGGCATTTCCAAAATGCACATGCCCCACAACCACTGCCCCTTTTTCCACGCTCTCATATTCCTGACACCTTCCAAATGCTCCAATAATCACAAATGCCGGGCCTCTGCCTGCAACCAAACACTATTGAATAAGCTTGTGGAATTGCTATTGCTCTCTATCCTTCCAGTTACTCCCATAATGGTGAGAGGTGGGGAAAAGAATCTTTATGGTAGTATCTTTGTCAACTTTATACTCTCAATAAGATTAGCATTCATGTAGCAATTTAAGGTCTGAAAAGCACTTTATAAATATTATCTCACTTTGTTCCTATAATAACCCTGAGGGCTAGGTGCTATTATTTCCATGTTACAGATAAGGAAACTGAGGCAGACAGAGGTTAAGTGACTTGCCTAGGATCAGACAACTAATAAATGACTCTCAAACTTGCAGGATACCAATTTTACAGAATTTTGGAGCTAAAAAGGACTTCAGAAGCCATGAAGGACAAGGGTTCCTAACCTTTTTTGTATCATGATCTTCCTTGGTAGTTTGGTGATGCCAGAATAATGTTTTTAAATGCATAAAATAAAGATTATTTTGAAGGACAAATATGAAAATACTTTTAAGAACATGTTTGTGTATCCCAAGTTAAGAATTTCTGATCTAGTCCAATCTGTACCTTCAACATACCCAAGAGATGATCACTGAGCATTTGCTCACAGACCTCCAATGAAGTCAGTCAGAACTAAATCAACCTTTTCCACTTTTCAACAACTCTAGTTGTTAGGAAGTTTTTTGCTCAAACCGAGCCTAAATTAGATTATATGCATTTTCCATACGTTGCAAATTTCACTAAAATGAGATATAATTAATCCTTTGCTATGTGACAGGCATTGTGCTAGGAATTGGAAAGACAAAGAAAAAACTGAAACAGTTCCTGCTCTCAAAGAATTTACATTCTAAAAGGAAAGATAATAAGTGTGTGTAGAATAAATATATAGAGAATAAAGACAAAATAGATACAAGGTGGTTAGAGAGGGAGGGCATTAGTAGTTAAGGGAATCTGAAAAGGCTTCATATGGGAAGTTTTGCTTGAACAGAATCTGTAAGGAAGTGAAGAATTCAGAGATGAGGAGAGAGTGCATTTCTGGCATGATGGATGTTATTTTTAAAGGCATAGAGATGGGAGATGGATTACTGTATGGGAAGAACAGAGTAAGCCAGTCTAGCTGGACTTTAGAATGAAAAAGGGGTAGTAAAATAGCATGAGCCTAGAAAAACAGGGAGTGAAGGGCTTCGGAAGTCAAAGGAAGAGTTTATATTTGATTCTAAAGGTAACAGGCAGCCACTGAAGTTTACCATGTAGAAGAATGAAATATATCTGTTCTTAAGAAAGATCACTTTGGCAGCTGTGTGGAAGACAGACTGGAATCTGGAGAGATGGGAAGCAGTGAGAGCAAGAAAGAAGCCCAGGTGACAGTCCAGATGAGAGATGATGGGGATTTGAACTAAGGCAGTGATTGTCCACCTGGTGAGAAGTGAAGGAGTGAGAGATGTGGAGATACAAATGGCAACATCTGGCAATTTCCTGGATATGTGAGAGTGGGGAATTGAGGTTAACACCAATTTTATGACCTTGGGAGACTGGTGGCGCTGTTGACAGAAATAGGAATGGTCGATGAGTTTGGGGACAAAGAGAATGAGTTTTGTTTGGGGGAATAGATTAGGGAAGAATAAAAAGATTTCCACACTGCAAGTTACCAGCTACCACAAATTTTTAATGAGGAAGGTCCCAGGCCTGACATACTTCATTCTTCTCCTGGCTCTACTTGTTGTTATCTAAATTTCACCATGATGCCCAGAGTCAAGTACTCTCTCCCCACCTCTTAAATTTTCAGCTGCTTCTTGTGAGTTGTCTTCCCCCATTAACACCTTGAGAGCAGGGACTGTCTTTTTATTTGTATTTCTAATCCCCCCTTTCCCTCCAGTACTCATCACAGGCTCTAGCATATTGTATGAACTTAATAAATGCTTGTTGACTTGAAAAAAAATAATAATGCATTCTAGAATTTTGCCAGGAATCAGTTAAGTCACTGGCTTATAGTTTTGAAACTTTAGCCTCTTTCTGTCCTGAAGATCCAGACAATATTTGCCTTTCTCTAGGCCCATTGGACCTCTGCCCTTCTCCAGTTCAGTTCAGTTGTTTTTCAGTCATGTCCAATTCTTCACGACCCCATTTGGAGTTTTCCTGGCAAAGATACTGGAATGGGTTGCCATTTCCTTCTCCAGCTCATTTTTACCGATGAGAAAACTAAGGTAAATAAAGTTAAGTGACTTGCCCAAGGTCACATAGCTACTAAGTATCCTGATTCTAAGCCCAGTGCTCTATCCACTGTGCCATCTAGATGCCATTCTACACAGTCTTTCAAAAATCAGTCACAAGATCACATATCCCAACTACCAGGTCTTTTAGGACACTGCCTCACTGTGGCTTGGTGATTTGAAATCATCAAAGAAAGCTAGGTGTTCCCTTACTTGCTATGTGGTTCAATTCTCTGTTAGTCATTTTCGCTCTGCCTTTTAAAGTAAAAAAAAAAAAAAAAAGCAAAGTAAAGGTAAGTTCCTTCTTCATTCCACTGTCATTTGTCACTGTCCCATTTATCCTGAGCAGCAGTCCTACCCCTTCTTTGCTACTCAACAATTCCAACAACGATTATTAAGCCCATCACCTGTGCAAGGTAGTGTTCAAAAGATGGGAATACAAAGATCAGACTCTGCCTCCTAGGGGATACAGAGTGCGCGCACGTGCACACACACACACACACCCACACACACACACATTTGAAGAGGGAGGAAGCCCTAACAGGTAGGGGGAACACTGAGGTCATCAAGCATTGATTAAGCACTTACCTTGTGTCAGGCACTGTACTAAGCGGGGAGCTACAAAGAAAGGCAAAAACCCTATCTGTGCTCCAGAGTATCTTACAGTCTAATGCATGAGATAACATGCAATATTATGCATATTTATATGCCAATAAAACTAAGAACACACACCAAAAAAATAAAGGAATGCCTTAAAAAATATAAAACACCTTCTCAGACCAGGTAGAGATCTTAACCCAATTTCAGAAAAAGAAATAGCTGAAAGGTACTAGCAAAGAAAAAAAAGCTTCTGGAAAGTATATTGTGGTTGTGTGTGTTTGGGGATGGTGGGTGGGGTTGAGTTAGTGGATAGTGATAGAGGTGGAAAAAAGCATCACTAAAACATTATACATAGGTATATATGTGTGGAAAAAAGCATCAGTAAAACATTATACATAGGTACATATATGTGGCAAAAAGTAGTTTGTAAAGAGACACAGAAATTGTGTCACTACCTTGTTAAATTCAGTACATACTTAAAGTTTTCTTTTTTTAAAAAAGAAAAACTACATAACAGACATTGATATTTCATGTACAGTTCTTTTCAGTTCTCCTTTTTATTGAAACGTTTATTAAAAGTTCATTATAAAGGAAAAAGCACAATGTCCTTGTCAAGCGCATATAATAATTCTTGACATCTGTGATAATTATTGGCATCCATGGCCAAGTGCTCCAGCTTTGGGTTTACGTAGTCTGGATTCAATTTTGGGTCTCATAAACACTTCTCTTTAGCTAATGACGTCATCTAAGTTTCCCCCTGAGAACAACAGAATATGACTCATGTGTGGATCTCAAACAAATGAAGGGCCAAGTCCAGGTGTTCTACTTCACGTCACTTGCTGCTACTCACCTCTATCTCCTGTTTGATCTAGGAACTGAGCATAGTGTACACGCTCCTCTTCTTTGTACATGCATTTGTCCCAGACCTCAGCATTGGCTTGAAGTGTCTCCTTTCCTCTCTGGGTGGCTTGGTCCAGGAGCCCCTCTATTGCATGGGGCAAGTACATGTCTTTACTCCCAAAATAGCTAATGAACACCATTTTGGGGGGAGCAGGAGGTATCCTTTGCTTTCCATGTAAAATTTAGCTCCTTCTGGTCACTGGTACCCCTGATTCTATTCTGATGGAGCCATGCTCCACTCATGAATTCATCCTCCGTTACTGTCCTTGCTTCCAGATTCTGTACATGGTTTCAAACAAAAAAACCCCCAAGTTGGTTGATGAATTCCCTGTGTATGTATGCACACCAGTCTCTTTTGACAAATCCTCCTTTTCCCCTCCCTGTTGGAAATATTTCTTTCATCATTCAGAATTTCATCTTAAATTTGAGATGCCACCTCTCTACACTCCTTTGCACAAGTGGTTAGAGGGAGGGGCAGGCACTGTTGTGGGAGACTTCATACAACATTAGACTTTTTTGATATATTGTTTTATATTTGTAGACCTTTTCCTTCCTTTGATCCTACTTTATTATAAGGAATATCTTTCTAGGAGGGAACGGGGACAATGGGAAATATAGATAATGTAAAAACAAAGGATAGCAATAAAACTTTTATTTTAAAAAATTTCATCTTTTGAATTTCCTATACTAACCTCCCTAGAGCTTTAGTTTAAGGCAAGCCTGCACAACCTTATATTAGGAAGGCAGAATTTATGATTTCAAAGAGAATCTCATATGTGCCTAAAAGGTCCGGAACCGCAGGATATAAGGAATTCTCTAGGCAGGAGAACTAAAGCATGTATTTACACTCCACAATAACAAGCCCACAAACCAGCGTCCCCATTTTGATATTTTCATCAAAAGCTTCCAGGCCCAATAAGTCCGCCTTACAAGGGTAATCAGAAGGCCACAGAGAAGCGAGATGGTATAAGGCAAAATTGTATACATGCTTCCCCTCTACGGTAAGAAGGTTACCCACTAGCCTCTAGTCAGCTCTGCTACCGGCAGCTCAGCTTCGGCTGTAGGTGTCTCTGGCTCCAACTGGAAAAGGAAAGGAGGATCTTCAAGCTGTCCTCTCCCCTCTTATAGAGTTTTTGACATCATCAAGCGCCGCCTGAACGACCAGGGCCGATTGGTTCTTGACTTGGCCCCTCCCCCAGCATAGACCACGTTAACACACCTCCCCTCAGCCAGCGCCACGACTCATCACACAGGAAGCTCTGGTCCTGCCCCGGAAGAGCAAGCCCCAGCGTCCAGGGAAGCTCAACGAGGCGAGCTGAGTCATTCAATGAAAACAAAGTCCATTCTGGCTACAAACCTGCGGCCCATGGGCTGCTTAAGGTCCATGGGCGAGCCAAAGGATTTCTGGTGGCCCAAGTATCCTATCCATAGCACCACCAGCTGCCTCACTGAATTTCCTCTCCTCCATCACAAATTCTAAGATGAAGTGAATTCCTCTCCAAGTTTCCCATCATTGCTATTTCAGCAACAAATTTCTTATACTTTGGTTCCAATCCTGAGATTTTTGCATGCTTGTAATTATAAAATCAGAGTTTGAATTTGAACTTAATTCAATTAAAGAAGCATTTTTTTTAAAGCTGCTACTATTTACACAGCACTGTGCTTGGTCTGTGGCAAGCTTTAAATTAGAAAGAGTCCTTGCCATCATAGCTACAGTGTACTAGAGATGTACAACGCATACCTAAGTAACTACAATAAAGATAAGATATAAGTTATTGGATTGCATGCTGTCCTGGGGAGGTGGGGAGAAGAGGGAGAGGGAGAAAATTTGGAATTCAAAAGCTCATGGAACTTAATGTTGTAAACTAAAAATAAATAAATTAATTAAAAAAATAAGATATAAGTGCATATAGTAGTTGCAATGGTCATAAACCACTGAGGGGAGCAGAGATCTCCCTTCATAGAGAGGGTAGGTTTGAATAATGATTGCAAAAGAGAAAGAAGAGGTTGGGGAATAGATAGCAATTTACTGGAGGAAAAAAATGATTAGGGAGATAGAAGATGAAAGACAAATACCTTAGAAGTGAAGATAAAAATTTTAAATTTGATTCAGAAGGTAATAAGAAAACAAAGGTAAGTGCCACTGAGGAAAGCTTAGAAGAGGGTTTTTTGACTAAAGTTGAAAGAGAGGCAAGGAAAAATATTTTATCAAGGAGAATGCTGGTCACTAAGTGATGGGGAACTCAGGGAGAAGCAAGAATAGCAGAATTCTTGTATCCTAGCAACTGACCTCATTACGCTACCATTAATGTTCATCTCAACATTCGCTTTTCCTAATTGTGAGAAGGCCATCCTGGCTATTTTTATATACTTACAAGAAATGAAGATACCCCAGAAATGTGAGTCTGGGAGTCCTTTTGTATAGCTATGGGCAGAACAAAAGCTTGTCCTCTAATAAGCTGGAATGTAGGTCCCTGTGAAGGTAATAGATTGATGGTGGTCAGTCTCTGAGGTTAACAACCGTCCCTTTTATTTTCAGGTTGCTGTTCTTTCCCCTATAGGCACAGTGGATAGAGTGCTGGGCCTACAGCCGGGAGGACCCGAGTTCAAATGTGGCCTCAGACACTTAGTAGATGTATGACCCTGGGCAAGTCATTTAACTTTTGTTTTCTCCACTCTAAAATGAGGATAACAATAGCACCTACTTCTTAGGGTTGTTGTGAGGATCGAGTGACATAATACTTATAAAGCACTTAGCACGCTGCCTGGAATGTAGAAGCCATTTAATAAATACTTGTTTCCTTCTTCCCCAGAGCCACACTCTCAGAGAGATCATTTCAGTGTTAAATTATGGTCGTAGGTGGTTAAAACAATTCATTGGGATGCTTCAGATTTCTTAGCTTCCTACATTTCCAAATACCTGTATTTTTCAGTCTACCATCTATCCTACTGAATTTCCTCTACTACAAGATTATTTTACTATTCCATCACTCCATTGCCACATAAATCTAAAATTTCTTCTTATTGTAAATATGTTCACTTCATCTAACTTTCAATGAAAACCCAAAAGTATTTTCATCCCTCGTTCTTAATGATGGCATATGAAGCTTTAAGAAATCCCTTTGCATTTTTCACTTATTTTACTGTCTGTGATTATCTTGCAGGTTAAGACACTTGAAAGGGAAACATTATCTACCTCTAGGAACTTGAAAATGAGTGACAACAACACATTGGCCCCTCCGGCCTCAGGCCAGGGTCCCACCACTCCACGCAAGGCACCCCCTAAATTCAAGCAGAGACAGACTCGACAGTTCAAGAGCAAGCCTCCTAAGAAAGGCGTGAAAGGGTAAGAGTTCCTGCGTCCAAGGTAGGGGAAACTATACCACCACATTTCATGGTTGTTTGTCCTAAATCACCTTGGTTTGAAGACTAATTCACCAAACACTCAGCAAATAGTCACTGAATAGTCAGACCATACTTAGGAATTTCTTTTTGTTTTCATCTATGGTCCCTCCACTTTTCTCTCCTCCTCTACTTTCATTTCAAGCTTTTCCTGAAGGTCTCCAACCACGATGTCCATTCCATCTCAACTCCTAGGGCATCCTTCTTATAAGTTCACTTTGTATCATGTTCATTACCTGGCCACAGCAGTCCCAATTTTTAATTGGCTAAATGTATGTCTCTCTTTTTTTTTTTAAGGAGCAAAGCTTGTACTAAAGTCTCTCACTGAGGAACAATGAGAGTAGACCTCACTTTGATAGCTCATAAATGTTTCAAGTCATATTTCAGTTTCAACATTTCTTCCAATGGCACACATTGGCTAGTACTTGTTTGAGCTTCCTTTTCTTGTTCTCTATCTAGGAGACGCTATGAACACTGTACAAATCAAAAGATCTACTGTATATAGATGTGAGAGTGGAAAAAAATGAACAAACCTGTCCTCTCCCTCTTTTCAGTCAAGTGAATTCCTAAATGATTCAATCCAGGATCCTTTTCATCTGATCTCAGCTAATCCTCCCTCCCCTACCCTTTTTTTTCCTTTTACCTTCATAGGTTTGGAGATGACATCCCAGGCATGGAGGGCCTTGGAACAGGTGGGTCTAATGAGACACATGAAATCCTTAAATTCAAGGGCTATCAATTCTGATACTTTCAAGAAGACAGATGCCTTAAAACTAGGCCTAAGTGAAGACAGCTAGAAGTTTAAAATGAGTATAAGGAACTTTTTTTTTTCCTATTAACTGTTTGTTAGGTACTGATAAGAACTGTTGTATTTATAAGAATAAGCACGCATGTATTTACACTTTGCAATCAATTGCTTATCTGAGTTAGCATGATGTATCAGATTGCACTTTGAATGGGGATACCTACATGCAAATCAACGTTAAATCAAATGAGTTAATATATGAGGTGCTTTGAAAACCTTAAAGTGATCCATAAATGTTAATTATTAAATATTTAATTATTTAATAATAATAATCATTATAGTAATAAATCCTACTTCAGACTTACTAGTTTATCAATTTCCTCATCTGAAAAATGGGCATAAGACCACATCTGATCAGGCCAACAGCATTATCCCATTTCTGATTCCCCAAGCATACATTTTTCTAAGAAATAATAATAATATTCATGTAGCACTTTTTAGATTTACAAAGAGCTTTGCATGGGTTACATCTCTGTGAGATAAGGGCTATCCCCATTTTACAGATGAGAAAACTGAAGCAGACAGAGTTTAAATAACTTGTCCAAGTTCCCACAAGCAATAAGTGTCTGAGGCCAGGTTTCAACAGAAGCCTTCCTGACTCCAGGTCCAGTGCTCTAGTTACTGCACCATCTAGCTGACTACCGAGTTCATAGAAATAGGGAACAATAGAAAAGAGTGCCAGACCTGGAGGGAGACCTGGGCTCCTCACTTGATCTTTGTTAGTAAGAAAGCAAGTCAATTAGCTTCTCTGAACCTCAGTTTCCCCTAAAATATATATGGGGACTAGGATGCCATTCTGGCTAAGTTAAGTGTCTGGGGGGAAAAGACAAGGTGCGGTTATGGAGACATCTCTCTATGTGAAAGACCTTCCCCGGAAAAGGACACACGAGCTTCTAAGCCTGTGGAAAAGAATGAGTTTATATGCTTTTCTCCTCTCTTATAGATATCACGGTCATTTGTCCCTGGGAAGCCTTCAGCCACCTGGAATTACATGAACTGGCCCAGTTTGGAATCATCTAGGTCAAGAAAGTAGCTGTCAACTGTCCCCAACATTTCCTGTATCATGGATTCTTATGTGTGACCTTACCCTTCTATGAGGTGTCCAGAGGCTTAGCTGTTTTAGAGTATTTTCTTGTTAGGCTCTCCCACAGATCAGGCATTTCAAATATCAGCCACATGTAAGGATTAAGGAAATGAACATTCCCTTTGGTGTCAAACTTTCTGTTTTCAAAATAGCTCTCAAAGTGGTAAACCTTCCTTTTGAGTGACTCTGATTTACCTCAAATGCCCAGATAAAGTTGTCTAAAATATAGCACATGAACATCTGACCTAAGCCAGAAGAAAAGCATCCATGGCAAAGGCAATGAGTGTAGTCAGAGGTAGGTTATAGAATAGAATTATGCATCCAAACCCAATAAATCTTAGTGCCCTAAGCTACATCACCTTAGTTCATATCTGTCTTCTCCCTTTATCCATACAGTGCACATAATAAACCCATGTTTGGTCCAGTGGGCTAGGACAATGTTCTCATATTATTTGTTCCTTCCGTTTCTGACTTTCTTGTGTTCTTTTGTAGGAAACTTTCAATAGGAAGGCATTTCTGAGAACACTGTAGAAAAAATAAAGTCCTACTTACCTAAGAATGTGGATGTTTGACAGCAATTTTAAAAGCTTTCTGTTTGACACACTGATATAAAGCTTGCCTGCCTCACCTTGGTGAAGTTGTGTTGAATATCTGCAAACAATTACACCTCCACAGCAATTATGAAAATTCAAGCCTTGTTGCTTGCTGGTTTGAATGTGTTGGGGTTAGCAATATTTCTCTATTCCAGTTTCAAAAACAGTAGCGTAAGAATGTAAGCAGTTTTAAAAGAAGTTTTTGAGACCTTCACAAAATGCTGGACATGAAATACAGAGAGGATCACTGTAGTAAATGACCTTTAAGGATCGTACAATAAACTCCATGTTTCCAGGGGAAAAGCAGTAACTAAGGCTTTCAGGATGTTCTATGCCTGTAAAATAGATTTTAAATATTAATTCTGAATATGTAGTATTCATAGACTCAATCACATAATGTTATTTAGTCCAACCCCCTCATTTTACAGATGAGGAAACAGACCCAGAGAGTGACTTTCTCAAGTTCATGCAGGTAGGAAGTGGAAAAGCCCTTTCTGGCTTCTAGTACATTACTTTTCCCGCTGTATTTTCTACAATATCAGGGTGGCAACATTTCTGTTCATGTTTCTGGCAGAATATATTTTGACCACGTGCTTAAACTGACCACAGTCATTGGTTCCCTCTTATTTCTACATTACATCATTGGATAATGAAAAGAGCACTACTCTTGTAGTCAAAGACCTTGGTTCAAATCCTCCCTGTGCCATTTATTTGCTGTGTGAGTTTAGGAAAGTCCCTTCTACTCTGGACCCTGAATTCCTCATCTATAGAGTAGAGGGAATGTGCAGGGAGGACAGAGGGGGATGGTCAGCTAGGTGTTCCCTAAGGTCCTTTTGAGCCCTAACATTCTGGGATCCTATATTTTTTCTTCAGAACAGCTGTTCAACTAAGATAGGATGAAAGATAAAAACATGAGAAACGAAGTATAATGAAAGCCATATATAGGAATGTAAAGGAAAAAAGAGATAGTATATCTATATAAATACACTAGGCAAAGAGAGAAAAGCAAGGAAGTACTAAGAGCTGTATTGGTAGGTATAATGGTGTGCCTTTCTATAGTTTGTATTTGAGGTTTATATAGCTCTTTCCTTAAAACAACTCTGGGAGACAGGTATCACAAATATTTTTGTCCCTATTTTATAGAGAGGGAATCTGGGACTCCAAGAGGTTGTCCATAGTAAAGAGGTGTCTATAGTAAAACACGTTCAATATGGGATCAAGGGGGTATAACGAGGTCTCCTGACACCAAGTTCAGGTTAAAGTTAAATATGAAGGCTAGATAGAAAGGGTAGGTCGAGAGGCGGCAGTGATAGACATGCAAAAATTGGGTCAACAGAGAGGCAGGCTAACACATGAAAAGACCACTAACGTGGACATTGGAGACCTAGATTTTTGCATTGGTTGTGTCATGAACTAGCTGTGAAGCCCTGAACAAGTCACTGACCCCTGAGCCCTTGTCCTCATCTCTAAAACAGGTAGATTGGAGTAGATGAGCATTAAAAACCCTTCTAGTGCTAATACTTTGGAAATTTTTGGAGAATGTTAGCTGTTCAATTTCAGTTATGTCTGACTTTTCTTGACCCCATTTGGGGTTTTCTTGGCAAAGCTACTGGAGTGGTTTGCCATTTCCTTCCCCAGCTCATTTTACAGGTGAGGAAAGTAAGGCAAACAGGGTAAACGACTTGTCCAGGGTCACACAGTTAGGGAGTGTTTGAGGACAGATTCAAGCTCCGGAAGATGAGTCTTCCTGACTGCAGGCCCAACACTATCCACTCTGCCACCTAGCTGCAAAGAAAATGTGAGCACCAGAAGAAATCCTGGTATTTCTGAAAAGTGCTGGGCTGAACTGTCTTCATAATGGCTGTATTCATTACCTCTTGCTGCTGTTCCTTCTACCTTGCCACCTCCAACCTCACACTGTAATTCCCATCACTCCTTGCCCACTGCTATCAGATTATTACATATCCAGAAATAATATTGAAAAAAATGTGTAGATAGAGAACATGCTTAAAAATGACAATTCCCAGTTATCATTCTTTCCTTGGGAATACGGGGCTTATTGTAACCCTTAGATAAAAGCATTTTCCATGAGTGATGAGCACTTCTGTCTATACATATATAACTAGGGGAAAGAAGTTGCTGGAAGTACATATGCTTATTCCCATTCCACCTTCCACTGTAATTTGTGCCGCTAATGATAACAGTATTTCATCCCCTAAGCTTCATGCCTAATCCCCACTAAAGCCCGATGATATTTCCATCTACAGTGGAACTTAAAGTTAGAGTTACGGAAACTCAATCACAGAATCATAAGGGACTTTCAGGATCTCTAATCCATCCCATCCCCAGAATGAATTCCCCATTAGAATGTAATCATCATGTGGTCATCCAGCCTCTACATGAAAGACCACCGAGGAAGGGAAGCCCACTGCCTCTCAGGGTGGCCCTTCCACTTTTGGACAACTCTGCTTATTAAGAAGTTTTCCCTGACATCAAGCCTAAATTTGCCTCTCTGCATTTTCCACCCATTGTTCCTGGTTCTGCCCTTCTGGGCCAAACAGAAGAAGTCTGAGCCCTCCTTCACTCAACAGCATTTCAAATACCTGAAGTCAGCTATCATTTCCCACTTGAGCCTTCTTTTCTCCAGGCTGAGCATACCCAGTTCCTTTAACCAAATGTAGTATGCCATATGACCCCAAGAGCCATCTGGTCATCCTGTACCATGATAAGTATTGATATAATCCTAGATGTAGAAGTGGAAGAACTCTGAGGTCATTTAGTCTTATTCCTTCATTTTACAGATGAAGAAACTGAGGCATAGAGAATGAAATCAATTCATAAAATCACAAAGTTTTAGAAATGGTCACCTCAGTGACCACCTAATCCGGACCATTGCCAGAAGGAATGTCCACCTTGACACACCCAACAATTGGCTATTCTGTTCTTGCTAGATGCTTTAGTAAGGGAGTACTCATTTTCTCCTAAGATAAGTCATTAGACAGTTCTAGTTGTCGGGAAGTTTTTGTTGATATCAAGCCCAAATCTGCCTCACTGAACCTTCCATCCTCTGCTCCTGGTTTTGCCCTTTGGAACTAAACAGAAAAAAAGGCAAATACCCATTGTGTGTTCTGTGCCCAGGCATGTGATTTCTTCCAGGTTTGGTCCTGTGGAGCCTGACTAGGAATCAGGTTCTCTTTTCTCAAGCTCTTCAGCTTGTTAAATGCCCACCATGGCACTCCAGGAATAATTTTACTAATGATTAGTTTATAGCTTACATCTGGGGTTTTTCCCCAAAAAGGGAGGGAGTGAAAATGTCCTGAATAAACAACACGAACCAGCTATGGAACAGGTAATTTATTCCTACACACAGAAGAAAAACTAAGCATAAAAGACTCATAGCACAAATTAACAGAATGATTAAAAACAAAATTCAATAACTTGTAACTACTGTTTTGATCTTCTGAAACACTGATACTTAAATCTCATCAGAACACAAAGCAACTTATAGGACTGCTAATTAGGCACTGTGCACTTCATTTTGGCTCTTCATTGTACATATCTGCTAGCAAAACTACTAGCCTTGGGCCAGTTCTCTTCTCGGTGGTGGTGGTCCTTCCCAAGAACATTGACTTAGTTGCTGGGGACTTCTTCCCTACATTCATTTGCCCACAATCTGATGGTGTCTAGGACCTCTGAACCTTTCAGATTCACGCAGTTACCTTCAAGCTGGGACATGTCCATCTTTAGATAGATAGATAGATAGATAGATAGATAGATAAGGAAGCAACAAACACAAAAGTAGAAAAGGGACAGTCAGGCTTTATCACATTATATCAGAATGCAAAATAGTTTTCCTGCTGAATTGCCACATAGCTGGAAGCAGGTCCCAAAGTTCCCACATGGCTGACTGGAACCAAGAAAGGCAATTTGGGGCACACCCCATGGGAGGGGCACTATAGCCAGTTCAGCCTCTGCTACACTCCTCTCTGTGCAGCCAAGGACTGCATTAGCTTTTTGGCCACTACTTTACACTACTACTTTATATTGATCTTGGAGTCCACTAAAATCCCATATTTTTTTCCCCAGACAATAGCTTTTGGACTATTTCCTCCATCCTGTACTTGTAAAATTCAAATATAAGAATTTACGCTGATCCTTACTGAATGTCGTGTTATTAGAATAAGCCCAGTACTCTTACCTGTCAGTATCTCTTTGGATCTTGACTCTGTCATCCACTGCGTCAGCTATCCATGCTAGGTCACATTGATAGGAAAGTGGCAGGGTAGGGATTCAAACCCAACTCCTCAGACTCTAAATTCAGTGTTCTTTCCTCTACCATCTTCCAACTTCCTTTGGATGGCCTTCCAATGATAAGGAACACCAATAAATCAACAAGCATTTATTAAGCTCCTACTATGTGCCAAATGCAGGTTTTGTTGTATGCTACAGTCTTATATACAAATACAAAAAAAAATCTCTATCTTTAAGGATTTTACATTCCACTAGAGGGAGACAACTTGTTCACAGATGAATGAATGAATGAATGAATGAATGAATGAATGAATACAGACATACAGAAAAGGAGGAAGGAAGAAAGGAAAGAGGAAAGTAGGAAGGAAGGAAGGAAAGAGAAAAAGAAAGAAGGAAAAAAGAAAGGAAGGAAGGAAAAAAGAAAGAAAGAAAGAAAGAAAGAAAGAAAGAAAGAAAGAAAGACAGACAGACAGACATTTACTAAGAAAGAAACAGATGAGGTGGGGACCCTAACAATGGGGGGAATCATGAATGGTTTTTTGAAGGAGGTTGTACTCAAGTCGAGTCTTAAAGTGAATTTGGGTTCCAAGAGGGAAAAGTGAGGAGAGAGATCATTCCAAGGACGAAGTGCAAAGGAATGGATATGGGAAATGGTATGTTGTATAGGAGAACAGCAAACGTATCAGTTTGGCTGGAGTAGTCTAAAGAAAGAGTGACTTTTTTAGGGTTCCATAGGTAGAAAGTCTCAGAGCTAGTGTTTGAATCCAGATCATCTGACTCCAAGATCAATCGACAATCATTTATTAAATACCTTCTATGTACTCTGCATTGTGCAATTTGATGGGAATACAATATGTCTTGCCCTTGAGGAAGTTATATTTAGAATCAAAGGTTTACAGGTATTTGTTTGTAAGTTCACATTTTTCACTTCAGAGAGCAGAGAGAAAGATTATCATTAGGGTCAGATTTTGATCAAATACTGAGATTAAAAAAAATCAGTATAAAAATCTTCTTGCTCTTCCAGAAGAAAATGAACCATCCAACTCCTCATAAACATTTCAGTCCTCAAGAGCACCGACTGCCTTAAATGTAAACATTGAATTAACTACAAGTAAAGTTTCACACTGAAATTACTGAGCCTATCTAGGTATGTGGCTACAAGTAAGACAGTATTTTTTTTGAGGAGTCAGAATTTTCATCCTAGGAACATGAAGAGACAATGTTTAAACGTTGTGTTCAAAATCAGGGAATTACACAATATGATGAGAAAAAGCAGGAAATGCCCTGCATTATTATCACACAATAGACATGGATTGAATTGTTTTATTAGGGAAGCTAAATCAATAATTTATCAAGGTTTGGTTCTGGGTAGTACAGGAAGTCACTGAAGATCTTTTTCTTGCTGCTTTCTATTTATATAAGCATCACTACATCATTTAAAGGGCATGTGCATCCAGTACAGTTCTGTGCTTAGGCTGCCATCATGTGGATAATTGAATTTATACATGTATGTTAGCAACAATAATAATAATAAAGTGAAGACTGGAAAAGGGAAAAATGAAAAGAAAGGAGAGAAGAGAAATGGAAAAGTCTAAAAATAAATCATAAGAGTTAGATGCCCAATGGATAGGATTTGGATAGGGAGAATGTAGAAGTGAAGCCATTCTAGATAAGGGGGGAAGTATGAAAAAAGGTAGAGATGGGAATGAATGTGGTTCCTTCCTGTGACAATGACCAGAGTCTACTACACTCTGATGCAACTAACAGTATCAATTCATGCCATTTGTTCCCTCATACATCCAAAAACATTTATCATGTTTATTAAATTTATGAAACACCAAGAGAGACAAAGATTTAGAAGAATGTTCTCTGCCCTTAGGGATTAGCTCAAAAACAGATAGTTCATTTCCTAGTCCATTTCCCACAGGAGATTTCTGTTTCCTTTTGTGCAGAAATGAATGAATGGGATTAGATAGTCTCTAAAGTAATTTTCAGGTCTAATATCCAGTGAGGAACCTTAGATGGAAATGACCACTCTATCTTATGATTTGTGATTGGTCTGACATGCACCTTAACTTTTATGAGAACAGATTCCAAAAAGGACTGAAATGAAAGACAAATAGGATTCCATAGACTGAAATCCCACAGGGAATGTCAGCCCAAGAATGATGGGAACCCCTCAAGCATGAAATTCTAAAAAGACATACAATTTTGATGAAGAGGGGAAATGGGACCGATAAGGTCACTTAGGGAACTTACCGATTGACTTACATTTTTAAAAGACAGAAGATGGAAGCAAGGACAGGTAACAGATGATGAATATAACAAGGCACAGTTCTCTAAGAATAGTTTCACGAGTGCTAAGGCTCAGAACAAGCTGGAGCTGGCAAGGAAAGATAAGGACAAAATGGGTTTAAGCAATTTTGGGGTAAAAGGATCAGAGAGCTAGCACTGATACCTGGGGGTACCATGATAACTGATGAAAGACAAGACAAAATTATTTGATTTAAGGGTTTTTTTCTTTTTTTCTTACAAGAAGAATGATCTTTGGAATAGAAAGGACAAAATAAACATGGCTAAAAGTGGGGTTGATAGCCAAGGTAAATAAAGAGAATATTTAGCTGTCCTTGAATTCAACTCACAGTTCAAAGGAAATACATCCTAGGGCATGGAAAGAACTGGCAGATGTGATTGCTGATCCTCTATCAGTGATCCTTAAAAGATCATGGAAACTCTTTGTGTGGTGATATATGCCTGTGGTCACTCCTTTTTAGGTGGCCGAGACTCGTGGATCACTTGAGTTAAGGAGTTCTGAGCTTCCTTCAGGCCAAAATCAATTCAGTGTCCTGATTAAGAAGGCCACTGGGCTACTTAAGGATAGGGCAAACTATCATCAAGACGAAGCATAGCATCCATTTTGGGGATTGGTGCCCAACTGGCTTCAAGGTTGGCATCAATTACCAGCCTCCCACTGTGGTTCCTGGTGGTGACCTGGCCAAGGTACAGTGGGCTGTGTGCATGTTAAGCAACACTACAGCCATTGCTGAGGCCTGGGCTTGCCTGGACCACAAATTTGATCTTATGTATGCCAAGTGTGCCTTTGTCCATTGGTATATGGGGGAGGGCAGGAAGGAAGGAGAGTTTTCTGAGGCACAGGAGGTTATGGCTGCCCTAGAGAAAGATTATGAGAAGGTTGGTGTGGATTCTGTTGAAGCAGAGGGTGAAGAGGAAGGAGGAGAGTACTAGTTACCCCTTGCATACAACTCTGCAGCATGTTGCATCCAAAACTCATCAGCTTAAACATGCTTAGCTTATCTGTTACCTAGGCAACTGTTGAGAAGGTACCATAATGGTATGAAGGCAACCTTGATAGTAATTGTGATCATATCTAAGTTTTCCATGTGTCTCTGCAAAAATTTTTCCATCACATCTAAGAAATTAAAGGCTTTTAAGGAAAAAAATGCAAAAAAAAAATAATGAGGCAAACTGTTCCAGTTTGGATAAACAGAACAGATAGCTACGGTGCTTCTAGCCTGCATAGACTAGGGAGACCCAGCCTTGAAAAAAAACAAATAGGATAGCTGACATATGTTAGATAAGTAGACAGATACAGATAGGTGGATGGATAGATGGATGGATGGAGGAAATAAAAGATCATGGATGCCTGGAGTGAGGCCACAGCATAGCATCTTTTCTGGGACAACTCCTTGAACTCGCTATTCATATTATCTGGGTGCCTAGAGAGCAGCTCACTGTGACTCTCAGGGATCTAGACTTAAGGACCTGGGTTTCTAGTAATGTTACTCACGTAGCAAATTGAAGGGCCCCATTTGTGTAGAGGAGCCCACCCCTACATACATAGAGGAGAAATAAGCCCCACAAGTATAGTAAAGGCCCACATGTAGCAAGGCCTGTAAGTGGTGATGAAGGCCTGTGTTGTTGTGTGTTTGAAGGAAATCAGGAGAGACACTGCTAGACTCTTCTTCACCAAGTGGCTATAAACACATTGCTTCCATGTTTCTTCTGTTCCGGTTGTGTCTATTCTTTCCCAGACACAAAGTTATGATCCTGTGAACTTCTAAGGCTAAGAGCTAGCTGAGGTCCAATAACTAGAGTGCACAGTACAGTCTGATTGCAGCTGTGACAGGATAAGCCTGTTGAACACAATTAAGTCTGGCTCTTCATTAGTGGGAAGCCCAACAGTGCGACTTAAAAGTGTAACTCCTGTTCCAAGGCCCACTGGTGTAGGAAGCTGTGTTTGGTAGAGATGAATGCCCAGCCTGGTATGAGGATTGGGGCAGAGCTGTGGAGAGACAGAGAACTTCTGTTCTTAGCCCATCCCCTTTGCAGAGTCTAAAAGGGACAGTAGTGGCAAATAACTCCCCCCATCCCCACCCCCACACCTCTACAGAGGCATCTAGGTCACGAAGCGGATAGAGCACTGGGCTTGTAATCAAGAAGACACACCTTCCTGAATTCAAATCTGGCCTCAGACACTTACTAGCTGTGTGACCCTGGGCAAGTCATTTAACTCTATCTGCCTCCATTTCCTAATCTATAAAATGAGCTGGAGAAGGAAATGGCAAACCACTCTAGTATCCTTGCCAAGAAAACCCCAAAATGATGTCACAAGAGTCCGACAAGACTGAGCAGACAACAACCACCTCTCCCTCTTCCACAAAGGAACCTCCCACTCCTCTGGGGCCACGGCATTTCTCTTTTGCACGTATGTCTCAAAAGCCACCAAGGATGAGTTAGAGGTTTTGTTTGAGCCTTACGTATGCACACTCCTTCCTGGCTCCACTGACCGGTAAGAGGCCTTTCATCACTATGATAGTAAGCAAACAGGAAAAGGTAAGAGACCGAATGCCGGAGTAGGCAGAGGCGGTGACTGCAGGGATGAAGACAGAGCAGGTGGCTTTCAGGGGCGCGGCGGCCTCGAGAGCGGAGGCAGCGAGGGGCGGCCTCGAGGGCGGAGCCGGAGGCTGTGACTCGTCTCAAAGGCTCGAGGGCGGCTGCGCCAACTGCCGCGAACCCGAACGAACGAGGAGCGGAGCCGAGTTCAGCCCTGCAGGGCCATGGAAGGGGAGTACGATGTGATCGTGCTGGGCACGGGCCTCAAGGAGTGCATCCTCTCTGGCATCATGTCTGTGAACGGGAAGAAGGTGTTGCACTTGGATCGGAACTCTTACTATGGAGGGGAAAGCGCCTCCATCACGCCGCTGGAAGACTTGTACAAACGGTTCGAGATGAACGAGGGGCCTCCGGACAGCATGGGCAGGGGCCGAGACTGGAACGTTGACTTGATCCCCAAATTCCTCCTGGCCAGTGGCCAGTTGATGAGTATGTTGATGTACACAGAAGTGACCAATTACCTAGAATTTAAAGTGGTGGAAGGCAGCTTTGTCTACAAGGGGGGAGAGCTCTATAGGGTGCCATCCACGGAGGCTGAGGCCTTGGCCTCCAGCCTGGTCAGCATGTTTGAGAAAAATCATTTTAGAAAGTTCCTGAGGTTTGTCACAGCCTTCCATGAGGATGAACCCAGCACCTTTGAGGGTATTGACCTTGAGACCACAACCATGAGAGATTTGTATAAGAAGTTTGACTTGGGCCAAGATGTTATCAACTTGGTTGGCCATGTTCTGGCACTCCACCAGACTGATGACTACTTGGACCAGCTCTGCCTCCAGACCATCAAACGCATCAAACTCTACAGCAGGTCCCTTGCCCAATACGGGCAGAGCCCATACCTGTACCCTCTGTATGGCCTGGGAGAGCTGCCTCAGGGATTTGCAAGATGGAGCGCCATCTATGGTGGGATATACATGCTGAACAAGCATTTGGATGACATCATCATGGAGAATGGAAAAGTGGTGGGGGTAAAGTCCGAGGGGAAGGTGGCTCATTGCAAGCAGCTGATCTGCGACCCCAGCTATGTCCCTGACAGGGTGCAAAAGACGGGGCAGGTCATCCGAGTCATCTGTATCCTCAGCCACCCCATCGGGAACACGGATAATGTCAGCTCCTGCCAAATCATCATTCCCCAGAATCAGGTCAACAGGAAATCAGATATCTATGTGTGCATGATCTCCTATGCCCATAACGTGGCTGCCCAGGGAAAGTATATTGCTATTGCCAGCACCACGGTGGAGACAGCAGAGCCTGAGAAGGAGATGGAGCTAGCTCTGAGGCTGTTGGAACCTATAGATCAAAAGTTTGTGGCCATCAGTGACTTGTATGAGCCGACAGACAATGGGTTGGAAAGCCAGGTATTCTGTTCCCGTTCTTACGATGCCAGCACTGACTTTGAGACAACCTGCGATGATATCAAAGATATTTACAAGTGCATGACTGGGACAGACTTCAGTCTTGAAAACTTGAAGCGCAGAGAGAACGATGTCTTTGGAGGGGATGGTCAGTGATGACAAGAACTAATCTCCTTCCCCTTAAGGCCCTTACCACCTTCTGCTTCCCTCAGCGCTCAATCTTCTTCTCTCCTTTCTTCCTATTCTTTTCTACTTTGGAACTCAAGGGGGAGGTTTGGATGGAACACACCATCAGCAATGTGCCCCTGTTTATTATTCCGTCCTCTGCACCTACCTTTTCAGACCCTTTCTAATTGATTCCATTTGTTGACCAAACCCTAGCCTAGCAGTGAGAGATTGGGGGTTGGGCACCTTTTTTAGTCCTGCCACCTCCCGTAAGGAGACTGGACTTTATGGAGAATGGGAGTTCTCTCTCCCATTTTAACCTCCCTACTTGTTGCTTCTCTTTCCCCATCCCTCTCCCCAATACACACAACATTATCATCTCTGTGCTCTGCTTATCTCTACATTCTCTTTTCCCCCTTTCCCAAACTCCTTGCCTCTATGGTGCTTTTTTGGGGGAAAGGGGAGGTCATTGAAGGAAAGATGAAAGCAGACTGCCCTCTCATGTCTCAGGTGATGACTGTCTAGTCTGTCCCTGTGCTTCTGTTCTCCCTTGAACTTGCATATACTTGCTGTCTATAACAGTCTAATTAATCAGTTATCCTTTGTCCTATGTGCTGGTCTAGAATGTGTGGGGGTGCAGTAAAGGGTGCAGGGGAACTCACAAAGCTGCTGCATTGAATTGTATTTCCATCTCTTTCTCCCTTAATCTATTTTAACTTATTTATCTTTCCATAGTGATGTTCCTCCTTCCCCTTCCCTGGGGTACAGGAGAAAGAAGAAGAAAGCCAATTTAGTGGCCCCCCCCTTTGGTATTGTCAGTGCTGTATTAATCTTCCCTTTATTTGTTGGAGAGGGAGACCCTTCCCTAGTGCAATGGCCAGGTGATGGAGGAGCAGACAGACAGACAGGAGTTCCAGTTGAAAGGTTTTTAACTTTTATTCTTGAGAAATTTCCAACGAGGAGAAGTTTGAGAAAGGAGAGGTGGAGAAAGAGACCAAAACCCTACAATTGGCTGCTCCCTACCATTCCTCCCATCCATTCTCCCACTCCATGGAAGGGTGGGACAAAATGCATAGTGAGTGTGTGTCTCCCACTTACTGTGTATTGGACAGGAGAAATAAGTTCCAGATAACGCCTACTGGAGTGTGTGTGTGTGTCTGTGTGTGTGTGTGTGTGTGTGTGTGTGTGAGAGAGAGAGAGAGAGAGAGATTGAGAATGAGACTATAAGTGTGCCTGCTCTGAAGCCTGAAGAGAGATGTCCCTACTATCACATACTTTCAGAATCTGGCTCACTAAGCCTTTATTTGGATGAGCAGCAGGCAGATGCTGAGAATGCTCTAAGACAGTGGTTGTCAGACCCCTTCTGGAGACCCTTTCAGAAGGTCTGGGAGGTCAAAAGTTTTTTCTTTATAATGCTAGGGCATTATTTGCCTATTAAAATACTCCTCCCTTTTACAACTACATCCCTGTGAGGCTGTGTTTTCTTTATATATTATAAAACCAAAAAATGCAGATGCAGATATTTGAATTCTGTTAAGTTGGATATTAAAGGGAGAGAGGGGTGGAAGGGAAGGGAATAAGCATTTATATGGTGTCTACTATGTGGCAGGAACTGTGTTAAATGCTTCTTTTTTTAAAGATAAAATATCCCCTGTGGTCCTCAAAACAGTCCTGCACTGTGGGTTCTAGTATTATCACCCCCATTTTACAGTTGAGGAAACTAAGGCAGAGATTAAGTGACTTGTCTGTGGTCACACAGCCAGTAAGTGTCTGAGGCTGGATTTGAAAGAGATTTGTTAAAATATGTAAAACAATGCCACACTTCTGGCTAATTATGTCTTAAAATACTGTTGTTTTTTCATTAAAAAATGTTATTCATATTAGCAAGTAATAGATTTATTTTAAAATAAAGATCAATATTTTAAAGTGCTCAGTTTTAATTTTTAATAAAGTAAACATCGATAGCTTTAAATGACATAAACAAAAGCTCGGTGGGGTCCTGAATAATTTTAAAGAGTGTAAGAAATACTGAGACCAAAAAGTTTTGAGAACCACTGCTCTAAGGACAAGGTCCTCATTGATTAGTCCTGCCATTACAATAGAATCCCAGAATGTTCGAGCTAGAAAGGCCCTAAAAGATAACCTGTTTGAATCCCCTTATTTTATGGATTGTAAACTGAGGCCCTGAGAGTTGAAGTGATTTATATAAAGTCAAACAGCAATTGAGCAGCAGAGAAAGGATTTGAACTGAGTTCTTTTGACCCTGAGAGCAGTGGTCTTTACATTAAACCAAGTTGAATCAATATGCATTTATTAAGCAACTAGCTATGAGAATGAATCAGAATGTTTTAAATTTTAGTATATTTTCAAAATACTTTCTGTCAGAACTATGGACAAAAATGTCACCAATTTTATATTGCAGAACATTCAGTGGGAGGAGTGCTGGACTGCAAGTCAGAAGATTTGGGGTCCTCATTCCTTTTCTTGGAGGCATTCAGGGTTAGGTGACTTGCCCAGGGTCACACAGCTAGTAAGTGTCTGAGGCGATTTTTTAACTCAGATCTCCTGACTCCAGGGCCAGTGCTCTATCTACTGTGCCACCTAGCTGCTCCTCTCTTATTCCTTCTTATATTCCTCGTTCTTATTTCTTCCAATTATTAGCTGTATGACCTTAGGTAAGTCACATCTTCTCTGAGCTTCAGTTTGCTTTCCTGCAAAATGAGGTGCCTTTTCACCCATGACCCTAAGCCTGAAGATGTAAGTTTTAGCCACATTCTAAAATAGGACTATATGTTTTCTATAGGGAGCTTCAGCGATTCTTTCCTCCTGGAGTTTTATGATGTCAGAATGAATTTCTTTTTTTTTTAATTTATTTAATATATTTAGTTTTCAGCATTGATTTTCACCAAAGTTTGAATTACAAATTTTTTCCCTATTTCTACCCTCCCCCCCAAGATGGCCTATATTCTGGTTGCCCCATGCCCCAGTCAGCCCTCCCATCTGTCACCCCACTCCCCTCCCATCCCCTTTTCCCTTCTTCTAGTAGGGCAAGATAAATTTCTATGCCCCATTGCCTGTGTATCTTATTTTCTAGTTGCATGCAAAAACTTTTTTGTTGTTGTTGTTGAACATCTGTTTTTAAAGCTTAGAGTTGCAAATTCTCTCCCCTCTTCCCTCCCCACCCACCCTCCCTAAGAAGGCAAGCAATTCAACATAGGCCACATGCATATTATTATGTAAAACCCTTCCACAATACTCGTGTTGTGAAAGATTAACTATGTTTTGCTCCTTCCTAACCTATCCCCCTTTATTGAATTGTCTCCCTTGACCCTGTCCCTTTTCGAAAGTGTTTGTTTTTGATTACCTCCTCCCCCCGTCTGCCCTCCCTTCTATCATCCCCCCTTTTTTATCTTCTTCCTCCTTCTTTCCTGTGGGGTAAGATACCCAATTGAGTGTGTATGGTATTCCCTCCTGTGACCAGAATGGCCTTTGTTTTCTTTGAATGACTCAGCTTACCTCATTGAGCCTTGTGGGGTGCTGGGGCTTCTCTTCCAGGGCCGGAAGCCCAGAGACCATGCCTGGAAGCAGAGAACTTCCTGTGTGATGAGTCATGGGGCTGGCTGAGGGGAGGTGGTGACTCCAGAGCCACACCCTATTGGGTGTTAACCTGGGGAAGGGGCCAACTCAAGAACCAATTGGCCCTGGTCATTCAGGCGGCACTTGATGATGTCAAAAACTCTATAAGAGGGGAGAAGACGGCTTGAAGATTCCTCTTTCCTTTTCCGGTTGGTGTGGGAGCAGCGGCAAGCATGACTCTGGGCCAGCCCTTGCTCTCAGGCTGAGCCCAGATGTTGGTAACTATGAATTGTGTTGGGTCTGTCTGTTGATATTTGTAATTTGTTTGTATTTTGGTTTTGAGGTTCAGGGTGCTGGTTCATTTCCCCCAAACTAAATGAATGTTCTGAACCTCAGGGTGCTGGTTTTTTCCCCTGAAGTAAGTGAATGAATCTGTATTTGGTCTGTCTCTTGATGCTTGCCTCTTTGCTCCCCTGAACCAACTGAATGCTAACTGAATGCTGGTGTTTTCCCCTGAACTAGATGAATGTTGTCTGTATGCCAACTGAATGCTGGATTAAAGTAAGTTGGTCAACCCTTCACCGTGCTTTCCTTGTTTAAGCAGATAAAAAGAACCTGTGCTTTCCCAGTGTGCCAGCAGCCTCCTGGGTGCTGGCTGTGGGGGGATCTTATGCCCCCACAGGAGCTGCTAGCTGGGTTGTTAAAACACCTCCTCAGGTCAAATCCAGTGACAGCAAGATTTACTCATTCCTCCTCACCTGCCCCCTCTTCCCTTCCTACAGAAACACTTCTTCTTGCCACTTTTATGTGAGATAATTTACTCCATTCTATCTCTCCCTTTCTCCCTCTCTCAATATATTCCTCTCATCCCTTAAATTGATTTTATTTTTTTAGATATCATCCCTTCATATTCAACTCACCCTGTACCCTCTGTGTGTGTATGTATACACATATACATATATATATACCTACATATGTACATACATAGACACACACATATGTATATATATATATGTATACACACACACACATATATATATATATGCATATTCCTTTCAGCTACTATGATATTGAGGTCTCATGAATCATCTTTCTATGTAGGAATGTAAACAAAACAGTTCAACTTTAGTAAGTCCCTTATGATTTCTCTTTCTTGTTTACCTTTTCATGCTTCTCTTGATTCTTGTGTTTGAAAGTTAAATTTTCTATTCAGCTCTGGTCTTTTCACTGAGAAAGCTTGAAAGACCAAAACATATGGCCTGAATAAGTCAACAAAGTTCAAGAGCCTACACCAAAAGCCTCCAAGAAAAACATGAACTGGTCTCAGGCCATGGAATAGCTCAAAAAGGAGTTGGAAAAGCAAGTTAGAGAAGTAGAGGAAACATTGGGAAGAGAAATGAGAATGATACAAGAAAACCATGAAAAACAAGACAATGACTTGCTAAAGGAGACCCAAAAAAATACTGAAAAAAATATTGAAGAAAACAACACTTTAAAAAATAGACTAACTCAAATGGCAAAAGAGCTCCAAAAAGCCAATGAGGAGAAGAATGCCTTGAAAGGCAGAATTAGTCAAATAGAAAAGGAGGTCCAAAAGACCACTGAAGAAAATACTACCTTAAAAATTAGATTGGATCAAGTGGAAGGTAGTGACTTTATGAGAAATCAAGATATTATAAAACAGAACCAAAGGAAGGAAAAAATGGAAGACAATGTCAAATATCTCATTGGAAAAACCACTGACCTAGAAAATAGATCCAGGAGAGATAATTTAAAAATTATTGGACTACCTGAAAGCCATGATCCAAAAAAGAGCCTAGATATCATCTTTCAAGAAATTATCAAGGAGAATTGCCCTGATATTCTTTTTTTTTTCTTGCTTTTTGGCAGGGCAGTAGGGGTTAAATGACATGCCCAAGGTCACACAGCTAGTACATGTGTCAAGCGTCTGATGCCGGATTTGAACTCAGGTCCTCCTGACTCCAGGGCCAGTGCTCTACTCACTGTGCCACCTAGCTGCCCCCTGCCCTGATATTCTAGAGCCAGAGGGTAAAATAGAAATTGAAAGAATCCACAGATCACCTCCTCAAATAGATCCTAAAAAGAAAACTCCTAGGAACATTGTCGCCAAATTCCAGAGCTCCCAGGTCAAGGAGAAAATACTGCAAGGAGCCAGAAAGAAACAATTTGAATACTGTGGAAAAACAATCAGGATAACACAGGATCTGGCAGCTTCCACATTAAGGGACCGAAGGGCTTGGAATACGATATTCCAGAGGTCAATGGAGCTAGGATTAAAACCAAGAATCACTTACCCAGCAAAACTAAGTATCATGCTCCAAGGCAAAATGTGTATTTTCAATAAAATAGAGGACTTTCAGAATGGATTTCTTTTTTTTTTTTTTTTTTTGATTTTTGGCAGGGCAGTTGGGGTTAAGTGACTTGCCCAAGGTCACACAGCTAGTAAATGTGTCAAGTGTCTGAGGTCGGATTTGAACTCAGGTCCTCCTGACTCCAGGGCCAGTGCTTTACTCACTGCACCACCTAGCTGCCCCAAGAATGAATTTCTTAAAAGAACAAGATGTAAAGGAATAGACAGTATCAGAGTGTTGTCCTAACCTACTGGTCAAAATGTGGAGACGAGTCATCTGGACTGAAGTGAAGCCTAAAGGAAGCAGATAGATTAACTGAAGCAGTGGCTTAGGGCACAAAAGAGAGGACTTACTGGGTCAGGATGCTATATTTGTTTTCCTTACTTGCTATAAGATTTCGGCTTGGATGTGTTCCCTATAACTTTCCCTATGTTTGTTTGTTATAGTTGACATAACTTTTTTCTTATTAGGGTAAATCAATTTCATTTTCTAATAAAAAGTGGACTCTAGCACTAATAAAGGACAACTAGGTGGTGCAGTAGATACAGTGTGTTGGACCTCAAGTCAGGAAGACACATTTTCCTGAGTGCAAATCTGGCCTCAGACAATTAGTAGCTATGTGACCCTGGGCAAGTCACTTAACCCTGTTTACCTCAGTTTCCTCATCTGTAAAGTGAGCTGGAGAAGGAGATGGCAAACCATTCCAGTATCTTTGCCAAGAAAACCCCAAGGGGGTCACCAAGAGTCAGATGTGACTAAATTACTTCAAAGGTAATCAAACTAAAATGAAGTTAATTTCTGGTATCTTCAGGGATCTTGCCAACATAAAAAGTTTAAGAGAAATATTAGATAATAGTGAAGCTAACTATAAGGTCAAATTTCAAAGCAAATTATGGGAAACCCTGAGTCAGGAAGACTGAATTCTAACCCCTAACTTCACTTTCTCTATGGTTTTCTTTGTCTTGGATATGTTTTCCATGGCTCTGGTCAAGTGTTTCTGTACTACATTTACACAACTATGCACATCTACGACTTCTTAAAGCAGAGCCAATCCAAAATAATATTTTCCCTACACAAAAAGTTGAGAAATTTTGCAAACAAAAAGTTATATGCATTTTCATTATTAGAAAAAAATCTGAAGTAAATGGAAGAGTTAAATAGTTCTCTCTAGCATTCATTGTTATCATCTCATCTACCTTGAATGATCTTTCTTTTATCCCCAAGTTAACTAAAAAGGGCTCTTTTCTTTTGTTTCCAATACAGCTAGTAAATGAATGAGTCAGGATTTGAACTCAAGTCTTATTGGGTTCCAGGGTTATAGTGAGGGGTGTATTTTGTTAACCTTATTGGCTCTGTGATCTCATTAAAGACCTATAAAATGCTAGTTATTATTATTATTATTATCACCATCTCATCAATATGGATATATGCTCCAATGGTGCAGTTTGCAGTACCTATGAAGGTATTGCATGTCCATCCTGTGTGACACTACTAGTCCATTCTTTCCCATAAATTGGCCTTGAAGGGGCTACCCAACATATTAAGAGCTCCCCTTGATTTTGCTTGACTCCATAAGAATGCTTTTGGAATGTACAAGCCATCTCTCTCTCTCTCTCTCTTTCTCTCATCTATGTAATCTATCTCTATCATCTATCGTCTATCTATCATCTATGTATCTATCTCTATCATCTATCATCTATCTATCATCTATATATCTATGTCTATCATCTATCATCTATATATCTATGTCTATCATCTATCATCTATATATCTATCTTTATCATCTATCATCTATCTATCATCTATATATCTATCTCTGTCACTTATCTGTCATCTATCATCTATCATCTATCTCTATCACCTATCTATCATCTATCATCTATATATCTATCTCTATCATCTATCATCTATCTATATCTATCTATCTATCTATTTATCTATCTATCTATCTATCTTTTGTTCTTAACATTTAACCAGCTCCTATTTTTTGGTTCATATATTTCTTTGATGTCCTTTATGTCCTTTTTTCCTTCATAATTCCTTATTTATAATTCATTGCAACCAATTCAACTGATCATATGTTTCTCCATTGCTCTTTGGGTGACCCTATTTCAACTCCGAGACTCTAATATTCTATGACTCATGCTTGTAAAACAGTGACTAATGAATATTGGTATAAAAAGATGCGTCTTTGTTTCAGGGAAAATTGGAATCCTTCAAAGACCTTAGCAATTTCCTAAAGCGTGTCTGTGTGTGTGCACACATGCCTGTGTGTAAATCTTAAAGCACTAAATAAGTGTGAATTTGTATTTTCCTCGTCAAAAGAAAATCTGAGAGCAACTTTCTATACAATGAAAGATACATAGAGGGAAGGGTAGAGAGAAAAATCTTCCAGGGTAACGACACTGTTTAGAGTACAGACATGGCTAGGGCATTGCAACAGACAACTCTGAAGATGTAGATTATGAGGAAACTAAAAGAATGAGGGATGTGCTGAAATGGAAATGAGAGGACATAGAAGTCCAATTTTACCTACTTCACAATTTTATCTATAGCTGACTCTGAATGGAACTGTGTTGGTTGAATTGTTGATCTTGGAGCCAGAATTATGAGTCAATGGAAAGTGACATTTTTTCCATGGATCTCAAAGCGTCTTAGGTAGACACAGACAAATGATGCCACTGACCATTAGGAAATATCATCCATTTCTCAGGAGACTAATTATCTGATGCAGACAGCCACCACATTACATTCAGGAATCCAGAGCATGTATTTGCATGGGGAACTATTCTTTGTTTGCCCTATGTCCTCCTCCCGCACATGCGGCACAGTCTGCCTAAATAACATCAGCCTGCAGAGGGCTGCCCTCTCCCACTTTAGAGTGGTTGAGGAGCAGAACTACAGGTTAGAAAAATATGATGGAATTAAATAGCTGTTTTTCCATTGAAAAAACAAGCATTCTAGAAAACTGTTTTTTGTCCAGTGCTGACCCTACTTCTTAAAGTATATTTCTCTAAAGCATATGTTATTTTTTATCCTTTTGAACAATTTTTTGTTAAAAGCACATCTTTTTTTTTAAGTGCTTATAATTGGAACTCCATTTCAGACCTCCAATTCTGAAAATATTCATTGGTTAAGTACTTTGCAGTCTTAAAGCACTATATAAATGCTAGCTACCTCTAGTTAAAATTCATTTTCTACTGACTTTACTTTGTAATTTACCTTTCATTTCCCTCCCTATCTCTTTGTTTTAGGATTTGTATATTTTTTTCATGGAGATACTAGATGGAATCTGTTTTTTCCTAAAATGATGCTTTGTTATTCCAATCCCATGAATGAATACATGAATGAAACATTTACTGGGAACTTTACTATGTGCAAAGCACTGTGCTAAGAGCTTGCAATACAAAAAAAAAAGACACTCCTCTCTAGGAGCTGATAATCTAATGGCAGGAGAAAACACTTATAGATTTCATCTGCAAGTCAGATGAAAAATCCCATGATCCTTGGGGTGCAAGGGCAAAGTAATGGTAATATCTTTTCTTTGATCATTTTCACAGTGCCAGTAATGGGAATGGGATTCGTGATGGACCCCTAAAAGGAAAAGACCATGTCTTTGGGACCTGGACCCCAAAGCCCCTGAACCCAGATCTCTGAGACACTGGCCCATCCCAATCAATAATCCTTTTAACTGCCCTTTCGCTGGTGCTCTCCTGCTATTTACCTGGCCCCACCCCAGGCTACTTGCCACTCCTTTAATCCCATCCAGATCTTCCCAAAGTCTTTCTGTATAAAATATCAATCTTACCCTCATCAATTACTCAGCTTCTTAAAATCTGTCACACTTGTATTGGTGTCACAAATAGCGCAGACTCTCTAGGAATCTCCCCAACCTCACCCAGTGTTTTAATGAATTTACTACTTGGACCAAAAGGAGGCTTGAGTGGTTGAATTCTTTCCAGGCAGACCCATACCCTTTACTCTTGCATTTCAGGGTTCCCAGGATCCCCTAGACCTCAACACCAAGGGCTTTGGTGGTAAGAACTTTCCCTTTTTGTGTCTGCAAAAGATCTAATCTAATCTAGCATTCCTTTATTAAGCATTTGCTAAGTTCCAGGTACTATGCTAAGTGCTGGAGTGCTGAATTTCAAAAATGAGACAAAAGTGAACTTCCTAACCTCCAGGAACCTAGCTTCTAATGGGAGGAGGGGAGGGAAGACAACGCACACATAGAGGGAGTAATGGCCAGAGAGAGGTGTTTTTGGTTTGGGAAGTCACAGGGATGGTGAGTGAAGCCATAGAAAAGTTGCTTTCCATGCCCTTTCTGGTAGAATGGCAATAAGGATTCGATTATGGTTCCCAGAGGAAAAGGTAGAAAGCAGAAAAGGAGAAGGGAGAGATAGAAAGCAGTAAGGGCAGGCTAGAGAGAGTGGATCAAACATAATCTGAGCTTTGAAGGACACTAGGGAGTCTAAGGACAGGTCAGGAGGGAGTGAATTCTGTGCATAAGGCAGTAAACAGAATGTTGATTTGGGGACGGCAAGTAGACCAATTTGGCTAGAGCACAGAGTGTGTCAAAGGGAGTAAAATGCTTGTAGCTTGGAAAGGTAGGCTGTATTCAGAGTATGGAAAACTATAAATGCCCAACTGAGGAATTTCTATTTTTTTTTACCATAGCAGCAATAGAGAGTCACTGGATATTCCTGTGCAAAAGAGTGACATGGTCAGCTTATGTTTTAGGAAGATTACTTCGACAGCTTCCTAGTATTCCAATGAGCAGGTTGTTCTGAGAGGTGATTAAGGTAGTGGACATATGAGGAAAGAGATGAAAGTGCATGTGAGAGATAGTTTTGAGTTAAAATCAGCAAAACCTGACAAGTGATTGGATACGTGAGCAGGGGCAGTGCAAAAAATTGCAGAGTGAGGATGACTCCCAAGACTGTGAATCTCAGCAATTACAAAAATAATGATGACCTTAACAGAGAGAGGGAAGTTTAGAGTTAACAGTTTCAGTTAAAAATAATTCCATTTTGGACATATTGAGTTTGAGGTATCAAAGCAGCATCCAGATGATGTGCGACATGCATCTAGTGATGTGAAACTAGAGCTCAGAAGAGAGATAGACTGATCTATTGAGAGCATTGATGAGATTCAAATAGAGTAGTCAATGAGAAGCCCACTTAAAGCCAGTGAGATTGAAGTAGGATGGTCAGTGAAATACCAAAATTAACAGGGACCCCTCCACCCTGGGCTGAACAATAGAATAATGTTGTGCCTAGGTATTCATGAAATTTGGCCCCATCACCTCATCTCCCCGCCCACAGCAGGTTGCTTGCTATAAGAATCCCTAGCCTCACCTCACTATGGGGTGTCTTCCTTAAGGAGCCATCTTTCAGAAGTGGTCCTCTCTCTTGGGGGGGGCTCCTCTCCCTTAGGGAGCTGCCACCCTCCCCTAAGTTGGAGTCTCCCTTAAGCTACTTCTCCCGCAAAGGGCAGAGGAGCCAGCTTGGTGTGTTGTGTTACCCAAATAAATGCCTTTACTTGGAGCAAATTCTTTTGGGATATTTTACCCCAACATTTTGGGGTGCATCCTGAACCTCATCATTGGTGATTCCATGTGGGGTGACTGGGTCAGCCCCAAGCCCTCTCCAAATCAAGGTAAGCCCATAAGCCCATTTCCTTTACTGCCAGCACCCTAGTCTGACTGGGAGTAGTTCGGGGTCTCTACATCCTGTTTGCAGGTTTTCTCTAAGTGGGGAAATGCCCTGCTTGAGAACCTTGTGCTGTTCCCCTCCCCGTGGGAGGTGGAGTGGCTTTAAGGGAAAGTGGCTTGTTTTGGACTTATGACACAATGGGGCAGATTCCTTCCATACCATGAGACTCCCCACTAGAATGCCCTACTCTTACATTTTTTTAAGGGGTAGATGTAGAAGTGAAGTTTATTTGAATAAAAGCTCAAAAAAATTCTTAAGACTCTTCTCCCTGTGGTCTGACTCTGGCTAGGCTGAGGCTACGGCGAAGAGTTAGAGCAGCAAAACAAGACAAAACAAATCTTAGGTTTTGAGATTAATTATTAAAGAGTTTGGAAATTGACCCTTTTAAGATCTCAGGAGGAAACTCCTGACACTTTGGGGTGTTTGCCTGTTGACCCCTCTCTGTGCCCTTGGGTGCTCTGTAGTCAGACCCTCTGGGTCGGGCCTGGGAGTGTCACCTGGGTTCATCCTGCTCACCTTGGACCAATTCACTACTGTCCCTAGCATCAGCCACCCTGGCCCTAGGCAATGCCCAACTGGCAGGATGAGGTAAGAAGCCAGCCAGCCTCTGCATTTGGTAAGTCTACCTTTCCATCAATTTGATCTAAGTAGATCGATGTGATCAACTGGAAATTCAACTGATGTCATCGAAGTTTATCATTTGTGTTCTAAATTGTATCGTAAAATTCTCTTATACCATAAAATTTGAGTGACCATTGGGAGCCAGAAAAGGTGTTGGACAAAGCCATTTTTAATCTGAATTTTGTTGCATGTGAATTGGGCTTTTAAAAGGATGTGAAAAAAATTAGATATTTTGAAAACTTAAAATATATGGTGGTTTAAAGTTGTAGTTTCAGCATGTTAATGATGAGACGAATGGTTTTCTGTATGAAGTAATTTGGAAGTGCTGGTTCATGCATTCAACAAGATTAAAGTCACCTAATTGGTAATGGTTTTGTTTCAAGTTTCAAATACATAATATTGCTTCAACTTGGTAAACTTTTGTATTAGTTCCAGAAAGTATGTGGTTTCCATCAGTCCAGAGGAAAATATCATGGTGTGGAGAGGCAGATCAACACTGGGATCCCAATTCCCCATATTTTGTAAACTTGCCAGATCCTTCTTTTAAGTCGTGAGGTTAAAATCAGGAATCTCTTCTGTTTTTGTTTTAAGAAATAAGATTTCAATACAGTTATGTTAGTGAAAAGTAGTAACTTATGAACTATCTTGTTTTTTTTTAATTTATGTTTGTTATTTAATCGGGAATTAGAACATGAGTAGGAATGTATGCAAACTACTCAAGACTCACCTTAAAGATGTTCCCATTGTTTAAAGGGATTCTGAGAGCAGTGGTCTATTGCTGTGTCCATTTGAACATAGTTAATAACTGAACAAGTTCTACTATAGACAATGTTTCATGAAATCTGTTCTCTTTATATAATTTGGAATTTTTATATTTACACATCCCGAGTGTTTTATTGTTTGTTACTAAGCATCTTAAAGCAAAATCCTTTGTATAAGGTTGAACTCAGAAAGAGAAGAATCTACTTAATAGTACTAGTTATATCAAGTTGTGATGAATCTCTTATTGTTACCGATGTGAGATCATAGTCAATACTTATTATCTAGGATATGTGATCCTTGAGAGCTGAACCCACATGAAGCTCTGATTACTGGAACTTGCTATTCAAGACCTTACAGGACTGTTAACTGATACTATTCTTGAGTCTGATTCCAGGCATGATCGTCAAGGAATGGTATTGGGCCAGAGATCTATGGTGTCAGCAGCCCTGTGGGGTTTTATATCTATGACCTGCAGTGGATATTCTCATGGGAAAAGCTGGAATAATGGCAGTTTGCATGAGCAAACTGTAGGATTCTCCTGACTCAATTTCCCAATGTGAATACCCCACCTTGCTGACTGGCCCAATGCAATTGGCCATCTACAAAACTTTTGCCTGGAATTGACATGAAGTTTCAGGGAAGCATTATTCCCTTACTGTATGGTTATGTCTCTTTTATAGCAAATTTCTGCAATCAAGAAGTTTTGTAAGCATACACTAAATCTATTATTTGGCTTAGCTCCTTATCCTTATCCTTATCAGCCACCCAAGTTTGCAAGTAATGTAATCTAAAGTTGGGAGGCCCATTGTGTTCTGCTGAAGCTTGGGTGGAGACATTCTTTTGTCTAGATCACCCAAGGCTGGGAGTATTATGGCATTATTTTCCCCCACAAACTCCTTCTTATTTTGGGACTAGGAATAGATAGTGCAGGCTTATGAAGATTAATGAAGAGAATCCCCTCGGTTGAAATTATCTCCTTAGTTTAAGAAAATAGCTTTTTTTTTTTAATAAGACATTGGCTTAACAATAGTAGATGCAGTCTGGGATATGGTTGAAATGTTAAGGGAAGTTGGATAGTCTGAGTAATGGGTTTGAAACATTTAGAAAGAGAAATAAAGGCTTGATGGAAAATATGGAAGGCAGATAAGAAGGTTTGGGGACAAATGGGAAACATCCAAGCCCCTCCTGGATAGTTGTTCTGGGCACCCTTGTACGAGCTTCAGATGGTTTAAGCATGTTGAGAGAAGTTATTTCAAGAAGAAAGGTTGAGAATAAAAATTTGGTTATAGCCTCAGGCCAAGGCCAGGTTGAGTGGGAAGATTCAAGGAGAGTTCAAGGGTTCAAGGGGTTCCCAGAGACTGTGCCCTCATCAGCTTGATTTGAAAGTTAGCAGACAAAGATATAGAAAGCTAGGAGGAATCAAATGGAGGACACCATGTGTTTCAAGGCCCTCTTGTTCAGTTATAAAGGGAGAGTCTACACTCTTGTGTAGTACATCATACTGTGTTTATATCAATAATTCAAAGCAGGATGAGATGCTCATTACAAACATCCAGAGAAAGACCCAATGAATGAAGGAAGTCCACTGTTAGCTGTTACTCTCTGGATCACCGAGCTGGGGTTCCTGGTTTTTTAATTTTTTAACTCTCCTGTTGCCACTCCTGACTCCCTCCACCCCTTTTTCTCATTGTCTTGTTTTTGATATTCCGACCTTGCCTTTTGAACCTTCTAACCAAGTTTGTGTTCTCTAGGCTAAACCCAATCAAATTTCAGATGGCCCTGTCAGAAAGATTCTAGTCCATACTCACCCATCATCCCCTGGACTTGCCCTATGCTCCATTCTGATGGGGTGCTTGGGTGCTTGTACTTGGACCCCAGTTCCAAAATCACATTTCTCTCTAGCCTCAAAACACTGTCCCTGACAGTTTTCTTCCCAGCCCAAGGATACTATGCCTAGCAATAACTCATGAGTGGGCCCCAGTAAGACAAACTACCTATCCCCACAATTACTCATAAGTGGGTCACCAGAAAAATAAACTTTTTTTTCTCCATCACAAGAACAAGCTGCTCTCTGAAGAAATTCTCTTCTAAAAACAAGACTATTTTGTAGCCACAGAATTATTATGTATTGATTTCCAAAGTTATCATATTCAATTGAGAGGTCAAGCTATAGACACCAACTCTTAAAGCTAAGATGTAACAGACTAAAAGTACTCGGGTGAGAAACCCCTTCCCCTGCTTTCTAGTAGTGAATGAAGCCTGTGACCAAGGTTGTAGGTTATCACCTAATTAGCATATCAGCCATATAATCCACTGCTTTTGCTATATAAGCTTTAGTATCATTCTTGTTAAGTTGCAAGTTAGCTATGCCTGCTATATTGGCTTTACATAAACCTTTTCTACCTTGACTTAAAGAGTGCTTGAATCCCTGAATTCATTCCAGATGACCCTCCCCTGTACTCTAGTCCTTGTGAAGAGGTAAAAGGTTGAGGGGTGGTGGGCACCCCGAAATATTGACGCACCGGGTCCTGCCGAAAGAATTCGACTCAAGCCTTCTCAGCCAAGGGAAAAGAGAAAGTTTATTAGGGATTCACCACAATGGGCTGTCTTAAGAAATCCCCCCCACCTTGTGACGCCTGTTTCCACAAGCGGGCCAGATTCAACCTACTGAATTAGATTGAATCTGAGCACCTTCATGGAGGCAAGATGGAGATTATATACACAAAGATTGTAGGAGGGATTGAGGGGTGGTCTGGGGTGACTAGAGGAGGGGTTTAGGGAGGGTCTTGAGGGGAAGTCCAAGGAGGGCAAGGTGAGGTAATGGGATTAAGGGTGGGAAGTAGCTGAACAACAAAGGGCGAGGCTAGGTAGAGATTTGGGCCTAAAGATAATGTGAGGCTTGTGGCCTTAGGGGAAGGCCAGATCCAGTTGGAAGATTCAAGGACAGTTCAAGGGGGCTCCCAGAGACTGTATTCCAGGTTCAAGGGGGTTCCCAGAGACTGTGCCCTCATCACTTGAGGGGTCCCTGAAACCCCTACGTCAAACCTCATCATTTTTTTGGTGCCCAACATGGGGCCAGTACTTCAGTCCTTGAGGGGTCCCCTCCTCAAACCTCCTCATTTCCGGTCATCCTCCTCCCTCCTTCCTTTCCCCCCATCTTTCCCCTACTCAGTGAAGCAGGGCCAGTTTTATGCCCCTTGTCAGCCTAAAGTAGTTCCAGAAGATGATACCTCTGCCCACGTTCCCAAACTAATTTGGGTCCCCACTATTTGAGGGAGGATTGATGAGGAAGGCATGACCTTTGCCCTTTTTCCCAAATGAATTTGGGTGCCTACTTCTTGAGAGATGAGATGAGATGATTAGATTCAAATAGAGTAGTCAATGAGAAATCCATTATCTCAAGTACCACTTAAAGCCACTTTATGAGATAACTATTCACTTTTGGAGACAATTATTCTAGTAGGATGGTCAGAGAAATATCTAAATTAACTGGGGCTGCTCCACCAATCTGCCCCAGGCTGAACAATGGAATAATGTTGTGCCTAGATATTCGTGAAATCCTGAACTACTGCCCCTGCTCACCTCATCTCCCCGCCCATGGCAGGTTTTCTCCTATCCCTAGCCTCTTCTGGCTAGGGGGCATCCTCCTTAAGCATCCCCATTAGTGGGTATCTCCCTTAAGTGGGGGGAATCTCCCTTACTTGAGCATCTTCCTTAAGCAGAGCATATCCCCCTTAAACTGGGGTTTCCCTTGATGGGTTTCTCAAAGACCCATCTCCCTGAATGGTCCTCTCCCTGGGGGCTGTCCCCTCTCCCTTGGGAGACTGTCACAGCACCCTCCCTTAAGCTGGAGTAACCCTTAAGCTGCATCTCTCTTAAGGGGCAGAGGAGCTTGGTGTCTTGTTACCCCAATAAATGCCTATACTTATTTGGAGACAGCCTGAGGGAATTCTTTTGAGATGACCTTGCACCCCAACATTTTGGGGTGCCTTATTAAAAGTGCCTTAATTATATAGAGAGCAGTGTCTCGAAAACCCAGGGATAAGAAAGCTTTCAGAAAAAGAAATTTGTCAGCAATGCTGTAGAAAGGTCAAGAACGAGAACCAAGAAAAGGCCAACAGTTAGCAGTTAAGAGATCACCAGTAACAGTAGAGAGAATCATTTCAGCTTAGTGGTAAGGTAGGAAGCAAAATTGCAATGAATTGAGAAGTGAATGTGAGGAGATGGAATAGAGGCAGCAAGAATGTATGCAATGTCTTCTACAAGTTCAGCTTATAGAAATGGAAGAGAGACATAGGACAATAGTTTGAGATGCAGGGATTATCAAGTGAAAGTGCTTTCAGGATGGAGAATACATCTATTGGGGGATCCTTCAGCTCCTCTACTGACAGTAGTAAAGCCCCTTGGTGAGGATATATCTTTCTGTTTCAGGCCTTGCTTGATATTAATAATCAAAGGGTTGCGAAATAAAGCTATCTCTGTTGTTATATCTTTCAGAAAATCTAGTATGATTTTAACATATGCTTTGGAGATATTTTGTTGGAGAAGAACATTTAAATTAGCATTTTATTCTATTGAATCAAATCCTTTTTTTGTAGTATCCCAAGCAGAGTGGGATCTTCTATACTTACACTGTAAAGGTGTAGTCTTCTGTAGAATGGTATTTACCAAGGTTCTTCTGTCCTCTTCACAAACCTTCATAAAGGGTGCACTTGATGCATGTGTGTAGATTATCCTTACGAAAATAATCTAGCAATGAGAAAAATACATGGGGGTTTGTAGTTTAAAATTTTCTCTTAGGCACCATTTTTAGTAATAATAAGCTTCAAAATTTTTTCCAAGCCTTTGTTATTATCGCATCTTTCATATACCTTAAGAATTCATTTCTTACTGTCTCAAAATTTGTATTAATTCTATTCGACTTCTCTGACTTACACTTGGTCTAGAATAGTTATTTTTCCTGTCTATTTTGTGTAGTCCATTTCTATTTCAATCAATCAACAAACATTTGTTATTTGTCTGTTATGTGCTAGACACTGTTTTAGGTTCTGAGGGTACAAAGGATAAAAATGAAACAAGTTCCTGATCTCAAGATACTTACATTGTGTTGAAGTAGACCACCCAGATACATCATCAGGGAATATGACATCATGGTCTCATTGAAAAAAATAGTATTTGTTGTTTATATAAATGAAAATAACTAGACAAAGTAAAATTTAAAACTGAACAATGTGAAATTGTAATGGCCTGGGAGAACTTGAGAAAATGCACCACCTTACCTTCCACCCTTCCTTGCTGAAGTGGGAGATTACAGGTGTGGAATACTGCATTTGCTATTAGATGTAGTCCATGTGTTGGCTGGTTTTGCCTTTTTTCTCTTAAATTTTTTTCTTTCAAGGAAAGGTTTGCTGGGTAGGGAGAGATAAGTTTGAAAATAAATGTAAAAATTAAAGGCATCAAATTTGTTATAAAAATATTTACAGAGCTCTCTTATCTGTTCTTATGTGTTTGTCATCCTTTCAATTTTATCCAGAAATGCTCTCAGGATGACTTTGTTAAGTTGGATCTTTTGCCAGGCTTTCTGTTAACTTCTTTTTCCCTGAAACTACTTCTAGCTCTTTAGTGAGGGGATAATGCAAATAATCTTCTACCATCCTCCACCATAAGACTTCCTTATCTTCTCTGGTAGGTGAGGAGATCAAGTGTTAGCTAACTGAGATGGTTTCTAGGCTTTTTGTGTCTCATTGTTATGGCAAAATATCAGTTAAATTTCTTTAGGAAATTGTAGTAGTCTGTGTTGATATCTGTTCTTTTATCCATTTCCTTTTTTTTTTTTTGCATTTATATCTTGCTTAAATGAATAAGTCAGAGTTGTCTCAATTTCATACAATATCTTCTCCAGACTGGTATTGACTTTAATTGTTCCTCTAACATGTTGGTAGTCTAACTCAAGAATGAGAGGCATTCCATGTTAGTAACCATTTATGTTCACTGAAAGATTATCAGTTTCATTTTATGTGATGTTTTTATAATGTTCACTGCTTGACAGCTCTCTATCTAGTGGCACATATCATTTTTGAATACTCCTGTTCCTATTGCATACAAAGTGCTTTTATTATACTAGTGCTGTGAGCTAGGGAATGCAAGGATTGTGAACCTCATTTTAGAGATGAGGAAACTGAGAGTGACAGGTTCAGCAACTTGCCTAAAGTTATATAGCAAAGATTGGAACTCAGGACTTTGACTTTTCCTTGCAATAGCAATTTAGATGTGGAGATCTTTCCCATCCATTAATAAGCCATGTGACCTGCTTACATCACAGGAAGCTTAAGTCACATGTGGTGGGAGGAGCTTGTTGAGAGGAAAAGGAGGTTGTGTCACAGGAAATGCTGAGAGAGCCATTATGGCACCATTAATGGCCATCATGATAGTTAGAGATGAGGTAAAGAAAGTCAATCTGTGATAGCTGCATTGTGAATTTTTGGGAAGGCCCCAGCAGGTGGTCAGAGAGGTTTTGGGGTGGCGAGGCTCCATACTGTGATATTGTGTTTTAAGTTCCTTGCTGTTGTGATAAAGTGGGCTCACTCATTGTGGGAACAGATTGCCTGGTTATGGGATCTGGTTATCTGGTATCTGAATAAATGTTTTACTTCTTTTACCTTCTATATGGAGAGTCTCTCATCCTTTGCGATACACAGCTACATAGGCATATTCACGATTATTGTCAATGTTGTGTTTATTGCCTTGCTGTTACATCCCTCTACTGTTCTTTTGACTATGTCATGAACCATATTATGAAGTGAATTAGTAGTTGTGGTTGGTCCATTGTATAGAAATGACCCCTTTGTTCTTTATCAGAGAGAAGAAACTGTTCTGTTGGTACTTTAATATTTGCAATTTTTATTAGGATACTAATGCCTAGGGGGAATGTTTTCTTTCACTAAGGGAGGCAATAAGGTAACAATTTAAGAGCCCAATATCCTCTGCAGGTGTAGAGCTAAAGTACCAAATTTATAGCTCTCTTTCTAAAGAAAGTGGTGGTGGATAGGTGGGGAGACAAACTCCTGGAAAGACTAAGAAACTTTTTTTGGGGGGGTGGAAGAAATTCCCTTAGGACAGTTTAGATGAGGTCTTCATTCCCCACAATGTTCCATGAATCCCTGTGGTCTCATGAGCAACACAAGGGCTTCTATGAAGAAGAAGAAAACAACCCAAACAAGCCCAAGCAGCAGGACTCCCTGACTGGCTCTCTGTCAGTTTCCTGTCCATATCACTTTATACCTACCAAATGCTCCTTTTTGCCTTGGCAGCTTTCCAAGGCCCTATCTCTTTGCAGGAGCCCTATTATTTTCACTCTTTTATCTGGCCCCATTCTTCTTCACTGTCTTTCTCTTAGCTGTCCCGTGAAAATGACAACCATGTTTCAGATTCTGGAAATAGTCTATCCTACTTGCAAAGCAATGGAAAGAACTCTCTGTTAGAATACCCCAGTGTATGTGTGTATGTGTATGTAAAATATGGACACTGTGCCTATAGGTTCCCTTAGGTTAGCTGGAGAGGAAATCCAGAGAAAAGGAATCCTTTTAGGATTCTTAGATCTATAATGTCAGTTGGTGTCAGAGTCTTCCTGCACCAGATGCTAGGGGAGACATGATTAGTCTTTCTCCTCCTCAATTCCACACTGGCTTAGGGTGAATTACTACATCTACTTATGCATCTTCATCCCTCTTTCCTGTTGGTCCTATGGGAAAGCCTGGTTGTGGAAGAAAATAGCCATGAGTTTGAAATGAAAATGGCAGGTTTGGAGATCACTCTTATGGTGTTTTTTTTTTTTAAACAAGCAGATCAAAAGACCTCTAATGTTTGATAACACTGTATTTTTTTTTTTGTTAACATTCTTTGGTACTCTTAGAATAGGAATTAAAAAAAAATTTCAAACTATTTTACTGCAAAAGTTCCACTGAAAAGTTTTCTTCAGAGTCAAAGTTATACAAGTGGAAAAATTTTGAAAACCCTTGGATTAGTTAAAGGAACTAGCTCTAAGACAGACTATGGGTCAACCCAGTTACTGTCCTTTCTCTCCCTCTGGGTCAAATCAGCCAAACCATCTATGGCTATATCAGGTTGAGTAGTACAATGGGGGTTTTGCTGCAGCATGTCCAGATCACCTAAAGTGGAGGCACCCTGGCTCTGGGAGAGACGTCCTCTGTTCCCGTCAGAGCCAGCAGCTTTTTTTTTTTTTATTGATTGTAAATGGAAAGAGAGACTGACTGTCTCAGCTGTGACTTTGCCACCCACATGGTAGGAAGAAAAGACAAGATGTGTTTTCCCAGAAGTAGGGTGTCTCTATGTTAGGTGATTTGGGCATACTCAAGAAAGCCCTCGTTACATTTAGAATAAAAAAAAACCCAATAGAATTTAAATTTAGAAGGAAACCTAATCTCTGTTTACTCTCATACCTTCATTTTTCACTTAAAGAAATTGTTGTTTGTCCTTTCTTGAAAAGAACCAATATTATCAGGAGGATGAGGTCTTGACTTGCAAGTGAATTGAATTTAGATGAGGTAGAGCTGTGAAGTGTCATCAGCATCATTCTCTCCTCCAGAGTCCAGTGGCAAGACATAGGTCAAGATGACTGGCAATGGCCCCAGATGCAGTGGGAGATCTTGGCCTTTTTAAGCTAAGGTCCTTCCCAGACCTTAGTTTGTCTGAGGTAACACCTATTCAGTGATTAAAGGCTAGGTAAGAATTGAGGTAAAAGATGACCTGGTTTGCCTTCACAAAAAAAGTTAAGGAGACAGAGGCCCAGGGAGAAATAACTTGTTCCATATTCCATAGGCATTAAGTAGCCAAATCAGGATTGAACTCAGTCCAGTGTTCTAGTCAGAACGGTCCAGTGTTCTTTCTATCATACCATGGCCATGCTTTACTATAGAGCCTAGAATTCAATTAATACTTTATTTTTTGACCTTTGGGTTGATTATGTTTTCTTTTCATTCTTTTTCTGCCAGTTATTAAGGAAAAGGTATATGTTTGAGTTTTAGAGAGGGGCATGAATGTGTCCTTGCTGTCTGACCCTGGAAGGGGCAGCAGTTTGTGAGTTCCAGAGTTAGAGAATAAGAGACCAAAAGGAAGATGGAGACCCAAATCTGAAAGTGTTCAGGTTCCCCTGGGATTTGGCTTGCCCGGCACTACCTCCCCCCAAAATACACCTGGGGATTTCGTCATTTATGAGAACGTAGGCTGGTTAGATTGCCGCTTCTGCCAAAGGAGGAGGGACCCAGAGGTTCAGTTAGTCACTGATGACTCAGTGAACCAATAATCATTCAACGAACAATTGATTAAAGGTGAGGAAAAAGAAAAATGTGTTGAAACGTGGATCAGGAATAAGGAATGAGAGGGCTGAAAGGCTTAGAGCGTACACAGATATTTCATGCCTATACAGCATGGATACTTTGAGAAAATAACCAGATGGCCCTAGACAAAATGAGCATCAAATCACATCACCAAGAAATGAAATTGTTAATGTTTTAACAGACAAGAAATACCTTGTTACCAATATGGGAGTCTTTTCTAAACGAGCTGTGTGGTCAGACAACTTACTTCTTAGAACAAAAATCAAAATTAGTCCAGAGATAAAAGTAATATCAAAAATGAAAAGATAAAGTTTGCAACTAAAACAACTTCAACCTGACCTATTTAAACAAACTGTTGATATTTTAAAGAGGGGCACAGATAGAAGGACATAGACAAGACTACTACAATCTCATAGAGAAGTTTAACTCATTAAATTGCCATAAAAATCATAAAATGGTTTATTGCCATAAATCCATTAAAGTTGCCATAATAAGAAGACCAAGAAAGCCTCACTGGTCAGCAAACAATTTATTTGCCAAGTGGAGGTACATGGCAATCAAGGGCTACACTGGTTTAGACCATAAATTCATTTCTAATACTTTTCAGGTGAGGATGGTGGAAGGATATGAGTAGAACCACTTTGTTAAATAATTCAGAGCAGTTTAAATAGGTTTAAAGGAAATTTGAGAAGAAACTCAACGAAAGAAAGGCATTCCAAGGGGTGAAACTAGAAGGAAGATAACACAGAAGAAATGCAGGAGGGAAAACTCTGCAGAGATTTTTATAAACCGTTTTTTTTTTTTCTGTGAAGGAAAATAGAACTTTCATGCTTGAACTCTATTATCACAATTTCAAGTGATGGCACGTTTAACGGTATGACTCAGTTTTTAGTCAGCTAGGTGGCGCAGGGGATAGAGCCGAGCCAAATCTGGCCTCAGACACTGCCTATATGTCCAGACTTTAGGAAAACCCTGTATATCACTGAGAAATTGATTTGCCAGGGGCCACTCAGCAAGTATACGTCAAAGGCAGGGCTTAACCCAGGTTTTCCTGACACTGAGGACACTAAGAGGTCAATGATGCATC
Source organism: Trichosurus vulpecula (assembly GCF_011100635.1). Lineage (NCBI taxonomy): Eukaryota > Metazoa > Chordata > Mammalia > Diprotodontia > Phalangeridae > Trichosurus > Trichosurus vulpecula. Next base: position 189,960,457 of record NC_050577.1, on the reverse strand, counting down.
CAACACAATCTAATCCAATAAACATCTATGAAGGATCTATTATGTGTCAGACACTGTACTAAGTGTTGGGGACACAGTTTAAAAAAAGATAGCCCATGCCCTTAAGGAGCTCACAATCTACAGTGGGGGGCAATACAAAAGGATGCAAGAAAGTTGGAGAGAGGTCACCAAAGGGTACCTGAAGCAGGGCATCTTGTTCTGTGGAATTAAAACTAAGCAGAGATACAGATGCCAAGTGGAGTGAGCAGAGTCCAGTTTCTTCTCTCTATAAAGGAAGGTATTAGGATTAGGTACTCCATCATCCAGCCTTCCAATCAGAAGGAAGAGGAGGCTGAGGGAGGAGGTGTCAATCAAGGCTTGAATGAGCAGCATAGTGTTGAGTTTAGAAATGATGAGCTTGGGGCAGCTAGGTTGCGCAGTGAGTAGAGCACCGGCCCTGGAGTCAGGAGGACCTGAGTTCAAATGTGGCTTCAGACACTTGACACATGTACTAGCTGTGTGACCTTGGGCAAGTCACTTAACCCCAATTGCCCTGCCAAAAAGCAAAAAAAAAAAAATGATGAGCTTATCTTTGGAAGGGCATCTTGTTATGTGGAGCTGAAACCAGGTGAGTAGCAGATTCAAAGTGGAACGATGTGTAATAAAAAATATGCCAAATTTCTTAAAAGATATGTAGCACTCCTAGGGTATCTCCACAACTGAACACTTGAAGGCTGCATCCCTAGGGGAATGGCATCTTTGATTTCAAGGTATTCTTTGGGCCTATACTTCCAAAACTATGGTTTATAAGCCCCTAGCAATATGCTTTTTTCCCTAGTCAGCCAGTAGACATACTTAGCTCAAGGCAAAGACAGTTATTAAAATGGCATTGTGAGAATGGTAGCTATAAAATATTCCCCCTTATTAACTTGAGATGAATTCTTCTACGGATATCATCATTGGGAAAAGTGTGTTACAGATAGCGTACACTGGGAGAGAAATACACACGTAGCAAACACATGTGGCAAAGGCAACTCAAGCACCAGGCACCGAAGTCCTTTCTCTTCTCATGGTGTCCACATGCTGTGTCCCCCCAGGGGCAAGCATCACGGCTGGCAGTCTCCTCTGGTGAGGCATCTGGGCCTGCTTCTATCTGAAGTTCAGCTTCTGACTATGAGGGCTAATTATCTCTCCAATCCCTCACTGGTTCTCTTCTCATACTTTTCATCGCTATCCTATTCTTTTGGGGCCTGCTCCCTTCAGCAAGTAGCTCTGTTGCAAAGTAACATGACCAATAGTAGAGTGAGATGAGAAAAAAAAACAGTTTTCCTATCCTCTGGTAAAGGATCCAGAAAGGCAAAGGGCAATCCCTGGTTGAGCACAGATTTATTCCTCTGTACTTGGCTTTCTTCTTTGCCAAGAGCTGCCTTGACTGACTTGACAATGATTCCCAGAGAGCCTGTCTAGCCTTATAAAATGGCACCAGAAGTAGAATTGGGCTTTGACCAGCCAGTCCTCTAATTCCATCAAGGAATCCCATCTAATCTATCCTTTGATTCCACCAAAGAATTCTTCTTGCCTCACAAATAACAAAATGAAAATCCTTCTTTGCACTTAGCTTCGGACTTTAACACTATGTTATTTTCCCCCTCTATTATCCGATCCTAAGATTTTGGCAACTGGGCTGAGGATAAAACAATTGACCAGATATGTCCTGATCGACATCAATCTCTGTGTACAATGAAAGAAATAACCTTGTTCAGTGACCTACTTATTATTAGTATCGATTGAGGTATAAAACAGGAAGACATGGTCTTGCCAAAGACATTCTAGACTGATCCAGTGCAGAGTTTAGGTTGAAGAATGAATCTTCATGGATAGTGAGATCTTCCAGATAACTATATTTATAGACAATATATGACTGAAATACTGCATTCTCCTGGGTGAGAACCACAACCATTCAAAAGACTTTGGTTTAACCGTCAACGTATTAAAAACCAATTGAAGGAAGAACATCTAATATTCAGAAGATGTTATTTGTTAATATTCCAATTAAATAAAATGTTGTTTAAAATTTCATTCATTTCATTTCTTGAAAATATGCATTTTTGCCTATGTATCCAGACTTTAGGAACACCCTGTATTTATAGACTTTCTTATATTGAATCAGCTATGCATTGCTGGCAAAAACCCAGTCTAGTCGGAGTTTACAATCTCTCTAATATGTTGTTTTAGCCTTCTTACTAATATTTAGGTACAATAATATTAAGGCAAAATTTATTTAAATTTTGTGGATCTATGATCATTAAGCATGCTCTTCTCTAGTTTTTTTTAAGGAAGCAGATCAAAAGACCTCTAATGTTTGATAACACTGTATTTTTTTTTTGTTAACATTCTTTGGTACTCTTAGAAATAGGAATTTAAAAAAATAATTTCAAACTATTTTACTGCAAAAGTTCCACTGAAAAGTTTTCTTCAGAGTCAAAGTTATACAAGTGGAAAAATTTTGAAAACCCTTGGATTAGTTAAAGGAACTAGCTCTAATATTTATTATTATTATCATTATTAAATTTATCACACCATTCTAGCCTTCCAATATCTCTTTGGAAACTGACTTTGTCAAGTTCTTGTCATCTGTAATTTTAATAAGTGTGTAATCTATACCTTCGTTCAAGTCATTGATAAAAATACTAGATAGCACAGGAACAAAGATCCCTGTGTCCTTCCACTCAAGACTTCCTCTCAAATGATCAATATTCAGATGGATCTGTGACCACATTGACATGGATATTCCTTTCAGTGAAGCTTTTCTTTCCCCCTATCTATCTTTCTATCTGTTTATCATGGAAAGTTCACACAACATACTGAATGCCTTCTTCACTTTCTCTTGGTATTCTGAGGACACCAATGAAACATATGGGCTATTCATCAATTGTACCTTCTTCTTGCTAGATAATTAAGTCATTTTCTTTTGGTATACATTGCTTTGATGGCATATTTTGTTTCTGTTCTTGAGAGTTCTGAATTTTTTGTGAGTTACTGTTTGGTTCTATCCTCCATGAACCTTTCCATTGTTCTTTTAGTGATGTTCCTTCTTTTTTTTTTAATTTAAATTTATTTATTTAACATATTTAGTTTTCAGCATTGATATTCACAATAGTTTGAATTACAAATTTTCTCCCCATTTCTACCCTCTCCCCCACTCCAAGATGGCATATATTCTGGTTGCCCTGTTCCCCAGTCAGCCCTCCCCTCTATCACCCCTTTCCCCTTTCATCCCCTTTTCCCTTCCTTCCTTGTAGGGCAAGATAAATTTCTACATCCCATTGCCTGTGTATCTTATTTTCTAGTTGCATGCAAAAACTTTTTTTTTTTGTTTTTGAACATCTGTTTTTAAAACTTTGAGTTCCAAATTCTCTCCCCTCTCCCCTTCCCACCCACCCTCCCTAAGAAGTCAAGCAATTCAACATAGGCCACATGCATATCATTATGTATAACCCTTCCACAATACTCATGATGTGAAAGACTAACTATATTTTGCTCCTTCCCAACCCATCCCACTTTATTGAATTTTCTGCCTTGACCCTGTCCCCTTTCCAAAGTGTTTGTTTTTGATTACCTCCACCCCCATCTGCCCTCCCCTCCATCATCCCCCCCCTTTTATTTTTTTTTATCTTCCTCCCTCTTCTTTCCTGTGGGGTAAGATACCCAATTGGGTATGTATGGTATTCCCTCCTCAGGCCAAATCTGATGAGAGCAAGGTTCACTCATTCCCCCCTCACCTGCCCTCTCCCCTCCTCCCACAGAACTGCTTCCTCTTGCCACCTCTATGTGAGATAATCCACCCCACTCTATCTCTCCCTATCTCCCTCTCTCAGTATGTTGCTCTCTCATCCCTTAATTTGATTTTATTTCTTTTAGATATCTTCCCTTTATCTTCAATTCACCCTGTCTGCTCTCTCTCTTATATATATATATATATATATATATATATACACACACACACATATATATACATATATACATATGCACACACAGACATATACATACATACACATTCACCTATATATATAAACATATATATATATATATACATATATGTGTGTGTGTGTGTGTGTGTGTGTGTGTGTGTATGCATATTCCCTTCAGCTACCCTAATACTGACGTCTCATGTATCATACACATCATCTTTCCATGTAGGAATATAAACAAAACAGTTCAACTTTAGTAAGTCCCTTGCAATTTCTGTTTCTTGATTACCTTTTCATGCTTCTCTTGATTCTTGTGTTTGAAAGTCAAATTTTCTATTCAGTTCTGGTCTTTTCACTGAGAAAGCTTGAAAGTCCTCTATTTTATTGAAAATCCATATTTTGCCTTGGAGCATGATACTCAGTTTTGCTGGGTAGGTGATTCTAGGTTTTAATCCTAGCTCCATTGACCTCCAGAATATCATATTCCAAGCCCTTCAATCTCTTAATGTAGAAGCTGCCAGATCTTGGGTTATTCTGATTGGGTTTCCACAATACTCAAATTGTTTCTTTCTGGCTGCTTGCAGTATTTTCTCCTTGATCTGGGAGCTCTGGAATTTGGCAACAATATTCCTTGGAGATTTCTTTTTGGGATCTATTTGAGGAGGCAATCAGTGGATTCTTTCAATTTCTATTTTGCCCTGTGGCTCTAGAATATCAGGGCAGTTCTCCTTGATAATTTCTTCAAAGATGATATCTAGGCTCTTTTTTTGATCATGGCTTTCAGGTAGTCCAATAATTTTTAAATTATCTCTCCTGGATCTATTTTCCAGGTCAGTGGTTTTTCCAATGAGATATTTCACATTGTCTTCCATTTTTTCCTTCCTTTGGTTCTGTTTTATAATATCTTGATTTCTCATAAAGTCACTAGCTTCCACTTGCTCCAATCTAATTTTTAAAGTAGTATTTTCTTCAGTGGTCTTTTGGACCTCCTTTTCCATTTGGCTAATTCTGCCTTTCAAGGCATTCTTCTCCTCATTGGCTTTTTGGAGCTCTTTTGCCATTTGAGTTAATCTATTTTTTAAGGTGTTGTTTTCTTCAGTGTATTTTTCAGTATTTTTTTGGGTCTCCTTTAGCAAGTCATTGACTTGTTTTTCATGGTTTTCTCACATCCTTCTCATTTCTCTTCCCAATTTTTCCTCTACTTCTCTAACTTGCTTTTCCAAATCCTTTTTGAGCTCTTCCATGGCCTGGGACCAGTTCATGTTTTTCTTGGAGGCTTTTGTTGTAGGCTCTATGACTTTGTTGTCTTCTTTAGGCTGTATGTTTTGGTCTTCTTTGTCACCAAAGAAAGAATCCAAAGTCTGAGACTGAATCTGGGTGTGCTTTCGCTGCCTGGCCATATACCCAACCAACTAACTTGACCCTTGAGTTTTTCAGAGGGGTATGACTGCTTGTAGACTAGAGAGTTCTATGTTCCACGTTTGGGGGGGAGGTGCCAGCTCTGTCACACCCGCACTTCTCCTTCCCCAAGAACCCCCAGTCCGGACTCGGCTTAGATCTTCAGCAGGCTGTTGCACTCCTGCTCTGATCTGCCACTTAATTCCTCCCACCAGGTGGGCCTGGGGCCAGAAGCAGCAGCAACTGTAGCTGCTCCACCTCCGCTGCCCCCGGGGCTGGAAGCCGAACCACGAACTCCTTCCACTCCCGCAGCTTTTCCCACTAACCTTCTCTGCAGTCTTTGGTGTTTGTGGGTTGAGAAGACCGGCAACTGCCGCAGCTCACCGACACAGGGCACCAGGGCCCGCTCCGCCCGGCTCCTGGTCTGGTTGATCCACGCCGCTCATGCTGGGCTCTGCTCCACTCCGTTCCAGCTCCCAGCTCCGTGTGGGATAGACCTCACCCAGAGACCATCCAGGCTGTCCTGAGCTGGAGCCCTGCTTCCCTCAGCTGTTTTGTGGGTTCCGCCACTCTAGAATTGGTTCAGAGCCATTTTCTATAGGTTTTTGGAGGGACTCGGCAGGGAGCTCAAGCTGGTCCCTGCTTTCCAGCCGCCATCTTGGCTCCGCCCCCAGTGATGTTCCTTCTTAAGAGATTGTATTGGCAACTCCCTTGTGAGGAAACTTTCTCTACTGATGCTCGAAGAGGAAACTATTTCTCTGATGAGTTTTCCCTTTATTTCCCCTGGTAGAGTCTGTTACCTGGCTTTGGGGTCCTAGATACACATGGGGTAGAGATTGGCTCCATAATTTCATTGAGGGGGCCAGAGGGGATTCCATAATCTGTGGTTTCATGTGATTTAGAAATTCCATTGTACACATCTGAAGAATTTGGAGGGCAAAGGAGAGACAATTTTGGGAGATAGTTGAAGGCAGATGGCTCCCTATAGGAGTGTTTTCCTTTTTGGCCTTCCATTTTTGCTGTCTTCAGAACCTGTGTGGCTGTGGATGTTGAGTGCCTGGGTCTTGTGTATCTGCAGGGTTATGACAAGAGAAAGGAAGACTCAGTCAGGTGATGGGACTTGTAGAGTCATATATTTCATATATTTTGTGTTTAGAATAATAATTCTACTTCATTCCTGAGGTAACTGAACCTGGACGGCGTGGAGTCTGAACTTAGCACTAGGTAGTGGCCTATGTGTTTTCAAGTTGAATGCTTTGTAGTGGTCAGTGGGAATATTGCATCCTTAGGAAGGTTATATATGTATGCAGGTACCTGGGCAATGTAGGTATTATATTCCCTCCTTGATGTAATTAATATAGCAACAGGTTTCCTTTCTGGAGACTTAAGGAAGGCAGGTCACAGCCAATTTGACTTATACTCTGTGGAACGTCATAACTTCAATGCCCTGTGACATATGGGTGGTGCCCAGAGGATGGGGCTTAGAAATGGACTTTGTGATTTCACCATTATAGAGGATTCCTTGGATGACTAAAGTCCTTTTACAGGTGCAGCACCTTATCTGCAACTTGTAGTTGTCATTTGTCCTTTGTTTTTGAAGAGGACCAATGACATGACTGGTGGTGTTTTGACTTGTGTGTGAATTGGATTTAAGTGAGGCAGAGTGGCATGAAGTCATCAGCCTCTCCCTCTCTTCTTGAGTCATCAAAGTCCAGTGGCAAGACGAAAGTCAAGATGACCGGCTATGGTCCAGGAGCAGTGGGTGATCTTGGTGTCTTCAATGCCTGACCAAGCTGTAAGTGTTCCACAGCGCCTACTTCAGCCGCTTTCATTGCCATTGAAACAAATTATTCTCATTCACCCATTCTGCTGGGGAAAGTCTTCACATGTTTGTGGTAAACATCTCCCTAACTCGTCGATAGGTTTGAGGCCTGTTGGTTACCCTCAACCTGGTTTAGCCCATCTGCTGAGAGGGTATACCGGGTGCGGCCACTGTGCATGCTACAGTTTCTTGGAGCCACAGGTGAGAATTGGGTAAATCAGGTAGATACCAAAAGTGGATGAGCAGCCCTGAAAAGGGCTTGGCAAGCCCTCACAGTCCTCTTGAATATCCTATATACCCTAACTTACAGTTATATACACATATGTATAACTTATATATGCCTTGTATACATATACACATGTAGAAATGTAGTTATATATATATATATGGTATGTACATGTATGTATAGCATTGAGTGGTCTCTCCACAGAACTCACAGAAACTGAGCACTTGTGCATCCAGATTCTGTTTCCAGTCATGTAGTTTGGTCAGGCTCAGTCCTGGGGAGTCTGGCAATTAAAGAGAAAGAGATCCTTTTCTTCACTCTCTTCCACAGTTTCTGATAATGCAAACCCTCAGTGATGAGTCATGCTTGGCTGGAAGCATAACTCCAAAGTTCCCACATGGTTGACCAGAAGCAAAGAATATCTGAACATGCTCCTTACAAGCCATATTTTATACACACGCACACACATGCATGTTCATATACATGTACATGTGCACGTAGACATATGGGCATGTACATATACAGATAGACACATGTACACATATACATATGTTTGCTTTATGTCTTGGAGTCAAGAAGACCTAGGTCCTGCCTCTGAGCATACTAACTATAATTCTTGATGAGTCACTTAACTTTCTAAGACAGTGAATTGCAAAATAGTTCCTAATCTGCATTAGTCATTTTCCTTAGTGGAAATTCTTCGCACCAGTGAAATCATAGGTCTAGAACAAAGAAAAGAAATTGGTTCATACACTTGAAAAATTGTGTTATGTGACTTCACAATATGATTTGATACTCAAATATAATATCCTATATAACTCTTCTATAATCCTTACCCTTAGCTGATCCCGGGCCAAAGTTGGACACCTGGACCCAATGACCCACAGAGTTCCAAAGCAACATTAGGTTAATTATAAAAAGTCTTCCACCTCACCACCCCTTGGAGTCATCAGGGCATAGGCTTTAGAATGGGAAATAAAGGGTGTGGTCTATCTCCATAGCTATCTTAAAAGGGGAATGGCCACCTGCAAAGGTGATAACCTTTTCAGGCCCAGGAGTGACTCTAGCTCAGAGCAAAGACATATCAAAGAGTGGCCTTGTGCTTCTTGGGGAGGCAGGCTAGTTGTTTTCCCAGACTTAGATATCCCAATCCTCTCCTGAGACTGGGGCAAGGAGGCATGGGCGTTAGGCGATTGAATTGTGAGTGAAGGAGGACTGCTTGATGATCCAGGAACAGGTTTTCAGTGTCCAGACTGTGCCTCCCTTCAGTTGAAGGGGAACTGTGGGGTGAAGGATGGAGTCTTGTGATGGTCCTCCAGTGAAGAAGGGTCATGACAGGTATGGAGGCAGTTAGAGAAGAGATTATGTTATGAAAGACAGTTTTGTTGCCTTTTGACTGTAAAGTTAGCAAATTAACTGTAATTGTTTAAACTTTCAATGTGTTCCAGTGAGGCAATAATTGTAAATATTATTTTTGTTTCTCTGGGAGCATTTCATTAATTGCTCTTGTTCACATAATAATTCAAGTTTTTATGGTCATAATTTAAATAGTGGTGCTATTATTTCTATTTTCTAGGGTTGTATTTACATAGATCCCTTCCTGGATCATTGCCTTGTTGTGGTAGAGGAACTTGTGTCGCTCAATAAAACTACGAACTAGCAAGCTTACCCAAGATGGACAGGTTATAGTGGAGAGATCTGGCAAAAGGTCATTCACTGAGAAGGAAATGGCAAACTGCTCCAGTAACTGTGCCAAGAAAATCCATGGACCAGACAGGCCTGGCGTGCTATGGTCCAAAGGGTCATGAACAGTTAGACACGACTGAACAACTGAACTACAACATTAACATACATGTTACATACGAATGTAATGAAATCAGAGGTCCAATCCCAATCTCTATCAAAGGTTTCTTCTGAATTTTTCTTCAAAGGTTTCTTCCAAAATTTTTAAAAAAACTAGTATATAAAATCAACTGCTGCTTCTCATTAGAACCATTTTCATAAAGAAAACAACTACTGAAACTGCCACCATCCTGGTGTAGGCCCTCATCTCTTTATATCTAGACTGTTACAGTAGCCAACTGATTAGTCTCGGTGCCTCAAATCTCAAGCCATTCCAGTCCATCCTGCACTCAGCAGTCGGACTGATCTTTCCAAAGTGCAGGTCTGACCATGTCACACCCCCTCCCCTCTCCCAATCAATCATCTCCAGTGGCTTTCTCTTACTTCCAACATCAAAAAGAAAATCCTGTGTTGAGTTTCTAATGCTCTTCATAATCTATTGCCTTCCCACCTTTCCAGTCTTCTTAGACCTTATTCCTCTTCATGTACTCTGATTTAGTGACATTGGTTCCCTCCCTGTTCCTTGAACATGACACTCTGGGACATTTTTCACTTGCTATCCCACATTCCTAAAATTCTCTCTCTCCTTGTCTCTGCTTCTTGGCTTCCCTCACATTTAACCAGAATCTCACATCTGAAAGAAAACTTTTCCCAGTCTCCTTTAATGCTATTGCATTCTCTCTGAGATTATTTCCCATTCATTTTGCCGATAGCTTGTTTCCATACAGTTGTTTGCCGGTTGTCTCACCCATTAGACTGTGAGTTCCAGGGGAGTAGGGACTATTTTGTGTCTTTTTTTTGTCTCTCTAGTGCTTTGCACAGTGCCTGGTAGGTGCTTAATAAAATACTTGCTGACTTGACTTAAAAATAAGTCATGAAAGGGTAAATGCCACGGACCTTCCATAGCTTAGGAAACTTGACTTTGTCGCATTGATGCTGACAATTACATATTAGATTTTATTTTTAAATTGTCAGGGGTCACCAGAGGCTTTCATTAGACTCTGCTTTTAATTTTACTGTCCATTCATGAGAGTCAGCATCAGATCTCATCCATTAAGTAATTAGAATCCAATATAATCAGATGTCACTCTATGAATCAATTTATAAACGGTTTACTTCAAGATTCTAGTTAAATAATTTTAGAGATCATAGAACTACAGATAACATCAGAAGCAACTTATTAGCTATTCTTTTAGAGAGAGAACTTTTAAAAATTAAATATAATTATGGCCTAAAAGCATACTGTTACCAGAAATAAATGGAAGAAAGCCAAAATAATGAAGAATTCACTCCACTTTTTCTGGGAGAGAACAGAGCAGTCTCTAACAGCTTGGGAAACTGTCTGCTTTAAAGGGTGAAACTAAGAGATGGAAGAAGGGGAAAACAGAATAACTAAATCTTGGACTTTGTATTTTAGTTGCTTTTGGATAGTGTCCCAACTCTAGGATCTGTTAAAATTTTTAAAAATTAAATTCACTGTCTTTTAGGAGCTGGTGAGGAGTTAGGGGTAATAGAGGATAGGACCAGAGAAAAGAGGAGAGGAGATAATCTCCTAAACTTTCCATGGTAGATTTTTTTCAATCCTTTTCCCAAACTCATCGGGGGGCTCCCATAGGAGTTCTTTGCTCACAGATGTTTTCCCAAAAGTCATTTTCTCTAATTTTTCCCAGCTAACTGTATTATTTCATTTTGAACTAGCTCCCCTCTAGCCATCTGGAGGGTACACATTCCTTGTTCTTGAAATTTCCAAGATCAAAATAACATAAATCATTATATCATCAAATAGCAGCATGTTGCATTTATAGCAGCACTTCATTTATCAATCAATCCATAAATATTTATTAAGCATTTACAAGGCACCGAGAAGCACATAAAGATCATTTGATCATGAACTGAGAATTGGAAGGGACCTTAGATGTCATTTGGTCCAACCCCATCATTTTGCAGACAAGAAAACTAAGGCCAGTCATTTGTTAAGTGACTTGCTCAAATATCACAGCTATATAGCAGAGCTGTGATTTGAACTCACATCCTCCAGATCAAAAATCCAGTACCCTTACCATTTTACCACAGTTAGGAAGATGCGGCCTATATAAATGAGAAGATGCAAATTTATCTTGCTTTGTCAGGGAGGAGGGGGCTTTAAGTATTTTATTTTCCACATAACTGACATTTATCCCCTTACTTATGTACTTAAAAATTTTTTTAGTCAATTGAAATCTGTATTTTTCTGGGACGTCTTATATACTTCCTTTTCTTCTAAAATATGCCACTTTAACATAATTTAATCTTTGGATGACTAAAGGGTATGACTAGGTATATCAAATATTGCTGCCTGAATAAGTATACATGGACAAAACCAGTATACGCAGTCCCATTTACTGCTTTCTACTCTTTTTTTGAGGAGGGAGAAGAGGAATATATTAATTCTTCCTTGAGGATAAGCAATATACATGGTTTCTCCCAATATAAAATTGATCCTTTTCATACCCACCAGCAGAATCAACTGGTTTTAATGTACAGCTCAAAAACTTTACAATTTCAGTGTATTTGCTTCATTACAGTTTTGTAATAACATTATAATATATAATAACATTATAACATCTGCATGGCCTGTTTTAGATTTTGAATGACTTGCCCTCCAGAAGCTTACACTGCAATAGAGGAGAGCATAGAACAGAGCTGGAAAGCAGGGAGGGTGATAAGGGACAGAGTCCTAAATTGCAGCTGGGGGTAAGGGTAGGGGAGATAAGCATGATGGGGATATGGTGGGGAGAAAGGTAAGGTGAAAGCTCATTTATCAGAGCTAGGAGATCCTGGGGTACAGTGCAAGTTTTTAGTTGGAGGGAGAGGAGGATAATGGTCATAGTGCAGGTATCATGGTGTATAGATGACCAGATTGTTCCCTTTTAATAGAGACGGAAACTAGGCTATTGGGAGACAAAGTGACTTAACTAAGGCTACATAATTAAATAATGAGGGAATAAGAAACAGAACCCAGATCTCTTGACTGGCATCCCTGAGGATTTTTTTTCATTATAATACAATGCCCCTTTTTATTACAAATGGAACTGGGAAGGAATCCAATATTCCATCTGAGTAGCCTAATTACTTAGGCTGAGGCTATTACAAACTTTTAGTCTATCTTTTTAATTCAAGAGCCTTGTAAATTGTTCACTAAGAGTTCTGCAAAGTGCTATTCCAACATCTTCCTGTGCCAGGAAAGGCTTGACCTTGCGTTCTTGAAGACTATGCCACTAGAGTAAAAGTTCTGGCATAATCTGTCATGTAAGGAGGGCTTCATGTTTTGACCTAAAAACAGACAGAGTCAGCTTTCTGAAGGCAAACTGAAGTGAAATGTTGCTACTACCACTACTACTACTACTACTACTACCATACTACCACCAGCATTTATTCTGTACTTTATAAATATGAATCCATTGTATTCTCACAACAATCCTGAGATGTAGGTGCTATTATTATCCCCACTTTACAAACTGGGAGACTGAGGTTAAGTGACTTCCTCAGGGTTACATAGCTAGGAAGTGTCTGAGGCCACATTTGAACAAGTCTTACTGACACAAAGACCAGACTCTTTCATAGCACCACCTCACTGTGAGGCCCATTACCACTGGGTTAGTCAGTTGGTGATGAATTCTTGGCAAACTACCCTTCTCTCTGTTCCTTTCAAATGGCACTTTATTCTCCATCCCTGTGTCTTGGCATTGGCCATTTTTCATGCCAGGCTTGGGCTTTCTTCTTATTTCCATCTCATAGAATTCCTCTCTTCTTTAAAGACATAGCATAAGCATCATGAAATTTTTCTTGATACCCTCAATTGCTGAAGAGGATCAATTATTCCTCCCTACTTTATATTCAGGTACCTTGGATTAATTCTACACTTATCCTATATTTAATCTATGTAAATTTGTGTATATGCATATTGTTTCCCCCATTAAAATATAAACTCTTTGAGAGCAGGAGTTGTTTAATTTTTTTTATTTGTATCTCCAGCACCTAGCACTGGGCCTGGCATAAATAAGCATTTAATAAATGCCACTTTATTGAATTACCCAATTAAAGAAACAAAGAAAAATACAAATGATCTTTAGTCCTGTGCTGCCCTCTTCTGCTTTGAAGGGACAGTGGCAATCTGACATAAAAAGTATTGGAAGGTACTAATAACACATTTTTTAAGGTAATCTTTTTTTTTTTGGAGGGGGAAAGGCAGGGCAATTGGGATTAAGTGACTTGCCCAAGGTCCCACAGCTAGTAAATGTGTCAAGTGTCTGAGGTCGGATTTGAACTTAGGTCCTCCTGACTCCAGGGCCAGTGCTCTACTCACTGCACCACCTAGCTGCCCTATAACACATTTTTAGATCATCTACACACATTAACTTAAATGTGAGATCTTTGCCCAATGAGCAGCCAGTGGACATACCCCTGAAAGAACTGAATTTTATCAACCTTGACAAAAGAAAGAAGTGAGTTGCAGACTAAGTGGAAAGAGAGCCCATAGGTTTTATTTAGTAAAGCAATTATAAAGGAGGGGGAGGAGTTGGTTTCATCTTGTACCCAAAGGCATCAAAAAGCATCATTTTATGGAACACTGGGTAATCTCATATTGCAATGCTTATGATAAGTATTTGAAATAGCACACCATGAAAACAGGTGAAAATAATGAAGTAGTATTTGCTGCAGAGAATAGAGAATTAGAGAAATTCAACAAGGAACTTTATAAAATGTTCCAAATGAAACCAATATATACAGTACTTTGTGTCCCAGAAGAGGGAAGCTTCATTCTGGAGTGATAGGTAAGGCATTCACCTAAGGTGGAACAATTTTCCTTTTCAGGTTGTCAAAGTAAATTAATGAGTCATTTGCAGACAATCAAATTTCAGGATATTTATTTAAAAATTTTCTGCATTCTGAGGCAGGTTGATGTGCTAATTCAAAAGAGGAGAGAGGTGACAGTCAGTGTAGAAAGCAATGAAGCTGCTTATCCAGGCACTAGTATATTGATACAGCTGTCTTCAGAGTTCTTTCCCCACCCCCAGCAAGGACCTGTTAGCTGGCAACCTATGGCATCACTTGGCTCAGTTGTGTGTGTGACTCACTTAGCCTTTGATGGCTAGAGTTCTTATAATAGAGGGCAACATTGCTGGGACTCCAACAGAATGGTTATAGTCACAAATACTTTGAACACAAGTTCAAAGTGACTGTCAAATGGGAACAACTTGTATGCTAAAGGGATTAAATCATAGAGGGATTTGGGAGAAATTAGGCCAGGATAAGGAGAGTTTGGAACTTGAGGGGTTTAGAACACTAGTAGACTAATTGCTGAATTAATTGCTTTATCCAGGCTGTTAATTTGTGGCTTTGCATCTTGCAAGAAAACAGTAATTGCTATTACCTTTGGAGGAAAATTGAGTCATTTAGAACACATAGACTCAACTAGGATTAACCATACTTTGACAAGCAGAAACTTCAATGAAAAGGTGGGAATAGGTTAAAAAAAAAGTTGAAAAAATGGAAAATGAATAGAGGAAGGGATATTGACTCTAAATATAGCAATTTCATGCCAAAGTTTAATTAATGTAAATCGGTTACCAGAAAGAAGAAAAGAAAACAGTCTAAATACTGCCTTAACAAATGTTTTACTTATTTTCTAAAGGGAGAGATACAGCAGCCAACAGAAGCACTACTTTAGAACATAAACTCATCTGTAAAATCTTGGAGAAAAGGATCATGGAAGATTATGAGCAGTATCTTCTCATAAAATAGTAAGAAGCAGGGGAAGGAAAAAAAATAGGTTTAAAGGAAGCTTGGCAAGAGGCGCAGCTTAGCACAGCCATCCCATTTAAGGATATATGTATTTTTTTAAAAGGCAGCCTCAGGGAATTCTGGGTGGGTCCAGGGCAGCAGTCCTGGAAACAGAGCCTGAGACCTTCCCAGTCCAAATAGAGCCAGAACCCAGCCCTAGCACAGCAGATAGAGTGGCCCTGGGGAGCTGTAGGAAGTGTTCAGAGAGTTATCAGTGGTAGACTATGGGAGAAGATTCCTAGGCAAAATCCACCCCCGAGAACTTCCTGAAGTCTGTGGCCGGAACCCAGTATGGGAGTAACCTCTAAGTCCAGCAAAAGGAGGAAACACCCCCAGGAAAGTCCCAGAGCCCTCTGAAAGAGAGAGCTGCTAGACAGATCCCAGCACCAGAGCATTTCTAGAATCTGTTGAAGGAGGAGCCTCTTTGGTTTACTGTTCTTAGAACCAGAGAAACTTTGCCCACTCCTTTTAGTTTTGGAATTTGATCAAAACACAGACTTCTCAATGAGCAAACCAAGAAAAACTAAGACCATGAAAAAATACGTTGGTTTGAAAGACATCTAGGAGGTAAATGCTGAAGAGATAGCAACTCTATATAAAGGGAAAAGTGTCCTGGTGCCAGGAACTGTAAGAACAAACCGATGAAATGGAATAAGAAATGCAGGATGGAAAAGCTAGAGAGGCAAGAATAGCAAGGAAAATTGATACTTTACAATAGATAATGGAAAATTTCATTTAGGAACTGAATATCCTGAAAAGTACAGTGAGCCAGACAGAAAACACCTCAATAAGATAACAAGTAATATTAAAACAAAATCAAAAGAAAGAGAAAACAGAAATATACTATCTAAAACAATTGGCCTGAAAAACAGTTAAAGGAGAGACAATTTAAGAATTATTGAATTATCTGAAAACTATGGTTGCAGGGGGTGGGGGGGTGGGGAATAGTCTAGAAACCATATTTCAGGAAATTACAGATGAAAATTGTTCAGAAACCTTAGAATTATGGGGAACCAGAGGACAAAGTAAAATAGAAAACCCAAACTGAAAACTCCAAGGATTATCAGAGTCAAAATCCAGAGCTTTCAGGTCAAATATAAAATACAACAGGCAGCCAAAAAGGAATCAAAAAAAAAGAAAACCCAAAGAGACATAATATGAATTACGTAAGGCTTAACAGCTGCCACTCAAAGGAGTGGAGAATTTGGAATATTGATACTATAAAAAATAAGAGATAAACAACCAAGGATTACCTATCTGGAAAACTAAATATAATACTATAAGGGGAAAATGAAACTTTAATGGAATAGAAGATTTCCAAAATTTCCAAAAATTCCTCATGAAAAGGCCAGACCTGGGTAGATATTGGGAAATAAAAGTGTAGGTGCCAAGAGAAACAGAAAGATAAACATATTTGTATGATTGACAGGAAATGTGTGGCAATGAATTCTTTACATTTTAATTAAAGGATAAGAAACAAATGTCTTCTCAGAACACTTTAAGGGTCATCAAGAAATGTTAAAATGACAATCTATAGGGGAGAGGTTTGTTCTGTTTTAATGGTCTTAGGAGAAGACAAATATGGCAGGGTTGGGAACTGTATTGAGGAAGAAAGCTGGAAGAGGATGAAAATGACTATCACATAATAGAGATGCATAAGATTACATGTCAAGAAATATGGAGTCTGAATGCAGGTTGAAGCATACTATTTGCTCTCTTTTTTTCTTCAGTTTAGTTTTTCCTTTTTCATGGTTTCTCCCTTTCATTCTAATTCTTCTATACAATATGACTAATGTGAAAATATGATTAATAAGAATATATATGTAGAGCCTATATCAGATTGCATGCCATCTTGGGGAGTGGGGAAGAGAAGGAGGCAGAGAAAATTCCAAACTTATGGAAGTGAATGTTGAAAACTAAAAATAAATAAATTGAATTATAAAAAAAGATTACATGTCAAGCAAACTCACTCTTTTCTACACTACATCTACTTTGTAAAGAAGAAGGTTGGAACAAAGAACAAAGTATAACAAGATGGGATTAAGGGAAATACATGATTAAAAATCATAACTGTGGCTTTGAATGGGTTGAATTCACCCATAAAATGGAAGAGGATAGCAGAATGGATTACAAAGCAGAATATGTATTTAAAAGAAATACACTTGAAACAAATATTCAAACAGAGTTAAAATGAGGGGCTGGAGAAAAGTCTATTACATTTCATGTAAATTTTAAAAAGCAGGAGTAGCAGTCACGATTTCAGATAAGGCTACAATAAATATAAATAAGATGAGATAAGCAAGAAAATTACATTATGCTTAAAGGCACCAGGGACAATGGGTTACTCTCAATACTTAATATGTATGAATCTAATGACATAGCATCTAAATAATTAATTGAAAAATTAACTGAATTAGAGGGTGCAATAAATAGTAAAACTATAACCTTAGTACATGCCTTTCAGACTTAGACAAATATAGTCAAAAGATAGGTAAGAAGGAAGTTAAGTACCACAATAGAACTCTAGAAAAAATAGAGATGATAGATTTCTGGTGACTATTAAATGAAAATAGAAAAGAATTTGTGTGCATGACCATACTGGGTCATAAAAACTTCATAAAAAATGTAGAAAGGCCTTTAAAAATACTAACTGAATAATTTACTGGTCATAATTTAATAAAACTATATTCAGTAAAGGTCCTTAAAGAATTAAAAAGGAATTAAATACTAAATAACATAATTCTAAAGAATTAATGAATCAAAGAACAAACTATAGATACAATAAAAAATAACAGTTATGAAACAACACACCAAAACTTATGGGATATAGTGGCTAAAATGGTTCTGAGGAGAAAATTTATATCTTTAAGCCCTTTCATAAACAAAAGAAACATCAAATCAATGAATTGGGCATACAATTTAAAAACTTGAATAGCAACAAATAAAAAAAATCTTCAATGAAAGAAGAAAATAGAAATTATGAAAATTAAAGAAGAGATTAATAAAATTGAAAGCAACAAGACCATTGAATTCACAAAAGAATGAGTTTTTTGTGGGGATAAAAATAATAAAATAGTTAAAGTTAGCTAATGTGTTTTTAAAAGAGAGAAGAAAACCAAATGGTTTTTAATTAAAAATAAAAAGTACTCAATAATTGAAATAAAAGTAATTATCAGAAAATAGTTTTCCCAGTCTCATGCTATCGAAACTGATAACTTGGAGGAAATAGATGAATACTTCAAATAATATAAAATATCCAAATTAACAAAAGAACAAAAAGATTATTTAAATAAACATTATATATATGTATGTGTGTACATATGTGTGTGTATGTGTGTGTGTGCGTGTGTATGTGTGTATGAAAATGGACAAACCACAAAGTGGAGAGGGAACCTAGGATCAAATGGATTCACAAGTGAAAATTAATTCCAATACTACAGAAATTATTTGCAACAATAACAAGAGAAGAAAATCTTCTAATCTTTATCAGTGATAGAGTGTTGATACTTAAAATGGAAAGAGAGAAAGGAGAGAAAGAAAACTAGAGAAGAGCATGCTTAATGATCATAGATCCACAAAATTTAAATAAATTTTGCCTTAATATTATTGTACCTAAATATTAGTAAGAAGGCTAAAACAACATATTAGAGAGATTATAAACTCTGACTAGACTGGGTTTATGCCAGGAATGTATAGCTGATTCAATATAAGAAAGTCTATAAATACAGGGTGTTCCTAAAGTATGTATACATAGGCAAAAATGCATATTTTCAAGAAATGAAATGAATGAAATTTTAAACAACATTTTATTTAATTGGAATATTAACAAATAACATCTTCAATATGATTTCCATCATTTGTGGTGCAAAGGTTTATGTGCTTTGCAAGATTCACATGAACTTGATGCCATAACTCCACATTGCCATCAGTTTTAGCACATTCACTCTTTATACAATCAAGCGTGTTGCATCTGTGATTTTCTTTTTTTATATGTCCTTTTTTATTTAATATTTTTAGTTTTAAACATTGATTTCCACAAGATTTTGAGTTACAAATTTTCTCCCCATTTCTATCCTCCCTGCCACTCCAAGATGGTATATATTCTGATTGCCCCTTTCCCCAGTCTGCCCTCCCTTCTGTCACCCCACTCCTCCCACCCCTTATCCCCTTTCCCCTTACTTTCTTGTAGGGCAAGATAGATTTCTATACCCCATTGCCTGTATATCTTATTTCCCAGTTGCATGTAA
Source organism: Trichosurus vulpecula (assembly GCF_011100635.1). Lineage (NCBI taxonomy): Eukaryota > Metazoa > Chordata > Mammalia > Diprotodontia > Phalangeridae > Trichosurus > Trichosurus vulpecula. The sequence goes on along the minus strand of NC_050577.1, from coordinate 189,941,149 downwards.
AAACAACTTTTTTACTGAGCATTTGTTTTTAGAACTTTGAGTTCCAAATTCTCTCCCTTCTTGCCTCTCCACCCACCCTCCTTGAGAAGACAAGCAATTCAACACAGTCCACACATGTATCATTATGCAAAACACTTCCATAATAGTCATGTTGTGAAAGACTAACTATATTTCCCTCCATCCTATCCTGTCCACCTTTATTCAATTTTCTCCCTTGACCCTGTCCCTTTTCAAAACTGTTTGCTTTTGACTACCTCCTCCCCTAATCTGCCCTCCTTTCTATCATCCCCCCTCTCTTATCCCCTTCCTCCCTACTTTCCTGTAGGCTGAGATGCCCAATTGAGTGTGTATGTTTTTCCCTCCTTAAGTCAAATCCAATGAGAGCAAGATTCATTCATTCATTCCCTTTCACTTGCCCCCTCTTCCCTTCCAATAGAACTGCTTTTTCTTGCCACTTTTATGTGAGATAATTTATCCATTCTATCTCTCCCTTTCTCCTTCTCCTGATATATTCCTCTCAGCCATTAATTTTAATTTTAATTTTTTTTAGATATCATCCCTTTATGTTCAACTCAGCCTGTGCCCTCTGTCTATATATATGTATATTCCCTTCAACTTCCCTAATACTGAGAAAGGTTTCATGAGTTATAAATATCATCTTTCCATGTAGGAATGTAAACAAAATGGTTCAACTTTAGTAAGTCCCTTATGATTTCTCTTAACTCTTTATCTTTTCATGCTTCTCTTGATTCTTGTATTTGAAACTCAAATTTTCTATTCAGCTCTGGTCTTTTCATTGAGAAAGCATGAAAGTCCTCTATTTTATTGAAAATCCATATTTTGAGCTGCATGAAATTTACTCCTTCAGGAGCATAATTTCAAGTGGGCTACCTTGATCTCTATTTATGAGTGTATGATTAAATTACTATGCAATCAAAATAAAGATATTGCAATTTTTAAAAAAATCCATATTTTGCCTTGGAGGATTATACTCAGCTTTGCTGGGTAGGTGATTCTTGGTTTTAATCCTAGCTCCTTTGGCCTCTGGAATATCATATTCCAAGCCCTTTGATCCCTTAATGTAGAAGCTCCTAGATCTTGTGTTATCCTGATTGTGTTTCCACAATATTCAAATTGTTTCCTTCTAGCTGCTTGCAATATTTTCTCCTTGAACTGGAAACTCTGGATCTTGGCTACAATATTCCTAGGAGTTTTCTTTTTGGGATCTTTTTCAAGAGGCAACCTGTGGGTTCTTTCAATTTCTATTTTACCCTCTGGCTCTAGAATATCAGGGCAGTTTTCCTTGATAATTTCTTGAAAGATGATATCTAGGCTCTTTTTTTGATCATGGCTTTCAGGTAGTTCAATAATTTTCAAATTATCTCTCCTGGATCTATTCTCCAGGTAAGTGGTTTTTCCAATGAGATATTTCACATTGTCTTCCTTTTTTCTGTTCTTTTGGTTCTGTTTTATAATTTCTTGATTTTTCATAAATCCACTAGCTTCCACTTGCTCCAATCTAATTTTTAAGGTGGTATTTTCTTCAATGGTCTTTTGGACCTCCTTTTCCATTTGGCTAATTCTGCCTTTTAAGGCATTCTTCTCTTCCTTGGCTTTTTGGAGCTTTTTTGCTATTTGGGTTAGTCTATTTTTTAAGGTGTTATTTTCTTCAGTATTTTTTTGGGTCTCCTTTAGCAAGTCATTGACTTGTTTTTCATGATTTTGTTGCATTGCTCTCATTTCTCTTCCCAATTTTTCCTCTACTTCTCTAACTTGCTTTTCCAAATCATTTTTGAGCTCTTCCATGGCCTGAGACCAATTCATATTTTTCTTGGAGGTTTTTGATGTAGACTCTTTGACTTTGTTGACTTCTTCTGGTTGTATGTTTTGGTCTTCTTTATCACCAAAAAGGATTCTATAGTCTGAGTCTGAGTCCTTTTTTGCTGCCTGCTCATGTTCCCAGCCAACTACTTGACCCTTGAGCTTTTGTCAAGGTATGACTGCTTTTAGAATGGAGAGTGCTTTGTCCCAAGCTTTAGGGGCCTTGCGCTGCTGTTTTCAGAGCTACTTCTATTCCACAGTCACCACAAGCTCTGCTGCACCAGCACTCCTCCTCCCCAAGTACTGCCAACCAGGACTACCACCCAGATCCAAGCAGGGCAAAGCAAGAGAACCCTGCCTCTTCACCAACAAAGCAATCCCTGCATTCCTGCTCTGATCTGCTGCTTGATTCCTCCCACCGGTTGGGCTTGGGGCTCAAAGCAGCTATCTCTGGAGTTCTGGAAGCATCCACAGTAGCTTCCTGCTGCTGCCGCTGTGCCACCTCTGCCACCCTTGGGGCTGGGACTGGACTGTACACTTCTCTCACCCAGATCCAGCAGTTTTCCCATGGATCTGCTCTGTTGTCTTTGGTGTTTGTGGGTTGAGAAGTCTGGTAACTGCTACGGCTCAGTTATACAAGGCCCTTAGGCCTGCTCTGCCCAACTCCCAGTCTGGTCAGTCCTGGTGCAGCCCACACTGGGCTGTGCTCCACTCCCAGCACAATGCAATAGACCCAGGCCATCTTGGGCTAGAGACTTATTTCCCTCTGTTATTTTGTGGGCTCTGTAGCTCTAGAACTTGTTCAGAGCCATTTTTTACAGGTGTTTGGAGGGACTTGTAGGGGAGCTTAAGCTGGTCCCAGTTTTCCAGCTGCTATCTTATGCATCTGTGATTTTTTGTGAGTACACTGTCTCCTTTAGCACACCCCAGAAAAAGAAGTCAAGGGGGCTAAGGTCTGGTGAACAAGGAGACCACTCCACATGACCATGTCTTCCAATCCACTTAGGAAAATTTTCAGCCAATCTCTTACTACTGTGGCGAAATGGGCAGGGGCTCCATCCTGTTGGAACCACTCAGGAAGTCCTTCACCTAGCCTTTCAAGTTGGGGCATTAACTGGTCTCTCGACATGGTGAGATAAGTCTCACCAGTTACATGTTCATTGAAGAAAAATGGCTCCAGCACATGAGCTTTCCATAAACCACACCACATCACAATTTTTTGCACTCCTTGCTGTTTGCTGTCCATCCAATGCGGATTGCTTTGTGATTAGCATCGAACATTCTGTCTGTTAACCTCACCATTCGCATAAAACAAAGCTTCCTTGCTGAACAACACAGAGTCTTCTGTGAAGTGGTTAATGAGATGTTAATGAGATTTCCTATTTGTCCAGACTTTAGGGACACCCTGTATAATAAACTATGTAACTAATATAAATAATAAAAACCACATGACTATATCAATACATGCTGAAAAGGCTTTTTGACAAAATGCAATACTCATTTCTATTAAAAACCCTGAAAATCATAGGAACAAATGGATATCTTCTTAATATACTAAGTCATATTTATCTAAATCCAAGAGTCAACAAGCATTTATTAAGTATTTACTATGTGTCTAGTACTGTGCTTCATTCTGGGAATATAGAGAAAAGGAAAAGCAATCTTTTCTCACAAGGAGCTCATAGTCTAATGGGAGAGACCACATGCAAACAACTACTTAAAAACAAGATACATACAGGATATATTGGAGACAAAAGTAAACATGTATGATGGAAAGTCATATATAATGGAGAAAAATTAGAGGCCTTGCCATTAAGATTAGGTGTAAAGTAAGGATGCCCATGATCACCATTACTATTTAACAAAATGATACATTAAAACTACAACATTAAAAAAAAAGAAAAAGAAATTGAGGAAATATGCACAGGCAAAGAGTTAGTTAAATTATACTTTTTGCAGATAGGTATTTAAAGAATTTTGGAGTTAACTAAAATTTTACTTGAAATAATTAACAACTTCAGATAAGATAAATCCACATAAATCATCAGTATTCCCATATTTAAATAACAAAAACCAGGAGGAAGATCTGGAAAGCGAAATACCATTAAAAATAATTATAGAAGCAGCAAAATATTTGGAAGTGTCTACCAGTATTCACCCAAACAGTATATGAATCTAACTATGAAACACTCTTTGAAGAAGTAAAGAGAAGCAGTAATTTCTAATGGGTGGGTTGAGCTAATATAATAAAAATGATAATGCTATCTAAGTTATGTTTATTCAGGGCTGGATAAATCAAATTCCCTAAATAATTTGTTAGAGAGCTAGAAAATAAAATAACAAAATTCACATGGAGGCACAAAAAATCCAGGATCTCAAGGATAATAATGAAAAAAATGGGAAAGAAGAGCAGTATCAGTTACAGATTTCAAACTGTATTACAAAGCAGCAATCATTATTAGATTTGGTATTGGCTACCTCTTCTCTATCATATTGGCTAACATGACAGAAAAGGAAAAATGATAAATGTGGGAGGGGATATAGAAAAATAGGTATACTAATGCACTATTGGTGGATTTGTGAATTGGTCCAACCGTTGTGGAGAAGGACAAGGAACTGTAACCAAAGGGCTACAAAAATCTGCATACCTTTTGACCCATCAACACCACTTAATAGGTTTGTATTCCAAAGAAATCCAAGAAGAGAGAAAAGGACCTATATGTAGAAAATATTTATAGCATCCCCTTTTGTGGTAGCAAAGAACTGGAAATTGAGGGGATGCTCATCAACTGGGGAGTGGCTGAACAAGTTGGGGAATGTCAGCATGGTGGAGTATTATTGTGTGAAAAGAAATGATGAGCCCAATGATTTTAGAAAAATCTGGGAGACTTATATGAACTGATGCAAAGTGAAGGGAGTAGAACCGGGAGAACATTGTACATGGTAACTACAATATTGTAAGGATGATCAGTTGTGAAAGACTTAGCTACTCTGATCAAGACACTGATCCAGGATGATTCCAAAAGACCCATCATAAAAAATGCTATGTACAGAGAGAGAACAGATTGAAATATATTTTTTCACTTTCTTTATGTTTCTTCTTTTTTATTTTTGCAGCATGGCTAATATAGAAATATATTTTGCATTAAAAAAGATTTGGTACTGGTTAAAAAAAGAGGTCGATCAATGGAACAAATTAGGTTCACAATGTATGGAAGCAATACAGTAGTTAAGTGTTCAACACATCCAAAGATCAGAGTTACTGGAAGAAGGAATCACTATCACTCTATTAGAAATTAAGTTTGAAATAGCACTTTGTGACATATACAAAGATAAGCTACAACTGTATATGTGACTTAAATATAAAAGATCATATCATGAACAAGTTAGAAGAGCAAGGAAGAAACTACCTTTAGGATCTACGGATAGGGGAAGAGTTCATGACTAAACATTTTGTAGAAAAGACCACACAAGATAAGATAAATAGTATTGATTATACAATTAAAAAAATTTTCACAAGCAAATCAAATGAGGTAAAAATTAGACAGGAAACAGGTAATTGGGAGATGGAAAGAATCTTTGCAATGTTTCTCTGATAAATGTCTTATATCCAAGATACAATATATAATTCAAGATTAAAATTTGTGAGACTATAAGCCCAATAGATAAATATCAAAGGATATGTATGACCAGGAGGTTTTCAAAGTAGAAATCTAAAGTATAAGTGGTCTTATAAAAATACTTTAAATCACTAAGAATTAGATAAATTCAAAATAAATTTGAGGTTCCACCTCATACCTGTAAGACTGGAAAAGATGGCAAATGAGAGAGAGTGTGTGTGTTTGTGTGTGTGTGTGTGTGAGAGAGGGGGGGGGGCAGTGTGAGGAGGAGAAAGGGGGAGGCGAGAGAGAGAGAGAGAGAGAGAGAGAGAGAGAGAGAGAGAGAGAGAGAGAGAGAGAGAGAGAGAATGTTTTATTGTTTTTTCTTCCTATACTAACTAGGCCTTTGCTATGAACTCAATGTGTTCTCTGAGTAAAAAAAGCAAATATAGGTTTGTGAGCTATTGTTTTGAATGGATGTGAATTCAGAGTACCTTTAGCCTTGCCTGGGACACCCTGTGAGAGATGGAAGGAAGGAAAGTCTATGCCTTTGTGCTACACTAACAAAGAATTATGAAAAAGAAGTGGCATAAAGGATGTCACCAAAAATGTATCAGGGAAAAGATGGACTGGTCTCATGGAGAATAACCAAGGAACCAAATGAAAGTCCATATGCTCTACAAGTATCCTTGTGATGTCAAGGGAAAGTAAAGAAGTTTATAAGTTTTTTGGGTAGATTACCTGTGGCAAACAACCAGATGACATATATGGGGGCTGCACAGGATGGACAAGCATGAATGGGTTGAATTATTGGAGGAAATACCCACAATGATGAGATGAAATATCCATCTGATCATTTTGCATTTTTGAGTCAAACTTATTTAGTCAAGAACCTTGTAAAGTGTTCCCTAAGGGTTTTGTGAAACTTAAACAAAGTGCTGTTTGCACAAATACCACTTTGAAAGAATGTGAGAGGTAGAGTTAGTATAAACTTGTGTTTTAAATTGCTTTTGGGAAGGATCTACTATGAGCATGTGTTTAACTTTTTTGTTTATCTACATTAAAAACAAACTCAGGTTTGTCTAAAATGTAGACCAGTTTAGTATAGCCATTGGCAAAACTAGTTAAATAATGTTTGCATTTAGTAAAATGGTTTTGTTTACTTGAAATAGCCAGAATAACAACTTAATGGGGATGCCAAAGCTAAAGATATATTTTAAAACTGTTTTTCCACACAAGTCTGTTTTTCTAAAACAGTGATCCACTATAACCCTAATGGTTTTCCTAGAAAAAAATTAGGCTGGAAAAGAGAAGAGTTAGGGGGAACTTGCTGGGTCTCTTCTGATAGTTTGAAGGGTTCTCATGTAGAAAAAGAATTATAATTATTTTTATTTATGTGGGAAAGTGCTTTGTACACTTGAAGCACTATATCGGTGTAAGTTATATGCATCAAAAGAAGCTTTATTGATGCAATTGTTCTTAGACAGCAATGGGTGAGATTTAGAACAAGGTAGATTTTATCTGGCTATAAGGAAGAATTAACTCAGACTTAGTAGTTGTGTTTTAAATTTTACTTTGAGAACTCTATTTTCTTCATTGAAAGCTCTGGTTTCTGACTTAAATTCATTCTCAACTTCTTTAATTAATTTTAGTTTTTCTTTTGAGACATTCTGAAGTGTGCTTCTATTCCATGAACTCTGGAGAAGCCATAGGATTCTCTTTTCATCAGACACTATTTATTGGTTCACTGTCCTTCATATTGCAATATTTGCTAGTAAAACTTTGGTTTCTCTTTAGAGTTTACTTATTTCTTCTTCTGTTTTTAGGATTTTACTTCTTATTTTATCTCCTTTTGCACTGGGCTTTTATGAAGAGAGACTTTGTCTCTTCATATCTTTGGTGTTTTAACCTTCTTATATTGCCCTTTACTCATTCTCTGGCCTTCTTCCTTTTCATAGACTGCACCCTCACCTTCTGCCCCCCCACCCCCACCCCACTCCCGAAGCAAGGTTGCAGTTGTGCAGTTAGGTTCTAGTTGGGCCTGATTCCAGAGCCCTGTAAGTTTAGGTTTGATTTGGGAGGAAGTGAGGCACTCATAAATTATTGGAAAATTAACAAAAAGAGATTTACTTAGCCCTAACATACCGAGGATATGCAACACAGATTCAGTGACACCTTTCCCAAAGTCTCCAAAATTGGGGGAGGTATAGTGAATCCCATGGTCTTCAGACATATTGCTAGTTGAAGAGACTCTGATTCCATAGGGGAGGGACTATTTGTGCCCTTAAATGACTAAGAAGCTAGTCAGGGTAGCTAGAAGGGAGGCAGGGGCCAATCAGGTGCCACCGATAGTTTTATTGCCTTTCTGGGAAAACTAATCCTTTCTTCAGAGAGATGGGGATCCTTGGTCCTAACACACTTAGTATTCTAACATTCAAGAGATATGGTGATCATTGTCTGGGGTACCTGTCCCGAGTAACCTCTAGGATGGACTTGGTCCCAGCCACATTTTGTACATTAAGTCAATAAGCATTTCTTAAGCTCTTACAATGTGCTAGGCACTATGCCCTTTACCTCAAGTCTAATGAGACAGAAAAATAGAGATAGAGAAAGAAGGAGGGAGGGAAGGGGAGGAGAGGAGAGGAGAGAGAGAGAGAGAGAGAGAGAGAGAGAGAGAGAGAGAGAGAAAGAGAGAGAGAGAGAGAAAGAGAGAGAGAGAGAGAGAAAGAGAGAGAGAGAGAAAGAGAGAGAGAGAGAGAGAGAGAGAATACATAGCACATCTCAAGTGTGAAAATAGTCCTTGGGGCAGCTAGATGGTGCAATGAGTAGAGTACCAGCCCTGAAGTCAGGAGGACCTGAGTTCAAATCCGGCCTCAGACACTTGACACACTTACTAGCTGTGTGACCTTGGGCAAGTCACTTTACCCTATGGTTAACAATTTCCCACCATCACCAGTTTCTCTCCCCATACCTGTATTAATCAGTCACCAGCCACATAAAAGCAAACTATCCCCAACTTCTACTTCCATCCTCTCATCCCTTTCCATGTCCCCTACACTACCCATGTCTTATTCCTATCCTGGCTACTCTTTCCATTATACCTTCTGGAATTCTTAACCTATGATGAGCAAAGTTCCTTTTATTCTGTATCTCTTTCTCTCACAATCCTTTGATCTACTAGCTCTCACTGAGACTTGTGTCTCAGCTGATAAAACCCTGCACATCTCTGGAACTGGTGGTACCTTAACTCACACTCCTAGATACATTGGACCTAGAGTAGGAATCGGGATACTCCTTCCGTCCATTGCCATTTCCAGTATCCTGTATTTCTTTGCATTGCTCATTTAAGAAAACCTTGTTATCTCTTCTTGCTATTCTTGATAATTTTGCATTCGGTTGGGTTTATCTTTCTTTTTCCTTTCATTTTCCTTCTTTTCTCAGCTATTTGTAAAGCCTCATGAGACAACCATTTTGCTTTCTTGCTCTTCTTTTTCTTTGGAATATGTTTTGTTGCTGCCTCCTGCACAGTATTGTGAACCTCTGTCCATAGTTCTTCAGGTACTCTATCTACCAGATTTAATCCCTCACATATATTCATCACCTATGACCTACCCATTATTCCATTCAGTTACATATAGGTGTGGTCACAACCTTGATCTCACCTCTATCTATAAATGTTACACTTCCTTGAACAAAAATTCTGGAATTACTCTATCTGGCCATAATTTCCTATCATTCCATTCCCCCACTGCTCACTCCTTATAAACCTATTCTCCTTCATTAGACCTCCAATACCTCTACCCTTTAATACTTTCTCATAGCATTACCCCTGCTCTGATTCCATTTTATTCTGATTTCAATTTCAACTTTATGGTTAGCCAGACCAAATCTACACTTTCCTCTACTGTGGAATCCCTTGCCACCTTGTCCCCTCAACTAGGTTTTCACCATAGCAAGGCAATCCTTTTATTCCTCCCCGATTTATTCTCTATTTCACTTCCTATAGAAGTTATTTGAAACTTTGCCTTCTCTCCTGGGGCCTCCCACATCTTTTCTTCCTCCCTCTCCCTTCTCAAAGAGCTGAGAACCATAAATTTTACTCTAGAGAGAAAATTGAGACTATTATGCATGAGTACCCTCTTCGTCTCCCCACCTTAAGTTTTTCTGATTCTAATTCATCTTCTACATAGCTGCCAAAGTATATTTCCTAAAATGTATGTATTATCATTTCACTCCTCTGTACAATAAACTCCAGTATCTCACTATCATCTCTAGGATCAAATGTGAACTTCTCTGACATTTACAGCCTTCTGTAACCTAATCCCACTTTACTTTTCTACCTCACTCTCTACCATGCACACTATGACTCATCCAAACTAATCTTCTTAATATTCTTCATACATAATACTCTGTCTCCCATTTCTGTTTCTTTGCACTGGTTTTTCCACATGCCTGGAATGTATACCCTCTATATCTCTGCTTCATATAATCCCATCTTTCAAGGCTCATATTCTAAAGGATGCTTTTTCTGATTTCCTCCTCCCCGAATCCCTCCAAAATCCTCCCATAATTATTCTGGATCGATTTTGTTTCTATATTGTATATATTTAAAGATATAATGTCCCTCCCAGCTAGATTGCAAGTTCCTCAAGATGAAAGGCTCTTTCATTTTTGTCTTAGAATCCTAGATCTAGCACATAAATGCTTCTGATTAATTATACCCTCATTGGTTAAAAATATTCCCCAACTATGTTTGTGAAAGACAGCCATCCATTGTTCTTTACTTTTTTTTTTTCATTCATGATGTGACCTCTTATATTTAAGTCAAATATTCATTTGAAACTTACAGTGGTATACAATAGAAGATGTTGGTCTGAACATATTTTTGGCCAAACCTCTTTTTAGTATTTCTAGTAATCCTTGTCAGATAGGGAGTTTTTCCCAGTGAGACTAGGGAGTAACAAATGATCTAGAATCTCAAGAGAAAAAAGTGAAGAAAATTGGCAATAAAGTAGGAATAGTTCTTCCAAACAAGTTTATATTCTCAAGTAGTAATAATCAAAATCATTTGGTGCTAGTTAAAAAGTAGAAAAGTGTATCTGTGGGAAAGACTAATTAAACAAGAATCAGAGACAAGTGAATAAAATATCCCAATTTTTGATAAACTCTTACCTAAGTTTTTTTTAGGTGGTGAGTATATGTTTTTTTGTAGTGAATATATTGTTTGTTTCATTACTCCCTATTTTGGGGGGTTTCTTTCATTTAAATTATATATATACAGGGTGTTCCTAAAGTCTGGACACATAGGAAATGTGGAGTTATTGTGTTGAGTTCACATGAATCTTGCAAAGAGCATCAATCTTTGCATCACAAATGATGGAAATCATATTGAAGATGTTATTTGTTAATATTCCAATTAAATAAAATGTTGTTGAAAATTTTGTAAATTTCATTTCTTGAAAATATGCTTTTTTGCCTATGTGTCCAGACTTTAGGAACACCCTGTATACACACACACACACACACACATATATATATATAGTTAATAATCCAAGGGACAATGGGAGAGACCCCTGGTAGGCATTAACCCCTATGGCATTTTTCCAGCAATGGCTTATATCCAAGAAATGACATAAAGTGTTTCATTCAGGAAATGTGTAAGTGAGCCAGTAGAATGTAATTAGGGCTTACATATATTTTTTATCTTTGTATTTCTAGCATCAAGCAAATGTCTGCATCACAATAGGTTTTTAAAAAATTCTTGTTGATTGATTAGACAAGTACTTCACTGTAAGAATTAAATATAAAAAACCAATTAACCAACCAAATACTAGAAGATGGCCCCAAGCACATTGGATAAATACTGTCTGGAGGATTTATGGGAAAACCAAGGCAAGATTCTTACAGAAGGAGAAGGCATGAATGCATATCAATGAGATCCTGGATTCATTGAAGTATTAATGTATTATTAATGTTGTCAGAGGAGGTAAACAGCTTCACATGGAAAATGGCAGGAACACATAGTGGCCTGAACCATTAATTAATTTCTTAGCCATATTTAAGTAGGGACAAGATTTGGCCTTGTTGCTGTGACTCAAGCAATTATGACAAGAAGTGAGATTTTGTGGTTGTTGTTCTGTTTTATTGGAGCCTTCCTGTTTTTGTCTGCCAATATTGGTAATCAATGCTTTAACGCTAAATACTTGTGTAAATTATTCTATATAATTTTAAATGTAAAAACCCATCAGTTGAGGCCTTACGAGAACTTAGTAAGGGTACATGACCTAACTGATTGGTGTCATAAGACAACAAAAGTGACAAAGCTCTCTGTTTATCTTTTTTTTCCATTTTTTTTTTCTGGATCCAAGGTTCCTCCTCTCAAGGTTACTCCCTCCTTTCCCATTGCAGACCCACCCAATCCCAGGACCACATTTTATTGATTTGTAGGTCCCAGAATATTGATTAAAAACTATAAAAAATAACTGTATAAAGGCTCCCTAAAGATCTCTGTTAGTAATTTTCCCCTGGAATAGGTTTCACAAACAGCTGTAGATAAAGGAAAAGCTTTTTAGATTATTATTATCCTTTGCGTTAAGAGCAGCAATGAAAAGCACATGTTGTATTTGACATGTATTCCGATATAGTATTTCCTGCAATTAACTATGAAAACATTTAGATAAATAAGTATAACAAATTTTCATCATATTTATGTAGCACCCCTTCTGTAGCTAATTTCCCCAAATTTCCACTTGCATTAGCTGATTGAGTACCCAGAAAGCCATGAATTACCCTTAAGGTTAATAACCTCATCTAGGCATTTCTAATACTGTCATGCAGTAGGGGAATAGGAAGGGGGAAAAAAATCAGCCTGAAAGTCATTTAAGTATTTTCCATCTTCTATGGCTTCTCTCATCACTTTAACTTGCCGTTGCAAAGGAAATGTGGCCTAGTTATGAGACCTTCAATAGGTGGACAAGCAGAACTCTGTATCTATTTTTGCCTCTGAGTAACCTTGAGGAAGTGATACACTTACTCTCGACAGTTCCTTCTCTATATAGTACGCAAAGAGAGAGACAAAAAGCTTTGAAAGAGTTCTGAGATGAAGTTGCCTTTATTTGCTTCAGAATCCTACACATACAGGTACATCATACACCAACAATCTACTTAGAAGAATTAATATAAAATCTGAAGATTGTTATTATGTACCAAATTGTGAGGTAGAAAGAGAATGCTTAATTTACTAGTCAGAAGTTTAAAACTGGTTTTGGGGAAAGCTTTTCTTTTATCGTCCATTGAGCAATTATAGCAAAAAATAATCCACAGTCTTTTAGGGAATGACTTGATTAGAATCTCTTGTTCATAAACAGTTTAGTCCTGCTGTACCCACTCTGCCTTTCTCCAACTATATCGATTCTAAAGTTTTGTGTTAAGTTCTGGGTGCCATCGTTTAGGAAGGATATTGACAAATGGATTACCTTCCAGTGGAGGGTGATCCAGGGATTAGAAATCAGGCCTTGTGAAGATCAGCTTAATAAAGTCCACTTCTTGGAAAGAACGGTTAATGATTAAAAGTGCAGAGAAGTCTTTCATTCATTCATTCATTCAATCATTCATTTATTTAAAGGGGAAGATTCATACTAAAGGTTAAAATATATAAAATGCTGCCATGGTTACAGATGGCCCTGTTGCATTTTATTACTTGAAAGATATTAAAGTCCAATTGGAGGGACTTGACCATCACTGGCAGAGTCAGACACTGGGTAAGCCCTTGGCAATGTTGTAAGTGGGATTCCTGTTCTGATATGAGTAAAGTTACATGGTCTCTATAGTTCTCTCCAATTCTGAGGGTCTGTGATTTTAGGACTTTGATTCCCATTATTTTTCCCTATGAGATAACTAAATACAACATATCTCTAACTTCATATAGATTAGAGTTCAAGAGAAACACACAGTCACATACACAAATTTCACCTGGCAAGTCAATGTAATTTAATAGAAAGTATAATAATAGAAAGTCTCATTCTTCAGAATGTACCTCCTATAGAAATGAAACTCCAGTGATAATTGTCACTGATGATTGCTCTTTACATACTTAACACATACAGAAAAAAATCTCTATTTATAGATTGGATTTTGTGAATTCAGTTGTATATGGTTCTTGTGATGGTGATGAAGAGCCCATCATGGCCGCATTTTTTTTTGCTACTTGCAGATATCCTACTGCAAGTTAAAATATCTTAAATAGTATTTTAATATTTAATATGCTTTAATTTGTTATTTATTTTTAACATTCTTTTTAAAAATTTTTGATTTTCAAATTCTCTCCCTCCAACTCCTCCTCTCCCCACTAAGAAGACAAGCAGTATATCATTTATACATGTGAAATCATGCAAAACATATTTCCATATTAGCTGTGTTGCAAAAAAGCAAGAAAAATAAAGTGAAAAACTTACACTCCAATTTGCACTCAGAGTTCATCAGCTCTCTCTCTCTGGAGGTAGTTAGTGCTTTTCATCAAGAGTCCTTCAGAACTGTCTTTGATGATTGTATTGATCACAGTAGCTAAGTCTTTCACAGTTGATCATCATTATAATATTGCTGTTAGTGTGATGATGACCTCCTGATTCTGTTCACTTCTCTTTGCATCATTTCACAAGGCCTTCCCATGTTCTTTTCTGAAACCATCCCCCTTGTCATTTCTTACAGCACAATAGTATTCTATCACCATCATATATCACAACTTACTTGTTCGACCACTCCCCAATTGATAAGCAGACAAAAAGAAAGATTAAAACAAAATTTTTAAAAATTGAGAAAATAGAAAAACGTAAGATACTTAAGTATTAAAAGCAATTGATCTGGAAAAGAGGTCAGAGAGACATGATTTAAGAATTGTGAAACTCCTTGAGAAGCATGACCCACCCACCTCCAATTTTTTTTTAGTCACCATATTTCAAGAAATCATAAATAAAAATTGTTCAGATAAACTAGAACAGTAATAACTAATATTTGTATATTGCCTACTATATGCCACACACTGTGCTAAGTGCTTTACAGTTATTATCTCATTTGATTGTCACAACAACCCTGGGAGGGTAGGTTTTATTGTCTCTATTTTACAAATAAGGAAATTAAGGCAAACAGAGATTAAGCTCAGACATGGAAGATCCCAAGATTAATCGCTGCATCCTGGTCCATTGACCTTTGTCCTGCCATTGGTCTTTGATGACTCTGGAGGGGAGAGTGAGGTTGACAACTTTGTGCAACTCTGCCTCACTTAAATCCAGTTCATGGGCAAGTCGAGACATCATCCATCATTTCATTGGTACTCTTCTAAAATGAAGGATGAACAAATGAGAAATAATGAGGGGATTGAACCAGGGTAATCATAGTGCAAGTAAAGAGAAGAACTCTGGCATGAAAGATGTTGTGTAAGACTGACAGTATCTGAAAGTTAGTTGGATGTGGGAACTAAGGAAGAGGAGAGTCAAAGGTAAGAGGAAGCACAATGCATTAGAATGATTTAGAATCAGAATATTGGAGTTAAAATCCTTGACCTCAGACAAGTCACTTTATTTCTCCTAGATTTAGTTTCTTCATTTGAAAATAGGTGAGGAAAAATTCCCTAATCATTAGTGCTCTCTAAAAGTGGAATGGAAGACCTCCCTTTCCTTGGTGGCTATCAGAGAAATATATATATACCTGTTAGGTATATATATATTATATATATATACCTGTTAGGTATATTATAGGGGAGATTGCTTTTCATGTATGGGTTGGACTCATTGGTAGCTGAGAGCCTTCCAAACCTCAATTTTGAGATTCTTGTATTATGTGCTCCTTGAATTAGGACTTCACCATCCTTTGGCTCCAAGGTTCCAAACTAGGGAACCAGAAATAAGTAACTTTGGAGCAGTGGCAAGTATAGTGAGAAAGATGATGAGTTGAGTTTTGGACTAGTCAAGTGTGAAGTCCTAGTGGGATGTTGAGGAGGAGTGATACAACAGGCAATTTTAGATCTGGTACTAAATTTTAAAGGCAGAGGTTAAGCCTGGAGACAGAGAGTAGATCAATTATGGAGACTGTGTAGAGAGAGAAGATAAGTGGTTCTAGGATATTGCCTTGGGGAACCACCACATTTAGAGGAGGAGAGGAGGGCTATGGGCTTGTAGAAGACACTGAGTCAGACTGGTTGGAGGAGAACCAGAAGAGAGTAGTAACATGGAAACCGAATGAGAGGAATTCAGAAACTAACAATGTCAAATGCTGTAGAGAGGCTGAAGATGAGGACTGATTAAAGACTTTGGGATGACTTAGGTGACCTTTGAGAGAGCAATTATAATAAAGTGGTGAGACTGAATAACACATTGCTAGGGGCTGAATGAATTATTATTAAAATAGTTATTAAGCTATTATAATGTGCAAAGCACAGTGCTAAGAGCTGTACACTTAGGAATAGAAAAGAAAGACAATACCTGCTTCTAAGCAGCTCACATTCTAATGGGGGAGGGGGCAAGCTTATGGGTGTGGCAGTTAGATGGCACAGTGGATAGATTTCTGGGCTTGAAATCAGGAAGACTCATCTTCCTGAATTCAGATCCAGCGTCAGACATTTACCAGCTGTGTGACCCTGGGCAAGTTACTTAACCCTGTTTGCCTCAGTTACTCATCTGTAAAATGGGCTGGAGAAAGAACTGACAAACCTTTTCCTCCAATATCTTTGCTAAGAAAACCCCAAATGGGGTCATGAAGAATCAACATGATTAAAATGACCAAACAACAACAACAGACTTATGGGTTGAGGCATGAATTGTTATTAAGGAAATAGAGACATTGAGTATAGATTTCTAGGAGCTGGGAAGTGAAAGAGAGGAGAGGACCATAAGATTCAGGAACTAGACCCAGACACATGGCACTATATATTTCTGAAAAATACTTTAGGCAGCATATTCTGGGTTGTCAACTCTTGTCAAGAGGAAGGCACAAGTTGTTGAAGCGAGACTGGAAAAAAATGTCAACAGCTCTCTACTTTTCTCAGCAATCTACTTGTCCTTCCTCAAAAAAATCCTTCATTTAAAAGGTCAGTGAGAAATGAGGAGAGCTAAACTCCCTATGATCATGTTTTTAGGACTCTCAAATCACAGGGTATAAAAGGATTTTTAAAAATTCAGCCTCAGCAGGACCACTCCCAAACTATCCCAAAGAGTAGAATACAGTCTTGTTTGTACTTTCTGAGAATAAACCAGATCATTTTGTTCACCCAAAATAGGCATGGAATGAGTGAATGCCACATCCCAAACCCACAAAGGAAAATGGTGTTGGTTTACAAGGAAGTGAAAAGGATGTTCATTTGCCATTTGTCATTGACAGCACTCCCAGTCAGGTTTGTAAAGGCAGAACTTACATTGAATTTGTTTTTCTGGAGAAACATGAAACCAGAAAAGATTCAATTTAAAAAAAAATGAAACTTTTGTCCATTAAGAAGAATAGAATAGATATAGATGGGGGATTTCTGGCAGGACTGATGAGTGAATAAATGTGTTGTGGTTCTCATCCCTTTCATTACCTTTATACAGGATGAAATGAATCAAATATTTTTAAAAAAACAGCAAAAGGGAAAATGAAAAAAATTACCAAAAGGAAAATCCTACAGAAAGAGACTGAAGAACTAAACAAACCTCTTAATATTATGAAGAATGGTGGGGTAAAAACAGTGTGGAGAGAAATCTCTGGAAGAATGAATTCATGAAAAAAGCATTTATTAATCACTTACTATGTGCTAAACATTGTGTTGAAGACTTGGAATACCAATCCAAAATGAGACATTCTCTGTCCTTAAGGAACTAACATTCTAATAGAATAACAGAAGACACATAGAGGAGTGATGGTTAGGGAATGAATTCATTTGGTTTGGTCAGTGAGCCAATGGAGAGTTTATTGACGTGATTTTCAGTATCAGTAGCCATATTGATTGGTTATGGTTCCAGAGCTTGAAGGAGGGAAGTGGAGAAGTAAGGTCTGACAGCAGATGGTGAGAAGGTAGCCAGGGAAGAGTGAGAAGCATGGCTAGGAATGATGAGATATAGTGGGCAGTGTAAAGCACTCACCAGGTAGGACCCCTGAGGGTTCAAAGGAGGAGTTTCAGACACAAGGCTAAATTACCAGGGTATGGTCTTTGTTCTGGAAGACACAATGGCAGGCTAAGTGGTGACAACTAGAAATCTAGAAAGTGTAGGGTAGGTAGGATTAATGGCAAAAAGAGAGGCTAAAAGGGAAAATGCTGTAAAGATTAAAAACAAAAGTAAGACTGGGATAATTGTAAGAGCTTGTTGAGTGGTTGAGATTAAAAACTAAATTAAAGAAGATATAAGGAGCAAAATTAGAGATTAAATAATTTTTAAAAAGATGAACAATGGGAATCAATGTTTTAGAGCAGAAGGTGGAAAATGTTACTAAGTGAACATTCTAAAAAAGAGGATGGAAGAGACAGAACTCAAAAAATGGAACAAAGTGGCAAGTTATGTTATTTAAATGACAGCAAAGTTGGAAGTATGCTTCCCTTCTCATTCTAGTTAATTTTGTTTTTGAAAATACTTCTCAATTTCATATACCTGATATCTATTTATCCTCTGTAGTTGCCTTTATTTCTTTTTTTGGTTAATACAGCCCCTACCCACTCTCTCCAAGTTTTTCTTTTACGTATTTTATTGTTCCTTCTCGGTCGCCTTTGTTGGATCCTCCTCCAGATCACTCCCCCTAACTGTAAGTGTCCCTCATGGTTTTGTCCTGGCCCTCTTGTCTTCTCCCTCTATACCACTTCATTGAGTGATCTCATCAGCTCCTATGGATTTAATTACCATCTCTATGTTGATGATTCTCAAATCTACCTTTCCTGCCCTAATATCTCTGCTGCCCTCTGATCTCACATCTCCAACTGGATGACCAGTAGATATTGTAAAGTCAATATGTCCAAAACTGAACTCAATATCTTTCTTCCTAAACTCTACCCCCTGCTACCTTTTCTATTACTGTAGTAGACAACGCTATCCTCCCAGTCCCTCAAGCTCAAAACCTAAAAGTCATCCTGGATTCCTCATCCCCACCTCCAATATCCAAGCTGTTGCCAAGGCCTGTTGATTTCCTGTTGATTAACATCTCTTAAGTACACCTCCTTCTCTCCTCTGATGCTGCCACCACTCTAGTATAGATCCTCCACACCTCATGCCTGGACCTTTGCAATAGCCTCCTTCCTGATGGGTCTTAAGTCTCTCCCCTTTTCAAGCCAGCCTTCGTTCAGCCACCAAAGTGATATTCTTAAAGCTCAAGTTTAGCTATGTGACTCCCCTGCTCAATAAACTTCAGGATCAAATACAAATACTATGTAATTCAAAGCCCTTTATAACCTAACCCCCTCCTACCTTCCGGTCTTCTTATACTTTACCTCCTGTCAGGTACTCTTTGATACAGTGACACTGGGTTCCTGGCTGTTCCATGGACATGACATTTCATTTCTCTGCTCCAGGTATTTTCTCTGGCTGTTCCCCATGCTTAGAATGCTTTCCCTTCTCTGCTTTGACTGCTGAACTCCCTGATTTCTTTTAAGTCCCACCTAAAATCCCATCCTTTATAGGAACCCTTTCCCAACCTCTCTTAATTCTAATGTCTTCTCTTTGTTATTTCCTATTTATCCTGTATATATGTATATACCTTACTTTGTATATATTTGTTTGCATGCTGACTTCCTCATTAAATTATAAGCATTTTGAGGACAGGCACTGTCTTTCTCCTCTTTTTATATCCCCAACACTTAGCATAGTGCCTGGCACATAATAGGTACTTAATTAATGTTGACTGATTTATTGATAACTGTGAAAGGTACCTTGTTTTCATCTTTTTCTCCTCCTCCCCCCTTCTCCTCCCCCTCCCCCTCCTCCTCCTCCTTCTCCCCCTCCTCCTTCTTTCCCCCTCCTCTTTTTCCCTCTCCTCCTCCCCCTCCTTTTCTCTTCCCCTCCCCCTCCCCCTCCTCCTCTTCCTCCTCCTATTTAGCTCTGTTTAATCCCCAAGGATACAAACTACTGGGAAAGATATTCATCATTTGATAAAAACTGCTGCAAAAACTGGAATTTTTTTGTAGAAAGTAGATTTAGACTGATATCATAGACTACATACCATAACATTTCCAGTCTAAGTATAAAAAGACACACCATAAAAATCAGAGGACAGAAAGTTATATCTTTCATAGCAATTAATTAGGGGAAAATTCTTAAGTGAACAATGACATAGAAGATTATAAAAGAAAAAATGTACTTGGTTAACTAAAATTAAAAAAAGATTTTGCAAGATAAAATGAAAGTAACTAAAAGAAAAGCTTGGGTATGAGAAAAGGTTGGGTTTTTTTGCATTTAACATCTTAGTCTCAGTTTTCTGATTTGTAAAATGAGGAGATTGGTCTAGGTCAGAGGTGTCAAGCATATGCCCTGCAGGCTGATTGTGGCCTCCAACCCTCCCAAGAACAGTAGAATCAGATTAAAATGTAATTAGGAAATATTTAATAAAATAAATAAAAATGCAATAGAAAGTAGATATTGTTACTATGTGGTTTTATAAGTTAATATGCAGGTCACAAGGATCCTTACAGACTGTTGAGTGGCCCATTAGTTTGACACTAGTGATCTAGGCGACCTCTAAGGTCCTTTCTATCTCTGTATCATGTTATGAGCTTTGATAAAATTTGATATCTAAAACCTAGAGGAAATTAACACACATTTCACTAAGAGCCATCTACCAATAAACAACTAGTTAAAGAATTCGAGCAAAAACTTTTCAAAAGAAGAAATGCTAATCTTATTCTAGCAACACTGAATTGGAAAATAATTTGGAATTACACAAGAAAATTTATGCAAGAAAAGTTGCTAAATAATTCATACCCTGTATATTGGGATTATACCTTAAGTGAATTAATAAGTAAAGATCTACAATTTTTTTTGAGACAATCAGGATCAAGTGACTTGCCCAGGGTCACACAGCTAGTAAGTATAGCTGCCCCCTACATTTATTTCCTTCCTTCCTTCCTTCCTTCCTTCCTTCCTTCCTTCCTCTGTTTCTTTGCAACTCAAGTACAATTTATTAATGTTCCAAAACTGCAAAATTTTGAATATGCCAATAATAGTATCTCTCACTTAAATCAATTTATACCATTGAGTTGAGAATGGAAGCCTGTACACACTCCTACTCTAATCATTGACGGATCTCTTGATGCCCAAACAGGAACACTGGAATCCAGGGAGCTGGATTATCTGTGCTGACTCGACATATAATTCCAAACATTAATTTCAAATATTACTTGCAAAAGAAAAAACCCAAGGGGGGGTGTGCATTACTTGCAATTTTTTGAAGTTTTCTCTGGAGGCACAGAAACAACTCAGATATCAATATCAGGTTTACAGCATCCTCCCTCCTACCCCCACCCCTCCCAACAACCCTTGCAGGAGTTGGTACAAGTATTATTATTCCTACTTCATAGGTGGGGAAAACTGTAACCGAGGGACTTGTCCAGGTAGTAAATGAGGAAGGTCTCTCCAACGAAGAATTAGTTGCGCAGGAGAAGCAACCTAAAGATCGAGTGGTCATATAAGTGACGGGTCACCAGCGTCGTGTGCCTAACTGAGCTCCACACAATGTCAAGAAATCTCCTACAGCTGTAGAGGAAGATACAGCTTATTAGATAGACACCCCTCCCCCCAGAGGATTTATAAGAAGATAGAGACAAGAGTCACCCTGGATGAGTCGTCAGCTGCATCACCGGAGGGAGTGCCCGTATCCACAAGAGAACAGTATCCAAGTATTCAAGTCAAGGCGACAAAATTTACACGAACAAGTTAGATGATGGAGGGAAAACATGTCTGTAATAGATTTAAAGCAATTATAATAATTCAACATATGATAATAGTGCGATATACACTTAAAGTATATATGTACGTGTGTATATAAATATGCATGTGTATATATATATATGCCTTTTTTCTTTTTCTGGAATATCAATATGCTACATAAAATAATGAATATGAAGATTTCAGAAAAACTTAGAGGAAGACTTGTATGAAACAATGCTGAATAAAGAAACAATAGAACAAAAGAACAATATGTACAATATAAAAATGTGAAAATACTCTAAAAGGCAATAAAACTCAAGTTAAATACAGTCTATAATATTGTTAAAAGACGTGTCCTTCCTTTCTATTGATAACTGGCAAATGCCAAAAGTGGCTGGTCACCTGTTCTATCCAGTACAAGCACATTAGTAGGAAGTTTTGTTTAACTATGGGGCAGTAGATAGAGTGCCAGGCCTGGAGCCAGGAAGACTCCTTTTCCTGAGTTCAAGTCTAGTCTCAGACATTTACCAGCTGTGTGACCCCAGGCAAGTCATTTAACCCTGTTTGCCTAAGTTCTTTCATCTGTAAGATGAGCTGGAGAAAGAAATGTCGAATCATTCCAGTAATTTTGCCAAGAAAACCCCAAATGGGGTCACAAAGAGTCAGACACAATTCAAAAATGACTGAACAGCAACAACTTGGTGGAGGCAAAGGGGGGGGGCATCAATTCAGGGGTTGGTTGGGAAATGTCTATTGTGTTAAAAATGAAGTGTATCCACCGTCACCCATTGATAGATAATCCATGACTCATAGCCATACTCCATCGCTGGAAGAATACTGATGTTAACAAAGATTGTTCTTCATTTCAAGAAGAAACTTTGGATTATTAAAAATGCAAAAATGTGACATTTATACAAATTAAGGTTCTTAATCAAAATGACAATCTGTACAAGCTTTTTAAAATCTCCTGGATTTGGGGAGAAGTGAGGCATGAAAGGGATATTTTATTTACATATTTATCAAATATCACAGTGCTTTTGGATGAGGCTGCTGACAAAGACCCAAATGTCATTTTTACAGTGGTTTGGAGTTAATTTGGTGAGACTACAATCTCAGAGAAGGTTGGACTGAGCTTGTTTCAACTATTTTCCATTTTCAGTTTAGCTTGCAAACTCATATATGGGATATATTTATGTTTAAGTGCCATGGATGGAGAAGACAATTGGCAACTATAGCTGTCCATCTTCTTTCTTAAATCTTGGTAGCTCCAGTTTGGCATTCAATAAAGGAAAAGTATCCCAGTAGAAGCCTGTTCGTAGCCTAGTCATGGCTGAATTGGTCAGAACATTGAGCTTTTATGTTGGTTGGTTGTGACAACATTCTCAGAGAGGACCTGGAAGGGGATCAAAATGACATCACTATGCTAGAGTTAAGTTGCAGTGTGTCCAAATGTGGCTGATCAGGCCAATATGAGCTTGGAATGCTCTACCACAGGTTGGGCACAAATAGTCCATGTGAACATTTGGGGTGGATTCTCTAAATTTCATGTCTCACATTTCTTTTGAGCTATTCAATTTTGCTTTGCTCATATAGCACAGGACCTTCTCTGATGTGGGCATGCCATGCTGAGTGGTCCTGTGCCAGTGTCTCTCATGTCACACAATCAATTCCAGAGTTCTTTTTTCTTCTTTTCTTATTAATTTATTTTTAGTTTTCAACATTCACTTCCACAAGATTTTCAGTTCCAAATTTTCTCCCCATCTCTCCCATCTCCCACCCCAAGATGTTGTACATTCTGATTACCCCTTTCCCCAATCTGCCTTCCCTTCTAACACCCCCCCCCCCCATCTTATCCCCCTTCCTTTCTGTTTTCCTGTAGGGAAAGATAAATTACTATACGCCATTCCCTTTATATCTTATTTCCCAGTTGCATGTAAAAACAATTTTTAACATTTGTTTTTAAAACTTTGAGTTCTACATACTCTCCCTCCCTCCCTCCCCACCCACCCTCATTGAGAATGTAAGCAATTCAATATAGGTTATGCATGTGTATTCATGCAAACACTTCCATAATAGTCATGCTGTGAAAGACTAACTACATTTCCTTCCATCCTACCCCAACCCATTTTTTCTATTCTCTCCTTTGACCCTGTCCTCCTAAAAAGTGTTTGCTTCTGATTACCCCCTATCCCCATTTGCCCTCCCTTCCATCATCCCCTCCTCTCTTATCCCTTTCCCTCCTACTTTCCTTTAGGGTAAAATAGATTTTCCTACCCAATTGAGTGTGTATGTTATTCCCTCCTCAAGCCAAATCAGTTTAGAGTAAGGTTCACTCACTCCCTCTCACCTCCCCTCTCTTCCCCTCCACTGTAAAAGCTTTTGTTGGCCTCTTTTATGTGAGATAATTTACCCCATTCTATCTCTCCCTTTCTCCTTCTCCCAATATATTCCTCTCTCACCCCTTAATTTTATTTTTTAGATATGATCCCTTCATGTTCAGCTCATATATTCCTTCAGGTTCAACCTGTGCCCTCTGTCTGTCTGTCTGTCTGTCTCTCTCTCCATTTGCACACACACACACATATATACATATATATATATATATACACATACAAATATACAATATGTATACACACATATATGCATATATATACAGACACACACACACACACACACACCAATACCAATGTTCCCTCCAACTATCCTAATACTGAGAAAGATCTCGTGAGTTACAAATATCATCTTTCTATGTAGGAATATAAACAATTCAACTTTAATAAGTCCCTTATGATTTCTCTTTCCTTTATACCTTTTCATATTTCTCTTGAGTCTTGTATTTGAAAGTCAAATTTTGTATTAAGCTCTGGTCTTTTCATCAAGAATGCTTGAAAGTCCTCTATTTCATTTAATTTCTATTTTTTCCCCTGAAGGATTGTACTCAGTTTTGCTGGGTAGGTGATTCTTGGTTTAATCCTAGCTCCTTTGACCTCCAGAATATCATTTTCCAAGCCCTCTGATCCCTTAATACAGAAGCTACTAAATCTTGTGTTTTGCTGATTGTGTTTCCACAGTACTTGAATTGTTTCTTTCTAGGTGCTTGCAATATTTTATCCTTGACCTGGGAACTCTAGAATTTGGTTACGGTATCCCTAGGAGTTTTTTTTTTGGGGGGGGTATCTCTTTCAGGAGCTGATCAGTGGATTCTTTCAATTTCTATTTTACCCCCTGGTTCTAGAATATCAGGGCAGTTTTCCTTGATAATTTTTTGAAAGATGATGTCTAGGCTCTTTTTTTGATCATGGCTTTCAAGTAGTCCAATAATTTTTAAATCTCTCCTGGATTTATTTTCTAGGTCAGTGTTTTTTTCCAATGAGATATTTCACATTGTCTTCTATTTGTTTTCATTCTTTTGGGTTTGTTTTATAATTTCTTGATTTCTTATAGAGTCATTAGCTTCTATTTGCTCCATTCTAGTTTTTAAGGAATTATTTTCTTCAGTGAGCTTTTGGACTTCCTTTTCCATTTGGGCAATCGTGCTTTTTAAGGCATTCTTCTTCTTATTGGCTTTTTGGACCTCTTTTGCCATTTGGGTTAGTTTATTTTTTTAAGGTGTACTTTTCTTTTTCTTTACTTTTTTTCATATTCCTTTTGGCTTATTTTTTAGTGTCCACAACTCAATAATCAGAGAGTGGGAGGTTCAGGAGACTCCAGTTCTGACTCCTCATGCTTCAAACTCACACTTGAAATATTGTGGATCAAAATAGGGAATTTGGATGTAGCCATCCTCCCTACCACTGCTGTAGCTCTTGCCATCAGGATGGAAAGCAACACTGTTGATAGGGCCAAAGTGACCCTTGACTCTTCCAAACTCTTCTTCAAAGGCAAGGTGGAAGAACCTGGCCTCAAACTTGTCAATTCTGGTGAAGGTTGTGGTTACATCCATGGTCTCCTGCTCACTGCCCAAGACTACATGGTTGTAGATGGGGGAAAGAGCCGCTGAGTTGACAACTAGCTCCATTCTGAATATTTTTTTGATGCTCAAGGGTTGTAGAGTCAAAGAACTTGGTTGAATTGTCCTTAGATGCGGTGGCAAACATTGTTATGCCTTGGGATGTCTGAATGTCATTGGTCTGACTTGATATTCACCATCACTCCAGACTGAGCACTGTACTGGTTGAGCTTCCCATTTTCTTGGCCAGCAATGATGCACTCCCCCAAGGGTCCCCACACAGCACTTGTGATCTTCATGTACGGTTCATTGCTTTTGATCTGGCTGGGGTCCTGGAGATCAAAGAAACTGACAAAGCACTGGTACCCCATCTGCTTGTCCATGGACAACATGATGATGTTGCCTCCAAAGTCAAATCCACAGGTACAGACAGCTGAGTTGATCTTCAGCAAAGCTAGCTGCTTCCCTGTCTCACAATCCTAGAGGCAGCAGCTGTTGTTGGCAGAGCCCATAAGGACATGTTTGGTGTTTCAATCAGTATCCACGTACCACACAGCTTGAGCATGCTCAGTGTAGGTGCCCAGTTGTTTTTCCAATGAGATATTTCACATTGTCTTCTATTTTTTTCATTCTTTTGGTTTTGTTTTATAATTTCATGATTTCTTATCTCTCTCTGTTTACTGAGAACCATACATTGACAATGGGGTCCTTGGCCATGGTGAAGAACAGGTTTCCCTTGCAGTTGCACTTGATCTGTGTAATGGATCGCTGTAATGTTAATGCAATGGGAAGATCTTTCCCATCCATTAATAGTCCCATGTGACCTGCTTCGAGCCTGGGTCACATGGAAGTCTGAGTCACATGGAGCCTATGGAGGGAGGAGCTTGCTGAATGGGCAGAGCAGGAAGTTGGAGTGAGTTGGAGCTTGGAGAGAGAGGAGGCAGAGGGAGCAGAGCAGCCAGCGTGAATGAGAGAGGGAGGGATTTTGCTGAAGGGAGTTTGTTTGTAAGGAGGCCCAACAGAGGGAAGGCTTGGGGATGGCGTGTGCCCTGCATTAATAATGTGTATAGATTTCTTTGTTGCTATGATGGATTTGGCTTTCTGGTGTTGGAATAAATGTCTTGGTTTCAGCTTCAAAGAGACTCTGTTATATCTTGCAATTCAAACCTGGGAATACACCAGCATATTCATAGCAGCCACTGTGGGTATCACACATGGCCCTGGAGCAGGATCAGCTTCATTGCAGCGGCCGCAGTGACTGCACCGGCACCATAGATCCATGCTGTAGCATGAGGGACCTGTCTTCTTCAGTATTTTTTTGGGTCTCCTTTAGCAAGCTGTTGACTCGTTTTTCATGATTTTCTTGCATCACTCTCATTTCTCTGCCCAATTTTTCCTTTACTTCTTTTACTTGATTTTCAAAATCCCTTTTGAGCTCTTCATGGCATGTGACCAGTTCATGTTTTTCTTAGAGGCTTTGGATGTAGGACTTTGACTTTGTTGTCTTCTTCTGGTTGTATGTTTTGATCTTCTCTGTCTCCAAAGTAAGATTCTATAGTCTGATTTTTTTATGCTGTCTGCTCATTTTCCTAGCCAATTAACTTAACTTTTTAACTCTTTGTCAGGCTATGACTCTGCTTTCAGAGTGGAGAGTGCTCTGTCCCAAGCTTGAGGGGTTTTGTGCAATTGTTTTCATAGATACTTCTAGGGATCTGTAAATTTTTAGTTCTTCTGGGGTATGAGGTATGAGGCAATGAGAGGTTTTTATTCCTCTCCTGGGCTGTGTTCTGGTCTGTGAGTGACCACAAGCACTCTTTTCTGCCTTGGAACTATGAGGAGGATTCCCTATCCACAGCCACCACAAGCTCTGCCATACCAGCACTCTTCCTTGCCCCAGGACCACCACCCAGGACTGAGACCCAGGTCCAAGCAAGGGCAAAGCAAGAGAATCCTGCCTCAGTGCCAAAAGAGATCCCTGCAATCCCCCTCTGATCAGCTGTTTGTTCCCACCACTGTCTGTGGGCTGAGAACTACTCCAGAAGCAGTCATTCCAGCTGCCACTACTGCTGCTTCCAGCTGCGGCAGCCTCCACTACCCTGGGGCTGGGGCCTAATCACTCTCCCTTCTCCTCCCTGGGGCTGGCTATACCATGCTCTTCTCTCACTCAGGTCCCACAGACCTTTCCCACTGACCTTCTAAGCTGTCTTTGGCATTTGTGGGTTGAGAAGTTTGGAAACTGCCACAGCTACCAGTGATTCAGTGCTCTGAGGCCTTCTCTGGCCAGGGCAAACCCCACACTGGACTGTGCTCTTCTCTCAGACTGGTACAACAGACCTTTCCTGTCGACGTTCCAGGTTGTCTTGGACTGGAAATTTGTTTCAGTCTCTCATTTTGTGGGGTCTGCTTCTCTAGAATTTGTTTAGAATCATGTTTTACAGGTATTTGGAGGGGTTTGGGAGAGAACTCAAGGAAGTCCCTTTTACTCTGACTTTTACTCTGCCATCTTGGCTCCCCCTGCCCCCCTGCCCGCCCCAAATGCTTCTAAAGTTCTTAAGAGAGACCTCTTGAGAGTGTCCTTGTATTGCTTCTTCTGATCACCATGTGAACACTTGCCCTGTGTGAGTTCTCCATAATATATAGTCTTTTTGGCAAGTGTACATTTTGCATTTGAACAATGTGGCCAGCCCATTGGAGTTGTACTCTGCAGTAGAGTTTGAATGCTTGGCAGTTTAATTTGAGAAGGGACCTCAGTGTCTGGTACCTTTTCCTGCCAGGTGATCTTCAGAATCTTCCTAAGACAGTGCAAATAGAAGCGATTCAGTTTCCTGGCATGGCGCTGGCAGACTGTCCAGGTTTCACAGGCATACAGTAATAATGACTCTGTGGACCTTCTTTGGTAGTCATTCTAATACCTCTTCTCTCCCACACTTTCCTTCAGAGCCTCTCAGACACTAAGCAGCTCTGGCAATGCATGCGTCAACCTCATTATCAATGTGTACTTCCCTAGACAGTACACTACCAAGGTAAGTGAACTTATCCATAGCATTCAAGACTTCTCCATTTGTTGTAACCGATGGTTTCACATCTGGATGGTGTGGTGCTGGCTGGTGGAGCACCTGTGTTTTCTTGGTTTTAATTGTTGGGCCAAAATTAGCACAAGCAGCAGAGGACAATCCATACTTTGTTGTACCTCAGCTTCAGAGGCTGCATTATGAGTGTGCAATCATGTGCAAATAGAAAATCATGTACCAACACTCTCTCCACTTGGGCTTAGTTTGTAGACTTTTCAAGTTAACTTTAGTGAATACTTTTCCACACACAGACACATAAAATGAGAATAACAACCAATGTTTTAGGAGACAGTAAGAGTAGTAATTGATTTTGAGCAAACAATTTCTTTTTTCTGGTCTCCATTTTCTTTGTCTTATATGGGAATACATAACTGCAAATGAGTCAGCTAGGTCCATTAGCTCGATTGTTCAATAAATGGCTCCCCAAAGTTGAAGGAATTTTAAGTTCTGACAAGAAAAAAGCCTTGTTATTGTATTAAATGAACTTTTCTTTCCTCCACAGCTTTTTTTTTTTAATCTAAATGGCTAATCTGCCCTTTTTTGTCCCCTCTGGAAGTCTGGGAACCTCTCTGTGCAATGTACATTAGGATCCTAGGACTACAGACTTAAGAACTTGAGGGTCCTTTGGAGACCATCTAGTACAAATCTCTCACTTTTCACATAAGGGGCCCAGAGAAATTAAACACCTTGTACAAGGTCACACAGTAACAGTTCTGGATTTGAACCCAGGTCCTCAGACTCAAAAGATGGCTCTCTTTTCACTGTACCACATTGATTTCTGAATCATTTGTTTTCCAGTTCATGCAAGATAGCTAACACCCTTTTGTTTAACTACTAAGATATCATTCTTGGTAAACTCCCAAGGGCATCATTTCTCAAAATGGTTTATTTAATTTGAATATAAACTTCAAATAGGCATGGCATAGTTTATAGATGTTCAAGGCACTTTGGAAAAGGTTTCCCACAAAACAAAAATCCGCCAGCCTTTCTTAGGTTCCTCAGTGTAGCGGCAAGGAATATGAGGAGGCTACATACTCCTTCAGTCTGTAGCATACATTTTTATTAAAATTTATAGCATATAACATGAGAACTTTGAGGTACCATATAATTTCTTGAAGACCAGACCCTGAGGGTCAGTGACAATTAGTACAATTACTACAACAGTTGTCTGTAGGACAACTGTTCCAAGTAGAATATTTCCAAGTAGAATATACCAAAAAAGGCATTTTCATCCTATCCAATGTATGTTATATGTGTAGAGATGCTGTCAATTTTTCCTCATATTTTGTTGTTGAGGGCATCTAGGTGGCACTGTGGATAGAGTGCTAGGGTCTGGAGTCAGGAAGATCTGATTTCAAATCTGGCCTCAGACATTTACTAGCTATGTCACCTCTGGGCAAGTCATTTAATCCTGTTTGCCTGAGTTTCCTCATCTGTAAAATGAGTTGGAGAAGGAAATGGCAAACCATTCCAGTATCTTTGCCAAGAAAATTCCAGTGGGTCATGAAGAATCAGACATCACTGAAACGACTAAATAACAACAAAATGGGCACACATGAGATAAAGGACTTAATTCCATCACAAAGGAAGGTGGAAGAAACTCAGAATTTCCCCTCCCTATTTGTCTAGTAGAAGAGTCAGGAACCTGTTCTAAAACTGTAGCAAATTCCTTCTCTTCTTATCTTGGTCCATGTTCATTTAGTCTCAGAGTGGGCTTTGAAAATGTAAAAGAATCATTTGCATGTAATAGTTTATAAATCTATCACAAAATCAACTTAGCTCATAACACCGCTGCCCACCCCTACTCTGGGGCCATTTCAAAATCTAGTTTGCATCTCTGTCATGGTAGAGTGGCCAATGTGAACCCAGTCTGGCCAATGGTGGACTGGCCAATGAGAACCTAATCCTGGCCAATGGTGGACTGACCAATGAGAACCCCTTTCCTGGCCAATGGTGGACTGGCCAATGAGAACCCAGTCCTGGCTGATGGTGGACTGGCCAATGAGAACCCAGTCCTGGCCAATGGTGGACTGGCCAATGAGAACCAATTCTTAGTAAGCTCTGCTTCATGTACCTTTGCCATCCAATGTGGAAGACTTGGGTTCACACTGGTGTGAGATGGCAGGGCCAGCTCTCCATTTCAAAGGATGTGCAGGTATTCTAAGGTTGTTTCTTTTGTGCTTGCTGGGTGGTGAAGAAAAGGTCATTGAGTTGGCTGCTGAGCCAGAAACGAGAGCACGTAAATGTACAAAGAGTGTATGGCCACTGCACATGGTACTGTAAGACACTGTTTAACTGTGTGCTTGATCTCTTGCTGGGTTAGTTGCTTTCTAGAGCTGCTTCCCACCCCAGACTAAGCTGCTAGTAAATTCTAGCATGGCCTTCTGTGAGTAGACCTCTGCTGCTCCAACCTTTTAAAGTCACAAGGTCAGCTCCTGTACCAAAGTGAAGAAGACACACCAGAAGGTATCCCACTCCAGATACAGTTTTGACCAGAGGAACTTACACTCTCCAGCTGGCATGAGTGCCACCATACCACCACTACAACACACTGTCCCTCCAGAACCCAGAAACTTGTCCTTATACTTTGTGGCAAGCAAGGAACAAAGAGAGGGAGTTTCTCTACTGGGGCCCTTTGTATGCATATCAGTTCCAGCTCAGCAACCAACAGAAAAGCTCCTTTTCATGAAGTATTGAGAAAAGAAACAGCCACAGAATGGCCATGCACACTCTGAATTGGAGAGCTAGGTCTTTCCATTCCATTGTGAACCTCCAGATGCAGCTTCACCCAATCTCCACATGGTACTACCCTCAGGTAGAGCATGCTGCACATTCCTAAGGAGTGACCTAAGGATAATAATAGTATATTTATACAGTATATTTAGTATATTTATACAGCGGTATAATGATATTAATAATAATAGCTAACATTTATATTGCTCCTACTATGAGCTAGACAATACTCTAAGTGCTTTGCAAATACTGTATTTCCCCATGTATAAGATGCACCCTTTTTGGAAAAATTTGGGGTCTGAAAACTGGGTGCGTCTTATACAGTGGTTGTAGATATTTTTACTTGCATTTCCCCCTTTTTCACACTTGCCTTTGCACTCATTGTTTCGCATTTGTTACCTATATATTAGGTTACGTTTTGCCATGTTCTGCCCAGAAATGGCTCAGAAAAGATTTTCATACAGTGCTGAATTCAAATTAAAAGTGATCCAGTTTGCAAAAGTAAATAGAAATTGTGCTGCTGATCGTAAGTTTGGTCCTCCTCCAACTGAGAAAACAATCCGAGACTGGCTATGGGAAGAAGAAACCCTACTGAAAATGCCACAGCAGAAGAAGGCCATGAGAGGCAAGTGAGCAAAATGGCCTGATTTAGAGAGGGAATTGATGATATGGATTGAAGAGCAAAGGGCAATTGGAATTTCTGTGTCCTTAAAGATGGTTCAGCATGAGGCAAGAAGAACTGCTAAGTACACAGGTTCATGAAACAGAATGGACTAAGCATGTGCACATGCACCAGGATTGCTCAAAAGATGCCTGAAAGCTATGAGCAGATGAATAAAACTTGAGTTCGATAACTTTATGTAATACTTTTTTTTTCAAATTTCAGGCCCCAAAATTAAGATGTGTCTTATACATGGGGAAATATGGTATCTCATTTGATCCTCACAACAACACTGGGAGGTAGGTATTATTATTATCTTTATTTTAGAGTTGAGGAAACTGAGACAAACAGAGGATAAGTGATTTGCCCACAGACATAGAACTAGTAAGTGTCAGAGGCTGTATTTGAACTCGGGTCTTCTTGCCTCTAGGACCAACATTCTATTACCGATCACCGGCCAGTCCCCCCTTGCATTTCACTTTCCCATTAGATTCCTATTTCCCTTCCAGTTTCACGTAACCCTAAAAGGAAATCATTTATATTGTAGCTTATTGTAAGATTACATATATTGTAAGAAACAGAAAAATATTAGAAGGTACTACTAAGATTCCCCAACTGGCTGCTCCAATAACAGCCATCTGAGAGTCTAGTAGCAACCATCATGTTCATTACCAAGGGAATGCTTGGGACACTTAGGTCTGCACTCTTTGCAAAGGATCTCTCATTCCTAGAAGGTTTTGACAAAGGACAATTCATTTCATTCATCTCATCCATTCCCCCCCCGAATGTCACGATCATAAAGGGGGAAAAACGTTTCACCTGAAGTACAAGGGTACAAGCAGCGGCCCCATTCTGATTCTTATGGAAACATTGGAAGATTCCTGGGTACATCAGGTGCCCTAGGAAGAGACCTTAGGACCTACATGCTGCCACTACAGGTTTCCCAGTCCTTTTCTTTGGCAGTGCTCAGTCAAGTCATGCTCACCTTTCTCATCCTTCTGGATGGTCACCACACTGACCTTGAGACACCTGAGGGAGGGATAGAAAGTCTGCTCCTATGCAAAGTGATGGCCCTCTCAAGAAGTGGGCCTTGGCAGTCAGGCCTGTCCATCTCGTGGTGGTTTCATGTGACTCTCTCTCCCTGTGTCTCTGGTAGCAGTCACTTATAATCTAATACAACTTCTTAAGTGCCTCATTTATTATGCTATTTTACAATATCAGACTGCAGTTTTGTTTTTTTTTTTTAAGCTCTAAGCACTTCCTCTCAGCTTTCTGGTTTGATCTCCGAGGGCATAGTTCCAGGTAAACCCAGGGAAGAAGAAATGCAAAAGAAGTTTTCCCATCTATGCTCAGCTACGTTTGCATAAAATTGGGTTGGTTTTATTCTAATGTCAAGTACCAAAATATACCTGAATATATCTCAGAATTAAAAGCAGATTATCAACTCAGAGATATTCTTGAATTTTTGTAACAAAATGTAACCATACTGTAATCAAAAGCTTCCCTACACTGTTAAGAAAATATAACTATTCAATACCAGACCTGGTAATTGATCTAGTTCAGGAGTGGGGAACCTGTGGCCTCAAGGCCGCATGTGGTCCTCAAGTGAGTCCCTTTGACTGAATCCAAACTTCACAGAACAAGTCTCCTTAATAAAAGGATTTATTCTGTAAAACTTGGACTCAATCAAAAGGTCACACCCAAGGGCCAAGAAAGCCACATGTGGCCTTGAGGCTGTGCGTTCCTCAACCCTGGTCTAGTAGGTTATGGAGTGAACAACTTTCTCAATTTTTCTGAGATTACATGAGGGAGCATCTGTGGTTTGCCAACCCCAGAAAATTCTCTTGTGTCCTGCCATCTTATATATTTGATGGGGGTCATTCCACTTCGTGGCTGTAAAAGCGAGCTGCAAATCATACTTTTTGATCCAACATAGATATGTTGGAAAATAACACCAAATCTCAGGGAAAATAGCATGCAACCATGAAAGCCAGAGATTAGAAAAGACATTCGGCAGGAAAATCTACTTGTGTAACCAAGTCCTCTTCTGAACATACTTAGAATTATTCAAGTGACTTTTCTTTCTGATTGACTTTTCCTATTCCCTTGCTTTCCTGGATGGGCATTTACTTCCTGGAAGGAGCTTGAAATCACTTGTCACTTCTATTGATCTTTTCTGTCCTTCTTTGTATATTGAGACATTTGTGTTAAGTTCATAATAGATATTTACTTAAAATAATAAGTACATGCATAAGGAAACCACAAAAGCCCACAGGTAAATAACAATGTGGGGGATAAAGAAGTTGCGGTACATAAGAGTAATGGAGTGTTACTGCACTATAAGAAATAATGGGCAGTTATGGCTAAAGTAGATAGAAGCTGGCTTGGGACTCATGAAGACCTGATTTCAAGGTTGCTGTAGGACACGCCGGCTGTGATACCCCTGAGTAAGCCACTTCTCAGTGCCACAGGAAGCTCTCGAAAACTATATATTGCAGAGAAAGTGCTCATATGCATTGATAGAGGAAATTTCTTTCTATCAATGAAAATAAAAAATAAAAAGAACAAGAAAGCAAAACTGAATACGCTGCAATTATGATGATCAATCTATAAGCATTTATTAAACACCCGCTTTGTGCCAATAATTATGCTAAGTGCTAGGCATATGAATAAAGGCAAAGGACTATCCCTGCTCTCAAAGAGCTTATAATCTAATGATGATGAAGTTTTGCTCTGGAGAAGAGTTGAAAAAAATATACCCCTCTCTTTTTTTTTTTTTGGCAGAATTGGAGGAGAATTTTCCAGACAATCGAAATTAGTTTTGCTAAGCTATTTCATTTCTCTTTCCCTTTTAAATTCATTATTATAATGTAGTTCATTGGGTGAAGGAGAAGAAATGGATATATTTGGAAATGAAGGTGATATTACAAACAAAAGATATCAATAAAATATTTTTTGAAGTTCCTACTCCACCTAGGACATAGGGTTGTTGGGAGGATCAAACAAAAGAATGAATGTGAAATTACTTTGTAAACAATAAAGTATTGCATAAATGTAAGGTATTTTTAAAAATAGCTATTTTGCTTAAAACTGTCCTGCAGAAATGGCTTGTCTTTGTTCTGCATCATTTTTAAAAGTCAAAATCAGAATTCTTTACAGTGTTTTTTAATAGTTAAAAGCCAAAGGAAGAAAGAACACAATTGTTTGTATTTTAAAATACAGTTATTTTAAAAAAAGAAGTGAGCATGGGAAAAGACATTGGAAATGGGGAAGCATGAAGGGAACTCTAGGCTAAAACCCAAACTCTAGGAGAGACATAAGCTCTAGAATAAAGTTTCTCTTTTTTAACTTTTAAAGCCCTTTACACTTTGACTCCTATCTAGGCTTAATGCACACTATTTCCTTATTAATTCTATGTTCTAGCACTAGCCTGTGTATGACTTACCATTTCTTGTCTGTGTTTTTATTGTCCTTCATGCCTGGAATATACTCTCTACTTAATTCTACTTCATTGCATCCCCTACTTTCTTCAAAGCTCAGCTCAAACACCTTTTTCCTAAGGAAGTCTGTCTTGATCCCTGACTAGTTCTTAGTCTCCCCTCCCCTCCCCTCCCTCCAGAGCTCTTTTCCCCAATCTTCTCATGTGTAGCAAGATGGGGTATGTGTCTGTGTGTGATACAGGGTATGAGCAGTACTTCTCAAGTGCACTCTGAGGAATCACAGCAACCTCCGCCCCAGTCCACTATCATCTTCTGAATCCAGGTTCTAAGACAATACAATGGGCGAGGAGAGGTGACAGGTACATATACAAGCATGTTAAAATATATAACAGGTTATTTTTTTTTTTTGTAGGAGAGGCAGTTGCGGCTAGGATTATCAGGTAAGGTTTCTTTGGAGGAGGTAGCTTTTGAGCTGAGCTTTGAAGGAAACTAGGGATTTTAGGAAGGAGTCCCTTCCAGGCTAGGAAGGGAATTCTTGCGCAAAGATACAGAAATAATGGGTGGAATGTTGTATCTGCAGGATAGTAAGAGAGTTAATTTGGCTGGAGGGCAGAGTGCATAAAGTTAAGTGACACATAATAAAGGTAGAAAGGTAGGTTGAAGCCAGAGGAATACTGGTTGGGTGTGTCGTTGAACGGATTCATTTTCAGGTATGGGTTGGACCAGATAATTTCTGAAGCACTTTCCTACTCTGACATTGTTATTCTTTGCCAATATGATCAGGAGAAAGAATACCAAAGACACGACAGTATGTGTGAAAATGATGTTTTATTATAATCTCAGTATTTCAAATGAAATAAGTTAATTACACCAAATTTTCAAAATGCATTGGTGAATCAAAGCTTCAACCTTACAAATGGTTTATACATATATCTATGCATTTATATATACGTGTGTATATATACACACATATATGTAAATATATACATAAACACATATATGTAAAGGATATGGACATTTTCCTCTAAAATAAAGTGCCAGAATTTTTAGATTTGGGGGTATGACAGGGAGAAATGACTCATTTATTTCAGCAAAAGAGTAATTAACCTAATGAATTTTTAAACACACATCCCTCTCATCTCTTACTTTGAGAGTATAGGTTAACATATGTACAGTACTGGACTGAGTGATATAGCTAACTCCCAATTATTCATGCATTGATTATTAAATTCTTTGAGAGTGGGGATTGTTCCTTTTCTTGTATTTGAATCCCCAGCAAATAGCGTAGTATCTGGCACACAGCAAAAGCTTAATAAATGCTCTTTGATTAAAGCTGTTGCATATCCAGTACTTTGGCTTCCCCTCTTCCCTGCTGCTACCCCCTTCTTTCTCCTCCTCCTCTCATCCCTCTTTTGGGACTTTACCTTCTTTTGCCACTTTCACCAAATGTGAAAAATCAGGAAAAAGCAAGAGGGAAAAATTAGACAATTTTGTTCTTTGCCTTCCTCTCCCCACCCTCCCCCCAATTCTGGTGAGTCTGTAAGGGTGTGTATAGGTGTAACATTACTGGATCAAATGAAGTTTCAAATTTATCTGTGGATGCTATTCATCCAAATGGACCTCACTACCATGAATGAATGAGCTGACTATAGGAAATTCTGAATCCCAGCCAGAGCTCTGTGAAGATTTCTTACCACTATTTTAAATTGACGTTTAATTAAATTAATGCTGACATTGCCAGCTTGACAGCTTTAGGAGTTCCTCTACTCTGGAAGAAATAGACGTTCTTCCATGTTTGCTGACAAATTAGTGCATACCACTGTTAGAGCTTTGTAGTTTCAGTAATAGAATATGATATGTGATATGTGAATTGATATGGCATATCAATTCATTTCACATCAATTTCCAATTGCAATGAAATGGAAATTTTTTTTATGCTTAAAGTACCTGGTTTTTATTTGATTAACCAAGAAATAATAAACAAACCCCATTGTGAAATCTTATATATTTTTATAACATGTATCTAATAATTTTCTGTATCACAGGATGGCTCATGTGGTCCACTATCACTCCCAAACCTTATTTTAGCCAAGAGATTCTTCCTCTTCTTCAACTAGTCACTTACTAGGGCTATCAAAAAAATGCTAAAATATTATCTCCTTTGTTCTCACACTTCTCCCATCTATATTGTGGAGATTCTAATGAGCATGAAAAATATTCTACAGGTAGATAGCAGCAAGGAAACAAAGAGGCCTGAGCATTAAGTGCTTACTAAAATATTCTGAGGAAAAGTAAGACCACACTTTTCCTCTATACCATTCTGTTCAGGTTTCCATAAAATATCTGCACTACCTTGTATCCCTTACAGGCAAAGTGTCTTGCAGAAACTTATAAACTGCTGGGATTAAAAACAACAACAACAAAATGATGTGTGCTAAATTAAATCCAATCTGCCACAAGCAAACCGTGAAACAAATGAGCAGGGGTAGATCAAAAGGGGAAAGTGTCAGCAACAGGAACCACACTACTTCAGAATTGAAAACAACAAATTCTGACTCTGTATTTATTTGTGTGTTCTTGAAAGGCAGTGTGGACTGATGGGTAGCAGGAACTGGGCTGGAGTCAGGAGATCTGAGGTCAAGTCCGCCTCTGCCCCACACAGACTGTCTCGTTATGTCATTTAACCTCTTGGTGACCCAGGCAACTTTTCTCAGACCAGAAGTTGCAGAGAAAGTGCCTATTTCACTGAGAGAGAAAGCTCCTTATACCAATGAAATCACAGGTTTAGTTTTAAAAGAAATATATGCGTGTGCCCTGTAGAGAGGGAAGATGTTTAGCATCATCCTTAGTCTTGCTCTTTTGACTCTTTGGTGTTTTCTGACTTCCTTTTGAGTCAATGAAATATTAGAATGAAAGCATATTGCAAACACTTCCAAAAGTTGTAACCTAGTTTTCTATTCTATTATCAGTCCAAGCATAACATCAACAGCCTACCTTTAAACACAGAAGAAAAACATGAGAAAAGTCACTTATTTATAAATGCCTAGATTTCTGTCACATGCTTGCTCCCCAGACATGGTCTTCATCAATCTTGGCTAATGGCGGTAATGACAAGCTTCCTACAGGGGGTTGAGTGCTGGATTTAGAAATGGAAACACTTGGCCTCCAATCCAACCTCAACTAGCTATGCGACCATTGGCAAATCACCATCCCTATCTGAGCCACAGTTTTGCTCTCTGGAAACTGGGGATAACAATACTTTTGGTACCTGCCTCAAAGGACTGTTTTGAAGCTCAGATAAAAAAGTTTATGTGAAGTATTTTTCAAACTTTAAAACACTATATTAAGTATCTGGTATTAATATCACCATTCATGGATAGTAAAATTCTGCCCAAAGGAGTCATATTGCTTTCCCTGGGGATTTTATTACTTCCCCATACTGCTTTGGATAGTCAACTTCTCTAAGAATCTCAGAAGACAGCCTCTAAATTAAGTTTAATCAAAAGAAAAGGGGATTTTTATTAGCTACAGTAAAATAAGGATTATTTCTTTTCTTTTTAAAGGCACCTCTCCAACTTAAATGAAAACACAGATTATCAGATGGTTTTTCTAAAATCTTTGTAAATGAAGATCAAGGTATAGATCACTGCTTGAAAATTTTCAAATACACCTGCACATAAAATAATTTCATGGTTCAAGTTTAAAATATTTTTAGTGTCACAAGGCAGTGAATGATCATTTAGATGATGTTTCAAACTTCTGTTATCTACTATAATCATTGAAAACTATGTGAATAAGGAGTTCTCTAGCTTTCTTTCATCTCTCTCTCTCTCTCTCTCTCTTCCCCCTTCTCCTTCCCAGTTATTTTGGAATTACCTTCTAAACCATTTATCCTCCTATAGACATAGATAATCACTACCTTACCTATTGAAAATTCATTTTTATATATAGTCAGGCA
Source organism: Trichosurus vulpecula (assembly GCF_011100635.1). Lineage (NCBI taxonomy): Eukaryota > Metazoa > Chordata > Mammalia > Diprotodontia > Phalangeridae > Trichosurus > Trichosurus vulpecula. The sequence goes on along the minus strand of NC_050577.1, from coordinate 189,902,045 downwards.
TACTTCAATGCCTCTCAGCCCCTCTACATCTTAAAATATGGTTTTGTGATCTGCCGTAGCCAAAAAATTAATCATCAACTTTTGAGAATGGGCTTCTCTGAATTTAGCTAGACTGAGACTGTGGGAGAAAATCCACCATCTGTCCAGTATTAGAAATCTCTCTAGCTGGGGTGAACCTGACAGCTTACACTCTGAAGGCAATAGCTTTGAGAAGCCACAGTTAAGATGATAATGTACATGTCAGAGTATGGCTTTACTGGTATATTACTTGTAATACTGTACAAGGAACTACTACTATTTCCAAGGTTTTATATTCTTTATAATTCTTTCATATAATATAGTTTGGAAATAAGTGATCACAAGATTTCTGACCTACCAGGTCTAAAATAAAAATACTTAAAGTGAAAGATGTATCAGATTCAGTTTAATTGGGAGTCATTTGGAATTTTAGATATTCTGGGTCCCCAAATACTTTTATTAGCTATACTTTCTGTCTATATTGTTCCAAATTTTCCAGGCTGTATAACCCCACAGCCACTCCAGATATCACTTGCTATATTTTTAAAATTAATTTATTTGCATAGTAATCTTCGATCTCTCTAGCTTCATATTCTGGGTAATTTTTGTTTTTCCCATGAGGCAATTGGCATCTACTGTGAATGTCAATTGGCTACATATTTCCAAGAAAGTAGAAAGATGAGAATTTAGGACATGAAGAAGAGTACTTTCTAATATCAATTACTCTAAATTTTCAATTTAATGAGGTGGGGACAAGAGAATAGGAAAAAAGGTTGTTTGGGGGGTAGTGCATCAGTGAAGAAGAGTCTGATAGGCTTTCAGTTATGGTACATTGTATCCCTATTTTGGGAACAGGAAAAAAGAGCTGAGAAATGTTCCTGACCTAGCATGGGAGATCTTGTTTTATTCATTTTGATCATTACATAGCTGTTCATACAGTGTATCCATGGAAAAAAGATCTTGAGCCAATCAGGTGCTGATAGAACCGATTCCAGAAATGGAAATCAAATTATACTGTGGAAAGGGGAGAAATACCTTTGGATAGATTCCAGTCCTAGAACTATCTTAATGTGAAGTGAATTTCTGAAAGATATCCAATCCTATTTGTACTGGCCATATCCTAAAACAAGGTGGTGTCTTCAGAATGTACCATATGCAAACAGAAAAGCTGAAAACCTTATAAGCATAATCGTACTGTAATATATGAAGTATATGAGCCTAGGGGACAGAATTTCTCCCCCTTTGCCAAAAGAGCTGATAGTGTATCTTCTTTTTTCTTTTTTCAGAGGGGAACGAATAGGCAGGGGCGGGGGGGGATGGAGGAGAGAGAAACAACCATTTGGCCATTTGGTTTGCATTTTCAAATAGCCAACCCTACTGTAGCATGAATCCCCTGGGAAACACAGCCCTTTAACTGCTGATTTTGGTGAGCATCTTGTTAATTGCCTGCTTGACATGCGTGGTAGAGCTTCGCCTTCTTGTCTTGCCTTGGACCATCTTCCGACGCCGGACCTCCCGGCACAGCTCATAGAAAACCTCTGTGATATTCCCTTCTCCGGTACAAGCTGAACACTCATAAAATGCACAGGCCAGGTCAGTAGCCAGCTTCTCTCCTTCTTCAGTACTAACTTGTCTAGAATGGTCTAGGTCAGCTTTGTTCCCCACTAAGATCAGAGTCACATTCTTAGGCTTTTTGATCTCGTCCAGCAAGTTCTTAAGTGGGAGCACATCCTCGAAGCTTCCCCGGTCAGTAATGTCATAGACCAGCACAAAACCTTCTCCCCATCTCACGTGTCCTTCCCTCTGAATAGCATCCTCCTGTTGACAGAGAAATGACAATTGGGGAGCTTGAAGATAACAGCATTAAGAGTAGCCTACAATGTCTTTTCTACAATCATCTGTTGAATGCTACACAGCTTTGCATGCCTAAAAAGTCATTCAGTAGTGCGTTCCTATATGGACTTTCTTGGACAGCTTGGATAGTAAAACTATGGTATTTTAATATCAGTAACCATGCCCTGTCCCTTTCAGGGACACCCACTCTGGAGGTCCTGCTCCTCTCACTAGCCTCATGTGGCATGCCATACTTTACTCCTCAACTGTCTCCTCACTAAAGGCCGCACTTCTGTTTGCATACCCTCTGCACCCCTCCCTCCAGATTTCCAGGTCTGAAATTATAATCAAATCAATACTGGGGTTGTTACCAGAAAGGGTGTGACAATTAACTTCCCTATAGCTCCACTCACAGCCTTTGAAACTTTCCAAACCAAAAATACCTCTTCAGGGCCAACACGACTTTTATGTGTTGTCTTTTCATTTTAGAATGGAAGCCCCTTGTGGGCAGCACCTGTCTTCACTTTTGTTTGCATCCCCAGGCGTAGCAGTGTCTATACCTGATAAATGGTTGGTAAATCTTTTTTCATTCATTCATTTTATATGAAACCTCCCTCCTAACTGACTGAGGCAGGAGTCAGAATTTTATTTGTCTTTTAAAAGTTTACACCCCAGGTTTCCAACAGTTAAAGGGTAAGGGTGTGTGTGTGTATGTGTGTGTGTGTGTGAGTGTGTGTGTGTGAGAGAGAGAGAGACAGGGAGAGAGAGGGAGAGAGAGAGAGAGTACAGGGGACAGCAGGAACACCAGAGGGTAGCTAAGAAATAGAGTGTTTGTAAAGCTGTCTAAGAGCAGTGGAAAATGTCCATGTTGTAGCCCCCTTTATTAGATCATAAACTCCTTGAATTCCTAGCAGGGACTGTCATTTTTTCACCTTGGCATCATGTATCTTGATCAGTAACTTGCATGAGCCATGCACTTAACAAGTACTGAACTGAATTGTACTGGCTGTAAAGACTATCACAGGAGTGGCAGTATATTAAATGCCTAGATAATTTGGGCAAAGCACTTCTTTGGTCATCAAAAGCTCAGTTTCAATAGTTATACTATCAAAGTTATACTATACTATTTATATTTCCCAGGCTACACAGATCCATCCTCATTTCATGGTTTCATCCAGGATCCTTGTTTTGCTTCTATCAGTGCCTAATGCAGAATACATTTTAACTGAACCCCTTACCTACCTGACCAGCCGTGTCTAGTATGTCCACGGAAAGAACTTCATCATCAATTGTTGCTTGATGCCGATAAGTTGATTCTGGGGGAAGAAGAAAAAAAAAAGAATATGATATTAATCAGATAAATATGGCTCCTAAGACTTGGATTAGCACTAACAGAAATTCATTTTTTTTGTGTTTGTGTATAAGTATGTGGCATTTAAGTTTGTAATTCTATAAGACAGGAATTGTGTCTGATCTTTTATTTCTCTTGAGCTTCAGGGGGTTCTGCACATAGCATGTAGTCAATATATTTGTTGAAATGAAATAATTGAAGCCAAAGTTGCTACATTCAATATAATATGATTAGATGTTCACAGGAATGATTAAAATAATGTAAGAAAGATGAGAATTCCAGCTCATATCCTGAATTACCTAGAAGTATGTAGTGACTTCTGCCTCACTATGTATTCATATATGTAGAGGAGAGAATGTGTGTGTGTGTGTGTGTGTGTGTGTGTGTGTGTGTGTGTGTGTGAGAGAGAGAGTGAGAGAGAGAGAGAGAGAGAGAGAGAGAGAGAGAGAGAGAGAGAGACAGAGGCGGGGGAGTAGGGAAGCTTCAGCCTCAAGGCCACATGTGGCCCTCTAGGTCCTCAAGTGCAGCTCTTGAATCTAAACTTCACAGAACAAGTTCCCTTAATAAAAGGATTTGTTCTGTAAAACTTAGACTCAGTCAAAAGGCTGCACCCAAGGACCTAGAAGGCCACCTGTGGCCTCTAGGCTGCAGGTTCCCCACCCCTGGTAGACAAAGAAGACTGGAGGCTATAATAATAATAATAATGATAACCAACATTTATATAGTGCTTACTATGTGCCAGGGCCTATGCTAATTGCTCTACAATTATTATGTCATTTAATCCTTACAAGAACCCCTGGGGGCAACGGCTATATTTTATATGGGAGGAAAATAAGGCAAATAGAGGCTAAGTGATTTGTCCCAAATAATAAGTGTCTGAGGCTGGATTTGAATTGTGGTTTTCCTGACTCCAGGCCTTGTGCAATATCCAATTGTATCATGTCTGAAAAAAAAATTTATATAGCATTTACTATGTGCCAGGCACTGCACAATGACTCTCTCATCTGATCCTCACAACAGCCCTGAGAATTAGGCGCTATTATTACCCAAATTTTACTGATGAAGAAACCGAGGTGAGCAGAGTTAAGTGACTAGACCAAGGTCACACAGCTAAGTCTCTGAGGCCACATTTGAACTTCTCTAGGTCTGGCACTGTATTCACTGTACCATGTTGCTGCCCCATATATGTTCCAACTTTAAGTGTCATACATGTGCTCTCAGAGTAAAGCAGGCAGACCATTGTTACTTTCAAGAATGATAGGCTAGAGTTTGGGAAACCAGGACCACCAGATTATAACACTGGAGAGGACTATTCCCTCTTTTCTCCATGTCCCTTCATCTAAGTATACATCCTCTCTCCAGTGGGGAAGCTGCTCTCCCCTTCTGTGATAATACCTGTCCATCCCAAATGCAAACCCCGCCCCCCCCAAAAGAGGCACATGTGTAACTGGGTTTAAGTATCTATGCCCTACATGACAAGCATGAGCTCCAAGCTTCAGGATGGCCCTGACCTTATGGTCAGCCCAAATGCTGAAGAGATGAAAGGAGCTGCAGGATTGAGCAGCAGTGATGAAAGAAGTGGTCCCGAGAGGGCATTTGGAAGTCTGGTGGACTTCAGAAACCTGGGATGAGTGGCAGCTCAAGGTCAAGAGTGAGGAATGTCCCCTTAAGGGCTCAGCTCCAGAGGTGACTCAGGGTGGACTAGACTCCACTGCCTTGAGGGAGAGTCAGAGTTCTGAGCTGCCCAGAGGATGTTGAATCACGCTAGGAAGAAACCACAAAGCTGTATGGGAGGCTGCTGCCAGTGAAAGAACCCTGAGCAGCCAGCAGCCTTCCCTCCCTTCCCCATTTGAACACTGACATGGAAAGCCAGGAGTGAGAATGCTCATTCCGTGAGCAGCGGCTGAGAAGCCTTGGTCAGAGGCTTGAACACAGGCACAGCTCTTCTCCACACCTGGGTAGGGGTTGAGACTCCTCACTGACCTCTCTGTCTCGAGCCTCCCTCCACACTGCTGCCAAAGGGATCTGCCTGAAGTGAAGGTCCAATCATGCCATCAACCTACTCAACTCCAGTGGTTTTGACTATCTCGAGTATAAAATAGAAACTCTCAGGCTCAGTATTTAAAACTCTTTACAACTAGGCCCCAACTTACCTTTGCAACCTTATTATATTCTCTCCATGCACTCTACAGTCTAGACTTACAGGCCTATTCACTGTTGCTCTTATAAAATAATAATAACAATACTACATATATACCTACATAATAATACAAATATAGTTAACAGCTAACATTTCAATAGCATATTATGTGGCAGGCACTGTGCCATGGACTTGACAAATATTATCTCATTTGATCTTTGAAAGAACCCTGAAAGGTAGATGTTATTACTGTCCCCATTATACAGTTGAGAAAACTGAGGCAAGCTGAGGTTAAGTGACTTGCCCAAGGTCACACAGCTAGTAAGTATCTAAGGCCAGATTTGAACCCAAGTCTTCCTGACTTCAGGCTGTCCTTTCTCTACTGAGTCATCTAGCTGCCCCATTTCTATTCTTCATGCCTTTGGACTAGGTGATGCCACATCTGGAATGTACTTCCCCCTCTCTGCTCTCCATCAAGACACAGCTCAAGCACCACCTTTTGCAGCTCTTTTGTATGTTTTTTTGGGTGTGTATTCATGTATATACAAATCACATAGATGTAAGTGTGTGTGTGTGTGTCTGTGTGTATATATACACACACACATCTATGTATGTAGATGTATATATGTACACACACACACACACACATGTTCTCTCCCCTTTTAGTATATAAAATGTAAGCTCCTCGAGGTCAGGGGTTGTTTTACTTTTGTTTTTTACACAGAGAACACCTCCCCCTAACCTGGGGCTGAAACCTGAACCTGTTTGCTTGCACAAAGACCATTCCACTTGAGGCAAAACCCCAACTCCCGAACTGTAGCCTAGACCCCAGGGCAGGGTCCAACACTGTGAGCATTCTTATTACTTATTTTTTTCACTGTGAGTATTCTAAGCATTTGCCATCTTCAGCTATGCAACTTCTACTACTAATACCCCTAAAACTTACCAATCTCTTACTACCTGTTACTCTCCCAATCTAACACACTTTCTCTTCAGTTTGGACCCCTTCCTCTGATACTCACAGAGACCATGTTCCTCACCAGTGACATGGCACCACAGGTCACTGTCTCTAGCACCAGCTGTATCTCTTTAACCCTCATCACCTTGGGCTTAGAGGGAGAGTTTAGAATATTCTTGGTTTCCTACTTCTATTATGAGACACCTTTTGCTGCTATAATCACTCAGAAATCTCTCTTCCTTTGAAGTCTCACTCAATCTAGAACATGGTGGCTGCTGTTATTCTGCACCTTTTCTCAAGGAGTTTAGTACCAGGCTTATAGGCTTCCTCTCTTCCCCAACTCCTGCCCTTATGCCAGAGGACTTGAATATATGTGTGTGTGTGTGTATACACACATATATAATATTATTATTAATATGTTATTAATTATTAATACATCAACATATAACATTAACATATACCTGTTAATGTTATCTCAAATAGCCTACCTTCTTAGTTCATCAATTTTCTCAAATTCCACAACCTCTATTTCTCCACTTCATTTCAGGTCATGCCACTGATCTTAACATCACCCACAAAGGCTCCTCCTTGATCAAAGACTTGGAAATGCCTCAGATGCTCATAATTTCCTTTCTCCTCTCAAGCCTAGTCTCTGACCTCACAGGGACTTTCAAACCATGGACCCCTCAGAACTCTCTCTGGGCCATGGGCTATTTCATTTTGTCTCTGTAGCCCTAGTGTTTAGCAGAGGGCCTGGCACATAGTGAGCACCCAATACATGTCTGCTGTTGGACTGGTTTCCTAACTACTCCATAAAAAGGGCACATCTGTTCTCTTTTTTTTTTTTTGTCATTTAGCTGTCTAGTGTGCCATTTACAGCCAGAGTCTTCAAAGAAATATTCTGCCTTAATCATTTTTATCATCAATGCTCTAGTTTGACTCTGGAGAGCCACGGGAAATGTCACATATGCTCCAGGCACATATTCCTCCCCTCCCCTTCTTCCTTTGATGTTCCTTGTGGTGTTTCTTATCCTTGCATTTTTGCTGGCCCCCTCTTTTAAATGATTAGCATTATTACTGAAGCCTCGGCAGAAGCCAAATTTGGGGCTATATTGCATCTGCTTCTTGGTCACCTAAAAAATGAGGGTGATTTTCACTGTGCCTTCCACAATAAATTAGTATGATTTTCAAGCACAGAATTCCTCAGTAAGGAGAAATGAAATGTTATAAAAATGATAGGAAGTTATGGGATCATTTGGCTGTTTGCTAACAGAGAAAAAAAGACTAAATGTAGGAAACGAGGAAATGTCTGCTGCAATGGTGACAGTGGGTGGTAGGATAATTTTATCTGCTTTGAATACTAGCTTTACACAAGTGTGGAGATTTTATTTGAACTGATTTCCTTTCTCATTAAGGACTTTGCTTTTTCTCAGGCAAACTCATTAGGAGTTTTGCCTACAAGGGCTTCATGTATATATATTAGGGGTTTTCTTTTGCTTTAAAAAATGTCTTCTCATCGCTATATTTTCCTTTGACACAACAGCTACCACCCAACAAAGAAAGACTCCTCCTTACATATATTTCCTGAAAATGGTTTAGCAAAACCACCTAATAATTGTGAGTATGGCTACACAGTTTCTTTCCACCTTTGTACTTGACTGTTAACAGAAAGGATGAATTATGTGAAGTTTTGTTGCCTCTTTTTACATTTCTTTTATATACATTATTGATTTCATTGCGTTCATTATTCTTTTGGCACTCCTTTCTTCATTCTACATCAATTCATGCCAGTCTTTCTACATAGATCAGAAATCTTGATTTTTCTAAGGAACTGTCAGTTAATGAGATTATTTCCTCCAACAAAGCAACCCATCCATCCCTTCTTCTTCTGCAGGACTGTCATCCCAGGCTTTACTAATTGACATTTTAAATATTTGCTTCTAATAGCTTTGCTCACACCCAAACATCCTAATGTGGAATCACTTACCAATGAAGAGAGCTGTACTTGTGCATGCCCATCAAAACAAACAAAACAAAAACAAAACAACAAAAAGACTCCTACCTTTATTGGTAACATAAACTACTGAAAAATTTGATATTATAGAAGGGGTTAAAGTGAACCCTCTACTTTGTTTCCTTCTGATTAAAGCAAAGGATGTCTACTCATGTAGAATATGCCAGAATGGATGACTGAAAGAAAAGTAATTATTTGGACCAGAACAGAAGATCCAAACTCCCCTTGTTCTTTCTTGACATTGACATTGGAAATAATATTATTCCTAGACTATTTCTTGCTGAAATTATGGCTCTTACAATAACTGGTGGTAAAAATTACAAAACTGTTGCTAGCTCCCTCAAAGGTGGGGAACAAGTAGAAAATGTTTTTGCATTCCTCCCCTGCATTGAAACTATCATACTTGTTCATCTATGTACTTCCATCAGGCATGCTTTATTATTACAGCTAGTGAAAGACAAGGGACAACTTCAGATGTGCAGAATTACCTAAGGAACTTCTGGAGCACAAACATTTTCTGGAATCAAGAGAATAAATTACTTCAAATGCACCTATTTGCAGAGGATATCGTAGTAATTGCACTTGGCCAGGGGTGGGGAATCTGTGTTCTCAAGGCCACATGTGGCCCTCTAGGTCCTCAAGTGTGGCCCTTTAACCAAACCCAAACTTCACAAAGAGCCTCAGGAACTTACTAGCTGTGTGACCCTGGGCAAGTTACTTAACTTCTATCTGCCTCAGTTTCTTCATCTGTAAAATGGGGATAATAATAGCACCTACTTCCCAGGATTATTGTGAAGATCAAATGAGTTAATATTTGTAAAGCAATTTGCAAGCCTTAAGGTGCTATATAAATGCTAGTTTTTATATAGACGAGGACATATAGTGACACGGGAGACCACTGAGTTCATCTATAAGGACATACGTACCATGCAAAGGCACCTCAGATGGACTATGACCTGGGCCTAGAACTAAATAGAAGGGGACAGGATGTACTGCTTTTGGAAAACAACACAATACTTCCAATGATCCTAGGTTCCTACATGATGCTAAAGCCCACCAGACCATGTTTTTAGAAGAGCTAAACTGCAGATGACCCAAAGGGACTAAAATGACCACTACATATTACCAACAATGATATTCATGGAAGAAATGGAATAAAAGGTGTCACTGTAATGATAATGATAAAAATAATAAGAATAACTAGCATTTATATCATACTTTAAGGTGCATAAAGAACTTGCATTATCTTATTGGATCTTCACAACAGCCAGGTGAAGTAGGCACTTTATTATTATTCCTATTACAGATGACAACACTGAGGCAGGGAGAGGTTTATGTGACTTGTTCAGAGTCCTACAGCCAAGGAAGTGGCTGATTGAGAATATGAACTCAGGTTTTCTTGACTCTAGCTCCACATTCAGGACTCTATGTACACTAAGGACCATCTAGCTGCTTCAAGTCATCAAGAACATGGTACAAAGGCAGAATCCTAATCATGAGGGGTGAGAGAGAGGGATTAGAGATAGATGGACCACCTAAAAGTTGACCTGGTATCTGTGGAAAAGGAACAGATTCTGATAAAGGCCTGAAGCATACTGGGTAGATCCCCTATGGATGACTCAGAAAAAGCTATGGTCGAGAAGCACACAGAATTCACCTTTACTGGAAGAGTAAACCGCCACGCAGGACATACAGATTGACCAGGGTTGAAGTGTGAAGCACATGATAGAAGTATCACAATTAGGCGTGGGACCTTTCTCAATTTGCAATAAAACATTCATTTTCTTCATCCCCCTCAGAGATCAACAAATTGGCAAATGAGCAAATTCTCGTTTGGTTATAAAAATGATACAGAACTCAGGACATTGTGATCAATCTGCTGCTTCATCAGGCTCGTATCACTTCATTTTTTTCTAAACATTTATTCTTTGTTTGTAAACCGAAGGGGTTGGGCTAGCTGACCTCTACACTGCTGTCTTGATCTAATATTCTGCAGAGTTTATGTTCCCAGCACAAAATGGATAGGACTTGAATGCTGGTATTGAGACCAATAACCTAGGAAACCAAGGATCTGATAGAGGTAAATAGCTCCCTTTATGTTATCTTGTAAAATACAAGGACAACTGAAACTCTGGCTATACTTCAACTGTGGACTGGGTGGATGGATTGGGAATTTCTTAGCTTGGAGACTGACTGTAAGCTATCAGCCAAGGCAATACAATTCCCAGTGCAAAAGAGTTAATGAAATCCTGGCCTAAGAGTGAGTCAGAGATTTGACACTCTTGAGCTCATAAAGCTTCTGATCAAAAGTTTGGTTGCTTAGCAGCCACATTTAAAAGCCATTATAAAATATCATTTCTTTTATATTTATATTTGGAGGTAAGAAAAATATGTCAAAATTGGTTTATATATTCCCATTGGTAGCAAATTTCTTGGAGAAAAACAAAAAAAGGAATTCACGACTACTTAAAACATAGCAATAGCTGTTAACTAATGACTAAAGAGGGATACTCAGAAGAACACAAATATGTTATGAGCTCATAATTTTCATTTGCTTTTTCTTTCCCTGGAAAGTACTTATTTCACAAATACAATTTATATTTTTCTACTTGTTTCCCATAAATCATTTGTTTTTGGAAAGCATAATCCCTGCAAAGATATGCTCATGAAAATAAAGTTCATAGAATCCAGAACTGCAAGGGGTCTCAGAGACCACTTAATCCAATTGCCTCATTTTACACATAAAGAAACTGAAGTTCAATCGGTCAGACAACCAACAAGCATTTATTAGTTATCTACATAGTGCCAAGAACTGTGCAAAGTGCTGAGAACATAAGGCAAAAACAGGTCTTGCCCTCAAAGAACTCACACACATTGTCCTGAGGCCTATCTGGTAATGAACCTCTCAAACTCAGCTACACCAGGGTCCTTGGTCAACACACATAATATGTCACTGGGAGATGCTGCAGATATTTTCCCTTGCCATCCCCCATGCCTAGAATACTCTTCTTCCTTGTCGCCATCTCCTGACTTCTCTAGCTTCCTTCAAGTGCAAGTTAAAATCCCACTTTCTACAAGGGACTCCTTTCTTGTACCCCTAAATACCAGTGCGTTTTCTCTGTTGATCATCTCCAATTTATCTGTAAATATCTTGTTTGTACAGATTTGTTTGCGTGTTGTCTCCCCCATTAGACTGTGAGCTCCTTGATGGCATGGTACTGTCTTTCTTTTTATCCCCAGTGCTTAGCACAGTGCCTGGAACATAGTAAGTACTTAATAAATGCTAATTAACTGAGCATACCTGAAGCTTTTCCATGGATAAGAATGGATACAGTTTACATTCCAACAGCATAATTACTGAGAATATAGGTTTACTCTCATACCATAATGAGCCACTGAAGTATGTAGTATTTCAGAGGGAGGTTCAAAGAATAAGGACAGAAGAACACTGTAGGAGATAGCAAACCACTTTTTCTTTAACAGAAAAAAAAGTTAACATGAAACTTGACCTACCGAGGGTTGGGTCGTATTCCCAGATGAACCGTTTGGTCAGAAATCTTACTACCAGGGCTGTGGAAGAAAGAAGAAACATTTCACTTGCAATTTTGAAACTTTACAATTTACATCTGCACACTAGCTTAAACCTTCCTAGATATGACTGCATCTGTCCATGAGGGCGAAGTCTCATGGATTTGTCCCATCCAAATACCTTCTAATATTTGTTTCATTTTAGATCAAAATTTGTTCGACAATAATTAATGCTATCTTGTTTAATAGTGAAAAGCATATGCACAGGCTCCTGGGAGCTAATCTTCTGCTCAGAAATCTGGTTAATATTGCTAGGTGATTCTGCACACCAGTGGTCTTAATGAAGGAAACCTAGGTGGCACAGTGGATAGAGCACTGGGTTTGGAATCAGGAACACTCATCTTCATGAGTTCAAATCTGGCCTCAGACACTTACTAGCTATGTGACCCTGGGCAAGTCACTTAACCCTGTTTGCCTCAGTTCATCATCTGTAAAATGAGAATCTGCCAAGAAAATCTCAAATGTGGTCACAAGAACTAGACATGACCGAAACAACCAAACAACAACAGTGCACAGTCCTTCAATACAGAACATCTCAACAAGACTGATGCAGGCGGAAAGATAATAATTTATACTATTTCTAGTTATACTATTTCAAGACCACTAGTTGGTTTTAGTGATGACACATGGCTACTAATTGCAAAATCGGCTAAAAAATCCAGGATTTCAAAATGATGGAATACACACATGAATTAAAAAACAACCACCAGCAGCAAATGTAATCATTAAGATGACATGAATATTACCTGGGCACCATTTATCCTGGAAGGTGGCAGGATAAGGGCCAAGAACATTATCTATCTATCTATCTATCTATCTATCTATCTATCTATCTCCGAATCATATTCTCAAAGGAAAAAAAGCTGATACTAAACACTACATTTCTTAATACTCTAATATGATTTTCTTCACAAATCAGTATACTGACCCATAACCAGAAGGTTGGTGACTAGGTGTTGAATTATTTTAGTGGCGACAGTAACTCATGAAGGCTAACCACTAAGAAATGAAGGGGTTGCAATCTGCACCAGTTGAAAAGCTACACACACTGATGAATTGATGGGTCTTCTAGGTATTAAAGGATATTTATGGAAATGCCATGTATATCTTAGATATTTTCTGTATAATTGAGAACAATAAAGTCAATGTTAGTCTCTGAGTTCCTCAACAATCTTTGTAAACGGGTATACCAACGTTAATGCTGACATATATAATGAGCAAGGTAGAAGACAGCTAAAGCATGAACTTTCTGAAATAGAACCTAAAATATTTTAATTTTAAAAGGTTCGGGACCAGTCAATTGGGTCTGAAAGTAGCATTGTGTCCTTCTATTTCAGCAAATATGACTCCATTTGAAGCAAAACATTAGCATTGCTGGATACAGTGAGTTCACAGACTCTTTGGTCCTTCCCTTAGTAAGCGTACTTGGGATAGAAATGGTCAGTTAGTGCTGGCTCTCTTGAGAAGTGTTTCTTTGAATAGTCTGGACAGAAAGTTTTAGATTTGCACATATCTCTATCTATATATACATGTATATCCATTTTAAAAGCAATGTGAATATAAATAATTAAAGTAGCATCAGAGGTAACTATCCCTCCCATAGAATAAATTTTGGTATAAAGATCACTAATTGGAAAAATCCAATAAAGAAGTACCTCATTTATCTAGTATTATCTGCAAATTAAAGTCTGACCTTTTAAACTTTTAGCCATTTTTATACATTTCTCTATTCTTTTGTTAGTATTTTTCAATTAATGTATTTTAATTTATCTGTTCCACTACATCCACTCTCCATTGAGCAAATTAAAAAGATTCTGAAAAATAAAGTCCTCAATGCATAGCTGAATAGTCTAGCAAAATAAATTCCTACAGTAGTCATGTCTGAAAACGAATATCTCTTTCTGCATTTTAAATTCATCTTGATTCTTTTGAACTCATGGTTTATATTGAATTGATTAGTGTTCTAAAGTCTTTCAAAGTTGTTTTTCTCTATAATGTTATTATCATAAAAATTGTTCCCCTATTTTTCACTTTTCTCTGCATCAGTACATAAAGGCATTCTCAGATTTCTCTGAAATTGTCTACTTCATTACTTCTTATGGCACAATAATATCCCGTCACATTAATCTACCACAAATTATTTATCCATTCCCCAAAAGGAGGCCAACTTCTTAGTTTCTAATTTGGGTATGCCATGAAAAAGTTGTAAATATTTTTGTACCTATAGATCCTCTTCCTCTTTCTTTAATTTCTTTGGTGTTTAGGTCTAGTAGTGGTACAGCTGGGTCAAAGGGTATGCAAAATTTGGTAACTTTCTGGGCATAGCTCTAAATTATTTTCCAGAATGTCTTGACCAATTTACATTCCACAAAGTATACCTGTTTTTCCATAGCCCCTTCAACATTTGTCATCTTCTGTCATCTTTGCCAGTCTAACAGGTGTGAAGCAAAACTAGAATTTTTTTAATTATTAAGAATTTAGAGTATTTTTTTCATGATTATTGATAACTTGGATTTCTTTCTTTGAAAACTGTTCATCTTTTGACTATCTATTGGGGAATGGCTCTTAGTCTTATAAAATTTGAATCAGTCCCTTAAGTATCTTTTATATGAAACTTTTATCAGGGAAACTTATCGAAAAGATTTTGCCCCCTTCCCCCAGTTACTTATTCCCTTCTAATTTTTTATTACATTAAATTTCTTTCCTACCTTTTAATAGAGAGTATTCCAAATTTAAGGGGCATCTAGGTGGCACAGGGTATGGAGTGTTGGGCCTAGTGATGACAGAAACTCATGAAGGCCAACCACTAAGGCATGAAGGGGCTTCAATGCGTACCAGCTGAAAAGCTACTCACACTGATGAACTGATGGAGTCGGGAAGAATCATCTTCCAGAATTCATATCTGGCCTTAGACACTAGCTATGTGACCCTTTGCAAGTAACTTAATCCTGTTTGCCTCAGTTTCCTCATCTGTAAATCAACTGGAGAAAGAAATGGCAAACCACTCCAGTATCTTTGTCAAGAAATCGACCACACATTATTTATCCATTAGCAAACCACTCCAATATTTTTGCCAAGAACACCCCATATGGAGTCACGAAGAGTTAGATATGACTGAAATGACTTAACAACAAAATTCCAAGATTAATCTTAAATTTCAGTACCATCATTATGAAATAACTCATTATATTGCATACAATATCACTCATAGCTATAGTGATGCCCTGAGGGGCTAAAGCATCTCAGTCAATTATGGGTCTTTGACATTCTTGAATCTATTTCAGAAGTTTTTTTCCTGTCTCCTCTGCTGTCACCTGCCAGTTCTTGCTGGTGTCACTATGCCCATGTCTAGCACATCCTTTCTTCTACCTCCTCCTCTTACTCCCCCCACCCCCATGTTATCTCTGACATATATTTTGGTTCTTCAGAGACTGCTTTTTGAAAAAATGATTCCCAGGTTTTCAGCTATGTTCTAGGTAGTTAAGTTTACTACATAAATGAGGCTATATATAGATTCTGAGTATTCTTATTCAACAAACATACATGTACCACTTTAACAAATCAAATATTTGAATTTTTTAATTTAGAACTATTTGAGTTATAAACATAAAATGCATTTTTAAAAATGACACAGACTATTTCAGCTAGATCAACATGTGAAATGTAAAATGTTGGCTTTATGGTTAATTCAGTTCTTAAGTTCTTTCTCCTTATTGATTATTCAGAAACAAGATAGATAACCTTTCCTATTTTTTTTAAAGCTCAAATGATTTCCTTATTTAAAATGAATTGATTAAAAACTCCAGATTTTTCCATTTAGGATGGAAAGTCTCAAAGTGAATAAAATTTGTCTATACCTGTTAAAGTTGTTTCTGTTAAATGCTGAATTATCACACACACACACACGGGAATTATATGAACAGAAATACAGAACACCATACAAATAATGAGAGATATAAACAATTGGAGAATTATTTAATTACTCATTGTTAGGCTAAGACAATGAAATAAAAATGACAATACTACTTAAATTAATTTACTTATTCAGTGCCATACCAATCAAACTACCAATAATTATTTTAGAGAGATAGAAAAAATAATAAAATTCATCTGGAGAAACAAAATGTTAATAATATCATAGGAAACAATAAAAAATAAAGTGAATGAAGCGGGCCCAATAGTATCAGATCTCAAACTATATTACAAAGTAGTAATCATCAAAACAATCTGGTACTGGCTAAGAAATAGAATGGAGTGTCAATGAAACAGGTTAGGTATACAATACAGAGAAGCAAATAAGCATGGTAGTCTAGCGTTTGATGAACCCAAAGATCTCAGCTATTGGGGAAAGAACTCACTATTTGACAAAAAAAGGAAATTTGTCAGAAACTAGGCATAGATTAATATCTCACAATGTATATTGTGAAAAGCTCAAAATGGGCACATGATTTAGACATAAAGGGTGATGTCATAAGTAAATCAGAGGAGCATGAAAAACATCTGTCAGATAAATGGATAAGTGAGGGAGGTAAAATAGATAGTTTTTTTGGGGGGGGGGGCTCTCCTTTATTTTTTTTCCAATTTTTCTTCTTTTTTGTTATTTATTTAATTATTTATTTGATATTTTTAGTTTTCAGCATTATATGTATATTTCCTTCAGCTACCCTAATACTGAGGTCTCATGAATTATACACATCATCTTTCGATTTAGGAATGTAAACAAAACAATTCAACTTTAGTAAGTCCCTTATGATTTCTCTTTCTTGATTACCTTTTCATGCTTCTCTTGATTCTTGTGTTTGAAAGTCAAATTTTCTATTCAGCTCTGGTCTTTTCACTGAGAAAGCTTGAAAGTCCTCTATTTTATTGAAAATCCATATTTTGCCTTGAAGCATGATACTCAGTTTTGGTGGGTAGGTGATTCTTGGTTTTAATCCTAGCTCCACTGACCTCCAGAATATCACATTCCAAGTCCTTTGATCCCTTAATGTAGAAGCTCCTAGATCTTGTATTATTCTGATTGTGTTTCCATAATACTCAAATTGTTTCTTTCTGGCTGCTTGCAATATTTTCTCCTTGATCTTGGAGCTCTGGAATTTGGCAACAATATTCCTAGGAGTTTTCCTTTGGGGATCTTTTTCAGGAGGCAATTGGTGGATTCTTTCAATTTCTCTTTTACCCTCTGGCTCTAGAATATCAGGGCAGTTCTCCTTGATAAGTTCTTGAGAGATGATATCTAGGCTCTTTTTTTGATCATGACTTTTAGGTAGTCCAATAATTTTTAAATTATCTCTCCTGGATCTATTTTCCAGGTCGGTGGTTTTTTCCAATGAGATATTTCTCATTCCTTTGGTTTTGTTTTATAATATCTTGATTTCTCATAAGTCACTAGCTTCCACTTGCTCCAATCTAATTTTTAAGGTAGTATTTTCTTCAGTGGTCTTTTGGACCTCCCTTTTCATTTGGCTAATTCTGCCTTTCAAGGCATTCTTCTCCTCATTGGCTTTCTGGAGCTCTTTTGCCATTTGAGTTAGTCTGTTTTTTAAGGTGTTATTTTCTTCAGTATTTTTTTGGGTCTCCTTTAGCAAGTCATTGACTTGTTTTTCATGGTTTTCTCGCATCCTTCTCATTTCTCTTCCCAATTTTTCCTCTACTTCTCTAACTTGCTTTTCCAAATCCTTTTTGAGCTCTTCCATGGCCTGAGGCCAGTTCATGTTTTTCTTGGAGGCTTTTGATGTAGACTCTTTGACTTTGTTGACTTCTTCTGGTTGTATGTTTTGCTCTTCTTTGTCATCAAAGAAAGATTCCAAAGTCTGAGCCTGAATCTCAGTCCGTTTTCACTGCCTGGCCATGTTCCCAGCCAATTAGTAGACCTTTGATTTTTTTGTGGTGGTATGACTGCTTGTAGAGTAGAGAGTACCTTGTACCAAGCTTGAAGGGTTGTGCTGTTGTTTTCAGAGCTATTTCTACACAGCAAGCTCTGCCACACTAGCACTTCCCCTCCCTCAAGAACCTCCAACCAGGACTAGACTCAGATCTTAAGCAGGCTGTGCACTCCCGCTCTAATCCACCACTTAATTCCTCCCACCAGGTGGGCCTGGGGCCAGAAGCAACTGCAGCTGTAGTTCTGTCCTCAGAGCTGCACCACCTCTGCTGCCCCTAGAGCGGTGGCCAAACTGCAAACTCCTTTCACTCTGTCAGCCCCAGCTTTTCCCACTAACCTTCTCGTCTTTGGTGTTTGTGGGTTGAGAAGTCTGGTAACTGCCACAGCTCACTGAATCAGGGTGCTAGGGCCTATGCCACCTGGCTCACAGTCTGGTTGGTCCAGGTGCAGCCCATGCTGGGCTCTGCTCCCCTCTGCTCCCAGCTCCGTGGGATAGACCTTACCCAGGTACCATCCAGGTTGTCCTGGGCTGGAGCCCTGCTTCCCTCTGCTATTCCATGGGTTCTGCAGCTCTAGAATTTGTTCAGAGCCATTTTTTGTAGGTTTTTGGAGGGACCTGGCAGGGAGCTCACGCAAGTCCCTGCTTTCCAGCTGCCACCTTGGTTTTGCCCCCCTAAAATAGGTAATTTTGATTACTTTAAATTTAAAAGTTTTTGAACAAACAAAGCCATGTAGCCAACATTAGAAGGAAAGCAGGAAACTGGGGAAATTTTTTTACAGCAAATTTCTCTGATAAAAGTCTCATTTCTCAACTATATACAAAACTGAGCCAAATTCATCACAACAACAGCCATTCCCCAATTGATAACAGTCAAAAGATATGAACAAGCAGTTTTCAGAAGAAGAAAGCAAAGCTATCAATAGTCATATAAAAATACTCTAAGTCACTAATATTTAGAAAAATGCAAATTAGAAGAACTCTGAGGAGCCATCTCATACCCATTAGATTGTCTATCATAACAGAAAAGGAAAATGACAAATGCTGGAGGGGATATGGAAAAATAGGCACACTAATGTACCTTTGGAGGACCTGTGAACTTGTCCAATCATTCTAGAAAATAATTTGGAATGATCCCTAAATGGGGCTATAAAATTCTGCCTACCCTTTGACCCAGTGATACTGCTACTAGGTCTGTAGTCCTCAGAAATCAAAGAAAAAGGAAAAGGGCTTATTTGTACAACAATATTTATAGTAGCTTGTTCTGTGATGACAAAGAATTTGAAACTAAGTTGATGCCCATCAATTGGGGAATGGCTGAACAATCTGTGGCATATGATTGTGATAGATTACTATTGTGCTGTAGGAAATGATGAAGAGAATGGATTCAAAAAAACCTGGGAAGGCTTATATGAGCTGATGCAAAGATGATGGCCTACCTTGGTGGGGTGTGGGAAAGGAGGGAAGTTAGTCCAATGATGCTGAAAAGAGAGGTTGGGGCAAGGTTGTGAAATGCTTGAAAATCTAAAAGGAAAAGTTTATAGTATATCCTAGAGGCAATAGGAAACTACTGGAATTGACTAAATAGGGGAGTCCTGCACTGTACTTAATAGTACAATACTTAAACACTTATCTTTCTTACTTAAAGAAAAATACTTTAGCAGCAGTATATATGATGGACTAGAACTGTGGGAGACTTGAGGCAAGGAAACCAATTAGGAAGCTGTTGCAAATAGACATGAGGTGATGAGTCCCTCAACTAAGGCAGTAGCTATGTGATTAGAAATAACGGGGTAGATGCACACATGAGAGATGTGGAGAGAGAAAAGGCAAGATTTGGCAACTAAGTAAAGTGGCAAGGATGATGCCAAGGTTATAAACCTGGGAGACTAGAAGCATGGTGGTGCCTTTGACAGATATGGGGAAGCATGAACAAGGGGAGGGTTTGAGGGGAAAGATAATGCATTTAGTTTTAGACATGTTAAATTTATGGTATCTCCATGACATCCAGTTTCAAATGCCTAATAGGCGACTGGTGACGTGAGACTGAAGCTTTGGGTCTGGATATTTAATTTTATATGTATTGATATATGTATAAGCATATGCATATTTGTATATATACATATAATAAAATATGTTTATATGTACATATGTCATTTGCATAGAGATGATCATTAAACCCACGAGAGTGGATGAGGTTACTGTGAGAAAGAGTGCAGAAGAGTACCTAGCACAGAACCCTGAGGAATAACCAGAGTTGGGGGACATAATATGGATGATGAACCAGTAAAGAAGATTGAGGAGTAGTCTGATAGTAAAAGGAAAACTTGAAAACAGTTATGTCATGAAAAACCAAAGATGAGAGCAAAGGAGAGAACCTAGGACAGAATCCCAAGGACACTTACATATGGAAGCAGGACATAGCTAATAATCTTGCTAAGGTGCTTAGAAAGATTGCTTAGACAGGACCAAAACAAGGTAGAGCCAGGAAGCTAGAGTATTGAAAAGGAGGGATAGTAAACAGAGTCAAATACTATGGAGAGTTTAAAAAGAATGACAAAGTAAAAGGCCATTGAGTTTAACATCGTTGGCAACCTTGGAACAAACAGTCACAATTTGAATACTGGGGACGGAAGCCAGATGGAAAAAGGTTAAGAACTGAATTGAAGGGGAGAAAATGAAGGCAATGAGTACAGACAGATGTTTCTAAGAGTTTGACTGTGAAAGAAATGATACAGGACAACAGCTTGAGGCCATAGTAAGGTCAAGGGTTGAGCTGGTTATGTTTGTACTAATTTTGATTTTTGCTCTAACAAGTAGTATTGTATGGACAGCTAATTCAGGAATGACTCCTACATCAGTAACGAGTCACTTCCTATCCGCTGAAATAGAATGAATTTCATCTGTGCGTGTGTGTGTGTGTGTGATATGTTATGTGATGCTTGCCATGCAAAACATGCTTATTATTTTATCAAATAAATAAATACATAGATGTGAATCTTCCATGTAATTCATGAGTTTTGAGCCTCTCATCTTTAGAACCATATTTTCCAATTATTCCTTACCATCCTCACCTATTCCCTCTTTTTGGACTTGAGTCACCAAGTTGCAAAGTATATGCTGATTTGTTTTGGAGGATTTTTTTTCTGTTTTGTTTTATTTTTAATTAATAAGCTTTTTTTCTCCCCCTACCCTATGCCCAACTTAAAAGAAAAAGAAGACAAATAGAGCCTTTGTGACAAATATGAGTCATTTTGCTTTGGAGGGTTTTATAAAGTTTTTATTTATCTATTTATTTGCAGGCTTTCTCTGTGATTATTTTCATGGCAGTCTTCTTGCACAAACTTACTATGAGCGCTGTAATTTTTGTTGACAAAATGTCACATGAAATGATCCTTTTTGCCTGTAGGTACGTGAGAAAGCTAACTCCACAAACTCCCTTATTTGTTCCTCTCCCCCCACAAGGCAACCTACGAGACATCCTTTCATTCTGTTACGGCTTGCTTCTTGTGTTTTCAATTATGATGAGACTATCAGTATTGATTAAGTATGATTCAATTCTTAGTAGTCTGCCCATTAACTGATCACTGGACTAGGAACTTACACTCAGAATGCAAACAGCTATGTTAAATTCTATAGATGGTCTAAAAACCACTTGATTCTTTTGGGCTACTCTGCAATGAGAGAGAGAGAGAGAGAGAGAGAGAGAGAGAGAGATGGAGAAAAGGAAAGACACCAGAATAGGCCACCACTATTTCCTAAAGGAATATATTTGATGTAAATCAATGACTATAACAAGAAGACCAAGAGAGTCTGGAGACCTATGCAGTCAGTCTATACTAGATTTACTTGCCAACTGGAGAGAGATGGCAGCCAAGGGCAACGCCAATTTAGAATATAAACTCAGCTGTAATATCTTCCAAAGGAGAAGGTGAAGGAGTGTAGAAATATTGCTTCATCATTCACTGAGGAGCATTGGAGGGAAAAACAAATTTATGGAAAACCTGGCAAGAGACCCAACTGAACAAAGTCATTCAGAGGGCATTTAGCAATGAAACTGGATGGGGAGAGGGAAGGGAATGAACATTTACTAAGCACCTACTATGTGCCAGATGATCTCATTTGATGGATAACAACACATGAGAAATGGAGATAGGTGATCTGTAAATTTTTTTAACAAACTTTTTTTTGCTACTAATGCCAATGGAGTTCACACATTTGGACTAAAACATCACAGCCCCAGATGTTCTGTATTAGGAAATGGAAATGTTACGAAAGAAAACCAACAGCAGCTGAGATTAGACCAAGTTTACATAGAAGAGGTCCATTCTATAGGTGATATAGTTTTGAGAGAATTGAGGGGAATGACTCTAAAGATATATGAAGGGTTCACTCTCTCTCCCCCCACCTGTGGAAGAAACCTGTGAAGTTTCCAGTGCTTTTGTCAATTACTGCCAGCGCTTCCCTTCATTCATTTATTCTCAGGGTTCCAAACCTTCAGAGCTGGAAAGGACAGCGAAGGCCATCCTGCCCATCCAGTGGCTGAGCAAGCATCCCCATATCCCCACAGACAGTCCTCAAGCATTAGCTTGGAGAGTCCCAGTTAGGGGAGCACTGGCAGCCCATTCCCCTGTGTTCACTCCTGTAGCAAACATTGATTAAGTCCCTACTGCTTAAAACATCTTGATTAGGCAGGGCACTAGGGGTGAAAGAGTAAAGATTGAAAAACAAACAAAGAAACGACTCCTGCCCTCCCCAAGGGATGTAATAGTGAGATTGGAATCCTAGGTCACTTTCATGTGTAATATGAGATGAGCACAGCACCAGCAGGTGGCCTTTGCTGCCATCTTTGAGAGGAATAAACCTTGTGGAGAAGGGGCCTGATGTCTTCTGCCAATATCACTACCACGACTACCACTACTGCCAACCACAGAGGAGCTGCCACCCTTCTGGCAGCCAAAATGGCAGTAAAGGATCTGATTATAACCTGTGAAAATAAAATGCAGACAGAGCTTGAACCTGTCTACCCCCAGCTGGTGAAATGGTATAGCCCCCTATCCTCCCAAGGTTCTTCCAAGTGAAATGCCCTTTGACCTACTCATGTAGGAAAAGGCCTGGATTTCCCCAAGGAGCTCTACTTGGCACTTCCCAGCTCAGAAGTATATAGATTATGCCCAGATGATACACAACTGTGAGAACAAGAAGCTGGACACTCACTTGCAGCTGGGAATATCTTTCTGGAACCAATCCCCCCAGAGGTCCCCAGGGTCAGCACAGATTCACAGTGTACAATGTTTACAACTCTTGAAGGCAGGACTCAGTACAAAAACTGGAGAGTTCTGGTTGCTCCAGTGGTCAGCTCCTGCCTGATTTGGGGCCCAGGAAAGGGCCTACACCACTCCCAGTCATATGAGCCTATAGTCCCCAAACCAAAGATCATCAACCTCCTACCCTCCCAGGGGCTCAGTCAGGCCCCATCCCAAGACCAAATGCAGACTCACCCAGTGTTGGGATTCAGCCGGTTTACACTGGCTCGGCAGAACCAATACCTAATTTATTTTATGTTGAGTTCGATGAACTAGTTGTTAAAATGGCACTTGTAATCAAGCTTCTCTCTAAGGTGGGCACCTGGGCAGCTGCCCAATGTGGAAATCACAAATTTACATTCCTTACTCTTTTTTAACATTCATCTGAGCAACAGCTTTTTCTAAGCACCCGTAATAATGTTCATTCTGTCCATAGGTGAAAAAAATTGGCAGAACTATGCTTGTAATATTTATTTATTCATTTCTTTAAAACTCATTATACCTTTGATGAAATACTACATCTTAATTCCCTCTTTTTTGTTACCTCAGTAACAGTAAAGAGAAAAAGTGCCAAACAACCAGGGGGTGACAAGCTGTCATTTGTTTACTCTTTGTGTTACACCCAAAATTCCCCTGAGATATTATGAGTGTGCTGGTGTTCTCTCAATGGTGAAACCAATAGAAATATAGATTTCAAGGGTTATCTTATTGCCCATTTCAGAAGCTATCGAAGTAGAAGAAAAAAAGAGTTAGAATAGGTAGAATGAGTTTTGGTATATGCTCCAACATTGGCTGCTGTGGTCACATGGCTGCTTTCACTCCATAAGGATACATTTTTGTCAGGTATTATTTAATATTTTTTCATTAATATTTTAAAACTCTTTCTTATAACATATCGAGTTTTGTGTACCTCTTTTATTATTCTTAATTGAGTATTAAATGTATGAAATATTAAACTACTTTTCGGTATATCTTTTTGTATACTTAAAATGGTCATTAGGGCAGAGAACTGGTCATTAATTTATTTGAATCCCACCCCTGGACTCACCAATAACTCTTGATCAGCCCCTCCCTTGGTCCCTGAGAGGTCTGCTCCAATGCTGGCTGCCTTTGCCTTAATGACTTTGTGATCCTGATCTAGTTACTTCCCTTTCCTTAGCCTCAGTTTTCTTTTCTCTAAAATGAGAGGCTTCCACTAAATTATCCTTGAGGTCTCTAACTGTTCATAATGTGTAATACTTTGTATTCCTTCCTTTTAAAACTGGAAAATGAAGGGATGTCCCTATGGGGAAAAAATAAAAACAAATGAAAGAAAAATACTAATAACCAACATTTTATAGTGTTTTACATGTTATTATAATTGATAATCACAACAAACCCATTATTGCCATTTTATAGGTGAGGCAACTGAAGTTGACAGGTTAAGTGACTTGCCCAGAGGTCACACAGCTAGCAAGTATCTGGGGCCAGCTTCAAAATGAGGTCTTCCTGATGCCAGGGCTAGCGCTTCAGTCACCTTGACACCAGTTGCCTTTAATTAAATGAAATGTCTTTTTTTTTGTGCTGTGAACGTCTTTGACAGTTGAGTGATGCTTTCTCAGAATAATGTTTTTAAATGTACCAAATAAAATACATAAGATTATAAAGGAAACAATTATACTGAAATATAGTTATCAACATATTACAATTTTTTTATGGATCTGAGATTTAAAACCCTTGAATTAAATTATATTGTAAAAAAAATCTTTTACAAATTTAAAATCACTATATGTATTTTAGCAATTTTTTTTTTACCAAAATGTGGGAAAAATCACAGGTCTTTTTGCTATCCAAAAGGTCATGTATCTACTTTCCTATCTCTACAAAATGTTTACATTCATTGAGGGCACCCTTAATCAAAGCATGAAAAAGGAAGAGGAAGGCCTTGGTAAATACTGTTCTGCAGAAGACCATACCTTTATTATCAAACAACTGATTAAAAGGTGTAGGGACTACAAGAACCCATTGTATTTAAATATATATTTGATCCCATAAAGAGAAACCCTTTTTAAAAAGTTCTCCAAACAAATCCCTCCTCATAAGGATTTATTAAGGACCTACTGTGTGCAAGGCAATGTACTAGGTGTTGGAAATACAAAGACAAAAACAGAGTTGGTTCCTGCCCTCAGGGATCTTATATTCTATTACATTCCAAGAAGGCAACTCCTATGCCTGTGTCAAAATTAAACAAGATTCCTTGAGAAAGTAACAATAGATATAACTTTGTTAGACAATGATGTGATTATTAATACCTGACAAGAAATAAAACAGAGAGAATATGCTCCCAAAGGACTGGGAACCATCATGTTGAATGTCTAGTATAGAGTTCAAATGGAAGAGAGACTCCCTACAGATGGAGAGGTGTTCCAAATGATCATGTTTATAGGTGATATTGTACCAGTTGCATTAAGTCCTGAAACATGATAGTCTGCTAAATGAGGTCCATAAGAACTCAAAAGAATTTGGTCCAATTATCCACACAGTAAAAACTAAGAGGGTGAAAAATGGCTGTTGTCTAGACTATAACCTGCAGTCTTTACTATAACTGTCCAAACTATAACATAGATGGAAAGCCCATAGAACTGGCTCATTGCTATATATGTCTTAGACAGTGAAGAGTAGACAATGAACTGGGCTCAGAGCTCTAGTTACCGTTGGCAATTTGTATAATGTTTTTAAAGGCCCAAGCTTCTCTCTGAAATAAAGATTTATCTTTTTAATAACTAATATTCTGGTGATATTATATGACTATGAATCCTAGAATACAACAGCTTCGGAAGAATTGACTTCAAGGATCACGCAAAAGTACATAAGGACAAACAAAAATTTCTCACAAAAAGCAATAAAAATGATATTTAAAAGTATGTGACTAGAAAATCAGAAAGGTCAGTTATTTATCAAAAACAAAGGATGACTTGATAGATAGCCCACACGCTCAACTGCTCTCCATATAATGTCAAGAGAACTAGAAGATGGTCCCTGGCATTTTGGGTGGATCCCCTGTGGAGGATTTATGAGAGGACATGGATAAGAACAAGCAGGCCTGGGTGGACTGCAACGTATATCACTGGACAGGGTATCCTTATTGATGGGATAACAGAGCCACTGAGGCATTACAGCATCAAAGGGGCGTATTTGAAAGTCGTCACAATGCTTTCCTCTATGGTTAGTTACTACTGTCATGATGTTCTCCAGTCATTCCTTACACTCATGTATAGCTTCTGCGGATTTTACTGTCAAATACCCAACTAATGTCAAAGTAAAAAGGAGCCTCTCATTACCACCACCACTACCCCAGGGATACCTGATTTTGACTAATGGAAATGATTTAACACAGAGGAACTTATTTTGTTGGTCTGAGGTCCTGATTTTTGAATGCAATGTTATTTATTCCTATATAAAATATTAATAGTTTTATTTTAAATGCAAAGGGAGCTGAGACTTTTGGGAAACCAAATACCACAGAATGTATTTTAATGGTTTAGTTGGAAACTAATCAGTTCAGTGTAGATGAAATTTCCCTTATGAACTTGCATTTATGTTTAAATCTCAAGGAGAAAAGGTCTCTAAGAAAAACTCTGAGAAGTATAATTTTTGAACCCCAAATGTTTGCTATCATCACTCAAGCCCTAATATGGCCACACTTGCTCTTTCTCAGTCATGAGAACATCTATGGCCAGCCACCATGGTGACCAGAGAGAATCTGAATTTCAGAAAATGAGAAAACAGACTTTGAGGACAGAAAGCTTCTTTCTTTTCCTCATGCAAAACTCCAGCACATGAGAGAAAAGATGACATCAAATATAAAGAATGTGATAAGCAACAGAAGTGAAACTGTCTTGAAACTGAATTTTTCTAAAAAAAAAAAAAACCTCACAATTTTCATGCTTCTATATTTTTCAAAAAGACAAAAGAAAAGAGGTCCCCCTTTAGTAATGCAATAGTAGCATTGCCTGCTACATGGGCACCTGCAAATCCAAATGACAAGGACAAAGGAAAGAGAATTCATTTTCATTAAAAACCATTAATAAGTGCCTGCTATATATAAGGTACTGTGTTAGAAGCTGGGGATACAAAGTTTAACAACAGTAGAGTCCTTACTTGGGAACAATCTACAGGGAGGACATGACACAGATACAAATAAGTTCAAGACCATGTAGAATATGAGTAAAGATCCAGAAAAAGTATCCAGAAAAATCAGGAAAGAATACTTTCATGGTGGTAGCAGTGGTTGTAGAGCTGGTGAAGAGGGAAGGCTTTTGCTCTTAAGCTCAGCACACCTAGCATTCTGACATCCTTTCATTTCTTCCACCTGCCTTTCCCCATCCTCTAATTTTCCTCCATTCCCCTAGGTCTTATTCTTTCCAGTAGGGAAAAGAGCATGAAGAGGAAAAAGAGTATGAAGGAACTGGAAGTATTGGGACACTCCTTTGTGTGAGGAACAAGCAAGGTGAATTAGAGGCCCAGATGCAAAGAGGCAAATTTTATTTCATACCTATCACTGAGACATGATGGAATGAGATCCATGGCTGGAGAATAACCTTGGAAAAATTTTTATTATGTTGTTCAGTCGTTTTCAGTAGTGTCTGACTCTTTGTGGCCCCATTTCAACTTATAGGCTCATGCTACAGAGTTTAGTCCTACCCACTTACAAAATACAACTAAATTAGTTAAAGGTCACAGAAGACATGTCTACTTGGAAACTTCCACTAAGTCACTATTTTGTTTGAAGATAGCACACTGGGTGTGACAAATGGAACTTTTAAGAATATCTTGATATCTTTTAGTATATAGCTCTTAGGAAGTCCTTCATGTTTTTATATATTTGTAGAATTTAGAGCTGAAAGGAACCTTGGAGATCATCTTATCTAGTCTTCTTATTTTAAGATGAGAAAACTAAGGCCTGGTAAAATTAAATGGCTGGCTCAAATTCATAGGTATTAAGTACCAAAGCCAGGATATAAATGCAGCTCTCCCGATTACATATTCAGAGATCATTCCACTACATCAAAGATGGCTATGACAAATATGAAATGTTGAGCAAATTGGAAAAAAAGTCACTTTGCTTATTAATAAGTAAGGAAAAATTTTTATAGATAATATATTTCTTAAGTATTTTAGAACCACAGTATTTTGACTTGCTATTCCTTAGCATAATGTGATGAGATAAACTGTCCTTTCTCTGATGCTTATGGAATGTATGTGATTGCTTTAATATTGCATTCATGTTAGCGGCTGGGCCAGGGCAAGGCCTGGGGTTTCTAGACAGGAGGCCTCCCAAGTTGTTTGCCTCTGGGGATTTGGCTTTTAATAACTATATTTTTATTTGGATAAGCATACTATCCAAATATGGTTGGATCAGCTCAGCAGCAAATGAACTTAGAAATATTACAGTAATGGCCTCATTTTCTGGATTTCACATTATTTTCTGAATTTGTTTTATATCCCAATGCCCTGAAAAAAAAAAGAACAAAACAATCAACCAGATAAACAACGCTTTTTTACCTCTTGGCATGCTACTTAAAAAAAAATCCTCGCCAGTTCACAAGCCAAATTTCCTGAAACCTCAGAAAAGGTTTATATTTATTTCATTTAAGCCTGGGGGATAGAAGTTCAGGCCAATTCTTATTTTAAGAAAATGGGCTCCTCCACCCCTTGAACCTTAACTTACAGTACATAATTATGCTGGTGACCACGAAGGCTAAGATGGTTTGTGATGTGGGCTTGGTATACAGTTTCAAAACTTTAAAATATGGGTTTAAAAATGAACATACTTTCTATTATAAAAGTTTGTTTTAAGCACAAAAAGTACTTTGTAAATCCTATTTTCTTTGTACCTAAGTAGGATCATGTCTCTCTGAGCAAAATGAGGTAATGATCTTGATAACTCAAGTTGTAACAACCTACAATTGAAGAAAAAGACATTCTTTTTGGACAAGAATATATTCTGTATAGCTCCAAACCAACAGGTAACTTTCTGCTTTCCAATATAGAGAAGATATTAGTTATAATTAAGGTTAGGAAAATTGTTAAGACAATATCATCTTCAATTTATAAATATGTAAGTTTATGTCACCTGTGGAAATCTGTCCATTAGTCCTGGACAACCTTGTCCAAATGGGAACTATTTAGATTCTCTCAAAACTAACAAAGTTTGAACTTTGAGAGATAACTACTAGCAGTGAAAATGTAAAATGACCTCTGATAAGCTGACTCAATAATTCAATCAACAAACATTTATTGTTTACTATATGCTAAATACTGTGCTAAGCACAAGAAAAAGAAAAGCAAAAAACAGTTCCTACCCTCAAGGAGCTTACATTTGAAGGGAGGAGCCAATATGTGCATATGTGTCTACACAAGATACATACAGAATGCATTCATGGTGACATTAAAGGGCAAGGCATGTTAACAGGGTGTTAGGGTGGCAAGGAGGGGACTGGCAAAGGCCCCTTGCAGGTGGTGGTACTTGAGCTGAGTCTTAAAGGAAGCATTACTTAATGGCTATTTTTTGGGCCCTCCTGGCTCAGAGTGAAAGTAAATAGTAGCTGTTTCTCTTTTGGCCAGCAACCCTGAGGGTCTTCCCCTCCCAGTTTGGTTTTTTTGATTAAAAGGGCCATCCCTTGACTCACTTCTTAGAAAGGCCTATTCACTGAAAGGGTGTTACCTCTAAACTCAAAGTGAGTACATGAAAAGGCCTAAGCCTTTGGGCCAAGGTCTCCCAATGCATCCTGGGCCATCTCCAATCATCCTGATAAATATCTGGCCATTGGACCCAGATGGCTCTGGAGGAGAAAGTGAGGCTGGTGACCTTGCACAGCCCTCCCTCACTCAAATCCTGGTCAGCTGCAAGTCATGTCATCATCTTCCTGATATCATGGTCCTCTTCAAGAATGAAGGACAAACACACAAAAGGAAGCAAGGGAAGAGGTACTTAAAGGAAACTCTTAAGAGAAGGTTAGAAGAGAAAGCATTCGGGAAATGGAGGACAACCAGTGTAGACAGAGAGTTCTTAGATAGTGTTAAGATACAAGGAACAGAAAGGAGGCCAGTATGCTTGAAGGCTTCATAGAACATGTGCAAGGAAGAAATTTGTTGCTGAGAAGTTTACATAAGATCCTAGAGGGAGCCACTGGAGTCTATTGAGCAGGGGAGTGACATAGTTAGAGTTATGCTTAGGAAAAATCACTTTGGTAGCTGTGCAGAAGATGGACTGAAGTGGGAAGAGACTTGGAGGAATTTATTTAGGAGACTGCTGTAATAATATAGGCAAAAAGTTATGAGGAACTGAATTAGGGTGGTGGCTATGTGAGTAGAGAGAATGGGATGTATGTGAGATGTTGTAGAGAAAGAAATGATGAGATCTAGTCATGGATATTACATAAGATGGAAACCACAGGTTCTTAACTTCTTTTCATCTCATGGAATTCTTTGGCAATCTGGGGAAGTCTATAGACTGCTTCTCAGAATGATATTTTTAAATATATAGAATAAAATGCATAGGATTACAAAGAAAATCAATTATACTCATATACAATTATAAATTGTTCAGTTGTGTCTAACTCTTCATGACCCCATCTGGGGTTTTCTTGGAAAAGATATTGGAGTGATTTGCCATTTCCTTCTCCAGCTCATTTTACAGATGAGGAAATTGAGGCAAACATGGTTAAGTGAGTTGCCCAGCTACTAATAAGTCACAGGGCAAGTAAGTGTCTGAAGCCACATTTGAACTCAGGTCTTCCTGACTTCAGGCCCAGTGCTCTATCCACTGTGCCACCTAAGTGCCCTCAGATGCTTACTAGCTTTGTGATCCTGGGCAAGTCACTTAGCCCTGTTTACCTCAGTTTCCCCAACTGTAAAGTGAGCTAGAGAAGAAAATGGCAAGCTGCTCTAGTATAAACCCCAGAGGGAGTCATGAAGGTTGGACATAACTGAAAATGACTTATCGTCAACAACAACAAGGTTATCAAAATATATTTTTAAAAAGCACCAAGTTCAAGGACCCTAGGTTAAGAACCCTGGATAAACATAACTTCCATCAAATCACTCTCCAGTTTTCCCAGAGCTCTTGTCAAGCAGGGAATTTTCCAAGTAGTTTATGTTCTCAGGTTTATCAATTATTGAGTTTGCTTCTGATTTTGCTTATCTAGTCTCATTTATTTTTCTTTTTTTAAAAACCAGTACTTTTTTTTTTTGTCATTACAGCACTATAATATAAAGCGAGATCTGGAGGTATTATTCCTCTTTAATTCTTATAATTTTTATGATTTCTTTTGAGATTCTAGATATTTTTGTCCCTCTAAATGAATTTTGTTAATATTTTATCTGTCTCACAAAGTAGCCCCTTGAAATTGTGTTGATATAGCACTAGATATGTATAGTATTGTCATTTCATTCTATTAGCATGGTCCAACCATGGCAAATGGATATCCTTCACTCTTTCTTTCTTTAAAGATTGTTTTATAATTCTATTTACATATCTTTCATAGCTCTTGGTAGATAAGCTCCCAGATATAGTCAACATTTTGAAATTATTTTGAATGGAATTTCCCTATTATTTTTTTTCCTGAACTTTGTTATTCCTATACAGAAATATTGTTTTGCTGATTTACTTTTTATTCTGCTATTTTATTGAAACTATTAATCATCTCAATTAGTTTCGCTGCTGATTCTCTGGGGTTCCCTAAGCAAAGGATCATGTCTTCTGCAACTAGGGATGCTTCCATTACCTATTGGTCAATGGTTAAACTTTTCCTTTCTTTTTCTTGTCTTTTTACTTTATAACAAGAGCTAACATTTATATTCTGCTTTAAAGCTTGTGAAGCACTTTACTCTCTCCTTTCATCCTCAAATCTGTGAAGTAGGTATTGTTACAGAGGACGATACTGAGGCTGAGAGAGGTTAACTGACTTGCCCAGGGCCACGCTGCTACTAGAGGTCTAAGGCAGGATGCTAATATGATCTATTATTTTTGTAGTTTTGGGTAGAAATACAATCTAGTAATAGTGAAGAAGTTGAAATATATTACTGTGGCCTCTTTTGTAATATTTTATTCAATATTTTGCCATTAATATTTATTAGTGATATTAATCCAAAGGTTTCTTTTTTTGTTTCCTCTTGCTAGTTTGGGAATCAGATGCATATTTTTCTCATGGAACGATTTTGGTGATATGCATTTTTATTTCTATTTCTGCAAGTCATTTATATAATTCAGAGGTTAACTGTTCTTTAAATATTTAATGGAAATTGCTTATGAAATCATCTGGTATCAGGCAAGGTTCCTCACTCCCTCCGATCCCTTCCCTTGGGATCTCATTTTTGGTTTGTCCAATTTCTGTTTCTAAGACTAAATTGTTTAGATTCAGTATTTCTTGTTCTGTTAATACAGTTATTTTATATTTCCTAAATATTTATCTGTTTTAAGTTTTTGCTTTTAGTTTCTAATAATATTTTTGGCATGACTTACTCCCTGATCTTTTAATTTTCATGTTTTGGGCTTAAGGAAACTTTCTGCACTAATACATATCTAGGTTTCTCATAAGTCAAGTGATTTGCCTGGGGTCATACACCAGTGTGTATCAGAGATCAGACTTGAACTCAGGGGTGAGTGAAAAGGATAATTTGTGAAGACTTCATAGGGTAAGAATACAGGGGCTACTCTCTTCTCATATTTCTGGAATGGGGAATGTCTGAGGGAGTAGAAGAGGCTTGGAATTTAACCTTGTAGAGACTTAGCTAACTTCTAGAAAGTCAGGGCCTGAAGCTGCAGGTGCCCCTTCCCTTCCCCCTCTCTCCGTGCTAGCACTAGAATTTTACCAAATAGGGAGATAATGGACTACCTGTGAGCTGTTTGTTCTCGGCTCCAGGAAGGTCCCCCTCTCCTTCCTCATTCCTTCTCTTTAGCCATATCATGGCCACATTAGTAGCCAAATAAGGAAAGTATGTATGGACTGTAAGCCTGCCTCCCAGCCAATGGTGAGAAAGGATAGAGGTGGGCAGGAATCTTTGCATCAAAAGTATATCTAGTGCTGCACTTCCTTTGTACTTTGCTTCCCTCCACCAGGAAACTGGTGAAGGTGACGCCCAAATCTTGTGAGGTTTGTAAAATAAATTCACTTTGCTTCTCCTAAAGATGTCTCTCCAATTATTTGATTTTTCCGTCCCATACAGGGGCATGACCTCTTCTTGATGAAACCATGCTGCCACTCATGTATCACTGCTTCCTTTTCCAAATGCTCACGTTCCTTTAACAATAAGTTTGAGAATTCTGTTAGTCACTGAAACCAAGCTTGGGCACTTATGACTGAAAAATACAACCTTCCGCCCCCCCCCCCCCACCTTTTTAAAAAGGATAACAATATTTACCTTCCTCCAATCCTGCAGTACCTTTCTTGTTCTCAGCAATGATACTGGCTAGCTCTTTATGTGTCCTAATATTTAGTTATTCAGTGCCTTGTGACTTGAACTCATTGAATTTATGGTAGGAATTTAATAAATGTTTGTGAAAGAATGAATAGACTTTTTGAGCCAGAAGAAAACCTAGAGATAGTTTAGTCCAATCTTCGTGTTCTATAGATGAAACCTCAGAATGTGAAGGGCCTTGTTCATGGTGACAGAACTGGTTAGAGATAACTAACTAATTGACATGGGCTTCTCAGGACCTTCTCAGACTCTTAAATAACATCCAGACAATGGCTGTTTGGCAAGAGGGAATAAAAAGCCAAGAATGAAAAAGGAAATCAATCACTTAAAATACCAGCACAGTTTTTGATGGAAATAGTGGAGATCCACAGATTTGTGTAAGTGTAAAAATATTCTGAAGAATTAATGTATTAATGTAACATTATTCATAGATTTTTTTCTCCTCAGGATCTGGAAGCAAGCATATATTGACTGAGATTCCTGTGATATAGATAAGGTACACAGCATTAACTATATTTGTGAATAGATGGGTTGTCAAATGTCTTGATCGACATCATAAATCTCTACAAATTATCTATCTTGTGGATTATCCAAGACATATTATTTCCATCTAGACTGGTTTTTTCTCTGCCACCCAGCAGACAAATCAATCCTGGCAATCACTGGTGTGACAGATGTCCCAGACAGATTGTCCTTACACATCAGGCATCTAGCAGGATTCTGGGCAGCACCCTCATGCAGTTAGATACACTCAAGGGATACAAATTAGTTCGCAAATCTGCCTAAGACAAACAATAGAAAAGATAAAGATATTGCAGAGACTTAGAATAGAACTGACCTGGCATTTCTTGGCATTTTTAAGGAATTTAGCATAAATAAATATGGTACCATGTTTTCATATTTCTTGGATATATCAGTGAAGAGGCTTAAGAGTAAAATTTAATTTTAATAGTGAACCAATACTGCTATGATCCTTACTACATAAAAAAGAACTAGGGGAGAAATGGGCCAACCTACCTACAAATTATCAATATGAGAAATTCTCTAAACTGGGAAAAATGTAGATGATAAAGAAATAGCATGAAGGCTACAAAACAAATAATTTGAAAAATAAAGGGGAGAAAGGCTGACTGATCAATGCATTAGTTAGCCTTTTAAAAATGTGTATGTATGCATGTTTCATTTTTTTGTAAGGGTTTTTACTATTTGACAAAAAGCACATAACTGGTTCCATGGTTAAAGTGTCCTGACATCTTTTGGAAAACAAAGGCTTTTTTTAAAAGATGAAATGAGAGAAAAAGATACAACAAAGGGCTAGTGAAATTTTAAATAAAATAAACATTGGGTTGACCAAGCCTTTAGTACCCTATTCCTGAACTGTGTCTCCACAAGAAATCTTGGCTTGTACGCACTTTGGCAGTCTGTTTACACAGGGCTAACCACTCCAAAGCAATAGGGTTGCTCTGGGTTTTCTGCTAGTGGAACTGATTTTATTGCCAGTTAGTAACATTTTGGCTAAAGGGTAGGAAGGGGAAAGGGAGGAAATGGAGAAAAAGGAAACATTGATGTTATAGTATAAATG
Organism: Trichosurus vulpecula; assembly: GCF_011100635.1. Classification (NCBI taxonomy): domain Eukaryota; kingdom Metazoa; phylum Chordata; class Mammalia; order Diprotodontia; family Phalangeridae; genus Trichosurus; species Trichosurus vulpecula. The sequence goes on along the minus strand of NC_050577.1, from coordinate 189,866,912 downwards.
GAGAAATCATTTTGTGATTGAATGGAAAGTCTCCAAGGAAATGGAGAAATCACTTTTATGATTGAATGAAAAATTATGCAGGATATGTTCCCATAAATTACTTTGTACTATTATTTACTGCCTTTCTACCCCAGCCAAACTCTGAAGGCAGCTTTAGTTCCTATTCCCAAATGCCTCACTAAGTCATGACTACAAAGAAGGCACATATAGCAAACTTTCCAATATGACGGATATGGAGACCACATAGAATCGCCATCACTACCTTACATCAATATCTTTTTGAGGAATGGGAGGCTCTCAAGAACAAAATTCCGGTGGAAGTTACAATTTATTCTCATGATAAAGAAAAGGAAAAGGTTTCCAAAAAGATCTAAGGGATCTTCTAATGAGAAAGGGAAAGGTTTCTAAAGAATTAACTCAGATTTTAAGAAGGTGAGCACAAAATGTGGAACAAAGGGCAGATAATTGAGGCTGAATATAAAGTAGTAGCAAGATCCCATAAGAATTATGTCAAGAAGACTAAAGCTCACCATGACTCAGGTTTTATGATAAATGGTCCGTCTCAGGGAAATGGTGAAACAGCTTCACCCATCCCTGCCTAGGCTGCTGTAGGGCACATGGAGAGACCGGGGTTGCTATGTACCATGGAGGAATAGAAAAATAATAAACACTGTTAGTACACCAGGGAAGGCAGTGTAACTCTACTGTAGGGAAAGAACATTGTGTATTGTGTTCAGTACCACTAAGGGCTTCATCATTTTCTCTTCAACTCTAGGGAAATTTCTGCCGTCAAAGAAATTAAGTACAACTGTCAGAGAGGCACATCATCTGAGGCTCACTGTTGCCTTTTTTCAACTCTACATATATATTTGTAGCTGTTTGGTAAGCCTCTGGGACAGGCAATCAAAAGATTGGGAAGTGGTATGACACTTGAATTGTCTGGGTGGGTCTGTAACTGTGTGCTGCTACTCTAGATCTCAACATTAGGGGAGATGGACAATGATACTTGTGTTCAAAGTTTAGATTAGACCTGACTACTACATGAGTCAACTCCCCTCTACCTGAAAGGCATTTTTCTTTTGTGCTATTCTTATGGACAAGGTAGAGAACTATTAATGGGATGAAAGTATATTTAGGAAAGTTTGAAATTGGGTTAAGCAGCAGATGCTGAATGACCATTTGTCAGTAATGTTGTAGAAAAGAATTTTGTTCGGCACAGGTTGGACTAGATGACCCCATTTCTTTTCAACTTGGAACTTCTGAGATTCTATGACTGACTAGAATGCCAAAGTATTAATTAATGGAAAGGCTTTCACCTGTAAGGAAGTCTCTAGTGAAATGCTACTTAGCCAGGTCTCTGGTTCTGTTTTGTTTAACATTTTTATCAATGACATGGATGATGTCAAGTTGTCCCAGTCAATAGGTGACACAAAACTTGAAGGGGTAGCCAATACAGAATCAAGATTCAAAAAAGATCTCATCATGACAGAATAACAGGATGGATCTAACAAGATGAATTTAATAAGGACAAATGCAATGTCTTTCACTTAAGAAAACAAATATAATGGGCTACAAATTTAAAATGAGTTGGCCAAAAAAACCCTTCAACCCTACATTAATAGAATCACAGTGTCTAGGAATAGGGAAATGATTTGATCCTCAAATCAGAAGCTAAGAGATTAAATAATTTGCTTTATATGTGCAAAATATTTATATGAGCTCTTTTTGTGATGTAAAAAACTGGAAACAAAGAATGCTCATCAATTGGAGAATGGCTGAGCAAATTGTGGCTTATAGATGTAATGACATGTGATCTGCTGTAAGAAATGAAAAGATGAATTGGAGACATGGAAAGATTTGCATGAATTGATGCAGAAGTGAGGTAAGTAGAATCAGAAGAACAATTAATTATCACATTAATATTATAAAAGTGATGATTTGGGGGACTTTTATAAACTAATGAAGAATGAAACTAACAAAATCAGAAGAATAATATATACAAACAACAACACTCTAAAGACAAACAGCTTTGAAAACTGTAAGAACTATGATCAACACAATGACCATCCGTGATTCCAGAGGACTGAGGATGAAACATACTCTTCATCTCTTGAATGGGAGGTGATGAATTTAATGTACAAGCTGACATACATTTTTTTAATGTAATCAATAAAAAACTTTGTTTTATTTGGCTATGTATATTTGTTAAAAAGGAATTTTTCTTTTTTTCCCCACTGGGGTGAAGGAAAGAGAGAGAAAATCTATTTCTATTAATTTTAAAAAATCATGTCCATGGCCACATAGCTAATAAGTGTTAGAGGCAATAGTTGAACCCAGATCTTTCCCGACTTCAAGCCCAGTGGTCTTTTCATGATAGCTATTGGATTCACTCTACTCAGTTCCTGAGAAGAGAACTAGGATGAATGTATAAAAAACTGCTAATTTAGGCTTGATTAAAAAAACAACTTCCTAATAGTTTTATCTGTCTAAAAGTAGAATGGGGGTGATCAATGGGAGTGGGCTTCCTTTCTCTACTGGAGGTAGGGCAGAGACATGCTGGAGATGGTTGGACAGGTTTAAGAAAATTATTAAATTTTCAGTGAGATCATTTATACCTTGGAAATCAGTGAATGCTGCAAATCAAGGATTGATTTCCTGTTTTGTTAATTGCCTAGACTTAAGCAAATGATGGACAAAATGTTAATAATGCAAGATGAAACTTAAAAGTGTCTCATGCATACACTATTTTTCCCCAGAGAGCTGGCTATTAAACATTTACCAGCACAACTTTATCTTCAAGAAAATGTTGGAGGACTATTTGTTGGGTAGGTTATAAAAAAAAAGATTCTTTTCCAGGATTGGATTGGACTAGAGGGGTCACAGGCCCCTTTGAACTATGATATTCTGTGATTCTGTAATACATCAAAGGGGTCAGAAAAGGAATGGCCAGATAAACAAGAGAAAGCAGTAGCATGGAAACCAAGGGAGAAGAGAGTACCATTTGTTAGGGATGGGTATGAGGGAATTTTTGCTCTGTTAATAGCTGGATTAGACAGACTCTGAGATCCCTTTCAAATCTATATTTCTACAAATCAGTGGTTACCGCTTACCACAAGGGCCCCTCACCCCTCAGGTCAAGTCTTCATATTTTTTGTTTTGCTTTTCCTGCTATGTCCTTACTTGACAATACTTCTAGACCACTACTAAAACTCTTTCATTAATGTTTAATAGACATTCCTTATCAGGTCCAGGAGACGGGGACTAGAAATAGAACAACAAACAGAAATGAATAACAGTCCTTTGGAATTTAAATCTGGGGAGGGGGAGGAAAATGAAAGACTTCCCATACACACACCTGGTATACTGGGGAATTTAATCACTTAGGACCTAACTGGGAACTTTTTCAATCTTTTTATAGTTGTGAGAACCTTTCAATTTAAAATGAATGAAGAAAAGTACACAAACTACACTCATAAATTTGTTAAATTTATTTAAATTAATATTTTTTTTCTGGTATATGCCTTGTATTATCAATTCTGTACTTAAGAAGCATGTCTCGGGGTGCAGCGAAGACAGCAAATGAGAGGCAGTCACCCAACTGAACTCTCCCAACATTCCCCTCCATACAACTTTAAAATAACTTCTGAAATCAAATTTCTGAGCAGCAGAGCCAACGAAAGGTCAGAGTAAAACTTTTTTTTTAGCCTAAGACAACTTTGGAGTTCAGCAGGAGAGCTCTGTCACACCAGGGTGTCTGCCAGCTTGAAGCATGATAAGAGCACCAGTGGTAGGCTATAAAATCGATAGCAGCAGCAGCTTCAGGAGCTCTCAGCCTGGACATGGTGAGGAGGTTGGACAACTGGTCAGAAAGAGATTACAGGGGATGGCCCTTTGTTGTCACTGGATGCAGCTGGAACTGACTGGCAACTCTATTGCCCATAAGCAGCTGTGGGTCACAGTTTCAGGGTGGAGAAGAGCACTGCTTGGTCACAAGGGAGCAGGGGCCTGGGTCACAGTTTGAAGGCAGAGAGTAGTGCTAGCAATTACAGCTAAGGGGAGCAAGGGCCTTTCCTGGGTAAAGACAAAAGCACAGGCCAGGAAAGCACTGACCATACCTCTCCCTGGATCATGTCACCTTGGAAATACCAAAAACTTACAGATCCTCAGAACTAGCTCTGAAAGCAGCAGCATGAAAAAAGCCCAAAGTTTGGGACAGTGCCTCCTCACCCCATCATAGGTGAGCAGAGTCCAATTTGAACATAAAGTTCAAAGTCAAGAAATGGGCTGGAAAAATGAGTAAACAACAACAAAAAGAACTTGAAAATAAAAAGCTACAACAAGGCAGGGAAGACCAAGACATAGACTCAGAAGAAGGAAATAAGGTAAAATAGCTACAAACAAAGCCTCAAAAAAAAAAATGCTGACTGGACTCAAGCCCACCAAGAATTCTTGAAGTGGTTAAAAAAAGAGATGAGTAATAGAGGAAAAATTGGGAAAAGAAATGAAAGTGATACAAGAAAATTATGAAAAGAGAATTAATAGCCTGGTAAAAGAGGCACAAATAAATACTGAGTTGGCCAAATGGAAAAAAAGATCCAAAGGCTCACTGGAGAAAATAATTCCTTAAAAATTAGAATTGGGCAAGTGGAAGCTAATGACTCCACAAGACATCAAGAAATAGTAAAACAAAGTCAAAAGAATGAAAAAAAATAAGGAAAACATTGAAAAAAAACTGACCTGGAAAATGGATTGAGGAGAGATAAGTTAAGAATTATTGGACTTACCTGAAAGCCATGATAAAAAAAAAGAGCCTAGACAGCATCTTTCAAAAAAATTATCAAGGAAAACTGCTCCAATATCTTAGATCCAGAGGGTAAAATAGAAATTGAAAAAATTCACCAATCTCCTCCTGAAAGAGCTCCCAAAATGAAAACTCCTAGGACTATTATAGCCAAATTTCAGAGCTCCCAGGTCAAGGAGAAATTATGGCAAATAACCAGAAAGAAACAATTAAAATATTGTGAAGCCACAGTTAGGATCACATAAGATTTAGCAGCTTTCACATTAAAGAACCAAAGGGCTTAGAATATGATATTCCACAAGGCAAAGGATCTCAGATCACAACCAAGAATAACCTATCTGGCAAAACTGAGTATAATGCTTCAGGGGAAAAAATGGACATTTAGTAAAGTAGAGCACATTCAAATATTCCTGATGAAAAGACCAGAGCTGAATAGAAAATATGATATTTAAGCACAAAATTCAGGAGAATTATAAAAAGGCAAACATGGAAGAACAATCATAAAAGACTCTAAATAAAGTTAAACTGTTTACATTCTTAAATGGGAAAACAATATATGTAACTTCCAAGGATTTTTATCATTTTTAGGACAGTTAGAAGGAGACCAAAGAGACAGAGGCATGAGTGTGAGTTAATTATGTTGGGATGATCTAAAAAAATGAAAGAGTAAGAAAGAAGGATGCAGTGGGAGAAGGGAGAGGTAGAATGGGGAAAAATTCTCACATAAAAGAGGTGCACAAGGAAGAACTTTAATAGTGTAGGGGAAAATGGTGGTGGATGGCTTGCAGTGCTTGAACTCTCTCTCATCAGAACTGGTTCAAAGAGGGATGAATATACATTCAGTTGAGTATAGAAATCTATCTTACCCAATAGGGAACTAAGAAGGGAATGAAATAAGAAATACAGAGAGGAAAGGATGATAAAAAGGAGGGCAGATTAAGGGACAAAGTGGTCGGAAGTAAAACAGACTTTTGAGGAGGGACAGGATAAAAGGAGAATGATAAATTGAAGAAAATAGGATGGAGGGAAATACACTGTTAGTAATCATAACTGTGATTGTAAATGGTATGAGCTCATCCATAAAACAGAAGTGGACAGCATAATGCATCAGAAACCAGAATCCAACATTATATTGTCTACAAGAGACACACTTGAAATGGAAAGATACACAGAGTTAAAATAAAGGGCTGGAACAAAATCGAATACGCTTCAGCTGAAGTTAAAAAGGGAGGGGCAGCAATCATGATCTCAGACAAAGCAAAAACATAGACCTAATTAAGAGATAATCAGGGAAGATACATTTTGCTAAAAGGTCCCATAGATAATAAAGTAACATAAAAATTTTTTTACAGCAAGTTTCTCTGATCCATAGGGAGCTGAGTGAAATTTATGAAAATAAGAGCCATTCCACAATTAATGAATCATTGAAGAATACGAACAGGCAGTTTCCTAAAGAAGAAATCAAAGCTACCAATAGTCATATGAAAAAATGCTCTAAATCACTATTGATTAGAAAAATGCAAATTAAAACAGATCTGAGATACTACCTCACAGCTATCAGAAATGACATATACTGGAGGAGATGAGGAAAAATAGGTACATTAATAAACTGTTTGTGGTGTTGTGAATTGGACCAATCATCCTAGAGAAGAATTTGAACTATGCCCAAAGTGTTATAAAACTGTGCACACTTTTTGACCCATCAATAGCACTACTAGGTCTGTATCCCAAAGGAAAAGGATCTATATGTGCCAAAACATTTATAGCAGCTCTTTTTGCATTGGCAAAGAATTGGAAAATTCAGAGATGCTCATTAAGTGGGGAATGGCTGAACAAGTAATTATATATAACATATATATTTATTATATATATTATATATTGTGATGGAGTACTTTTGTGTATAAGAAATGACAAAGGGGGTGGTTTTAGGAAAAAAAAAAAAACATGGCAAGACCTGTATGAACTGATGCAAAGTGAAATGAGAAGAACTGGTAAATCATTGTACACAGTAACAGAAATGCTAAAATGATGTGTGAAAGACTTGGCTATTCTGATCAATATAATGATCTGAGACAATTCCAAATAAATCATGATGAAAACCTGCTAGCCACCTCCAGAGACAGAACTAATGAACTCTGAGCACAAACTGAAGCATAATTTTCTCATTTCATTTTGCTTTGTTTTGTTTTGGTGATACAGCTAATATGGAAACATGTTTTGCATGATTTCATATGTATAATTAATTGATATCATATTGCTCGCCTCCTCAGTGGGTGGGGGGAAGGAGTAACAGGGAGGGAGAGAATTTGGAATTCATGATTTAAAAAGCAAAAATAAATAATAATATTTTTAAATGGACCAAAAAAATTTTAAAAAAGCATGTTTATGTTAGTAAAATCCATCTTTTCACATATTTGAAAAAATAAACATTTATAAATTATAAAAAACACATGAAAACCACCCTGAAGTTACAGTGCTTTGTTAAACATTTTAAAAGAAAGTGCTGAGGAAAATATTTATGTGTCTCCGCTAATTCTACCAGACCATAACATTTGTACTAATGTCAGTATAACATGCTGGGATGAAGTGACGGATGTTCCTTATGTACTTGGAATCTTTCCTCTTCTTTGTTTTGACTTTTGGACACAGTCATCTTTTTTTAAGGCACATTTTCCCCTTACAAAACACATGATGGAAAGCTAAATTAGAAAGAAGCCTGCAGAGTTTGCAATGCTGTGGAACTCTGAAATGAGATAACTGTTCCAGTTCAGGCAGAAGAAATCATGAGAACACTAGCATTCCCAGACTCACTGTATCTTTCTGGTCCTCAAAAGGGAGGATGGCTCTGGCACAGCCATCTATTTCATTTTCTCCAAAATTACTCCTTGAAACATGGTAGGAGTTAACACTTAGAGCAAAATTAAATGCCACTTTCTATTTTGCATAAACAGCTACTATTTTGTGACCACAAACATCTACTGAAAATCTTAAATTATTTTCATATTATCCCAGTTAAAAGACCGAGGCCAAAGTAGCATGGCATAGGGAGAAAAGCATAGCATTGAGAATTAGAGAACTTGTATCTTAAAAGAGGTTTGGCTCCTTACTACCGGTAAGACCTTGGATAAATCACAAACACTCTGGGCCCCTGTTTCCTCATCTGAAAAACAAGGGTTGGACTAGATTATTGTTTCAACAATCCGGCTAGCAGCTTCTGTGGGGGTGTAAGATCCACCCACAGCCAGCACCCAGAAAGCTGCCAGCAGCACAGGTTCTTTTGATCTGCTTAACTAAGGAAAGCAAGGTGAAGGGGTTGACAAGCTTACTTTAATTCAGCATACAAATATCATTCACTTAGTTCAGAGGAAAAATCCAGCACCCTGAACTTCAGAGCAAATCACAAACAAATTACAAACATCAACAGACAGACCAAATACAGATTCATAGTTACCAATATCTAGGTTCAGCCCGGGAGCTCAGAACAAGGGCTGGTCCAGAGTCACACGCGACACCACGTGGGTGAGAGCTCCAAGGAAGAGGAGGCCAACACCTGGTTTTATATCTTTTTCAGGGTCTGGGGTGAGACACACATGTGACTCACCCACGTGACCTAGAATCCTCACAAACAGGCGACTTAAACCCACTGTGGTCTAAAAGTCTCTGCTGTCCCAGACATGTAAACTAGGCCCTCCCTGGAGTTAGCCCCACCTTGGGCTCCACCTTAGTTGCCAATCCACATCCACATAGGTTTACACCTAATAGGGGTTTGGGCCTGGGGCTTAGCATTTAGTAAGACTCAGTGAAATACACTGAATTACTCAAAGCAAACAAAAGCCAAACTCTTCGAGGACACTTGTTGAACTAAGTGCTAAGGAGCCCATTTTGCTTAGCAACACAATTATTTCCAAAGTTCCTTTTCATTTTAAAATCCTATTGTTGTCCTTATTTTACAAATAGGGAAGGCTACGGAGAACATTTGGCAACAGGCAATCCAGTCTGTGTATTACTACATTAAAATCTGAATATCTTTTTGGTCTTGGTGTTGAGAATGTGACTGACATAAGATAAGGAATTTGATAAGGAAAATATCAAAATTGTAGCCCTCATTTTCTTTAAGGGGAAAATGGTCTTGGTGATTAGAAGGTAGCATACCTGTTAAGTATGTCTTGGGTCCTCTTCTCTCCTATCTTTGTATTCTGTCTTGATGACCTCATCAGCTCCCAGGGGTTCAGTTATCATCAATGTTCAGATGACTCTCAACTCTATATTTCTAGCCCTCATCTTCCTCCTGAGCTCCAGGCCCACATCATTAACTGCCAGCTAGACATAGGCATCTATATGTCATGTATCATTTCAAACTCAACAAGTCCAAAACAAAACATTATCTTTCCTACAAACACCCATTTCTTCCTAATTTCCGTATTTGTGTCAAAGGCACCAATCATCCTTCAAATTAGCTAGATTTATAACCTGTCATCCTCAACTTTTCACTCTCTCTCCTTCCCAATATTTGCTCAGTTGCCAAGGCTTCCTGTATCACTTGAATGGTTCCTTTCTCTCTACTTGCATGGCCACAACCCTAGTTTGGTTACAGCAACCAAGGTTATCATAATAGTTTCCCAATTGGTTTCTCTGACTCCCATTTCTTCCCTCTGCATTCCATATTCCCAATGACTGACAAATTGACATTTCTAAAGCAGAGGTCTGACCATGTCATTCCCATGCTTAAGAAGCTTTGGTGACTTCGTGTTGTCTCTAGGACAAAATACAAACTCTTCTCTTTGGCATGTAAAGCCCTTCACAAAGATGTCTCTAACCTAGGCAGACTGAATGATTTCTCTTCACACACTCCTTACAGCCAAAAGTGTTTATGTTCTGTTCCCTGTACATGGCATTCAATCTTCCATCTCTTTGAATAGATGGTCCTCTCATCTTTACAAGAGACCCTCTCTCTATCTCATCATTTTCCTACTCATGGAGTCGTAGCTCCCTTTGAGGCTCAGCTCAAAGCCACAAGCTACTTAACTCCCCACCCTCTCCCTCCAGTACTTTTTATTAGTTTGCATATTCATTGTATTTATTTATCTGTGTACATGTTGTATCTTCTCCCTTCCCCCTTATCAAAGCTCCCTGAGGTCAAGGTCTGTTTCATTTTTTGTCTCTGTATTTCCAGTATGTAGCACAGTGCCTTGTACACATGAATATATTAGCAAGCATTGGTAAATGCTTACTAAATTGGAAAGAATAATGAATACACTTCATGACAGAATTAAGATTCAAAAAGAGCTCAACTTTTGAAAACAGGGACTATGCCTTGTATCTACTAATACCTCCTGTTCCTAGCAGAGTGTCCTGCATCATATAGAAACTAGCAATAGAGTTAATGCTCTTGTCTTATACAAAATTATTTCCAACCCATTAATTGTTGCTATCAGTCACATCATTCACTGCTTTCATGTCCTGTACCTTTCTTAGTGGCTATGAACACCAAAATCTGAAGTGTATGGGAAAATCAATAGAAAGTAGGAACTGTGAACAGATGTAACAATAATCTATTCATATACAATGCAACTAGATAAGCATTTATTAAGACACTTACTATGCTCCAGACACAAATGTAAAAATGAAAGGCTCTTCAGCAAGTGTGGAGAGAAGTATATATAAACTATACACAAAATAGGAATTACAGGTGGGGTTGAGGTGAGGAGGGGAGAGAACTAACATTTACTTAGGGATCAGGAAAGCTCTCTTGTCCAGTGGAGTACTTGGCCTGAGCAAGGTGAGAAATTCTTGACACTGGGTGACTTGTACAAAAGTACAGAGGTGGAAGATACAATATTGTTCACAGAGAACAGAAAGTAGGCCACTGTGTTTGGAACCTAGAATCCACAAGGAAGAATAAAGTAAACTTAATCTAGAAAAAATCAGGATGGAGACAGACTGTGGTTTGTAAATTATTCTAGAGGCAATAAGAAGCCAGTGAAGCTTCATGAGCAGAGGAGTGTCATGGTCAAAACAATGCTTTAGGAGTACCAGTTTGGCAACATCTGTGGAAGATGGATTCCAGAAGGAAGGGATTGGAAGCAGGGAGACTAATTAGCAGTTTATTGCAATAGTGTAGGCAAAAAAGGGCTATGGCCCAAATGAGGATTGTAGCTGTGTGAGTATAACACAGCTATAAAGGAGTGTTGCAGAGACAGATGGAATTGGATGGGAACATGGGCACAAATAGAGGGGTCAGACTGTCACTCCCAGGTCTGACTGCAAGGCTATTGCCACTAGGTGAACTCTTTGCTGGGAGGAACCATTTGATTTTTGCCTTTGAATTTCTAGGTCTTACTACAGTGCCCTTAGTGTCTGTTGAATTAAACTGAACTGGCCTTGGCAGAAGGTCTGTCTCTTCCTCAAAGGCTGAAATTAAGCAAAATAAAATGTGGGATGAAGTTGAGGGAATCTCATGTGGAATTGGGGAGAAAGAGCTTGTATTTTCACTACCTAAGAGGTCAGAGTCTCTGTGGAATGGGAGGGAAGAGTATGTAGTATGGGGGGACTTGAAAAGAGAAAGGAAAATTTGGAAAAAATACTGGGGAATGTAACAGAGTGAATTGCAGAAGGGTAAAAGGATTGCTTGGAACATTGAAGGCTCACCTGAGATGGGTAACATGAGCTTTCCATGGACCCAGACCCATTTGTGTCTCCTAACAATCCGATAAGCATCTCTTTGTTAAAATCACTGATGTGAAAATACAGGCATATTTTTTCTCCTTTGATAGACTAAGAAAACTTGGAGAGGTTAAATCTCACGGTCATAGGCCCTGAACACAGGATTTGAATCCAGGTCTTTGATCCAAGCCCAGCCTTCCTTTCACTGTTCCAATCTTTAATCATGTTCATTCAGCTAGTTAGTAATCTACCCAAATTCCCAGCTATTGTTTCTTCTTGCCTTCAAGGATATCGTGAGCGACTTCATTCGTTGACTTGGAGAGATCAAACTGGTACGTCGACAGTACTCACCTAGTCTTCCTCTCCAGCAAGCCTGAGTTCTGAATGTAATATGGTCTGGTAAAAGGGACGGAGAAATAGTGATCCCAGATAGGAGTAATAAGGAAGCAAGAAAAGATCAGTTGTTGTTGTTGAGTCATTTCAGTTGTGTCCAATTCTTCATGACCCCATTTGGGGTTTTCTTGGAAAAGATCCTGGAGTAGTTTGCCATTTCCTTCTCTAGCTCATTTGACAGATGAGGAAACAGGCAAATAGGGTTAGGTGACTTACCCAAGGTCACATGGCTATTAAGTGTCTGGTGCTGGATTTGAACTCATGTCTTCCTGACTCCAGGGCTGGCGCTATATCCACTCTACCACCCAGCTACCCTCAAGGAAAGATTGGAATATATGGAACATATATGACTGGTGCAATTTTCAGTCATTGATAAATTATTTTTGTACCCTTAGAATTTACCTAAAACAATTTAGCAACATATAGATTATTTCCATTGTATAACAGATTAAGAGCTATGTAGGACCTCAGAGACTATCTGGTGCAAACCAATCATTTTACACATGAAGAAACTGAGGCCCAGAGAAGTGAAGTTTTTTCACCCCAGGTGACATAAGTAGCAATTAGCAGAGCTGGGTATTGAACTCAGATTCAGTAACTCCAAATCCAGTGCTCTTTTCCCCAGCACCTCTAATATAATACAAGTCTGTGACTGAAACAGAAATTATCTATTGCTCTTTTCTTGCTTTTTAAGGAGGCCTAAAGGAATGGCAAATTATTGCTAAGTAGTGAATAATAAGATGTGACTTCTCTGGTATTCTGGAGAGATTTTTATTTACTGTTTTAAGAGAAATGAAAAAAAAAGTAGTTTTTAGATAAGGGACACCCCCCCCCCCTCCAAGTCCCAAAGAGTAAAAGTGACTTTTCCAAAGCCCTAGAACTAATATTTCAATACAGATTTTTCTAGCCTTAAATCCAGTGTTTTCCCCCTTTTATATGATACTGTAACTCATTGTATCATCTTTTCCAAATAAGACATCTACAGTCAGAACAAATGCCTTTAAGTGACAGATATACCACACAGGATAAATTCAGGTTTATCTAGAATGTTGGGGAATGGTTCTGGTTAACCAAATCCTTTGGTAAAGAGAAGTATCATGGAAATCAAACACACATAGTTACCAGTTTTTAGATTCCAAATACCATCAAATACATTTAATAGTAAGAACTACCCTGAACATATTTTAATTTACCTTTGATTATTCAGCAGCTACTTCAGGATTTCCAGGTATCTCAATTTCTTTTTTAAGAACTTGGATTATCACTGTGCAACAACATGAAAAAAATTTGGGTAAAGATCTCTTTTTTATGAATTCAGAATAAATGAGAATTCATTTTATATACATATGCAATGTGTGTATAACATACACATATGTATACATTTATATATGTGAATATATGTATATGCATGTATATGTACATGCACATATGTATATATGTATATATATATGTATATATACACATATATGTAATTATTAAAAGTGATGGAAAATTTGTGAATATCATAATGATACAAACGTCCTTTAACATACAAATTTTGTGATAAACTTCCCTAAAAGTAGGGATTTACTGAGAGCATACTTTAATTCTTAACTCATCTAACAGCTTATATGGCTCAGCACAAAACTATGACCATCAGTCAACAAGAATCTCAAAGCAAGTGTGCTACTGATGGTGAGCCAGCAGCACAATCTTTGTATAGAAATGGTAGCGTGGAATTAAGATGAAAGCCAAATCAGCTTACAGAGAACCATGCTATACAAAGTTTAGGACCCAGACCCAACAATGTTATAAGGAACTTATAATTTTGTATACATATATTACACACTGATTTTAAAAATATTTGTAAGAGATTCAATTTCCCTTTATTGGATTTGAAACTGATTAAGGCCAGGGACAATGTCATTATAAAAGAAATTCTTTTATCAGTAGCAACTAGCAACTAGTGCCTGAGACACAGAAAATGTTTTAAAATGTTTGTTATATCTCAAAATAATGAAGCCCCCAAATGCATTAACTACATAAAACTGATGAAGGATGAGAGAAAGAAAGAAGCTAGAGATTATCTCAGAGACAGAAAGAGAGACCCCCACATGCTCAATCTTTTTCTCTTCATCTTGAGTATCAACCTGGTATCAACACCTTGGAAGTTGTACCCTCAACCTAAGATATTTATAAGAATATTATAGTGATAGGGGAACAGGTATTTAGCTATCTGAATACCACAGTTTTCAGATTTCTTCTGAAATCATTCCACTGGGTTTTCCTTCACAAATAGAATCCAAAGAGCAACGAAAGAATATTCCCTGGATAAGAAAATAGGCTACATCTCTAGAATATAGTTTACTGAGTACTAGTGCCCATTGCACCTGCTAGTAGAACAGGAAACATTATTCCATCCAGAAAATGTAGTTCTTGGTTTTGATAGGTCATCACCGATAAATCTGATTTATGGATTTAAAATCCAGTACGAATGGGCAAAAATTCAATGATGAAGAAAAAGTTTTATGGATGATTTTTGCTTTATACTCTTCTTTCTTTCTTCCTCCCAGATAGCCTTCCTTTGTTAAAAAAATAATCAGTTAAAACTAAACTGAAGCCATGATCAAATCTGAGGGTTTACACAACATTCTACACTCATAGCTCCTACCTCTCCAGTGCATTCCCTCATTTCTTTCTCTGGGATCAACCTTAGTCATTATAATTACTTCATTTCAGTATTCTTTTCATTGACATTACCGTAATCATAGTGTATAATTATTGTCCTGGTTCTGCATCAGTTCATACAAGTCTTCACGTTTCACTGAATTCCTCATATTAGTTGTTATGTACAGTGCAGTAATATTCCATTTTATTAACATACCACAATTTCTTCAGTCATTTTTCAGTTACTAGGTACCAATTTTGCTTCTATTTTTTCACTACCACAAAAAGTATTCCTATGAATATTTTGTTAAATATGGGATATTTCTTTGTGACTTTCTTGGGGCATATGCCTACCCGTGAAATCTCTGGATCAAAGGATAGCAACATTTCAGTTACTTTTTTCATATAATTCCACATTGCTTGCCAGGATGGTGGACCAACAATGTATTAATGTGCCTGCCTTTCCACAGCCTTTCTAAAATTGAGACTTTCCATCTTTTTTTAAAAATTTATTTATTTAACATATTTAGTTTTCAGCACTGATTTTCACAAGAGTTTGAATTACAAATTTTCTCCCCATTTCTACCCTCCCCCCTCACTCCAACAAGGCGTATATTCTGGTTGCCCTGTTCCCCATTCAGCTCTCTCTTCTGTCACCCCACTCCCCTCCCATCCCCCTTTCCCTTCCTTTCTTGTAGGGAAAGATAAATTTCTGCACCCCATTGCCTGTGTATCTTATTTTCTAGTTGCATGCAAAAACTTTTTTTTTTTTGGTTTTTGAACATCTGTTTTTAAAACTTTGAGTTCCAAATTCTCTCCCCTCTTCCCTTCTCACCCACCCTCCCTAAGAAGTCAAGTAATTCAACATAGGCCACATGTGTATCATTACGTATAACCCTTCCACAATACTCATGATGTGAAAGACTAACTATATTTTGCTCCTTCCCAACCCATCCCCCTTTATTGAATTTTCTCCCTTGACTCTGTCCCCTTTCCAAAGTGTTTGTTTTGGATTACCTCCACCCCCATCTGCCCTCCCCTCCATCATCCCCCCACCTTTTTTTAATCTTCTTCCCTCTTCTTTCCTGTGGGGTAAGATACCCAATTGAGTATGTACGGTATTCCCTCCTCAGGCCAAATTTGATGAGAGCAAGATTCACTCATTTCCCCCTCACCTGCCCTCTCCCCTCCTCCCACAGAACTGCTTCCTCTTGCCACCTTTATGCGAGATAATCCACCCCATTCTATCTCTCCCTATCTCCCTCTCTCAATATATTCCTCTCTCATTCCTTAATTTGATTTTATTTCTTTTAGATATCTTCCCTTCATCTTCAACTCACCCTGTGTCCATGCTCTCTCTCTCTCTCTCTCTCTCTCTCTCTCTCTCTGTCTCTCTCTCTCTCTCTCTCTCTCTCTCTCTCTCTCTCTCTATCTATATATATATATATATATATACACACACATACATATATACATACATGCACATTCACATATATATATATATATATATATATATATATATGCATATTCCTTTCAGCTACTATGATATTGAGGTCTCATGAATCATACACATCATCTTTCGATTTAGGAATGTAAACAAAACAGTTCAACTTTAGTAAGTCCCTTATGATTTCTCTTTCTTGTTTACCTTTTCATGCTTCTCTTGATTCTTGTGTTTGAAAGTCAAATTTTCTATTCAGCTCTGGTCTTTTCACTGAGAAAGCTTGAAAGTCCTCTATTTTATTGAAAGTCCGTATTTTGCCTTGGAACATGATACTCAGTTTTGCTGGGTAGGTGATTCTAGGTTTTAATCCTAGCTCCATTGACCTCCAGAATATCGTATTCCAAGCCCTTCAATCTCTTAATGTAGAAGCTGCCAGATCTTGGATTATTCTGATTGTGTTTCGACAATACTCAAATTGTTTCTTTCTGGCTGCTTGCAGTATTTTCTCCTTGATCTGGCAGCTCTGGAATTTGGCAACAATATTCCTAGGAGATTTCTTTTTGGGATCTATTTGAGGAGGCAATCAGTGGATTCTTTCAATTTCTATTTTGCCCCGTGGCTCTAGAATATTGGGGCAGTTCTCCTTGATAATTTCTTGAAAGATGATATCTAGGCTCTTTTTTGGATCATGGCTTTCAGGTAGTCCAATAATTTTTAAATTATCTCTCCTGGATCTATTTTCTAGGTCAGTGGTTTTTCCAATGAGATATTTCACATTGTCTTCTACATTTTCATTTCTTTGGTTCTGTTTTATAATATCTTGATTTCTCATCAAGTCACCAGCTTCCACTTGCTCCAATCTAATTTTTAAGGTAGTATTTTCTTCAGTGGTCTTTTGGACCTCCTTTTCCATTTGGCTAATTCTGCCTTTCAAGGCATTCTTCTCCTCATTGGCTTTTCGGAGCTCTTTTGCCATTTGAGTTAGTCTATTTTTTAAGGTGTTGTTTTCTTCAGTGTATTTTTCAGTATTTTTTTGGGTCTCCTTTAGCAAGTCATTGACTTGTTTTTCATGGTTTTCTCGCATCCTTCTCATTTCTCTTCCCAATTTTTCCTCTACTTCTCTAACTTGCTTTTCCAAATCCTTTTTGAGCTCTTCCATGGCCTGGGACCAGTTCATGTTTTTCTTGGAGGCTTTTGGTGTAGACTCTTGCACTTTGTTGACTTCTTTAGGCTGTATGTTTTGGTCTTCTTTGTCACCAAAGAAAGAATCCAAAGTCTGAGACTGAATCTGGGTGCGTTTTCACTGCCTGGCCATATTCCCAACCAACTAACTTGACCCTTGAGTTTTTCAGCGGGGTATGACTGCTTGTAGACTAAAGAGTTCTATGTTCCACACTTGGTGGGGGGGGGGTGAGCCAGCTCTGCCACACCAGCACTCCTCCTTTCCCAAGAACCCCCAACCCGGACTGAGCTTAGATCTTCAGCAGGCTGTGCACGCCTGCTCTGATCTGCCACTTAATTTCTCCCACCAGGTGGGCCTGGGGCTGGAAGCAACAGCAGCTGTAGCTGCCCCACTTCCTTCCACTCCTGCAGCTTTTCCCACTAACCTTCTCTGCTCTTTGGTGTTTGTGGGTTGAGAAGTCTGGTAATTGCCGCAGCTCACTGATTCAGGGCACTAGGGCCCGCTCCGCCCAGCTCCTGGTCTGGTTGGTCTGAGCAGCTAATGCTGGGCTCTGCACTGCTCTGCTCCGCTCCCAGCTCCCAGCTCCCAGCTCCCAGCTCTGTGTGGAATAGACCTCACCCAGAGACCATCCAGGCTATCCTGGGCTGGAGCCCTGCTTCCTTCTGCTGTTTTGTGGGTTCTGCAGTTCTAGAATTGGTTCAGAGCCATTTTTTATAGGTTTTTGGAGAGACTCGGTGGGGAGCTCACGCTAGTCCCTGCTTTCCAGCTGCCATCTTCGTCTTTCCATCTTTCGTCATAAAACATTTAAAATGAATTCTGTATATTATAACCACCAACAATACTATTGTTGTTATAACAATCACAATATTAGTGTTGTTATTATCTTTGCCAATCTGTAGGTGAGAGGGTGAAATGTGAGTTGTTTATTCTCTTTTTATTTATGATTTGGAGCAATTTCTCAAATGGTTGCTAAGTTCGCAATTTTTCTTTCAAAAACTTCTAACATTTCTACTATGGGGGAATGGTTCTTGGTCTTATATATTTGAGACTATATGATAACTACCCATGTACCTTAGATATTAGAACTCAACCAGATGTATTTGATGTAAAGTTTTTTTCCTCCAATCAACAATTTCCCTTCTTATCCTAGCTACAAAACAGGTTTCATACTTAACCTTACAACATACTCAATAAGCAGTCATTCAGCTTTTACTTAAGACTCAGAGGAGAGGATTCTGGGAGGATGGTGGAGCATGTCAGAAAACTTTCAGCCCTCCAAATTTTCTCCACAGAAAATGACAGAACATTGCCTCAGAGGGAATGTAAAGCAGTGAAAATAAACAAAAGTCAGGGCAAAGCAGTTGTTCTCCTAAGACAACCTAAGAAGACCCCAGGAAAGACCTGACCTCCTGAGGCAGAGGTTCTGCTTGAGTGAAGTGCCAAATTTCCAGGCCAACTCTGAGAATCTACAAACAAGCCCTGGGAGCAGGTGGGATCTGACAGCTGAGGAGGAGATGACTGAAGGACCTTCCACTGACAAGTGACACCAAGCACAGCTGTGCTGATCAGATGCAACCCGGACTATGGCTGTGGGGAGGAGCTAGGGCACATCTGGTGAGTACAGTAGCAGAGGGGCAGGGACCTTGCTGGTTGTGGCCACATATAGGAGAGTGGAATCCCTGGTTTCAGTTCCAGGGAAGAGAGGACAACTGTAGTTTGCAGTCACCAGAGGGATCATGGGGAGTAAGGTTATTTGCTGGACAGTGTGACTAGTGGGCTCTAGTGGTGGCTTAGGAGTAGAGAGGAGAGCCCAAGGTTGAACCCCAGGAGAGATCTCAGAAAACACCAGTAAGAAAGACCTGAGGCTTGGGGCATTATTCCCCATATCTTGGGACTAGAACTGGATCACACTAATAATTGCAAAAAATAAAATAAAACAAAATAAATAAAAATGAGCAAGCAAAGAAGAAAGAACTCAACCATAGATGGCTACTACAGGGACAGAAAAGATCTGGGTTCATACTCAGAAGAAGATAATGGAGTTTAATAAGCCACTCTTTTTTCAATGAGAAATGTCAAAAAATTTCTTAGAAGAACTTAAACTGGACTTTAAAAATCAAATAAGAGAGATAGAGGAAAAAAAATAAAAAGAACACTCCAAGAAAATCAAGAAAATTATGAAAAGAAAGTCAACCAACTTGAAATAGACAAGCAAAAACTTAAGAAAATAATTCCTTGAAAACTAAAATTGGGCAAAGAGAAGCTAATGACATCCTAAGACACAAAGAAATAATAGAAGAAAATCAAAAGAATGAAAAAATAGAAGAGAATATGAAACACCTCATCAGAAAAAAAACTGATCTGGAGAACAGATCAAGGAGAAATAATATAAGAATAGTTGGACTGCCTGAAAATTATGGCTAAAAAAAGAATATAAAGAATATAAGAATAATAATAAAGAACATAAAGAATGTAAAAGAAATTATCAAGGAAGATTGCCCTGAAGTTCTAGAACAAGAAGACAAAGAAAAAAAAAAATCTACCCATCACCACCTGAAAGAGGTCCCAGGAGGAAAACTTAGAGGAATATCACAGTCAAGTTTCAAAGCTCCCAGGTTAAAGAGAAAATATTGGCAGCAACAAGAAAAAAAAAAAACAATTTAAACATGGTGGAACTATGATAAGAATTACACAAAACCTAACAGCTACTATGTTGAACGACCATAGGCCTTGGAATACTATATTTTGTAGAGCAAAAGAGCTGGAGTTACAACCAAGGGTAACCTATGAAGCAGTTAAGTATAATCCTGAATGAAAAAAATGGATATTTAGTGAATTGAAAGACTTTCAGGTATATGTAAAAAAAACCCACCCTAAGGGAAAATTCAACATATAACATGCAGACAAAATATAAAGTAAACCTTAAGGACTAATTATAAGGGACACAATAAGGTGAAACAGTTTACTTCTTATATATGAAAATTTCAGCTCTGACTGTCATTTCTTATTTGAAATGAGGCTTGGGGCATTATTTGAAAGAAAGGCTTGGGCTAAGCTGAGTATGATGGGGTGATTCTAAAAAAAATAAAACTGTAGGAAGAGATAAAAAGGAGCAATTATCTCATACAAATGAAGCAAAAAAGGAAAAAATGATACAGAAGAAGCTAGTAGGGGGGGAGGGTGGGTGGTGATGAAACCTTACTCTCATCAGGAATATATCCAGAAAGGTATAAAAGTCTTCTATATTCAGAAATAAATCAGAGGGCAAGGGGATAGGGTAGGGGGAGAGGATAAGGGAGGGATTCTTGGAGGGGTGCGTAGGTTGAGGAATAGGAGGGCAAAGTAGCAGGTAGAAGTGAAACAGAGAGGATAAGGGAGGAATTTGGTGGAGTGTAGGTTAAGTAATAGGAAGGCAAAGTAGGGGGGAGAAGTAAAGTAGAGGGAGGATAGGAAATAAGAGATACACACAAACAAAATTAAGATCAGTAAAATTTATTAGAAAAAAAGCAGGGGTAATAATCATGATCTCAGTCAAACTTAAAGCTAAAATAGATTTAATCTAAAGAAAAAATAGGTAAACTATACTATATGATAGCTATATTAATTAATATTGTTTTAGACTCTTTAAAATAACTAGACAGCATAAGGTTGGAATATTGCTGTGGTATAGGAAATGATGAGTTAGTAGACTTAGAAAAACATGGAAAGACTTGGACTTATGAAGGAAGATATTATATTATGAAGGAAGATATTCTCCACCCCCAGTCTTACATAGATGCATATGAGTGTATATGGCTACATATGAGTATTATTATAGATATCTAAGTGTATGTATGTGTATGTATATATGTGTGTGTGTGTGCGCACGCGCACGCGCGTGTGTGTGTGTGTGTGCATATCCAAACTTAATTATAGCCTTCTTGGGGAAGGGGAAGAAAAGAGGAAAAAAAAAGGACAAAGTAAAAAGTGTACAGCAGAGAACAAAAGAAAGCTTACAAGGAAGGAAAGAAAAGATGGATAGCCCTGAGCACAATGTGTAGTATTTATTATAAAGGTTTCCTTGAAATGGAAATTTATTGCTAAATATTTTGAATCCTCTCTTACATTCTGCTGTGCACATGGCAATGCTTTTTTTTTTCTTATTTTGCATTTAACTTTTAGAATTTTAGTTTAAAATAAATTAACAAAAGAAAAAACTGACTTAGCATGAACAAGAAGCTTTCTGAAACAGTCTGTTCTACTTTAGGGCAGTTCTAAATGTTCTGAAGTTTTTTCTTACATTGAACCCAAGTTGCCCTTTGTAACTTTTACCCAATACTCCTATTTTTGCTGTTTAAGGTCAAGAACAATAGTTCAGATTTCTTGTCCATATAGAGGTCCCTTCGAATACTTGGAAGGTAGCTACAATGTTCTCCTTAAGTCTTCTCTTTTCGAGGATGAACATCCCAGGGTTTCCAACCAGTTCTCATACGATAGATTTTGAAGGATCATAGATGTACAGCTGGAACAGACCTTATGCTTCTTACATTTTCTAGTCACCACCTCATTTAACAAGAACAAAAAATAAAAGGCCTAGGGAGGTTAGGTGATTTTCTCAAGGTTTACACAGATAATAAACACCAGAGTTTGAACTTCTACCCAGGTCTACTGACTATAACCAATGGTTTTTCCATTATACCTTTGAATATATGGAATGAATTCAAACATCACGTATAGAATACACAGATAACCATTATCTACTTCCTACAGATCACGTGGGAGCTCTGGGGGTCAGCTCTGGCCATGTATGATTCATCACTGAGGGTCCCCTAATTGGTTCCTTAGCTGGAAGAGTTGATTTTCAGGAGACTCTTTAAAAGAAGAAACCACTTTCATCTGGGGTAGGTGTGGGGAACATGTGGCTTCAAGGCCACATGTGGCCCTCTAGGCCCTCAAGTGCAGCCCTTTGACTGATTCCAAACTTCACAGAACAAATCCCCTTAATAAAAAGATTTGTTCTGTAAAACTTGGACTCAGTCAAAAGGCTGCACCCAAGGACCTACAAGGCCACATATGCCATTGAGGCAGCAGGTTCCTCACTCCTGCTGGGGCCTTGTAGCTGAAGTTCTCCAGGTGACAAGATATGAACTCAGGAGGGGTTAGAGCAATTATAGTATCTCTATCTACTTTGATGTTAAGGCAATCCCATCCATGTGGCAATTTGTTATGGAAGAAGATTGAGTTAGGACCTCTGGCAAAGGCTTTTACTTTTCATTTAGTAGGTAAATATCATAAATATAAAACAGTCTCGAGGTTACTTGAGTCTTTTTGAGTATTTATAGTTGCAGCATTGAAAATAGCCTAGAACTAAGGAAAGCATAATTAGATGCTTAGACGGCAGTCATGTCCAGGAGAAGGTGCAAACATGGCCCATTTCTCTGGTAGGCTTGGACTAGGAGTTAATCAGATGATGCCTGATGGAGATAAATTATAAAATGGATAATTAGAAGCCAGGCAAAAAAATATTCTGCAGGTGGGGCAGAGCCAATCTGGCAGAGGAAAGGCCACCAAACATCTTTAAATAATGCCATAAAACAATTCCTGGAGCAGCAGAACCCTCAAAAGGACAGAGTGAAATAATTTTCTAGCCAAAGATAACTTAGAAAGTTGGCAGAAAAGGTCTGTCACACCTGGGTAAAAGTGGAGTACAGTCCAGTGTAGGTCACACCAACACAGACCCAGACCTGGCCTCAGTAAACCAGGAGCAGGTTTTGGGAGCTACTGAATCAGCAGTGGCAGCAGCTGCTAACTGAGCTCTTGGTCCATAGATGGTAAAGGGTTGAACAGCTGATCAGAAGGATATTACAGGGGCCTCTTTGCTAGCACTGAGATATGACTCTATTGCTTTACCCATACTCAGATCTGAGTGGCAGTCCCAGGACGAGGAGGACTAGCATAGCAGAGCTTGTGGCCACAGTAGAGGGAGGACCATCTTCACAGTGCCAGGGTAGAAAAAAGTAATTATGGACACACACAGACCAGAGCACAGGCCAGGAGAGGAGTAAACACTGCTCCTTAGATCATACAACCTTGGAAGAAATGAAAACTTAACAAAGTTTTCTCAAGGTTTACACAAATATTATTTGTGTAAACACCAAATAATAAAAATAGGTGAAAAAACCCCTGAAGCTTGGGACACTGCACCCTCCACTCTGCAATCAGAGCCCCATTTTAACAGAGTTAGTCAAAAAATAGGTTGGGAAGATTAGCAAACAACAGAAAAAAAAATCTGACCATAGAATGTTACTATGGGGACAAGGAAGATCAAAACACACACTCAGAAGAAGATAACAAAGTCAAACCTCCTAAATCCAAAGCTTCCAAGAAAAATTCGAATTGGTCTTAGGCCATGGAAGACCTTAAAAAGGATTTTGAAAACCAAGTAAGAGAAACAGAGGAAAAATTGGGAAGAGAAATGAGAGTGATACAATAAAATCATGAAAAACAAGTCAACGGCTTGGTAAAGAAGACACAAAAAAACTGAAGAAAATAATACCTTAAAAAATGGACTAGGCCAAATGGACCAAAAATCTAACACAGAGAATGCGTTACAAAGCAGAACTGGCCAAATGGAAAAGAGAGGCACAAAAATTCACTGAAGAAAAAAAAAAAACTCCTTAAATAGTAGAATTGGCCAAATGGAAAAGGAGGTACAAAAGCTCACTGAAGAAAATAGTTCTTTAGAAATTAGAATTGAGCAAATGGAAGCTAATTACTTTATGAGAAATCAAGAAACAATAAAACAAAATCAAAAGAATGAAAAAATAGAAGACAATCTGAAATATCTTACTGGAAAAATAACTGACCTGAAAAACAGATCCAGGAGAGACAATTTAAAAATTATCTCTGGACTACATGAAAGCCATGATCAAAAAAAGAGCCTAGACATCGTCTTTCAAGAAATTACCATGAAAAACTGCCCTGATATTCTAGAATCAGAGGGTAAAATAGAAATTGAAAGAATCCACCAATTTCCTCCAAAAGGAGATCCAAAAGGAAAACTCGCAAGAATTTCAGAGTTCCTAGATCAAGTTAAAAATATTGCAAGCAGCCAGAAAGAAACTATCCAAGTACTGTAGAGCCACAGTCAGGATAACACAAGATTTAGCAGCTTCTATATTAAAGGATCAGAGGATTTGGAATGTGATATTCTGGAGGGTAAAGGAGCTAGGATGACAACCAGGAATCACCTACCCAGCAAAAGTGAGTATAATCCTTTGGGGAAAAATGGATATTAAATGAAATAGAGGACTTTCAAACATTATTGATGAAAAGACCAGAGCACGATAGAAAATTTGACTTTGAAATACAAGAATCAAGAGAAGCATGAAAAGGTAAACAGGAAAGAGAAATCATAAGGGACTTATTAAAGTTGAACTGTTTATATTCCTACATGGAAAGATGCTATTTGTAACTCATGAGACCTTTCTCAGTATTAGGGTAGTTGAAGGGAATATACATACATACATAGATATATACATACACACTATATACATATATACACATACACACACAGAGGGCACAGGGTGAGTTGAATATGAAGTGATGATATCTAAAAAATAAAATTAAGGGGTGAGAGGGGAATATGTTGAGAGAAGGAAAAAGGGAGAGATAGAACTGGGTGTAGGGAGGGAGGGACAGAATTTGGAACTCAAAGTTTTAAAAATGAATGTTAAAACTTGTTTTTACATGTAACTGGGGAAAAATAAAATATCAAATAAACTTTAAAATAAAAAAAAGTGTTTTGTGTTATGATGAGGCTTAATGAAGTACTAGCCTTCCAGCTGACTGTACCAGTAGTTATAACCTTACTTGCTGAATTACATTCTAATCATTCTGTTAAGATTCTTTTTGATAAGATTCTTTTATGCTTATCAGAATTTTCTGTGTAGGAATAAATTAATATTGTACATTGAATACTTTCAATTACAGCTGCCTTTACAGAAAAACTGTAGGTAAGAGCTATAAGTAATACTGTCTTTGGGAACTCAAGATGAGGGTTTATTGGTGAACCAAAGAATGTGAGGAGGGTGAATCTAATTTCCACTAACTAGAGGATAGGTTTCTCTATGAATAAACCATATACAGGATGACATGTCTAGGTACAGAACAGCTAAGGGCTGGTTCTCTAAATCCTGCACTACCAGTAGTGGTGCCCCTATGCTAGTCCTGGCTAACTTTATCTCTTCTTTGTGTTTTCTTTCCCTTGTAAGGCTGGAAAAGTCTGGAGGCCTGTTAGTGATGGCAGCAGTATCTACTTAAGCAATTATGCTTGTATCAGTGGCAGAACAGGCTAGCAGCAAAGGGAAGCATCTGAGAGACTAAGAGACCCCAGCCAGAAGCTTTTTCCTCATTCAAAAGGTCCTCTGAGCATTCAGGTCTTCTGGTTGGGCAGCCAATTAGTGGACTTTCAGTGATGAGTCACACTTGGCCAGAAGCTGGCCCCATGGAGCTCCCACGTGGTCCACAGGAAGAAGGCAGAGGTTATCTGCACAAGGTCTGACAATGCACACAATATATCTGCTTTTTTATTTCTTCACACACTCTCTCTGAGGTTGGGAGGAGAGAGGTATCTCATCTTTCACAGCATTGTTCACAGATTTCAAGTATCATTTCCACAACTATGACTCTCAGATTTACATAGTCAGTACTAATCTCACTGCTGAACTGCAACAGTATTTAATCAGATCAACAGTGAAGTCTTCTAAATCCTAAAACCATGTCTTTCATAGCCATTCTCTTCTTTCCACTCTCATAGGCAGTTCTCCCTCATGTCCTTATCATTTCTTGCCTGGATTACTAAAATAAGTCTTTTTTTGGTCTACCCCTTCAATTTATATTGCCATTATAATCTCCCCAGGGCACAAGCCTGGCCAATTCACCCCTCTGATCAAAAACCTCAAGGCATTTCCCAATGACTCTAGGAATAAATACACCCTTTCCCACCTGGCAGCAGCAGCAGCAGCAGTAGCAGATAATTTATTTAGGGCCTGAAGCTTTAAGGCACTTTACATATGTTATATATACATATATGTTATCTCATTTCATCCTCACATCGATGCTATAGTTTTCTATTTTGTTAGTATTATCCCCATGTTACAGATGATAAAAACTGAGAATCAGAGAAATTATGGACTTGCTCAGGGTCATACAACTAATAAGTACCTGGGGCGAGATCTGAATCTGGGTTTCCCTGACTCCAAGTCCAGCACTCTATACACTGTACTACCTCACTGCTATTATGTCCCATCACAATTTGGTCTTTTCAGATTCCCTCCTATTTTTCTTTTCCTTTCTTTTTTTTATGGGGATGGGGGAAGGCAGGGCAATTGGGGTTAAGTGACTTGCCCAAGGTCACACAGCTAGTAAGGGTGTCAAATGTGTGAGGCCGAATTTGAACTCAGGTTCTCCTGACTCCATGGCCGATGCTCTACTCACTGCGCCACCTAGCTGCCCCCTTCTATTTTTCTAGCATAGTTTCTTTTGTTTCCCCCATTTAAAAAGGTTTCCAGCCAAACTGGATTACTAACTGTTCCCTAAACATTTTCACTCCACCCCAACTCCATGCATTTCCAAAGGACATCCCTGATGTCTGGAATTCACTCTCTCCACAGCCATACCTCTCAGAATCCTTAGCTTTCTTTAAGAGCTAGTTCAGGGGAGCAGCTAGGTGATACAGTAGATAGAGCACTGGTATTGGAGTCAGGAGGAACTGAGTTCAAATGTTGCCTCAGATACTTATTAGCTGTGTAACCTTGGGCAAGTCACCTAACTTCTATTGCCTCCTGCGCCCCCCCCCAAAAAAAAAATTAGTTCAGGTATCATCTTCTCTGTGAAACTTTCCCTGATCTCACCCTGTTATTAAATTACCTTATATTTGTCTATATAGGTGAAATCCTTCCAGTAGAAAACAGAGTCCACCAAAAGTTTTAGAATAATTTTAAGATATTAAAGCTTAAAACCACACTGAGACTTTTAGGATAATGATGATGATGGCTAGCATTTATATAGTGCTTCCTTTGTGTCAGGCAATGTGCTTAGGGGAGGTTATAAGCATTTCATATGGCACCTACTATGTATGATGTGTCAGGGACTATACTAAGCATTTTTAAAAAAAATAAATCTTATATCATTTGATCCTAACAACCCCAGAGGTAGGTGCTATTATTATTCCCTCTTTACAGGTGAGGAAACTGAGGCAAACAGAGGTGAAGAGACTTGCCCACGATCACACAGCTAGTAAGTGTCTGAGGCTGAATATGAACTCAGGTCTTCCTGACTCTGAGTCCAGCACTTTATCCGCTTGGTTATCTACCTGAGATTCTGTAGTCCTAAATGTTATATACCTTTGACCCTTACAGTTTCAGTAGGTGGAGTGGCTGAGAAAAGGCTGGAATCATCCAACTCTCTCTACACTCAGTATGTCATTTAAGTGCATAAAGTCTGACATTCCATGTAGATTGCCTGCAGTTTGCTAGCTGGTTGGTTTCTATAATGGAAAGAACGGTTTCTTGATATGACTCTGAACCTAAAGCCTGCTCTAGGATCATTTCATTTTGTACATAATGCTGTGTTTAGACACTGACCTCTGGATTACTTCCACTTTTACACTGAATATATGGAAACATACAGAATATTTTTGGTAATTCCTCCAAATGTATTATCATACATATATGTCTATATGTATGTATAAATATGAATATAAAATATTTTTCCAAGAAATTGTTAAACACTTATATGTTGCCATGAAACATCAAAACATTATGACATTAAAATAATGTGAGAATATAAGAACATGCCTACAAGTTTTCTGATTCTTATTTCCATTTCCATTTCTTACAGCCTAAACAGAGTGACTTACTGCCTTAAAAAGTTGACAGAGAAAGAAAACAAACACCATGACACAGAATGAGCAATTGCAGTTCTCTTTAATATCTTATCAGAATTCCAGTGGTAGAGACTCCCAGACGGGAGACCCAATGAATTTCAAATGAATGTTTTGACATTGGGTCCTACGTGAACCATAGAGAATAGTTCTCCATAGTCTAGAAACACACCAAGAGTAAGACCAGTTCTATAAAAGCTAGGCCAAAAGCATGACAAGCTGGTAATTTAGGAATTCTGGGCCAGCCATAAATTGGAGAGTAGCTAAACAAAATGTGGTACGGAAATGTACTGGAATATTACTGTGCTATAAGAAACAGTGAATATGATAAATACAGAGAAGCATGCAGAGTATTACATGAAATGATGAAGGGTAAAGAAAACAGACCCAAGAAAACAAAATAGGAACGACTACAACACCACTGAGCAATTTAAAATGAATACTGTAAAATACAAAGAAAAAAGCATGGCCCAAAGAAGAGATCTGAAAATACACATCCCCCTACTCATCTGCAGAAGTGGAAGGTATGTAAGTACTGGAACATTAAATATATTTTGAGTTTTTTAAAAAAGTATTGCTTGGTTGTGCTTTTTTAAAAAAACCTCTTCCTTTTTATTTCTTTCTTTAAAAAAGGTGATATGGGGAAAAATTTGGGGGATGTAAAAACAAAAATCAATAAATATTTATTTTAAAAAAGCTTGTTTGCAACTAATTATGCAATCTTGTACAAACAATAAAAGGAACACAAAAATCCAATAACTAAAGCGTTTAACTAAGTTATGAAACAACATAAATAACCAAGGAAATCAAAGCATTCTTTATTCTAGTACTAAAATGGATGCAATTCGTGTAACTCCAGAAAATTATAATGTAGTTGCTATCAATTCCTGTGATTTCCCAGCATATTAGTTGGAAATGGTTATGGTCACAATGGCAATATTTAGTGTTGGACACCATATTCCTCTCCAAATTCTCCCCCAGGAGTCTCTCAGGGCAGGCTGAAGAATGCTTAAGTTTCATGATGCACCATTTGGGTCTGAACAAGATTTCAGGGTTAGGCATTTCGCTTAATGTGTCCCTTCAGGCCAACTATTCTAATTTATTTTTTTCTTTCCATTTATGCCACCAATTTTTAAGCCTTTCACCTTGTAAATATTCTCCACCAATCTGTAGTCCTTATAAGAAGAAATCATGAAGTTGTGGTCAGCCTAAATACTATGGAAAGTGAATTTCTAGGGACAAGCTCACTATACCTCTAATGATGGGCACTGTTAAAATACAAACACCCAGGATCCAGAAGTGAACTTCATTTGGCTTAGTTCCAGAGGTAGATCTAAGCTACAAAGATTGTATCTACACAGAATGTATAAGTATGGGTAAAATCAATACTGATTATTTAGCCCTGACCAAAGCCTGAGTCCATAGTGTCCCAAAGGCATATAAATATTTATTGTACACTCTGTGAGTACTTAGGGGTGTCTGGTAATGACTAAGTCTATTGAGAATTAATATCAGGATGGCTAAAAAAAATTAATCTCTATTCCAAAAAGTCCCAATAATATAAATAGCATGTAAAAAACTGATTATTTTGGGGCGGAGCCAAGATGGAGGCTGGAAAGCAGGGATTTGCATGAGCTGCCCCCCAGGTCCCTCCAAAAACCTATAAAAATGGCTCTGAACAAATTCTAGAACTGCAGAACCCACAAAATAGCAGAGGGAAGCAGGGCTCCAGCCCAGGACAGTCTGGATGGTCACTGGGTAAGGTCTATCACACAGAAATGGGAGCAGAGTGGAGCAGAGCCCAGCATGAGCCCCAGACCCGGAGCCCAGCAGAACAGGCCCTAGCATCCTGAATCAGTGAGCTATAGTAGTTCCCAGACTTCTCAGCCCACAAACACCAAAGACAATAGAGAAGAACTGCAGAATCCATGAAATAGCAGAGGGAAGCGGGGCTCCAGCCCAGGACAGCCTGGATGGTCCCTGGGTAAGTTCTATCGCACATGGAGCTAGGAGTGGAACGGAGCAGAGCCCAACGTGGGCGGTGGCAGGACCAACCAGACTGGGAGTCGGGCGGCATAGGCCCTAGCGCCCTGAATAGGCCCTAGCGCTCTGATTCAGTGAGCTGTGACAGTTACCAGACTTCTCAACCCACAAACACCAAAGACAACAGAGAAGGTTAGTGGTAAAAGCTGCTGGGACAGAGTGAAAGGAGTTCGAGGTTAGGACACCACCCTGGAGGCAGCAGAGGTGATGCAGCTCTGAGGACAGAACTACAGCTGCAGTTGCTTCTGGCCCCAGGCCCACCTGGTGGGAGGAATTAAGTGGTGGATTAGAGCGGGAGTGCAGAGCCTGCTTAAGATCTGAGTCACTGTTCAGGTTGGTGGTTCTTGGGGTAGGAGAAGCACTGGTGTGGCAGAGCTTGCTGTGTAGAAATTGCTCTGAAAACAACAGTGCAACCCCTCAAGCTTGGGACAAAGTACTCTCTACTCTATAAGCAGTCATACCCTGACAAAAAACTCAAGGGTCAAGTAGTTGGCTGGGAACATGGCCAGGCAGCGAAAATGTACTCAGATTCAGGCTCAGACTTTGGAATCTTTCTTTGGTGACAAAGAAGACCAAAACATACAGCCAGAAGAAGTCAACAAAGTCAAAGAGCCTACATCAAAAGCCTCCAAGAAAAACATAAACTGGCCTCAGGCCATGGAAGAGCTCAAAAGGGATTTGGAAAAGCAAGTTAGAGAAGTAGAGGAAAAATTGGGAAGAGAAATGAGAATGATGCAAGAAAACCATGAAAAACAAGTCAATGACTTGCTAAAGGAGACCCAAAAAAATACTGAAGAAAACAACACCTTAAAAAATAGACTAACTCAAATGGCAAAAGAGCTCCAAAAAGCCAATGGGAAGAATGCCTTGAAAGGCAGAATTAGCCAAATGGAAAAGGAGGTTCAAAAGACCACTGAAGAAAATACTACCTTAAAAATTAGATTGGAGCAAGTGGAAGCTAGTGACTTTATGAGAAATCAAGATATTATAAAACAGAACCAAAGAAATGAAAAAGTGGAAGACAATGTCAAATATCTCATTGGAAAAACCACTGACCTGGAAAATAGACCCAGGAGACATAATTTAAAAATCACTGGACTACCTGAAAGCCATCATCAAAAAAAGAGCCTAGATATCATCTTTCAAGAAATTATCAAGGAGAACTGCCCTGATATTCTAGAGCCAGAGGGTAAAAGAGAAATTGAAAGAATCCACCGATTGCCTCCTGAAAAAGATCCCAAAAAGAAAACTCCTAGGAATATTGTTGCCAAATTCCAGAGCTCCAAGATCAAGGAAAAAATACTGCAAGCAGCCAGAAAGAAACAATTTGAGTATTGTGGAAACACAATCAGAATAATGCAAGATCTAGCAGCTTCTATGTTAAGGGATTGAAGGGCTTAGAATATGATATTCTGGAGGTCAACGGAGCTAGGATTAAAACTAATAATCACCTACCCAGCAAAACTGTGTATCATGCTCCAAGGCAAAATATGGATTTTCAATAAAATAGAGGACTTTCAAGCTTTCTCAGTGAAAAGACCAGAGCTGAATAGACAATTTGGCTTTCAAACACAAGAATCAAGAGAAGCATGAAAAGGTAAACAAGAAAGAGAAATCACAAGGGATTTACTAAAGTTGAACTGTTTTGTTTACATTTCTACATGGAAAGTTGATGTGTATGATTCATGAGACCTCAGTATTAGGGTAGCTGAAGGGAATATATATATATATATATATATATATATATATATATATATATATATATATATATATATATAGACAGAGTGCACAGGGTGAGTTGAATATGAAGGGATGATATCTAAAAAATAAAATCAAATTAAGGGATGAGAGAGGAATATATTGAGAGAGGGAGAAAGGGAGAGATAGAATGGGGTAAATTATCTCACATAAAAGTGGCAAGAAAAAGCAGTTCTGTAGGAAGGGAAGAGGGGGCAGGTGAGGGGGAATGAGTGAATCTTGCTCTCATAGGATTTGACCTGAGGAGGGAATAACATACACACTCAGTTGGGTATCTTACCCCACAGGAAAGAATATGAAGAAGATAAAAAAGGGGGACAATAGAAGGGAGGGCAGATAGGGGGAGGACGTAATCAAAAACAAACACTTTCAGAAAGGGACAGAGTCAAGGGAGAAAATTGAATAAAGGGGGATAGGTTAGGAAGGAGCAAAATATAGTTAGTCTTTCATGTGGCCTATGTTGAATTGCTTGCCTTCTTAGAGAGGGTGGGTGGGGAGGGAAGAGGGGAGAGAATTTGGAACTCAAAGTTTTAAAGACAGGTGTTCAAAAAAAAAGTTTTTGCATGCAACTAGGAAATAAGATACACAGGCAATGGGGCATAGAAATTTTTCTTGCCCTACAAGAAAGAAAGGGAAAAGGGGATGGGGGGACTGGGGCGACAGAAGGGAGGGCTGATTGGGGAATGGGGCAACCAGAATACATGCCATCCTGGAGGGGGGGAGGGTAGAAATGGGGAGAAAATTTGTAATTCAAACTCCTGTGAAAATCAATGCTGGAAACTAAATATATTAAATAAATTAAATGAATTTTTTAAAAAACCGAGTATTTTAATCTATCAATAACTCAGTGCTAGCAGGGTCTTAAAGAAAAAGGTAATTTCATCCACTACTGGAATTGCAAATCATTTTGGAAAGCAATCTGGTAGCATACAATAAGTTAAAAATAATAATACCCTTTGACCTAATAATTCCATATTGGGAATGTACTCTGAAAGTTTTACTTAAAAGGAAGGCTGTATCTGTTCAAAACTTTTCCTAGTAGCATATAAATTACCCCAAACTGGATACAACTTAAATATCCAACAGAAGGAGAATGATTAATTGAGTTGTGGTACATTAATATGGTGGCATGCTATAATGTAATTATGATATGTAGCAAGGCAGTGTGATCTAGCCGACAGAGTGAGGATCATAATGGCACCTACCATACAGAGTTGTTAAAAGGATCAAATTATAAAATATGTGTAAATCAGTATATAAATATTAGCTAATACTATAAAGACTGAAAAATATGACAAATGCTAAGAAAGATCTTGATGAAATAATACAAAGCAAAAAAAAAGCACAACTAAAAGAATGGGATACACGCTAATTATGATAATATGAGGAAAAGTAAATGAAATGAATGGATGAAGAATCTGGGTGTAGACCCAGAAGAGAATGACTGAAAAAGGCTATATGATAATTTATTCCTTGAAATTAAATGTATATACTTACTAAACAACTTTGCTTGTATTTGTATTCAACGTTGAATTTCAGATATAAAATTTAAATGTAAAAAATAAACTAACAATTTTTATGGAAATTTCACATGCACTTCTTAAGCTAACCTGCTTTAATAGCTGTGGTTTGTTTCCATCCCCTCCCCCCAAATGACAATCCATAATTACCTACTCTATACAATTTCTAATAATTTCAGTTTAGCTGTGAAAACTTTCACTGATGGGTCTTACCTGAGAAGACTCAAAGATAGTAAATTTTCCATTCTGAGACAGAGGTACAGGAAAGGAAGGAAAGGAGACAGGAAACAGATGATTGTAAAGATACATATTCTCCAGTGTGCTTTGATGGCATAGTGGGGTGGGGAGGAGGGAAGGAGGAAAGAAGGGAGAGAGAGAAAGATGTAGAGAGAGGGAGGTGGGAGGGAGGGAGGGAGAGAGAAAGAGAGAGAGAGAGAGAGGGAGAGACAGAGACAGAGAGACAGAGAGACAGAGACAGAGACAGAGAGAGACAGAGAGAGAGAGAGAGAGAAAAGAGAGAGTTTCACACTAGACAGAGAGAGTTTCACACTTACAGCTATGACTACAGGTATTATTTCAATGTTGTCCTAAAATACATAACTCTAAGGAGTTAGTTAATGGGAGCAGAAACCACCTTCAGATGAAGATTTTGTCATTCATAAAGGGATACCAGCATGTCTTTAAAACATTTTAAATTACTTTTTCAACTCAAAAACAATGCACCATAATTTTAGAGTATATATTTAAACAAGTTTTCCTCTAGAAGACAAAAATGCAGTCATCTGTCTTAATTTTAAATGAAAGAAAAAAAGGTTGAAGGCAGAGATTTTTACACTCAATCAAGCGATAATTATTTTTACATATCTGCTATGTTTCAGGGACTATGCTACATGCATATAAATAGAAAAATTCCTTGCCTTCGAGGAGCTTACATTCTAATAGAGAATACAACACATAAAGCCGGGGGGGGGGGGGGGGGGGGGAGATAGTGTAAAGGAAAGACAGTCTTGATCCGTCTAGTTAAATAGATTGTGAGTGCAGCCATTGGGCAGAAGATTATCAAACTCTTCCCAGGAGAAATGGTAGTATTGATTTGATAAACATTCTTAGAACAAAAAGAAGAAGTAGACTTTGGAGGGAGGGAGCCCCATGGGGGGAGAATGTGGACACAGTATGCACATGATAGCAGGGAAGGTGGCAAGATACTGGGACTGAGCAGGTCTTATGGTCCTGTTAAATGGTTAAATAGAATGTAAAACACAGTCTATGCCTGGCTAGACATAGTGCATTAGGTGTGTTTTTATATTTATTTTTTCACTAATCAGTATAGTTTAGCCTTAAAGGGATCCCGAAACTGAGTGGATTCACTCACCCTGAATGGGGAAGTATGACCTCAGGATATGGGATGGAGAGGCTCACTGATGCTGGTGAAAAGAGAAGGGTTATAGCAGACTAGAGGGCATATGCCCACACTGGCTAGGTCTTGGTATCCTGATGGCTGGTTGGATGCTTTCCAAAATTTTAGTCTATGTATAGAAGTTCATTCTCATGAAGTCTATGTTTTCTTATGTTTATTTTATGTTATTCTGAGATGTCAGCAGATCAGGAAAGTGTCAGAACTGTTTTTCTTTCCTTAAATGAATGGCCTCCATTTTTATTAAAAAAAAAACTGAATGTAATGTTTAGTGGTACAACAAAATTTTTAGTCAGTTTGTTGGCACCATGGATATAATGCTAGGCCTGGAGTTAGGAAAGACTGAATTTCCTGAATTCAAATCTAGCCTCAGACACTTACTAGCAGTGTGACCCTGGGCAAGTCACTTAACTCTGTTTGCCTCAGTTTCCTCATTGGTGCAATGAACTAGAGAAAGAAATGACAAACCACTCCAGTATTGTTGCCAAGAAAAGCCCAAATGGCGTCATGAAGAGTCGGACATGATTGAACAACTAAATTTTTATAATAGCCTCTTAATTGGTTTCCCTGCTTCCCAGCTCTTATCCAATCCATATTCCACACAGTTGCCAAATTGGAAACTCTTAAGACTCAAATCTTAATATTTCAATTTTCTATTAAACATTTCCAGTAGTTCTGTATTGCCTATAGAATAAATTACAAACTCTCCAGTTTGGCATTTAAGGTTCTCCATTATATGTTTTCCTCCTACTTTCTAGCCTTTTTGTTTTGTTGTTAAATCCCTATCAACACTCACTATTTCAGTCAAATTGGCCTGTCATCTGTTTCCCATATACAACATACCATCTCCTCCTTCCTCCATACCTTTACACAGATTGCCTCAAATGTGTAAAATATACTCCTTCAACTCTGTCTCTTAGAATCTTTAGCTTCCTTGAAAGCACAGTTCAAGTGCCACCTCCTTCAGATTTTTCTTGTTTAAACCTAGTTTAATGCCCGCTCCCTCTTTAATTACTCTTTATAATTTTGTACACCTATCCATCTATCCATCCATCCATCCATCCATCCATTTGTCCATCTGTCTGTCTATCTATCTATCTCTCTATCTATCTATCTAATCCTTAATCCTCAACAGAACATAAATTCCTTGAGGCAAGGACTGTTTTGTCTTTGGAAAGTGCTAAGCCTAATGCCTTGAATATTTGTAGTTGTTCAGTGGTTTGTCATTTCCTTCTCCAGTGGAATAAGGCAGAGAGGTTAAGTGGCTTGCTGAGGGTCACACAGTTAGTGAGTGTCTGAGGCCAAATTTGAACTCAGGTTTTTCTGAGTCCCAGCCCAGCACTCTATCTACTAAGACACTTTACTGCCTCCATCTTCCATATAGTAGGTGTTTAATAAAAAATTTGATGAATATCAAATGTATGAATTTGAAAATAGGATAGCTCCTACATAAATTCCATATATCTTAGAGGGTTCATTTGTCACTGACCATAAGCCAAAAGCATTTCATTTGGGAGTTGGAATGACATCTAATGCTGCCTGTGACTCATCTGGCTCTGATGGATGTTTGAGATCCCACAAGATACCAAATATCTTAATTTTTTATTTATGACACTTTCTAAAGAAATCAAGTGAACTTTTCAAAAGTCAAAATTTGAGTTTTGCACTGGAGAGAATCAGAAAAAAAAGCAGATTTGCTAAACACTTGCTAAGTCCATGCAGAGATTAGCAAGAGGGATGGTTGGCATCTGATAGAGAAATAATGGGAAAGTTCTAGAAGGAGTGGTTTCAATAAAAGTAAGAATATCAAATGCACATTTAAAAATTAGTCGGTTTCTTTTTAAAGACCATGCTACTAGCAAAGAACTGGAGAATAAGTGGGTGCCCATCAACTGGGAAAAGACTGAACAAATTGTGGTGTATGAATGTAATAGAATGCTATTGTGCTGTAAGAAACAAAGAACGAGATGGTGTCTGAGAAACTTGAGAAGACCTGTATGGTCTAATGCATTGACTAATGAAGAGTAAAGTGAAAAGAACCAGGAGAACAACTTAAACTATAATGTTAACATTGTAAAAACAATTTTGAAAAATGTAAGAATTCTGACCAACTCAATGATTAGTCAGGATTCCATAAAAACAATTGTGAAAAATGCTACCCATCTCCTAACAGAGATATGAGAGACTAATATACAATATGAGATCCGCATTTTTAAGACATGACTATTGTGACTTATTTCACTCAATTTTTCTTATTTGCTGCTAATGTTTTCCTTGCTTCGGGAGGAATAGAAAGAAAAAAATTTGATTATTGTAAATAATTTTTTTTTAAAAAAGCACACTATTTAGTGGAATATGTTGTTTGGGTGTGGTTAAAACTACTATGAAGTCTACTTTGATCCTCTCAGAGCTAGTAACAAATTATGGTTGAACACTGGTTAATTTGTACATACATATGGGATATTCTCCCTATTCTCGGGTGACAGTTCCAGAAATCTTTACAAACAGACAGATGCTTTATTTCAGATATTTCAGATAGATATTTCAGATAGCTCTAACCTTTTCCAAGTTCTTTTATTTTTTTTTAAATCAAATTGGGGAACAACCTGAAATTAGGTGCTAACAGTTTTTTATACCAGTTAATATACTACTAACCAGGAGTGTGGGGGTAACTAAGGCAGTGTGGGCAGGAAAAGGCAGTGAATACTTGAAATTTGCATTCCTGAATTTGAAAGTGAGGAATATTTCCCATACAAAGTGATCCAAAGATTCTTGAGCACTGATACTGAAAACAACCAAATCAGCACCTTTGTAAAATGAGATAATAATGAAGGTATATATTAAAAGCCATGGGGTAGCAATTTTCAGCACTCTGATAATTTCAAAAATATGTTTATGTCTATGTATGCAACTACCATGATAATGCTTATACAATAGCCTATGGTAGGTACAGATACTTAAAGTATTTGGAGTAGTGTGACATACCAGTAAGCACATAAAATTACCATGATAACGTATATATAATAGTCTATGGTAGCTACATATACTTAAAATATCAGGGATTGCGTGATGTACTGGAAAGTACAATGGATCTGAAGAACGTGGTTTCAAAATCTAGTTCAGTTAGAACCTATGGGCTTGGGCGGATCACAAGACAGGAGGGAACAAGTGCCATGCAAGTCAAATCACCACTTTGACCACCATTTTCCCTTTGATTCTGGTATAGACAGCAGAGGGCTCTGAATCCAAGAGTCTTGGGAATAGCAGTGTCCTCTAAACCAGGGCTTCTTAAGCTTTTTTCCACTTGCCACCCCCTTTTGCATGACAGCAGCACAGTGCAAAGCTTGCCTGCCTTGTGTTCAGAACCAAGGCTGCAGTGAAATTACAAGATGCAACACAGACAGGCGCTGCCAGAAACACCTCAGATTCACCAGGCATTCGATTTTGAATTAAGTTTTGAGATACATCATTGTGGAGAAGAAAACTTGCACATTGCCTGGCACATAGTAGACACTTGATGTTTATTGACTCACGGACTTCTTAATTACCAACAACAATTGGTGGGTAATTGCCCCAACAAACAGATAAGCATAGAAGCTGTAGGAATGGAAGCACCCAAAGACCACTGGTCCCAGACCAGCCCCACAGTGGCTCCTGTGGAGAAAGGGGCCAGCCATCCTCAACAACTCTTAACTAACTGCTATTCATAAGGCAGTCAAGGCAACCTAGCTAGAGCAGCAAAGTAGCTGAGGGGAGAGATGGGAAGTAGTATATTTATCCTGCCTCAGACCCTGACAGAAAGGGCCCAGTGTCCATGGTAAACATCTTGGGAAGCAACCCCTGTGAAGATGCAGCCTGATAATGCTATTACAAAATGCTAGAGTCACATTTTTTTTTGACAAAACAGAAAGTCCCTGGCACTGTCAAACGGTTCAACATCAAAAACTGATTTTTATATTTTTAACAAAGGAAATGACATAAAAGTAGAGGCATTGCCATCTGCTTTGCTTCTATACTCTAAAGGCCATGGTACCTTTCTAACTGATTTGCAGCTGAAACCTTCCCTATATGTTGTTTCCTCCAGTAGAATGTGAACTCCTGGGGAGCAGGGACTTTTTATTTTGCTGTTTGTATCCCTGGTGCTTAGCATGGTCCTCTGCACATAGTAAATGCTTAATAAATGCCATTTCCCTCCATTAATTAATTAAATTTTCTGAGTCTCAGTTTCCTCTTCTGTAAATCAAGTTTAGACTAGATGTCTAAGGTTCATTCTATCTTTGAATATATGATCCTATGACCGGTATTGAAAATGGTTCCATCACGGGCCGCAGTGAGAAACGTAGAACTAAAGTATACTTTGTTTGATTCAGAGGCAAAGGCATTTAGCATACATCATAGGCAGAACTTGGTTTGATAATGAAGGCTGACTTACGGCTGATTAGAAACTGTATGCATCTTTCAAGTTCGTGGCTTGCATCTTTTATAGATGTGATTTAGTCCATTAAAATGGTATGCTTTCTCTAAAGGCTGCACAGTAAGCAGAAAGTTATGAAATTTTAAAATTCAATAAACTTTCTTCTCCACATAGGACAATAGGAACCTCTCATAGGTTCCCCAAATCAGCAATACTGCCCCCTGGGGGGTGTTGGAAGGATCCAAGGGGGTGGAAGTCTGAGGGGCAATTAAGGGGTGTTGAACAAAAATAAGAGGGCAGTGGAAGCATAAGGAAAGAAGAGAAGGGAAGAACGTTTTGAAAAACCATTTATATGTTTCATCTGTTGTATAATAGAGTTAAAGTCATGGTGATTACATTATTTTACAAATAAACACACAAAATGTAAGTTATAACCAATCAGTGGTCAAGTCTGACCACAAGTCTTAACAAGCAACTGTTGGCAGGAGAGCATGTCAGGCATTGTTGGGAAGTCCACCATGTATCGGCAGGAATATATGTGTGTAATGACTTGTTTACAATATAATACCATACAATTACAATGCAATATTGTCATCAAAATTTCAATGCAGGAAAAAACCCACAAATGTACAATAAATTATTAAATTTAAGATATGTCATTTAAAAATTTTATATTTTTTTGAAATGAGGCAAATTTCCAAAAAACTATTAAAGGGTTAAAGAAAGTAGATTTCCAGGGAGGCACTAAGTAAATTTTTTTTAAAGGGGGCGGTAGGCCAAATAAGTTTGGGAACCTCTGCTCTAGAGCCTCACTGATCAACACCAGCACTCTGGCAGGGACCCACATCAGCACTACAACTTGGAAATCCAGGAACACTGTGTGGACAAACTAGGATTTAATGACAACAAATAGCAAATCATAGTAGCAGAGGGAATGTCATCAAGGCATGCCTGCAGTGAACTGGGACCATTGCATATACCACAGTCATTCTGGAGATGGATGGGTTATTACTAACAATTCTTGAACGAGAAACCACAGGGAATTAACTGGTTAGCATTACCGAATTTTGAATTTTAAAATCTCTGGATATGGTGTGACACCCTTTATGAAGCCACAGGAATAGTCAAGCCACCAACAGTATCCAGGCTTGGAGAATCCTCAAAAATAAAGCAGTTCTTTTTAAATGTTCTACTCTGATAGAAAATGCTAAATTCATGGCTTCAGAGTTCAGTCCAACCCAACAAATATTTATTAGGTCCCATCATGCAAAGCACTATGGTATGTGCTGTAGATACAAAGACAAAGACAAAAAGCAGACCCTCTCCTCAAGGTGCTTACTAGGAGATATATCATTTAAGTAGATAAGCAAGTAGAAGATAATTTAAGGAGGGAAGAGAAGACTAACTGGGGATAATCCTGAGATAACCAATGCGGAAGTTCCTCATTGAGATGTAATGTTACAACAGTAATTATAAGCAGCTGACCAAAAAAGTCTGAGTTCAGTCACCTGGTCTAAATCTTGGGGACATTCAAGAATTTTTTCTCTGTCTCCCTGTCTCTGTTTCTGCCTCTGTGTGTCTCTCTCTCCCTCCTTCCCCTCTCCCTGTCTTCTCTTTCTCTCTATCCCTCTCTCCATGCCCCCTCTTCTTCTCCTTCTCCTCTCTTCTCCTTCCTCTCTATCCTTCCCCTCCACCCACTCCTCTTCCCCTCCTTTTCCTCTCCTTTGTCTTTCAAAAAAATTTAAAAAAAAACAGACCAGCAATATGAAAAGCATCTGACCACATTCTGCATCCATAGTGTCCCACTCTACAGAAAGAAGGGAAGTGTGTTTCATCATCTCTTCTCTAGGACAAAACTGATCATTACAAATAATGTAAATGCTTGTTTCCTCATGGTGGTTTTTTTTAAGCAATATTTTTGTAACCACTGTATGTATTCTTGCCCTGGTTCTACTTACTTTATTCTTCATTAACTCATATAAATAAGTCTTTCTACATATTCCTAATTCCTCATATTGTTCATTTATATGTATAATATGTATAATATTCCATTACATTCATATGCTATAATTTTTCAGCCATTCCTCAATCATGAGGGAATTTTCCTTTTTTTCCCCCTTCCATAGAAACAGTGCCTTCGTCTGCTTTTTGTTCTTGGCTCCTGCTCCTCGATGATAGTTTTAGAGAATAGTAGGCTTAAATAAAACAAAAGATAAGTATAAATTTAAAAAACAAAATAAAAGGTTGCCACATCTATTCTTTACTATAACAATGAGAAAGCATCTGAATAGTCCACTGACAAAAACTTACATTATATCACTTTTCTGCTTCCCCCCAGTCTCAGAAATTTTCTGCCACAACAATGCCAAATTGAGCCAAATATTCTTAGAAATATCTTAGCATTTAAGAACATTATGTATTTTCTTGACAGCAAAACCAAGCAAATAGCACAGGGGAAAATAATGATGATACAGATTCTTTCCCTGGCTCTACAAATTAGTTGTTCCTTTGTTCAGAAGACAGTGTTCTGATTAATTCAATACCTCAAAAAATACTGGTGTCTGCTGTTCTATCCAATTATGACAAAGGAAATCGTGGCGTTGATAAAATCATAGCAACAACCTACATCAGTAGAGAGGGAAGAGTTTAGTGCAGACAAAAAGACAGGATAAAAGTTGCCAATTCTAACTTGTCCCTCCAGTTTCTAAAGGGTGATTTGCATGGGGTAGACAGAAACACAAGAGGCATTTGGACTTTTGTCAAGGTAACTCAAAGAATAGACCAAAATAAATTAAAAAGGCAAACAGTGCCTAAGGGCGCCTTTGGTTCTGATTAAGTCTGAATCACAAATAAACTTGGAATAGCCCTTGGAGTTGGGAGCTAAAAGAACACAGACTCCCAGTTCCACTGAGAAAAGGCCATATAACAGCTACGATTAAATGAAGTACCAGAGATGGCAATATCAGAGAATTTACAAAGATCAATTTCTTCCAATTTTGAGCAGACAGTAGGGCAGCAAAGAAATGTATATTAGCAGAGGATCGCAGCATTGTGCAGCAGTAGAGAAAGCAGTGTAAAGTCCAGTGATATTGGATTTCCTCTGTTATTGGATTTCCTTAGTTTAAAGCCAAATGATTAATCAGTGCATTTGAATCTTCAGGGAAGGGAGCATCACCAGTGTATCAACATATTTCCCAAGTGTACACCCTTTCCTACTCATGTTTCCCTTGCCAACTGAGTAACCTCTCCCATCAGCAATATGGTGACCTGTGGAACACTGTAGCCTTTTGAATACAGGGAAAATTCCCCTTGTTATTTCTGCCAGACTGCTTAATATGTCTTCTGGTTTGCTGGTAAAAGAAACATTGGTAGGAACCATGAACTGTGATTGTGAGCATGTATGTGCTAGCCCAAAACATTCTTGAACCTATGACTAAGGAAGACTGAACTATACATTTATTTGTTACTTTAGTCAGTCAACTAGCATTTAATATATGCCTACTATTTACCAGACATTATGCTAAGCACTGGGGATATAGATAAAAATAAAAGAGTTTTTGCTCCCAAGTTGCTCATAGTCTAATGAGGGAGACAACA
Source organism: Trichosurus vulpecula (assembly GCF_011100635.1). Lineage (NCBI taxonomy): Eukaryota > Metazoa > Chordata > Mammalia > Diprotodontia > Phalangeridae > Trichosurus > Trichosurus vulpecula. The sequence continues at coordinate 189,824,112 of NC_050577.1, read as the reverse complement.
AACAAACAACTATGTGCAAACAGGATATATACAGAATAAATTAAGGGTATTCTCAGAGGGAAGGCCCTAAGATTAAGGACTGGGAACATCTTCACATAGAATGTGGAAGTTCAGCTGAGACTTGTCGGAAGCCAAGAGGTAGAGATGAAGAAGAGTTACAGATATGAGATATATCTAGGGAAAATACTTGTAATAGGGAGACTGAGTGCCTTGTGTAAGGAACAGCAAGGAGACCAGTGTCACTAGATTGCAGAGTATAGAGAGAGGCTTAAGGCATAAAAAGACTAGAAAGGTAGAATGGGGACAGTTTATGGAGAGTTTTACAAGCCAAATAGAGAATTTTATAGTGGATATTGAAGATAGTATGGAGCTACTGGAATTTATTGAATGGGGGTGAGGAAGAAAAATGGTCAGAACCATGCTTTAGAAAGATCAATTTGACAGCTGAATGGAGGAGAGACTGGAGTAGCCAGAGGCTACTTCAGATACTTGCCTCTCCGCACTCCAATCTATCCTCCATTCAGCTGCTTGAAGCAGGAGACCAATCAGAAGACTTTTGCAATAGTCCAGGTGGAAGGTGGTGAGGGACTGCACCAGAGTGGTGGCAATTTAGAGAAGAGGAGGTAGAAATGATAGGATTTGACCACTTGTTAGATATGGCTGGTGAGAGTGAGGAGTTGAGAATGACACCAGGTGGCAAGCTTGAGTGACCGGGAGGATGGTGGTACTCTCAACAATAATAGGGAAATCAGGAAGAGGGGAAAGTTTGGGAGAAATAGGTGAGAAGTTCAACTGAGACATGATGAATTTAATATGTCTACAGAACATCAAGTAACAAATATCTAAAAGGCAATTAAAGAGGCAAGACTGGAGATCAGGAGAGAGGTTAGGACTGGACAAGTAGATCTGAGAGGCATCAGTATAGTTACAATACCTGAAACCATGGAAGTTGATGAGATCATTAAATGATTGGTATATGAAAGGAGAAGAGGGCTTAAGACAGAGCCTTGGGAGATTCCTACTGTTAGCAGACCTGATGTTTCCTTTTTTTTTTCCTTTTTTTGCAAGGCAGTTGGGGTTAAGTGACTTACCCAAGGTCACAAAGCTAGTAAGTGTCAAGTAGCTGAGGCTGCATTTGAATTCAGGTTCTCCTGACTCCAGGGACTCTATCCACTGCACCACCTAGTAGCCCCATGACATTTCTTTTTCAAGCAAAGGAAATAGGGAAGAAGCCATCAGACATGTAAGAGAGTCAAGAAAGTTCACTGTCACCAAAGCCTAGAAAGAAAAGAATACCAAAGAGGGTGATCAGCAATGCCAAAGACTTCAGAGAGGTCAAGAAAGATGAGAGTTAAGAAGGGCCTATTGGATTCAGCAATTAAGAGATGATTAGTAATTTTGGAGAGAGCAGGTTTGGTTGAAAGGTGAAGTTGGAAGCCAGCCTGCAGAGTTAAGGGAATGAAAAGAAAGTGGAGGCACCTATTATAGATGACCTTCTCAAGGAGTTTAATCATAAAATTGAGGAGAAATATAGGATGGTAAATATCTGGGCTGAACAGATCAAATAAGGATTTTTTGAGGATGGGGACATATGGGCATATTCGCAGGCAGTAGAGAAGCAGTCAGTAGAAGCTCGGGCTTTGAACAGAAAGACCTGCCCCAACATAATCTGCTGTTTATCACCGCAGAGAGCTGCATAGGGAAGACAGTTCAAATAGAATCCTATCCTTCTTCCAAATACTAACTTCCTGATCTCTTTTTCCCCATATTCCTTGAGTTATAATATTATAACTTTGTTCTTTTGTTCATATTTTAAACCCCAGTATTTTTTCAATGGTAACATATCTCTCATCTTCCATGAAAAATACATGAAATGTGGTATCATTAAAAGATCATTGTGTTTGGGAGCATGAGACCTGGGTTCAAATTCCTACTGTGATACTTATTGGTTGTGTGGCCATGGACAAATCACTTAGACTCTCTGAGCCTCAGTTTAGGAATCCTTAAAATAGGGATGATAATGTGAAGAAACTACTTTGAGAACTTTGAAGAGGACTATACAAATATGAATTTAATATTATTCTTATTTCAGGGACAACAGGGCAAAAGAGAGTTGGACACTCTATTTTTTTTCCCACAAGAGAGCTATGCAGAAAGAAAATCAGGATGGAAGGATGGTGGTTGTCAAAAAAAAAAAATAAGTGGAACTGGTGAATCAAACCCTGAAGGAAGATTAATGAGGTCACAAAGCTGTATCAGATGTGGGAAATGGGGTACACATTAGTATCATTTAGAGTTTTCCTTAATTATCATGTATATTTAAAACTTGCCTGCTCATTAGGGCCTCCTAAAATTCTTGTAAATTTGTAAACTTTACCATGGGGAAAAAAGTCCTATATATGTGGGTACCAGAAACTCTGTCCATCCTGCACAGGAACATGGGAGTCATCCATGCCAACTCTGAGCTGAGCTACATATGAGAAAGGAAAATTCTGAGCCTAATTGCCAGGGGAAAGGGAGAACGATTTTTAACTGTCTGCTGTACTGTACTGTTGGGTAATGGTGTTTGTTACCATGGTAATGCAATGTCTGACACTGGGATAACTGCATAGCTATCAGGAAATGAAACCCTTTTATTTTTCTCTATCAGTTCATATCTTCATCTCAAAGGCCTGGGTGGTCACTGTGCCTCTGTTTCAGGCCAAAAAAGTTCAACATGGAAACTTACATTGAATACTAACACTTTAAATGCTCCTCAAATAGGCAAGAAGTTTCCAGGTGGGTTGGGGAGGGAAGCAGGAGAGAAGGAATTCCTGGATATCAATTTGATATATTTCTTAAAGAATTTGGCTCAAAATAGATGAGATCACAGAACAAGAGATGGAGGAAAAAAGATGGAAGGAAAATTCTGGAAGCAACTTTCGCAAATTCCAGACTTCGGACTCATCCAGGAGGCTCCTTCCAGATCCATATGGGACAAATGACAAAGAACAGGCACTGTTGGGTAAATTAAAATAAACTGCCAAAGTATAGAACCATGTGAAAATAAACAAACATTCAATTATATGGTGACAATTAAAGCATAGGGAATTTACTAGAGATTTATGAAACAGCTGGGAAGAGTTGATGGCCCCAGGGGCAGCCAAAGAATTTCAGTGAAAGAATAATTCCCAGGAATTGCTGCATATGATTTCCTCTATTAAGCAGAAAATCGAGGAAAAGCCCTAGGTGATTGGTTTGGTCTTTTCTTCTCCCTTCCCTGCTCCCCATCAATGGATGATAGGGCTTCATTAAGCTCCCTAAGGAGATAATTAGGCTGCCTGGTCCATCTTTCCCTGTCATTCATTTTTTTTTTCCTTTTTAGAGGATTTGTTCAGAGACCTCCTGATGAGAAAAACTCCCCATCCCCATAATGAGCTTCACATATTCTGCAACTTAGAGTCTCAGAGAAATGCCTAGTACACTGAGGTTAAATGACCTGTCCAGGGTCACACAGCCAGTATGTGTCAAAGGTAGGATTTGAACCCAGATTTTTCTGACCCTGAGGCTGGCTCTCTATCTACATCACATTCCCTCTCATGCCAAAACCTAATATAGCATAAAACTTAACAATAATAGTCAGCACTTCTATGGCTTTAAGGTTTGCAAAGCACCTGACCTATGTTATCTTATCTGATTCTCACAACAGTCCTGTGAGTTTGATGTTATTATCACTATTTCAGATGAGGAAGCTGAGGCTGAGAAAGGTTAAGTGACTTGCCCAAGGTCAGCCACGTAGCCAGTAAGTGTCTGAGGTAGGATCCGAACTCAAATCTTCCTGACTTCAAGTCCAACATTTGTAGCCACCTTGCTACTTTTTCTATCTCTTCAGTCCAATTGGGTTCAAGATAACTTTGGGAGGAAGTCAAGGCAACATAGTCAATATAGTCCTTCCATGAGTTTCAGGGGTTGAGCGGGACTACTTTCAAGTCAACAAGATCCTGGGCTCTCAGAAGTTATGCTACTTGAGCCCAAGCTCTGGTAAAGTTATGAAAGTGGGCCTTGCGTATGGACCTTGTTATAACTTGGATTGTTTCCTAAACCAGCTTGGCTAACTATAGAAACATTCGTCATCATGTTGGCTAAGTGCTGACTGATTTCTCAGCCACAGCAACTCTTAAATACCATCTACTAAGGTGCAGAGAGGTTGAAATCTGTGCCAGTGGAAGGACTGCCTGAACTGACTGGAAGTATAGATGTATGTCCCTAATGCTATTCAAGGTACAATGCAGAATACCAAGGAGTAAAAGGATTTGAACAGTCCTTGTTGAGGTACTAAACTGTCACAGGCTATCAGCATATTCTTAACAGCAGTTGGTATTTCAGGTCATGAATTCTAGCATGAATTCACTTTTTGCTTACTCCCATCTAATGCAGGGAAGAAGACTGAGTTACTCTTTAAAAAGAGTAGGGATTGTTTCATTCTATATGGTCTTGCAAACCAAGTCTACTCCAGGGCCTAAAGCTGATCCTGCTGGCTCTAGTATCTGACAACATTAAATAAAAGTGAAAATTAGTATTATACTTAGGTTTGTTTGTAAAATTCTTTATGTATCAGCTGTCCATTAAAGCAAAATCACACACAAAATATTGATTTCCTTTTTTTATTCTGGGTCTTCCTTTAGGCATCACAAAGGGGAATGACTTAAGACTGTAGCGCTCTATATAATCAATCAGCAGGAATTCACAATAAACATTAGAGCTGGAAAGGACCACCTCATAGGCTATCTAATCAAATTCCCTTATTTTACAGGTGTGGAAACTGAGACGCAGAAATATTATGTGGCTTGACCCAAAGTCACAAAGGTAGCATGCCATTAGGCGAGGATTTGAACTTGGGTTCTTGGTATTTCCAAATCTAACTATTTTCCACTTACCACACTCTCTTCCAGGGTCAGGCACTGGGGATATGAATACAAAGAATGAAACAATACCTATTTGTAAGGAGTAACACAAACCTCTCCTCTGCATTAGATGGGGAAAAAAAAAACAAAAATGGAAAATGGAAACAATAAGTTTTTTTTCCCTTTCCCTGGATTTCTTTTTATCAAGAAACAGGAGAGTAAGCTAGAATAATAGAGGAATAATAATAATAATAATAATAATAATAATAATAATAATAATTAGCACTTATGAAATGCTTAAAATTTTCCAAGTATTTTCTGAATATTATCTCATTTGATCCACAGTCTTGGGATGTAGGCACTAGTATTTTTCTCATTTTACAGGAAACTGAGGCAGAAAGAAGTTAAAAATGTCACTATTGCATTAGATGACATCTATGATCCTATGAATACTGGTTGAAAAAAAAAATTACATGCTGTCACATGATTTTCCCAAGTCTCTAAACCAAAATATTTAGTTATAGGCATTTGGCATACAACAACCTGGTTGAAATGTGAACCATCTCAGGAAAAATTTAGGAATCTGAGATGTGGGATTGACCGTGTTTAACAGCATGGATAAGTTTTAAATGCAAGCAACAATCCCCTACCCCCAGTCTAAAAACAGATGCCTTAGACCAATTTATTTTCCATTGTTGAAATGTTTAGGAAATTAGCTGTTAATCATGCCTGGCAAAAAAAAAAAAAAGCAATAGAGGTCACATACCAGCTCCCTGAAATCCTGGTGTATCCTAAACTTCCTCCATACTCATACCCTGACTGTTTTCCAACTTGTTTTTAATCTTATTTTTTTTTCCTACAAGATTTGAAATAGCATTTATATGGCAAGATTTGGAATTGCGTGAGGAGCCATGACCATATAACAAACACTTGGGCTTTATTTATCTCCCCTGAAGTAAAAATAAAAACATATCTGAAGAAAAATATAGACAGGAGGAGGAAGCTGGCTATTCCACATTCATTCTTAACTTTGTATTTAACAACAGGCGAATTCAGTCCCTTATGATATTGCCCATTTAAGCACAAGCATCACAACCTGATTTGGGGATTCTTCTTAGTGCTAACAGTCCTGAAAACATAGTTAAAGTCTACTAGACAGTACTATCCGTTCTTGTCCATTTTTACATTGCCTGACCCATCCAGGAAGTTCAGCCTTGAACATCGTGATGGACCTTCTGATCTTTTGCTATTACCTTGTCCTAACTCTTGATTCTCGTAGTATTTTGTTTCAGGTACAAATGAAATTAGCTAACTTTCCTGTAGCCTTCTGGCATTTGTAACACCAGGTCTGGGTCAGGAACAATGCCAAAGAATAAAACCTTTTGCTTTATCCCCTGTTCTAGTCTACAATATTACCTATTTAAGATATTCCACAATTTGACTTCAACATATGTTTCCGACCTTATTTCATTTTATTCCTCTTTGTGATACTTTATGTTCCAGCCAAATTGGACTCGACTTGTTCCCTGAACTTGACATTCCATCTCTCACTTATGTGATTTTCACACAAGATGATCCCTATGCCTGGAATGCACTCTCTTCTTCTCTGAAACTTTTAAGATCTTTATCTTTCATCAAGTTTCAGCCAGGCATCAATCAATCAACCACATATTAAATGCTCATTATGTGCCAGGCATTGTGCTAAATTTGGGGACACAAAGGAAAAACTAAAAATGATCCTTGCCTTCCAAGAACTTACTCCTAATGGGGGAGACAACATTTACATTAACTGGTACATAAATTATACTTACAGAGTAGCTAAAAGGCAGCCTCAGAGGCAAAAGTACTAGCAGATGGGAAGACTGGAAAAGTCCTCTATGAGGCTGTACTTGAGCTGAGTATTAATAAAACCTAGGATTCTAAGAGGTTGAAATTAGGAGAGAGAGCATTCCAACTGTGGGGAAGTCAGTGCAAGGTCACAGAGATCTGAGATGGACTGTCATGTGCATAAAATACAGCAAGTAAGTTAGAATAGCTGGAATATAGCATGTTTGGAAATGAATTGTTAGAACACTAGAAATACAGAAAAGTTATGAAGAGCTTTAATTGGCAAGAGTGGTTTGTATTCCATCCTAGAGGTAAGAGGGAGCTGTTAAAGTTTACTGAGTAGTGAGGTGATATGGTCAGAGGAAAATTACTGTGAGAGCTGAGTGGACCATGGGTGGGGATGGAGAGAGACATGAGGTATGGATTCTACTTGGAACGTTACTGTGACAGTCCAGGTGAGAGAGGATAAGGGTCTCAACTAGCATGGTGGCTGTGTGAGTAGAGAAAAGAGGATGTATGGGAGGAGAGATGTTGTAGAGAAAGAAAGTACAAGATTTGGTTAAGTGATTGGATATGTGGGGTAGGCAAGAGTGAAGAGTTGAGGATGACACCAAGGTTGGGAACTTGGCTGAATGGTTTCTTTCTCTGAGTTTGGGAAGAAAAATAATGAATTATCTTTTGGATGTACTGAGTTTCAGAACAGGATATTCAGTTTGAAGTATCTATAGGAAGCTTATAATATGAGACTGGGACACAGGCAAAAGACATCAATAAGTTGAGAATATAGATCTGGGAATTATCTTCAGAGAGGAAAACTGACCCCATTAATGCTGGAGATAAATAATAGCATAGAGATAAGAGAAGAGGGACTAGAAAAGATTCCTGTTCTAGTTAGGATGCTGGGGACCCCAACAGTCAATGGACAAGGTAGGTAAGGATCTAGACAGAAGGGGGCAGACAGACAAGCAGGAGGAAAACCAAGAGAGAGCAGAATAAAGAAATCCCAGAAAAGAGAGAATAACCAGGAAGGGAAGATGGTAAGTAGCGTCAAAGACTGTAGAGAGAGGTTAATATTGAGAAAAGGCCATTAATTTGGTCAATTAAGAGATCATTAATTTGCAGAGAGAAGTTTCAGTTAGATAAGCTCAGAAGCTAAATTATACACTATGTGTATGTGACTTTTTCAAGGAGTTTAGAAGGAGGAGAGGAGGAGAGTTCTAGGTGAATAGCCTCAATTTTATTGATAAAGTATGAGGTAAGGTCGTAAACAAAGTTTAGGAAAGATAAGGTAGTTTAACATTTTTTAAAATTAATTAATTCATTTTTAGTTTAAAACATTCAGTTCCACAAGCTTTTGAATTTTAAATTTTCTCCCTCTCCATCCTCTCTCCCCTCCCCAAAAGGGCATGTGATCTGATACAAGCTCTACATATACATTCATATTAAACATATTTTCACACTAGTCATGTTGTAAAGAAGAATTATAACCAATGGAATGAACTATGAGAAAGAAGAAACAAAACAAAACAAAAGAGAGAGAGCAAATAGTATGTTTCAATCTGCATTCAGATTCTATAATTCTTTCTCTGGATGTGGATAGCATTTTCCCTCAGGAGTCTTTTGGAATTGTCTTAGAATGTTGCATTGCTGAGAAGAGTCAAGTCTATCAAAGTTAGCCCTCACACCATGTGGCTGTAACTGTGTACAATGATCTCCTGGTCTTGCTCCCCTCACTCAGCATCAGTTCATTTAAGTCTTTCCAGGTTTTTCTGAAGTCCGCCTGCTCATCATTTCGTACAGCACAATAGTATTCCATTACATTCCTATACCCCAACTTGTTCAGCCATTCCCCAACTGATGAGCATCCCATCAATTTCCAATTCTTTGCCACCACAAAAAGAGCTGCTATAAATATTTTTGTACATGTAGGTCCTTTTCTCATTTGTATGACCTCTTTGGAATACAGCCCCAGAAGTGGTATTGCAGGGTCAAAGCATATGTACATTTTTATAGACCTTTGGGCATAGTTCCAAATTGCTCTCCAAAAAGGTTGGATCAGTTCACAACTCCACCAACAATGCTTTAGTGTTCCAATTTTCCCACAGATGATAAGGTAGTTTTGAGGAGTTAAGAAGAGATTTGGAAAAGCCACTCTGATGAGTGTAATAAAGAATCAATTAGAGTATAATTGTAGGACTGCCTTCTTGCAGTGAGAATCCATTTGAGATTAGGTAACACAAATTTGTAGTAGACCCAATACAGTTTTGGAATTTCCTCCAATTTTATTCACAAGTATGTGAACAGGAGTGAAGGAAGCAGATACTGGGAGTAATTCAAGAATGGGATTGGGCAAGATAGATAGGACAAGGGAACAACAGGCAGAGAGCCCTGGGAGTCTCAAGATCTTCCTCCCTCCACTCCTCCCCAGCACAGGTCTCCATTGCTCAGTGAAGCAGAGGTTCCCAGTAACTTCTACAACTGCAAACTCCTTTGATTGAAATTTAAATAGCTTTACAATTAGTTCGCACTTCCATTTTAGCCAGAGTATACATTACTTTCCTTCAAACACTCTTCAGTCCAACCCAAATTGACTTTCTTGCTGTTCTTCACAGGGCAGATGCTATCTTCTATCTGCTCATCATCCTCAAATCTAGCTCTAAGAATACCAAATTTAAAAGTTCATCTCAAACATCATCACCCTAACGAGTCCTTCCCTAAACTGCCAGGGCCTTCTGCCAAATTACCTTATACTTGTGTTTTATATACTTATGTGTTCATGTTGAACATAGGTCTCCCTCTACAATTCACTGAGGGCCAAGACCACTTAATTTTTTGTTTTTGTATCCCAGCTTCTATCTACTCTATATGTATTTTATATGTATGTAGATATAAATGTACCAATTTTTGTTTCATACCGCCCCATTCCCTTAGAATGCAAGGTCCTTGAGGACCGGGACTAATTTTTGTTTTTAATTTTTCTCTGTATTTCCAGAGTTTAGAATAATGCCTGGCTATTAGTAAAGTTTGCTGATTAATTGGTTGACTGGGCGATAAGCAATTGGTTTCTCTCCAATTAAGTCTTCCTTTACTTCTGTATAGAATGTTTCATCATTTTATCCAAATAAGTTCAAAGAACGTCTTGGTAGATTAACTCCCAGAAATTGTATGCATTTTGTAGATATTCTGAATTTAATGTCTTTTCTACCTCTTCCTGTTGCTTTTTTCTATTTGTAAATACAGAGAAAGCCAGATAATTTCTGTAATTTTCCGGTCCTTACTCTTCACTGAGTTAGAAAGAATGAATTTTACTCAGCCCTTTCCTATGCCAGGGCAGAGGTTTCACACACCTCATATACAGCCCTTCTCACTCACTCTAGCAGGTTGCCTATAAAAGCCAATTCTATATTTTTAACTCCCATAAAGCCAAAGATCCTAAAACTGGGCTAAGCCCAACGCACCAAAAATCTGGAGGGTAAGGGCAGGGTTGGTGGCCTTTTGCCAGAATTTTTGCTAACAAGGCAAAGGTCCAGAGGGAGGAGCAGAGCTGCCAGGCTCCTCTTTTCCCATGTGAACCTGGAAAGAAACATCTGAATCTGAAATTTCGCTTTAGAACCAAGAAAATGGTAAACACCTTTGCAAGAACAATCTAAAAAATGATTCATGGATTGTGGAATGATTTCAGATTATTTTGCTATTTTAAGAACCTTCAGGGAAATATGTGAAATTACACATCTAAGGGATAAATGAAGGCAGAAAGCAGCTGCAGTACCTCTACATTTTCAGAGTACATATTGACTACGTGAAAATTAGTCTCCAAATAACAAACACTGGCTTCCCTCAAGCATAATATTCCAGAACTTGTCATTTAGGAAAAAAATAATACTTTTTCAAAAAAAAAAAGGAGTCTTTCAGTAGCTACAAGAAAATCTCTTATCTGTTCTCTTACCCTACTTCCCCTGAGAGAGTACAACCTTTCCTCACAAACTTTTTCCCCACCACCAAAAATACACACACACACACACACACACACCTCCTCCATAATGTGACTTTTGGGGGGATGAATTCTGTAATAGGCTATAAGCCTGAATAGAAAAAAAAAGAAAGAAAGAAAGAAAGGAGAGAGAGAGAGAGAGAGAGAGAGAGAGAGAGAGAGAGAGAGAGAGAGAGAAGAAGGAGAAGAAGAAGAAGCAGAAGAAGAAGAAGAAGCAGAAGAAGAAGCAGAAGAAGAAGAAGAAGAAGAAGAAGAAGAAGAAGAAGAAGAAGGAGGAGGAGGAGGAGGAGGAGGAGGAGGAGGAGGAGGAGGAGGAGAAGGAGGAGGAGAAGGAGAAGGAGAAGGAGAAGGAGAAGGAGAAGGAGAAGGAGAAGGAGAAGGAGAAGGAGAAGTAGAAGAAGAAGAAGGAGAAGAAATTCCTATCTTTGGAGAAATAGGTATTTGGGAAAAGGTGAGTAAATAGGAAAGGTTTTCAATATGCAAATTTCATTTATGTATACACACCACACATGTTGTTCAGAGGGGCCCTATCTCCTGCGAGAATGCTTGGAGTTCAGTGCAGGTGATGTTAAGTAAATAGAATTTATTAGTTCTATTTAATGGAATATTTATTATGCAGTGAAAGATAACAGGGTAATTCAGAGAAAATATTTGTATAAACTGAAAAAGAGTGAAGTAAGTAGACTCAAAAGAGCAATATATACAATGACATTTTAAAAAATCACTAAAAAGAAGCCTTTTTGAGTAACTGAAAAAGTAATGATGGTTCTGAAGAACAGAATGAAAATTACATCTCCTTTCAAGACAAAGAGATAAGAGACTACTAGGACTGACGACTGTATACATTGTCAGATGAGGTCAGATGTTTTCGTTTAATTACTTTTCTTTGTCACAATGGAGAGTTAGATTAAGGGAAGAGAAAAGTGGAAGTCCTAAGACATCAATAAATTTAAGAAAAAAAGAGTTCTAATTTATCTTAAATTTGTTCCCCCTAAATTGACAAGTCTTATAATATATGTGTTAATTTTCTTGAGTACTCACTGAGGGCCATGAGGGGCTGACTATACCTGACCACAGTCAATGTTTTAACTTAACTGGAAAGAAAAATATAAGAGAAATACTAATTTCTAGTGGTGATAAAATTTCTATTGTAAAACAAGGCCCTCCAAAAAAACTCACTTCCCATATTGGGGGTTAACCCTAAGGGAAGCACTTTCTTCTTTTGTCTCAATGGCCTCATCTGGAGTTACTTCAGAAGAATCTCAAGATATTCAAGACATAACTCTTCTTTAGGCTTCCCTAAATATGAGTAACAGCTCCCACACAGTCAATGTAGCATATGAAAATAAGATATGGGACAGATTTTATTTTATCTGACAAGAAATGCAGAAGACACGGAAGCCTATAAACAAATACAGAAAATACATCTGCTAACCTAAGGTTCCTATTGCTTTGACATACCAATGAGCATCTTTGTCTTTCCCACAGAGTCCTACACAGTCTCCCCAAAATTCATAGTACCACCCTGTGATTAAGCTTTCTCCAGAAAGGTAAACCTATTTTGGAGATTGCTGAACAAGCAATCCATCACATTTTCCATCACACATCTGCACCATCTGATTAACACACTATTTTTGTTCTCCAAAAAGGCCACATGAGTACTATGTGGACAGACTTCTTCTTCCTCCTAGGACAAGCTAAATCAGAAAATTCCTTTCTTTCTCTAAAATGTCCAATCTCCTACGTCTCAAACTTGGGAATTTCCAAACTTAGAGCTACTCAGGAGGCAATTCCCAAAGTTAGTACTGCCCTAGGATATCTTCTTTGTCTGGCTAGAAGCCCAGATTTAGGGATCAGGCTGCCTAGGAGTTAAATAGGCTCCTAATCCACAAGGAAATTGGGGTTCACAATGTCCACGAACTAGCCTCTCAGGTGTCCTGAAGCACAGGACAACCCAGTTTAGCATGCTCATCTGCCACCAAGTTACTTTCTATTGCTCCTCCAAGGAGGAAAGTGCACATGGGCACAGGTTTCCCCTCCTCCACTACTTCCATTCTCAACAAGGGTCTACTAATTTTTGTGAGTTGATCTTTCTTCTCAAATTCCACAAGAGGGAGTGAACTGATCTCACTAATTTTAAAGTCCCAGGGAGACCGGTGGCTCCTCTTGAGATTAGTCTCCCTGACTTGAAGGAGGTGAATAATCAAGTGTTCCCTATTTCCTATAAGCAAGAAACCTACACTCTATGAGCAGATACCTCTCAAATACTTCAAAACAAAGGCTCATACCCTATAACCTCATTGCTTTGACTAGATGACTCATTAAATGGATCAGGAACTCCACTGATCAATGCCCACCCCTTAGACTACAATCCACTCAATCCTTAGTGCCAGGATTAATTTCAGATGAACTCCTAGGCATCCATCAGACACTAATTTGACATCCACACATACTACCCTTACTGTATGCCCTTTATAGGAATAAATGTTCAATGTATATCCCTGAGTATTAGGAGATGTGCTTAATTAATGTTTGCAAAATGCATTAAGAAAATCCCTGGTAAACATCAATATGGCCATAGCTAATCACTCAGTAATTGCTGACATCTGGAGAATTCTAATAAGAAGCCTAGAAGCAAAAAAGATTTCCACATACGGAGGAGGTGCCATAAGCAAGATCAAGCAGGGCTAAAAGATCAGGGGCGAGGGAGGCAGAAATGGAAGTAGGAGCCAACTTCATGGCGTCGGCCTCCTCTAGGCAGATAAAACTGCAGAGCATGAGGGGGTGGTTAATTATGAAATGAAAGGCTAGGACAACCATGACAGATCACTGGAAATCACTCAATCATTCCTTCCCACTCATTCCATTATTACTAAGAGGGTGGGCCTTTACTTTGCTAGGTGAACAGTTTTGCCTTCTGGTACTGAAGACAAAGAGTTTCACAAGCTACCTTAATATAAAACAATGCTGCCTGTGTTTTTGTTTTTCTTTGCTTGTTTTAATTATCTTCACAGTCTCAAACAGAGTTAATATAAAAAGCAAAGAGAAACTTTGCTTTCAGGAACATAGGGAGGAAGTGATATTTGTTGCCACCTGGCATTTAAGCCAGGCAAGTATATATATGCATCCTTAATAATAAGGACTTTGCTTAATTCTCTATGCTTAATTTTCAAAGTCCAGTTTGACTGGAGAATCACCCAGTTGCAACTCTACAATCCCTATTTTGTTTATATACCTTTTAAAAACTAGGCAATAATTTGGCAAAGGGATCTCTACCCAGAAAATATGTGCTATGAACTTCACCCCCAATTGTGACATGAAACTGGGGACTATCCCAACCACATGGCTTTGGGTGTTAGGGAGAGTGAATAATTCTTACTCTATTTACCTTTCCACTTAGATGAGGTAGCATTCCCTAGATTTATGGGAACACAGTCATTAGCTCATAAATTGGAAAAAAGGGTTTAATCTAAGTCAAGTGAAAAGGAAACCCTATTGTGCAGCTATGTGTGACCCATTCCCAGAAGAGAGAACTATAGAGCTTTCATTTATTTATACAAAAACCAAGAGAACATTTTGTTCTGCCCAGGCAATTACCTTTCCTGTTTGAAGAGATGACCCTGGCTGCCAGAATTGGCATAATTAGCATTATCAGTTTGTCATGTGATTGGCACAAACATGCTGGAAACTACACCTTGACTTAATCACTCTTTGGCTCCAAGGAAGTATATCTCAGATACCAAAAAGTTTGAACATAAAAATATACCAGGAAAACTGCTCATTATCTCACTGATGTGGACATCTTGCAAATTAAACATATATTCATCTAACAAGCCTCCATTAAATGCCGTCACCCCGCCTGGTACTGATGCAAAAATGAAATCATTCCTGTCCTCAAAGAGTATACATTCTATGGGGTGGGGGTGGGGGAACAACATGTAGGCAGATAAGTAATTGCAAAATACATAAAGAGTAGATTGAAAGTAATTTTGGAGAAGCATAGGGTATTAGCAACTGAGACTATAAGAATAACATAACTGTTTGAGGTAGCACCTAAACTGACTTTTGAAGGAAATTAGAGATTTTAAGTAGCTAGGTGGTACAGTGGATGGAGTGCTGGGCCTGCAGTCAGGAAGAACTGAGTTCAAATCAGATCTCAGACTCTTACTAGTTTTTGACACTGGGCACATCACTTAACCCTGTTTGCCTCGGTTTCCTCATCTGCAAAATGAGCTGGGGAAGGGCATGGTAAACCACTCCAATATCTTTGCCAAGAAAACCCCAAAATGGGTCATGGAGAGTCAGACGTGACTGAAACAACTCAACAGCAAAAGAGATTTTAAAAAAAGGAATTCTAAATTTGGGTTTTAGAAGTAAGGAGGGAGCAAACTCTAATCATGGGGAGTAAACTCTAATATATGGAGGCATGGAGACAGGAGATGGGATGCCTCTCCTGGGGAATAGCAAGTAGGTCTTTTTGACTGGAACGTAGATGTTGTGAAGGAAGGTAAAGCAGGAGAGTGGCATACAGTTATTCCCAGTAGCAAACTGGATAGTGGGAATAGGTATGTTGATTTAGCATACCTGACTCCATTTTTTAAGCCTCCATTTGTGTTATTATTTTCCTTACTGGGCTGTTTTTCTCTTAGTTGTTTTTTAATAATAAGATAATCACTTTCGTGGTAAACTTGATAAACAACACGTATGAATTCTTAAACAACTGATAAACATATGTAGGCCTTTGGATAGGCAAGGGTGCTGATGAAAAATTATGGTACAAATTTAGTTTCTTCTTATCATGGCTTAAGATTGGTGAACTACCAATCAAATTATGTGGTAAACAAATTAGGTGAAAACCACTAAGCAGAACTTGGGCATGTCTAGAAAACACCTTTGGTTAGAACTATAGGAAATCCCATGTTTGTTTGTAAATAGTGCTTCCTGACAGAGACTTGCAGAATGCTACCTCAGAGGGAGATATGGCCCCCAGCTGAGCAGAGAGGGCACTTTGTCATAAGCACAGGTATGACACCTATCTACTGGGACCTTTAGAATCAGGCTGGTGGCTTTGTTCCTTTAGAGGATGATGCTTGTATCACTGAACAGATAATAAATTGTGATTGCATATGCATTGATGAGTATGTCTCATTTAGTGTTTCTGTCAAACCACTTAGCATACCTAAGTATGCACTGTACATTACAGCCTTGTAAGACAGGCTGGAGGCAGCCTATGAAGGACTTAAAAGTAAAACAGAGTTTTGGGTAGTTTCTGTTGGACACAAGAGGGGTCTCCCGTTATTGCTGCTGTTGTTTAAAACTGTGATTTCATCAGTATAGGAACTCCCAGAAAATGCAGATTGGCAGCCCCAAGATATTAAGTGACTTATTGTCACTTGAATTATTGGATATTAGATAATAAGTGACTTGTGCCTGGTCGTATGACTGTTACACAAACAGTTATTTGTCAGAGGCAAGACTTGATCTCAGGTTATTTTGACTCTGAAGCCAGTTTTCTATTCATTATTCCAATGCTGCCTCTTGTGTTCAAAGCTGTGCTTTAGGAATATTGATTTTCTGGCTACGTGGAAGATGGGTGAGAAGGTTTGGATGCAAGATAAATCAGGAAATTATTGCAACAGTCCAGGAGAGAGGTGAGAAGGTCTTGAGTTAAGATGGTGGCCAAGGGATGAGAGAGAAAGGGACAGATGCTAGAAATGACTAGTCTTGACAGCTAAAGATATTAGGGGTGAGGGGGTGAGTGGAAAGCTAGTAGTTTCCTTAACAGAAATGGGAAAGTTAGGAAAAAAGGAAACTTTAGGGAAAAAGAAAATGACTCCTCTTTAAGACATACTGAGTTTGAGTTAGCAATGGAGTATCTGTTTGGAAATGTCTAATAGGCAGTTAGTAATGCAAGACCAGAATTCAAGAAAGAGCCTTGGCCTGGATATGTAGATCTGAAAGTTATCAGTATAGAGAGGATAGTTGAACCCATGGGTGCTGATGAGATCATTAAGACAGCATATGTAGAAAAAGCAGAGCAATATAGAGAGGATCCAGGGCTGAGCACTGGGGAACACAAATGCAGGAATGATGACTCAGGAAGGAAAACTTTGAGGAAGAGTCAGACAGCTAAGAGAACCAGGAGAGAGCAGAGTCCTAAAATTTTAGGGAAGAGAGTGTCTAAGAGAAAGAGACGGTAGAAAAAAATCTGATGTTAAAAGATGAGAACTTCGAAAGGCCATCATATTTGGTAGTAAAGGGTGGTGTATGACTTAGACTATGCAGAGTGGATCTGAGTAAATAGATTTCTAAATGTAATCTTTTTACTGATTGATTTTCAGTAAGTATTCAGGATATTGACAGTTTAATGGATTTTATTCCATCAAGGTGGATGTTCCCTTCCATGGAGCAGATAAAAACCCATCTACACTTTCTCATCTCATGGGACTCCTGTTCTTCAGAGAGAGTATACTCAGTGTGCTGGGCCTTTACCAGGACAACACTGCTGTTGAAAAGATGAACCTTTCTTTCAAGGAGAAATATGGGTTCACTAGAAAATTGTCCAAAGAAAAGGCAGCCCAGTATTCTCCTGCTGTTCAATTCTGGGGTTATTTCACTCTGCATGTGTCTTTCCAAGATACACTGTGACAGCAAAAATCTATGGAGTGTCCATGAAAATTGCATGGTACAGTCTGAATGAAAAGGCATTCTTCATGTGTTTGGTTTTTCTTATGTGCAAATTCTTTCTTTTATCATATTTCATTGAGGAGGTTCTACAATGTTAAAGGACTTAATGCAATGCCATCCACAGCATGTGTCAATTCACACACAGAATCATCCAGAGGAGCTCATTATCTTCAATTTGGACTCTGTACTGTGTATCCTCCCTGAGAGTGGCAAAGAAATACCTTTATCAAGCATACATCCACCGGTGTGACACCACATTTGATATAAATCATCAGAGGGGCATCAGACAATATTATCTCTGACATTTTATTGCTCAAGGAATCTTATACTGATTCTGACACATGCATGGAAGATACCTTCTTGGAAGAGAGCTTTTAAAGTAGCACTTTGCTCTTACAAATCAAATGACATTCTATAATCAACAAAAAAAGCCCACTGGGATCTTGTATCCTCTGCAAGTTCTTGTCAATTGTGCAACTCTCAAGATTTGGCATGCCACAGAATCATGTCTTTATCTAAGCTGCCAACCATATGTGTATATTATTCTCCTAACAATGTTGTAGAGATGGGATACTAAAATTTTCTCAATCACCATTTTTTGTTAGTCCATGATTTTCCCCCAAATTTCCCCCCAAATCTGCCTTGCCTTTCACATATTTCAAAAATTGATCTTTAACATCTTTAAATTTGGGGGGGGGGGTGGTCTCCAGCATGGACCATCTCTGTGCTTACATGGTTTAGTCCAATTTCTCTTCCTATCATTATTTTTTTGAGTGTCACTTCTACTTCCTCCTGGGACAAATCTGAGACTGTGGTGTTAAGAGTGTAAATATGACAGCTCCACTGTTACTGATAGTATTGATATAAAATTTATATGAAGCTTTTCCAGTTTTTTTTTATTTGCTGTGCTCCTATTTTTTTTCCTTTGCTGCTCCAGGGATATTCTAACTCTAATTGGGTCTTCTGTCAAGCTTTCTGATAGCTTGCTTTTCTCCTCACTGTTTGATAATGCAAGCCTACTCAGAGCATTTATAAAGCTACCAAAGTAGCATTTATAAGCCTCTACTACATACCAGGCACTATCCTAAGCACTTGAGATACAAAGACAAAAACAAACAATTTTTTGCCCTTGAGAGCCTACATTATATTAGGGAACACAACATGTACAATATACAAAAAAAGTAACTATAAGGTCATTTTAGTGGTAGCAGCTAGGGGCATAAGATACTAAGAATAACCTTACGCTCTGTATGTATAATGGGTATCACATTTCTTGCAAGGGAGAGGGTGGAAGAAGGGAGAGAATTTGAAACTGAACATAATTTTTTTAATAAAGAAAAGATTCAGATTGGTCAGGACAATTCAAGGTGTTCCAAGTTCAGATTTCAATTCAACTCAAATAAAACAGCTAATATGAGAAGAAAAAGAATAGTCTTATGGAACTGGAGCTGAGCTCTGAAGAAAGCTGGGAAGTACAAGATTTGAAAAAGAGTAAAGAGGGAAGGGCATTCAAGGCATAAAGCCTGGACAAAGTCATGGAGAAAGAAGATGGAATGGCGCTTATGTAGAACTGCAAGAAGGCCAGGTTGGCTGGAACACAGAGTGAGTGAAGGAGGATCAAGTAGAATAAGCCTGGAATGGTTGGCAAGAATGTAAAGCCATTTTAATGCCGACAGAGTCATTGCATTTTATCCTAGAGACAACAGTGAGCCACTGGAGCTTTGTTGAGAAGGGTAGTAGCAATGTAGACTGTGCTTTAGGAAAGCTGAGTGGAGTATAGGGAATTTAGGCTTAGGAAAGCTGAGCAAAAGATGGATTGTGGAGAGGGGAGAGACAACTAGTGATGATTAATGAAATATGTTCTGGGCTGGACCTGACTCAGGCCAGTCTCCAGGCAGTTTACATTTAATGCTGGAATAAAATAAGACACTTGTAGGTCATTCCACTGTTAACTGTTACTTTGGCCAAAGCAGAAGGTCATTCGAGGAGGAGGATATGTAGTGAGGGTACCTGAGGTAATTTATCTGAGTAAGCTCCCTTACCTGAGTTGCCTGTTATTTTACACCACTCAAGAATTAAAGAGAACCTGCCTCAGTTCTAAACAGCTTTGACTAAGGCAACCAGAAAGAGACATCAACAGCCTAAGCCTGGGTCCCTTGAACCAAACAAGTCTCATGGATGGTTTCAAAACCTTTTAAGACATTAAACTAGCTTAACTTGCATGGGGGAAGGGGTTGGGTTATTATTGCTACCACAAAAATTTATTTTTATGATGGGAGAGAAGGCTTACATTATATATGTATATCTTGCTTTTGTAAGCTAATAGTGGAGAAGGAAATGAAATTTATGAAAAGAAATACACGAGAAGAAATAAAATTTCAATTAGATTCTTGGATAAGTGGTTCAGCCAATAGCACAATGTTTGTGGATAAAGTAAAGGCTATAAAAAGATGGAAAGGTAAGTCAATGGAAGAATAAAAAATAATCAAATTTGATAATACAATGCTTGATATATCTTGAAAACTCTATTTGTCAAGAACTGCTGGGAAAACTGGAAAGGAATTTGACAGAAATGAGGTTCATACCAAATTTCCTATACCATATACCATAATAAGTTCAAAATGGATACATAATTTAAATATTAAAAATGATACTATAAAACAAATTATAAAATAACAAGATCAGATACCTCTCACAGCTCTAGCTAGGGAAAAGAATTCTTAGATAAAAAACGGAGAGAGGTAATAAAAAATTGTAAAACTGTTAATTTCTATGACATAAAATTGAAAAGCTTTTGCATGAACAAAATCAATGCAACTAGGATAAGGAGGGAAACAGTCCATTGGGAAAAATCATTGTATAAAATGTCTTTGATAATGATTTGATACCCAAGATGATTGGACGATTAACAGAAATACACACTCACACACACACACACACATATTTATGTATATATATAAATATGTACATGCATAAATACACACACAGCCATTCAAGAACTACAAGGTTGCTTCAAATTACTACTGAAAGATACACAAGTCAAAATGACCTTGCAAATTGGCAAGAATATAGTTGAAAATAGTCAATATGGATGCAGCAGTCAATGACTATAGCAATCTACTCTTTGATAAACCCAAGGAATCCAGCTTCTGGGTTAAGAATCCACTATTTCACAAAAACTGCTGGGAAAATTAGAAAAAAGTATAGTAGAAACTGGGCATAGATCAATATCTTACACCATATGCCAAAATAAAGTCAAAATGAGTTCATGATTTAGGAATAAAGGCTGATACTATAAGCAATTTGGGAAAGGAAGGAATAGTTTATCCGTCAGATTTATGGAGAAGGGAAGAATTCATGACCCCACAAAAGATACAGAGCATTACAAGATGGAAAATTGATAATTTTGATTATATTAAATTGAAATTTTTTTTGTACAAACAAAGGCAATGCAACAAAGATTAGGAGGAAAGCAGAAAATTGGGAAAGAGTCTTTACAGCGAGTGTCTCTGATAAAGGCCTCATATCTAAAATATACAGGGAACTGAGACAAATTTATAGGAATACAAGTTGTTTCCCAATTGAGAAATGGTCAAAGGATATGAATAGGCAGTTTTCAGAGGAAGAAATGAAAGATACATACATACATACATACATACATATATATATATAGGCATATAAAAAAATCCTCTAAATCACTGTTGATTAGAGAAATGCAAATAAAAACAACTCTCAGGTACTGCATCTCTCCTGTCAGATTGGCTAACATGACAAAACAGGAAAATGATAAATGCTGGAGAGGATGTGGGAAAATCGGAACACTGTTACATTGTCGATGGAGTTGTGAACTGATGCAGCCATTCTGGAGAGCAATTTGGAACTACGCCCAAAGGGCTATAAAAATGTGCATACCCTTTGACCCAGCAATACCACTTCTAGGGCTATATCCAAAAGAGATAATACAAGCGGGAAATGGACCAGTATGTACAAAAATATTTATAGCAGCTCTTTCTGTGATGGCCAAGAACTGGACATTAAGGGGATGCCCATCAACTGGGGGATGGCTAAACAAATCGTGGCATATGAACGTAATGGAATATTATTGTGGTATAAGAGATGAGGAGCAAATAGCCTTTGTTACCACCTGGAAAGACTTATATGAACTGACACTGAATGAGGGGAGCAGAACCAGGAGATCATTATACACGACACAGTATCTGTAGGACTAATTCTGATAGACTTGGCTCCTCTCCTCAATGCAAGGTTCAAAGACAGCTCCAAAAGACTAATGATGGAAAAAGCTATGCACATCCAGAGAAAGAATTATGGAGTCTGAATGCAGATTGAGGCAAACTATTGGCTCTCTTTTTTTTCCCTTCTCTTTTGGTTTCACTTCTTCTTTCTCATGATTCATTCCATTGGTTATAATTCTTCTTTACAACTGGGCTAGTATGTAAATAAGTTCAATATGAAGGTATATGTAGAACCTACATTGGATTACATGCCATCTTGAGGGAGGAGAAGGAGGGAGAGAAAATTTGGAACGCAAAAATTTGTGGAACTGAGTGTTGTAAACTAAAAATAAAAAATAAATTTATTAAAAAAAAAGAAAATAGTCAATGTGGGAGAGGTTATGTTAAGACAAGTATACTATACAGTGTCGGTAGAGCTGAGCATTGGTCCAACTATTCCAGAAATGCAAACAAATTTCCTGTAACAAATATGCATGGCCAAGCATATTTTTTTAAGAAAGTGAAGGTGTCAGAGTGATGATATCTTGCAACTTCCTACTCCATTAGATATTACAGATGAGTTTATATTTTAATCCCATATTGTCCTTGGCAGTCCTGTGCCTCCATTAGTCATAGAGATGAAGTGTTTCCTACTTGAGGCAGTTTCGAGGCTGTTTTGGTCTCCAAAATTGTGTCAACTGATTTGCGTCAGTTAAACTTCCTTTGGAAATGGTGAGTCTGTATTTATGTCTGTTCTTTTATGCATGTCCCATTTTTCATCAGCAACAGCTTATTTAAATGATCAGCGTTTCAACTGTATGCCATAACTACTTCTCATCTTCGTTCTTTCTTCTAATTTTATATTGATTTTGATCTTTGTTTTAACTAGTCTATGGTTTCATTGTTGATACAATTAATTCATAAATTATACCTACATAGGCAGTAGTAGCTTTCTGTCTGTTAAATTAAAATCAATTTCATTTTTATGATGTTAATGATCTCAATAACATCCCTGAACAAAGGCCCACATTTTTAACACCAATATTCTACCAATGATATTATATGACTGAGAACAGCAAAGGAATTAAAAGTAAGAATCAGATAAAGAGCAATGGAAAGTGATGTGGTAAGTGTGTGCAGGTTGCAACGTATGGCAAATACAGAACTTTGAAGAACTGGTGTTAAGGATGTCATTAGGGAAAATGTACATATGAAAAAGATGGACTGATCTCTGGTGAGACCAATAACAAGTAGACAGGTAAAATTCCCCTTGTGATGGCAGGAAAGAGCAAAGAGTGGTACAGGATGGGCAGGTATGGGCAAGAGACCATCTTTGATATAATTTATCAAATATATCTAATGCAAAGTTTTTTTCCCCCAATTGGCAGTTTCTGAGAGAGAGAGAGAGAGAGAGAGAGAGAGAGAGAGAGAGAGACAGAGAGACAGAGACAGAGAGAGAGAGAGAAAGAGAGAGAGAGAGAGAGAAGAGAGACACAGAGAGAGAGAGAGAGAGAGACAGACAGACAGACACAGAGAAAGAGATAGAGAAACCAACAGAGAGAGAGTGAGGGGGGTGGGGGGGGAGACAGAACTTTTAGAGCCTGGAAGACTACTCATACTCAAGTTCAGTCCCTGACATATACTAGTCATGTGGCCCAGGGCAAGGCACTTAATCTCTTAGTACCTCAGGCAACCCTCTAAGAGAGCTGCCTACATTGGTCAGACCACATCTGGAATACTGTGTTCTCTTTTAAGAAAGGCACTGGCAAGTTAGAACATGTCCAAAAGTGGGATGATAAAGTCTCAATTCCATGCCATATAAGAAGTGGACGAAGGAAATGGGAATATTTATTCTAGAAAAACCTTTGGACGAGTAGGATAGTTTTTCTCAAGTATTTAAAAGGTTGTCAAGGGGAGACAGATTAGAATTGTTCTAGTTGGACCTAATATATTCATTGACACAGAAGTTTCCAACAATAGTCATCAATCATTCAGAAAATATAAAAGATTTCTAGTTATCTGATGGGATTTCTTCCTAATATGTCTGCTCCCACAGTATGTTTGAAACCTTCTGGCATTCTCCCAGCTATTTTTTTTCACATGAACATCTTGTATTTCAAAAAAGAAAAACACCCTCCAAATGTGATGAATTATGAAGATAAACTCCTAGATCTACTTTAAATACATACATACATATTTGGTGTATGTGTGTGTATGCACGTATGTGAGAGAGAAAAGAGAGAGACAGAGACAGAGAAGGAGGAAGAAAGGAAGGGAAAGAAAGGGGAGGGGAGGAGAGGGACAGACTACTCATACTCATACTCAATACTACTCATACTCAAGTCCAGTCCAATCCACATATATCAGTTATATGGCCCTGGGCAAGTCACTTAATCTGTCAGTGATTATAAATTATATATAATATATAAATTATAATTATATATAAATATTATAAATATATAATATAATACAATAATATATAGATATTATATATAAATTATAATTATATATATATATACTATAAATTGCAAATAAGTTACGAGTATAGGATGTTTCTTCAGAGGCAATTTCCTATACCAATGAAATCATAGCTCAATAACTACATATCTGCATATAAACACTTGTACATGTATATATTTGGAGGAAAAACACCATCAATTTAAAATGTATAGCTTTGTATTTTTTTTTCAGTTGGGATATGCATGATTTTTTACCTTTGTGAACAGCTCCTGAGTCTTGTTTCTTCGGTCCTTCCAGGTCAAGTTATTAATGTAGCCTCCCTTCTTTCACTACTTAACACTCTTCACATTTTTCACATATTTAATCTTAAGACCTTGCATCTTTTGCTACAATTTCTAGTTTCCTCCCTAAATTCCCCATTCATAGAGTGTCAAAGAAGAGTTTTTTCAGCCATGAGGTAAAAAACAGAAGGTAGATTCAAAATCATAAGGGAGAAAAGCTTATTTACGATAAGGGGGAAGGGAAAACATTTATTAAGTACCTTAGGCCAGGTACTGTGGTCCGTCTTGATATGAATCATCTCATCTGATCCTCGCAACAACCCTACAAAGTAGGTGCTATTATGATCCCCATTGTACAGTTGAGGAAACTGAGTCAGGCAGAGGTTAAGTGTCTTGTCTAGGGTTACCTAGCTAGTAAGTGTCTAAGGCTGGATTTGAACCCAGGTCATCCTAACTCTAGGCTCAGCACGCTATCTACTGTGCCACTGACCACTTATAGAGATATAGTATACCTCCAAAGAAACAAGATAAAGATAGAAAAGAACAGATCTCCCAGTAGTGCTTACTGCACTGTGGGCCCTTGTGCTTGTCCAGCCCTGGTTGAAATCACACTTTTTCAGACTGACTGTCCCATGCTCCAAACTGGTGGCTCCAGGGAGCAGTGGGGGCTTTTGGGTGGCTTCTCCCTGCCCTTACTGAGCATTATCATAATACCTTTCTCTTTTTCTAGCCATACTTGTTGATGGAGTTTAGAGGCTAGAGAGCTCAGTTGTTTTTCAGTCATTTTTCAGTCATGTCTGACTCTCAGTAACTGCATTTGGGCTTTTCTTGGCAAAGATACTGGAGTAGTTTGCCATTTCTTTCTCCAGATGAGGAACTGAGGCAACCAGGGTTAGGTGACTTGCCCAGGGTCACACAACTAGTAGGTGTCTGAGGCCAGATTTGAACTCATGGAGAGAATTCTTCCAGACTCTAGACCCACCACTCTATCCACTTTGCCACCTAGCTGCCCCCAGAGAATAGAAGTCAGACCGAAAGTCAGGAAGACCTGGGTTTGAATCCTGCTTCACATATCAGGGGTGGGGATCCTGTGGTCTTGAGGCCACATGTGGTCCTCTATGTCCTTTGACAGTCAAAGGACTGCACTTGTGACCTAGAGGGCCACATGTGGCCTTGAGGCCGCAGATTCCTTACCCCTAACTAAGCTATGTGGTTTTGGACAAGTTAATTTAAAAAAGGGGTCTCCAGTGGAGAAGCACATGGACCTTTATTTGACTCCATGTTATTTATTATTTTATCAATCATCTGGAGAAAGTCATTAATGGCACACACACATCAAATTTGCACATAGCATGCTGGATCCAACAAGACACTGATGGATCAGAACATGGAGCTGAATCTAATAACATTAAACTTAAAAGGGAAAAATGTAAAGTTACACACTCAAAAATTAAAATCACAATTACAAGACATGGAATACATCAGTGGATAGCCATTAACTTGAAAAGATGTGCAAGTTTTAATAGACTGTAAGCTCAATATAAGTCAACAATGTGATAGAGCAATGAAAAATGCTAATATGACTTTGAACTACATTAAGAGAGGTACTACTTCCCAGAGTAACGAGGTCATAATCCCACTGTACTCTACCATAGTCAAACCACATTTAGGGTGCTGTGTTAAGTTCTGGGCACCACAGTTTAGAAGGGATTTTGATAAATATGGAGAAGATCCAGAGAAAGACAAACAGAATGATGAAAACACTTGAGTCCATGTCATATGAGCATGAGGTGAATAAACAGGGTATGTTTAGCTGTTAGCTAAGGACACTTGTGGATAGGATAACTGTCTACAAGGTTGTGAAGGGTTGTCACATGAAAGAGAGTTTTGATTTATTCTGCTTGGCCCCAGGAGGCAGAATGAATCGCAATGGAAGGAGAAAGCAGCAAAGAGGCACTTTCAGATTTGATGAAAGAAGGAATCTCCTAACGATTAGAGCCGTGAAGTGAATGGGTTGCCTATAGTGGTGTCGGTTCTCCTTTACTGGCAGTCATCAAGAAGAGAATGGAGGAGCATTTATGAGGTACAATGTCATGGCGATTGATTTTTTTTTTCTGGGTTGGATTAGCTGGCCCCTGAGTTCTCTTTCACCTCTAAAATTCTGTGGTTCTGTAATTCCAATGATGAGAGAGAGAGAGAGAGAGAGAGAGAGAGAGAGAGAGAGAGAGACAGAGAGAGACAGAGAGAGGCAGAGACAGAGAGAGACAGAGCAGAGAGGATAAGAACAGGTTTTAAAAGAACTAAAATGTAACAAATGAGAAACAAACAATAGAACAAAGGTTTTATTATATTTTGGACAATAAATTTCTGACTTACTTGATTTCTCTTTGAGAGATTAAAAGCTTTATTTCCTATTTGGTTAATTTTGATATTTTGTATTTTGTGGATGTCTACTTCTTCTAAAATCTCCATTTTATTTGTATATAATTGGCTGCAGTAGTTCCTGATAATTCTTTTTAAGTCCTTGATGATAATTATGAATTTACCTTCCTTATTTTCTATTTTGGTAATCTAGTTTTTCTCTCTTTTCAAATTATCTAATGATTTATCAATTTTGCTATTCATAAAAAAAAAAAACTGGTCTTGGCTTGCCAGTTCTACATTAGTCTTTCTTTCCCAACATGTTTTATTTCTCCTCTGATTTTCACATTTTTATTTTTTGTGCTTCATTTCAGGTTTTTACCTTGCTAACTTTCCTGGCACTTAACAAATACTTAGTGACTGATCTCAAGGGTTGTTGGTATCTTTTATTTGCATGATTGATTAATTAAGCCTCTCTTAGGCTATTTTTTTTCTCTGAGGATTGCTTTAGCTTTAATATATACTGGTATGCTATACCACTGTTTTTCTCTGTAATTATTTCTTGCTTCTATGATTTTTTTCTTTGAACTAGCTTTTCTTTAAAATGTTAATGCTTAGTTTCTATTCATGTTTGGATCTTTTGTTCACATTTCCTTCATTAACAGTTATTTTTATTGTTATTACATAAATGATATATTTATTTCTGCTTTTCTATATTTATTTATGATTTCTTTATGCCCTGGAAAATGATTAGTTATGGTAAATAATGATGAAAAAGTATGGATGTTTGTTATACTCCTAGTCAGAATTCACTCTAGAGTTTCAAATCCATATGCTTTTACAAGTGAATTCAACTACATTTCTGAAATGCAGTTACTTGATACCTAAACATGGGAATGAGAAAGCAGAGAAAGAGAAATACAGTTCAACATTACAAAGAGGGATCTGGAACTATGATTTAATTATGTAGTGAGGAAAGAAAGTCCCTCTATCAATGCTAATAAGCATCTGTTCTGAAACTTCAAGTCTGGGAAGTGAAGTTAAATTCCCCAGGGTCACATGGGAGAGAGGAGGAGAATAAGCATTAGTATAGCACCTACTATGTGCCAGGCACTCTGCTAAGCATTTTTTTTACAGATATTATCTCATTTGATACTCACAACAACCCCAGGAGGTAGGTGCTATTATTATATGATGTGACCAGGGACCTGTAGCTAGTAAGTATCAGAGGTATTGGTACTCAGGTCTTCCTGACCTGAGGCCTGGAGCACCACCCACTGAGCTGCTACTTGCAGATGAGCTGGGATTTGAACCAGGTGGCCCTCACTCTGAGGCCAGCCCTCTATCCACTATGCCATGATTCATCTCATCACTAACGAGTATAATTGAACAATTAAAAATGTTTTTAACTAATATATTAAAAAAGATTACATTATAGCAAAGTTAGATTTATATCACAGATTCAAGATATCCCTGATACATGATATACCTTTACATTTTGTCTAATTCCGTAAAAGTCTCCCCTTAGTAATCTGAATGGTATAGCACAAAATCTGCACAATATATTTTTTTACCTTTCAGGCCTCAAATGAACACCACATTTTTAAAGATGTAAGGATATCTACAGGGCTTCTCTTCTGCAATAACATCAAGAGTGGAAAATGGCTAGACGAACAGAGATGAAATTTTGGCTATGATAGCAGTAACACCACAGAAATTTGGCCCTTTCAGGGCAGAGCCAAGATAACAGGTGGAAAGCAGGGCTTGCTTAAGTGTTCCCCCAAATCCCTCCAAACACCTGTAAAAATGGCTCTGAACAAATTCTAGAGCTGCAGAACCCACAAAATAGCAGAGGGAAGCAGGTCTCCAGCCCAGGATGGCCTGGATGGTCACTGGGAAGGGTCTATCGCGTGGTGCTGGGAGCAGAGCACAGCACAGTGTGGGCTGTGCCAGGACAGACCAGACCAGGAGTTGGCCATAGCAGGCCTTATGGCCATGAATCATTGAGCTGTGGCAGTTACCAGACTTCTCAACCCACATACCCCAAAGACCATGAAGCAGGTTAGTGGGAAAACCGCTAGATGGGGTTAGAGAGTGGTCTGGCCCCAGCCCTGTGAGTGGTGGAGGTGGTGTGGGGGTGGTGGCAGCAGCAGCAGGAAGCTCCCAGAGCTCCAGCAGCAGCTGCTTCTGGGGTTCCTGGTTCACATGGTGGGAGGAATCAAGTGGAAGAGCAGAGCTGGAGTGCAGGGCTTGCTTTTTGCCCTGCTTGGATCTGGGTCACAATACTGGTTGTGGTTCTTGGGGGAGGAGGAGTCCTGCTATGGCAGAGCTTGCAGTGATAGTGGAGTAGAAGTAGCTCTGAAAACAGCAGCACAGCCCACTCAAGCTTGGGACAAAGCACTCTCTACTCTACAAGCAGTCATACCCCGAAAAAAGCTCAAAGGTCAAGTAGTTGGCTGGGAACATGGCCAGGTAGTGAAAAAGGATGCAGGCTCAGACTCAAGCTCAGACTCTAGAATCTTTTTTTGATGACAAAGAAGATCAAAACATACAGCCAGAAGAAGTCGACGAAGTCAAACAGCCTACATCAAAAGCCTCCAAGAAAAATGTGAATTGGTCGCAGGCCATGGAAGAGCTCAAAAAGGATTTGGAAAAGCAAGTTAGAGAAGTAGAGGAAAAAATTGGGACAAGAAATGAGAATGATGCAAGAAAACCATGGAAAACAAGTCAACAACTTGCTAAAGGTGACCCAAAAAAAATACTGAAGAAAATAACACCTTAAAAAATAGACTAACCCAAATGTCAAAAGAGCTCCAAAAAGCCAATGAGGAGAAGAATGCCTTGAAAGGCAGAATTAGCCAAATGGAAAAGGAGGTCCAAAAGACCACTGAAGAAAATACCACCTTAAAAATTAGATTGGAGCAAGTGGAAGCTAGTGACTTAATGAAAAATCAAGATATTATAAAACAGAACCAAAGGAATGAAAAAAATGGAAGACAGTGTGAAATATCCTATTGGAAAAAACACTGACCTGGAGAATAGATCCAAGAGAGATAATTTTAAAATTATTGGACTACTTGAAAGCCATGATCAAAAAAAGAGCCTAGATATCATCTTTCAAGAAATTATCGAGGAAAACTGCCCTGATATTCTAGAACCAGAGGGTAAAAGAGAAATTGAAAGAACCCACCTATTGCCTCTTAAAAAAAGATCCCCAAAAGACAACTCCTAGGAACATTGTCTCCAAATTCCAAAGTTCCCAGATCAAGGAGAAAATACTGCAAGCAGCCAGAAAAAAACAATTTGAGTATTGTGGAAGCACAATCAGGATAATACAAGATCTAACAGCTTCTACATTAAGGGATCGAAGGGCTTGGAATATGATATTCTGGAGGTCAAAGGAGCTAGGATTAAAACCAAGAATCACCTACCCAGCAAAACTGAGTATCATGCTCCAAGGCAAAATATGGATTTTCAATAAAATAGAGGACTTTCAAGCTTTTTCAGTGAAAAGACCAGAGCTGAATAGAAAATTTGACTTTCAAACACAAGAATCAAGAGAAGCATGAAAAGGTAAACAAGAAAGAGAAATCATAAGGGACTTACTAAAGTTGAACTGTTTTGTTTGCATTCCTACATGAAAAGATGATGTATGTAATTCATGAGACCTTTCTCAGTATTAGGGTAGTTGAAGGGAATATACATACATATATATATGTGTATATATATATATATATGTATATATACACATATATGTATATATAAATATAGACAAATGTCACAGGGTGAGTTGAATATGAAGGGATGATATCTAAAAAAATAAAATAAAATTAAGGGGTGAGAAAGGAATATATTGAGAGAGGGAGAAAGGTGGAGATAGAATGGGGTAAATTATGTCACATAAAAGCGGCAAGAAATAGCAGTTCATTGGAAGGGAAGAGGGGGCAGGTGAGGGGGAATGAGTGAATCTTGGTCTCATCGGTATCTTACCCCACATGAAAGTAGGGGGAAGGGAATAAAAAAGGGGGATGATAGAAAGGAGGGCAGATGGGGGAGGGGGTAATCAAAAGCAAACACTTTTGAAAAGCGACAGGGTCAAGGAAGAAAATTGAATAAAGGGGGACAGGATAGAAGGGAGCAAAATATAGTTAGTCTTTCACAACGTGAGTATTGTGGAAGTGTTTTACAGAATGATACATGTGTGGCCTATGTTGAATTACCTGCCTTCTTAGGGAGGGTGGGTGGGAAGGGAAGAGAGGAGAGAATTTGGAACTCAAAGTTTTAAAACCAGATGCTCAAAAAAAAAAGTTGTTTTTGCATGCAACTGAGAAATAAGATATATAGGGAATGGGGCATAGGAATCTATCCTGCCCTACAAGAAAGTAAGGGAAAAGGGATGGGGGTGGGGAGTGGGGTGACAGAAGGGAGGGTTGACTGGGGAATGAGGCAATCAGAATATGCCATCTTGGCGTGGGGGGGAGGGTAGAAGTGGGGAGAAAATTTGTAACTCAAAATCTTGTGGAAATCAATGTTGAAAACTAAAATATTAAATAAGCAATAAAGTAATTAAAAAAAAAGAAATTTGACCCTTTCACAAAACACAGGATTGAAGAGGGGATACATTTAACAGGCTGACTTAGAATTTTCCTCATCTCCTTCCTACAAAGTTGGTCCTTATCAGGCAACAGTTCTGATGCTGAGCAAACAAGTCAATAATAAAGTATGGTTGGTAGCTGGCTGAGTTTTTGCAAGTGGGTCATTAAGTCATAGTTAAATAAAAGAATAATCAAGTCTCTATTATCTTTTCTAATGGAGGGAAACAGCAGCAAAATAATCCCAGATGGCGAATAGTCCAAATTAATTTGTATTTGACTTTAGAAAACAAGATTCCTACATACTTTCACCAGCTTTTACTACCTAATCATGTTTTTTTTTTTAAGCTAGTTATAGAATTGTTTTGTATGCTCTTGGTAGAGCTAATCACAGATAATTAACAATTATTCAGCAAACAAATCATCCTTGTCCCCAGGTCCTATTCAGTTCAACTCATCCTTGCAACTCTTCTCATATAATATACAAGAAAGAGCTATGTGGCCCTGTGTTTGTCCCAACTTTTTGTATGTTCCTTATATATGAACACATGCAACTTGGAAAGGTCAGGTCAGTCTCTTACCCACCTCATGGAAGAAACAGAAAGGAAATATAATAGTCTGCATGGCGTGCCATTCTTTGCCTTTCTTATGTAATTAGAGAGGATGTTTCAGGTTATTAGATTTCCTGAAGACAAAAGAGACTACTTGTCTAACCCTCCAATATTTTAAACCTGTCATACTGATCTCTCTCTCCAATTACTCCCTCCCCCACCATAGTCCCAAAGCCTTACTCTACCAAGAAACTTTAATTCCATTGAACAAACATTAATTAAATTCCTACTATGTGCAAAGCACTGTGCTAAAGGAGGAAAAGATAGAAACACAATGAACACATGGTTCCTGCCAGCACTGAATTTACAGTCTAGTAGGGGAATCTAACACAAACACAGATAATGGTGACTTTTCCAAACAGGTCATAAGAAGTACAAAATGGCATGTGAGGTCTGAGGAAGATGTGCAGTGAGCAAGAAGATCGGGGGTTTCACGTAGGAAAAGGTACTTGCACCAAGTCTGGTAAGTTTCAGAATCCAGATGAAGTGGGAGGGAGGGCACTACAGGTACAGTACGTGTATTGGGGATGGTGGCAGAGTGGGGTTGAGTCCTTTGAATAAAGGCACAGAAGCAGATCATAAGAGAGTTTGTATACAGCAGCAAGGAGTTTGTTTTGTGTTTATGTTTTATAAACATAATCACAGATGTCCTCGGGAGCGCACTTCAGAAATCTTCTTGTTCAATTTAATTCACATCTATAAACATTTATTAAGTACTTGCTATATGCAAGATCTAGTTTTGTCACAGAAAGGATAATTCAAACGATAAAATCATAGAATTTTGTAGCTAAAAGATATCTCAAAGTTCACCTAGTCCAACCATGTCAATTTTAAAGATAAAATAAGGCTCCAAGAGATGCGTTGTTTTTTTCCAAGAGTATGTAACTCATGAAGTGGCAAAGCTGGGGCTGGGGCCCGGACTCACTTCTCTGGATTCCTAGTACTGTTCTCTTTCCATTATACATAAGGGTGAGGGGAGGGGGAGGGAGAAGGAGGGAGAAAGAGGGAGAGGAGAATTCAAGAACAATACTTAATGAAATAGAGCTTATCTCATTGAAGATGCAGCAGACTGATTGAGACATTATTAGTAATATCTTTATGGTTACTATGCAACCTTATCAAGTAATAGAAATATTTTCAGGAGAGAGAATGAGAGAGAGAGAGAGAGAGAGGGAGAGAGAGAGAGAGAGAGAGAGAGAGAGAGAGAGAGAGAGAGAGGGAGAATGAGAGAATGAGGGAGAATGCAGCTCTTTACTCTTATTGGACACCTTTTAAAATGAGTTTTGGACCTGAGAAAATAATTTTTTTTATCCTAAAGTACTATATCCTGTATTTAGGTATGTGCACATACACAGACATATACAGGGATTAGACCTTTAATTTCAGTGATGTAGGAAATTCTTGAATGAGGAAATTCCCTCTATCCTCAATTGATATTAGCACCTTCACTGTAACTTGTAGTCCTAAAGGATTACTAGTCACTTGGAATGAGAAATTAAGGGACTTGATCAGATTCACATAGCCAAATATGTCAGAAATGGGATTTGAACTTAGGTGTGCTTGGCTGCAAGACCAACTCTCTAGCTACTACTCTATGTTGCCTGGTACCTATACATATGTGTGTATGTGTACATATATGTGTATAACATATATATGTATATAAATATGTAAGTGTTTTCTGCATAAAGCCTTCACCATAACTGCCAGTACTCTCCCTCCTTTACTTGCCATTTATTTATTTTGGTATTATTACACAGATATTTATATATGTACATATTGTCTTCCCAAAAGAATATTCCTTCAGAGAAAGGACTATTTTATCTAGGTCTTTGTATCACCAATACCTGGCACAATGTCTAGCACATAGCAGGCAATTAATAAATCTTATTGAGAGAGAGCTATGGCTATAACTAAAGAAAATATATAGATATGAATATTTATACATAGATAGATGATAGATAGACAGATAGATAAATAGATAGATGATAGATTAAGGTGCAACACTTTCCCAGGAAAGGAAAATACACAGATCAGTTTGCGTTTGTTCCTTAACATGTTACAACAATCTATGTCTGTAAAAAGCAGAGTTCATGACTGAATGAAGCAAGTGGCCTTTGAATTATAGTATCTTATTATGGATGATAGCCTATTCAAGAAATGCATCAGTATTTATTTATCAGGGAAATTGCACAAGCTATCTCATTTCTCCTGAGGGATATCAATCATGAAAATATATACTTAAAAAGAAACAGACCACAATAAAATATTTAACTGGCTTCCTTTCCCACACTTACTACCTAAAAATATGAAGAAAGGGAGCATCAATTTAACCTGAGAGGCATAATGCAAATACTAAATTTATTTTCATTTAAAATTTTCCTACCTAGAATTTGATTTCTTTCAGGGCCTACATCTTGACTAAAGTACCTAAATAATGATATTTATGTCATATATTCAACAGTAAGAGTGAAGCCATAATCTAGGAAACTCATTTCTGACCTCTATTAAAGGAGCAAGCAACAAGGAGGAGAAATGAGATTTATATTTACCAAATAATATCTGGCAATTAAGAGATCAATGGTGACTTTGGAGAGAACAGTTTCAATTGAATGATGAAGTCAGATGACAGACTGCAGAGGGTTGAGAAGAAAGTAAGAAAACAGGATGTAGGAGCACCAGATATAGATGACTTTTTCAAGAAGTTGAGCAGAGAAGAGGAGAGATACAGTATAATAGCTGGGTGGGGGAAGGGAGAGGAAGAATGGTAGGATCGATTGAGAGGTTTTTTTTCAGGATGGGGAGCCATCAGTATGTTTGTACTTAGCAGGAAAAAAAAAGACAGCAAACATGGAAGAGATTGAAGATTAGAGAAGGAGTGAGGCCTGTGGTGGAGGACAATTTTCTGGAGATGATCAATCATGCCTGTAAATGGGGTAGGACTCAGCAAAGAGAAGGGCCACATCTTCATCTGAGGCTAGGGTGAAAAAAGAGACAATGAAGAATATTAGCGGGATGACCAATGAGGAGAAAGGGAAAAAAGGGAACTCTCAGAAGATGGACTCAATTTTTCAGAACTGAAAAGATCTCACAACTGAAGAGCTAATTACTGTCATTCTCTAACAATGCTATCAGTATTCAGTATATGAATGCAATGGAATACTATTATAAGAAATAAGAAATGATGAAAGGGACAATTTCAAAGAAACCTAGGAATACATTTATGAACTGACAAAGACTGAAGTAAGCAGAACCAGTAGAACAATTTATACAGCCACATTGGAGGAATTAAGAACTCTGATCAACGCAATAGAAGGAATATGTAAAAAAAGATATACATTTTTGGTCATGGCCAATATGAGAATTTGTTTTGCCTAATTAACCACATTTATAGCAAAGGTTCTGTTTTGCTTTATGTATTTTCTTTCTCAGTAGAGATGGTGGGGATGCAAGGGGAAGAGAATATAAATGCTTGTCAGTTGAAAGAATTTTTAAAATTATATCAACAACAATTACAAAATTTAGGTTACTCTTACAGGATTGAACTTTAACCAGATAGGTATGGCTAGCATCAGTATTAATTAGCTAACATGGGAATTAAGCAGATCACGAACATCAGCAAAAGGACAAATAGGTATGACTGTGTAAGATGACCAATGCGTAAGATGGCCAATGCGTAATGGTTTTCATTTTGAATGTATGCACAACACTAGTAAAAGGTCTATGAGAAATATATAATGAAGCTGCAATTTATTTGGGGAGGGAAGACAAACATAATATAAAAATTTCCACCTGAGGGTAACTGTAACTTTTATATTTAGGCACCTATCGAAGTGCCTAGCACACAGCAGGTGTTTGATATATGCTTACTGGATGACTGACTTGTTGAGCTGTTACCTCTTTCCTTCTGAACCTTTATCCTCCAACCACTGAAGCAATTTCCTCACTTCCCTCCTCCTTCCATCAGCTGGACAAAGAGAAATGGGTCTCCCCTCATAAGGAAGTATAGAAAATATTGGCAAGGAAACGGTCATGGAGGAGCACAGCATCCTGGCTTAAATATCTCTAACTCCTATGAAGAATGGCAGCTTCTTAGCTCATACCTACCGTTTAATTTCTGTTTGCTTTCTGCTTGGGTCTTGGACAAGAAAGAGAGGTTAGGGCAGAAGGAAGCACACTTGAGGAAAGATAAACAAGATTTCAGATAAAAGTGAGATCATGAAGGCAATAAACCCAGAAAGCCAGTAGCATGGCCATAGATTGAAGGAGATAAGATTAGACCGCAACACTTCAGTCACTGGGCATGCTGGACTTGATTTTTGTGGACTATCTATTATCTGATTTGTTCATTTTAATTCTGAGTGGGGCATGGCTCTACCATCTGTCTTCCAGATGACTGGTAAATCCCTTTACTAGGAATAAAGGGATAGATAGTAGGGCATGTAGAGTCAAATACCGTTGTTTCCTCCGAGAACAAAGAAAAGAGACAGCATCCAAAAGCTCAAACTGACTTGATATTTTGGCATCCTCTACTTTACCAGTCCTTGATCATAAAAGATCAAAGACTTCAAAAACAGGATATTAGCTACATCACAGTCCATGATTTTACTCTCTGTCTTCAAGGTGAATGTCCTTTACTAATGCTGGGAATAAAAAGGCCCTGATTTATCTATGTGTGAAGAATCTGCTCATAAAACTTGCTAGTAAATTTTTTAAACTACCAACTTACAACATTTCTACTAGCTTTTCTCACACAAGAACAATAATGCATCTGATATAAATAAATTAGTGAAAAGCTTACAAATGCATATAAAATATACATAGGGATATACACATCATTTATAAATATGTAGAAAAAGAGTCTAATTTCTTTCAGGCCTGGTTTAATTTCTTGCCTGACCTATAGGCCCAAGCTAATCCATATGGGTTCTAGAGTACTAACATCATAACTTTTTTTTTTTAACCAAAAGCAAAACTTCACTTTAAAGAGACAAAAACGGGCAATATGAAGTAAAAATTCCAGCTAAAGAAAAGATTTTTTGCATAATGGTGTGTCATACAGGAAAAGGGAGAAGGATTCATCTTTCACATCTCATTCACAAGGTGGAAACGATGGTAACAACCTTACCTGATTTCCCCACACCTGCTCGGCCAAACACTGCCAACTTAACTTCTGCACTCTTAGCCATAGTAGAATAAGACGCCTTATGTACTTCTCTCAAAAGAAAGCAACTGTGAAAATCGATTTGGCTCTTGTCTTTAGCTTCACCATATCATGGTAAACTTCTGCACGTCCTGCGATCCCTAAACAAAACAGACATCATTAAAGGAGAAGGCAAAGTCAATTTTTTAAATAAATTAATTTATTTTTAGTTTTCAATATTCACTTCTATAAGTTTTAAATTTTCTCCACCTTTCTCCCTTCCCCCCCCTCCCCAAGACAGTGTACAATCTGATATAGGCTCTACATATACATTCTCATTAAACATATTTTCATATTAGTCATGTTGTATAGAAGAATTAGAATAAATGGGAGGAACCATAAGAAAGAAAAAGCAAAATAAAACAAAAAAAACAGAGCAAATAGTATGTTTTGATCTGCTTTCAGGCTCCATATTTCTTTCTTTGGATGTGGGCAGCATTTTCCATCATGAGTTTTTTGGAATTGTTTTTAGGTCCTTGCATTGCTAAGAAGAGCTAAGTCTGTTAAAGTCAGTCATTGCACAATGTGGCTTTTAGTACGTACAATGTTCTCCTGGTTATGCCCACCTCACTCAGCATCAGTTCATATAATTCTTTACCGGTTTTTCTGAAGTCTGCTTGCTCATCATTTCTTACAGCACAATAGTATTCCATTACATTCATATACCACAACTTGTTCAGTCATTTCCCAATTGATGGGCATCCCCTCAACTTCCAGTTCTTGGCCACCACAAAAAGAGATGCTATAAATATTTTTGTACATATGGGTCCTTTTCCCATTTTTATGATGTCTTTGGGATACAACTCTAGGAGTGGTATTGCTAGGTCAAAGGGTATGCACATTTTTATAGCCTTTTGGACATAGTTCCAAATCGCTTCCCAGAATGGTTGGATCAGTTCACAACTTCACCAACAATGCATAAGTGTTCCAATTTTCCCACATCTTCTCTAGCATTTATAATTTTCCTGTCTTGTCATGTTAGCCAATCTGATAGGTGTGATGTGGTACCTAAGAGTTATTTTGACTTGCATTTCTCTAATCAATAGTGTTTAGAGCATTTTTTCATGGCTATAGATATTTTGATTTCTTCCTCTGAAAACTGCCTGTCCATATCCCTTGACCATTTATCAATTGGGGAATGACTTATATTCTTATAAATTTGACTCAGTTATCTATACATTTTAGAAATGAGATGTCTTTTTATCAGAGACACTGGTTGTAAAAATTTCTTCCCAGTTATCTGCTTCCCTCCTAATACTGGTTGTATTGGCTTTGTTTGTGCAAAAATTTTTCAATTTAATGTAATCAAAATTATCCATTTTTCATTTAATAATGTTCTCTAACTTGTTTTTGGTCACAAGTTCCTCCATTCTCCATAAATCTGACAGGTAAACTATTACTAGCCAAAGTCATTTTTAAGAAGGCTGTGCTTTTCAGCAATAACTGACCTCCATATTAGATTATATGTATACCTAGTGAACGCGTAATATACTTTCACAGTGGGAGCATTAGTTGAGAACACTTTCAGGGCATGATTTTGGGCTACATAATGTACCTTCTTGGCAATGGAGACAGACATCCTTAGAGCAGCACACATTCACAATTCATTGCATGCTTTAATTTTCTCCAAATCCCTACTGTGGGCTGTCTTTTTTTCCTTAAAGTCGCACACAAGAGGATTTCTCAACTTGGATCTGATGAACTTTTAAAGAAAACTAACAGCTACATTTTGATATGATTGGCATTCTTTGTAATTCTGTTTTATTTTATGCATTTAAAAACATTAGTTTGTGTTTTTTCCCCATTCTATGTTATGGAAATGCTTGTTTTATCTTTTAAGTTCAGAATAAAATAAAATAAATTAAATTTAAAAAGAGAAAGGGTCTAAAGGCTTCACCAGACTGCCAAAGCAGTCGAAGAAGGCTAAGAATCCCTGCATTATAAAGTAGACAAGATTCACACTGACGTTCACATAGGTCAAGTGATCCAGCCACAATTATATGATACACAAAACAGTAAGGTTTTTTTTAATGTTTTATTTGGGGAAAATTAAATCATCAAATATGAGGAATGTCTTAGGACAAATAGAATTGTGAGGGCCTAAATTCTAATTCTAGTCCTAGTCCTTCCATATATCTCAAAAAGTAACTTTGTTCCATAGTTAGCTACCTAAAGACCTATCACACAGGAAAAAAAGAAACAAAAGTAACTATCTTTTTAACTTCCCTACTATAAAATCCAAGGTAGATGAGTAATCTCAACTATGCCCCTTACTTACAGCTAGGCAATCTTTTCACACTTCTCTAATCAACTTTTGCTCTTTCATTCACCACAGAAGCTATTCCAAACCTTTGCACCTCTTCTCAAACCTCCCACAGCAGCCTCTCCCATCACCCTCTCATCTAAGGCTCTTGCCTCATCCTTCACTGAAAAAACCAGATCATTTCCAAGAGCTTCCTCTTACCCGCTCCTCAAAGTATTCAGATGCCTTCTGCCAACTATCTCATCCTTGACCCCTGTTTTGCACGGACAGGTATGCCTTTTTATGCCAAGGCAAACTCCTCTACACGTACCTTTGATCCCATTCCATTCTTCAGAAGCCTATCCCCTCTATTATCCCCACTCTCACTTATCTTCAGTTTCTCACTGTCCACTGGCTGTTTCCCTGCTGCCTAGAAACATGCCCATATCTCTTCCACGTTTAAAAAAAAATCTCTCACTTGATCCAACCATCCCTACAAGGTTTCCTCCTGTATCTTTCCTCCCTTTAATGGCTAAACTTGTAAAGGCAGTCTATAGGTAATGCCTTCACTTCTTTTCCTCTCACTCAATTCTAAATGCTCTGTAATCTGGCTTTTGATTCATCATTCCATTGAAACTGCTCTTTCTAAAGTTGACAATTGTCTCTTAATTGACAAATCTAATGGCTGTTTCTCAATCCTTATCTTTCCACACACATTGATCATCCTTTTCTCCTGGATACTCTCTTCTCTCTAGCCCTTCTCCTAAATGTATGCTCCTTTTCAATCTCCTTTGTTGGATCTTAAATCTAGGTCATGCCCATTAGCCCCAGAAGTCGCCCAAGGGTCTATCCTGTCCTTTCTTTTTTTTCCCTCTACACTATTTCATTTGGTGATTTCATCAGCTCCCATGGCTTCAATTATCAACTCTTTGCAGACAATTCCCAAATCTATAATCTGCCTCTGTCTCCCACTACCAACTTGCCTTTTGGACATCCCATATTAGATATCTCAGACATCATGGAACTCAACATGTCCAAAACAGAATTATCTTTCTCCCTAAATTCACCCCATTCTGAGATTCCTTTATTACTATTGAGGGTACCGCCATCAGCATCATCCTAGTC
This sequence comes from Trichosurus vulpecula, assembly GCF_011100635.1. Taxonomy (NCBI): domain Eukaryota; kingdom Metazoa; phylum Chordata; class Mammalia; order Diprotodontia; family Phalangeridae; genus Trichosurus; species Trichosurus vulpecula. The sequence goes on along the minus strand of NC_050577.1, from coordinate 189,783,620 downwards.
CTTCAGGTCCACAACTTTGGTATCATCTCAGTTCCTCATCTGCACACAGCTTATGCATCCAATATATTCCCCAGTCTTGTTACATTTCTCATATATGTCTCCTCTTATTTCACATCCACTACCAGCACCTCATACCTGGACTAGTGCAATAGACTTTTGGTCAGTCTCTCCGCCTTAAGTCTCTCCCTATTCCTATCCATCTTCCACTCAGATGTCAAATTGATTTTCCTAAAGTGCAGGTCTGATCATGTTACCTCCTATTCAATAAACTCCAGTGGCTCTGTTAATTCCAGGATCTGACTTTTAAAGCCCTTTACAATCTGGTCTCTTCTTACCTTTCTATTCTTCTTATACTTTACTCTGTTCCACACACTCTACAATCCAGAAATACAGGTTTCCTTGCTGTTCCTCATATATATCACTCCATTTCCTGCCGCCATATTTTTTTTACTGGTTGTCATCCTATGCCTGGAATGCTCTCCCTCCTCACCTCTGTTTCCTGGCTTCCTTCAATACTCAGTTCAAATCCCATCGTAGGAGGGCTTTCCCATTCCCTTCTCTCTACTCCTGCTATGCTAGTGACTTTCCTCAGATCTAACAGTTCAATTTTGTTAATTTTTTTTTTTTTACATAATGTCTTCCCCATTAGAATATAAGCTCATTGCGAGCAGGGTCTGCATTTCCTTCCTGTATTGAAGAGTTCACTACTGGAGGTAGTTCATTCATTAGTGGACAACTCTAATTGTTAAAAAGTATTTCTTATATCGTGGGCAGATAGTATGCTGGGCCTAGTCAGGAAGACTCCTCTTCCTGAGTTTAAATCTGGCCTCAGACACTTACTAGCTATGTGACCCTGGGCAAGTCACTGAACCCTGTTCGCCTCAGTTTCCTCATCTGTAAAATGGGCTAAAGAAGGAAATTGCAAACTAATCCAATATTTTTGCCAAGAAAATCCCAAATGGGGTCATGAAAAGTCAGATACGACTGAAAAACAACTAAACAATTTCCTTATATTGAGCCAAAATCTTCCTTCCTTGGATCTCATTGATAGAATTCTGTCTTTCACATGAAAATTCTCTATACATCTAAAAAGACTATTGTATCTTCTATATCCTTATTAAAGAGAGGCATTCTAGTCTAGGCAATATAGAGTCAGCTGGAGACCAGGAAGACCTGGGTTCAAGACCCACTTCTAAGAAATACTGGCTGTGTCACTCTGGGCAAATTACTTAACTAACCTCTCAGTCAACTTCATTTGACTACAAGTTGCAGAAAAATGTGCTGTGTTGATACAGTCTTCTCACCTGAGAGTACTCTATAACAATGAAATTACAAGTCCAGTCCTATACCTATATATCCCTACTAAGTCTTTTCTCTTTTATAGGCTAAGTATCACCAGTTCTTTCAACTAGTCTTTCTCTGATATGATTACAACCTTCCTTCAGCATCTTTAGTGTTCTCTAGATCGTTAACATGCCTCTTAAAGTGTTGTGCCCAGGACTGAACACAATCATACTTTAGGGCAGAAAACAGTTGAGTCTGTGCCTTTCTTTGATCTAGACATTCCTGTTATTCATTCATTAGTTTCCAGCAGTCTCATTACTAAGTTGGTTTATCTTGAATTTGTACAATAGGGATAGGCGCTAGACCTGGGGTCTTATTTCAGGAAACTCCCAGATGAATAAACTCCTTTAGTAAACTCTACTAACCACAAGTTGGCATCTTCTCAGCTATGTATAGACTTAGAGATTTGCCTAAGGCATCTGAAAGGTTAAGTGTCATAATCTGGCCAGTATAGGTCAAAGGCAGGCCTTGGTTCCAGGTCTTCCTGGCTCTAAGCCCAGTTCTCTACCCACTACCCAACATTGCCTCTCAGTTGAATTTTTAGACAACTATCTTTTCACATAAACTCTCCCAGTCTTTATTTTTTTGAACTCAAATACAGTACTTGACATTATCTTCCTGCTTTCCTACCTTGAAATATCTTAAAAAGAAACTCAATTCTATTCTCCAACATAGTAGCTAATCTTTTTAGCTTTATTATTTGCAATTTTTCAGGAAACTTTACTTTTATTAGCAAAGTAATTATTTAAAGGAGAATCACATTGGCAAAAGTAATGGCTTTTTCACAAAAGTGAAAATTTCTGAAAAAACTTCTTTAACAGCAATGATGTACTAGAGTTTATTATTCATTTGTGCTATTTTACATATACATATGCATATATATGTACACATGTACATGTAATATATACTTCAGTAAAATCTCTACTTTTGGGCTTTTAGTCATGCATCTACCACTTTCTAAATGTAAGACCAAAAGATCCATATTACCACTTGCTAATATGTTAATAATATCCTCTAATAAGGGAAAATTGCCTTAACAATTGAAAACAAAACAAAACAAAATAAATTTTCAAAAAAAGCTTTTAGCATCTGTTCTTTGTCCAATTTCACACCTTTAATCTAAAAATGAAATGTTCTCCTATTATATCCTTTTATGGCCATAATCATTCATAGAGAAGGTTACAAAAAGGGCTTCAACCATTGTGGATCAAAGATTTAGGACTGCAACATCTTACAGGTCATCTAGTCCAGGTCCCTCTTTTTCCAAATGAGAAATGGACCCAAGGTCATCCAAGGAGTAAATTAGAAAATCCTGGATTCAAACCTAGGTCCTATGCCTCCAAGTCCAATTCTGTCCACTGCATCATGGAACTAACTAGTTCTATGTTTCCCTACAGAAAGTTCTGTAAAATACATTTCAATCACATAAGTATCAAATGAGATTACTTGCTTGAAAAATAAATCTGAAACATAAAATATACAAATGCTTATATATGGGTTGTATATACTAATGGTCAACATTTCACACAAAGTTTTCCATTTTTAAGATCATATTTGTCTGGTTTATATTTCATGAACATTACCATCTAATCTTTCTTTTCCACAGTATTTAGAAAGCCAAATATTTCGATAACTTCCATTTAGCCCCAGTGACAGGAATTTCACAGAAGAATGAGAAGATTTCTCTCCATTTATTACCTCATGAAGTTACAGCTGGATATTGTCAAGCTCATGCCATGTTCCAGGAAATAACTGATGGGGGAGACATAAACTGACTGACAGTGGCTCTTCAAAATTTTATTTCTCACAATAAAATTAGACATCTCACATTTGGCAGTCAAACGGCAAACATAGATGTAAGTTCTGTTTTAATAATCTCTATTTTATGTTATTTGGTTCCAAGTTTCTGATGTTTGAAACAAATCATATTGGAAGAACTGCCATAAAAAGCAGATCTAAGAAAACTAGTTTATTCTTAGCTTCAATTTCAGGAGGATGGTGACTGATCCAAAGGGGATGCAAAGCACTTTTTTTTAAAAAAATGGACATTTGTTATTTGGAGGACCACAGGATTCAGTGCAAGAAGAGAACTCAATGCAATAAATATTTAATAAGTACCTATTGTCTGCAAGGTACTGTACTAGGCAGTAGGGAGGCAAAGATGAAATAAGATGCTGTTCTTGCCCATAACACGCTTCTGAATACTTGTCACTAATGTTTCTCCTAAGGGTAAATTCGCACCAAGAATTTTCATGCAGTGTGGATGCTGCTCCGGACTGCTTTGGAGCCTGAAATACAATCTTTTGGCCTCGAGATCATCACTAATCTTTCTATTGCTATTAATCCTCCCACTCGGGTCGCCTTGCATCTCCCCGCTGCCACAGGCGTGACGGTCCCCGCAGTCGGGTTAAAACTAGGTGTGCAACAGGTAATGCGCGGGGCTCAAAAATGAAGGCCCTCGTGGACAATCCACTCGCTCCCTGGCCACGGCGCAAATGCCGCAGCATCCCCCCAAAGGTCAGCGCTGACCCAGCCGGGACGGGACTGCGCCAGGCTCGGACGCCTCCCCAGCTTGGGGCGCAGCGCGGGGAGGAAGCGGGCGCGAGGGGAGCCCGGCCGCCGGGGCAGGCGCGGGACACTCACCTCAGCCCCCGGTCAAGTTCAGGTCCGGGGGGGAGGGTCTCTTCCGGTCTTCTCTCAGCCGCTTCCCAGCTCCTGCGGAATGCTCCGGGTGCTCGCGGGGATCAGGCTCGGGGCTGAGCCGCAGTCGGCGGGGCAAAGGAGGCAGGAGCTGCGGCCATGGCGAGGGGGAGGGACCTTCCGTGCGCTCCCTCAGCCGAGCGCCACAGCGACTGCCGCAGGATGCCCGGGGGCTGCGCCGACCGCCCCGCGAGCCATTGTCGCTCTGCGGAGCGGCGCCGCGGCGCCCCCTGGCGCCGGCCCGCGGCGCTGCGCTCTGTGCGCAGTGGTCTCCCTCACTCCCTAGGGGCAAGAGGGCAGACAGCCCCCGGGCAATGTCCTAGGATTAAAGATTGGAAAAGGACCTTATCTTGAGTTACTGCCTTCCGCTTCAGAAGAGGAAGCTGAGGATCAGAGGGGTGCAATGATTTCCCCAAGTCACCAAACATTTATTAAGTGCTCTCTCTGTACCGGGCATTGTGCCAAGCTCTGCGGGTAATTATACTGGTGATGATGGTGGTAGTGGTGGTGGTGATAAGGATGAGGATCATCATCATCAACCTCATCATCACTGACTTTTATGTAGCAGCTTACTATGTGCCAGGCACTGTGCTAAGCATTTACAATTATTATTTTATTTGATCACCACAACAACCCTGGGAGGTACATGCCATTATTATCCCCATTTTATAGATGAGAGACCCGAGGCAAACTTAAGTTAAGTGACTTGCCCTGGGTCACACGGCTGATGAGTGTCTGAGACTAGATTCGAGCTCAGGTTGTCCTGACTCTAGGTCAGAAAAGCAAAAAAAAAAAAAAAAAATATGAGCTCACAGGCTAAAATGGGGGCAGTATCGTTCTTGGCACAATGCCACTGCCAGCTTTGCCTTGGATTTCTAGCAAGAGGGTGGGAAAGGGTTTTCTCTCCCATGCACTTTCCCAGTAGCAGCAAAAGTAACTACGCAAATGGTAATGAGAAGATTTGCTTGCCGGGGTGAGCCTAATACGGAAATTCAAAGCACTAACTGCCTTTTCTACAATGAATATTGATCCCAAGAAATATACTTGTCCAGCCTCATCAGCTACCTTGTGAGTCTGAGGGGGTCAGGAGTCATTAAATCAAGTGCTCTCTGAAACTACAACCTTCTCAGAAGAGAGAACTACCATTTCCAGGGAGATTAATAGCCATACATTCCTGGCTGACCAGAAGATCTAGACCTTGAGTTGCTGCTCACACAGCACAGATCCAAGGTGAATGTGAAATATCTGTTCAACAGTTCCACAAATCTACTGGTAGGATTTATCTCCAGAAAGAATATGAAACAAATGTTGGGTTGTAGATTATGTTTCCAGTATGTGCTAAAAGTGTGTAAGTCTTTTGTGTTTTAAGCATTCTTTCATAGTGAAGGAAACAAATATCTGCCTTATACCTGATATTTACTACTTTGTGCGCTGAGAAACTTTTCAAGAAGTTGCTAATCCCTTTTTGGGAGACTTTTGTGCAAAATCAAAGATTTATTTAAAAATTTTCCCCAGGGGCTCTACTCCAGGGTGGGTCAACAATGAGCAAGTTTTTACCGGCCTTTCTTTCTCAGTAACTCAGAAAATCATTATTCCACAACGACCTCAGCAAGTGGCAACGTGCAACATGGGAAGCCTCTGTTTTCTATCTCAAAAGATCTCCTTCAGTCAACATGTGGATAAATTGTGATGTGAGTAGATGGTGAAACTTCAGGATCAAAATATCACATGAGGTGTAACATGGTTATAAAAATCAAGCTGTAAAGACTGAGGAAGAGTGGTGACTACTTTTCTTGCTTTAAAAAATAATATTTCTGTATTAAAACTGTTGGCGTGTGTTCATGTTTACATGGTTTATGGCAGCCAACAGTACCAAAGAGATTGTTCCAAAAGGTTGTATATGCTATTGCATTTTGGTGATGGAAAATAAGAATAGGAAACATAACCCCCTGAACTGTAAGGAGAATGGCTAAAAATGGAAATCTGACCACCTGGATGCTGAAAGTGGGAAGGGCTCTTCCATTAGTGATATTTCTCCCCCCTTCCCCCCCTCCACATAAGGTGTTTGGGGTCAAGGTTTCTTTGAATGTTTAAATGGGACAAGAATAGATTGGGGTGATGGTTGTGTCATGAATATACTCTGGCAGCCAGTGTACCCTTGTTGGGGTGATCAAACAAAGCTACAGGGGCAGAATTTTGACATTTTTTAAATTTAAATTTTATTTTGTTGCAATAGTACTTTCTTCTCTCATAATTGACCCATAATCTTTCTAGAACTTGTGAATTGAACTTGTGAATGATCTTGGTTATTAATGCATTAAATTATGAACTATTTACAACACTTACTCATTTGTATATGACATTGATTTTCCAAATATAACTTGCCTTTTATAATTGTATATGTGTAGTTATTATAATCTGCATTTGTGTGGTTCTGGGTATATTGCTTTATATTTACTGTATATATATGTATATATATGTGTATATATATATATATACTTCGTATATAGTGTATATATATATATAATATATATACACTATATCTTGTTTAGAACATTTGTTTATCTTTTTGACTTTTTATTTGTTACCTGGCCCTGCATTTTTGCTGGTCTGCTTTAGCATTATTATTTTGAAGAATTCAAATTTAAGTAAACTTTGAAGAAATGGAGGTCAAAACACCAGAAAAGGAATATGGAGCAGTGGAATTAGACATGAAAATACCTTTTAATTTTAATAGATCATAGATATAAAAACAAATATATTGTTTTAAAAAAAACTTTGAGAAAAGCTTAAAGAAATTTGAACCAATACACAATGGTCAATAGCAAGTTCAGGTCACATGATCAGCAAGAAGGTAGACCAATAGCTTTCCACAAACCTTGCCAAACTGAACACACACACACATACATATACACACATAAACACATGAAATATATAACAAATATAAAGTAACTGAGGCTGAATCCATAAGATAAGGTAAAAGTATCACATAAGGAAAATACCTCATGAAATAATATCAGCAAATTTGAATATTCAAAATTCTCATTAATACTTCCCACACCCATTCCATGATGTATGCTGGGCTCTACCACTTACAACCACCCTTGCAGACTTCTGTTTCAGCATCCAGTCATGGGGTCAGTTTTTCAATGGTAGTGACTCAATCAGATTTACTCCTACTCCATAAGAGAGAAGATACATTGATTCTGCCCAGCTGCGTGGAAAAAAAGGGAAGAGAGGATTTATTTATAATCTAACAAACAAACAAAAGGCATTTATTAAGCTTGAGATGCCTAGGAACATTCACAGACTAGGCACTGAGAATACTACGAAGAAAATAAAAATAGTCCCTTTGCCCAGGAACTTATATTCTAAGAGTAATAACATATCCAGAATATATACAAAATAACAAAAAGAGAACTGGGGCTGTAGATTAGCAGGTGGGGCATCAAGAAAGGCATCATGCAGAAGGCGGCACTTTAGCTGAGTTTTGAAGGAAACTAGGTATTCTAAAATATAGAAATGAGGAGGGAATACATTTCAGACATAAGGGACAGCCTGTGCTTAGATGAAAGAAGGAAAGTTGTGTATGAAGGATAGAAAGAAAGCCAGTTTGACGGGACCACAGAGTTCCTGAAAGATAATGATAGCAATTAAGAGTGGAGACACTAAGTTAGAGCCAGACTTTGAAGGACTTAATGCCAAATAAGGTAGTTTGTATATGGTCCTGCCAACCATTAGAGTATATTGAATGGGGAAGGGATGTTACAGTCAGACCTGTGCTTCAGGAATATCACTTTAGCAGCTGCAGGGGGGATGGATTAGAGAGGATTAAGACTTGAGGTAGGAAAACCTATTACAGAGGCTATTGTAATAGTCCAGGCAAGGGTTAGTGAGGATCTGAACTAGAGTGGTTGGGATGCAGATGGAGAGAAGGGGACTGATGAAAGAGGTAAAACCAGTAAGGTCTGGCCACTGATTAGATGTATGGACTGAGTAAGAATAAAGTTCCTAATGGTCCCATTTAATTAATGGATAAATTAATAAGAATTTATTCAGTGCTTACTGTTGGCCAAGCACTGTGCTAAGCATGGGAGATATAAATACAAGCAAGACAGTTCTTCCTCTCAAGGAGCTTACATTCTATAGGGAAAGACCACGGTGAACAGGGAAGAGCTTTTTGGTTTGGTAACTCACAGAGATGGTAAGGGGAAAACTACCACTATTAACAGACATGCCCTTTCCAGAGGCGATGTGAGTGTGGATTTGATCACAGTTCTGAGAAGAAGAGGTAGAAGGTGGTAGAAAATGTCCTGAGTGAGGACAATGGTCCCAGAGAGTTCAGTTTGGTGGTGTAGCTCCTGTAGGGCTAAATGACCTCTGGAAATCTTATGTAGGTGTGACTTTACAATGCTTCTACCTCTACCTCTCCAAGGCTTCCATTGGTAACTCCCAGTGTGTCTACATGGAAAGGTTGAAAGAGAGGGAAGAGTTAATAATTTAATTCCTTCATTGGCATCTAAAGTGTGTTGACTTTTACAAAATAAGTCAATATAAATCAGAGGTGTCAAAGTGTACTTGTTCCAACGTGGCTGTACATGTATTTTCTACATAGATTTCTAGGTTCTTAGTGGTAATACTTGATTCCTCGAAATAGATGCAAAACATTCTAAGTAGTTGGAGCTAAGAAAATTGTGGTGGGTGAAAGATGAAATGACTGAGGTCCGAACATTTAGATTTATTAAGCAATGCATGCCAATTGCCCAACAAATTGGTACCAGGCCTCTTCCTCAGCTAAGGGCTGGACCACAAATACACGGAGAGACAAACTTTTAGACATTGAAAACAATTAATCAAATAAGGCCAATTAATAAAAAGGAAATGATACAACATTAGGTAATCTGATTTCTAATTGGAGGAAAGATTAGGGACTTTCCAAGTTGGGAGGGAGAACGAACATGTACAATTCCCTGAATTCAGAGAAAAAAGGTAGCCCATTCCCTTCAAATGTCTCTAAATAACCAAAGGAGAGTGGAAACAACTGATTTATCAGTGTGGGGCCAGTTTTCAGATAAGACATATGGGTTGCTTGAGATGTACAATTGTGAGAAATTGTGCATTAATCTTTGGCTCTAATTGAATTTCTGGTCAGCATAAACTCGGTCCTTGATTAAAAATCTCTAAGTAGCAGGTAAGGGTGGTACAGCTTCCCAGTCATACAGATCTGGGTTCAAACAATACACAGTTTTCTCCCAATTCCCACAGTTGAATGACATTTTCTTACAAGACAGAAATTGGGGCTAGACCCATAATTGAATAGAAACTAAACTAGCCTCAGAATTGAGTCACAAGACGGAGTCAGTATGTTTCACAAACACTTGCTATCGTAATCTCCTCAATTCCCTCTATGTCCTCAGTTCCCCCTTTTGATTCCCATGGATCACTTATTTATAAGCCAAATATATGAGGTTTTTCATAAATTTACAATCGGAATTATATGTCAGGTTACTGACTTATGGGTCACAGTGGTCTAATTTAAAAAGAGAGATTTACAAGTCACCTAGGTAACCAAGAAAAATACAAACATAAACACCATGAAACAAAAGGGCAAAGCAATACAATAATGATCAATATTAACTAACATGAAGTCTCCTTGTATCCTAGTAACCTACTCCCAATGGCCATTTAATCAGCGCATTTTGACTTCCAGATGTCTCATGTAGTTGTCTGGTCCCTGGAAATCTTTCAAGGTTAAATTGCTGAATTGGGGCTGGGGGTGGGGCAAAGTCATTCCCATAACTATTGGGAGCATCCATTGGTCCTATACTAAACATTTATTAAGCACCTACAATGTATCAGGCCCTGTGCTAAGTACTCGGGATACAAAGAAAGGTAAAAGAAAGTTCTTCCCCCAAGGAGTAATGACTTTCTGGATGAAGGAAAGGAATAGGCCATATCTTGCCCCTGTGGGAAGGAGGGCCAAAGCTTTGGAAGGAGACTTTCTAAAGGAGGAAAAAAAAATGATATCATCCCCTGGAAGTGGGAGGTTTTGGCAGGTAGGCCAAGGAATATTGAGTAAGTGATGGTAAGGAGCCTCAGTATTAACTTAGATCCTAGGATAGTTTAAAGGCAAGAGCCCTTATACTTGGTGAAGAATTGTTGACTGTGGCAGAGGAGTCATTGCAGAGGCCCTGATAGAGGCCGCTGGAGCTGCTCCTGCTCATTGTCACCATCTCACATAAGAAGCAATCTGTGACGACTGGATGTGTCATCTCTCTATACTGTGCCTCTGATGTTCCTATTCATCATTATCATCATGCATTAAGAGACCTACTGTGGACTGGCATAACACACTACATAGATACGAGTGTTGAGATCTGAGACTTGGTCCTTCTAAAAGGAGGTTTTTGGAGAGCCTAGATTTCTGGCCTCAGTTTTCCTCCACATTTTTTTCTCTTTTTTTCTTTTTCTCCTCATGGTGAAGGCTTTGGGGAAAGGGTAGTAGATTTGCTGTTGTTGCTTTCTTCTTTTTCCTTTTTTCCCCATTTTATACTGCCTACATCAGATGATAGTTCAGTAAAAGCCTTAAAAGCATTTAAATGGTGGAAGTCCTTTAGAAGATCTTCAGGACCTGGCCACTATGGGGTGGTATAAGTGATAGAACTAATCTCTACCAGCATTTCCCCATAATATATTTAAGGCTCACATCTGCCTCCCTGTCACAAGGTATAGTTTTCCCGAAAAGGTAACAAAGCTGTCCCTGGGATCTGTTTGGCCCCTGCTTCCCTAGATGCAACTTTCTTGTCACCTAAGGGCATACATAATCCTCCCCACATGGAGTTTGGGCATCTCAGGATTTGGTAAGTGCCTGGGACTCCAGGAGTCACTATGCACTGCCTTGTTGACCAAATGAGTTTTCATAAGGAGTCAGGGGAGGCCAAGTCTACCATAGCTAAAGCTAAGTGCCACTATGTCCTTGCCAAATATCGTTGCTGTATTAAGGAAAACTAGGCCTTCTTTTGTTAACTGTTCAATGGCTTATGAGTGGCTAATTTCATCCCCAAGTGGAACTTGAACTAATATGCTATTAGCATTAGGCTTATCCCTAATACTGTTCAAACATCGTTGATTTTCCCCTGATATAATCACATTCATTATAAAGCCCAAATTCTTCAGCTTGATGCCTGAAGACACTTAGAGTATCATCTCACACCTATCCAGATCCATATTTCATTTCTTCTTTGAAGTCTTCCCCATAATTTCAGGAAGCATTCATTCCTCCCTTTTCTAACTAGTCATGGAAGTAATACCTAAATTGTCTTTTTTTGGATGTTTGAATATATGCAATCCACCACTATAATTAATTAACTAATTTCACTTCGTTTCCCCTCCCCCCTCTCCCACAGTGAGTTAGTAAACACTCTGAGGACAAGGATTATGTCAGTTATTTCTACGGTTTAGTCCAGGGTTGGGGAACTGTCGTCCTCAAGGCCACATGTGGCCTTCTAGGGCCTTGGGTGAGGCCTTTTGACTCAGTCCAAGTTTTATAGCACAAATCCTTTAATTAAGGAGATTTGTTGTGTGAAGTTTGGATTTAGTCAAAGGGACATATTTGAAGACCTAAAGAGCCATATGCGGCCTTGAGGCCACAGGTTCCCTACCCCTGGTTTAGTCCATGATGCCTAAGCATATTGTAGGTATTCAATAAACAAATGGTGAGTTTAATTAAAATCTCAAAGATAATATAGCATAGTACATGGATTCATGTATTTAAAATTGGAAAGGACTTCAGAAATCACTTATTCTTTTTTCATTAAAATTTATTTTATTTTTAGTTCTGAATTCTCTCCCTCTCTCCTCCTCTCCCATCCATTGAGAAGTCAATAAAAACAAAATCCATTACATATATTTATATACGTACACTATTCAAAACAAATTCCCACATTAGTTATGTCAAGAGAGAGACAGAGAATGAAAAAGAGAGAAAGCAGGAAAGAAGAGAAAAGAAAAGAAAGAAAAGAAAAGAACAGCATCAACCTGTACTTTGAGTACATCAGCTTTCTATCTGGAGGAGGACAGCATGTTTCATCACAGATCCTTTGGAATTGTGCATGGTCATTAAGTTGACCAGAGTTCCCAAGTATTTCAAAGCTGATTATTTTTATAATGTTGTTACTCTATAAATTATCCTCTTGGTTCTAGTCACTTCACCTTGCATCAGTTCATACAAGTCTTCGCAGGTTTTTCTGAAACCATTCTTTTAATCATTTCTTATAACACATTCCATCACATTCATAAACCATAATTTGTTCAACGATCCCCAATTGATGGGAATCCCCTCAATTTCCAATTCTTTGCCAGCACAAGTACAGCTGCTATGAATATTCTTTTTGGCATATCTGGGTCATTTTCCATTTTCTTTGGTCTCTCTCTCTTTTAAAAATTTGCATTTTATTTTATTTTTTTACAAAATAGTATTTTTTCCCCAAATACATGTAAAGATAGTTTTCACCATTCATTTTTGCAAAATTTTGAGTTCCAAATTTTTCTCCCCTCCACTTCTCTACCCCCTCCCAAGACAGCAAGCATGTACATGTACAATCATGTTAACCATATTTCCACATTAGTCATGTTGTGGAAGAAGAATCAGGACAAAAAGGAAAAACTATGAGAAATAAAAAACAAAAAAAGTGAAAATAGTATGCTTCAATCTGCATTCAGATTCCATAGCTCTTTCTCTGGATGTGGTTAACATTTTCCATCAGGAGTCTTTTGGAATTGTCTTGGATCATTGTTCTGCTGAGAAGAGCTAAGTCTATCATAGTTGATCATTGCACAGTGTTGCTGTTATTATGTACAATGTTCTCCTGATTCTGCTCGCTTCACTCAGCATCAGTTCATGTAAGTCAGGTAAGTCTTTCTGAAATCTGCCTGCCCATCATTTCTTATAGAACAATAGCATTCCATTAGATTCATATACATATACCACAACTTGTTCAGCCATTCACCAATTGATGGGTATCCCCTCAATTTCCAATTCTTTGCCACCACAAAATGAGCTAGTATAACTATTTTTGTACATGTGAGTTCTTTTCCCTTTCTTATGATCTTGTTGGGATATAGACCTAGTAGACCACTTTGTAGATCCATTGCTGGATCAAAGGGTATGCACAATTTGATTGCCCTTTTGGCATAGTTCCAAATTGCTCTCCAGAATTGTTGGATCAGCTTACAACTCCACCAACAATGTATTAGTGTTCCAATTTTCCCACATCTTCTCCAACATCTATTGTTTTCCTTTTCTGTCATATTAGCCAATTTGAGAGGTGTGAATTAGTATAAGAGTTGTTTTAATTTGCATTTCTCTAATCAATAGTGATTTGGAGCATTTTTTCATATGACTATAGATATCTTTAATTTCTTCATCTGAAAATTGCCTGTTCATATCCTTTAACAATTTATCAGTTCAGGAATACTTGTATTCTTACAAATTTGATTCAGTTCTCTATATATTTTAGAAATGAGGCCTTTATCAGAAACACTGGCTGTAAAAAATGTTTCCCAGCCTTCCACTTTCTTTCTAATCTTGGTTACATTGGCTTTGTTTGTGCAAAACCTTTTTAATTTAATGTGATCAAATTATCCATTTTGCATTTCATAATGTTCTCTATCTCTTGTTTGGTCATAAATTCTTCCCTTCTCCATAGATCTGACAGGTCAACTATTCTTTGCTCTCCTAATTTGCTTATGGTATCACCCTTTATGTCCAAATCATGTACCTATTTCATATGTATCTTATCGTCATATAGAATGTGAGATATTGGTCTATGCCTAGTTTCTGCTGTACTACTTTCCAGTTTTTGTTAAATAGTGAGTTCTTATCCTAGAATCTAATCTTTGGGTTTATCAACTAGTAGATTACTATAGCCTTTTACTACTATGTCTTGTGTACCTAATCTATTCCACTGATCCACCACTCTATTTCTTAGCCAATGCCAAATAATTTTGATGATTGCTGCTTTATAATATAGTTTAATATCTGGTATAGCTAGGCCACCTTCCTTTACATTTTTTCATTAGTTACTTTGATATCCTTGACCTTTTGTTCTTCCAGATGAATTTTATTATTATTTCTTTAGCTTTATAAAATAATTTTTTGGTTGTTTGGTATGATTCTGAGTAAGTGTATCAGTAAGGCAATATTCACAATATTGATAGTGACCATGAATATGCCTATATAATTTGGAATTGCAAAGTATAAGAGACTCTCCGTATAGAAGGCAGAAGTAAAACATTTATTCAGACACCAGAGGATCAAATCCCCAAACCAATAATTCCAGTTTGGCACAGCAGTAATTGTATCCCAAAGCCAGTAAGTCCATCTCAATGTAACAGCAAGGAGATTAAAACACAGTATCAGAACAAGGAGCCAAGCCAACCTGTAACCTTCCCCTTTGCTAGGGCCTTCAAATAAACACTCACTCATGAATCCTAACTCTCTGCTTACCTGTGTCTTTTCCTCCTGAAGTTCTGAAAGCTTGGAGTCCGGAAAGCCCTTACAGTTCTTAGAGCCCTTGAAGTTCTCTCTCTCCATCTCAGTGTCTCTCCATCTCTGTAGCTCTGCATGTCTCCATCTCTCTCTCCTCTTGCAGTTCTGTCCTCTTCAAAGCTCTCTAGTCTCCAGCAGCTCTCTAGTCTGAGCTTAATGGCTACCTTCAGGGTATAGATACCCTGTTTAGGGCCCTGGGGTTCAGCACCTACTTAGCAAAAGAATGTAGTCCTGTCTACAAACAAGCCTCCCCTAATCAAGCTTCCTTTAACTAGCTCCACCTGAGATCTATTAAACGGGCAGGGAAGATCTTTAATCATGATTAGCACCACAGTAAGTAAATTAATTTGGATAGAATTGTCATTTTTATTATATTAGCTGATCCTACCCATGAGCAATTGATATTTTTCTAGTTGTTTAGATCTGACTTTATTTGTGTGAAAAGTGTTTTGTAATTGTCTTCATATAGTAACTGAGTTTGTCTTGGTAGGTAGACTCCCAAATATTTTATATTGTCTACAGTTACTTTAAATGGAATTTTTCTTTCTATGTCTTGCTCCTGGGCTTTGCTGGTACTATATGGAAATGCTAATGATTTATGTAGGTTTATTTCATATCCTACAACTTTGCTAAAGTTGTTAATTGTTTCAAGTCATTTTTGAGTTGATTCTCTAAGTATACCATCATATCATGTACAAAGAGTGTTAGTTTTGTTTCTTCATTGCCTATTCGGATTCCTTCAATTTCTTTATCTTCTCTTCTTGCTAAATCTAACATTTCTAGCACAATATTGAATTATAGTGGTGATAATGGGCATCTTTGTTTTACCCCTGATCTTATTGGGAAGCCTTCTAGCTTATCACCATTACGCATAATATTTGCTGATGGTTTTAGATAGATACTGCATATAATTTTAAGGAAAACTTCATTTATTCCTCTGTTCTCTAGTGTTTTTTTAATAGGAATGGGTGCTGTATTTTGACAAAATCTTTTTTCTGCATCTATTGAGATAATCATGTGATTTCTATTAGTTTTATTATTGATATGGTCAATTATGCTGATACTTTTCCTAATATTGAACCAGTCCTGTATTCCTAATATAAATCCCACCTGATCAAAAGGTATTATCCTTGTGATAAATAGCTGTAATCTCTTTGTTAATATTTTATTGAAAATTTTTGTGTCAATATTCATTAGGGAAATTGATCTATAATTTTCTTTTTCTGTTTTGGCTGCTCCTAGTTTAGGTATTAGCACCATATTTGTGTTATAAAAAGACTTTGATAGGACTCCTTCTTTGCCTATTTTTACAAATAGTGTATATAGTATTGGAATTAGTTGTTCTTTAAATGTTTGGTAGAATTTACTTGTAAATCCATCTGACTCTGAGGGTTTTTTCCTAAGGGAGTTCATTGATGGCTTGTTCAATTTCTTTTTCTAAAATGGTTTTTTCCTTTTCTGTTAACCTGGGCAATTTATATTTTTGTAACTGTTCATCCATTTCACTAGGTTGTTAAATTTATTGACATATGGTTGGGCAAAATAGCTCCTAATTATTGCTTTAATTTCCTCTTCATTGGTAGTGAATTTACCCTTTTCATTTTTGATACTGGTAATTTGGTTTTCTTCTTTTAAATCAAATTAACCAAAGATTTATTTATTTTATTGTTTTTTTTCAATAAAACCAGCTCTTAGTTTTACTTATTAGTTCAATAGTTTTCTTACTTTCAATTTTATTACTCTTTCCTTTGATTTTTAGAATTTCTAATTTGATATTTAATTGGGGATTTTTAATTTGTTCTTTTTCTAGCTTTTTTTAGCTGGAAAAATTTGCATGCCCAATTCATTGACCTCTTCTTTCTCTATTTTATTCATATAAGCATTTAAAGATATACATTTTTTTCTAAGAACTGCTTTGGCTGCATCCCATAAGTTTTGCTATGTTGTCTTATTATTGTCTTTCTCTTTGATGAAAATTATTGATTGTTTCTATGATTTGTTGTTTGACTCACTCATTCTTTAGGATTAGATTATTTAGTTTCCAATTGGATTTTAGCCTATCTTTCCATGGCCCTTTATTACATACAATTTTTAGTGCATCATTATCTAAAAAGGATGCATTTAGTATTTCTGCCTTTCTGCATTGGATTGTGAGGTTTTTAATGCCCTAATACATGGTCAATTTTTGTATAGGTGCCATGTACCACAGAGAAAAGGCATATTCCTTTCTATCCCCACTCAATTTTCTCTAAAGGTATCATATCTAACTTTTCTAAAATTCTATTCACTTCCTTAATGTCTTTCTTGTTTATTTTGTGGTTAGATTTATGTAGTTTTGAGAGGGGAGGTTGAGGTCTCTCACTAGTATAGTTTTGCTGTCTATTTCTTTCTGTAACTCAATTTATTTTCTAAGAATCTGGATGCTATGCCACTTGATGCATATATGTTTAGTATTGATATTACTGCATTTTCTATGGTATCTTTTAGCAAAATGTAATTTCTTTCCTTGTCTCTTTTAATTAGACCTATTTTTGCTTTTGCTTTGTCTAAGATCAGGAGTGCTACCCCTGCTTTTTTTTTTTTTACCTCAGCTGAAGCATAATATATTCTGCTCCAGCCTTTTACCTTTACTCAGCATGTATCCCTCTGTTTCAAATGTGTTTCTTGTAAACAATATATTGTAGGATTTTGGTTTTTAATCACGTCTGATATCCACTTCCATTTTATTGCAGAGTTCATCCCATTTCCATTCACAGTTATGATTACTAACTGTATTTCCCTCCATCCTATTTCCCCTCCTGTTCATACTTTTCTCCCTCCTTTCACCCTGTCCCTCCTCACCAGTGTTTTGCTTCTGACTACCACCTCCTTCAATCTGCCCTCCCTTCTATCAGTCCCCCCTTCTTTCCTTTTCTACTTCTGCCCTCCCTTCAGCCCCCCCTTTCCGTTTTTTCTCTTTCCCCTCCTATTTCCCTATAGGGTAAGATAAACTTCTATACCCAACTGAGTATGTATATTATTCTCTCTCAGAAATCACTTATTCCAGAGTGTATTTGAACAAGGTTCCTGAATTCTGGTATATGCAATGGCATGGGTGACATCAGGTCATTAATTGACCAGGAGGTAACTGAGCACAATTCAGGAATCCCTGTAAATGCTGAGTTCACTCAAAATTTTCAGCAACATAAGTCTTCATGGATCACAAGTCTTACATCAATTAGTTTACATGCACATATGAGGTGATATGACCAATCACTGGTAAGCTTTAAAGTTTGGTCCTTGATAGAGGAATTGGGTAATGTCCAATAAGGTTTGAATCAGGGTACATCCAAAGTAAATATTTGTACAGAAAAAAGTCATCCATCTTGAGGTGAAGGTCTCTATATAGGCCAAATGTGGAGTAGAAGCTTAGAAAAAATAATCCAAGAACAAGGAGTCAGATCCTTGTTTTACAGAGGGAATAATAAAACCTTGAAAAGTTAAGTGACTAGTTCGGGGTCACTCAACTAGTAAATGTCTAAATAAGTAATCCATTTTAAATGCCGATTTCCTGACTCCAACTTTTTTTTCTTTGTCTGTTATACCACAGTGAAGCAATAGAAAATATATATTTTTTGTTCCTTTCAAGAGAATCTGTATCCATGACATCTCGGGTTTTTTTTTTTTGTATTCTTGATTTCTGACACAAAGTACTTTTAATTTTCAAATTGAATTTGAAATTTTTTCCAATTTAATTTTTTCAAACATTTCACATTTTATAAATGTATAATATCTCTTCCCATTCAAATTGGGCAATTTTCCTGAGGGATGGCTCTCTGACCTGTGTATTTGGAAGGAAGTGACTCCTGATTGGCTGAGAGGATGCTGGGCTAAGACGCTCCACACTGTTGTGAGAAGGGATTTCTTCAGATGTTGGAAAACTTTAAGAGAGGTGGTCTAAAGCTAGCTCAGACTTTTCCATGGTGTATAGAAGACCTCTATGGAACCTCAGACATGCAGGAATCTAGTCCTTCAACATGTCCCTTCACTTGCAGTGATTGAAATCTTAGAAACTAATAAAAACAGACTGCCTTTGGTGAGATCATTTTATCTCCTTGGTTGAACTGAGATCTTACTTCACTTCAACCAAAGAGTTTCTTTATTCTTATATATTCTTTGAGCTATTCTAATATAACTAACTATATATATACACACACACAAACATACATGTGTACATATATACACATTTATAAAACTTTCCTATTTCTAATATCACTTTCTATGTATATACACATAGATACATAAAACTTTCCCAATTTGTGTTTACTTTGATAAAGAGTTGTACTATCTATTCATAATGGTCTTTTTTGAAACCAGTGTTTGGTAGGAGTTAAACTGATGATAGCAAATTAAGTAATACCCTCACCTTGAGAGTCATCAGGGAGAATGGTATTCTAGCCCAGTCCCCTCCTTGGAAATAGACAATGGAAGGTGCAAGTGCCTAGCCACAGCCATTCTTCTACTGCTGACTAGCGCACAAATCAGTCCCCCTTGGAGAGGAGCAGGACAGATTTTAGACTAAATATCTATGCTTCATGTGAGCCAGTTATATTTTTATACTTAACCACCACACAAATACTACAAATGACACATTGGAAAAGAGCATTGTACTCTGGAGTCATAGAACCTCTGACATTTACTACCGTGTGACCTTGAGCAAGTCACTTGTCTTGTACCCCAGTCTTTTCATCTGCAAATTGGGGCAGGGGGAGGCAGGAAGAAGAGACTAGATAGTTTCTGAAGTCCCTTATAGTTCTATACCTATGATCCTATGATTTTTGTGTCTCTAGCATCAGAATAGAATTTTGGTAAGAACTCTCCTTCCCCCTAGTGTACTCTTATAGTATTGCATCATTTTTTAAAGCACATAACATGGTTTTATTTTCAGGTTGTTAAAAATTGTAGAATTGTGGAACCTTAGAATCTCATAGTTGGAAAAGATTATTGATGCCATCTAGACCAACCTGTCTCATTCGAAACCAGAATATCCTTTAATCTTCCCTGAACTAACTTCTGCCTGGTACTTTCTGTGATGGAATTCACCACCTCCCATTCCATTTTGAACCACTCTTCCTTATATTGGAGGTTCTAGTTCTCTCTTCCCTTTGTGGAGCAAAAGAGAACATTAACTACCTCGTCCATATGGCAGCCCTTTGAATCATAAAGACAATAGTAATGGCTGTGTAACTGAATGAAAAGAACAATGCATCAGAAAACCTGGGTTGGAGTCCTAGATTTTCCTTTCATTGGCGTTATTATTTTGGGAAGTCCCCTAACCTCTCTGAGCCTCAGTATCCTGGTCTGTAAGATATTACTTGCTCTACCTCAATGATCAGCTTCAAATCATACTAGCTTTTAAGGGTAATGGTTTTCTGCATGTGTAGAAAAAATATATTCAGTTTTTCATTTTTTAAAAAATTGATTTCCAATTTTAGGACAATGTAGAAAGTGGTGAAAAAAATTTCCTGTTTGGAAAATAAATGCATCTCAATGCTTTGTTCTGGTAGCAGGCTAGCTCAGCCTGACACTGGTGCTCTGGCCTTAAGGTGAAATGTTATTATATGCTAGAAAAAAATCTATTTCTTTTCTTACTCACCTTCTTTCCTAAGTCCTAGATAAACAAAACTATGTATTTTATAATAAAATTGATAACTTGGGCTAAACAGACTTTTTTCTTTAAAGAAAGAAATTCCATAGTTGAAAATAAGGGATAATTTCAATTCATAAAGTATGAGTTATAATTCTTTAGAAAATATAAAGAAATAAAGACTTGACATTAACAGTGGAAGTGCAACTGAGAAAAATATACTTCATTGTATTCGAGTATTTGAAGGGCTGTGATATTAGAACTAGGAGTGGGTGGACAATGCAATCTTGGCTTGAAAAGCAGCCTGATATTTAGAGTTTTGTGAAGGGGTAGTGGGTGTCCTCTCACTAAAGCAAAGGGCCACCTTTTGGAGATGTTGTAGAGGGAATTGCTGTTGCCTGGGAGGTAGTAGGCACTTAATAAATGCTAACTGACTGGCTGGATAGACTAGGTGGTCTCTAGGGTCTCTTTTCAATCAGAGATTGTATGGTTGTGGATATTGAAATTTTTATAATGAAATTCAATAATTTCCTCTATGTATGAGAACTCAGAGCCTCAAAAAACGTTTGCTGGCCACATATACATAATAAAAGCAGGATAGGGGAAGCTTAGGTAGGATGGATAAGGACCTCGCTCCCTGAAACCTCAGACTGAAAGAAGCCTGGCTATTTGCTGAGTGGGCAGCCTCTAGAATGGATGCTGATAAGATGGGAAGCCAGAGGAATATTTAACCCAAGTTGAGTGACATCTCTGCCAAAGAGGAAGTGTTGTTTTTGTGTCATTGACTCTTTGTGACCCCATTTGGGGTTTTGTTGGCAAAGATACTGGAGTGGTTTGTAATTTCCTTCTTCAGCTCATTTTACAGATGAAGAACTGAGGCAAACAAGGTTAAGAGACTTCCCTAGGGTCACACAGCTATTAAGTGTCTGAGGCTCAATTTGAACTCAGGTCTTCTTTGACTCCATGCCTGGCACTCTAGCCACTGCACCACCTAGCTGCAATTAAGTCTATGGTTTGTATTTGATTCTAAAGGCAATAGGGAACCATTGGAGTTTATTGACTAGGAAAGTGACTTGTTAAACTTGAACTTCAAGAAAATCTTTGGCAGCTGTGTAGAGGATACATTAGAGTGAAGTGAGACTTGAAGTAGGGAGACCCGTTAGTAGACCCTTTTAATAGTACAAAGGTGATGAGGGCCTGAATTAGGAGAGTGACCATGGGAGTAGAAAAAAGGAGATGCAAATAAGAGATACTATGGAGTTAGAAATGACCAGACTTAGCAATCTGGTGGGGTAATTTAGAGTGAAGAGATAAGGATAATGCCAAGTTTGCTAATTGGGGTAACTAGAAAAATGTGGTTGCCCTTGAAAGCTATATGGAAGTAAAACTAAGGTGATGCCTATCAGTTGAGGAACAGCTAAACCATTTATGGTATATGGCTATAATGGAATCTTATTGTCCCATATGAAATAACAAAAAAGAACAGTTTCAGACAAACCTGGGAAGACTTGTGTGAACTGATGCAAAGTGAAGTGAGCAGAACTCAGGAAACAGTATATGTAATATCATCAACATTGTAAAGAAAAACAACCTTAACGACGTAAGCACTCTGATCAATGCAACAGCCAATCATAACTCCAAAAGACAAATGATGAGACCCGCTACCTAGCTCTTAAAGTGAAGTGACGAGCTCAAGGTGCAGAATGAGACCTATTTTTGGACATGGCAAATGTGGGTATGTGTCTTGCTTGACTATTTGACACAAGGATTTAATTTTTCTCTCAGTTTAGAGGGTAGAGTTGGGGAGGTAGAAGGGTAATACTGATAGTGCTATTACAATTAAAAATGAAAGAAAAAGTAAATACAGAGGGTCATTGAAGCATTTTAAAAATGCATGGAAGAGAACAGAAAGGCCAGCAGGAAACACAGAGAGCCTTGAAAATAGCATATTGAGTTTGTTATAGACTTGGAGGGAGAAGCAAGTTGCATGTGGTACAGATTTGTGGTTTCACATGCAATCATCTTTCTGTTCTGCTTTGTATATGGCAATGTTCATTTTATTTGATGTTTGTTAAATTCAAAATTAAAAAAATAATGAGAGACATAGGGAGTTTAGAAGAGAGATGCACAAATATATGCATGTCTAGGTATATACACATATACATACATATACGTACATACACGCATACACACACACACACACACACACACACATATATATATATACGTAGATAAAAAGATAGATAGATAGATAGATAGATAGATAGATAGATAGATAGGGGTTGTTCAGTTGTGCTCTCTTTGTGACCCATGGACACTGATACTGTCTATGGAGTTTTCTTGGCAGAGATACTGGAGTGCTTTGTCATTTCCTTCTCCAGTGGATTAAGGCAAACAGAGTTTAAATGACTGGTCCTGGGCCACCCAGCTTGTAAGTATCTAAAGCTAGATTTAAACTCAGGTCTTCTGAACTCTAGGCCCAGTGTTCTATCTATTGAGCCACCTAGATGCCCCAATAGATTGATAGATACACATATACATACATGTGTGTATGTACATATATGTGTGTGTATACATATGTGCGTATATATACAATTTGGGAATCATCAGCATAGAGATGATACTTAAGCTCATGAAAGCATATAAACTTGCCAACTGTGAGGATATAGAGAGAAGAGGTTAGACCCACCATTAGGGGCTCTGATATGGAAGATAAACAAGCAGAAGAGTGTGTGATTAGCCAGGTAGGAGAAGAACCAAGAGAGGCTGTGTCATGAAATAAGAGAGGGGAGAGCACCCAGAAAGTCAGAGTTTCAAATGTTGCAGAGAAGTTGAGAAGGCTGAAAATGAAGAAAAGACCAACAGATTTAGCCCTTGAGTGATCTTCAGTAACTTTGGAAAGAGCAGTTTCAGTTGAGTAGTGAGGTCAGAAGTCAGATGCAAGAGAGTTGAGAAGTAAAAGGAAAGAAGTGGAGACAATGGGTGTAGACAGCTAATCTAGGAATTTGACTGTGAATGAAGTGTTTTAGGATGATAGCCAGAGGAGCTAGCAGGGTCTAGTGAAATTGGGGCAGATTCGGGTGAGTTTGTAGGCAACAGTAATGCATCTCTCTGACTATATCCTTTATACTACATCTGTTGCACATCTCCTGGTTAGTTAATGTGTCACAGCCTATTGGTGCCAACGCTGCACATTTTCATTTGGTCTTTGGGTCATCTTCAACTTTAATTTTTTGAAGACTATCTCCTTGCACAACACTATAACTCTTTCCCCACTTCTTACCCCCAAAATGCATGTGCACATGCACACACACAAACACACACACACCCCACCACCATCACCACCACCACCACCACCACTGCTCTGGGCACCTAACAGAAACTACAGGACGTTCAGAAACTTGCCATTCAGAAATGTAGTTAATCCAGAATCTGACCAGATTCCTAATCATAGCTCCCCAATATGGGTATTATTTTGTGGATTGGAAATTGGGTGGTTGGCTGGGGAGACAATGCTAGGACACAAAATACAGAGCAAGCCCAATTCATACATTTGCATTCAGGTTGAATCCTGGGATGTGCACCAAGCCTGCAAGCTTCAGTTTTAACATATTGGTTCCTTTGCACAAACCATCAGGAATCCAAGCTTCCAACACAAGCTTTCAATTCAAGTCTCACACATGCTTTTTCTCACAAACACAGTGTGTTTTGTTCAAACTCACACTGATTCTGCATTGAATCCCAGGCTGAACTCTCTACATGCCAAACTTCTTTCCACACACTGAAAACAGTTTCTCCCACAATACTCAACATCAGTACTGAATTTGCCACACATTCTGGCCCTTTGCTAAAGACATCCATGTTGAGCAGCATCTAGATTGGTTCCTGTGTTTGCTCAGGGTTGGGGGTTGTGTCCAAAAGGATTGTTGTCAGAGCCAAAAAAAGCAACCCACTCTGGGCTATGAGGAGTAAGAAGAGATAGCTTCTAGCATCTTCCAAGGTTGCCTCTTTTTTGGGGGATATAGCCAATACAGGGTTGCTCTTCTAGTTGGGGTTGATAGATATGAGTTTTATTTAAGAGATTTCCCCCAGAATTCCATTGTGAGGGAAAGAAAGACAGAAAGAAAGAAGGAAAGAAAGAAAGAAAGAAAGAAAGAAAGAAAGAAAGAAGGAAAGAAAGAAAGGAAGGAAGGAAGGAAGGAAGGAAGGAAGGAAGGAAGGAAGAGAAAGAAAAAGAAAGACAGAAAGAAAGAAAGAAAGAAAGAAAGAAAGAAAGAAAGAAGGAAAGAAAGGAAGGAAGGAAGGGAAAGAAAAAGAAAGAAAGAAAGAAAGACAGAAAGAAAGAAAGAAAGAAAGAAAGAAAGAAAGAAAGAAAGAAAGGAAGGAAGGAAGGAAGGAAAGAAGGAAGGGAGGAAAGGAAGGAAAGGAAGGAAAGAAAAGAAGAAAGTCTGGTCCTCTTCCTTTGGAGTCAGCTCCCTTCCCAAGAAGGAATCTGAGTTTGCTTGAGGCCGTAACTTGAGCCCCTCTTGTAGCAGGGGGACTCTTGGAATAATATCTGACTGAATCAGGAAGAACTGCCCACTCCGTGCTTTAAAAGACAATGTGAGACATCATCTGGCTTTTTTTTCCCTTCAAAAATTTTTTATTATGAACTAGGATATCATTAACAAACACAAAAATGTCCATATAGAAAGATGGCCAGAAAATGGAGATTGAGTATGAAATTGTGAATTTATATCCAACTTTAAACTTTATATATAGGTCAATACGCACATGTATCTTTAAATGTGTATATATGTCTATATATATATATATATGCATATATATATATAGACATATACATATGTGTGTGTGTGTGTGTGTGTGTGTGTGTGTGTGTGTAATGTGTAACACAGCTTTTGGAGCTTGCCTAGTTTGTTTGACATGGAGCCCATAGAGGTGGGATAGCCTCCTTAGAATGGCTGCCTTTGTCTTTAAAACTGGTGAGACCAACCTGTTTTTTCTTTTTGTCATCTTTTCAGCTGTACTTCTAGATGCTGCTCCCAGTGTGGACTTCATGAACTGAACTGGTGAGAGGGGGAGGGGATTCTCCTTCCCTCACCCTCCTTTTTTTTAACCTCAGTTCTCAGAAATGTTCTTGGGGGTGTTGGTTTCTGTTCTGCATTGTTTGTCCACGTTTTCAGGTGCAGATGATCCCCAACCCGACCAGAGTTTGAGCCATGGTGACCTTGGAGCCAGGATTGCAGGCAGGCTATGGCAGCCAGACAGGTCAGCATGGCCACACTGACAAGCTAGGGTGCCTGGGACTTGAGCCCCAGGGGAGTTTGGACTTGGACTTGGGACTTGTGCTCTGTGGGAACTTGGCTAAGCTAGGTACCTAATTCCCTTTCCCTCCCCAGAGACTGAAATGGTGAAGAGGGGAAAGGGGATTATACCTGCCACGTGTTAGAGCAGGAATGTGTTTGGATATTTGTGATTATGCTATTATGTGATTCAAAGCATTATTCTGAGTTAACTATTCTAAAGTAATATTTCTTTTAAAAGCTCCACTGTATCTGTCTGTCAATCTCCATCTTTCTCTATATTTTTCTATAATTTAACATGGTAGTACAGATGTTGTCCTACTTGTCTGTGACCCCT
This sequence comes from Trichosurus vulpecula, assembly GCF_011100635.1. Lineage (NCBI taxonomy): Eukaryota > Metazoa > Chordata > Mammalia > Diprotodontia > Phalangeridae > Trichosurus > Trichosurus vulpecula. Next base: position 189,757,761 of record NC_050577.1, on the reverse strand, counting down.
TCTGCTCTCTTCTGTTTATTTAAAAGGTGTTTATTGAAGTTCTTGTCCTTCTTTTGTTTTTGCTTTGTTGCCAGTCTCCCCCACCCCTTCCCCAAAGACTTTTTTTAAGGCACTTCTTTGTTGGGACATAGCTTTCAGTGACAGGGACATGTGTCCCTGAACTCTACACAGCTTTGCACCCTCCACAGCCAAACTGTGCTATTCTTTACATGTGACACTCCACCTCTCCTCTCTCTGCATTTTCATTGGTCATCTCACAGTCAAGAATATAATTCATCCTAATTTCTACCTCTTAGAATCCTTTACTTCCTCTTAAAATTCAGCTAAAGAATGACCTTTAGTGAAGCCTTTACTGATCCTTTCCCCAACCCCAAGTTGTTAGTGCCTTGCTTCCCAAAACTCTTTTGTGGTGGGCATGGGGAAACCCATAATTGACTGAGTCCCCCCAATTCACTTGATGAGACTGCAAAATATAATGCGCAGATAACAGAGATAATGAACTCTTACCTTGTAAAAGGTGGCTTAAGTGATCTATTTGAAAATTATAAAGGATTCAAAATTGACACTGGCCTGTTCGTAGCTTCTTCTTCTTGTTATTTGTCTTTTGTTCTCTAAGAGGACCATGATATCAGGAAGGTGATGCCATGACTTGCAAATGAATTGGATTTAAGTGAGGGTTGTGCAAAGTAACCAGCCCCACTTTTTCTTCCAGACTCATCTAGATCCAGTGGCAAGTTATAGATCAGGAACATTGTAGATGGCCCCCTCAAAGTTGTAAAGGAAATGTAAAGAAGTTTTTATATTTATTGCTTCTTTATGAGGTATGAAGAAATCCCTCCATCAATTTGATCAAATTAGATGGTGTCTAGCCATTGACTGCCTGAAGGGTTGCTCCATCTTTCCTGGCCTTTAAAAAGCCAGTCGTATCTACAGACACAACAATCTCCAAGTTGTCGTTTGAGACAGCTAATTTTTATGTCTGCTTCTAGTTGTTTTGCAAGGGAGAGGAGAAGATGTCTTTCTTCTCTTCCACCCAGTGGTGGGGTCCAATGGAATAAAGTCCATCTGTAAGACAAGAGGAGATACATCATTTAAGAGATTCATCCCTAAGAGTCAAGAAGAAAGCATGATATAGAAGAAGAACCCATTCCATGAGAAGTAAATATCATTTGCCTCTTGGACTTCATCCACAGTCAGTGACATCTTGCAGCAGACCAGTCTGCCCAATAGGGCCAACCAAATCAACTCTAGTTACTCTTCTGCAAAGATAGCTCTTCAATATTTGAAGACAGCTATCAGGCATCTCTTCCTCTACCTCATCCCCTAGTTTTTCTTCAGGCCAAATATCCCCAGTTGTTTCAAATGATTTTCAAAGCCTTTCATCTTGTTTGCCCTTCTGTGGCCACTCTTCAGCTTATCAATGTCTTTCCTAAAACATGATACCTAAAAGTGAACAAAGTACTCCAGATGTGTTCTAACTGGGTATGGGGGGGGGGGACGACTAGCACCTCCCTAATTCTAAATACTATTGTGTTAATTTAAATGAATGAGGCTAATGGACAGCCTTTTTTATTTTATTTTATTTTATTGTTTTACAGATTTAAAAAATTAACAAAATGTTATCCTTTTACTTCATCACAAGATGGCAGGATTTCAAAGCATTACTCCTACTTCACTATTCATTATCTCCCTATTATTAAGTTAACCTCTGACAGTGTCTCAGAGACCTCACCATATATTAGGTAAACACATGTATGTTTCAAGACTCATACATAGTTCGTAGTGTTTTTTAAGTTAAAAAAAACAGTTACTTTAAACTATTGTTACTAAGTTGTGATCCACATATAGAAAAGGCTTTAAAATTAGGCTTCTACTATCCCTTTGAGTCTGAGATCCTGTGGAATTTTCCTTGTTATTTTTTTTTTTTCTATTTGACAGTCCTATTTCCACTTAGATTTGGCTGAAGAGTAGGGCTGCTCAGAGGATGTGGTAATGGAGAGTCTAGTTGTAGCACTGTACATTTCAGAAGGGAGCTCTGGTACATGGCCTCTCTAGGTGTCTAGAATGGGAGTCAGACAAATGGTTCAAGCTGAGAGGGTATTGGTAACATCAGCAAAAAAGATGGCACGAACATGGGAGAAGTAAGGGTGGTGGTCATTGAAGTGATTCTGTCTCGGCAGAAAAAGTTGCTTGAGTATGATCCTACCTTTTGCTTAGGCATATCCTATCTGGAGCTTTGTCTACAGAGTTTGTCACATCTCATTGCTGTGGAGCAGAAAGTCAAAGATTAACTGCTAATTGCAGCTTCTGGGCCTCTGGAACTCTGGGCACTGAGTGGTCAGGTGATCCACATATGTGAGGAGGGAGTTAGGACACTGAAAACAAAGAATGTAGTTGTAAGCAGATACTAAGGAATGCCAAAGCTGAAAGAGCAACAAGAAATGGATGCTGAGAACAAGCTGGGTGAAAGGGAAAATTAAAGTGGCTAAGGTCACAGACAAGAGCCAAAGGAGGAACAGAACATGCTGAAAATCGGATACTGGGAGAGCAGATCAGGCATGCATGAAGCTTAAGTAAGCGTAGAGAGGTAGGCCGCCACATAGTGGCTCATACCTTTGGACGGCTACCTTTTTACATTATGTTACCAATTTACATTTTGGTCACACGCCTTTACCTCTTGAAAGGTTTGGCTTTTTGGAATTTGGGAACGAGACAGAATTAGTGTGAAATAATAGATCCAGCCCAAAGCAAAAGTATCTGTATATAGGAAGGAGACGTGACATTGAGGCACTGCGGTTGGAAAATAGGGGAAGGATTAGAGAAAATAAGAATCATTTTGATTTTGTCTGAGAGTTGGTCAACAGGCATTTATTAAGTGCTTTATACATACACACACAAATACATACATAGAAACTCTATATATGTATGCATATATACATATACAAGCACACATAAACATACATATATACAAAAACACATTTATATGCATATAAACACATGCGTATACACACATAGTTCTAGATAAACTATATAGATTCTATACAATCACATATGTATATATGCATGTGCAAACATATTGATCACATATGTATATATACACAAACATATATAAACATAATACATGCACATAAATATATGCATATACATGTATAATACATGTACAATACATGTATACACTGTAAAACATATATGTACATATAAACACGTATGTATATAGTGTATGACCATGTAAGTGTGTAGGAACATGTTTATAAACATATATGTATAAATATAAATTTCTGCATACACAAATAAATATATGTATATATACATATACATTCACATATGTATGCATATTTACACATATCTATATTTCAGACAACGTGAGAAACGAAGAAAAGCTAAAAACAATCCCTGCCATCAAGGAGCTCATATAGTCTTCCTACAGAATGTGAGATTTGATCTTAGGCATAAGGGAAGCTAGGACACAGAAGAGAGAAAGTATAGGATTTCTGAAACAGGGGACAGTCTGAAAAAAGGTATGAATCAGGAGAAAAAGTGCCACACATGAGGAATAGCAAGAAGACCAGTGTCAATGAATTATAGAGTGCATGGATGGAAGTAAAGTGTGAGGTAGAAAGGGGCCAGGCTATGAAAGGCTATAAATGCCAAACAGAAGATTTTATATTTGGTCCTTGAGGTAATATGGAGCTATTGGAGTTGTTGATTAAGAGGGGAAGAGAATAATATGGCTAGACCTGTACAATGGAGTGGAGCAGGGTGATTCTTTAAAAGGTTGTTGTAGTAGACCAGGTGCAAGGTGATGAGGGCCTATACTAAAATACACTGTGTAAGTAAAGAAAAGGAGGCAGTGGTATACCAGTAAATGTTTAATAACTGGCTTTCCAGAGGAAAAAAAAGTACATTGGACATACTTTTTCTTCATCACTTTCTTAAGTCTAGAGACAATCAACAAAACAATAAATCAAGCCCTAACTTGTAGTGTTTGCTGATTTCTGAGGCATAAGTGGCTCACACTGAAAATTTAACAGTTGGCTCTCGAAAGCCAATAAAAGCTAGGTCCAGCACACCCTGAAAGAGGCCTTATAGGAGAGATGTTGTTAAAGTAGAAATGACAAGATATGACAATAGATTGGATATGTTCTGCATTTCCACGCATATTGGTTCGGGTTCCCAAGTGTAGCAAGTGATGGGTGTATCTACAGCTAGGTAATCACCCCTTTCATAGGTTTGCTTTCTTTTACTTCAAGAACTTATTTCTACTAGGTCTAGGGATGTGTGAATACAATTGCTATCTTTTTGATTATGGGTTCTTCCATCCATGGAAACTTCTCTATGGGTATGATTTCAGTAAACCTTTATTATATTTTAAATTTCACAATAGAGTCAGTGCCTGTGCTTCCTCCCCTTGTCCTTCCTCTCTGTTGAATATGTGCTTCCTGGTCCCTCTTCAGATACCCAAACCTCTCCTCTGACTCTCTACTAGAGCTGGTACTTAAACACACCAGACAAGGATTTAGTGGCCAGTAGATTTTTCTTATCTAAAGGGGAATAAAATAATAGTAATGAAAGGACTGTAAGAAGTTAGAAAATGGGTGTTTTGGTGTATTGGAAGAAGCTGTACTTTGTGCTGCTGGTTGTAGAGGCAGAATAAGATTTTCTTCCCTTTTACTCTTCCCTCTCACTGGAAGGGAAGAGAAATGAACTTGGATGAGATTGGCCATTAATTAGGAGCTGCCATCTCTCCTGGAATGGAAACCCATGGATAGGGAGATATCCTGGCAGAGTGATTATCTTATTTTACTGTCAGCTCTTGGCAATTTCTCTGGCTCCTCCTAGATCTGATTGTTTCATTCTACAAAAGTGGGCATCAAAGTCTCAGAAAGAAGGGGAAGGAAGCAAACATATGGAGATTGAACACACAACTCAGATTTGCCTGCCTGGGTGTTCCAAAATGGAGAATGAAAACTCTTCCAGCATTTCTCTCACAGAATTCACCAAAACTCTTAGAAGACCAAATTCAAAAGATATCACTAACTAGTGAATTTTGGGATAGCATCTTCTTGAATTTCTCATCTCTACCAAATGAAATCAAATCAGATACTATTTGTAAAAAGTGCTTAGCACAGTTCCTGGTACATAGTAGGTCCTATATCAGTACTTATTCTTTTCCTTTCCCTTCCTTTCCATAGTACTCTCATCTGGGTTACAATCCCAGAAACCCAGGTCTATGCAACTAACATTTAGCAAGGATAAACTTATAGGTATAACTCTCTAGATCTATACCCATGGGATCAACCTAGGTCAAAAATAATAACGAGCCACATGGTAAAACATAGTCCATCATATCTGAAGGTATATGCTTCCTTCTTGATATTGGTTTAAATGAGTTATCCAAAAGCAGACCTTAGGACATTTGGCCATTCTAGGTCTCCATAACTAATGGCTATACATATGCTTTAAATCACTAACACCATGCAACCTCATCAGTCACTTAGGGCCTACAACCTAGACAGATCAATAATATATATGATAAATGTCAACTTGAAAGGAGGTATCTAGTGGAGTGGCCCAGGGATTGATGCTTAATGTTTTTATCAATACCTTGAGTAAATACACAGATGATGTACTTATCTAATTTCAAAGCCAGGACAGATAGGTAATACAAAGGTTGCTATGATCTGATTTCAAAAAGATCTCGGTAGTCTAAGTAGTCCAAATCTAAGAAAATGAAATTCAGCAGGGACAAATGTAATATATTATAATTGGGTAAAAAAAGAGCAACATCACAAGTACAAGATTGAGGGGAAAATAGCTAGATAGAATTTAATTTGAAAGAGATTTGGAGTTTTTAATGGAATGCAAGCCAGAAATGAGCTCATAATGTAGTATGGCAACCCAAAATGTGAATGCAGCCCTACCTAAGAAAGGTTGGGTAACAAACACAAAGGAGGTGAAAGTTTCCTTGTATTCTGCTCTGATCAAACAAATTTTGGAGTATTACACTCAATTCTTTGATATGCCATATATCGAGAGGGATGTTATTAAGTTGGAAAATAAACTAAGTCTCCAGATCATCCTATGTAAGTGCTGGTTGAAGGAATTGGGGATATTTATCCCAGAGCAGTGAAGCCTTGAGAAGAATAGTTAGATGTATCCAAGGATTCAAAAGACTATAAATCACATGGAACAAGGATCAAACATTTTCTGCTTTGCCCAGAGGGCAGAACTAAGAGCAATGAGTGGAAATGACAAATAGGCAGATTTATTATTCCCACCCATATAAAGGAATCCCTTTGCAATGTGTCACAGAGGCATTTTGGAGCCATGACACAATCTCCTTACATCTCTGCAATTACAACATAGTGGTGGACAACTAGGTCATACAGTAGTTAGAGTGCTGGCCAAAGAAACAGGAAGACCTGAGTTGAAGTCCCAACTCAGACATTATTAACTCACTGTATGACCAAGGGCAAGTCACAACCTCTTGGAGTCTTAGTTTCCTAATCTGTAAAATGAAGATAATAATAAAGCCCACTTCAAGTGGTTGCTGTGGGAGTAGGGCTTAGCAAACCTTAAAATACTGTGTGAAAGTTATCTATAATAATTATCATTAGTAGTAATAGTATTAGTTTTGTTGTTATAGAGGATGTTCCTATAGTGCCAGTAGCAGTGACAATGGCCGAACAAAACCTTTATAACAGAGCCAGCCAATTAACCAGGCAGATAGTTTTGCTCCACAAGTACGACTCTTTCCAACTTCGGCATTCTGACAACCACGGTCAATAGCCGTGACCATACTCCACAGGTCAATGATGCCTTTGGAGCAGTAGCAGCAGCAGGCCAGTGGTGTGGGTCTCTCTCCTAGCTATGACCCCGGCAGCATATTCCATTCCAGCGCTAATGGATACCTTTGGACAGATGAAGCAGCACCCACACAGATACATTCATCATTGGGCTGCTGATTGATTTTCACCTTTTATTTGGTCCTCAGGGACTCACCCTTCAACCCTGGCAATGAAGTAGTTTGGTTGGAGTAGGACAAGACCACTACCTCCACGTAGAGACAGCAACAGATAAGCTTGTATGGACTTCTGTAGTTGTAGTGGCGGTAGGAAGAAACGGAGCAGCGTCAGAAGCAACAGCAACAGTGGCGGCATCAGCAGCATCAGACACTTGGGCTCTAAGCAAGGCAATTTTTGATCCCCAAGCATGGCTTACAGCATACATAGCAACAGCAACAAATAGTGGCTTATGTCCCAGAGCTCCAGAAACAGTTTTCTAGTAACCAGCCATAAAAAGAAGTGATTCCATATGGGCATCCTTCTCACTTCTAAACCTGGATGAAGAAACAAATCATTTTATTTTTACACTGAAGAACAGCAAGTCAAATCCAAAACACTAGTTATTCTTAGGAATTTGATCTCTCTCTCTACTGTTACTTTTAAGTTTGCACATATTTTTATATTACATCTAGAGCGCAGATATACCAAAATTTGACGTTTTGTTTTGTTGCATTCAAAATTTAAATGGGTTCTAAAGTTGGGATATTCTGGACCTGTTCCAGGAAGGGTTGTGTTGAGAAGCATTGGAAACTGATGATTTCTTGAATTTTAAGTTTTTCAAGAAATAAAGAATACTGACTCAAATTTGCATCATTTAGTGGCAAAAGCATTTGGGGAAATTATGTTGTATCAAACCATTTAATCGACAAGCATTACGCCTTTGGAATAAAGATGAACTTACTCATTAAGTATTCACCTCGCAGTCTTTTAATAGTATAATGAACCTTTCCTTGAAACTTGTTCATTTTAAATTTAATTTCAAAAGCATTTTATAAATTTTTCTGCTTAATAAAAAAAGAATGATACTCCCATCAACAGTTTAACTCTTTTTCATGTCTTCCTATAAATTCTCCTCAGAGACTTCATCTGATATGTCAGGGACTTTCTTTAGGTATCCCTTCTCTGAGGGCATCAGTGCAACACTGAGGCTATTCAGTAATTGTCTATTATGCCATTTCTTGTTGCTGGAAATAAGTGATATAGCCCATTTATGTCTACTATGCATCTCTCCAACCATTATAGTATCGGGTACTGTAGTATCCCAAGACTGTTAATTTTATTATCATTTTAACATCAGAAGAATATTGCTATCAAAAGATGTGTTGGGGTGGAGGTGATGGGGAGTGTAATTACATTAAATTTTCCTTTACCTGATTCAGAATGAAAGTAAAGGAGGATTTCATGGAATGCGTATTCCCATAGCCCCTCCTCTATGACTATATAATCTTCTTCTCAAGTGCCTCTATTATGCAATAGTTATTTCCCTCTCCTTCTTCCTTCTTTTGTTCCCCAAGAACAATTAATTCCTTGTCACTCCCATTTTGTCTCCTAAGAAAATTGCAGCAGAATAAAACAACTCATAAACCTGCCAGTTTAGTCTTTTGTTATGATCCTTAAAGACATTTGTTATTTGTTCCCCATTAATTTACAAACAATTTATCCCCATTTTTAACCAAACAACTGTGTGCGTTTTTATGTTTCTGTTTCATTTTCAGATGTCTATTCAGTTTGAGTCTTTTTCTCAGGGGTGCTTGAAAATTTTCTATTCCTTTAAAAGTTAATTTTACTCTTAGAGAATTAGGCCTAATTTTGCTCAGTAAGTTATTCCTGATTGTAAACCTTTTGTCTCTTGACTTTTGGAATATTATATTTCAAGCTCCTTTCCTACACATAGATTCAGTTGCCGTGTCTTGTGTAATCCTTATTGTGCCTCCTTGGTACTTTAATTCCTTCTATTTAGTTGCTTGAAGTATTTTTTTCTTTGACTTGGAAGCTCTGGAATTGTTTATGTTGTTCTTGGGAGTTTTTATTTTGGGATTTCTTTCTGAGGGTGACCAGTGGATTCTTTCTAATTACACTTTCCCTTCATATTCTAAGATTTCTGGATAGTCTTTGATGAAGTCAGAGTTGGGAGAGCTGGTTCATCAAATGTGAAAGAATTCACTTAGACCTTCTCTGTAGCCATTGGGAGCTTTATGGATGCAAAAGCAGGGGGCCTGAGATTTAGCAAGGAGCTAAACAAAGGCACTGATGCAGGGAAGGGACCGGACTTACACAGACAAAAAACTATATAGCCTGTAGGATGATTTCAGGGTTTCTTATGAGGGTTGGAGATTTAGGGATAGGATAAGTCTTACAAGATAGGTAGAGGGCAAGGAATGACACAAGATAAGGGAGTCTGGAAATTTTATGACCCACTGTTGGGCAGGAGACAAGGAATTCCATGGTCCAGGATAAGGGGAAATTTGGTGGTATTTCAAGATAAGGGGAGGAGACTTTAAGATGCCCTCAGGCTCAGGAGGGGCCTCACAAGGTACTAAAAAAGCAACCCTTAATGTTATTTTTAATCTTTAGGGAACCACATCAGTCTTCATTTGTAATTTCTTGAAATATCATATCCATAATTTTTATCTGATAATATTTTTTAGGTAGACTGATAATTCTTAGATTACCTCTCATTGCTTATTTTCTAGATTGCTTGTTTTTGATACAATATTTTTTAGATTTCCTTCTTTCTTTAAAAAATTTTTACTTTTAATATTTCTTGTTCTTAGTGAGACAGTGTTTTCTGTCTCTCCCATTCTAATTTTCAGGGCAATTGGTTCTTGAGTGAGGTTTTACTAACAACATCTGTTGCAAGGTGTCGGCTTTCTTAGCTATTCTTTCCTCCAAAGCTTTTCATTTCTGTGTCTCTTTTCATTTCTTCCAAGTACTTCTGCTGTTACTGTGGACAAGACTTTTTTTCCTGAAGTTTTATATTGTCGTGAAGTTGTTATCCTCTTCAGAGGTTACTCCCTGGGTACCTCTCAAACCAAAGCATTTCCATATATGTTATTTGAAAATTTCCTTGGTTTATTCATGTTATTCATCTCTAGGTTGGAGAGCTTGTGCTTGAGTTAGACTCCACAAGTCAATGGCATTGGCAGGGCCTGCCTGGTCTTGAGTATAGTGGTCCAGACTATGCTCCTCCTTCAAGAGACTACTTGCAGGGGCTCCTCCAGTGCCTGGGTATTCTTTCTTGTCACAGGGCTCCAGGACTTTCCTCTGCTATAGGACAGGGATTCTTATGCAGCTGGGCTCAGAACACCACTCTCTGGTGGTGTTACTGACACAGAATTTAGTCACTGCTCAGACTGAATTTTGCCTAGGCACTTTCTCTGGCTTGGGCCAATGTTCTCTTACCAGACCCATCTTGAATGCTCTAAAGCTTTCTTTACTTGGCTGGGCTTCTAGAGTCATGGGCTTGGAGGAAAGGATCAGGCTGGACCTAGGGTCTCCCATGCTCATTCTTGATCTACTGTGGCTGTGAAGACCAATAACACCAGCATGCAGAAGCTAAGAAAGGTTCTTTGATCTGCTTTTCTAAGGAAAGCAACTTTAAAGGGTTAGTGATCTCAGTTTAATTACAAGTGATCTCAGTTTAATTACATATATCATTCACTTAGTTCAGGGAGAAAAGATCAGCCCTCTGAACTCCAGGGCAAATACAAACAGAAATTACAAGCATACATTATAAACAGAGTAAATAATACAAACCAGTCTGTCCATAGCAATACATAGTTACCAGAGAAGCACCAACATCTGGGTTTTATATCAAAGTGGGAGGGGGATGCTGTTTGAAAGGCTTGCCCAGAGTTTCATCACTCTTTCAACGAGTGTACCCCCAAAAGTCCAGCACATATACCTTGTTCAGGACCCTGAGGGCTCAAGGCTTACCATTTAGGGTGTGAGAAATAACTGACACCAGGGTATGGGAAAGTTAGTTAATCACTAGTACCACCATATACGTTGTTTCTAATCAATGACTCCTGATTGTCTTGGTGCTGAGAAACACTCCAAGGCAAAAAAAGATCCCACTTTACCGGCCCCATAAAGAGAAGAAGAGTAAAAAATCCTTCCCTGATTACCACTACACCTACTTTCTGCAGGACTCCTGGGGCCCCTCTCTGGATTCCTGGGTTGGGTGGTAGAGACTAAATGCGATTCCTTCTCTAACCAGAGTAGTGCATCTCCAAGTCCTGATGCAGTGTTTGTGGTGGATCTGAAACCCTCTTAGTTCTAGTCTTCTCCCCCACTCTCCTTCTCTCTCCCTCCATGTGTCCAATATTTATATCTTCACGATAGTTCACAATCCTATCCCTTCTTTTAAACCACATTTCTACCATCTTACTTAAAATGCTCGTCACCTCTCACATGAACTGTTTTTAAGAGAATGGGTTTTAAAATTATTAAAAACCAAGTAAAAAAATCGCTAATGGAAAAATGACAAAGCAATCCTAAGTTATCACCTCATATCCATCAAGCAATCAAAGATGATGAAAAATGGGAAAGTTCATTGTTGGAGGAATTCTCAAAAGACAGCCAAACTAATTTACCATTTGTGGAGCTATGAAATAGACAGTTTGGAATTATCCAATAATTTTTTTTATTGTTCTTACTATTTGATGCAGAGAAACCACTGCTGAGACCATGTCTTATAGATGGGGGCAGTGAAAGATTATGAGTACTACTATTTCATCAAACAATGAGAAGCAATAGGAGAAAATGAGTTTTAAACAAGTCTGGCATGGGAGGCAATAAACCAAGACATTCTTAGTGCATTTAAAGATGAAACTGGGTATAGGGTAACAAACCTCCCCTATCTCCTAAGAAAAAGGAAAAATTTGAAATGTTTTCATAACTACCTATTATATGTATATGTGCATGTGTATGTACATGTACATAGACTAATAGAGATATATAGTGAATTTAAAAATTTTGAATGTAACAAGTAACAAAGTGAACATTTGCTATTCAGAGTAGAATATAAAAGCTGCAACTCTATATTATGTAGTTTGATTTTCTCTTTAAGTGAGTTTTAAATAATACGCAATTTTCAAAGCTATCCAGCTTTTCAGTGATCCTACTGGAATTCCTTCTTTTCCCTTTTGTGAATTAAAAATACTTCAATAACCATTTTTTCTTTCTTCCTTTCCCTTTCCTTTTTTCCCTTTCTCTTCTCTTTTTTTCCCTTCCTTCTTTTCCTTCCTTCTTTCTCTTTTTTGACATCTCTGTCCTTAGGCCCCCACTTCCCACTGGCTTCCTCCTCCCATGAGAAAAAAATTATAACAAATGTGCTTAATCAGGCAAAATAAATTCCCACATAGACCGCATCCAAAAATATGTCTCACTCTGCATTTTAAGTCTATCACTTCTCTGTTACGAAGTAGATAGGATGCATTGTCACTGGTTCTCTGGAATCATGGTTGTCGATGCACTGATCAGAGTTCTTAAGAGTTTTAGAGTTGTTTTTTATTAAAATGTTATTATAGACATTGTTCCTCTGGTACTGCTCACTCATTTTGCAGAAGTACATACAAGTCTTTCCAGATTTGTCTGAAGTTATATCTGTCATTTTTTATAACACAATAATATTTTTTTACATTGGTATATCATAATTTGTTCAGTCATTTCTTAATATATGAATATCCCTTTACTTTTCAGTTCTTTGCCACTACAAAGAGGGTTGCTATAGTTTTTGTGCTCATGGCTCCTTTTCCTTTTTCTTTTATTTCTTTGGAGATCTAGACCTAGTAATTCTATCGATGAGGCAGTGAGTTAATTTGGAGGCATAGTTTCAAATTGCTTTCCAGAATGGCTGGACCAATTCGCAACTCTACTAGTAGTGTATTAAAATCCCTATTTTCCTGCAGCCTTTCTACCATCTCTCATTTTCTTTTTTTATCACCTATGGCAATCTGATGAAGAAACTTGCTTTAATTTTCCTTTCTCTGATTAATAGTAGTCTGAAACATTTATATATAGTTGTTGAGAGCTTTGGTTTCTTTTCCTTTGAAAAGAGTCTGTTTAAATTCTTTGTCTTTTGGGGAATGATTCTTATTCTTATACATTTAAATCATTTTGTCACATGTATTGAATATGAGACCTTTACCAAAGAAACTTGCGGCAAATTTCTTCCTCAGTTAACTTTTTTGATTTTTATTGCATTGGTTTTTTCTGTGCAAGACTTTCTTAAAGTTAAGTAATGAAAGTTATGCCTTACATCTTCTTTTACTCAGATGAAATATTTGTTAAGTACTTATTGTGTAACAGGCAGTGTACTAAGCACTTGGTGTATAAAGAAAGGTTAAGAAAAGGTGGAGGGAGCTGGGAGAAGTCCTTGTTCTCACAGAACACACATCCTAAAGGGAGTGGGGAACAACATGTAAATATTTAGGTATTTACAAGATCTATACAGAGTATATGTTAGCAATCTGTGTTAACAGCTGAAAAGACTTGGGGAAGGCCTAAGGCAAGATTTGAGTTAAGTGGATGATACTAGGCATTTGCCACTACCTCTGTCTCTGTCTCTTTCGTTTTAACCTATTTTCCAGGTCAGTCATTTTTGATAGCACATACCCCATATATTATAGGGTTTTTTATCTTTTGGCTTTGTTCCAATATTTCTTGTTGCATCATGGGTTCATTTAACTATGTTTGCTTTATTCTGTGATTTTTAGTGAGTCAGTAATATTTGATTCATGTTTTCTATCTCCTATTCTTAGCTATCCTAATTTTTTCCTTCAAAGACTCTAATTTTGATTTTTATCTTTTACTTCATTTTTTTCATTCATTCATTCAAGCCATTCTTTTTTCTTCTAAAGCTCCACTTGCCTTTACTATGGAGTTAAATCTTCTTTTAGGTTTTTAGCTTTTAACTTTCTGTTTACCCAGAGTATATCTTCATTATAATCAGAGTTTTCTTTTACTTATTCATATCCACAGCCTTAGTTCCTGGACTGGGGCTTTGTACCAGAGCCGAGGTCTTTCCCATCCTGTACTCTTAGACGGGGTGAGCAGGCCCTGACTGGTGTTGTCCCATTTTCAGTCTGGATGTTGCTGCCACTGCATCTCACTGATTTTGAGTGCCTTTAAAGGCCTCAAGAATACTTCTGCTTATCTCTAAATCCTTGATCCCATGAAAAAGACACCAAAAAGAGATTATACTAATTTCAGGCCTCCCAAAGGTCCCCTTGTCACAGGCTGCACAAGCTCCAGACCATTTCTTTCCCTAGGCAGTCACTTATCAGGGACTGGCTTCGTCTCCTACTATGGCTCTGAGAGTGACTTAAGGCCACTTGTAGCAAACATTCATTATGGTATGCACACATTATCCCCCCTATTTGCCTATGCATTGACTTAGTGGGAGCTAGCTGTCTTTATCTCTTGCTGTGGTTCTGATAAGACAAGATCTAGATTCTGGTTAACTTCAAGTCTATTTAGCAGAACTACTGCTGGTTTCAGGACTCCCTAGCATCCCTGCTCAGAACTCTCATGGGCTTCTGGCTATCTGCTTGTGCAATCCTTGACTAGATTTAGCAGTTTGTTGGTGTTTTCCCCTGGTGTCTCTGATTATTGCTTTATCTGGCACACTTTTATATCTTTATTGGATCTTTTCTTGAGGAAATGACCCAAAACCTTTCACATAACCATATTTAACAAAAATCCATATGTCAGGCTATTAATGAAAATTTCTTGAAGTTAAAATTATTGAGGAGAATGACCCTGCATAAATAAAAGGTTGACATCTTATTTTTCATTCATTTTTGTTCACATAAGAATTTTTACAGATTTTGCCTTACAATTTCTATTCATCTTAATGTGCTGTGAAGTAACACTAGTGGGTTATTCTTGTGTTTGGGCTATTCTTATATTGTTATAACTTTTTTTTAGACTCTAAAATATCTTAGAGAGATAGAATAATATGGTACATAAGTCTTGGAATCAGGAAAACCTAGTTTCAAGTTCTGCTTTGGACACATACTGGTTCTATGATCCAGAGCAAGTCTCTTAGACTCTTGGTGCTTCCAAGCAACTCTCTAAGGCTTCATCCAAACTAGGATTTTCCCACACAAATGAAATTGTAGGCACAGACTAAAAAAGATGGGATGGGAAAAAACCAATTTAAAAACACATTTCAGTACTGTCTAGAATTTCATCTTCATTGGAAACAGCAATTTAAAATGTTTTTTAAGAGATACCTATTTTTTCATTTTTTGTGATCACAGATGGGAAAGTGGATAGAATGTTAGACCTGAGGTCAGGAAGACCTGAGATCAAATGTGACTTCAGATACTTATTATCTGTGTGATCCTGATTAAGTCACTTAACCTTCGCCTCAGTTTCCTACTGAGTAAAATGGGGGTAATATTAGCATCTGCCTCCCAGGGTTGTGAGAAAATATTTGTAAAGTGCTTTGTAAACCTTAAGGTGCTATATAAATGCCATTAGCATTATTTTTATTAATGTTATTATTATTATTAATATTTCTGCCTACCCCGCAGCCAAGGTAGACTAATGGAGATATCGCATAAGCTCCATTTTTTCACTGCAAATGAAAAGAAATTCTCAGACATACTTTAATTGCTGTTAGGTTCTAGTGACATGCACATCTCTCGGGGCAAGTAAATTTATTGAAGGATTTTCCTGGTTCACAATAGGAACACAAATATCTTTGATACTGACATAATTAATTGTACTGTATAGGCATTAATTTATTCCAAAAGAGTGACAAAGAATTAAATGTACTAGATTTTATACATATTATACAAAATAATATATACTATATAATCCATGGCTAACTTAATTTAATGTGCTTAATTAAAATTAATTTCGACCCCCCCCCCACCTAGGCCATGTCCTTAGAAAAGTAAATGAATAGTTCTCTGAAATTCATAGACATTGACATATTTGTATTTGGTTCAATGTACACAAGTGAATTTGTCTAACTATGAGAGAAGTAGTATTCTCAATTTAGGAGCGAGCTAAGGTATTTTTGCAGGGAAGAATATGTTAGTGGCAAGAATGAGACAAAGATGTGATAAAGGATGAAGTCCAGAACTGTGAGATTGTAGACTTGTATGTCATTTCTTGATAGTGGAGAAGTAGAGAAGGGGAATGTTGCATAACTACACTTTCAGACAATAGCCAAGCTCACCTAGTCTGGCTCCAGCTCTCCATAGTGGTAAACTCTCGGCCTTCCCTCAAGCAATATGACCAGCTGTGATCATTTTCCTTTCCACTAACTACACAGTTAAACCAAGATGGGAACTTGCCTAGAAATACACAGACAAGACAAGTCTCCCTGGACCAATTCTAGGGAGATGAATTCTGAAGAAGGCACACAAACTTGCACACAAGTGAGGAAGGAGAAGAATTTCTAAGTAGAAAATCCTTTGGGTTGGCACTGATTACCCTTCATGTTTACCATATACCATGTATATAGGTGTTTTGCTATGAGAATTTAAGTCAAAGGACTGGCTGGCAATAAAACTCCTGGGATTTGTAGTTCTTCCCACTTTGGGAAAAAGAGGAGACTAATAGGAGATCAGTCCAGTACTAGGCTGGAGGTGGGGAGAGATAGAACAAGAGGAGGTTTTGCATGCAAGTTAACCTTGGGAGTCAGGAGACTTAAGGAGAATGGCAGAAGGGAGAGGAGGCAGTCATTCCATGGTAGTCCCTTGACCATAGCAACTGCTGATGCCACACTTGCACTCTGTTCTTTAGATGAGGAGATGATTTCTAAATGGAAAAGCTGGGAGATCTGTGATTATGTGTTTTTCTCGGAGGTACTATTTCTGGTAGCAGGAGTGCTAAGAGGAAAAAAAAAACTAGCCCAGAGGAACAAATAGGCAGATTCTACTCTTCCCTCAACTTATTTCCACTTAATTGTGTTTTTTAAAAATTTATTTTGTTAAAGAATACATTTATCAGATTTAATATTATTTCTTATAAACATCTGTGGATGAACCTATCCTTAGGTTGCCAAGTATTCCTTTGTTTAAAATTTGAGGGTGAAATGGGAGCCGCAGACCAGAGGGACCTTTCCTAGTCAGGGATGGGAGATTAACCTCCACTCAGTTGTTAGAGTGTTTTGCTCTCTCAGTGGAGATCTAAGCATGAGCCATTTCATAACGTCCCTTCTAAGTATAGAATTACTACAAACATAAGTCATGTTTTATAAATCTGCCTCATAAACACAAGACAAGGTTGCACACTGATCCCTATCAACTAGGCAAACTGCCTTCAACCATTGGGCAAAGATTCAGAACGAGCCCAGGAACACCCCTCAGCTCCACTGCTTAAGCTGCTACTCTCTACACTTACATGTTAGCTTTTTTCAGTCTCTTTATATTAGGTAGCTGACGATGCCAACTATATTTATAATAATAGTTAACATTTATATAGCATTTAGTATTTACCAGGCACTATGCTGAGGGCTTTACGGTCATTATCTCATTTGGTTCTCACAATAGCTGTGCTATTAGTATCCCCATTTTACAGGTGTGGACACTGAGGCAAAGAGGCATCAGTGACTCACCCAGTCATGCAGCTAGTGTTTGAGGCCACAATTGAACTCAGGTCTTCCTGACTCCAGACCCAGCACTCAATTCACTGGGGCCCCTCTGGTTTTTATCTGTGGACATGCATATATGTTTGTTTTGGCCCAACACCTGTGATTCCATTGGCATAATGAACTCTCAACAAGAAATTCTCTCTACCAATATATATCCATACATAAGTAGTGTCCCCTCAGGATACGTTCAGGCAGAATTCCAGACGGGTGGGTAGGTGCTTGGGGTGGGCCTGTTTATGGCCATGTGTGAAAGAGGAACCCTCCCCTCCTCACTCCCTACCCCCCACCCCTCCACTTCAGGACAGTTGCAGATATCCTCTGACTTCTCCCAGTTGGCCATGATATTCAAGGGTTCATACTGTATGATGATAATGTGTTTTCATTGGTTGCTGAGCCAGAATTCAATACCTCTAGGGTCAGGTGGGAGGGTGGTGCACTTCTCCCAGACGAACTTAAAACCATCAGCTGCCAGCTGTGTCTGTTAGGCTGTGGTAGGGGCAGGCTGAATGCCAGCACCCTATTGTCAGAGGTTCAATATTGGGATGAAACAAGGCACCCACAAATCATCAAACAGTTGACAAAAAGAATTTTACTTTGCCTTAAAACAACAAGGATGCAGTGACTCTCAGCATCTATGGATACAACTCCCTTTGTCTTTATGTAGAAATGTTCCTGGTGACTCAAGTGGTCTTCAGAAACCCACCAATTCTGAGGGGACCTGACTCCATGCAGGTGTGATTTTTTTTTGTACTCTAAAACTTAGAGCATCAAGATGTCCAGGAAGCTGTGTCAAGACAGAATTCCTCCTGTGGAGTAATGAAGAAACCCTGGTCCTATGACAGGCACCACCTGGTATCCCTGTCTTTTTTTCTTTGGCACAGAGCTTTACGAGATCTTGAAAGGAAGCTGATTTAAGGTTTGGATTAGGGAAGGTTCCTCTTCCTGGGCCCCTGATCAACAGGGTGATGGCTATGAGAGCAATTGAGGTAGAAACATGAACAAAAGCAAAATGTTAAAAGCCCCTCTGATATTAATTGGATTATGTATGCAATGGAGATGAAAACTTAAAATGGCTATTTAGTAATCCTTGCAAAGAAATTGTTTGCAAATGCTCCATCTGGGCTTGAAAATTGACCTTCCAACTGATTGTGATAAATAACTGGACTGTGCTCAGAATCGATTCTTTAGATAGATTTTTCACTGCTTTAGCATTCCCTTTACTATGTGGGAATAACTCCCTGTTCTGTACTTGATTCAGGTTTATACTGTGGGTACCCTCAAAACTTCTCCTCCAAACCCTCATAGAGAGATCCCTTACACCAGAAACCTGCACTACCCAAAAAAGGATTGTTCCCTGAGTGGTGAAAGTTGAGCCAAGAGCCAATAATTGAGATATGGTGAGTCTGCTTCCCCTGTAGAGAGGTCAGGCTCCCCAAGCTGAATCTAGGAAAACTATGAGGTGAGGTAGAGGACAGTGAAAGACATAGGTCCCTAGCCGTTTTGACTTCAGTCGAATGGTGCCTAACTAGCCCTTATGCTAGGCCAACTGTGAATCTTAGATTTAAAGAGTTTCCTGGGAAATTAAGAGGTTAAATGATTGCTCAGATTCACACAGCCAGTGTGCTTCAGAGGCAGGCCTTGAATCGAGTTCTTCCTAATTCTGAGGACAGATGTCTATATACTACTCCAGGCTTTGGACATCAATTTACTATTTTCCAAGTGTCTATTGAGAGGAGTTTCTAAGAGGCAGCTGCTTCCTCCTCGAGGTCTGGAGTCACCATAGCACAGATAGTAGACAACAACTTAAATTTTGGAGTCTGTAGCCAAGTTGCATGGTTACACCTAGGCAGCAATAGAAGAAATCCATGGCTGATTCCCAGCTTCCTCACAGATTGGCTAGACTTCTATGAAAATACATGTTCTCCATGAGTACATGTAAACACACACTCACTGGCACACTCACACACACATATGCCACAGAATTACAAAGCTGAAAGAAATCTTTGCGATCATCTCATCCATCCCCTTCATTTTACAAATGAAGAAACAGAGACCACAAAGATAAGTCATATGCCCTAGATCTGACAGTTATAGAGCTGGGATTTGAATACAATTCTTCTGACTTCACACCCAAGACATTTAATACTACATCACACTGTCACACATCTACACTGCATCAGAATCAGCCAAGTAGCAATTGTTGTTCAGTCATTTCAATTGTGTCTGACTCTTCATGACCCCATTTGGGCTTATCTGGGAAAAGATACTAAAGTGGTTTGCCATTTCCTTCTCCAGTCAAACAGGGTTAAGTGACTTGTCCAAGGTCACACAGCTAGTGTCTGAGGCTCTATTTGAACTGAGATCTTCCTTGACTTGAAGCCCAGCATTCTATCCACTGCACCACCTAGCTGCCTAACTGATATCCATGTAGCACTTTAAAGTTTTCGTTATCTCATTTGAGTTCACAGTAGCCCTATGTGGCAAATGCTACTGGTATTATTAGAAATGAGAAAATTATCACACAGTTAGTAAATGTTAGAAGCAGGATTTTAGTCCAGATTTTCCTGACTCAAAGTCCAATGCTCTTTCACAAACTGACACTGCTTCTGCAACACTAAATTTATCTGGGGACCAGGGCTATTTGGTGCCCAAGAATGGTACCACTTTTGCAAAAGAATTGCCCACAGGAGGGCAACACAGGGTATTTAAAATAACTTTACGTTACCAGGTATTACCAGAGCCTGAATCCTGAAACCCAATATGAATGATTCTGTTTGCTTTCTCAACTCTGGCTTTATTTTTCTTGCTTTCTGAATCCCTCTTATCAGACACCCTAACCTAGATACCCAATGGCTCCTTCGTTTCGGTTCCTGACTCACAGTGGCTGGGTATCTGTTATTGAACACTGACTTGGAACCATCTTGCCTCTACCATCTCTCCTTCCCTCACGACAGGTTTTTGGGTATGCGACACAGCATCTTGAAAAGCTGGGTGTTTGCTTAATCTTTGTGAGCTTTCCTAAGGCATCAGGGTTGTGACTTTACCCTTCTTAGTCTGCAGCAGAGTTCACACAAATGAGTGAATAGGAAAGAAATCCATAGAGTAAGCCACAGGGAGGGAATGCCTTGATTCCCAGGCTCAGAAGTGCCAGGCACACAGTAGTAATTGGGCTAGAGTATTTGAATACATAACCTTCTAAGTACTAAAAAGCACAGCTGAGCCTAGGTTAGAGTGGGAAAGGTCTACTCATGAATTTGATCCAGTGTTAATTCATTTCTGGAAAAGGTGCCTGAAATGACAAAAACTACTTAAATAGTGACACTCCATCACCTGACTCCAGGCATTTTCACTGGCTTTCCCCGTGTCTGGAATTCTCTTCCTCCTCATCTCTTCCTTTTAGGCTTCCTTCAAGTACTAGCAAAAGCCCCTCCTTCCATAAGAAGCCTTTCCCACCACCACAACTCTCAATGTTAGTACCTTTCCCCTATGGACCATCTCTGACTTATCCTTACTATATAGCCTGTTTGTATGTAGTTATTTGCATGTTGTCTCCCTCATATTGACTGTGAGTTCCTAGAGAGCACAGTCTTTTGCATCCCCACCATTTAGCACAGTGCCTGGCATGCAGTGGGTGCTTAATAAATGCTTGTTGACTGTTTCCTGATATAATAGCCACAGCTTTCCTTGTAATTTGTATATTTTACTTCTACTTCTCAACCACCAGAAGTTCTTGTTTTGATACTTTGCTTGTTGTCATTTATAAATTACTTTCATTGCTAGTGAATAAGTGAGATTGGAGTTGGTATTTTTGTCTCTAAGGTTTTGTATGTAAAGCTAGAGTAAGCATGTCTTTTAGGAAGCAGGTATGATAAACTAGGGATATAATACATATTTAAGATGGAAAAGGAATGAAAATGTGGATTATAATTTGCTTTTTTTTCTCATCTGGGCACATATGAGATACCTAGAACTTGATAAACTAATGTTTTTCTAATGCATTTCATAATACACATACTAAAAATCTGTCAGCGCCATCACAGATTGTTGTTCATATTACCATAATCTTTTCATCTTTTCCCATGCTTCATCCCTCCTAAATTCATCCAAAAGTCCAATCACTCCACCCCCTCTTTGCTATAGCAGTTCTTCATCCCCAGTTCTTGTCTGACTTTCTACCGTTCAAGATTGTGAGCCCAGAATAAAGTATTTTAACTGCATACTGACATATACCTTTGTATCCCTTGTCCCATTGTCCTATCTCTGGTCATATCTTACCAAATCCCAGCCCTGGATACTCCCATCACCTATTTTCTCTGTTCCTGTGGTCCGGCTGCTGAATGCAGTTGGAGGAAATCATAAAATGGTGCTAGTTGGACTCACTACAAACTTAGGTTATATAATTTCAACTGGGCCCCCATTACTGCCTGCCAATCCTGTTACCCTTTCCTGGATGACTCTCCATTGCCCTTTCCACAGCAGCAGTTCTAAGCCTTCTTTTTCCCTCAAGTCCTTTACACCACACTTCCCTGTCTCATCAGAGGACCTGATCTTGTGCTTCCCTGAATAAACTGAGGCCTTTCATTATAAGCTCTGTATTTTCTGCAATTCCACACTTGAAATCACTTAAACATGTTTCCCCACTGTCTTATCCTTTGCTCCAGCCTTGGATGATAAGACAACCTTTTGCCTTGCCAGTGACAATATTTTTGCTTGTGTTCTTGATCCCATCCCCTCCTATCTCCTCCAGGAACTTGCCTCTTTGATTGTTCCCTCTTTCCCCTTAATTTTCAAACTTTATTTACTGATTGGCTCTTTCCTAGATGTCTGTAAGCATGCCCATGTCTATCCCTTACTGAAAACATCTTCACTTGACCCTACTATTGGCCCAAATTTTGTCCTCTAACTCTCCTCTATAGCAAATTTCTTGGAAAAAGCCATCATACTCTTTCTTTCTACTCCCTCATGCCTCATTCATTTCCCTTTTTTCCCATCAGGAAAGGACTGTTTGTCTCTCTCAGCCTTGGCTAAAATGGGTATTTCCTCTCCAAGAAAAAAGTTCTCATGTCAAGTATCAAAATCTTTGAAATATAGAGTTTGCCCAACCTCACATACTTAAATCATCGTTCTGCGCTTTTATCCTCTGGTTACCAAGGGTTATATCTTTCTCAGAAGTCTTTTACTTCAGGTCAAAAAATCTATATAACTTGCTACTTAATTTCCAATATCTGTACTAAACTTAGTTTGCATTACATTTGGAGATTACTCTTCCACCAAACTGCCAAAGACTCTAGAATTTTGATTTTTGTATCTTTTTTTTTAATTCCAAAGCTTTTTTGATCTCCTATGAAAATAAATGGGAAAGGGAAGAGGAACAAAGCTGAGGTCAAGGTACAAGGTCATTGTCTTCTCTTTGTCTAACTATATTCCAAGGCTTTCATACATCTCTAGCAAAACTTTCAGGGCTTTGAACCTGCCAGAAATTTCAATAGAGGAATTAGGATCTGATCAGTGCAAATGGGGAACAGGTATGGAATCAATAAAAAGCCCCATTGGACATGAATGTCTAAATCTCAGAGAAAATTAAAATCAAGAACCTATGCTGATATTATAATGTAGCTCTTCTACAATAATTTGTTTACCCTAGCTTTGGGACATACCCTAATTCAGACTTGTAAAATTCCAGACAACTAAATGTTGTCCACAGGTCAACAGCTTTCATGTGCAATTCGCTGAAAGCTTGACATTTAATTATCGTAGCATGAAATATCTATCTAGCCTTCTTAAATATATTTGTTTCTCATTCAATGCAAGTAATGACCTTTCAGTTTTCTCTTCTATGTTGATTTACATTTTCTGTTGCACTAATTTCCTAAATGAATAGTTTTGGAACTCTTTTGCACAGAAGCATGAAACCTCTAAATATGTTTTAGCGGCTTTCAGGGTTTGCTATCACTTGATATATGCTTGAGTAGTTCTGTGCACATCTGCAGGCAGACAAATGTTCTTCTTCAAAGTGATATGGACTTTTTCCTTGAGCTTATGCTCCAATTCCATTCCATGAGTAAAAAACAGGAGGCAATTTCATGCTTTGTGAATCATTTTGAATGATTTTGATTAGGTTTTTTTTAAAGGAATAGCCATGAAGAATGTTCAGCTGCTGCTGTTCCTGATATCAGACTATAAATTTGCATCAGCTTAATTCATTTGTCATTATAAGATTCAAAGGCCATGAGGAAAGCTTAGCAGGGGCAGAAGTTGCCAAAGTAAAAGCAACCCTTTTCGTTGGATCATCATCAACATGACCCGTTAATTTCTGGTGTCTTGGGAGACTGGAAATTGTCTAGAAATAACTGTTCAGGAGCCTTTACTTGAAATGATGGGACTTTACTGATCCTGCTTGAAATCTCCTACATTTTTGGCACTGTTGTCCACTTCTTGGATACTTGCTCCATCACTGGTTTCTGTGATTTTCCTCTCTCCTGGTTTTCGTCTTACCCTATTCCTCAGTTGGATTATCATGTATCTCTCACCCACTAAATATGAGTCCTGGGCATTCTTCTCCTTCAAGGCTCTGTCCTGGGTTCTCTTCTCTTTCTACATCCTCAAGGTAATCTCATTGTTTCCTGCTGCTTCAATTACCACTACATAGGTGACTTCTAAGCCTGTAGGTATTCCTAATCATCTGAAGTTGCCACTTGCCTGCTGATCTAGATGACTGATAGGCATTTCAAATCTAATATGTTCCAAACAGAACTAAACTGCACCCCCCCCCCCAATCTGCCCTTTCTTCAAATACCTCAATATCTTTTGAGGACACTACCCTCCCAAATTCCTAACCTCAGGATCATCCTGTACTTTTCCCTCTTTCTTACCTCTCATATCCTTGCCAAACTTTGTTGACTTTACCTACACAATATCTCTCATATATCTGGCCTACCTACTCATATGAACAAAATGCCCAAATTCAGGCCTTTATCACCTCTCACTTGGACTGTTGAAATAATATCCTAATTGGCCTCTCTGCTTCCAATGTCTCCCATTTCTAACCCGTCTTACACACAGATGCCAAAGTATTATCCTTAAAACACAGGACTAAGTCATTCCCTACTGGGACTGTGAATTTTTGATTCCCTGTTGATTGTAGGATAAAATTACAAACTCCTTAGCTTGACATAAAACCTTCTGCAATCTGACTCCCACCTACCTTTCCAGACATTCATGTTACTCCCCTTCATGCATTCTACATTCCAGCCAGAATAGCCTCCTCACAGTTTCCTGAACTCAGCATTTCATTTCCCATTTGCCTGTCTTTGCACATGCTATACCCCTGGGTGGGAATGAACTCCTTTCTAATACCAACCTCTTAGAATCCTGAACTTCCTTCAGGGGTTGGCACTGGTGCCACCTTTTCAGCAAAATCTCTGTTATTCCCATAAGTTGTTAGCATTCTCTCTCTCTTTAAATTGTCTTGTCTTTATTTATCTCTGTACATGTTTTATCCCCACCCCGCTTCCCCTGCAATATAATGTAAAATCCTTGAGCACTGAGGCTGTTTTGTTTTTTCTTTGTATCCAGAGCACCTGGCACTCAGACAATTAACAATTAATTTTTGAAATTATTTTTTCAATTAGCAATCATTTATTTTATTTCCCTCCCACTCCTCTCCCTAAAACTGAAGGACAAAAAGAGAAAGGAAGACAGGAAAGAGGGAGAAAGGAAGGAAGGATTGCATATCTTCCGTATTTCACATTCATCTGCTCTTCCAACTTTCTGAAGTAGGACAGAAATCTCTACTTTTCAATTCCTTTTTCTCCTAGTTTTACATTTTTAAAGAAAGATATTATTTTATCCTTACTGAAGTCTCAAGTCCCTTTTTCTTCTCTTCTTTGAATATAGGTAACAGTCACTTATCTGTGGCAGAAATAGAAATATCACACACTTGAAGCTTGCTGAAAAATTCTCTCTGCTTTTCAGATTTGCTATAAGTAAAATCCTTAGTCCCTTGTTATTCTTGCTGGTAATTCTCCCAGAAATGGGGTTGCCAAGTTCCAGAGATTCAATTTTAATGAAAGAATTTTGCAAGCAGCAAGGAGGAGATTATTTTACATATTAAGCAACACCAGATGAGAATCAATCAACAATAAAAGTGAAAGAAAATACTTGAAATATAAGGAAATAAAATCAGCTTGTACTCCAAACTAATATCTTGTAAAGTTTATCATACTTTTGTCCCTTTAATGAAGTTTCAACCTATGTGTATGTGTGGTTTTTTAAAGTGATCTCAATAGTTCTCTCACTTTCTTCTTAGCTCTTTGCAGTCTGGCTTCCAACCTCGTGATTCAACAAATCTGTCTGAAATTACCAGTGGTCTCTTAATTGCCAAATCTAGTGAGTGGACTTTTCTCAGTCCTCATCCTTCTTGACCACTCTACAGCTTTGGACACGGTTAATCACCAGCTTCTCCTAGATACTCCCTTCTCTCTAGGTTTTTGTGACACTCTTCTCTCCTAGTTCGCTTCTCTGTTTGACTGCTCCTCCTTCTCAGTCTCCTTTACTAGATCTTCATCTAGATCATATCTACTAATCACAGATGTCCTTCAGCCTTGCCCTGATCTTCTCTTTTCCCTCTATGTTATTTCACTTGATGCTCTTTCTCTTCAGCTCCCATAGATTCAATTATCATTCTATGTAGATGATTCTTGGATCTATTTATCAGCCCAGATTTTTCTCCCTACCTCCAGGCTTGAATCTACAATAAGTATCTGCTTATTGCATATTGCAATCCAGATATCTCATTGACATCTTAAACTCAACAAGTATAAAAGTTAACTCATTATCTTTTCCCCAAAACCTTCTCTTCTTCCTGACTTCCCTATGCTATCAAGGGTACCAATATCCTCCCAGGCACACAGGCTCAAGACCTAGCTTTCATCATCAATTTCTCTTACCTTTCTTACCTAATCTGTTGCCAAGTCCTGCCAATTCTACCTTTGCAACATCTTTCTATATTTACCCTTCTCTCTTCTTGTTTTCCTTTTTTATTTTTTTTGTCAGGGCAATTGGGTTTAAGTGATTTGCCCAAGGTCACACAACTAGTACATGTGTCAAATGTCTGAGGCCGGATTTGAACTCAGGTCCTCCTGACTCCAGGGCCAGTGCTCTACTCGCTGCACCACCTAGCTGCCCACACCCCTGTCTCTTCTGATACTGCCACTACCTTGGTGGAGGCTTTCATCATCTCACACTTGGACTATTGCCATCTCCTGCTGTTTTATCCTCATGCCTCAAGTCTTTCCTCAGCTCCAGTCCATCTTCCACTAGGCTGTAACACTGATCTCACAAAAGCATATACCTTTTGTCACCTCCTTGCAACCACCATTCAATAAACTCCATTGACGAATACAAAATCCTTAGTTTGGCTTTTAGTATCTTTTATAACCTGGTCCCTTTCTATATTTCCAATCTTCTTATACCTTACTTCCCCTCTGTTCACCCCTTTTCTCTGTGATATAGTGACACTGTCTCCCTTTCTATTCCTCATACAAGACACTCCATTTCCTGACTTTGCATTTTTACCTGCTTTCTCCCATTCCTGGAACTCTCTCCCTCCTCATCTCTACTTCTTGCCTCTCTATGACTTCCTTCAAGTCTCAGCTTAAATCCAACCTTCTAAAGGAAGCCTGTTCTAATCCCTCTTTTGCTCATGTCTTCCTTCTGTTGAGTATCTTCAGTTTAATGTATTATGTTAATTATTATTGTATATAATTATTATATTACATTAATTGTTAGTTGATTATCATATATATATATATATGTATATTTGTACACAGTTGTTTCATGTGGTCTCCCCCATTAGACTGTGAACTTTTGGAGAGCAGGGACTGTTTTTTACCTTTCTTTGTGTCCCTAGCACTTAGCACAGAGCCTGGTACATATATAGTAGGCACTTTAAGAATGCTTGCTGATTTAACTTGACTTATAGGGAATTTCTAGTGAGGGACTCCCTCTATCAGTGCACATGAAATGAAATCAGTCCAAGCTGACAAACATTTATCACCACATGTTCCACAACTTTTAGTCTCAGCTGTGCATGGTATCCAAAATTTAAATGACTTCCCTTGTTATGGTCTTGTCATTATTTTTGGTGATCATGACTGGTTCTTGAAGTGGTATATAACCAAACCTGTCAGTGTTACTAAAATCACGTTTTCCTTTAGTCACAAATTAGACATAATTTATCTGTAATACTTACTTGAATTGTCTTTCTCATAGAGCTCGGTACATAGCAAGTTCTTTAATGCTTTTTCATTCATTGAGTCATTCATTCTTGAGGTAACTGAACAAGAGGAAGGTATTATAAAAGCAGAAGTCAAAAATTGTAATGATTGTCAAAGGTGACTCTGGCTATGATCTTTCTCACATATTCAATGCTATAACAATTTATATATTTTCATTATTATTGGGTACCTTGGCAATCAGTTATATCTCCAAGAATTTTAGTATTTATTTAAGCATAAGAGATCATAGGTTTTGACATATAGAGAGATATGAGTAAATACTTATGACAAAATAATTGTTCCAGTTTATTACATAAATGGCATTTAATAAATGGGGATAGTATGAAGAGATAAATTGATCAATTTAGGTAAGAGCTGGTATAATTTTGTAATAAATTAGAAAATTTTCAAATATGCCCTGGACCATCCTATAATTTAGGCTGATGAGAATGAGTATATTAATGAGTCCAGTTAATTCATGTAGGCTACAAGCAAGTGTGGTCTAGACCCTATTCAAACCTGCTACCTGAAAGACTTTAAAATGGGATTAATTTTTTTCCCCATGAGCATTTTCTCATAAAATCATAAATGGAGTTAGTACTTCTGCAGCCCCAAATCCATGTTCATATTAATTCATTTATCCAATACAAGTTAATTGAATAACTATTATGTATTAGAAATCATTATGCTAGGCTCTGTATGTATGCTAAGATACAGCATAAATTATACAGGGTCTCTGCCTTTGAGGAATTTACAATCTATGTACTATTCTCATATCAAAGTAGGAAGTCAAAATATAAAGAAATATGGCAGGGTTGATGATTTTCTTATTCAACCTAAATCCCCACAGCTTCTATACTTTATTGTCATTGCCTACATCCAGTTTTGATATCTCTGCATGACCATTGGCAGGTTTGCCTAGCTTCCTCCTGACTCAGACAGCCTCTGCTGGATTATTGGCTAATATGATTAAGAGTCTGTTGAAATAATTCAGATAAAGAGTAGTTGAGGACAAGAATTTTAGAGTCGTGGCAGTGGGCGTGGTAGTGAGAAGATTGATATGAAAGGCATCAGAGGTAAAATTGACAGGATTTGGCAGCTGATTAGATCTGATGCATAAGGAAACAAGGATTTCAAGTACAGGTGACTAGTAGTGGCAGCTTAAACAGAAAGAAATAAGAAAGTAAGGAGGAGGGGCAGTTTTATCTATGTAATTTTGACTGAGCAGAGTGAGTAAATACAGTGACTCCAAAGTCTAAATTGGGGTAATGAAAATAGGGTAAAAATGGTTATAAAATCTGGACAAAAATGAATGATGGTATATAATACTGAGGAATGGGGCACTTAGTATCTTTTTTCCTTTTAAATTAATTTACTTTTAGTTTACAGCATTCAGTTCCACAAGCTTTTGAGTTCGAAATTTTCTCTCCCTCCCCTTTCTACTCCCCGCCCAAGACAGCATGCAATCTGATATAGGTTCTACATATACCTTCACATTAAATATATTTTCATATTAGTCATGTTGTAAAGAAGAATTCTAACCAATGGAATGAACCATGAGAAAGAAGAAATAAAACAAAACAAAACAAAAGAGAAAGCAAATAGTTTGCTTCAATCTGCATTTAGACTTCATCAATTCTTTCTCTGGATGTGGATAGCATTTTTCATCATGAGTCTTTTGGAGCTGTCTTAGAACCTTGCGTTGCTGAGAGGAGCCAAGTCTATCAAAGTTAGTCATCACACAATGTGTCTGTAATTGTGTGCATTTATTAGGTTTTAGGATGGGGGAAAATCAGGAATTGCATATAAATGAAATGTAGGAAAAAATACAACATTCAAACTACTTTCTGATTCTTCTCTTTTACTTAAGATTTAAGAGGATGAGGATAAATGTAACAAACTGGGTATATATAAAATAAACAAAACTTTGACTAGTCACAGGATCATACATTTAGAACTGAAAGGGACCTTTGAGGTAGAACATGACTGCCTCATTTTACAGATCAGAAAACAGGCTCTAAAAGATAAAGTGATTGCTCAGGGTCACATAAATACCAAGTAGGAGAATCAAGATTGAAACTTAGTTTCTGCAGCTTTCAAGTCAACGTTTTTGCTACTACACCAAATATCTAATTTAACAATTAAGGAATTTTTATCATATTCCTTGGAAAAAATGTATATAGTTGGTACACATCTTCTTATTTTTCTCCATATGTACTTATTTGTATTTTATTTCATATCATGAATTTCACTGTTTTGATTCTCTGTAAAAACAATACACAAATAAAAAACAAATGTGTAAGAAAGACAAAAGAAACAATGCAAAAGACCAAAATAATGTATCTAAAATCAGAAATGGCCTCCTGCAGTTTATGTATGCTTCTTAAGTGTGGCAAGAATAATACACCTCTGCATTGTGAACAGTGCTATTCACCTAAGAGCTGTCACTCATTCTCATTTTTAAAGACATAGAATTTATGTACTGTCAACATGTCTTTTATGAGAGAAACAACTGTTTATCAAGCAATGCCTCCAAACACTTCCCACTGCATCGATATTTTTAAGAAAAATGGAAATAAAAATGCAGCTCATTCACTATTTTAGTGTAGTATTAAATAATGAAAGCATGGTGGAACACTAGGAAGAACTCTTGATTTCAAGTCAGTAGATTTGGATTTAAGTTATGGATCTATCATATCATTCATGATTTGTGAGAAAATACCTATGGGACTTCGAGCAAGTAATTTATTCTCTCTGTACATCCCTTTCTGGATCAGTAAAATGGGTTAATATCACCTGCCTCATAGGGTGGTTGTGAGGAAAGTGCTATATAAATCCCAAAGTGCTACACAAGTGTGAACTATTATTCCACCATTTAACTTATGAAAATCATTGTAGTGAATGAAGTCTAAATGAAAATTTGAAAACATAATAAAGTAGTTTTTTTCTGGTCAAAAACTGTCTTGAGATTGAGGCTCTATTTTGTTCTATAGTCTATATAAATCACATTATTAGTCCTTATGGATATATTTAAATAGCTACTGCAGAAATAGTGAATTTGACATTGATTCTTGGCAGGTTTCTTATTAGTAAAAGGATCATTAGTGAACGTTGAGAAAAAAGAAGTACTGGTCTTGAAGAGCATTAATGATTTCCCAAAGAACAGATCATATGACTCTTAACTTATATCCTTTTTGGATGTGATTACTAGACTGGCAGATCATGGAAATTCTGTAGATTAAATTAATTAGCCAAACATTTTCTATAGTTTCTAAGATGATTTTGGTGGTAGAGATGGAGAGATATTAGACAATAACACAGGTGAATTTAGAACTAATTGACTGACCAGATTCAAAGAATAGTCATCAATGATTCCTTATCAGTTTGGAAGGAGGTCACCATTGGAGTGTCCAAGAGATCAATATTGGGCCCTCTGCTGTTGAATATTTTTATTAATAACTTGGATACGATAACATGTAAATCAGATTTGCAGATGACACAAATTTGCAGGCGGGAAGGAGAATCGGAATTCAAAAATTTTTCTATAGGCTAAAACATTGGAATAAACAAAATAAAAGGAAATTTAATCGAGATAAATGAAACAGTTCTACAGATTCCACTTTCCAAGTAAAAGAGAGAATGTGCTACTAGACAACAGTTCCTCAGAAAAAGAAAGAAGCAAGGATTTTAATAGACTGAGACCTCAATTTCAGTCAGTGGTATGCATCAAGGAAGGTATTGTTCATCCTTCATTTTCTTTTTTTTTCAGCCAAATTTCAAAATTTTTTGCATTTATTTAGTATTTAATTTTTCCACAGTTACATGTAAAAACAATTTTTAACATTTGTTTTTAAAACTTTGAATTCCAAATTCTCTCTCTTCCTTCCTCCCTATCCGCCTTCATTGAGAAGGCAATCTATTCCATATAGGTTATATATGTGTGTGTAGTCATGCAAAACATGTCCATAATAGTCATGTTGTGAAAGAAAATGTAGACCAAACAAAAATAAAAACTCAAGACAGATAAAGAAAGTGGAAAAAAAAACAACTAAAGTTGCTTCAGTCTGTAGTCAGATAGCATCAGTTCTTTCTCTGGGCATGGATAGCATTTTTCATCCTCAGTCCTTCAGAACTGTCAGGGATCATTGTATTACTGAGAATAGGTAAGTCATTCACAGCTGATCATCTTACAATATTGCTGTTACTTTGTACCCAGTACATTTCACTTTGAATCAAAAGTCTTTCTAAGTTTTTCTGAGAGCATCCTGCTCATCATTTCTTATAGTACAATAGCATTTCATCATAATTGCAAAGCACAACTTATTCACTATTCCCCAATTAATGTGCATCCCCTCAATTTCTAATTCTTTACCCCCAGAAAAGAGCTGCTATAAGTATTTTTTCACTTATAGATCCTTTTTCTTTTTGTTTTTATCTCTTTTGGGATATAGACCTAGTAGTGGTATTGCTATGTCAAAAGGTATGCATGGTTTTATAGCCCTTTGGGCACAGTTCCAAATTGCTTTATAGAACGGCCTAATCACTTCACAACTCCGACAATAGTACATTAATGTCTCATTTTTCCCACATCCCCTCCAGCACTTGTCGTTTACCTTTTCTGTCCTGTTATCCAATCTAATAGGCATAAGGTAGTACCTCAGAATTGTTTGAATTTGCATTTCTCCAATCAATAGTGAGTTAAAATATTTTTTTCATATGGCTATATATAGCTCTAATTACTTCATCTGAAAATTGATTATATCTTTTGATCATTTATCATTTGGGGAATGGCTCTTATTTTTATAAATTTGATATAATTCTCTATATGTTAGAGAAATGAGTCCTTTATCAAGGATATTTGCTTCAAAAGTTTTTTTTCACAGTTACTATTGCTAAAGTATTTCCCTCCCTCCTCTTCTCTCTACCCCCGTTTATTCTATACTCTTTTTCCTTTCACCCTGTCCTTCCTCAAAAATGTTTATCCCTTCCCCCAATCTGCACCCCCCTTCTCTGATCCCCTTCCCCTTCCATTTTCC
Source organism: Trichosurus vulpecula (assembly GCF_011100635.1). Classification (NCBI taxonomy): domain Eukaryota; kingdom Metazoa; phylum Chordata; class Mammalia; order Diprotodontia; family Phalangeridae; genus Trichosurus; species Trichosurus vulpecula. Next base: position 189,724,988 of record NC_050577.1, on the reverse strand, counting down.
TGTAGGGTAAGATAGATTTCTATTCCCCATTACCTGTATATCTTATCATCCTTCATTTTCTAAGAGGACCAATGATATGGAGTGATGTCTTGACTCATGCATAAATTGGATTTAAGTGAGGCAGAGTTGCCTCACTCTCTCTTCCAGAATCATAGAAATTCAGTGGCAAGACAGAAGTCAAGATAACAGGCAATGGCCCAGGATGCAGTGGATGACCAAGCTCTAAGCACTCCACAGTGCCTGCTTTAGCTGCTTTCGTGACTGTTGGAACAAATCGTTCTCATCTGCCCATTTCACTGAGGGAAGACTTCACACGCTGGGGGTAGAATTTCTTTATGTTTTTTTTGCATTAACTTACCTATGGTTTTGAGGTTTCTTCACTGTCCTTATAAGAAAAAAACATGGTGAACATAAATAATAAAAAGCCCTAATGAAGTGTTTGATATAAAAGGTAGTATAGCATAGTTGATTTAACACTGAACTGAATTCAGGAAGACTTGGGTTTAAATCCAGTATCAGACACTTAATAGCTGTGTGACTCTAAGTCACTTCTCTGAGCTCCAATTTCCTGAACTATGAAATGAGAATAATATCACTAAATCCACCAGAGTTGTCACAGGGACCAAATATATGAAATGCTTTGGAAAACTTGAAGGGAAATATAAATGCAAATTGTCATTTCTATTATCATTTGAAAAATTCTTCTTTAATGGAATTAAAATACAGACAGTGAATAGCACTATTATTCTTTATATTCAGTGTTCTATCAACTATTGCATAGGTGAAAAAGTAACCACTTTTTGTAGTTATGTACAAATATTAGAATATAAGCTCACCTTCTGTGAGACAACTTAAAGCATTCTCAGTATGGTTCTGCCAGCAGACAGGGTGATGAGGATAGGTACTTTACCCCATACCGAAATGATTTGATTTCTTCTCCTAGGTCTCAGTGATAATTTTACAAAAATTAATTATGTTTAGGGCATAACTAGACAATGATAAAATATTTTTTAAAAGTTGGAAATTAATCATATCCTTATAGAGCATGACAGTAGAAAAACTGATTGGATAAGAAAAAATTAATGCAAAAAACATAAAGAAAAGATGGTACTACTAAATGGAGGCTAAGTATTGACATCATGAATAATGAGTGGTTTAGAGAACAAATCATAAAAAATAAATAACAGTGTTAAAGAGAATGACAGTGAAATGACATAGCAAAATTTATGGGTTGTAGTTCTCTGGTAGAAATTTATATCTCCTAACACATTAGTTTAAAAATGGCAAAAGAGAAAGATTAATGAATTGAGTCCATATTTTTTTAAAAAGCTATAAATAAATTAACAACCTCAACAAAAAGAAGAAATCTTGAAAATAAGAAAGGAAATATTAGGGAGAAAAAGACTATAAAATGAATTTTTTTTATAGAAAGCTAAATTGCTTTTTAAAAAGACTAACAAAATAATTAGCAAAAAATAAAAAGCTCCTGCAAAACCTAATGGTAAGAAAAAATTTTAATGAGCAAAGTAATTTAAAATAGAAGGATTTTATTTAAATTATCTGAAGTATAATACAGTATTATATGACAGCAAAAAAATGAGAATGTAAAGGAAATAGATAACTATCCACAAAATCTAGACTATACAAACTAACAATACAAAAAAATGATATCTTAAATAATTTAATCCCAGAAAGAGATATGAAATAAGCCAAAACGAATTACCAAAGAGGGGGAAAACTTAATCTAAATGGCTTCACCACTGAATTCTATCAAACATTTTAAGAGAATTCATTAGCTATGATACAAAATTTTTACTGTTAATTGAAAGTGAAGAAATTCTAAAATTGCTTTTATACATCATTTAAGGTAGAGAATGCAAATCAGGAAAGAATGAAATATAAAAATTATTGCTTAATTTCATCAATTAATGTTGATTCAAACATTTTAAATAAAATCTTAGGTGTCTAAGAAACTCCTACTAGGTGCTAGGCATTGTGTTAAGAGCTCAGAGTCTAATGGAAGAGGAAACACACAAAGATTTACATACAAACAATATATACAAGATAAATTGAATATAATCAGCAGACTGAAAGCTCTAGCATTAAACGGAGGTTAGGAACAGTTTCTTATAGAAGGTGGAATTTTAGCTAAGGCTTGAAGGAAGTCAGGAGACATAGATAAGAAGGGAGAATATTTTATGTGAGGGAGACAGTGAAGGAAAATAGCCATAGTGAACAGATGGAGGCTTATAGGCAGAATAGCAAGGAAGCCACTGTCACTGGGATTGCAGAACATGTGAACTTAAGGTGGAAGAAGACTTGAAAGATGGGAGTGGGAGTGGTCACCAAGGTAGGTTATGAAGGGCTTTGAATGTCAAACAGAGGATCATACATTTGATTGTGGAGGTGTTGGGGAGCTGCTGGAGTTTATTGAATATGGAAGGGTGATGAACAGCCCTTAAGGAAGATCAGTTAGAAAAGTGAGCAGAGTGTGTATTGGAGTGAGCATAGATTTGTGGCAGCCAATCAGCAGTGTATTGCACTAATCCTGGTGTGAAGATAAGGGAATGAATAGAGAAATATGATGAAGATGGAACTGACAGGACTTGGTAAAGAGACTTCAACATATGCTAAAATTATTCATTATAGCTAAGACATATATGTGTGTATTCATATATATATACATACACAAGTACATGTATATATACATATGTGTGTATATATGCATGCACAGATGTACATATATGTATGTGTATATGTATATATACACACACACATTAGGCAAGCAATAGATATAATCCATCATTTAAGTAATAAAAGCAGTAAAATCCACACAATTATATTAAAAAACCACAGGAAAACACTTTATTTACATTTAGAAATGAAAAATCCAGTTATGAAAAGGCCTTTATTTAATTTGAACAAAATAAAAAATATATTCAAATCCAAAAACATAGCATTATTAGCTATGGAGAAATACTGAAACTTTTCTCAATAATTATAAAGATAAAGCAAGGATCCATCTTTTCCCTGCAAATATTGACAAAATTCTAGAAATTATAGTTATAATAACAGAAGAGATAAAATTGAAGTGAATATCAGGCAAAATTATCTTTATTTTCAGTAGACATGGAATTTAGAAGACTTAAGGTATATAAAAAATTAGAAGAGAGCAGATGCTACATTTTTCAGCTCTATGGGTAGAAGATGTATTATTTACCAAGCAAGAGAGAGGCAATTATATAAAAGATAAAAATAGATAATTTTGATTACATTATATTATAAAAGTTTCTGCACAAACAAAATAAATACATCTAGATTAAGAATAGAAGTGGTCTAAAGGGAAAATAACTTTGTATCAGAATTCCCAGATAAATTAGTATCTAAAATATCTTGGGTATATCACTCATATATACATACTAATCATCAATAAATGTGTTCAATGGATAAGAATAAACAATTCTTTTTTTTAATCTCGCTCTTTTTATTTTTTATTAATTTTTTTATTTTTAGTTTACAACACTCAGTTCTACATAATTTTGAGTTCCAGATTTTCTTTCCCCTCTCCCCCTTCCCTCCCCAAGATGGCATGGAATCTGATATATCTTCTATGTATAACACACTAGTCAAGTTGTGAAGAAGAATTATGACCAATAGAATGAATCATGAGCAAGAGGAAACAGAACCAAAAAACCCCCAAAAACAAAAACAAAAGAGAAAAAAGGTGAAAAAAAAGGAAAGCATAAAGTGTGCCTCAATCTGCATTCATACTTCATAGTTCTTTCTCTGGATGTAGATAGCATTCTCCATCGTGAGTCCTTTGGAGCTGTCTTTGTACCTTGCGTTGCTGAGAAGAGCAAAGTCTATCAGGGTTAGTCCTCACAGTATCCATATATCTGTGGTTGTGTATAATATTCTCCTGGTTCTGCTCCACTCACTCAGCATTATATTGTGTAGGTTTTTCCAGGTTGTTATGAAGTCCGTATCATCCCCATTTCTCACAGCACAATAGTATTCCATTACCTTCATAGACCACAACTTGTTCAGCCTTTCCCCAATTGATGGGCATCCCCTTGATTTCCAATTCTTAGCTACTACAAAAAGAGCTGCTATAAATATTTTTGTACATATGGGTCCTTTTCCCACTTGTGTGATCTCTTTGGGATACAACCCTAAAAGTGGTACTGCTGGGTCAAAGGGTATGGACATTTTTATAGCCCTTTGGGCATAGCTCCAAATTGTTCTCCAGAATGGCTGGATCAGTTCACAACTCCACCAGCAATGTAACAATATTCTAATTTTCCCACATCCTCTCCAGCATTTATCATTTTCCTGTTTTGTCATTTTAGCCAATCTGACGGGGGAGATGTGGTACCTAAGAGTTGTTTTGATTTGTATTTCTCTAATCAGTAGTGATTTCGAGCATTTTTTCATATGCCTATAGATATCTTCAATTTCTTCCTCTGAAAAGTGTCTGTTCATATCCTTTGACCATTTCTCAATTGGGGAATGACTTGTATTCCTATATATTTGGCTCTGTTCCCTGTACATTTGAGATGAGGCCTTTATCAGAGACACTGGTTGTAAAGATTTTCTCCCAATTTTCTGCTTCCCTCCTAATCTTTGTTGCATTGGCTTTTTTTTGTACAAAAACATTTCAATTTAACATAATCAAAATTATCCATTTTGAATTTTGTAATGCTCTCTATCTCTTGTCGTGTCATGAATTCTTTTCTTTTCCATAAATCTGATAGGTAAACTATTCCTTGCTCTCCCAAATTGCTTATAGAATCAGCCTTTATTCCTAAATCATGAATGCATTTTGACTTTATTTTGGTATATGGTGTAAGATATTGGTCTATGCCCAGTTTCTGCCCTACCATTTTTCAATTTTCCCAGCAGTTTTTGTGAAATAGTGAATTCTTAGCCCAGAAGCTGGATTCTTTGGGTTTATCAAAGAGCAGATTGCTATAGTTGTTGACTTCTCCATCTTGTATACCTATCCTATTCCACTGATCCACGACTCTGTTTCTTAGCCAGTACCAGGTAGTTTTGATGACTGCTGCTTTATAGTACAGTCTAACATCTGGTATGGCTAGGCCACCTTCCCTAGCATTTCTTTTCATTAATACCGTAGATATTCTAGACCTCTTATTCTTCCAGATGAATTTTGTTATTATTTTATCTAGCTCTGTAAAATAGTTTTTTGGTAGTTCAATTGGTATGGCACTGAATAGATAGATTAATTTAGGTAAAATTCTCATTTTTATTATATTAGCTTGGCCTAACCATGAACAACTGATATTTTTCCATTTATTTAGATCTGACTTTATTCACACGAAAACTGTTTCATAATTATGTTCATATTGTCCCTGGGTCCATCTTGGCAGAGAGACTCCCAAATATTTTATAGTGGCTATAGTAACTTTGAATGGAATTCCCCTTTCTATCTCTTGCTGTTGGGCTTTGTTAGTAATGTATAGGAATGCTGAGAATTTATGTGGGTTTATTTTACATCCTGCAACTTTGCTGAAGTTTTTTATTATTTCAAGTAGTTTTTTACTTGATCCTCTAGGATTCTCTAAGTAAATCATCATATCATCTGCAAAAAGTGATAATTTAGTTTCTTCTTTGCCTAGTCTAATTCCTTCAATTTCTTTTTCTCCTCTTATTGCTACAGCTAATGTTTCTAGTACCAAATTGAATAGTAGGGATGATAATGGACATCCTTGTTTCACCCCTGATCTTATTGGGAATGCATCTAGCTTATCCCCATTACAAATAATGTTTGTTGATGGTTTTAGGTAGATGCTATTTATAATTTTAAGGAAGGCTCCATTTATTCCTATGCTTTCTAGTGTTTTTAATAGGAATGGGTGTTGTATTTGGTCAAAGGCTTTTTCTGCATCTATTGAGATGATCATATGGTTTCTGCTAGTTTTGTTGTTGATATGGTCAATTATGCTAATAGTTTTCCTAATATTGAACCAGTCTTGCATTCCTGGAATAAATCCTACCTGGTCATAATGTATTATTCTGGTGATAAGTTGCTGCAATCTTTTTGCTAATATTTTATTTAAATTTTTTGCATCAATATTCATTAGGGAAATTGGTCTATAATTTTCTTTCTCTGTTTTGACTCTACCTGGCTTGGGTATTAGTACCATATTTGTGTCATAAAAAGAATTTTATAGGACTCCTTCTTCACCTATTTTCCCAAATAGTCTACAAAGTATAGGAATTAATTGTCCTTTAAATGTTTGATAAAATTCACATGTAAAACCATCTGGCCCTGGATATTTCTTCCTAAGGAGTTCATTGATGGCTTGCTCAATTTCTTTTTCTGAGATGGGGCTATTCAGAAATTTTACTTCCTCTTCTGTTAACCTGGGCAGTTTATGTTTTTGTAGATATTCATCCATAACCCTAAGGTTGTCAAATTTATGGGCATACAATTGGGCAAAATAATTCCTAATTATTGTTTTGATTTCCTCTTCATTAGAAGTGAATTCACCCTTTTCATTTTTGATGCTGGTGATTTGATTTTCTTCTTTCTTTTTTTAAATCAAATTGACCTAAAGTTTATCAATTTTATTGGTTTTTTCATAAAACCAGCTCTTTGTTTTATTTATTAATTCGATAGTTTTCTGGGTTTCAATTTTATTAATCTCTTGTTTGATTTTCAGTATTTCTAATTTGGTATTTAATTGGGGATTTTCAATTTGCTCTTTTTCTAGCTTTTTCAGTTGCATGCCCAATTCATTGATCTCCTTTTTCTCTATTTTATTCATGTAAGCATTTAGAGATATAAAACTTCCCCTAAGAACTGCTTGTGCTGCATCCCATAAGTTTTGGTATGTTGTCTCATTATTGTCATTCTCTTGAATGAAGTTATTAATTGTTTCTCTAATTTGTTCTTTGGCCCACTCATTCTTTAGAATTAGATTATTTAGTTTCCAATTAATTTTTAATTAATTAATTTAATTTAATTAATTTTAATTAATCACACCTTTTCTTAAAGGGATTTGTTCTGTGAAGTTTGGATTCAGTCAAAGGGCTGCACCTGAGGACCTAGAGGACCACATGTGGCCTCGACGCCACAGGTTCTCCATCACTGGTATACTTCACAAAATCAGCATGCAAAGAAAATAGAGAAGGCAGGGGAGGTTTCTGGTCCAAAAGCCTCACCAGATTTTCTAGATATTTCCTAGTCAGGGTGCTAAAGTTCTGGTCATGACCTTCGTTATTAAACCATGTTTTAATAACCAGATCCATAACTCCTCTGTAAACAAAGCATGCTGACACCTTGTCTTTTTAGGACTGGGGCCACCAAGGAGTCTGCTTAATATTAAGGAGGGGAGACAAACCAAAATAGCATATTAAAAGGCATCCAAGTCCCCCCACAACTACTCTGACAAAGATCTAAGAAGAGTACTAGATTGAGCATTGATTGAGAAATCTAAGGGGAAAAAAACATTGTTGGTCATCTTTGCAGCCACAAATCACAAATTTGACCCACAGGAAAATGACCAGGTCAGGTACTGTGGAATAAGGTTGGGATGGAACCAGACTCAGCCACTGAGACCAGAACAGGACTAGGACAGCAGTAGTCTTGCTCTGACCCCAAAAGAGATCACAGACTTGGCTCCCAAGCTCTATTGCTCTGAACCTTCTGAGTCTTCCATCTAGCTAACAGAGGCTGTGGCCAGCAACCATATTGGAGCTTCACCCAGGGGTAAGTCTACAGCTGTGTTGCCTAGATCTAAACTAGAGCCTAAAAAACATAGGAGGGCAGTAATCAAACAATGGCTTTGATGAGACCACATAAGGTCTGTTGAAGCTTGTAGTTCTGGACTTGAGCCACTCTTATAATCCTTGATAAACATAGTATTCAATATTCAGGGAACATAGCAGCAGGGCCCAAGATAAAACAGGCCAAGAAAATACAAGGCCACAATAGTTCCATCAGAAGTGCCTTGACTCTGGCTATAACACAAATTCCTAATCTAGGAAGTAAGACTGGAATAATTGAGTAAACAAATGAACAAAAAAAAATAAAAGAGCTATTCTGATGTATCTAATGCTTGAGGAACAAACTGAGGAGATTAATTCCAAAATATCTACAAATAAAGCCTCAAAAAAAACCATAACAGTCAGAAGATCAATTAAAATTCTGTGAAAAAGAAATGTAGCAAGAAGATTTTTTAAAGAGTTTAATATGATAATTATAAAGAGAATGAATGCTAGAGAAAAGAATTGGAAAATAAATAAGACATAAAATAAATTCACATAAATCATCAGAATTTCTCTATATATTACAAAGTCCAGCAGCAAGAGATAGAAAGAGAAATTCCATTTAAAGTAACTGTAGACAATAGAAAACATTTGGGAGTCTATCTGCCAAGACAAACCCAGGAACTATATGAACACAATTACAAAACACTTTTTGCACAAATAAAGTCAGATCTAAACAATTGGAAAAATATTAATTGCTCATGGGTAGGCCATACCAATGTAATAAAAATGATAATTCTACCTAAATTAACATACTTATTCAGTGCTATACCAATAAAAAACCAAAAAATGATTTTATAGAGCTAGAAAAAGTAATAAAAAATTATCAGTAAGAACGAGAGGTTGAGAATATCAAGGGGATAAATGGGTGGAAAATGTGAAGGAAGGTGGCCTAGCCATATCAGATTTCAAACTGTACTATAAAGTGGTAATCATCAAAGCAGTCTGGTATTGGTTAAGAAATGGAGTGGTACATCAGTAGAATAGATTAGGTACATACCATTGCTGCTGCTGTTGTTGCTGTTCAGTCATTTCAGTCCTGTCTGACTCTTTGTGAGCCCATTTGGGGTTTTCTTGGCCAAATTATTGGGGTGGTTTGTCATTTCCTTTTTCAGCTCATTTTTTTTTATTTTTTGGTTTCCTTTGCAATTTTTTATTTCTTTTTTATATATTTTATTATTCATTTAATTTTTTAGTTTTCGTCATTGATTTCCACAAGATTTTGAATTACAAATTTTTTCCCCATTTCTACCCTCCCCCACTCCAAGAAGGCATATATTCTGATTGCTCTGTTCCCTAGTCTGCCCACCCTTCTGTCACCCCACTCCCCTCCATCCCCTTTTCCCTTACTTTCTTGTAGGGCAAGATAGATTTCTATGCCCCATTGCCTGTATATCTTATTTCCCAGTTGCATGCAAAATCAACTTTTTTTTTGAACATCTGCTTTTAAAACTTTGAGTTCCAAATTCTCTCCCCTTGTCCCTCCCCATCCACCCTCCCTAAAAAGGCAAGCAATTCATCACAGGGTATCATTATGCAAAACCCTTCCACAATACTCATGTTGTGAAAGACTAACTATATTTTGCTCCCTCTATCCAGTCCCCCTTTATTCAATTTTCTCCCTTGACCCTGGGTCCCTTTTTGAAAGTGTTTGCTTTTGATTACCTCCTCCCCCTATCTGCCCTCCCTTCTATCGTCCCCCCTTTTTTATCCCCTTCCTCCTTCTTTCCTGTGGGGTAAGATACCCAATTGAGTGTGTATGTTATTCCCTCCTCAAGTCAAATCTGATGACAGCAAGATTCACTCATTCCCCCTAACCTGCCCCCTCTTCCATTCCAACAAACTGATTTTCCTTGTCACTTTTATGTGAGATAATTTACCCCATTCTATCTCTCCCTTTCTCCCTCTCTCAATATATTCCTCTCTCATCCCTTAATTGGGTTTTATTTCTTTAGATATCATCCCTTCATATTCAACTCACCATGTGCACTCTGTCTATATATATATATATATATATATATATATATATGTATATATATATTCCCTTCAGCAGCCCTAATACTGAGGTCTCATGAATTACACACATCATATTTCCATGTAGGAATGTAAGCAAAACCATTCAACTTTAGTAAGTCCCTTATGATTTCTCTTTCTTGTTTACCTTTTCATGCTTCTCTTGATTCTTGTGTTTGAAAGTCAAATTTTCTATTCAGTTCTAGTCTTTTCACTGAGAAAGCTTGAAAGTCCTCTATTTTATTGAAAATCCATATTTTGCCTTGGAGCATGATACTCAGTTTTGCTGGGTAGGTGATTCTTGGTTTTAATCCTAGCTCCATTGACCTCTGGAATATCATATTCCAAACCCTTTGATCCCTTAGTGTAGAAGCTGCTAGATCTTGTGTTATCCTATTTGTGTTTCCACAATATTCAAATTATTTCTTTCTGGCTGCTTGCAATATTTTTTCCTTGATATGGGAGCTCTGGAATTTGGAGACAATATTCCTAGGAGTTTTCTTTTTGAGATCTTTTTCAGGAGGCGATCTGTGGGTTCTTTCAATTTCTATTTTACCCTCTGGTTCTAGAATATCAGGACAGTTCTCCTTGATAATTTCTTGAAAGATGAGATCTAGGCTCTTTTTTTGATCATGACTTTGAGGTAGTCCAATAATTTTTAAATTATCTCTCCTGGATCTATTTTCCAGGTCAGTGGCTTTTCCAATGAGATAGTTCACATTGTCTTCCATTTTTCCATTCCTTTGGTTCTGTTTTATAATATCTTGATTTCTCCTAAAGTCACTAGCTTCCATTTGCTCCAATCTAATTTTTAAGGTAGTATTTTCTTCAGTGGTCTTTTGGCCCATCTGGCGAATTCTACCTTTCAAGGCATTCTTCTCCTCATTGGCTTTTTGGAGCTCTTTTGCCATTTGAGTTGGTCTATTTTTTAAGGTGTTATTTTCTTCAGTATTTTTTTGGGTCTCCTTTACCAAGTCATTGACTTGTTTTTCATAGTTTTCTCACATCACTCTCATTTCTCTTCCCACTTTTTCCTCTACTTCTCTAACTTGCTTTTCCAAATCCTTTTTGAGCTCTTCCATGGCCTCAGACCAATTCATATTTTTCTTGCAGGCTTTTGATGTAGGCTCTGACTTTGTTGACTTCTTCTGGCTGTATGTTTTGGTCTTCTTTGTCACCAAAGACAGATTCCAAAGTCTGAGTCTGAATATGAGTCCCTTTTCACTGCCTGTTCATATTCCCAGCCAACTACTTGACCCTTGAGCTTTTTTGTTGGGGTACAGCTGGTTGTAGAGTAGAGAGTACTTTATCCCAAGCTTGAGTGGGCTGCACTGCTGTTTTCAGAGCTACTTCTACGCAGCAAACTCTGCCACACCAGTGCTCCTTCTCCCCTAAGAACTGCCAACCAGAATTGCAGCTCAGATCCAGGCAGGGCAAAGCAAGTTTTGCACTCCTGCTCTAATCTGCTGCTTAATTCCTCCCACCAGGTGGACCTGGGGCCAGAAGCAACTGCAGCTGTAGCTCTGTAAGCAGCCTCAGAGCTGCACTACATCTGCTGGCCCCTTGGTGATGCCAATTGCGAACTCCTTTCACTCTGTCCCAGAAGCTTTTCCCACTAACCTTCTCTGTTGTCATTGGTGTTTGTGAGTTGAGAAGTCTGGCAACTGCCACAGCTCAATGATTCAGGGCCCTATGCCCTGGTCTGGTTGGTCCTGGCACAGCCCATGCTGGGCTCTGTTCCACTCTGCTCCCAGCCCTGAGCAATAGACCCTTCCCAGTGACCATCCAGGCCATCCTGGGCTGGAGCCCTGCTTCCCTCTGCTATTTCATGGGTTCTGCAGCTCTAGAATATGTTCAGAGCCATTTTTTATAGGTGTTTGGAGGGACCTAGGGGAGAGCTTAAGCAAGTCCCTGCTTTCCAGCCACCATCTTGGCTCCACCCCTCTGCTCATTTTACAGATGAGAAAACTGAACAAACAGGTTAAGTGACTTGCCCAAGATCACATAGCTAATAAGTGTGTTAGACCAAATTTGAACTTACAAAGATGGGTCTTCCTCACTCCAGGCTCTGCACTCTAATACAAAGTAGGAAATCACCATAGTAATCTTGTGTTTGATAAATGCAACAATCCAGACTCTTTGGACAAGAACTCATTATCTGACAAAAACTGCTGGGAAAACTGGAAAGCAGTTTGGCAGAAAATAGGTATAGACCAATAGCTCACCTTGTATTACCAAAATAAAGGTCTAAATGGATACATGATTTAGACATTAAGAGTGATACCAAGCAAATTAGGGAAGTGTTGAATAGTTCACCTGTCTGATTTATGCATAAAAAAGAAGAATTTATAATAAAATGAGAAATAGAGAGCATTATAATATATAAAATGGATAATTTGCATTATACTGAATTGAAAAAGCTTTGAACAAGCAAAATCAATGCAACCAAGATTACAAACAAAGCAGAAAGCTGGGAAAAAAAATTTTACAGAAAGTTTCTCTGAAAGAGGCTTCATTTCTCAAATACACAGAGAACTGAGTCAAATTTATAAGAATACTAAGTCATTCCCCAATTGATAAATGTTCAAAAGAATATGAACAGGTAGTTTTTAAATGAAGAAATCAAAGCTATCTATAGACATATGAAAAAAATGCTCTAAATCACTATAGACCTTTCAGTTGTTTTAATTGTATCTGACTCTTCATGACCCCATTTGGGATTTTCTTGGCAAAGTACAATACAAAATACTGGAGTGGTTTGCCATTTCCTTTTCCAGCTCATTTTACAAATAAGAAAACTGTGGCAAACAGGGTAAAGAGACTTGCTCAGGGTTATAGAGACAGTAAGTATCATGTCTTCCTGACTCCAGGCCCTGATGTTCTATCCACTCTACCACCTAGCTGCTCATCACTATTGATTAGAGAAATGGAAATTAAAACAACTTTGAGGTACCACCTCACACCGATCAGATTGGCTAATATGACAGAAAAAGAAAATGACAAATGTTGGAGGGCACGTGGGAAAATTGGGACACTAATGTATTGTTGGTGGAATTGTCTGATCCAACCATTCTGGAGAATACTTTGGAACTATGCCCAAAGAGCTATAAATTCGTGCATAACCTTCAACTCAGCAATACCACTACTACATCTGTATCTCAAAGAGGTGTTTATGAAAAAAGAAGAGGGTCTATTTATACAAACATTTTTTTTATAGCAGCTCTTTTTGTGGTGGCAAAGAATTAGATGAGGGGATGTCCATCAACTGGGGAATGGCTGAACGAGTTGTGGCATATGATTGTGACGCAGTATTACTAAATTATAAGAAATGACAAAGAGAATGCTTTCAGAAAAACCTGGAAAGATTTACATGAACTGATGCAGAGCGAAGTGAGAAGAACCAGGAGAATATTGTACACAGTAATGGCAATATTATTACACTGGTCAACTGTAAATGACTTAGCTATCCTCAGTAATAAAGTGATCCAAGATAATTCCAAAGGATTCATGATGAAAAATGCTATATACCTCCAGAGAAAGAACTGATGGAGTGTGAGTGCAGAATAAAGCATACGTATTTTTCCTGGTCTCTGTTTTCTTTCACAATATGACTAATATGGAAATATGTTTTGCATGGTTGCACATATATGACCTACATAAAATTGCTTGCCATCTCAGGGAGAAGGGAAGAGAGAGAGAAAAGGAGAGAATTTGGAACTCAAAAATTTTTAAACATGAACGTTAAAATTGTTTTTCATGTAATTGGAAAAAATAAAATATTATTCAATTTTTTTAAGTGAAGAGTTTTGGAGCAAAAGATTTGAAACAACCAACAGCTTAGCAAAGAGGTACAAATGTCCTCTTAGTAACAGACAGACTCCTTGAAAATTAAAATGGACCAAACAGAAGTTAATTACTTGATTACCTAACAATAATCATTGGAACAAAGTCAGAAGATTGAAAAAATAGAAGAAAATAGGTGTTATTTCAAAAAACAACTGACCTTAACAATAAATCCAGGAGAGATAATTTTAAAAATATTGGACTTACTGAAATTCCTGACCATATCCTTCGAGCATACTTACATAATAAGAATCTGTTACAAGTCCCATTGATTTTACCTTTATAACATTTCTCTGTTCTCTGTCTTTTCTCCTCTAACACTGCTACCACTCTGGGTGCAGGCTGTTATCCCCTTATTCATAGACTATTACAATGGCCTTCTGGTTAGTCTTCTTGCCTCAACTGTCTTTCCACTCCAGTACATCCTCCATCTAGATGTCAAAATTGATCTTCTTACTAAAGGACAGACCTAACCATGTCCATCTTCCTAGTAAATAAACTCTAGTGGCTCCCTATCACCTCCAGGATGAAATTTAAAATCTTCTGTCATTCAAAGCCCTTCATAACATGACCCCCTCCTACTTTTCTAGTGTTCTTTTACCTTCCCCCCACATGCTCTGTGGTCCAGTGACACTGACCTTCTTTCTATTCCTTGCACAAAACAATCCACTTCCTGATTCTCTACATTTCACTGACTGCCTGTATGCCTGGAATGCTCAATGCTCTCCCTCTCATCTCCACATCCCACTTCCCTGAGTCTTTTCAAGTCACAACTAAAATCTCACTTTCCACAAGACTTCCTTTTTTAAAAAAAATCATTTTAATTAATTTATTTTTAAATCAGAGCCTTTTTTTAGTCTTTCTTTTTTAGTTCCAAATTTTTTCCCTTCCCCTCCCTTCTTCCCTCCTTAACGAGAAAGCATGCGAAAGAAAACTGTTTACAAATATATTGTTGTTCGGTCATTTTTCAGCTGTGTCCAATTCTTTGTGACCCCATATGGGGTTTTCTTGGCAAAGACACTGGAGTGGTTTACTACTTCCTTCTACATCTCATTTTATAGATGAGGAAAATGAGGCAAACAGGGTTAAGTGACTTGCCCAGGGTCACACAGGTAGTTAGTGTCTGAGGGCAGATTTGAACTCAGAAAGATGAGTCTTCCTGACTCTAGGCTCTATCCGCTGTGCCACCTAGCTGCCCGAACAGAAACATGTATAGTCCTGCAAAACAAATTTCCTCATCAGCCGCATCTTCCTCTTCACAATAATAAAAGTAAGAAAAAGAAAGAGAAAAAAATGCTTCAATCAGCACTCTGAATCCATCAGTTATCTATCTAGAGGTGGGTTTTATCATGAGTCCTTTGGCATTCTGGTGGGTCATTAGGTTGATCAGAATTAAGTTTTCAAAGTGGATTATCTTTACATTATTGCTGTTACTGTGTAGATTGTTCTCTTGGTTCTGCTTGCTTTGCTTTCCATCACTTCATACAAGTCTTCTTAGGTTTTTTTTTTCCTGAAACCATTCCCTTCATCATTTCTTACAGAACAATAATATTCTACTGTATTCATATAACATAACTTGTTCAGCCATTCCCCAGTTGATGGGCATCCCTTCAATTTCCAATTCTTTGCCACCACAAAAAGAGCTACTATAAATATATTTGTACATATGGGCCCTTTGCCTCTTTCTTTGATCTTCTTGGGGTAGAATAGTGATATATGTGTATATTATATCTATATATACATGTGTATATATATTATATTTAATTACATATATATGTATATCCTACACACATACCCATATATAGGCACCATAGTAATGGTATTGCTGGGTCAAAGGGTAGCACATTTTAATAGCCCTTTGGGCATAATCCCAGCAATTTTGCTTTCCAGAATGGTTGAATCACAGTTCTATATACAGTGTTTCTGTTTTCCCACGTTCCATTTGTCATTTTCTTTTTTTGTCTTTTTAGCCAATCTGATGGGTGTGAGGTGGTATGTAGAGTTGTTTTAATTTGCATTTCTGTAATTATTAATGACAGATCATTTTTTCATAAGGCTATCGATAGCTCAGATTTCTTCCTCTGATAACTACCTGTTCATATCCATTGGTTATTTATCAATTAAGGAATAGATTTTATTCTCTCAAATTTCACTCACTTCCCTATATATTTTAGAAATGGGGTCTTCATCAGAGAAATTTGTTGTAAAACTTTTTCCCCAGGTTTCTGCTTTTATTCTAATTTTAGCTATGTTAGTTTTGTTAGGGCAAAGACTTAAATTTTATTGTCTATTTTACTTCCTGTGAACATCTCTATTTCTAATTTGGTTTTGAACTCTCCTGTTCTCCATAGATCTGACAGGCTATTTCTTTCCTGCTTCACTAATTTGCCTATATCACCCTTTGTCTAAATCATGTACTCATTTTGAGTTTGTCTTGGTTTATGATGTGAAATACTGGTTATGCTCAATTTCTGTCAGACTACCACAAGAAGCCTTTCTTGACGTCCTCCCCACCCCTATGCTAGTGCCTTCCATCTGTTGATTATCTTCTTTTATCCTGTATGTATTTTGTTTGTGCAAAGTTCTCTGCTAGGCTACAAGCTCCTTGTGGGCAAGGACTGTCTTTAGCTTTTCTTTGCATCCTCAGCATTTAACCCTGTGCCTAGGACAAACTTAATAAATGCTGGTTGACCAATTGATGTAATTTTGCTATCAAAGCCAGATGTATAAGACGGCGTGAACACTAGCCCCAAATGTGAGTTTAGGATCTGGACAGACTAAATCAATGAGTCAGAGTACTAAATACATGTAAAATAAAATATAGTGTATAAATAAATGTGATATTTATCTATATGAATATAATATATAAATTATGTTTACATATAAATATGATAGAATGATAATTACATAAAATATAAAATAATATAAAAAGTAATAATAATAAATTAAAATAAAATAAGTATATACAAATAAATATTCTTTAGAGATATTCTTTGACAGGAGTAGCTCTCCAGGTAGTTGCTCAGGGGAAGTAAATTAAAAACCACTGTCCAAAACGTGCAAAGTAGGCCTCTTCTTGATACTGGTTTCAATATTCACCAAAAAACAGGCCTTAGTGTATTTAGCCTATCTTTGTTTCAGATCTTAATGACTAAGGACTACACATGCACTTTAAGTCACTAAGCCATGGAAACTAATCAGAACCTTTGGTACTCAGGGCCTGTGCAGAACAAGTAAAATTTGAGGCACATATTTTTAGAGAAATTATGTAGGCAGAGTGTGCATGTGAAGGGATGCATATGATGAGAATGTGTGGGGTCAGAGTACATACTTGGAAGGTAGACACAGGTGCATCCAGGCCACAAACATAGCCAAGGCAACTCATACCTCTGATACTGCTGAGCAGCCTATATGCTCTGAGTTGCTTTCTCTAATAATCTGGGGCCCATTGTTGCTCCTCTCTCTCTGCTGCATGGCTCCTGGATTGCCATTGCTTCCCTCTGCTTAGTGGTCTGTGAATGTCCATCACTTTGTGCTGGGTACCTCTTTTGGGTGGTTCAACAGTTCTCTGCTATCATCTACTTATCTTTACTGAGAAACCAGATCTTCTTTGGATTGTAGGAAGTAGAGTCTTAGCTCTGCTGAAGGCTGAAAAAGCCCTAGGCTACTCTTTACAATTTTACCCTGTAGACGACTACAATTCTTCAGCAAACTAGGGCAAAACCCTTCATCATTTTGTCTTTTGAACCACTTGTTGACTGACTAATTGGCTGACTTCACATTCCCATCTCATTCCATTTGACTTTGACCTGGGTTATTAAATTTAAATTCCTTTTAATTCCTAACATACCCTATTTCCTTATATGTAATTTCCCATGGCTTTACTTTGCAAGTTACAAAGGTGTAATGGTAACCAGGGAAGGACTTTTTTGTTGTCTTCTCTTTTGGAATACTGAGGTAATCAAGTACCTTTGATGAGTCTTGCCTTTCAAATGTAATGGCAAGCAAAATGGGACTTTTCACTGTGAGGTAATCAAGTGCCCCAGGGCCCTGAGACAGGTATGTAAGATCTGAGGTTGGCTGTTTTGTTTTGGGGGTACACTCATTGAAAGAGGGATGAAACTCTGGTAAAGCCTCTGAATCACCACCCCCCCCCCAGTTTTGTAACCCAGATGTTGGTGCTTCTCTGGTAACTATGAATTGTGATTTGAGTCAGACAAGGTCTGTCTGTTGATGTTTGTAATTTCTGTTTGTATTTGCCCTAAAGTTCACGGGGCTGATCTTTTACCCCTGAACTAAGTGAATGATATATGTATGTTTAATTAAACTGAGATTGTTAACCCTTTAAAGTTGCTTTCCTTAGAAAAGCAGATCAAAGAACCTATGTTGGCAGCCCTTCCTGTGTGCTGTTGTTGTTGGTCTTACACAGCCACAGTAGCTGCTAGCAACACTGTTATTAGAAAAGGCTTTGGGGTAAATTATGTCATGTCTATTCTTTCCTGCTATTACATCAAGGAGTATTGGAGATGGCTGAAACCTCATGAATTTTGAGAGGCCCAAAGAGCAGACCACCAGAAATCTGAGAACCAGAGTCCATGCTGGAATTTGCCAGATTTTTTCAACCCCATCAAACTCTTTTAGTCCCAAGATAATCATGGGGTTGGAGCTAGGGTGGTAGAGACTCAAAAGAATGCCAGATTTTTCAACTTAAAAAAAAATAAAACAAACATAAAAAACTTTTTAAAAAGAAAAAAGTCTGTTTCATCCAATAGAATATTAGCTCACTGAGAGTAGTAATTATTTTTGTATACCTAATGGGAACCATGGAGCTCCATCCCCATGTGCAGCTTGCTCTGTCAACTGCAGCCCATATCTAAGGGGCTGCCGGAAAAACATAATGACACATAAGGGAAAGATCCTGCTCCTCAATTGGGAGCATGTACAAACATTATGTATGATGCTGATCTGCTCACCAGGTTGTGAAGAGACAGACTATTTATTGTCTGGTAACTGGTTCTTGAGCCAGAACTGGGATGCATTCAAAAGGCACTAACCAACCAAAGTTAATCAATTGATAAATCAAGGTTTACTAGGTCCCTAATATATGGACCAGTCACTGTGCTGAACACTGGGAATATGAAGCAACCAAAGACAGTCCCTGCCCTCAAGGAGCTTACAATCTAATGGAAAAGATAACATGGAACCATATATACAGACTGAGCAATATACAGGACAAATAGGAAATAATTAATAGAAGGAAGGCACTAGAATTAAGAGGGGTTGGGAAAGGTTTCCTGTAAACAATGGAATTTTAGCTGGGATTTAAAGCAAGCCAGGGCAATCAGTAGGTGGAGTTAAGGAGGAAGAGCATTCTAGGCATGAAGAACAGCCAGAGAAATTGCCTAGAGCCAAGAGATTGAATGTTTTGTTTGTGGAACAGTCAATGGGCCAGTGTCACTGGACCTAAGAGTACGTGGTACATGGTGGGAGGTAGGAAAGGTAGGAGGGGGCTAGGTTATGAAGGGCTCTGAAGGCCAAACAGCATTTTGTATTTGATCCTGGAGATAATAAGGAGCCACTGAGACAGAATCTATGAGCTTTTCTCTTTCCTGTCTGGCAATGTTAAAGTGAGGGGGCAAAAATTACTTCAAGCCCTTTTTGGGGACAAAGGCCTCAGGACTTTGTTTCCCCACATAACACTATCATTAAGTGATCCATGAATTCATGGCCCTGCTATTACTTCCATCTCTGTCATGTCTATTCTTTCCTGTTATTACATTAAAGAGTACTGGAAATGGCTGAGACTTTGTGAATTTTGAGAGGCCCAAAGAGCAGACCAACAGAAATCTGAGAGCCAGAGTCCATGCTGGGATTTGCCAGAAGCCAGAGAGTGTAGAATAAAGCCCCCTGCCCCCTGTTTGATGCAGAGATTACAGGCAACTAAGAGAGAGCTATGGTGATTCATCCACTGGTGGAGCTTAATTCAGAAATAAACTTGTTTGGGTAAACTCTGTGTAGAAACTGCAGTAAAAGTATGAGTCCACTCTCCTCAAGGACAAAGGTGGTTAAGAGAAGAATGTGCTCCAAGATATCAGGGGCCAAATGCTTTGTTACTTCTATTCTTGCTATATTTTCATGGTAAACATTATTTTGTAAAAGTTAATTGATGTTAATTGGTTAAATGAAATGGATTTCTCCTTAGGTTCTTCTCACCTGAACTCCATTGAGCAAGATGAGAAATATTTTTCGACAATGATGATGATGATACAGATAGAAAGAAAAATAGGGACTAAACCTTTGGTTTCTTTCATATAGGCAACTCCCACATGGAGAACCTCTCTATACCAATGCAGACTGATAATTTTTCTATAACTTAAGAGAGTTCACATATACCTATAACTTAAGAGGACTTACCCTGAGTCACATAATCAGTATGTGTCAGAAACAGGACTTGAACCCACTTCTATCCTGGCTCTGAGGCCAGCTCTCTATTTATAATTTTCTCTCTCCTCTTCTTCCTCTTTTCCGCCTAGTAATAGTAACAATTATGTACTATTTGTTTACATATTTGTAGTGCTTTACAGTTTTAAAGCACAACAACTCATGACATAAAAATCGTTGTGTCCATACTCTTGTTTGGGGCATGTGCCCCTGTTTGACAGAGAGGTTTGGTGAAAATTCTTGAACGGTATCTCTCTCTTTTTCTTTCTTTCTTTCTTTCTTTCTTTCTTTCTTTCTTTCTTTCTCTCTCTCTCTCTCTCTCTCTCTCTCTCTCTCTCTCTCTCTCTCTCTCTCTTTCTTTCTCTTTCTTTCCCTTTCCTTCTCCTTCCTTCCTTCCTTCCTTCCTTCCTTCCTTCCTTCCTTCCTTCCTTCCTTCCTTCCTTCCTTCCTTCCTTCCTTCCTTCCTTCCTTCCTTCCTTTCCCTGGTTGGGCTGTTGAACAAATAACTGAGAGTAGGATACATGAAAATCCACTTAACAGCAGTCGTTCATATTGAGGGAAGGTAAGGAGATAGGGAGGTGAGGCTGGGATGAGAGGCGGAGCCAAGAATGGAATCTGAAAGAGATTGTGGGCGGGCGCTGGCAGGGAGAGAGAGATGGTAGGCTTCTTATCATGTTAAGCCTTCAGAGTAAGAGGCTCCTTGTTAGCTGAGGATGCTTAGAGAGCGGTAGGGTGTGCTGGGACTCGCAGCTTATCACCACGCGGACCCTGCGGCTCGGAGAACACCCGGGTTGGCAGCAAAGCCTCGCCCATTCCCAAGCCTCATCCCTTCATCCTTAGCTAGTCATCAAAGAGCAGGACCGCTTGACACATCCTTGGAGAAACCCAGGCGAAGGAAAGGAAGAAGAGGAGTTGTCGGAAAGAGAGAAAAGGGAGGATGCGCCCCCCGGGAGTGGCGACGGTGCCGGCCATCTGATCCCTCGGCACCAATACGCCATTGTGAGCTGAGGGAACCAGCCGGAGAAGCCGAGCGGGGGCCGCCGGCCGCCTCTGCCCAGACAGCGGCTCGCTCCCTCCCTCGGACCCGTCAGAGCTGCTATGGGAAGCCGGCCCACGAGGGCGAGCGGGAGCCTCATGATCCTGCCCCTGCTCTGGTTCTTTGTGCTCCTCAAGGTAAGGGAAACGCCGACACCCTCATGAGCTGCCTTTTTGGCCACAGCGCAAGCTGGCTTAGCCTTGCCAGGCTCTGTCCTCTACAATGCGAGCCAGCATGCTGGGATAGGACAGATGTGCTGTGGCTGCAAGTGGGAGAGCCAGTTGCGCTCTTGGACTTGAGAGTGTATGTTTATTCGCTTCATATTCTTTGTATTTGGTTTGGGGCCTTATAGGGAAAGGGGGGAGCAGTAAGAGAAGTTTGCCTCATCCCCTGCCGCTCTCCCATTGTGCTTCCCCACCCCCAACATTCAGAAATGGGAGTCAGAGTCGGAGGTGGGCTCGTTGGCTAAAGCCGTCTAAAGAAAAATGAGGTCACTTTCCACGCACCTAGGCCGTTCGTTGCTTTGCTCCCCCAACCTGGAAGAGTATATTGCTCTGTCTTTAATTTCTTTCCTGGCTGTAGACTGCAGATGTTAGCTATAATTATGCATTTTTTCTTGAACTGAGATTGCAAATCATTATCTTTGCTTAAAGGCACCGCTAAATAGTAACTCTCTAGGATTTTTCTTTTCTTTTTTTTCAAAAAGGTTGGGAATCACAAGTCCTTGGCATATTGATGCATTTGGGAAGGTGCCATCATGAATAGTAAATGTCTGGAATCCTGTTACAATTAACTTTTCAATATCTACTTTGAACAACTGCACTTCGAGTATTTTTCTTGGGGGGAGAGGGTGATTATTGAACACATTTGCAGTAAGCAAAAATAATCATAGGATTATAGACAGAGCTGAAAGGTACCTCGGAGGCAATTTAGTTGAAGCCCCTCATTTTACAGATGAGGTAACTGAGGCCTGAAGAGGTGATGTAACTTGCCCAAGATCACATAGCACTGATTATTTTTAAGACTTTTTTTTGCAAGTTGCTAAGTGCCTGTACTCTACAGTATAAACTTGTTGAAGATTTTCCTGAGAAGTGGTGTGAAGTTGTAAATTAATTATCTCCCACTCTGTCTTCAGGAGTTCTGTTTTAATTCTTTCCTTAGTCACTACATTCTTCAGCAAGTTGAAGACTAGAAAAGAGAATGGGAGCTGTTCTTTTAGCACTACAGTAATATCTAATCTTGGACACCAAGGAGACATTAATGGATGGAAATGGTTCTCGTACCAGAGATGTTCAATTCTTGTCTATATACTCCATGAATTAATGAATATTTGTCTGTGAGACTGGTGCTATGCAAATAAGAGTGATATTTTATTTTAAATCTCTCATATTCTCCACTAGAGTCCTGCTGATCTTACTACAGTAATGACCCTGGGTCAAAGGCTGAGCCAGACCACAAAGTTCTGACAGGTACTGCAAAGCTGCAAAGGCTTTGAGTATAGGCCAAGTGATGTCTCTTGTCTGAGTACAAGCCAAGTTCAGAAAGGCTCATCACCGAGTTGGCTGCATAAAAAAACTGATCTCAAAGATGATCTACTAATGTATAGAGGGAGTGCCATCTGTGTGAGTGAAATGAATGCTCATACTTATTAAATTATGAATCCTTAAATATTAAGTATATTCTGGTTTACCTTGAGTGTAAGCATGGTAAGACATACAAGGAGACATTAAAAAAAAGATTTATGAGCAACTTTTGCAATACACTTTGGACCTACAGGAAGCAGCAGCAAAGCAATAGATTTAAATTAAATGATTTAACATAAAGTCTATTAAGTTAGCAACTATTTCTAAAAGCTTTTTCTGTAGGGAAAATTTGATTAGGCTTAGCACTTTCCATTTTGGACTTTGTCCCTACTAATGCTTGCAGTTTCTTGTGAAATGTCTCTGAATTTTTCTCTGCTATTTGAAGACTCTCATCACTAAAAGGTTGACCACCAGGTGATTCGAAATAGGGACAGGGAAGCTCAGTAAGACCATGTACTAAGGCACTGTGATCTGTGTTAAAGGACATATCAATGCAATTACAAATCTTTTGAAGCATTGCAAATTTTACTACCTTTTCAACCTTCAGAATTCAAAATCTGAACAAAAGGTAAATAGATACCACTTATGTGTTTGAATATGACACATGGCGTCTAAATACCTGAAAACACCTGGATGATTCCTTTTTAGAAGAAACTTTTCATCCATACAGATAAGACCTTTTGGCATAAAACACAAAGTCTTTACTGAATGATGTAATAGTTGAAAGAGCACTGAATATGGAATCAGAGAAGCTAGATGCAAATTGTAGTTCTGTTATTCACTATCAGTGAAGTGAGTGACTTTGGATATGGCTGAATCATCAAAAGCATATTATATTGGAATGTAGAGTGATTACTCATGTGTGATGAGTCATAAACCATTCACCAAAAAAGAAATGACCCCCCAAAAATATAGCCTCCCATAGTTTTTAGGATGGCCAACAAATCTTCAGAGTCCTTTTATTACCCATGATACGTAAGTTAAAGCCTCTAAGGAGTACTTTAACATTAGATTAGGTTTATAACTTTATTTCTCCTACCAATGCAGGCTAACTGATGTTCCCTAAACTTACACCTTACTAAATAAGAAATCAGAATGCTTCTTATAGCCATATATTAGTGAAACACAAGTTCAGGCACCTTATGTTTATGATAAATCCATTGTTTTGTTTGCTTTCATTAGATACCATGAGATTAATTAATATATGAATAAATTATTAAGATATTAGATTATTAAGTGAGTTTTGTTTTTCCCAACAACATTTTGGCATTTGTAGAAAAGCTTCAAGAATAGATGACTGTAAGCTAATGACTTTGTGATCCTTAATTAGGGAGCTAATCAAATAAAAGACAATATAGAGTAAGGGAAAGGGCTCTGAATTAAGAGCAAGGGAAGTCCTGGGATCCATTCCAGACTACTTGTATTACTTCAGGTCAGTCATTTAATCTCTCTGGTCCTCTGCTCCTTTATCAGCCAAATGGGAATTGGACTAGGTTATTCTAGAGTCCTTTCCATATCTAAACTTATGATCTTATGAATGCAACCTAAACTTGTATCTGCTGTCTCATTCTTCTGAAACTTTCTATAATTATCTCAACTACAATATAAGAATTTGGACCCAAGAATATCAGGATCATTGTCTAACTGCAAAAACCTTACCTCTAGTTCACCATCATTTACTCTTTTATCAATTGAGATAGAATATGGAAGATGCCAACATATGTCTTCATTGTATCTTCTTCTGGTTCATGCCTACTGAGTATGGATGTTCTTCAACAACTCTTGGACCCTCTTCTCTTCTCTATATTATCTCATTTCATGATTTCTCACTTCTTGATTTCATCTACTCCAATGAGTTCAGTTAACATCTCTATACAGGTAATTCTCAGGTCTACATAGCCAATCCTAACCAGTCTCTTGAGCTCCAGTCTTGCATTACCAACTGCTCTTGGATATCTTAAACTGGATGCCCATAGGCATCTCAACTCACTATGTCCATGATAGAACTCATTATCTTTCACCCAAAACTTTTCTATCTTTCCTAATACTATTGAGGGTACCACCATCCTCCCAGTCACTCAGCTTACAACCTGGAAGTAGCCATCCTCACCCCACTTATCCAATCTATTGCCAAGTTTTGTCTACTCTACATTCACAGTTTCTCTTGTATATGTAGCCTTCTCTCTTCTCACTGAACCACTACCTTGATGGTGGCCCTTGTCACCTCATGCCTGGGTCTTTTGCAGCAGTTCTTCTAATTGGCTCCTTTGCCTTGTGTCTTTGCCTACTCCAATCTATGAATGAATCAGCTGTCAAAGTGATTTTCCCATATAGGCATACCTCAGAGATATTGTGGGTTAAAGTTCCAGACCACTGCAATAAAGTGAATATTATAATAAAGTGAGTCATGAATTTTTTGGTTTCACAGTGCATATAAAAGTTATATTTACACTATGTCATGGTCAATTAAGTGTGTAATGGTATTATGACTAAAAACACACATACCTAAATTAAAAATATTTTATTGCTTAAAATGCTGATCATTATCAGAACCTTCAGTGAGTTGTAATCTTTTTGCTGATGGAGGATTTTGCCTTAATGTTGATGGCTGTTGACTAATCAGAATAGTGGTTGCTGGAGGCTGGGGGGAGCTGTGGCAATTTTTAAAAATAAGACAACAATGAAGTTTGCTGCATTGATTGACTCTTCCTTTCACAAAAGATTTCTTTGTAGCATGTGATTCTGTTTGATAGCATTTTACCCACAGCAGAACTTCTTTCAAAATTGGAGTCAATCCTCTCAAATCCTGCTGCTGCTTTATCAACTAAATTCATATGATATTCTTTAATATTGTTTGTGTCTCAGGGAATAAGGAGGCCCAAGTAGAGGCGGAGAGATAGGGGGAACATCTGGCTGGTGGAGCAGTTAGAACACACACAGTATTTATTAAGATCACTGTCTTATATAGGTGTGGTTTGTGGCACCCCAAAACAATTACAATAGTAACATGAGACATCACCTGTCACAGATCACCATAATAGATATAATAACAATGAGAAAGTTTGAAATATTGTGAGAATTGCCAAAATGTGACACAGAGACATGTTGTGATGATAGCCTGTTGGGAAAAAATGGCACCTATAGACTTGTTCTATGCAAGGTTGCCACAAATGTTTCATTTGTAAAAACAAAAAACCCCCCAAACAAAAATCTGCAATGCTTAATAAAATGAAGTGCAATAAAATGAGGGATGCCTATATTGAAATTGACTTGTCATCTCTCCCAACCAATAAACTCTAATAACTCTCTATTATCTCAAAGATAAAATGTAAAATACTCTGTCATTTAAATTGCTTCCCACCTTTAACCCTTCTTACCTTTTCAGTTGTCTTATACCTTCCATCTACTCTATGATCCAGAGACTCTGGCCTCCTTGCTTTTCCTCACACATGGCACTCTATCTTCCAACTCCATGCCTTTTCAATAGCTCCTTCTACAAGCTGGAATACTTTGCTTCCTCACTCCTGCCTCCTGGTTCCTCTATCTTCCTTCTAGATTCAGCTCTAATCTCACCTTCTGCTGGAGCTATTTCCTGGTCCCCTATGGCTAGTGCCTTCCCTCTGAAGGTACATTGCATTTATGCACATAGTTGTTTTCATGTTGTCTCATGCATTAGAGTGAACTCTTTAAGGGTAGGGACTATGTTTTTGCCCTTCTTTCTATCCCTGGCATCATCCCAGGTACTAATTAATGCATATTGACCAATTAACTTCCTTCTCTTAAAGATAGTAGTAGGCTGGAATTTATTTTCCTTGAATCCACTGAATTGGTATACTTTTTATATTTGGCCCCTCTTCTATTTTTCTTATCTATTACTATTTTGAAAAGAAAAGCATTATTTATTTCTACTCCCTTATAATTCTGGAAGGTATTTTATATTTATGCCCACAAGGCATGAGTTTTGAGACTATTCATGCTATTTACAAGCCAAAAAAATAATCTGTTTATCCTTGAATGTATAAAATGTACCAGAAGAAAGCTTTTTCTCTCCTATGCCCATTCTCCCCACAAACTCCTACACAGTAGCTTTCCTTTTTGAAATGGCATACATATTATGACCTGGCCCGCAGGTCACACAATCGTGGGTTAGCGAAGCTGGAGAGGTCCGGGGGAGCTAGGCTCGAGGGGAACCTAATGGCTCTAAGGGCCAAGAGGCTCGGGAACGGGATCACGGAGAGGAAGGAGACTAGACGCGCTGCTGGTGAAAAATGTCTCTCTTTGAAGCTTTGTTTTAAATCTTTAAGAAAAACCTGTTCTTTGGATAGTTGTGATCCCATGATGTCGATAGACGCGAACACTTACCTTAATGGGGTTTTCGGAGTCCGGACGAGGGGGCGGGGGCGTCTATCGGGTCCCTGTCCAGCGTTCGAGCCCCACGTTGGGCGCCAATTGACCTGGCCCGCAGGTCACACAATCGTGGGTTAGCGAAGCTGGAGAGGTCCGGGGGAGCTAGGCTCGAGGGGAACCTAATGGCTCTAAGGGCCAAGAGGCTCGGGAACGGGATCACGGAGAGGAAGGAGACTAGACGCATTACTGGTGGAAAAATGTCTCTCTTTATTGTTCCTGGTAAGGGTTTTTATGAGCATGTTATCAGAATGCCACGTCCCAGAGGGGTGGCTATGCATAGGACGCAGGCCTGCGTCATTTCCCAGAGATGAGAGTTGGCCAGGAAACGAAAGATAAGCGAGAAATGAAGGCCAGCGAAGGGAGGGGGCGCGGGTCAGGCAGAGGGGAGGGGTAAGGCGATTTTCCAGTCTCCGGCAATATTATATATTGCAGAGTGGAATTTATAGTCTTTGAATTTCATCCCAAACAGGTAAGGGCACTGACATTGCAATAAACTACATTGTCATTGACTTCTGTGCCATCTGACTTCTTTGATGAATGTCCAGCCAGCTAGCCAGCCTCTTTCACATATAGCATCACTGTTGAGTAGTTGATGATGATTGACTTTAATATGTGACTGTGGTTAAAAACGATCTCTGCTGTGCACATCTGCCCATGTTTTTCTTTAGCAATGTGAGAACATATGGAACATATCTGTGCTCACATCATGACAAGTGAAGACAGATAGGAACATGAAAAAAAATATCAACCTAGAGCAGTCTTAGGTGTACTTCAGCTCAGATATTTTCATAAGAAAATAAAATAAAAGAGTATGCCCCTTTTGTCCTTAATTTGAAAATTTATCATTCCTTCTGGCTTCTGAAGGAATATAAGGTTATGGTTACATAAAGGAAAGATTTGATTTCAACTCACAAATATCTAGCTTCTTAGTAAACCTTATATATGCCTTCCAACTCTAGTCCTCAGAGTATTCTGAAGGATATTCAGTATAGGTTATAGTTTGTGCACTTATATATTTAAATGCTTTACAAGCTATGTGATTTTCTTGGTGTGGTGCTCTCTACCTGAATGTCAATGGCAATCCCTCTAGACTCTGGTAGGCAGTTTCATAAATAGCTGGGTAGAACAATCTAAGAACCTGGTGTGTAGATTTCTATAGGTGGGCTTCTCTGCATTTGACTAGTTTGGTGCTGAAATTACAGACAGTTGACCTATCACTGGGCATACAACTTGAAGCTTTATCATCTTGGAGGTGTCTGCTGGAATTTGGTTTTTATTGGCATAGCCTTCAGGATCCCAGGAGCATGTTTGCACTACAATAAGGTGTAGCATAGGACTGCGAAGTTAGTGGAACATGTAACTGCAAATGCAAAGAATAAAGTTTAGCTCTTCGATGCTAATAAGAAGATTCTAGATCTGGGGTTCTTAACCTGTGGCCCATGGACTTGTTTTTTAAAAATATTTTGTTACTTGTATTTCAATATAATTTGTTTTCTTTGTAATTCCATGTATTTTATTTTATATACTTAAAAATTATTCTGCCAAAGGGGGTGTGAGACACAAAAGAAGTGAAGAAGCCCGGTTTTGGAGTATAGTACATGAAACAGAATGAACTAAACAGAATTGAATGAACTAAATCATGCTCTATGTTTCTCCACAAACATATGAAGAGTGTATTTGCCAGATAAAAATGTTTCTGTTAAGGCCTTTTTGTTTTTATGTCAACAGACCCCATTCCTTCATGAATACCACTACCAGTTTTTCTTAAATATTGATTTCATTAGGTGACGACGAGGATAGTGCTGGACTTGGAGTGAAGAAAAACCTTGGTTTAGATCTTGGCTCCAACATTTATTGGATGTGTGACCTTAGACCCAGCATTTAACCTCTCTGAACTTTGGTTTCTTCATGTAGACAGTGGGATTAATAATACTTGAACCACATACCTAACAGAA
The DNA here is from genome assembly GCF_011100635.1 of Trichosurus vulpecula. Taxonomy (NCBI): domain Eukaryota; kingdom Metazoa; phylum Chordata; class Mammalia; order Diprotodontia; family Phalangeridae; genus Trichosurus; species Trichosurus vulpecula. Next base: position 189,695,916 of record NC_050577.1, on the reverse strand, counting down.
TTATTAGAAAAGTGCTTTCTAAGCTTTTTATGTTGTCCAGTCGTTTTTCAGTTGAGTCCAACTCTTCGTGACCCCATTTGGGTTTTTCTTGGCAAAGATACTGGAGTGGTTTGCCATTTCCTTTTCCATCTCATTTTACAGATGAGCAAACTGAGGCAAATGGGGTTAAGTGACTTGCCAAGGATCACACAGCTAGTAAGTGTCTGAGGCCAGATTTGAACTCAGGAAGATGCATCTTTCTGACTCCAGGCCATGCACTCTAACTACTGTACCATCTGGCTGCTCTTCTAACTCAAAAGTACTATTTAACTTTGTTATTATAGTATTATTCTTCCCAACCTGCACCTTACTTCCCTCTGTTGTCAAGTACCATCAAAATCCCTCTCCCTACCTTTTGAGATCCTTCAAAATCTGACCCCATCCTACAACTTTATTTCTCACTCTGTGATATCATCCCCTTCCCCTCACCCCTTTTATAATCTCTGTTCTGGTCAGATTTTTCCCCCTAACTCATTTATTGCTCTAACCTCCTCCCTGTAGCCCTCTTCTCTGTTTATTCTAATCAACAATCCTTTAAGATCTAACTCAAGCCCCATCTCTTCCATAAAGCCTTCCCTATGTACTCCAGATCTCAGTGATCCCTCCTTTTCCTAAACTCCTATAGTGCTTATGGTCATAGACTCATTAAAGGACTTTGGAGATCATCTGATTCACTGTCCCCATATTAGAGATGAGATAACAGAAAACCTAGAGATGTCAAATTACTTGCCAAGGCCACACAACTAGTTAGAGACTCTACTAAATAATTTTTTTGTAGTCAACAAACAGTAGATACAGTAGATTCTCATATTCTTTATATCACTTAGTAAGTTCTGTGACTGTGAAGAACATCTATAAAAGCCTTTCTATTCCTTTTTCATATTTTTGATCATTGACATCCTTGATATATGCAGAGACCATTCTCAAAGAAATTTGATAGAGAGGAGGAGGTAGGCATATTGGTAATTACTTTCTTTGGATGGTAATACAATGTCATTTTTACCATATTTTTAAATCCTCCCTGTTCAGATCTATTAAAATCATTATCTAATTGCCTTTAAAATTGTATCTCCTCTGGCACGTATTTCTTTTGGGTTCAATTCACCACTCTTTCAAATTTCATCTTAGATACCATTTGCACTCTCTCACACAGTATACTGGATCATGAGGTATTGGAGTACAAAGTAATGGTTCCATTGTCATTGACAATGAGAATAAACTGCTGTTATGATGACAAGCCTTTTTCTATTTCACATCTACACTGCATAACATTTCAGCCCAGCTTAGTGATAGTGAGTTTTATTTGTGTTCATAGTCACCTGAGCCATTCCACTTCATCATGCATGAGATCAAATCTGGGCATGATTGCCAAGCTGGAGGTCCAACCTCACCTTCCTCCTGGTGCCATCTGTTTGAGACTCAGTCACCCTACCCTGCGTACGTATGATTAGAAAAGAAGGTAGCCCTGTCACATAATGCAACAAGAGTATGGCATAAAAATGGGCAACCCAGGTGTTACTTTGGTGCCCACAAAGTATTGAACGAAATAAAGAAGGGTCTCTAGCATGTTGGGCATACTTTTTATGGTGAGTTTATTTTTTAATTAGTTTTTTTTATTTTTAGTTTACAACACTCAGTTCTACATGTTTTATGGCGAGTTTATAAACAGGCATGAATAATATTTCAAGGAATTCAAAGGCATAAATGGATTGTGTGGTACATGCAAGCAGAGGGAGCATCTAGACTCATGACATCACACATCAAAGGAACTGAAGTATATAATCAGATAATGTATTTACAATAACCCTGGCTTTTTTATTGGTCAAAGTGTACCCATCTATTTTATTAATCATAAGATACCTTTTCCTTTGGGTAAATTGGTCTTTTTCTATCCCAAGACAAATTGACAATCCATAAAAAAAATTTCCCGGTACTATCATTCTGATTATAACAATGTACATCAAGGTCTATAATTATAATTAAACTAATAATCATGGTAATAGATATGCTTTTGTAAAACACAGCATAATTTAACATGTCATGTTTAATAGTGAGTAATACCACCAGCACCCTAAGAAATCTGATATTACTGTAGATGTTGCTAAGGTTTTTAGATTTTTGTTAGGTGGAGTAATTGTCTTCAAAAGCTGTCTTACGCAGAAATGATTAAATATGTGGGTAATAAAAGACCAAGAGGATTATGTATTTTTGGAATATATTAATAACATTTTGATTCCAGAGGACCTCTCGTGAAGGGATTACAATAGAAGCTGATATAAAGTATGTTGGCATTTACATATAAATATGGTGATAAGATATGACCACATTCATCTCACGTTTTATGGGAAATTTCCTTTGCATTTTTACTACCTGAATTACATTTCTTAATTAGCTCCTCTTAATCAGGAATGACTGCAGACTTCGGTAAGAATGGTTAGGTACTTAGGATTAACCGTATAGAAATACTCTTCTTCCAACGCTGTGCTAAAGTGATTATAAAGAGTGAGAATTAAGCAGCCCTGGACCTCATTTTCTTAAATTTACACCGACAGATTTTTCCCCCATGTGTGCCTTACGAATCAACAGACTTTAAATGTAAAACATAGTTTACTAGTGATTCCGGTTGCCTGCTTGGAGACAGGTTAGTCACATTTGTGCCTCTAAAATAGAAGAGTATATCTTTTAATATAGAATTCACTGTCTTTTGTGCTGCCTGGTTTTTACTGAGTGATGTAAAATTTACTTTATTTCTGTCCATCAGAAAATTAGCTTAGATCCTAATTAGAGATCATCAATTTAGATTCCCAATATTACACTATGAATTTTATATCTAACTTTAGCTTACATTTAGCTTTAAAACCAATTCCTTTAATTTCTCTAGTGGGGAGCTCTTAATTGAAATTTTAAACAAGTTTATATAAGGACCTCATTATTGTACATAAATATTTTAGATTATTTTTTCTTACCCTAATCTGAGGCACTGTTTGCTTGACTGTGATAGAACTGTGTACAAAGAGAAGATTGATTTAGTCCAAATTGCTTGTTCCTATAGTCCTACATGAAAATAAAACCTAATGGTTCCAAATTGTCCATATTAGCCTCTTTTAAGAACATATAAATATATCTTAAATTGCCAGTCTGGAGTGGAGAGAAGGTAGGAAAATGCATTGTGGCATATTGAATAGAGCACAGGACATGGGAACCAGGAAGATCTGGGTTCAAATTCCACTTCAGACCAGTGTGAACAAGTCACTTAATCCTCTGAAACTCAGTTTCTTTATCTGTTACATGGGTATGATTTTTAAAAAACTATTTATTTATTTTAAAAATTCTTTTCTTTTTAAAATTTGAGTTCCAAATTCTCTCCCTCTCTCAGACCCCTCCCCTATCCACTGAGAAGACAAGTAAAATTATATCAATTACACATGTGAAATCATGCAAAACATATTTCCATATTAGCCAAATAGCAGAAAGACAGACAGATGGAAAGACGGGAAGGAAGGAAGGAAGGAAAGAAGAAAACTATACTTTGATTTCCATTCAGAGTTCATCAATTCTCTCTCTGGAGGGGGATAGCATTTTTTCATCATGAGACCTTTGGAATTGTCTTAGATCATTGTATTGATCATAGTAGTAAACTTTTTCTCATTATAACATTGCTGTTGCTATGCCTAGGGACCTCCTGGTTCTCTTCACTTCTCTTTGCATCAGTTCACAATATTCTATCACCATCATATGACACAACTTGTTCAGCCATTCTCCAATTTATGGGCATCTCCTTAATTTTCAATTCTTTGCCACCACAAAGAAAGCTGTTATAAATATTTTTGTACATATGGGTCCTTTGTCTTATACCTTTCACCTCCAATTCCCCTGTTGGGTAAGTTACATTTCTATACCCAACTTTGTGTGTGTTTCTCTCTCTCTCTCTCTCTCTCTCTCTCTCTCTCTGAGTTCTGAGTGTGTGTGTATGTGTGTGTGTGCACACATACATATTCTTCCCTCTTTGAGCCAATTTTGAGGAGAATGAGGTTCAAGCATTGTCTGCCACCCCTCTCCATTTCCCCTGCACTATAAAAACTCTTCCTTATGAGCCTCTTTTATGTGAGAAAATTTTCCCCATCCTACCTATCCTTTCTCCCTTCCCCTAATGCATCCCTCTTTCTCCTTCATTTTTTGAGATTATCCTAACATAATTGACTCATACTCATGCCCTCAATGTAGACTCTTAATTGCCCTAATAATGATAAAGTTCTTAATGTATCATCTTCCCATATAGGAATTTAAGTAGTTTAACCTTGTTGAGTTTCTTGTATTTACTCTTTGATGTTTACCCTTTTATGCTTCCCTTGAGTCTTGTATTTGAATGTCAAATTTTTGATTCAGCTCTGGTTTTGTCCATCAGAAATACATGAAAGTCCTCTTTTCCATTAAATATCCCTTTCTTCCCCTGAAAGATTACTCTCAATTTTGCTGGGTAGGTTATTCTTGGTTGTAATCCTTGCTCCTTTGCATTCTGGAGTATCATACCCCAAGCTCTCTGCTTCTTCAACCTGAAAGCTACTAAATCTTGCGTGATTCTGACTGTGTTTCCATGTTATTTGAATTATTTCTTTCTGGTTGCTTGCAATATTTTCTCCTTGACCTGGAGTGTTGGAATTTGGCTACAATATTCCTAGGAGTTTTCATTTTGGGATCTCTTTCAGGAGGTGAACAGTGGATTCTATTTCTATTTTACCCTCTCTATCTAAGATATAGGGGCAGTTTTCCTTTATGACTTCTTGAAATATGATGACGTCTAGGCTCTTTGATCATGGCTTTCAGGTAGTCCAATAATTCTTAAATTATCTCTTTTCAATCTATTTTCCATGTCAGTTGTTTTCCAGTGAGATATTTCACATTGTCTTTCATTTTTTTTCATTCTTTTGACTTTGTTTTATTGTTTCTTGATGTCTCATGGAGTCATTAGCTTCCAGTTGTCCAATTCTAATTTTTTAAGAATTATTTTCTTCAGTGAGCTTTTATATCTCTTTTTCCATTTGGTTTATTCTGCTTTTAAGGAGTTCTTTTGTCAGTGAATTTTTGTGCCTCTTTTACCATTAGACCATATCTGTTTTAAAGTGTTATTTTCTTCAGTATGTTTTGTGTTTCTTTTATCAAGTGGTTAATTCTCTTTTCGTAGTCTTCTTGCATCATTCTCATTTCTATTCCTAATTTTTCCTCTACCGCTCTTATCTCTTTCTTTTACTCTTCTAAGAATTCTTATTGGGGTTGGGTCTAATTTGCATTGTTCTTTGAGGCTGTGCTTATAGCTATTTTCACATTGTTGTCTTCCTCTGAGTTTATGTCTTGGTCTTCTGTGCCACACCATAGTAGCTTTTTATGGTCAAATTCTTTTTTGATTGTTGTTGTCTGCTCTTTTTTCCAGGCTATTTCTTCACTTTGAATTTTGTGCTAAAAGTTGGGCTATGCTCACCTGGGGGTGGGGATGAATTGTCCCAAGCTTCAGGGTTTTTCATGCTGCTGTTTTCAAAGCTAGTTCAGAGGGTCTGCAAGTTTGTGGTGCTTCCAAGGTATGGGTCACTGCTCTCCTGGTCTACACTGTGGTCTTTACCTAATGCGGGCCCCTGTTCCCCTGTAGCTACAAGTATAAGCACTCCTCTTGGCTTTGCAACATTGACCAGGCCCACTTCTCTCCTGTAGCCCACAAGTGCTAGTGTTCCCCTCTGCCTTGTAACTGCAAACAGGGTCCCTGTACCCTTGTGACCAACTACATATAGTCCTTTGTTCCCTGGAATTATGACCCAGAACTGCATATGGGCAATAGAATTGCCAAGCAATGCCAGCTACACCCAGTTCCAGCAAAATGTCCCCTGTTACCTCTCTCTTACCAGTTGTCTGATGCTTTTACCATCTCTGGGCTGACAGCTCTTGAAACTGCTATTACTACTTCCACTGTTACAGCTGCCTCCAAGGCCTGCTGCTAGTTCTGCCATAGCATGCATTATGGAGCCCCCACCCTGGTGTCTTAGACTTCTTTTGCAGACCTCCTATGCCATCTTATGCCGGAAAAATGTCTTTTGTTGGCTCTGTGACTCTAAAATTTGATTTGAAGAGTTACCTAAAAGTTAACTGGAGGGAAATGTTGGGAAAGTTCAGCTGGGACTCTGCCTGTACTCTCCCATTTTGGTTCTACCCTCCTACCATGGGTAAGATTTTAGTATTTATTTCAAAAAATTATTTCGAGACTCAAATGAATTATTATATGTTATATTCTTTGTAAACCTTAAAGTACTGTGCAAATGTCAGGTATTGTTATTTTATTAAATAAGGAAAATATCTGCTTCACTTCTCCCTTCCATTAGTATTGTCGATTCAGTTCAATTCAAAAACTATTTGTTGGGTACTGGATTTGGGGGGTACAAATTAGAAAGGAAACAATCTCTGACCTCAAGTGGCTTACATTCTACTTGGAGCAGGGCAAAATAAAAGATGTATTCAAATAAATGTAGGAATGATAGGAAGATTGGAAGAATGGCCAACAGAATGGATTAAAAATCAGATTATCAAAAGATCTCACCAAACTCAAATGATGACCAAATGTCTTGAGAGGAACTGGGTTAAAAATCAACTTCACAAGTATGAGAGCAATTAGTCATAAAGTATTTATCAATTGCTTTCTATATGCCCGATCCTGTAATTAGTATGGGGAGCGGGGTACAAATACAACGAATGAAGGAATCTCCACTCAGAGTATATATGAAAGAATTATGGCTAACAGGTTTTTTTCTGAAAAAAATTGAGACTATAAACTAAATAATAGTCAACATTGTAACAAAGAAACCAAATAGGCTAGCAGGCTTTTAGATTTCATTATGAGGGCCATGATGCCCGGGATTAGGACACGGCCAGATCACACATGGAATACTGAGTACAATTCTAGGTGTCATCTTTTGGGAAGGATATTGATAAGTTAAAGCCTATCCAGATTAGAACAACCAGGAAGAATGAGGAAGATTATGCCATGTGAGAATCAGTTGCTTAGGGGATATAAGAGCCATTTTAATGTATTTGAAAAGTATTTGTCGTATGTAAGAGGGGTTAGTTTTTTTTTCTTCTTTGCTCCAGAAGGCAGAACAGAGAACAATGAATGGCAGACACAAAGAAGCAAATTTAGGCTTAATAAGAGAAAAATTCACCAATAATAAAAACCATCTCCAAATGGAATGACCTACATTGGGAGGTAGTGAGTTGCCTTTCACTAGAGCTCTTTAAACAAAGGTTAGATGAGCATTTGTTTGGCATGTAGAAGAGATTCTTTAGGTATGGGTTTAAATAGTAGTCTTCTGAGGAAGAAAAGAGAAAGGAAAGGAAGGAGGAAGGAAGAAAGAAAGAAGGAAGAAAGGGAAAGGTAAGAAAGAAAGAGTGAAGAAGAGGCAAAGGAAGAAAAGAGGAAAGGAAGGAAAGAGGAAAGGAAAGAAGAAGGAAAAAGAAGGAAGGAGAAAAGGAAGGAAAGAAAGAAAGATGAAAGGATGGAAGGATTTATTAAGTTCTTACTACATGCTAGGCAATATGCTAAGCACTTTATAAACATCTGTTTACTTGTTCCGAACACTATGCCTTGTGGTATAACTAGAAACTGCATTGCACTTGGATTCATGAGACATTTGTTTAAATCTCAACTCCCTCACCAGCTATGAAAACTTGGGCTAATCATTCTAACTTCTCTGACTCTGTTCCCTCATTTATAAAAGTGAGGGGACTACGTCCCTCCTAGCTACAATATTCTTGAAGATATTATACTAAGAAGCAACGTCGCATAGCAGGAACATGATTTATTGGGACCACCAAGAGCCCAATCAGGAAGACCTGAGTTCAAATCTCACCTGTGAGACTCACTAGCTGTCTGATCACAAGCAAGTCAAAAGCTCTCAGCTTTGGACAATTCTCTAACACTAGATAAGCTGTGAGCTCTGTTGGTATACAGACTTCCTACACTGGGAGTTCCCTGCATCGTTGAAATCCCAGGTTCTAGATGATTAGTACATGTCTTTCAACAGGTCATACTAATCAACTTAACAGATAATCCCAGCCCTCATTGGAGGTACAATCTATTTACAATCTATGAAAAATCAATGACACAAGCAGAGAAAGTAGGTACATATAGACAAATGTACTACATGCCAGCCACTGTGCTAGGTGTTGAGGTGACAAAAAATGAAGTAGTCTCTGTCTTCAAAAAGCTTACATTTTATTGGAAGAATTTGCATTCTATCAGTATACATACAGATGAATGGGTCTTTTCCCCCCTGACCTCCACCAACAAAAAAATCCAAGGAACTGTATTAAGTATCGGCTGTATATAACAAAAAAGCATACCCCCATCCTCAAAGAATTTACATTTCATGTGAAGAGGATAAGGAAGGAAAATGGCCAAATGTACAGATAGAATATGGCTCCAGGTCAATCAAGGAGAAAATAGTAATAGAGAAGATGGCTAACAAATAAGTGAAAAAAAATTAAACATCCACTATGTACCAAGCACTCTGCTAAGTGCTACAGATACAAGTTGAAATTTATGACAGTCCTAAGCAGCTCATATTCTAATTGAAGGAGACAAGACATATAGGAGGGTTCAGCTGCCAGGCTGATGGAAAAGCAGTGGTCCTTAGGGTTCAGTAATAGGGTGGATGGCAGGGGTCCAAATTGTAGGGCAGGTACAGATAGAATACTCTCTTCAGTCATAAATGCACAATCTACACATGGTTCTTTTTTTAAAAACTCCTTTTCTGCTAATTAGGCAAGATAACATGTTTGGTGAAATGCATTAACATAGTTATATATTTTCTCTAGCTAGCCTAGCTCAGGAGGCCTTTATCAGCATGAGAACAGATAGGAGGAAGATAAATGTCAGGAATAATCCAAGATTGTGGTTTGGAAAGGGGGATATAAGTAGCCATAAGGCAGGCGGAACTAAGCTCAAGGGTATAAGACAATGTAAAGTTGAATCGGTTAACCACTAACCCCTGCATGTATGTATGTTTATCTAGCTTAGTCATGAAGACAGGTGTGTTCAAAAAGTGAACTGGTCTCTTGGTGCATTTGAAAAAGGTTACAGCTGCCTTTGCCTCCTGGCCCTAAATAGTGCTATCATTGACCATTATCAGAGCTAGCCTGTATTTCTAGACACTGCCAGGTTTTCCTGTAACTATCCTCTGTGTTGCTTTGCCTCTTAGAGACCAGAATAGACAGAGTTATTTGGCTCCTTGCATCTTTCATGCACGTGTTATAAGTGGTCTTTATTGTTGGGGAGTTCCTCAACCCAGGGGTTCTAAGACGCTCTAGGAGAATAATTCCGACCACCTTGGTCCATTTGACTGGATGTCAATAAATCAGGAGGCAAGACTAGAAGATAAAAAAGTTTAATTAGATGGATAGTTGCCTGATGGATAGCAAAGGGACACACACACACACACACACACACACACACACACACACACACACGGTTTTACACAATATCAGGGAGTTATTTGTGGCAAAAAGGAAAGTTCAATCAGCCTATCAGGAGTTACCCAAGACCAGATCTGTTAGAGTAAGATAAAGTTTTCTTTGTAGTTAGTCTTATTAGAATGTTATTTTGGGGCAGCATATCTCTAAACTATTGGAAGCTATCCTTCAAGACAGTAGTAGGCTCATCCTGTCCTTGCCATTCTGAGGGCTTCTTCTTACACAACCCCTCCTGTATCTCTTTCTCTAGCCTCCAAAGGTAAATTTTCTGGGGAGAAGACATTTTCCCGAATTCACAGTACATACTTGCCCTTCCGCATAAATCCTGTAGAGTTAGATTTAGGTACGGTGTAGCCATTTTTCTATTCTTTGAGCCCAAGAATCAGACTAGTACTTTTTCATAATTAAGACACATTTTAAACAGAAAAAAATTTCACCAAGTGTGCAAAAATGGTCATGCTATGAAGTAGAACAGTATTAATAATGCTCAAAAGCAGGTTCGTTTTCCTGAAAATTTATTCTGAAAAGCAGTGAAGGATATTAAAATGTTAGCATCAGATTTGTTAAAATAATAGATCCTAAAATTTTACTAAAAGGTAAAAATTTTTTAAAAATCATAAAATGTTTAAAAGGAGGTAAAGACACCGTCTCACATACATAGCTTGCTACATGTATAAAATGGGTAATTAGATAACTATTGTTGGCTTCATAAAAGGCCAATTTCTTTCTTTTTAGAAATATTATCTTTAAATGAAAGTATCATTAGAGATAGTGATCATTGAGCACATTGACTTTAAATAAATTACTGAATCATTTATTTGTGGAATCTTACAGAGCTAGAATTGGAAAGAACTTGGGGGTTTAGAATTAAAATCAGACAATCATGAAGGGCCTTCAGCAATCATGCTTTCCTTGGGTGGTAAATCAACGAAGTTTTTGCTCCTCTGTAATGGAGTTATACTACCACATTGGGAGAAAAACCCCAGCCAAGAGTCTAAGAAAATGAGCAAGCAAAGAAGGCTATTAAACGAGGAAGAAATAGTATTAGGAAGGAGCCTCTCAGGGTAAAACTTTAGAAGAAGAGAATAAGTCTTTAATGACTATGAATAAATTGTCAGGAAAGAAAATGGGATGGCCAGAAGAACTCCTGGGGTGGTAAAAATGCCGTTCTGGGTTTGAGAAACTAATTTTCTGAGGTTGCAGAGATGATCAGTCCCTCCTGTTTGGTTGTCTCTAAATGGTTGGTTATGTGGCATGTCAGCCATCATGCCAGAAAAGTGAAAATACAGGTGATAGGCAAGGTTATGGGGCAACTAAATGTCACAGGGGATAAAGTATCATGCCAGGAGTCAGGAAAATCTGAGTTTAAATCCAACCTCAGACGTTTACTAGCTGTGTGACCCTGGGCAAGTTGTTTAACCGTGTCTGCCTCAGTTCCTCATCTATAAAATGAGCTGGAGAAGGAAAGAGCAAACCACTCCATTATCTTTGCCAAGAAAATCCCAAATGGTATCACAAAAAGTCAGATGTGACCAAACAACAAGAACACAAAGTTACGTATCCTAATGAAATGTTTTGAAGTATGCATTTTACAGTTACCTAGTCCTTGTTTCTGCCTTTTTTTTTCTTTTTTCTTCTATAGAAAGGTGAGGGGTGGAGAGAGAAAAAAATATGCCATTCCTTGAACGTCAAGTCAAATGAGCAAAACAAATTCAACAATGAGAACTATGAAAGTGAATGGGGTGAACTCACCCAGAAAATTGTGTTAAGTTGGCATAATGGATTAGAAAGTAAAATACAAATACAATTACAAAAAATAATTGTTTATAAAGATTCATCAAGAGTTAAATAAAATGAAAGGTTGGCATATAATTTATTATGCCTCAATGGACTATAAAATTGAAAACAAAAACTACTGAGATGCTAAATAAAATAGCTGATATTTTGGATAATCGCATAAAATAGACAACACATTAGCTAATTTGCACCAAGAGAGAAAGGAAAACTAGATGATCCAAAATACAAATGATAAAAGAGAATTTACAATTAATAGAGAGGAAGTGAAGAAAATTATCATTAACTATTATACCAATTATAGGCAAGAAACCTGAAAACTTTTGTTTTAAAAAATGAATATATCTCTATATTGAGAAAACAGGAGACAGAGTTCAATATAACCTTGGAAAGCAAATCGATCAAGTTATATGTGAACTTCCAAAGGAACAACGACAAAAACCAAGCCTGTTGTAGATGGTCTGTAACTAGATTCTACTAAACACCAACAAAATGTAAAGAAACTATTTATTTTTTCTTTTGTGTTTTGAGGTCCTAGTTAATAGTAGATAATAAGTATTTAATAAATGTCTGGTGATTGATTTGAAGAAAAATTAGCTAAACCACTTTCAGAAATAAAGATAGCACCTTACCATAATTCTTCCATAATACAAATATTATACTAATAGCAATCCAGAGTGATAAATCAAAGACATAGAATTATATAATTGCTTTTGATGAGAACATATTGAATAATATATAAGCAAAGTGGGCTCAGCAATACCTCAACAAATTACCAACTATTGTCAAATTGGAATTTTACCATGAATATGCTAGATTAAAAATCAGGAAAACTAAAAACATATTTAATTTTGTTAATAACAAAAATTATATGATTATATAATAAATGTGGAAAAGCTTCAGACAAAGATATAGCACTTAGAATGCTAAAGAGGGTAAGAATAAGACTTATGTAGAAACAGAAATTAGATGAATGATCACAGGCTAAAAGTAGGCAAAACTATCCATCTATATATAATATGTGATCATTTCTTAGAGGATACTAAAGTGTCAACAACAAAAATTAATTCAATTACTTAGGAGCTTTGGCAATGCATCAGATATAAAATAAATCCCTAAACATCATCAGCTTTCTGTATAACAAAATACAGTGGGGATATCCAGAAATGGAAAATTTCATTTACAATAGCAACAAAATGCAACATGTCAACATATATAGGACTGGTATAAATAGAACTTCAAAAAAATTCCCAGGAATAAAAGAACCTAAATCATTAAAAACAAATAATTTGAAAAAATAAAAATAATAATTTAAAGTGAAAGACAATTGTAAAGTTTATGGCTGAACTGTACTGATAAAATAAAATGATTCTGCTTTTAAAGCTACTCACCATATATAATAAAATACCAATAATGTGAAATATTATGTTGTTGTTCAGTTGTTTCAGTTATGTCTAACTCTTCATGACCCCATTTGGGGTTTTCTTGGCAAAGATACTGGAGCGGTTTACAATTTCTTTTTCCATTTTGTTTTACAGATGAGGAAAATGAGGCATACATTTTTAAGTGACTTGCCCAGTGTCACATAGCTAGTAAGTGTCTGAGTCCAAATTGGGACTCGGGAAGATGAGTTTTCCTGACTCCCAGGCCCAGCGCTCTATCCATTGTGCCACCTAGATGTCTCTGGGATAATATAATAGGATTAAGCAAAATAATAACTAAATTCATTTGGATGATTAAAAATTCAAGAATATCAAAGCCTATAATGAAACAACAATAGGAAAATAGAGTGTTTAATGTTACTAGTTCTTAAAACATACCACTAAGCAGTAATGAGAAAAACTCATTCACTGGTACTCATTAAAAATAGAAACTAGATCAGTGAAATAAGACCAAACAATCAAGTCCTAGAAACAAACATCTATCACAGTTTAATTTCCCACGAACCCATAAATATAAACTACTGGGGAAGAGACTCAACTCAACAACAACAACAAACCAAACAACAGCAGATTGATAGAGAGTGTTCCAAGTTTTCAAAGCATTTTACACGTCTCATTTGGTATAAAAAACTGCTCAGAAAACTTGAAATTGATCTTCAGAAATATAGATTTGAAACAGTATCTTTTACCATTTTTAGTGCAGTCTTTACCTGTGATTTTGTTGATTTAGGGAACTCCCAGTGGAAAAGCTCCCTCTACCAAGGCAGATCAACCATTGTTCTTTAGAGTCCAGAATTTTCTGGGGCGCTGAAAAGTTTAGTAACTTGTCTGGGGCCACAAACTAACTAGCTGGTCACACAGTGAGAATGAGGAACAACCGGTATTGTCCACATACTTCTTTGATATCTCTGCAATGTAACGTGAAAGTGAGGGTGGCCTCCACCGTGACGGATGGACTCCTTATGGTGAATTTGTGCAGAAGAAGATTCAGACAAGAATCATACAGATCAAGCAAAAATGAATTGTAATCTGCATTATTGGAGGGTATACCCACATTAGTGATCTAAAAAATCCAATCAGTCTGGCAACAATTATTTAAGCCCTTACAATACGCTCATCAAGCAATTATTTCCAGTTCCTATAGACAATTTCATTTTTGGTGATATTTGTGCTCATGTCCAGCGCCTTCTGTATTTCTTCCAGAAGAAAATATTTTTGGATATATTCTTGAGGATTCTTTTTAGTCTACAAGCCTTCATCCTCTTTTATTTCTTGATCCTGAGCCACATTTCCCAATATATTTTTCATGATCTTCCTCTTTGTCCGTATATTAAAGCACATATTGATTTTATTCGTGAGGGTCATACTGAGTTGTTCAAGGAACTTCTTTACTTCCTCATCCTCTTAATATAGATTTTGGCACATAAGCTATAATCATGTTTATGGTGGTCTTTTATCTTATGCACACTGTAAGGCAAGATGAGCAAATGCCTCATGAAATTATATTTCTTTCTGCCTTTCAACAGACAATAAAACCAGCTTTACCAACTCCTTTATTTGCCTGTCCAAAGAGAACTTGGGAGCCATCCTTCCATTTAGTCATAATTTCCTAATGTCTTCCTGTTTCATTTGTCAGCAAGAATGTCAATACTGAATATATGATTATGGAGCCTCACTGGTCATTAGACAAAGATTTCATACTTAGAATATCTACAGTTAAAGTAATATTTGTAGGCTTAAATTATTTTGATTCTTGCTAACCTCTTTTAATTTTTGTTCTTCTTTTATTTTTTAAATTTCTTATTTTTTTTTGGTTGAGGCGGGGAAGGCAGGGCAATTGAGGTTAAGTGACTTGCCCAAGGTCACACAACTAGTACATGTGTCAAGTGTCTGAGATCGGGTTTGAACTCAGGTCCTCCTGACTCCAGGGCCCAGTGTTCTACTCACTGCACCACTGAGTTGCCCATCTTTTTCTTTTTCTTTTTTTAATCATGCCACTACTGTCACCGATGAATCTCATAGAGCATACATGGGCCTGAGACCTAGGCTTATTTTCACTGTCATATCCAAGGACTTTATCCAGTGGCCAGCCTGGATGATGATGGGACACTCCATATCTAGTTAGGCTGGCTCTTGGACAACATTTGCAGACTGCACCATGACTGTACTTAAAGTTTTTTCCAACCTGACAAAACCTGTTTGAGCTTGTTGGCATAACTTTCAAGTACCCATGGCCATCCATACAACATGTGAATATGTTAAGTACTATATAGAACATGAACATGACATGGCTGCTAACCTCCTTGAAATTTTATTTGTGTATAAGTCCCGGTTCTAACTCTTATTGGTTCTATGTTGGTGAAAAAGAAATATAATTTCTCCAAGTCAGTTTCCTCGTTTGTAAAACTAATCTGAGTAAATTATTAGCCTGAATAAATATATTGTTATTATTTTCTGTTTTTGAACATGGGTCCAATGGTGTCCTGACTGTGAATTATTATACAGCATGTTCTAGAGTGGGGGTTCTTAACCTTTTTGTGTCATGATCCTCCCTGGGAGTCTGGTAAAACCCATTGACCTCTTCTCAGAAAATTATTTTTAATGCATAAAATAAAAAGAAATGCATAGGATTACAAAGGAAACTGATTATATTGAAATATACTTTTCATAATATTGAAAAGTTTATACACCCCAGATTCAGAATGTGCACTCTCAGGAAAATTCAAATTACAATGAACAAATCAAGGTAACAAGCATTCAGTAAGTACCTGTTATATAATTGAATGACCACATTATGCTATGAATCTATTATGCTACCCACTGGGGATTCAAAGAAAGACAAAAACAGCCCCTGCTCTCAAGGAGCATATAATCCTAATGAAGGAAATACCAGGGTAGGTGAAAATAGACTATAGCCTATTATAAGCAATGTGAGTAAGTATGTGAGTAAAAGACATCATCAAGAACATAAATAATTAGAAAAGGAGATAGGCCAGTCTTTGTAGACAGAATGAGAGTACCCAAAGAATGGAGAACCCAAGTGCTACATTGGTAGCCTTGAGACAAACCAGAAAAGAGCTTCTAACATATCAAGCGGATACGCCCATTGAAAGGAGGGGTTTTAGCTAAGAAAGGCAGATTTAAGAACAAAACAATTGTCTAAGGATGGGACTTGGCTATCTGGACCACAGCATTAAATATTAGAAGGATTGGGTCTTGGCTAGGTATCGAGGACCCCTAATAAGAAGCAGTAAAAAATATTTTCCTGGCCTCCTGCGAATCTGATTAAGAAGGCTTTTACTGAAAGTGGAGGGAAGAGGGAAAACAGCCCACATATATCTACCAAGCCAGATAACACAGAACAACAGGTACAATAGAGGAATAAAAACACCCATGGACTATGAATAATTTATAGGGGATAATATGCAACAAGAGAGGAAGCAATAAAGTATCAAAGCTCCCACAGGCATAAACACAAATGCACGAATATATGGGTAATAAGGTGAACACTACTGCACTAAGGAAAATTTAACCTCCTAAATATCACTGAGACCTGGAGGGTTGGGACAAATGACTATCATATGGGTATTTAATGATATAATTTATTCAAAAGGAATGGAATTGAGAAAAGGACTAATGAAGTAGCATTAGGAGGAAACATTATTGATGATGTCGTGGAAGTAAACTATGAGGTACCCAAGTAGAAGGAGGAAATAGATGAGTGGCTTTGGAAACATCACAAACTTGGCACAGAGGTAAAACATAGTAATTTGGCTGAAGGCAGGGCAGGAGATGGTGGTAGTGGAGGAAATGGCAATTATTTGGATATTTGCTAGAGCTCTCTGTCTGCCAAAATCAGAGGAGCTGATAAATATTTAACTTCCCTTAAAGATAATTACATTTTTTCAAACAGTAAGAGGGCATTGTTCTTCTGATCTTGATTATGACCAACCAGCAGGAACTTTTGCTGAAGTAGAAATTATGTGAACCTTGAGGATAAGTGATCACTCCAGCTTAGAAATCATGATAGAGAAGAGGGATACTGGGCACAGATTGATATCTAGCTCTAAAGAAAAGATAGGTAGGATATCATGGTTTAACTCTCAATAGGAAAAGTTAGGCCTAGAATGTGAGGATGCTCTCAGGAATGGAATTCTAATACACACAGACACAGACACAGACACAGACACAGACACACACACACACACACATTATCTCAGTTCAAAGTTAAAGGGTCAGCTTTCTAAAGAGAGCTTTGCCAGTGCACAGCGAGCTCACAGGGCCAAGTTACATTTAAAAATATACATATATAGAAGATAGAAGTAAAGGTTGGATAATTGAAATTCAAAAGAATGGCAGAGGTTAATAAGAATAATGTCAGTAGTTCTAAAGCTTAGAATGACTTGAAGACGACAAAGGACAACAAAAACAGCTTTTTAAAACTCCATTGGGAGCAAATAGAAGGTCAAAAATAGGATGATTGCTGCTCTCAGTGAGTAGGATGACGATCATGAATTAACTAACCCATCAATGAACAAGCATTAAGCACTTAACTATGTCCCAGCAACTGTGTTGTAGATCCAAAGACAAGAAATAACAGCCCTACCTTCCAAGAGCTTACATTCTGGGGCTGGGGGAGAGGAGGAAAAGGGAAAGGATAATAGATAAATGCATAAGTATATGCAAATGTATACAAAATAAATATAGGACAATTTGGGGATGGGGAAGGCATTATCAGTTAGGGAGTCTCAGGAAATGAGTAACAAAGATAAGGGAGAACTGTTCAATTTTTTTTTTCTGTTTCTTCTCTCAAGGAGGATGTTTTTTGTACTGGGAAGGACAGATCAAAGAAAATCAGAAAGCATTTATTAAGCACGTACTCCTGTACTAGGCACTGTATAACTGCTGGAGATACAAAAGAAAGGCTCTCAAGGATCTCACAGTCCAATGAGGGAGACAATCTGCAAATAACTGTATACAAACTACATATATACATATATATATGCATATATACATACACCCATGCATGTACGTATATGTATACATACATACATGACAAACTGGATGTAGTCTTAGGGGAAAGGAATTAGCATTAAAAGGAATCAGACATACTCCTTGCAAAGGTGAGATTTAGTTGGGACCTGAAGGAAGCTAGAGAAGCCAGGAGGTGGAACTGAACACAGATAAAATCTAGGCATTGGGAATAGCCAATGAAAACGTCTAGTACTGAGACATAGAGTGTCTTGTGGGAATAGCCAATGAAAATATCTAGTATTGAGAGATAGAGTGTCTTTTGAAAGGAACAACAAGGAAGCCAGTATCTGAAAGGAGGGAAATAAAATGTAAGAAGACTGGAAAGGTAGGGAGGGGCTCAGTTATGAAGGGCTTTGAATGCTAAACACAGGATTTTCTACTTGATCTTCTATGAAGGTACAGTGGAGGCCACTGGAGTTTATTGAATGGGGGGAGGGGCAGGTCTTGGTCAGACCTGCCCTTTAGGAAGATCAATTTGACAGCTGAGTAAAGGATAGATTGGAGTCAGGAGAAATGTGAGGCAGGGAGACTAACCAGCAGACTATTGAAATAGTCCTTGTGTGAAGTGATGAGGGCCTGCAAAGAGGGGCACCAGTGTCAGAGGAGAGGAGGGGGCATATGTGACAGATGTTCTGAAGTTAAAATTGATAGGGCTTTACAACTATTTGGATATGGAGATGTAATGGTAATCAGGGCAGGACTTTTTACTGTTTTCTCTTTTAGAATGCTAAAATAATCAAGCACCTTTGATTAAGTCTTGCTAGGTGCAAAGTCCCACACCCACACCCTTTTGCTGATTAGTGTGAAGCCTTCAAGCCCTAAGAAGGGTATATATACTTGGAGGGTTAGCGTTTTGCTTTGGGGCTCTCACTCACTGGAAGAGTGTGGTGTGATTTGACCAGACAAGACTCTGGGTAGCCGCTGGAGCCCCCTGGCTTTGAAAACCCAGATGCCTCTCCCTCTGGTAACTATTGTGATTTGGTCAGACAGATAAGAGGTCTGTCTGTTGATCTCTGTGTGTTATTTGCTCTATTTATATAATGTATGCTTGTAATTTCTGTTTGTATTTTCTCTGAAGTTCAGGGTGCTGGCTTTTCCCCCAGAATTAAGTGAATATTATATGTATGTTTGATTAAAGCAAGATTGTTAACCCCTTAAAGTTACTTTCTTTAGAAAAGCAGATCAAAGAACCTGTGCTAGCAGCCCTCCTGTGTGTTGGTGTTATTGGTCTTATACAGGGACAGTAGTGGCAATCAGCATTATTGTTACAGGAGAATGAGAGAGTGAGAAATTGAGGATGACCCCTAGATTACAGTCCTGGGAAGATACTGGTGACCTCTACTGTAATAGGAAAGTTAGGAAGAGGGGAAGTTTGGGGGGGGGGATGATAATAAGTTTAGTTTTGGACATGTTGAGCTTAAAATGTCTACATGCATCCAGTTCTAGGTGAGATTGAAAGAATTTAATGTGGACTTAAACATAAGATAGTACATAGCAGTTGTCAGTCAGTTCAAATTACCAGGCTCATATAAACTATATCCTAGATTTCTGAAAGAAATGGTAGATATGATTGCTAAACCACTGTCACTGATATTTCAAAAAAAATGGAAAACAGCAAAGGAGCTATAAAACTAGAAAAGAGGAAATGTCCTGATTTTCAAAGGAAGGGAAGAGGATGTTGTCTTCCCCCTGCAGAGCTCAAAGTTCAACTTCAAAAAGCCATGCTGTGATGTGGAAAGTACATTGGATTTGGAGTTCAGAGAACCTGGGTTCCAACCCCACATCTGACACTTACTAGCTGTGTGACCAAGGGCAAATCATTTTATCTCTCTAAGCTTCAGGCAAGATTTATTTGTTGAGTTATTAACGTATTTTGATCTATGATAGCTGAGGGAGTTGTCACATGGATGAATTCATGGATCCCTTATGTTACTGGCATAACAATCACCCCTATGATTCCTGGCAAAACTTTGGAATGTGTTGTTAAAACTATGGTTTGTAACTATTTGGAAAATAAATTGGTGACCACCTTTGTTCATCAAGAGCAGATGTTTTCAGATTAGAATAGGACATTTCTCTTTTTAACAAAAGTTACCAGATCAGAAAATTGCCAGAGACATGGCGGGTTTCAACAAGGCATTTGATGAAATTTCTCATGCTATTCTTTCAGGAAACTGGAGATATTTAGACTGGATGATAGTATAGTTAAGTGGATTTACAACTGGCTCAGTTAGAGCTATATAAGTATAATTGGCTGCCTCAAGATCTAATGGGTTTGGCTTCACTGAAGGTCTTCAAGTAGGGAATGTAGGACCACTTGTCAAGTATGATGTAGTGGACATTTTTTTGGAGGGGGGGGATGTATGGGTTAGAGAGGGCAGCTGGGTGATATAGTAGATGGTGCACTGGGCTTGGAGTCAGGAAGATCTGAATTCAAATGTGACCTCACTGAACAAGTCACTTAACCCCTATTGCTTCAGTTCCTCATCTGTAAAATGGGATTATACTGGAGAAGGACATGGCAAATCATTCCAGTATCTTTGCCAAGAAAATACCATGGACAAGTCCATGGTTGTCAACAAGAGTAGGACATGACTGAATGACTGAACAACAAATGGGTTGGAGTATATGGCCATTGGAATGACTTCCAATTCTTCAATTCTGTGATTTTATGAATGAATAAACAAGCAGTAGTTACTACATATCTAGGTCGTCTTGGAGGGAGATTCTTTTTTTTATAATTGATTTTTTTTTTACTTTTAGTTTACAACACTCAGTTCCACATAATTTTGAGTTCCAGATTTTCTTCCCCTCCCTCCCCTCCCTTGCCAAAATGGCATGGAATACGATATATCTTCTACATATAACTTTGCATTCAACTTATTTACACAATAGTCAAGTTGTGAAGAAGAATTATGACCAATGGAATGAATTATGAGAAAGAAGAAACAAAAGAAAAAAAAAGCAAACAAAAACAAGAGAAAAAAATACATAGGGAAAAAAAGGAGAGCAAACAGTGTGCCTCAATCCACATTCAGACTCCATAGTTCTTTCTCTGGATGTAGATACCTCTCTCCTTCATGAGTCCTTTGGAGTTGTCTTTGCACCTTGTATTGCTGAGAAGAGCAAAGTCTATCAGGGTTAGTCCTCACAGAATCCATATATCTGTGGTTGTGTGTAGTGTTCTCCTGGTTCTGCTCTGCTCACTCAGTATTATATCATGTATGTTTTTCCAGGTTATTTTGAAGTCCGTATCTTCCCCATTTCTTATAGCACAATAGTATTCCATTACCTTCATATACCACAACTTGTTCAGCCATTCCCCAATTGATGGGTGTCCCCTTGATTTCCAATTCTTAGCTACTACAAAAAGAGCTGCTATAAATATTTTTGTACATATGGGTCCTTTTCCCACTTGTGTGATCTCTTTGGGATACAACCCTAGAAGTGGTATTGCTGGATCAAAGGGTATAAACATTTTTATAGCCCTTTGGGCATGGTTCCAAATTGTTCTCCAGAATGGCTGGATCA
Source organism: Trichosurus vulpecula (assembly GCF_011100635.1). Lineage (NCBI taxonomy): Eukaryota > Metazoa > Chordata > Mammalia > Diprotodontia > Phalangeridae > Trichosurus > Trichosurus vulpecula. The sequence goes on along the minus strand of NC_050577.1, from coordinate 189,674,569 downwards.
GTTCACAACTCCACCAGCAATGTAACAATGTTCCAATTTTCCCACATCCTCTCCAGCATTTATCATTTTCCTGTTTTGCCATTTTAGCTAATCTGACAGGAGAGATATGGTTACTAAGAGTTGTTTTGATTTACATTTCTCTAATCAGTAGTGATTTTGAACATTTTTTCATATGCCTATAGATATCTTTAATTTCTTCCTCTGAAAACTGCCTGTTCATATCCTTTGACCATTTCTCAATTGGGGAATGACTTGTATTCCTGTAAATTTGGCTCAGTTCCCTGTATATTTTAGAGATGAGGCCTTTATCAGAGACACTGGTTGTAAAGATTTTCTCCTAATTTTCTGCTTCTGGAGGGAGATTCTTAGTAGAAAGTACTAGGGATCAGTCACTGGTGCTGTACTTTTAAGCTTATTTTAAATCACTTATGTCTAATGAAGACTTATATGTCATCCTTATCATATTTCAGATTACAAAAAGCTGGCAAGTATTGCTGACATTTTGGATGACAGAATCTCCCTGCCCCAAAAAACCCCCCAAAAGCTTCTTAACAGGTTAGAGTGATGCCCTGAGTTTAATGTGATAAAATTTAATGGGGATAAACATGAAGTCCCATAGCTGGTTTCAAGGCATCAATCATTTTAGGAATGTATTGTTAGACAACAGGTCATGAAGAAAACATATGAGGATATTAATGGACTTTAAACTTAACAAGTCAACACTGTCATACAGTGTAATGGTAATCAGGGGAGAACTTTTTTGTTGTCTTCTCTCTTGGAATGCTGAGGTAATCAAGTACCTTTGATGAGTCTTGCCTTTCAAATGTAATGGCAAGCAAAATGGGACTTTTCACTGTTCTTTGTTTGAGTGCTTCTCAGCACCGAGGTAATCAAGTGTCCCAGGGTCCTGAGACTGGGATCTGAGGTTGGCATTTTGTTTTGGGGGTACACTCATGGAAAGGGTGACAAGACTCTGGGCAAGCCATTGAAATAGCCCCTCCCCTGACTTTGTAATCCAGATGTTGGTGCTTCTCTGGTAACTATGAATTGTGATTTGAATCAGACAAAATCTGTCTGTTGATGTTTGTAATTTCTGTTTGCATTTGCCCTGAGGTTCAGGAGGCTGATCTTTTCTCCCTGAACTAAGTGAATGATATATGTATGCTTAATTAAACTGAGATTGTGAACCCCTTAAAATTGCTTTCCTCAGAAAAGCAGATCAAAGAACCTGTGTTGGCAGCCCTTCCTGTGTGCTGTTGTTGTTGGTCTTACACAGCCACAGTAGCTGCTAGCAACATTGTTGTTACATATGGCAGCCAAATTCAATGTTAGATTTAATTAAAATAAACTATACTATTCAGAATGAGGGTGTTATTAATTTAGTTCTTGATATCAAATTTAGGAAAGACATCAACAAATGCATACAGAGATCAAACAGGATGGTGAGGCAGACAGAAGATCATTCCATAAGAGAATCAATCAGTTGGAGGAACTGGAAATATTTAGTCCAGAGAAGAGAAGACATAGAGGGGACTTGATAACTATCTTTACGTATCTTAAAATCTGCCATATGGAAGATGGATAAGACTTGTTCAGCAAATGATTTGCAGTAGTGAATGGAATACCCATCTGAATGAAATAATACACCCTTCAAACATTCAAATAAACATTCTGTATAGATATCTCTATAGTTAAGGAGAAAACCCAATCTCTCCTGCTGCACATAGTTAAAAGATATGACAAATACCTTGACAGAGACAGCAAACTAATTAGAGGAAATTGGCTTTTAAGAAATAAAATGGAAGCTAAGGCTTGTTGGATCTTCACTAAGGTACTGACCTTCACTACCTAGTATAGTGTCTTCAATAAGATCAAGCTCAGCATTATTGATGATTACAAAATAATGTTTATAAGGTCTGCCTCTTCCTTACTCCACTTCCCAGGATGGTAGATGGGCTAGTTATTTCGAAGAGAGTTTAAAAATTCCACCACTTTATGATTTTACCTTACAAAGGAAGAAACAAAGTGTTATTCCTACTACTTATTGGGCTTAGACTAAATCTATTCCACATCATTCTGCCATAGCCTTAAACACATGGATTTAATTTATCCTTCTGAGACAGGAGACATTCACACATTAATCCTTAGGGAATAAGTGAAACTTTTAAAAAACTTCTAAAGAAAACTCTCAGTGTCTCAAGTGAGATTTCCTAGGGTTCTTTTATGGACCTCTTGAGTACAAATACACAAGGCATTATTTGAAAAAGAATGGCTGAATCCAAGAATTCACCCTCCAAGGCAAAGCAAGCTACTCAGTGATTAGTCAATCAAAATTTCTATGCAATTGTAGTTATTGCACTCAATTTACTCCACTACTCAACTGGAAATTAAACTAAACTTTGTGCATAGATTCACATCCCATAGTGGAAATCACCCGAGTTTCCTGAGATGTTCAATAGGAAATGCCTTGCCTAGTATCACATTTAAACAATTTCACTGCACGCACATTGCCCCAGGATGCTAAAAATTACTATGGTGGAATGGAGGTCTGAGTGCAAAGGATGAAGGAACTGAATCTACACAGCTATATCTGGAAATTGGGTATTCATGACTAGTGGTTCTGACTCTGCCTGGTCTGATCTCTGATGAGGCTGCAATCTATCTCATCTGGGCTCCAGGAAGCAGTAGGCTCACAGGAGAGATTTTTGTCAAATCTTTGGTCATTACTACTGCTAGCTTTCCCGGTTCATATTTGCTTGAAATTAGATGTGATCTCCACTGTGGTATTGAGCCAGCCTGTCATAACCAGAAGTGGCAATGTAGGATCAGTACGGTCTACTTTTAAGGGGGAACCTGACCAATCAATTTGTAAGTGACATAGTTGATGGCTGGAGTTGTTTGTACTGATACATTAATACGTTTACATCACACTTCAAAGTGAATATCAAATATTTGGCAAATAACTCACTATAAAACAGATCTGGTCAGTCTGGTCAGCACGGAGTATTTAGTCAACATAATCAGACATGCTTGGCTCTAGTCAGAATGCACATACTCATTACAAATTCAAGATGGAGTCATTCATGTCAAGAGTGATTCTCTGACATTGGCAGAGAATATTACCCTTAATAATGCTGTCAGCGGCAAATTTCTTGCCTCAGGGAGGGACAGGGAAGGAAATACTTCAGTAGGGTAGTCACTGGCTGTTAGTAGAGTACTATAACTTGATTGGCCAGTTTATTGTATTCTTAAAGAAACCACAACAAGCTTCAGGAGAAAGCATTGGGAGATGGTAAAAGTCAGCTTTAAATCACTTTTTTATTAGCTTTTCTTTTGCATAGTGGTTCCTCATATTAATAATTAGTTGTCCATCACCCAATTAGCAACATTACCAAACAAAGGGAGACAATCTGAGTATTACAGCAAAATTTTAAATGCTGATTTGAGATTTATTGATGAGACAAACTACAGGTTTTTAGCAATCACAGCTGTTTTCTCCTTCCCAACAGTAATCTTTTAGACTCCTATAAAATATAACTATTTAGGTTTACTTGACTCTGTCAGATTACCTTCCTCAGTGGCATTGGGAAAAGCATCCATGAGCTGTAAATGGCTACCTCTGTTGGACCAGATGCACAAAAAGAGGATCTCACTCACAGAGCTATTTATACCCAGCCAACTTCTGTCCTCAGTTCTGCGCACACATCTCCCATTGATATCAATGGGAATAGCATGTGTGTAGCTGAGAACAGAAGTTGGCTCACAGTATTGCTAAGCTTAGCATTATTTTAGGCCTTGTGACAACTCTAGGGACTCATCTCAGAGGACGTTAGCTTTAAGAGGAAATGTTCTTAACTTTGCGTTGCACATGGCTTTGGCCAAGGAATATATACAGAATGACGAACACTCTATATCATTGAACTTCGGGCAATTACTTGGGATTATCCATCATTTAGATGGGCTTTAGGCTCTCAGGCAGTGTTATAGTGACTGTTGGGCTAACCCTTCAATCATTTTCTTTCATGCTGTTGTAGAGACTATCAGTCAATCAACAAACCTTAATTAATAAGAGCCTCCTATGTGCCTGGCACAAAGAAAGACAAAAACACTGTCCCTGTGTTTTTGTTTTTGGAGGTCGAGATGAAGAACAAGGACAGGGTAGCTGTAAAAAGTCTTAGGGAAATATGGAATGATAAAAGATTATAATCAGATAAAGGAATTTCAGAGTTGATGAAGATGAAAATTGTATATAGCTGAGATGGAATGGAGGAGTCAGTCATGGGAAGTGAGTAGTTTGAGCATCTGGCAAGTTAGAGTATTTGAGGGAACATCACTATGTATTACTGAAATTCATCAGTGTGAGTGGAGGAGTTGAGGGATGAGTGGAGGGATGAATAAACAAATAGCAAACCAATCACCCATTGAGGTGAACCCATTGAGTAAGGAGGGAGAATGATCTGAGGGATTGTTAGGTAATGGTCACCATGATATGGATTGGGTGATAAATGTGGATGATGTGATGGTGGTAGAGGGAAAAGCCTGGAACTGGCAAAGAAGATCAAAAAGCAATGAGTCCATTATGATGACCTGTGAGTCCAGAAAAAAGAGAAAGTATAGCTAGTGCTAAAAATGATATCCAGGAAAGCTGTGCTTGTTTCCATACTGCCCTGCTGCCTCTGAGTCAATCAGTGTTTGATGGGTACCTACTATGTGCCTTGCTACACACTGTTCTAGGTACTCTGGAGGTATAACAGAGGTATGAGAAACAAATTCTGAGTTTCATGTTGTTCTGTCCTTGGACCAAAAAATCTGTTTGATCATCCAAAGAGATGAATGTTTGGCACCACACAAATGACATGTTTGATGTTACGCATATTTTATTTAATTTTATATTATTTTATTTTGGAGACCAAATCTGTGATATTTCATTGGTAGAGGGAGCTTCTAGTGAGAAAACTCCCTCTGCCTGTGCAGATTACAGATCAGCACCTGCTCTGCAGTTTGTAATCTTAGAGAGTTGCCTGGGGTTCTGAAAAGTTAAGTGATTTACCCAAGGTCACTTAATCAGTACGTATCAGATTGCCTTTCAGCTAAGTGGCTCAGTAGATAGAGCACTGGAGTCAAGAAGACCTGAGTTCAACTTCAACCTCAAATTCTTACTAGCTGTGCGACCCTGGGCAAGTCCCTCAACCTCTCTTTGCCTCACTTTCCTCAACTGCAAAATGGGGATAATAATGGCATCTACTTCTTAGGATTTTGTGAGGTTAAAGTCAAATAATATTCATAAAGCAATAAACACAGTGCCTGGCATCTAGTAGGTACCCTATAAATGCTAACTATTGTTATTATTATTAACATTATATTAGAACTCGAACCCAGGTCTAAAATATTAATTGCCTAATGACAAGGTTCAATGTGAACCAGTATATGAACAGAAAATATTAAGTACTTACTGTATATGAAACACTAAGCTAATTCAATCAGAAACAAAAATAAATAATCCAAAGTTTGTTCTTGGTACAGTAGAATGAATACTGCTTTGGAGTCGAAGGACTTGGGTTCCAATCTTGCCTCTGATGTTTCTTTCCTTGAACTTTGGGCAAATTACATGCCTTCCTTATGACTAAATTTCCTTATGTGTATAATGAAGAACTAGATGGCCCCTGTGATTCCTTCCAGTTCTAGAGCTATGCTTCTTCAAAAAACTTAAAATACTATATTCCTTTATTTGAGATGTGAAAGCTTTGATTTCATGATTGCATTTCCCTAAAACAGATCCTCTGACAGACACCTCCTTTCTTTGTTCAGACCTATAATTTCACTGAAATGTATTACCAACCCTTCTGTAATATATAGTCTTGGAGAAGTTCTAGGGGAAATAAAGGTTAATTGATTTGCCTAGGGTGACAGTCTCAATGTTTTTCAGAGATAGGACTTGAACTCAGCTCATTTCGCCTCCATGGTCAGTTCTCTACATGTATCTGTTGAGCACAATTTTCCAACCTATAGGTCAAAGGGTAAACTTATATGGAGGAAAAATCCTTAGGGGATGTAAGTAGAACACCTTATCCCAGCAATCTGTTTAATAGCAGTAAAAGTCATTTAGGACCTTGTACCAGTGAGGAATCAGGGAGTTCATTAGTGCCACTTGGTCTATAGTTTCCTCATGTATAACAAATCTAGTTGGATTAGATGATCTCTAAGATTTCTTCCAGTTCTTAAATTCTATGATCTGTGAATGATTCTCAGCTCAATTGTAGCATAATCCTTGTTAGAAAACATGTCTAGAAAGAAGTGAAGAAAAACTGCTGCTTTTATGTGTCAGAGCCTGGAGAAAGAACCAGGGCCAGAGTGTCATATGCCTTGATATTTACTTAGACAATTTAATTCCAGTTGCAAGTTGTAATATTCCTAACCAGGCTTCCAAAAATTCCCTTATCAAAGTCCTAGTCAAATGATTTTTTTTCCCTTGAGATGACAAATCAATTCTGTAGTACAAGGTTTCTTTGTATTTACTATTGAACAAAACATAAATAGGATAACAAAACCAAATACACCACACCTCTTATAGCAGAAGAGAATATTCTCCTTATCCCTGGAGTGATGTTAAGTCAAAATCTGACTTGATTGAAGAAAATCCATTTGGGGTGTATGAATAGAATTCATAGCTTATGAAAGTAGAATTTTATGAAGCTTTTCTACAGAATGTATATCTGAGAACAGTCTTTATTACAAGCCTTTTATCTATAATATTTTCCAGTTAAAGATTTGAAAAGTTAGTGCAATGTAATAGATGATATTACTACACAAGCTTTTAGAAATAACATTTCTCTATATATATTTTCTGCTTGAAATTGTTGAACATGGCTCACAAATGGTTTTTTAAACAATCTTCAAAATGTGTCTATGAAGTGTGTTGTAAGGAAAAAATTGTAAAAGAGAGATGATAAAAATCCAGTTTCTGGGCAGATCTTGATTATGCCCTAGGAGGAAAACTAGAATTCATTTATCAACATACAATAGGGCTGGTATGTCCTTGGAATGAAGGTTCAGTAAAATAAATATTTGAAAGATTAACTCATTTAACTCCCTCAGTATCTTATTTTTCTAAGATTTTGAAGCCATCTCCTCCAGGAACAAAAGAAAATAAGTAATTACCTTTTTCTCTATGTGCTGTTTAATTACCTTCCATTTTTCATGGAACAGCTGTACTACAACTGGTTGCTTTACAAATTGAACATGTCTCCTAGTTTTGTCTCAAAAATCCACCATTGTCTTGAGTGGATGTGAACAATTTGAGAGTAAGAAGAGAATTCAATCAGCAGAACTGGATGGTATCATATGAAGTCATTTTGTATGTTTTCTAATAATGTATACAGTTAGTGCAGTGGATTGAACACTGGCCTCAGTAATAAGGAAGATCTGAATTTGAATCTTGCCTCAGATAACTTACTAGGTGTGCAACTCTAGTCAAGTCACATAACCCCTCTCAGCCCCAGTTTCTTCATCTGTAAAATGGAGATAATTATAGTACCTGTCTCCCAGAGTTGTTGTAAAGATTAAATGATATAATATATTTAAGGCACTTTGCAAATCCTAAATTGCTACATAAGTGCTCTTACCATTACCATTAGCACCGTGGGTAGGTCACTGGATTTGGAGTCAAGAAAATCTGCATTAACGTCCCACCTCTGAAATAGGACTGCTAGTTAAGACCCTGAGGAAGCCACTTCACTTCCTGTGCCTTGATTTCTTCATTTGTAAAAGGAGGGTGTTGGACTAGATTGCCTTCAAGTTCCTCTTCATCTCTGAATCTCTGATCCTAGTGTCATTAATTAGTTTTATTTATTAAGAAGGCATTATTACAGTAGATTATTAGTTCCATAGAGACAATGTTATAAATTTAGTTGATTAATCTTCAGGGGAGTTAATGCCACTTATACTCAAGCACTGGTTTAATTAGGTTTCAATTGTTTAATTCTGATCTTGAACAAGAATGTGAATATTGGCCAGAGAAAATCTAGGCTTTAACATTATTACAATGGAAATTGGTTTTGATATATTTGTTAATGACATTAAAAATGGGTAGAGGCAATGTTATATGAGGTGTTACTTTTCAGAGGAACTCACTATCATACCTTTACTAAAATATAGGGCTAGCACTTACATCATGGACTAACTACATTGTAATCGCTTATTTTTACTGGATGAAGTTCTTATGTTTTGTGGGACCCAGATTGAGTGAATTTTTTATTTGTGGCTATTTACATCCTGCTAACTGACATAACAAGAATTCTAATTTTTGAACAAAATGGAACATACTTTTATAATGGTATTAATTGAGAGGCAGAAAAAATGAAGAGAAAGAAAATTATCTAAGAAATTTTTAAAATTGAAAGGTTTAAAGAGTTAAATGGGCTATTGTATGGTACCTGAAGTCAGTCAGAGGAAAATGGTTACAGGTGGCAGCTGAACCCTGAACTCTAGGCCCAAACAAGTGTAATTATGGTTGCAAAGAGGATTCAGGGATTGGGAAGACAAAAGGTCACATTATTGAGCCTAAAGGGAAAAACTGATTTGATAAATTAAGGTCAACTCTCCTAAATGTTCCCTTGATTTCATCCCTTTCTATTTTTTTTAGCAGATGGTCCTTACTACCATACCCTCTAGTTCTCCAATCTTCAATCTCTCCCTGTCTACTGGTTCCTTCTTGGCTGCTTACAAAAATTCGCAAGTGTCCCCCATCTTTAAAGGACCTTCACTAGATTCTTCCATCCCCACTAGGTAGGGCCTATGTCACTCCTCCCTTTCCTTGAAAAGGCCATCTGCATTTGGTGTTTCCACTTTACTTCCTCTTATTTCACTCATTCCTTAACCCTCTGCAATCTGGTTTCCAGCTTCATCATTCAACTCAAACCGCTCTCTCTAAAATGACCAATTTTGTCTTAATTTCCAATAATGCCTTTTCTTAATCACCTTCCTTGAACCTTCAGCCACATCTGACACTGATCACCTCCTTCTAGATATTCTCTTTATGTTTTTTGTGACTGCTCTCCCTCGGTTCTTCTCCAACAGAAGAGACTTTTTTCTTTTCAGTCTCTTGCTGGATCTTCATCCATCATGCCCACTAACTGTGGGTGTCTCCAAAGCTCTTTGTACTCTTTTGTATAACTCTTGTAAGACAACATTACATCATGGACAAATCGTATTATATTCTCAGTTCCCTTGAGTTTAATTACTATCTCTATGCAGATGACTCTCTCCCTACTCACTCTTCTGAGCTCTGGTCCCACATCATGAACTACCTATTAGACTTTTCAAACTAGTTGTCCTGTAAGCATCTAAAACTCAATATATGCAAAATAGAACTCCTTATCTTATTTCCTAAACCCATCCATCTCCTAAACTTCCCTATTACCATCATGAGAATCACCATTTTTCCCATTACTCAGAGTGTCAACTTCAGTGTTGTCTTTATCTTCTCACTGGCTCATCCTACATAGACAATTAGTGGCCAAATTTTGTCCTTTCTATCTGCATGACACTTCTTTAATATATCACCTCCTCTCCCCTCCATAGCCACCACCCTCATTCGAGTCTTTACCATCCCGCACCTGGATAATTGCAACAGCCTCTGATTTGGTTTCCCTATGTCATCTCTTCCAACCCCATCACTCCCTACTGCAAATAGCTGCCAAGTAAAGGCCTCATCGTGCCACACCCCTTCCCCTGCTCAATACACTTAAATGGCTCTTAGTTATTTCTAGGATCAAATGTAAATGTTTGTGTTTGGCATTTACAACTCTTTACAACTTGGCCCCTCCCTGTCTTTTCAGTTTTCTCATTTATTATTCCCCTCCATGCAGTTTATAGGCCAGCCACACTGTCCTACTTGCTGCTCCTCACACAGGAGACTAACTACCCCTATGCCTGGAATGATCTTCCTCTTGACATCTGCTTTTTAGAATTCCTGACTTCCTTCAAGATGCAACTCAAGCACACTTTCTGCAGGAGACCTTTGTTGGTCTCCTTAGATGAGAGTACCTTCCCCTCTTAAGTTATCTTGTATTGATTTTGTATGTATCTTGAATATCCATCCATCCATCCATTTATCTATCTATCTATCTATCTATCTATCTATCTATCTATCTACCTACCTATCTTCTCTCTATCTATTCATTCATATATGCACATATATATATGTGTGTGTGTCTGTGTGTGTGTGTATATTGACTTCTTTACTAAACTGTAAGCTTCTTTAGGCAAGAAATTATTTTTGACTTTTCTTCATGTCCCCAGCACTTAGTACAGTTCCTGAAACATAAAAAATACTTAATAAATGATTGATTGATTTTGATCTCTCAGCAAGAAAAGACACATACAATTTGGCCTATAGGTGTGGGGTAGAATAAGACACTTTGTACTTTCACCTTTATTTTTATGGCTCTCTCTGTCATATTTTAAAATATAAAAACCATTCTTAGCTTGAGGGCTGTACTATAATCTGCCAACCCCTGGAGTATAGAAACAGAGAGCTGAGTGTTAAATTATATACCCTAGTCACACGCTACTCCTGCTATTGAAATTCTAAGAACTACTATTAGGACATAATTTCTAAGGTTGAGCTTCTGGATAACATTGTTACATGAAGATTCTATGAATCATAATACCAACAAAATAAAAAACTGATGGCAAACTATATCATTAAAATGCAAAATTTAAAGTCAGTATAAGGTGGATGGATCCCCACTCATTAAATGTATTATTGATCATTGACAATATAAAAAAGAAATATAGTTCTTGAAAAATCTGTAGTGGAATAAATAAGCAATGGTTTTGGGAATGTAACCCATAAGAAAGTCTTATAACTTCAGTCTTAAATATAAAGAATATACCACAATATATTTAGAAGGCAATAAAATAAGATGTTAAAATAATATATTAACAAGAGGTCAAGTTGTACCTGCTGGCTAAGAAGCTAGTTTATATTCAAATTCAGACAATCAGAATTAACACAGGTTGAAAGAATCTTTTCTCTATCTCTCCACAAATATATTGTTATTATTGAAATCCTCAGAGAAAAGTGTAGGTGGATTTTCTGAAAATATTTACCATAATTGGCTTTTGTGGTTTGGTAAAGCTTTACTTCAAATCCTCATTCATCAGTTGTCAGTCTCTTTAGTGTAATTAAAAATTCCATTGTATATTGATATAATGGATAGGCCAGGGCAGTGCTGTGATGCAGAGATACTGTGGGAGGAGAGTGCAGAATTCTGTGTTCAGCAATCTAGATTCTTCACTTTAATTAAAATGAATGGGAGTTTTCCTTGTGGGAAGAGAAGTGGATGAGATGATTTTCAGGCTTCCCTTTAATAGAGTTGTAGAATCAAAGAATGTGAGAGCTGGAAAGGACCTTTGGGACTTCTTTTAACACCCTTATTTTGTAGCTGAGAAAACTGAGACCCAGAGTAGTAAGGTAACATGACAAGGTCATGTAGCTAGTTAATGGCAGATAAGATCTCATTCAGTAATCTATGTCCACATCAAAGCTTTCTCTGATTTTAAGAACTGTCAACATAACTAGGACTGAATAAGAACACCCTGGACGATTTTGTTTGTTTAGTTCAGCCAAATTAAATGTTGATTGGCTCTGTAGCATAGTGACATTTCTTGAACAATGTAAACAGGTTAAAAATGGAATGGGCCACCTTGGTAGGAAATGGGTTACCCATTACTGTAGCTATTTAAGCTTACACTGGATCTGGGATATTGTAGTGAGAATTCCTATGTCAGGCAGGGGGTTGGACTAGATAACTTTCAGTTAATTAGCTCTCTAATTCAACTACCTTATACCAGCTCAACTCCAGGTCAAGATGATTACGAGATCTGGAAACTGTTTTGGTGCAATGCTACACTTAACTATGCTGAAATGCTGTTATGAAACATAATTTTAGAGGCAATTTTTGTGTTGGTAATATAAAAAGTACATATGATAAATCCCATCTGTGTCACTAACTCTTATATGACTTCCGTAAAATGATTTGACTTCTTTCTGCCAATAGTTACCTCATTTGTAAAATAATATTAATTTTATCACAGTTGATAGTTCTGCTGTTGAACAGTTAGAAGATCTGGCTTCAAATTCCAGCTCTGCCATTTACTGCATCTATACTTTTGGCAAAATTACAATACCTTCCTGGTCCTTTATTTTCTCATCTATAAAATGAGGAGGTTGGATTAGATGGCCTTTGGTGTCCCTTTGGCATCTAAACCTATAGAAAAAAATAATGCATCAAGATTGATTTAATCTTCAAATGTTTTTTTAAACTATACTCCAACAGGGAAATATGTAGATTCAGCCTCCTAAAAATTAAGCTTAAGTAAATGGAAATCCATCAATTGTTTAAAAACTGAAATCTGGAAATTTGAAGATGATCAGACTAAAGAGATTTTTAAAACTTCAAAAGCACTTAATATGGAAAATGATTGAAAATAAAGTGGATTTTATGAAATGCTATTATGTTGATGGCATAATGAATAGCAAGCTAGACTTGGAGACAGGAAGATCTGGGTGTCTCATTGGGTGATCCTGGGCCAATCATTTAACTTCTCTATGTCTTAGGCAATTCTTTAAGACTATAAATTGCAGAGGCTACACCTGCCTGAATTGGTTGAAGTTTCCTAACCTAGGTGTTCCCTATCCCAATGATATCACAGATACAATCCTTATCCCTTAAATGAGACACAGTAATAGTCCCTAAAGAATCTCTTATCATTCTGGATTTGCTAATTTTAACACATTAGAGAGAATACAGAGGCTCCCTAAAAAAGCTAAAAGGTGAGAAAGAGTACACATTCAACATTGTTCATTGGGAATTGACATTTTCGCTAGCTATCCTAGGAGTCATGCAATTTACATACATATGAAGGCCTTTTCTTGTTCATTATTTATCCATCAGCAGCCAATGTGGCTCAGCACTTCTGTGTGTTTTGGGTTGGAGTGGTGAAGATTTCAGGTCTCCTTTCTCTGGGTGGCCTCTCTATGGAATGTACAAAATAGGCTTGAGTTTGAACCAGGAGAAAATTAGAAGCAATTAAATGAGCATGTTGTTTTAAAAAAAACATTTTCCACACTCTGGAAAAATATAAAATTTGTGCAAAAGATACACTTCACAGTGGCATTTTGTCATGTTACCAAACTTTAAACATGATACAGTTTTAAAGACCCAAAAGTTGGGCTTGAAATTATAGAAATGCCCTATGAGGATTAGTAACTAAATGCGGATAGTGCAGCCTATAATTACATATGCAGAGTTTATGTTCAAAATTTGTTTAAGGGGTACAGATACTTAGAACCTTTGTTAAGAAGCTTGAGGTAGACAACTAGTGCTAGAGTTCCTTTAAAAATATGTTAGCATTCACTCTATTTCACAAAATCCACTTTATTTTCAGGTCCATTTTCCTGCTAAGTTCTTTTGAGGTAGGTGTGTGTGTGTGTGTGTGTGTGCGTGTATGCGTGTGTGTGTGTTATACAATCTGATCATTTCTTTCACATTTCCTGATTTCATTTCAAAAAACATTTGATAGTTTTTTTTCTTGGCAGATTCTAATTTCCCTCTTATTTTCACCTCAAGTTCAGCAAATTTTGTTTCATGCTTCTCTCACTAATTAGTGAAATGTCATTCATAATTATTGCATCATGGCTTCATTTCATCAGTGAATTAGAAACCACTGTGTTTCCCTCAGCATTGCATTGGCATCTGAGGTGCAGGGAGATAATCACTCAGCAGCTTTATCCAGTTTTTTTTAATTCTTGTTTTTAATCTACTCATTCATTTAAATGTGAGGTCCAGAGCATCTTGGGAGCTGAGAGAAAGCTAGCGCCTTAGACCAAATGCAATTCCAGTAGGGTTTATTTGGCAAAGCCCACTAAAATGAATTTGGTAGGGTTTTGTAAGATTTTCATAAGGGTTTAAACGAGAGTTACAGTTACTTTCTCACCCTGTGTCAGATACAGGCTTGGGATAAGAATGTGGCTCCTTCTAGAAGGAGGAAGGCTTATTCTAGGTGGGGGAAGGGAATACTCTGCTTGTCTTTTGTTCCCTTCCTTATCAAATGTGGTGATGTATAGCTTAAGTTATGGACAAAAAGAGCTATTAGCTAAACCACTAGCCATTTAAGAGGGAGAAAAGTCAAATTACCACACCAAAAAAATGAGAAGAGAGAAATAATAAATGAAATGGAAATAAAGAAAATTATTTGAAACTGCTGTATACAGTAATGGGCAAACAAAACTGAAAACTCAAATGAAATGGATGAATGTTTACAGAAATATGAAATAAGGAGACTAGTAGATCAGGAAATACAGAATTTAAGCATCTCAATCTTATAAAGGGAAATTAAGCATGCCATAAAATGAATCACTAAGGGGTTAGGGAGAATCCCTGGGTAGAAATGGATATAAAAGCATATTCTACCACATTTAAAGAATAATTAACCTGTATGCTACACTGTTTACAAAAATAAAGGAAGAAATGTCTTTATAAAATTCCTTCTATGAGGCACATATGGTCTCTAAACTCAAATCATGAAAAATAAAGAAGAAAAAGAAAATTATAGACTAACATCCCTAGTGCATGTAGATACAAAAAATTAAATGTTAGCAAAGAGACATATTCAAAAAATTATTCAGATTGAACTTATTCCAGGAATTCAAGAATGGATTAACTTTAGTGAAAATATAAATATATTAAAATATATTCATGTCAAAAATAATAAAAACCTCAATATAGTAATATATTCAGAAAAAGCCTTAAACAGGATATATCATCTACCTAAGCTTAAAAAACACAAAAATGCATAGGAACAAAAATTCTTTCAGTCATTGTCAGTCAACAAATATTTATTAAGTACTTATGATGTGCCAGGTATTGTGTTAAGCACTCAGGATACAAAGAAAAAAAGAAGAAAAACTAACTAGCTCAATTTTCCTTTATAAGACTGGGATATTTAGATTCTGTATTTCCTGATCTAGTCCCTTCTATCAAGGAGTTCGAATTCTAATGGGAGGTAACATGTAAATAATTAAGTACATGTGTGATATAGATATATGTGTATATATATTGTATGCATGTATTGTATATGTTATAACATATATTACATGAAAGGTAATGTCAGAGGAAAAGGCAAGAGCAGGTGAGAGGATCAGGAAAGGAGCCCTCTTTCAGATGTTGGGAATTGAGCTGAATCTTGAAGGAAACCAGTGAAGTGACGAGTCAGAGATGAGGAAGGACAACTTTCCAGGCATGGAGGCCAACCAATGCAAGGCAGAGAGATGAGGGATGGAATACATATTTAGAGGAACAATCAAAGAGGCCAATATCACTGAATCATAGCCAACGCATTATTTGCAATGAAGAAACACAAGAACCTTCCCAACAAGAATAAGGATAAAACATGTTTGTCTGTTGCCTATATTATTACTTCATATAGTTCTAGAAATTCTAGCTATAATGAGAGAGAAAAAAATTGAAAAAATAAACATAGGCAAAGAGAAGACAAAATTATCTCTATTTGTACACAATAATATTATTTAGTGAACTTCAATGGTTCATTTTTTAAAAATCAGCAAAGAAAATAAACCCACAAAAGACTAAGACATTCTGTTTATTACTGGCAAAACCCAAATGGCAGAGATCTAACAAGAAATTCCATTCAAAAATAACTATAAAATGCACAAAATATCTCTGCACAGAAATAAAGGAAGACTTAAATAAGTGAAGACAGTCATTGTTCATATGAAGTGGCAATACCTGACTTGAACCAGTACATTGTTGATGTAGTTTTAATATTGGAACAAATTGAGATACTTGTAACTCATTCATTAGTTAACAATAGAAAGTTTACTTAGCCATAGCATAGAAAGGATATTCAACAAGGATACTGAGGTCCTTACCTTAATTAGATATGCCCCACTTCTCCTTCACATGTTGAAGCAACTAGGTCATGCAATGGGTAGAGTACTGTTGGTCCTGGGAGTCAGGAACATCTGAGTTGTGATCCACCCTCAGACAGTAGCTATGTGACCCTGGACTAGTCCCTTAACCTCTATCTGGGTCAGTTTCCTCAACTGTAAAATGGGGATAAGAATAACACCAACTTCACAGTTGTGAAGATCAAATGAGATAATATTTGTAAAGCACTTAGCACAGTACCTGGCACATAGTAGGCACTATAGAAATGATTATGCTCTTCCTCCAAGTATGGTAAGCAGGGAAAGGTATGGTGACTCTCAAGGCCACGTTGGTGGGTCTTTTTAGCTCCTCAGGTGACCAGGAAGCCAGATCATTATGGCCAGCACACAAGAGAAAGGAGCTTTATTAGAGATCTATCTTGCCTTAGCCTCCTGGATCAATAAAGTCTTGGGGATAGCTTCTTTGCCTTTTAGGGAAAGAGCTTGCCTAACTTACATGGGGTTGTGGTGTGGGGAATAGATCCTAGTAGATATTGATCCTATCACATCGTGTATAAACCATGCCAATATAATAAAAATGACAAATAATGATGATAGTAATAATAAATTAAAATTGCAAAGCTACACAAATTAATTTTGTGCTATATTAATCAAAATTCTGAAGGACCACATTATAGACCCAGTCAAAATAATAATAAAATTCATTTGGAGGAATAAAATGTCAAGGATTTCAAAGGAAGTAATGGAAAAAATGCAGTTACAAAGGTTTCCTACCATTACTAGAATACAAATTATACCACAAAGCAACATTCATCCAAACAACTTGGTAAAAATTTAAAATGGAAAATAAGATCCCTGGAATGAAATAGACAAGCTAGACCTAAAAGTAAGTGAATGCAGTAGTCCAGTGTTCAAAAAAACCAAGGGTGCAGACATGAAGAAATCCCCATTTCACAAGAACTGCTGGAAAAACTGAAAACAATTTGGCAAAAAAGTAGGTTTAGACCAGTATCTTTCCATCATGTACATATGCACACAGTGGATATACAACCTAAATTAATTGCATCAAAAAAACTAGCAGAGAATAGAAGGTACTTCTCATAATTAGAGCTAGCAGAAGAATCCTTAATCAAACAAAGAGTATATCACAAAGGATAAAATAGTTTACTTGGATTATATAAAATTAAGATTTTTTTTTCATTAGAGGACCTTAGTTTCAATTCCAGCCTTGCCACCTTAGCTGAGTGACCTTAGACAAGTCACTTCATCCTTTTGGTCCTTAGTTTCCTCATCTCTGAAATTAGTGGTTGGACTATATGACCTCTAAATTCTCTTTCAGCTCTAAATTTATGATCCTATAATATTATGCATGAAAATGTGAGGAGCGGTATTAGGGAGTAAGGGTGTTGTTTTCAGAAGACAGAGATTCTGAATAAAAGGATTAAAAAGAACAGGAACCATAGCATGGTATGAGTTGATAATGGTACCAACCTTTTTAATTCTGTGGTGACTAACAATTGTTTCAGTGCAGGAACAGAGAGAGGCATTAGCTTTCATGGCTTGTCATTGTAAGCATGAGGACTTGAGGCTGCCTAGTTCAGTAAATAATGAGTAATTAGAGGAAACTATTTAACTCACACTTATCTTTGACAGCTCCACAGACCTATCACAGGGATGAGGCAGGATCTTTACACAGGGAACAAACACCAAGACTTAAGACCATCTTGGTGGCCTGAGGCTGGGGATCTGTGATAGATCTGCTTGGATTCCCTAATGAGGGTAGGTCTCCTTCAGTGAAGGCATAGGGATTTCATCAGAAGAACAAATCCAAGTCTTTTTGTCTTTTTCCTTGGATCAGTCCACATTAAGGCCATCTTCCATATCTTGCATATTTGCCTTAAGCCAGGAGAGCTGTTATTTACAGTAATGACCCTGGGACCCTATAAGATACAATGAAATAGTAGGTCCACATGGTTCTGGCCAGTCTTCCATTTTGACATATTAGTTGAATGTAGGCTGAGGAAATTTATCAATTACGTTTTCTCAGGAGACATTTACATTACAAAGTAAAGGAGGCTTGGAGATACGTTAACCGAAACATGACGAATTACCAACAAAATAACTTCAGCGACTTGGCAGATTCCCAAAGTCACTAGTTGGTGTTTTTCCTCCATTCCAATCAGATTTATCAAACTCTAAGCATGAGTCCCACTCACCAGGAGGCAAAACACCAGCTCTATTTAAAAGACTACAAATGACTTCTTTTTTCCTATGACTATTTTCTTAGTCAAGTGCTAGTGGAGAATTGAGACAATTATCCAAATTGTTCAAATAAAAATAAGCATACCTAGGTGCCTTGGGGTTTGCCAAGTGACTCAGACTTCATTGGTTTTAGGCAGTAGGATGTCTATAAAAATTATACTTTGGGGGAAGTAGAGGAGTTTCTCTGATACCAGCATAATTTCTTAACGAAAGCAAATGCAACTACAAAATACTCTTTACAGAAATAAAGGAAGATATGATTGGAGATAATTGGCTCAAGTTCCCAATCTCAGTCGTGTTCAGTTCTTCACTCCCCCATAGCCCTCATATTCAGTTAGTTGTGAGGTCCTATCCGTTGTACTACCATGTCATATGGATCTGTTTGCTTCTCTCTACTCACAACACAACTACACTAATCTGGGCCCTTATCACAGTTCTCCTGGGCCTTTGTGGTAGTCTTCTAATTTGGCAAAACAAAGATATTTACTAAGATGCCATAGCATGAACAGTAGGAACAAAACATCTCCTGGCTACAGCCCCTTGCCCCCATAAATCTAGCTTGCAGTCTGCTGAAAATTCATACAGTACCAGTGAGAATGTACTAGTGGCAGTGTAGGGGAAAGACACATAGATGGGGAACATCTGTAACCAAGGGAGCTTTCACCTCTGCTGCTAAAGGGACTTCTTTTCTTGTGATATCCTCTACTGCTTCCCATTAGGGCATCACTCATCCTGGAGGAGTCAATCTGATGGGCATTTTGGACTTGCTCCTGATTGAGTGCAACATTCCTTCTTCCTTAGCTCAGTTGAGAAGGCCTAGGGTTCTGCTATGCAATTTCCCCATCCTAGAGCTATTGAGGAATCCCTTCTCTGGGGTTTGCTACCTCCGGACCAGTGTCTCAGCCCCAGGCACTGAATTCTCATCTTCTCTCAGACTACTCAGTAGACTTGGGCTGGTTTAGCAGGCTTAGTTCTATTTTTAAATCCTCAGTCTTCTCCTTTCACCCAGATCAGTTAGTGGGCAGAGAAAAGTCAAGGACAAACTTACTGTCTTTGCCATTTTCCTGACTTTTTCACATGCAAACAAACTATGCAAAAGTATTGGTTTTACAAAGTGCAAAATGTAACATTCAAAGTCTAGGAGGGGCTTTGGTCTAAAGCCTTGTGTTTTGTGCATATTCCCATCTTGGTTCCTATTCCATCAAGCCTCAGTGTCACCTGTAAGGTACCATTTACTTCCTTGCATTATAATCTTAAGCTCATCTTACTTGTTACCTATACTTTGTACTTTTTCTATTGGGTTTTTATATACCAAGAATTTCACAGAATCATAGAATATCAGAGTCGGATAAGACCTTCTAATCCAACCCATTCTTGAAAAAGAATCCCTTATATACAACATACCCTAGCAGTGGTCATCAAGCCTTTGTTCTAATGAGAGTGGACCCATTCTACTTTTGGATAACTCTAATTGGTAGGAAATGTTATTTTTTTTAATGTCAAACCCACTGAGCGTAAAAAGAATCATTACAACCTTCCCCCCCTCCCAGGCAATAGTTTTTCAAATACTGGATGCAAGTAACTTAACGTTATGAAGTTGATTTTTAAGTCTATTTAGGGCTTTATATCGATTCCTATATAATTTTACCTTATTCCATTCAACCCAATGTTCTAGACTGCTAGAACATTAGTAAAACTGCTAGAATTCTGACTTATCATTCAATATGCTAGCCATTTCTCCAAGCTCTGCCGTTTGAAAAGCATGCCATCTTTGCCTTTATCCAAGCATTGATAAAAAGGTTAAAGAGTAACAGGCTAAGAACACATCCCTGAAACACTCTATTGCAGACTTCCTTTTAATTTAACATTAAACCTTTATTGGCCATTGTATTGCCAAGGGAATATTCACAATGGTTGCTATTGTTATGACTATGCCGATGTGGTTCTGCATTGCAAAATATAACAGACTCTCCATATAGAAGACAGAAGCAAAACATTTATTCAGACACCAGAGAACCAAATCCCAAAGCCAGTAAGTCCAATCCATACAAGCAGCAAAGAAGTTAATACATGTTATCATAGCAGGGAGCCACCCCATTCCATAGCCTCCCTCCTGCTGGGGCCTTTCCACAAAAACAAATCCTAGCTGACTCCTTGCCTGCATCTGCTCTCTCCCTCAGCTCTAACTGTTCGCACTGTACTTCCTTCTGGTTCTGCCCTTTCCTGTTCCACTCATTCAGCAAGCTCCTCCCCCCGCATCTGCCTTAGGCTTCCTGTGATGTAAGCAGGTCACATGGGCCTATTAATGGATGGGAAGATCTTCAAATTTACATTACCATTACAGCCATTCAAGCAGCTCTGAATTCATCTAATTATACTATCGTCTCCCTATCTTAAGGTAGCCCAGTGGCCCAGGACATAGATCACTGGACTTGGAGTCTGGAGAGACTTGAATTCAAATCCAGCCTCGTGTACTTTCTAGCTGTATGACCTCATACAAGTCACTTAACCTGTCCATGTCTCAGTTTCTTCATCTTTAAAATGTAGATAATTAAGAGTACCCATTGCCCAGGGCTGTTGTGTGGATACATTGAGATGATATCTATAAAGCATTTTGCAGGCCTTAAAGAGCTATATAAATATCATTGTTGTTGTTTTTGTTATTCACAAGGTTTTATAATATTATTTTTTATCTTATGATACAAACCAGCAGGTGGTAGTGTCTGGTAAGGGTGGTGTCATAAAGGTGGGAAAATGACAATGAAAGGAAGAAAAACTTCCTCAACCTCATATTTGGAATTTTAGAGGCAGAACATTTTCTTTCTTCTTACCTAGCTAGGTAGAAGAATGGGATGGGGACGGAGGATATGGTAAGACCCTTAGTCAATAGCTCCTGTCTGCACATCACCAAAGACCAGAAACAGAGGAGTTTAAGAAAAATAATAATAAAACAAAAGTGAAAGAAGAGAACTTTGACTGAAGTCCAAATGCCACAAAGGTTCAAATCCATTCTTGTTTTGTTCAGCACACTTCAAGTAATTTCCTGGCTCCCATGAATTACAGAGCAGTTTCTGAGTGATCATACTTTTATCTGAAAACATTAAGAATTAAGAACAGCTTGAGAAGTAGAGGAAACACATAAAGTATGCTTGCCAAATGTAGGCTTAGGGATAAGAGAAGGGAAGTTAAACCTTTACAATTCTTTCACTGATCTCAAAGAGAGGAAAAAAAAACAGTCAACAACTTAAGTATGTTCCATCCACACCCATCAGAGTATGATTTTTATTTTCCCTAAATAAGCAGAGGCCTTAGCTGCAAGATCCAAGCCTGAACCAATTTGACCTTTGTCTAGTCTAAATCATAAAACACTTGCACAGGTTTCTATTACCATTGCCCTGCTGTTCAGGACTGACGTTTCTGCCTGAAGGGAAAGTCACTCTGAGGACCCAATTACGCTGTATCAAATGTTGTGCTAAGATCTAGGGAAACTATGCCTGTTTCATTTCTGTCTTTGTATCTCCAGCAACTAACACAACATTTTGCACACAATAGGTGCTTAATAAATGCTTGTTGGATTAAATATCCCTACAGAATTCACCACATTTACCAGTGTGATTGTCTGTAATGGCATGTTATTAGTGAAGTCATGCTGGCTCTCGTTCATCTGGATTTTTGGTTTATAACTCTTTAGTATGTGTTCTAAAATTGTGCCAGAATTTAAAGTCAAATCTACAGGTTTGGTTTATTCTCTCCTTTTTTTTGAAATTCAGGTCAGTATTTTCTTTGCTTTAGTCCTGTGATACCTCTTGAGTTTTCCATTATCTTTCAAAGAGCACTAACCCTAAATTCCTATCATTTCTAATTCAACAACAAACTCTTTATTGTTGATAATCAGTTTCACAATAAGAGTTTCTTTCATTGCTTTCTCTACTTTTTAAAGGATGAAATTATCATTAAGGCAAGTAACATAATTGTCATCTGCTTTACTTTTGGCAGAGAGCTTCAAAAGATATCCAGAAGGTTGAAATCACCCATTAGTACTGTATTATTCTTCTGACTCATGTTTATGCTCTGTTTCCTAGACTCCTCATCCATTTCCTCTTTCCGTCCAGATGGTCTATAGTAAATTCTGTTGACAGTATTGCTTCTATTTCTATTTCCTGGATCCTTACCATATTTTTCCCTCTAGTTCTTAGATTTTCTCTTGAGTACATCTGTATGATGTACAATGATAAACTGCTTTTTTTAAATAAAATATATCCTTCTAGAACTAGTCAGGGGTGTGCAAGAGGTAGCTCCTACTAGCTTGTATGTACTACTTGTTAAATTTTTAGTGTATTTATAGCATTGAAATTGTTAAATACTACAAGTCAGGGCTTTATTTATTGTTTTATTGATTATCTATACTTAAGAAGGTGATGGAGGAAATGCTACATATCATTCCTTTTCTGAGAGCCAGTTGTTAAACATTTACCAACACTCTTCTGGCTATATTCCAGTCAAGAGTTTCATCCCATCAAATGGAAGTAATATCTTTCATGCCAAATTTGCTTCCTTGCAATAAGAACCCTACTTCATATTCCTTAGTAATTGTACTTTGTGCTTTTGTGTCTAGATACCTGAGGTGACAGGATTTATTACTGGCTCCTTTCTTCGATATTATCTGCTAGGAAATTCTGGATACCTCAACTGCTAAAGTTTCTATAATGTAGCCACTCTCTATGATAGTTTGTTAGACATTGTTGTTCAGTTGTTTTCAGTCTTATCCAACTCTTTGTGACCCTATTTGGGGTTTTCTTAGCAAAGATACTGGATCGGCTCATTTTACAGATGAGGAAGTGGAGGCAACACATTAAGTGACTTGCCTAGTAAGTGTCTGAGGCCAGATTTGAATTCAGGAAGATGAGCCTTCCTGACTCCAGACCTGGCACTCTATCTACCATGTCACCTTGCTGCTCTTGGTAGGTATACCTAGGCAGTTTTCTCTTTCCCTCTTCTTGTTCAGTTTAAAGGCCCTTTGATTAGATTTGCAAGACAAGAAGCCAATACATTCTTACATTCTTACCTGCCTTCATTAGGCACACTTTATCCCCAGTCAGAAATCTTTCCTTTGCTCTATTTTAAGCCAATGCTTGGCAATACGCATCCTCTTCCCAGACATAATTTTAATCAGCTTTTCTCTTCCCAAATATGCTTTTCCTACCTGAATCTGGTGCTTTTGCTGGGCAGCAGTAATGAAAATACCAATTGTGCTACAAAGGTCTTCAATTTCTTGCCCCAAATTTCACAACCTGTGACAATACCTTTTAGTTTCCTTCTTGTAGAATCATTTGTGTTCATGTTTGTGTCCTTGAAATCATGGATTGTTTTGCTTTGCTATTTATATTTCTTAGCACAGTGCTTTATATTGAAATAAGTCAGCAAAAGTGAATAATATATCTCTCTATTGTTATCAGGACAAGGAATAACCTGACTTCTTACTCCTCAGCAGAGAATCAACGATCATCACTGGTAGTCTCTTCTTTCTCTGATACTTATCGGTTAATCTCTCATCTAATTACAACTGTGAATCTAAATTATCATTCCTTTAAGTATGAACATCTGCCTCTCTTTCCAGGAAATGCCTTATTTAGTTCCAAATGCTCCAGGGTCTTTCTTCTCTTTCTCATTACACAGAGATGAAAACAATCTCTTGACTGACTTCTACCTGTTCACTTCCTTTTCTTCATGGTTTTTGCTCATCACACAGTTCCCACAGTCCTGGGAATTTGATTATCATGACAACAACTTTGGGAAAGTAGGGTAAAAGTTTTAGCCTCCTGTTTTACAGATACAAAAACAATGCCTAGAATATTATGAGATAAATCCAGAAAGCCAGGCTGTGACCAGACTGTAGAGAACCAAAATACTAATTAATTCATCATAAAATCACATATTGAATTTATCCTAATACCACATCCACCTGTGAAGCTTATATGGTAATACGGTTGTTCTGTACACTGAGCTAAGAACAGATGAGGTCAGCCATTCAGTGATTCGTTCTAATATTAATATTTAAATTCCTAACTCATTAAATGAGGATCATATATGGACCTCATCTCACTTAATGATTGTTGAGCTATTTCACAACTAAAGATGAAGATGGTTGATAAAAGCTTGGATCCATCTCATGAAAAGTATGCAATAACTATACAATTTACCCTTATGATGAAAAAATGCTATCCACCTCTAGAGAGAACTGATGGGAGTCTGAATACAGACTGAAATACACCACTTTCCTTCCCTCCCTCCCTCCTTCCTTCTTTCCCTCCTCTCTTCTTTCTTCCTTCCTTCCTTCCCTCCTTCCCTCCTTCTTTCCCTCCTTCCTTGAGTTTTCTGCCACAAAATGACTAATAGGGAAATATGTTTCACATGATTGCACATGTATTACCTATATCAGATTACTTACTCTCTCAGGGAGGAGACGGGAAGGGAGGGAGAAACTTTGGAACTAAAATTTTGAAACACCTAATGTTAAAAATTGTTTTTACATGTAATGGAGGGAAATAAAATTTTATTTTTAAAAATAACTGTACAATTTACTTATTTAATTTGTTCCACTCTAGCTGCTTCTCCATTTAAAATCTTCTGCCATTCCCAGGTTGACCCCTGAGACATCTGTTGAGAGTAATGTTGAAAATTTTGCTTTTTTGGCATTTGCAAGTACAGTATCCCTTTAATAGGTCTTAAAAGATGGAGAGTAGGCTGTTTCAATCCTAAAATGATAAAGACAGTTAGCTTAGTAGCTGAAAACTAAGCATATCTGCTTCAGAAAAAGAAAGATTCAGATAACATGCTAACATTCTTTTTTTATAGTCATTCCCTTGAGATCTGTGAAATCTTCAGGCTGAAAAGCCACTGACATTGTAAATTGGTAAGCCCACAAATGAATCCAGTTTGATAGATCTTAGTTTGCAAATGTGCTGGTTCATGAACTCCCTAACCATTGTACTGAGATTGCTGTACTATTTGAAAGTAATTTTAATTGGATTTTAAATTAATGCAGCTTTCTTCAACTAAAATTAAATTGAGAAATCCAAGAATGGCAGACCTTAAGTGGTTAGATCATCTTCTAGAAGATGAAAAAAAGGTTCCCTGAATTAGTGCAAATCTGATTAGAAAAGGTATTCTCAAATGTAGACAGTTGTTCAGCACAAGGAGACAAGTATTAAGATTTTTTTTAAATTTAAGATAATTTAGCTTTAGTTTTTCAAAGCATTACTGTAACTGAGAGAAATTATTATTTTTCTCATATTAATAACCAATTAATATCAGGGGATCTAGAGGTTTTTTTCCATTTCTATTTCCTCATTCAAAGTCCAGTCCTTGTGAATGACCACAATTTGAAAGATATAATCTCAGAGAACTGATGGTCTAGTGAAATCTAGTTTTATCAAAAAAATTAATAAAAAAATTTGTTTTTTACTGTTTGCTCTTTAACAAAAGGTTATTTTAAATTATCAAAAACCTTTAGACTTAAGGTGGTCATTGCAGGTAAGGGATTCCATGGACAAGAAAAGTCTTAAGCAATTACAAAGCAAGGGACACATCCCTTGCTAAATGCAATAGATACACCTACCTCTAAAACTAATGCCAATTGATTTTTTACCAGATGAGTCATAACTGATAAATTGAATCATATACTAAGGACATTCACTTTTAAAAGAATACCACAGTAAATCCTTTTTGGAAGGTCAGTCATCTTTGTGAACAAGGTGAGCTTTTTTCCAAGTTCAGTTTTTGTAAATTATTTCTCTTAAGTGAGGTTGCACCTATAATTAAGATAATTTGTCTTGGTGTTCGTGATATTTGCCACATTAATACTTTGGATATACATCTTTGATGAGGAAATTGCTCAGCTGTGGAGAGGGAATTTGTTGCTCTTTCTATTTACTGAGATGTAAATTAAAACTGGAAATATCTTATAAATTGATGTTGGGCCTAGGGAGAACAAACTAGGAATATGCTCTTCCCACTTATTTGCCATTCTGCAGGACTATCGAAATAGTGATATACTATCTTAGAGTTCTCTAACGTCTCTCGTGGTCTTAACATACATAATAAAACTGATTAAGAATCCATACCTATTTCGAAAATTAGTCCCCACTGGAGTGAATGAAGCAACCGTGTAACAATATAGTTAGATGGATTTTTGTTTGTCTTGAGGCAGGAATTAGCGAATACCTTCTTTAATTAAAACTGCCATAGTGGGAGGGGGAGCAGGGTTCAGAAAGGGGGAGATGTAATTAAACAAACTGGAATGCACCCAAGACACTAAAGTTAAACCTTTGACACTTAGATCCCTGAAGAGCTTGCTTGTGTTAATAGCATATTGTATTGTATTGGTCACGGTAAGACTACTCAGGACACTTCAGTGACGCATGCATTGAATCCACAGATTGAAGAAATACTTGCTGTTGTTTTTTCACTAAAAGAAAACATTTGGTTTCCTTTTATGATTTAGCCAGAGGAATAAAAGAGAATCTCCATCTGCTTGTCCGACAGATTTTTCCCAGGAATGCTATATTATACATTCCCTTGTGGTTGGTGCAAAGTGAGGCTGGTACAAGTAGGTGGACTATCTCTATTCTTGTCAGCTAATTAATTAGAAGTTGTAGTGAGTCAGTTAATAACACATCCATCACAAGGATAAATGGGAGCTTAAGTTTAGAGGACAGCCAGTAATTAAAAACTCCAACTGTCTAGTATAAAACATAGTTTAAAATACATGGGGAAAATTAATGTAAAAGTGATATTTGCTTGCAATATTCAAATTACTAGCTAAGAGTCCAAGTAGACTGGATAAATACTGCTTGCTAGGAACTCTGTACTGAATCTGTGCTTTGCTATATAGTCCATGGTCAACTCTTAACATAGTACTGAAAGATTGTTATGCAAAAAGAAAAGAGTAGGAGTAAGATACAAAGCATTTGGGAAAGCACAACTTTGGTGTCTTAATTAAAGCCTTTAAGAGCAAAGCCTTAACATATGGTTTAAGGTTTAAGAATTTTCAGAGAGGCTGGTAGAAGGTAGAGTGAAAACAGAGATTTCCAATGTTTCCCAGGTTCAATTTTATATTTTCTCCGGCGCCCATACAAATGTCTATGAGGGCCTTTTTATGTTCTTCAGCTAAAGATGCTTCTGCCTGTGAAGATGCTTCTCTTCCTACTCACTTTCTTCTGCTCTAAAACTTTTTTTTTGAGGGGGGAAGGCAAGGTAATTGGGGTTAAGTGACTTGCCCAAGGTCACACAGCAAGTAACTGTGTCAAGTGTCTGAGGCTGGATTTGAACTGAGGTCCCCCTAACTCCAGGGCCGGTGCTATGCTCACTGGGCCACCTAGCTGTCCCTTTAAGACTTCTTGAATAGAAAACATGCTATAAAATACGAGTTGAGGATGGTACTGTGGTGTTAACTAGGGCCGTTGTCTAGCTCTTTTATGATTGTGAAGCTTCTTCCCCATATTATCTTATGCTAGAAACTGTCCTCATGCACTCTTTATCTCATGTGCATACCAACATAGCAGGCAGGCTATCCATCTCTTATTTCCCTCTACATCACTTACTCACCTGCTTTTCTGGGGCATGCATATTCCCAATGAGATCTTTTACATTGTTTCTCCTACTGAGTTCTTCATTGGAAGTAGGTTTTAGCCTTCCCATGTCCATCATGGGCCTCCCGTTGCCCTCTGAATAATGCAACTAGTGGATGGAGCACTTGTTTCAACAATCCAGCTAGCAGCTTCTGTGGGGGTGTAAGATCCACCCACAACCACCACCCAGAGAGCTGCCAACATGCTGCAAAAGCACAGGTTCTTTTGATCTGCTTTAGTAAGGAACGTTAAGGGGTTGATAAGCTTACTTTAATTCATCATACAAATATTATTCACTTAGTTCAGGGGAAAAAACCAGCATCCTGAACTTCAGAGCAAAATACAAACAAATTACCAACATCGACAGACAGACCAAATAAAATTCATAGTTACCAACATCTAGGTTCAGCCATAGAGCTCAGAACAACCCTGGTTTTATATTTTTGTCGGGGTCAGGGATGAGTCACACATGCGACTCACCCACGTGACCTAGAATCATCACAAAGAGGCAACTTAAACCCATGTGGTCTAAAAGCCTCTGCTGTCCCAGAATGTCACTCAAACTCATGTGTAAACTAGGCCCTCCCCTGAGTTAGCCCCACTTTGGGCCCCACCTTAGTTACCAATCCACACCCACATAGGTTTTACACCTAATAGGGGTTTGGGCCTGGGGCTTAGCACCTAGTAAGGCTCAATGAAATACACTGAATTACTCAAAGGAAACAAAAGCCAAACTCTTCAAGGGTACTTGGTTGAACTAAGTGCTAAGAGCCCATTTTGCTTACTAACACAGCACTGGACCTGGAGTCAAGAAAGTTCTGAGTTCAAATGTGACCTGAGATACTTACTAGTTGTGTGACCCTGCTACTTAACTTCTGTCTGCCTCAATTTCTTCAGCTGTAAGATGGAGATAGTAATAGCATCCACTTCCCGTGGTTGTCATGATGATCAAATGAGAAAGTATTTATTAAGTGCTTAGTGCAGTTCCTGGCACATAGTCAGTATTTAATAAATGTTTATTTCCTTCTTTTTATAACTTTAATTCTTCAGAGACTGTGGTATTCCATGATTCTCCAGGCTTAGGGAAGAACTCTGGAGGGAGCCAGTGATGGCTATTTCTTCTGAGTAGAAGGCTGTCAGCAGTAGCCAAAAGCTTCCCAGATTTACCTAATTAATTGGGGGAAAAGTGAAAGGTGGAGGGGGAGGGTTGGGGGAAAGAGAGGGGAGGAGGGAGGGAGAGAGAGAGAGAGAGATAGAGACAGAGAGACAGAGAGAGAGATACACATATGCCCACAGGAAGCTGAGTGCTGCAAATTGTATTGAGCTCTCATGGAATTGCTATGGAAACCCTCTTTGTTCTCCTTCCCAGTACTAGACTCTTCTGCCTGACTCTTAGACCACATTTTTACATAAAAAAATACATTCCTCGAACTTCGTTGATGATGATGCTGACCTAAAACTTCTGAACCAGGTTCTCAATCCTCAGCTTAGTAACCTATATTTAGAATAACTGACTTATGGTTGGTTCTACAGTATCTACTTTTCAAGAGAACTTTCCAGTTGTCACTTTTTCTGTCTTTCCTGCTCATGTAATCACAATCGGGGCCAAGGAAACCAGTCAGGCCCAGCCTATGGCAGATCTAATCCTTGCCTATTTGCACTCCTGGCATGTTTTTCTCTTCAGAGAAGTGGTGATGAGTTGGTAGTAGCAACAAGGAACTTTCAGCAGTGGACCCATATTGGGCTGGAAGAAAAAATGGTACAATAACATGACTTTTATATTCATAAACAGAAGCTGAGGCCATGAGGATTATTATTGGCTATAAGGCCAGTGGAAAGATGACAGAGTATTGGACTCAGTGATCTATTTTTAAGTCTTGGCTTGGTAACTTTATTAGCCATGTGACTTTGGACAAACCATCTAACCTCTCTTAACTTTAGTTTTCTCATCTGTAAAATGAGAGGATTGTATTAGATGACTTCTAAGGCCCTTTCTAATTCCCAGTATAAGATCACAGGATACACAGAGAAAAGGGTGCTAGCTATGGAGTTGGAAAACCTAGTCTCAGAGAGTGGCTTAACATTTATTGGCTGGACGAGTCACTTGACCTCTTTAAGTCTCAGTTTCTTCATCTGTAAAATGGAAATAACACCCTCAGCGTTTACCTCACAGAGTTTTTTGAAAAAAGTGATCTATATCCATAAAGTGATATAAAAATATGAAATATTAAACTTAAAAGATTTTTGTTTCTATTTTTTAAAAAAAGATGGAAAATGCAGTTAAAAGTTCAGTTTTGGACATAATTTGAGGATCTTGCTTCTGTGACTTTTAAAGTGGTAGCTCTTGTTTTTGTTATCACTGACTTGTTTAAGGATGGGGCCTCAAATCAATGTTAGGATATGCATATTTCATCACTTGCCAAAGCAGGAAAATCCAAACAGTCATATTTATGTTCAACGAAGCATCTTCTCAATGCTACCAGTTTTAAAATAAAGAAAAAAGTTTTTTCGTAAGTCTTTAAAATGTTTTAAATAAAAATAAGAACCAGAGGCAGCGCGAGTCCAGCCGACGGCGGAGAGCGAGTGATTGACCGAGCGCGGGGCTGCGGGCCGAGTCGGTGCACGTTTCCAGGATTCAGCATGGGTGACGTGGAGAAGGGCAAGAAGATCTTCGTGCAGAAGTGCGCCCAGTGCCACACGGTCGAGAAAGGGGGCAAGCACAAGACCGGCCCCAACCTCCACGGGCTCATAGGCCGCAAGACCGGCCAGGCCCTGGGCTTCTCCTACACAGATGCCAACAAAAACAAAGGTATCGTCTGGGGAGAGGACACGCTGATGGAGTACCTGGAGAACCCCAAGAAGTACATCCCAGGAACCAAGATGATCTTCGCCGGTATCAAGAAGAAGGGAGAGAGGGCAGACTTGATAGCCTACCTGAAACAGGCCACCAATGAGTGATGGCTGCCTGCCGCCTTATTTATTATGAAAAGGAGAGGTCTCCGGAGGAGATTTCTTGTCTTTTTTACATGTATCATAACAACCCTATTTAAATTGTTTTCAAACAGAGAATTTTGATCATGAATGGCTGTTTAAAAATCTTGTTCAGCAGTCCTAATAAAGGAATGGTCATGATTACAGCCACAACCAAGCTATCACTTTTCTGTTTCTTTTAAAACATTAGGGACTTTTTATCAGGCAATGTGCTCCACCTCTGTCTTGGAAAGTTTTGATTGAATCAGGCTGCTTTTACTAAACAATAGGGAAAGCCTGCTTGAAAGAAACTTTCATAAGAACTTTTTACCTGTGGTATGTTTAGGTGTGGGGGGTTATCTTTTGGAAAAAGTTGTGCCCCTAACTTTCCATGCATTAACGGCTTAATTACGGTGATTTGATTAAATACTCCTTTTAAATGGTCAAAGACATTCAGTGTATTTTGTCTAACAATCCTGAGTAAAGACCATCCCATCACAGTGCATGAGTGATCTTTGAATTGGAACTGTGAAGAGGCACACAGGAGTTGAGCTAGAGATAGGACCTTCTGCTGAGTTAAGTACCTGCTTCAAGCTCAGTTGTACCTTAGGATTCACCTTTTAAGACTGTTGGATTTAAAGTTTGCAGTTGTGTCCTATATTACAGTAGTGTTAATACTCACTTTGAGGGTTCAGTTGTAAAAGATGTAATGTTAGTACATCTGGTAAATAATGTGGTCATAAGAATTAAACACTTGTGAATACTTTAAAAATAAATAAATAAAAATAAGAACCTCAAATCTTACGAATTTATAGCAATCACAATTCCATGCCGTCCGGACACACCAGAATTGAATGGGATTGGTCTACTTCCCACATCGACCACAGCTCTCAATCTATAAAATTAATTATTCCTCTGATATCACAGCTTGATCTATGTGAACACTAGGGCTGTATAAAGAAAGGCAAGAGGAGACATAATTAGTTTTAACCAATTCTCATTATAGGACAAATTCAAGACACACTGGTTTGAAGCAGCCCAGAAGAACAATAAGAGGGTAAGGTTCTTCCCTCCTTATAAGAGCAAGATATTTCTTTTAATTTCAAGAAGCAAGATTCATGCTTTCAGACCTGATAAAGAGATAGTGTGACTAATTATTGACATTTAAATTTTCTCCTACAATTTCTCCTGCCCAATTTTGAAAGAAGAGGTGGGGGGGAGTTTAAGTGACACAAAAATTTCCCTTACATTTGGTCCTATGTCAATCACCTATTAGACATTTCAAACTAGATGTGCTAAAAGCATTTCAAATTCAACCTATCCAGAAGTAATATCATTATTTTTTCCTCTAAACCTTTGTCTCTTCCAAACTTTCCTCTTTCTGTTGAAGATCACACCATCCTTCTAGTCCCCCAGGTCTGTGATCTCAGCCTTGTCTTCAATCCCTCATTCTCCTTCACCCCAGATATCCAGCGAGTCATCATATCTTGCCATTTCAACCTCCATATCTCTCACATCAATTCCCTTTTCTGCATGTACTCATATCTAATCACCTAGATTATTGCCACTATCCCCGGAGTAGTTTCCCATTCTGTGAGAGCCACATACAGGAGTTGAGTCAGAAGTTGGAATTTGAATATTGGCTTTGTCACTTAGTGCTTAAGTGATCTTGGCCAAGTAACAAACTCTCAGTTTACTTGTCTGTAAAATGATGGGGTTGGAACAGATAACCTATAAAGACCTTTCTAGCTCCAAATCTGTGATAGGTATGCCATGTATTTTTGGAAACACAGAGAACACTGTGTTTCTAATTTTAAGGTAAATTTAGCAGCAACTTTTGTGTGAGCTAAACCAAAATGCTCTGTTTTCCTCATTAAGGAATACTTGGACTTGTTCACATAGTGAAAAACCTCTGTCAGCAGACACCCACAAAATCTGAACAGCAAAATTCCTTAAAACAAATTATTGCTCAGAAACTGTTGCCACAGCTAGATGAAATATTTTCATGGTCTCATTTCCTCATATTGCAAAGAGTCTTGAATGGAATTGTAATTAGTTGTACATTCTTCTGTTCTGCCATTCTGAGACACCACCAACTTCATTTTGTATCACTCTTTCTAAGTAATGAATAGAGAGCTGATATAAACCTAGAAAGGGAATATTATTTTATGGTTCCTATAAGCAAGATTTATTTCAACAGTTTCCTTCCACTTCAATCCCCCAGAAAGTCACCCTGCTTTAGAACTTTGGTATTTTTCAATAGATTCAATCAAATTGTGCCCCCTACAGCATAATCACATATTAAAAACCTGAGAGTTAACCTCTAACATTGGGATACGTTTCCTCTCTTTCCCTTCCTCCACCCTCCTCTCCCTGTCTCTCTGTCTCTGTCTTGTCTCTGTCTCTGCATTCTCGATCTCTTTCTCTGTCTCTTGTCTATCTCTCTTCATCTATTACCTCTATCCTTCTCATATATCCATCTCCATTCTTATTCTTTCTAGGACCATAGTTAAAATTGTTGGTTTAGCTCACACAAAAGTTGCTGTTATTATTAAAGTGAAGTATTAAACAAGTAGATAAAAAAAGTGATTTTTGAAATTTCATATGAATATAGGGATGTAAGCTCATCCTCTATAGACCCACTAAAAGTAACTTCAGTACAACTCCAGTACTAGACAGGAAAACAGGAATGATGGGTGCCTCAACATGTTCTCACATGGCAGTTCTCACCTGCCTTATAGGTCTCTATATTAAAAAAAACTATTCTAATGTAATCTAGAGGTTACAAATATTTGGTATGATGACATAAATACAATATTCTTCAATTTTATGAATCAATATTATATCAAGGTTGTATCTAGAAACATCTGTGATGATGTTGAATTTTCATTAGAATTTGTTTGCTAAATGGTCAAGGACATCTTGGGATTTGTATATGTAAAATAGAGATTTGTCATGTTAGTTTGTAAATGATAGTGAACTTTTAGTATAAAATTCTAGGCATCTTGTAGATATTTTAATTTTGCAATTTATAGTGATATATTGCTGTTTCCATCCTTTACATAATCTGCATCAGTCAATAGGCCTGGACTCCTATGCAACCTTTCTGTAGTTTCTCGTGTCTATGACCTGATCCTGAATCACTAACATAAATCTCTCCATTTTTTTAATCAAATAGTTGGCCATTTTTGAAGGCTCCTTGTTAACATATTGTAGGATGAGTTAGTATGGATATTACTCATCTACCGCTTTTTGATTCCACTCTTGGGTGTGAGTCACTTCATCCACTCCATTTGGAAATAAACCTCTTTCAGTTACATTTGACAAATCCAGTGGCATAATACACCTTTGGTCAGTTTTTATTACTGATTTGTGAAGTGAGATCTGCTTGCTCTATCTTGATTATAATATCTATTTTCAATTTTGTTATGATGTGGTACTGTAACCGGATAAAAGCATTTATATTTTCAGTTCATGAATCTTCAGTTCATTTCATGCCCACTCGTGGAATGCCAGCACAATTTGCACTGACGCATTTCCATCAGCCAAGGTATTGGTATTTCTGATGTGTTCTTCTGGATCCAGAAATCAAAGGATCTTTATTCATTTTTCTGTCCTCCATGTTAAGCTGGTTACCATGACAATTCCAAATGGAAACAGCCAGAATCCCTGTGCTGCTTCGTTGACATTTTATGTTCTTGGAGCAGGAACATAGATAGCACTTGTTATGCTGATCCAACCAGTGCTATTATTGGAGTCTAATTGGCTGGTGGATTGGGATTCTTACCTGGCCTTTATGGCTGTGGTAGTGATCTCAGAGCCTAGTGTACATCATTTTGGCTTGGCTCATTGTATGTGATCTTTTGCCATCCCAACATGAATGATGAGTTCATTCTTTGAAGGGTTTTAATGGGATTATCATTATCATCATCATTCTGGTCAGTCAATAGATTTATTAAGTGCCTTCTGTGTGCTATGCCCTGTGCTGAGAACACAAAGAGAAGCAAAAGACAGTCCTTGTCCTCAAAGACCTCACTGTCTAATGGAGGAGACAATGAGCAAATGAATATGTACAAACAAGCTATGTAAGGGATAAATAAGAGATAATTAATGAAGGGAAGGCACTAGAATTAAGAATGATTTTGAAAGGCTTCCTTTATCCAACCAATAGACAGCACTACTAACCACTGACTTGATAAAATAAACTAAAAGAAAGAAACAAATGAAAAATAATCAGCCTCTGGGAAGTGCCATTAACCCTAGTTCCACCTAACTCTAGAGGGAATAATGAGGAAGTGTTGCATACTGGTACAATTGGATAGAGAACTGGAGCTGGAATTAAGAAGATCAGGCATTAGGAAGATGTGAGTTTAAATCCAGCTTCAGACTCTGACTAGGGCCTCTAATTTGTATGTGTGTATGTATGTATATATATATATATAAATATATATATATATATATATATATGCATATATATATAATAGCAACTATCTCTCAAGGTTATTGTGTTAATCAAATATTTGTAAAGGGCATACAAGCCTCAAAAGGACAATATATACAATAGCTGTTATTATTATTATTATTTTCTTGGGAGCATGATAGAAATTTCATAGCCCACATATGGAAGTGAAACTTTTCTGTATATGAAGACAGACCAAAGTCCCTGAAGTCTTTGAGAACTTGTGTCTTTTATACTGTTATCACTTAAATTGATGGTGATCACCAATGGGACCAAAGCTGGAGAACTCTGAAGCTCTGGCTGGACAGGCCCTAAACTGTAAGGACTCCAGAGCCCCTTGAAATCTACATTCCTGCCCATCTGAGGCCAAGGACATGGCAGCAGCACCTCCCAAATTTCATCCTTATAATTTGGCTTTAGATACATATATTTTGAATGTAGGTGGCTGTTGACTTGCCACAAAAGTCACCCATTTAGAGAGTGTTTGCTGCTAAATGGTTGGGCAGATCAATAAGCCTATTGAACCTCAATTCACAAGGGTAAGTCTCTACCTATCTTGGACTGCTTCATCTATATCAAAAGGCAAGTTAAAATAGAGCTAGTCAAAGCCACTCTGAGACCCAAATGGACTAAATTTTAAAAAATATGTTCTAGAATCATTACAAGGCTTTAATTTCTCCTACTTATTACACTCCTATATTCACATCACTATATATTTAGGGATGTATAGTTGTAATAAAGTTCATTATAGACAGTTGGATATCTCCTCCAATGGAAAAAAAGAACTTACTGTTAGAAGGAGAGACCCACTTGTATTAATATTGACCCTTGTCTATCACAATCCTAAAATGATAGATTGAGTTGTCATATATCTATATCTATATCTATCTATCTATATATGTATATATATCTATATCTATCTATATATATATCTATATTTCTATATAGATATATATACTGGGTCTAGTTTCTTCTATCCAACCTTGTTTGATCCTTGGCAAATGGTAAGGTTTGGAAGTATCCAATTAATTGATCATAATTTCACAACGTCCAAGAGGTATTATAAGTAGGTCTTATACATAAGTAGATCTAGCAGTGTAGAAATAACTTGTGAAAATTTTGGTCACCTTCACAGGACTGAGTTTCCAACTTTTTTCACTGATCTAATTCATCCCCTTGGGCTGATTTGACACTCAGATGTACTACTTTGATTACCTTGGCAAACAGCCCACTAACAACATTTCCTTTGCATGATGGGTTGCCAATTTTGTCAGTATGGACACTTTTGCAACAGAAATGGTTAATCCAGTATTCAAATAAGGTCACAAAAAAATAAAGATAATTTATAGTCTTGGTGATGTCCACTCACAAATATTCAAATTTTTATAATCTTTATAAGATATTTCTTTCTGTTTAGACAGAAAATAGGTATCTCCAATTTAACATTTACTTTAATGTGTACAGTTTACAACTGTAGGAAAGTGGGCTATTAATTATACTTTGTATTGATGAAATTCCTGCTAAGACTTTCCAAAAGTTTCCAGCACTTTTCCTCCTTTCCCATCTTTCAGTTTCATATGTCACTTATATATAATATTCCATGTAATCATTGTAATATACCCCAAGCCAAACATTCATGTGACAAATTAACAACAAAATTAAGAGAAATAGATGATGGATTGATGTTGTGTAGATAGGAATGCTTAAATTTTAAACAAATAGCTATTAAATCAATAAGTAGGGTTCTCACTTATTTATGCACGTTACTTCATATAGTACAAATTTCAAAGGAGTCCAACTATTGTCAAGTCAGCCTTTGGATCCCTGCAAACAAATGAATAAGTTTGTCACAGTTCATCTTTCAGTCCATGGTGTGAACAAAATCTACTGGTGTGATAATTTCCTTCAAAGTTCAGTTCAAATGCTATCTCCTGTATGAGACTTTTCCTGATCCCCCAGCTGCCAGTATCTCATCCTTGTCTTATTATTGTATTTATTTTGCATGTATCTGTATGCTTATATGGTGTCCCTAGGTGGTGCAGTGGATAGAGTATCTTCATGAGTACAAATCTGTCCTCAGACACTTACTGACTGTGGGATCCTGGGCAAGTCCCTTAACTTTTCTCTCTGCCTTTGTTTCCTTATCTGTAAAAGGAGGATAATAATAGAACCTACCTCCCTTGATCAAAGAAAGTAATGTTTGTAAAGCGCTTTGCAAACCCTAAGCTGCTATATAAATGCTAGCTGTTGTTCTTTTTATTACTACCACATATAGAAAATAGAACCCTGTAGAGAGCCTATGGTGACAAGTTATCATAATTCAATGTTGGTGGTGGGGCCAGTAATTCCTTTTAAACATTGTATAACAACCCCTGTTTCACAGGTTTATTAGCATATAAACATAAGCAGTCTTCTGCTATTTGCTCTTTTTAAGTGGAATTCTTTGTTTTTTACACTATTGTCTTTGTGTCCTCAAAGGTTACAATGCATGGTCATTTTTTCAAACAATTTGTTATAGGATATAATCCATTTAGGATGAAATTAACTGTTAATAAGTGAGCATTCCTTTTCTAGAGCTCTTTTATGAAGGTTTCTTTCTCATATTAAAACATTTCATGATGTGGTTTCTAATCCTCTAAGATTTCCAGATGCACGGTAGGATTTCAGCGTTTGTGAAATTAAACTTGATATAATTAGAATTTTTTCTGCAGTTCTATAGTTTTAGCCTCATAATAAGGTAAAGGGCAGGGAATTACCTCTTGTTATAGAACTGCTGTTCCATGGATTCAGTAAGGAGGAGGATGATTCATCCTAACAGAGAAAGAGAAGGGTGGGGGTGGGGAGGGAGACAGAAGCAGAGACAGAGAGATAGAGACAGAGAGACAGATGGAAACATACAGACATGTTATCTGTGTCCAAATTCAGTAAAAATCTGAGTAAACAATTTATATTTTACTATATTACAAGAAATCTCAGCATGAAATTGAATATGCAGAGTACTTACAGCAAAATCTAGTTTTTATCATATTTTGTACCGATTTTGCCAAATTCATATTACAATAGATGATGACTAATTCCTTTACTCCCTATGTATAAAGAATTTTTAATCCTGACCCACTAATTCCATTTTTGCATCAAAGCTTGGGAGTAAGTGTTAGCCTCTCTGGTTTTTTCCTCCTCCTCATCTTTTTATGTATTTACTTTATTTTCTCCTGATTAGTCTGATCAGAAGGAAAAAGGATCAGAGCAGGCAAAACAAAAACAAAAATGCTGTTTAAATCAGGCCAAAATAAAAGATTTATTTTTCAGCTTCTTACTGAAAACATCCTAATTCTTTTCTGACTCCACATTAACTACAGAAATACAGGCTATTTCCCCTTCTCAGTGTTGGGCTAGACACATTTGCAACTAGGAAAATACTTAGGCCAAAACCAGTACTTGTGCCAACACTTGTATACATATAAATGTCACAGGATAGTTAGCTAACATGTTCAGGTTTTGTGGTTGGTGTTGGAAGCAACTTTGATGTCAGCACATTCTTCATTTGGGTTCAATGTTCAGATGAACTGAGGGACTCACAAATCATTGAACAGTTTACAAAAGGAAATTTACTTTGCTCTCACACAGCAATGATATGTGACAAGGGGCACAGCTCACTTCATCTCCATGTGGACACACTTCTGGTCATCATATGATGAAGGACATAATGACTCGCATGGTCTCCAAAAATCTACCAAGTGTGAGAGGCCTTGACTGCCCACAGCAGAGGCTAATTATGCCTTTAGGCTCACAAAGTTGTGTTAGGGAAGCCAGGGCCAATTGAGTCCAAGGGCAATCACTGTTGAAGGGGCAGCTAGGTGGGTAAAATGCTGGTCTTGGAGTCAGGAAAACCTGAACTGAAATTCAGCCTGACACTTACAATCTGTGTGACCCCAGGCAAGCAGCTTAACCCTGTTTGCCTCAGTTTCCTCATCTGTAAAATGAGCTGGAGAAAGAAATGGCAAACCATTCCAATATTTCTGCTGAGAAAACCCCACAGGGTCACAAAGAGTTGTACTTGACTGAACAACAACAATCCTTGTTGAAAGAGAGTGGGAGAAAGGGCATAGTCCTCCCCATGTTGTGGATGGGGAAGGAAGTGAGGGGGAAAGAAGCCATGTGAGAGAAATACTGATAAATATTAGTCTCTGCACTCTACACCTTTTAAGTTTTCTATTTTTTTCCCCTAAGAGATTAGAAACAGGGGAGTTTCCTCTCATATTTTAAATTTCCCTTTCAGGCTCTCAGAACTAAATTGAAGATCATTTGATTTTATTTTGCCACTTAAGGAACTAAACTTTGCTTTCTTTTTTTAAAAAAATATTTTATTATTTTGTTAAATATCTCTCAATGAAATGTAAAAAGAATTTAACAATAATTTTTAAATGAGTTCTAAATTCTCTCTCTTCCTCCCATCCCTCCCCCCTTCTTGAGAAGGTAAGCAATTTGATTTTGGTTATACATATGAGGTCATGAAAAACATATTTCTGTAATAGCCATGTTGCAAAAGAAAAGACAAAAATAAAACATTAAAAAGTAAAAAAAAAGTTTTTAAAAAGTATATTTCAATCTGCATTCAGAGTTCATCAGTTCTCTAGAGGTGGATAGGATTTTTCATCATGGATTCTTTGGAAAGTCTTTGATGTTTATCTTTATCAGAGTAGCTAATTCTTTCACAGTTGATTATCCTTATAATATTGCTATTATTACGTACAATGCTCTTCTGGTTCTGCTCACTGCACTTTCCAAGAATTCATAGAATTCTTTCCAAGTTTTTCTGAAACTATGCTGCTCATCATTTCTTATAGCACAATATATCCAATCATATTCTACAATTTATTTAGTCTTTCCACAATTGATGGGCATCCTCCAATTCTTTGCCACCACAAAAATATAAGTATTTTTGTACATATGGGTACTTTCTCCTTTTCCTCACACTCTTTGGGATACATACCTAGTATTTAGTATTACTGGGATAAAGGGTTTGCAGTTTTTTAAATTAAGATTTTTTATTTTTAGTTTACAACACTCAGTTCCCCATGATTTTGAGTTCCAGATTTTCTTCCTCCCCTTTCCCCCCCTCCTCCCCAACATGGCATGGAATCCAATATATCTTCTACATATAACTTCGTATTAAACTTATTTATACAATAGTCAAGTTGTAAAGAAGAATTATGATCAATGGAATGAATCATGAGAAAGAAGAAACAAAAACAAAAAAAACAAAAACAAAAGAGAAAAAAAAGGAGAGCAAATAGTTTGTCTCAATCTACATTCAGGCTCCATAGTTCTTTCTCTGAATGTAGATAGCTCTCTCCATCATGAGCCCTTTGGAATCATCTTTGAGCCTTGTATTGCTGAAAAGAGCCAAGTCTATCAAACTTAGTCATCACAGAAGCAATATGACTGTGGTTGTGTACAATGTTCTCCTGGTTCTGCTCCCCTCACTCAGCATCAGATCATGTAGGTCTTCCCAGGTTATTATGAAGTCCATATCTTCCCCATTTCTTATAGCACAATAGAATTCCATTATATTCATATACCACAACTTATTCAACCATTCCTCAATTGATGGGCATCCCCTTGATTTACAATTCTTTGCTACCACAAAAAGAGCCGCTATAAATATTTTTGTACATACAGGTCCCTTTCTCACTTGTGGGATCTCTTTGGGATACAGCCCTGGAAGTGGTATTGCTGGGTGAAAGGGTATAATAAAAAAAGGTTTGCACAGTTTTAAAGCCCTTTGAGCATAGTTCCCAATTGTTTATCACAATGGTTGGATCAGTTCACAATTCCACCAACAGTGTATTAGTGCCCCAAATTTTCCATATCCCCTCTAGTATTTGTCATTTTCTTTTTCTGTCATATTAACCAATCTGATAGGTATGAGGTAGTATCTCAGAATTACTTTAATGTGTATTTCTCTAATCAGTAGTGATTTAGAGAATTTTTTCACGTGACTTGATAGTTTTGGTTTCTTCTTCTTAAAAATTTCTGTTCATATCCTTTGACCATTTACCAACTGGGAGATGACTCACATTCTTATAAATTTGGCTCAATTCCCTATATACACCTTAGAATAACAGGATCATAAATTTAGAGCTGGAAGGGACCTTAGAGATCATCTACTGCTACCTATTTCCTCATTTCAGATTAAAAGAACAAAAAACTGAGGCCCATGAAGGATAAATAAGTTACCTACAGTCACACAAGTAGTAAGTGGCAGAACCTGGATTCAAACCCAGGCCCTCTGTGCCAAATCTAGCATTATTTACACTGTTTAACACTGCTGCATCTTTCTGAGCTCTCTTCCCTGTTCTGTTTTAAAATTTTTAGTAGAGTGGTTGGGGGATTCCTGGCACTGAGATTCTGCAGTTTCCCATGCTGGGTTCAAGACTAGCAGGCAATTTTCATTGGTTCCTTGGTTGGCAGTGGCTTACTGCTGCACTCCTTAGGACTTCTTGAAAATCTACTAAAGTGATCATAGGGTCCCCAACCATGTGGAAAGCCCATTTCTGAGTGGTCCTCTGGTCTATGAAATCCAACAGGACCTAGTCTATAAGGGCATGGGGATTCTTAGTGAGAGGAGTTAGTTCCAACCTAAAGGGTCTTCCAATTTATGATTAAATTACAGAATTCATGGATTTTCCCCTACTATGAAGGTGATTTAACAGATAATCTCCTGGGATTTAATTTACTCATATAATCAATATAAGGGTGAAACAGTAGTCTTCACTAATATCTGATGGTTGCTGAGAATCATCTCCCACAAGTCTATTCCTGCTTATACCTAAACAAGCAGATAATTTTAAGCTTTTCTGGGAAACGCAAGATTAAAAATTCCAAG
The DNA here is from genome assembly GCF_011100635.1 of Trichosurus vulpecula. Classification (NCBI taxonomy): domain Eukaryota; kingdom Metazoa; phylum Chordata; class Mammalia; order Diprotodontia; family Phalangeridae; genus Trichosurus; species Trichosurus vulpecula. The sequence continues at coordinate 189,632,387 of NC_050577.1, read as the reverse complement.
CAAGATCACAGGACAGAATTTTCATTACTGAACTGAGGCTTATCTTTTAACTTGGGGTAAGGGAAGTGGGTGTGAGATGGGAGTAGGATATGTGGCACTATAATTTGCCACAATTAACATCCAAATTGTGTTCCCATGGAAAATAGAGGTCAGGGAGTTAATTGCTCTTTCCCATCACTTAGCAACTAATATCCCTTAAAAGGGTGACTTTTATAGTATGCCAGTCATCAGACAACTCATATAGCACCTGTGGGCATCCCATGATTCACACACTGGTCCTTAGATAAGTCTATCTCAGGCACTCTGTGGGGCTGCATTCACTTAAAACCATCCATCCCAATTATGTCTCCTAACCAGTCAGAGGACACAGTTATTTCAAAGCAAAGGCATCTGATAAAAAAAGCAAAGTAATAAAAGTAGAAATAAAATAAATCCTCAAAACCTAGGATACACTGTCCCTCAAATACATATACCATTAGTTGGAAGAATAAACAAATAAACATGTATGGGGATGCCCCTTTATAGGAACATATGTGGCCAGAACACATGCTTAGAGGGCCCCACACGTCAGGAAAACATATGAACGAGACATGAATGAACAAGACAAGTCTCACTAAAGGAAACAAGTGTGCTCAAGATACTCTCATGAAGGAGTATACATATAGACAAAATGTATAGTTTGGGTGTTTATGTAGAGAGATAACATGTTTCTAAGGTCTTAGGGCCATAGTCCCACTTACTGCCTACTGACTTTATGTGTCATGTCTTCTCTGCCAGAGTCTAATTTCTGCCAGGTGAGTAGTCCTTTCCTGAGATGTGCATCATCTCTTCTGGACACATAATCTCTTCAGGGAGTTCCTACTGGTTTTGAGGGACTGATGCTTAATGCGGCTCTTCTGGTCCTGTTGTTTCTGTTGGTTGTGGCCAGGCATGATGCCACTGGGAACCAGCTTGTAGAGTTTCTTTCTGTTTCTAGCTTCTCACTTCAGTTGGGGTCCCTAGCTGGATATTTTTTCTTCCTAGAAGAATGAGTGGGCTCTACCATGTACTTTTAATTTAAAGCCCTGAGGCTTTCCTTGATTGAGCTCTTTCAGATGACTGAAGCCTTTAGTACACCTGGCCATTGGACTGGGGTGGGGGTGGAGAGATGGGAAAATGCTCCATATAGAAAAAAAATCCTTTCTATTTCTTTGTTTTTTCCCTATAAAAACCTGAGGAGGCTACTTCCTTCAAAGTTTGGCTAGAAAGGGCTTTCTTCTCTAGAGGTAGATGCTTTGGAACACAGAATAAAGCCATTCACAATATAGTAGTACCTTTGGGATTAATTCTATTTTTGAACTGTATTTCCTAATCCCTGAAGCTTGTATCTATGCCAAAGAACTTTCTGTAACTTAAGTCCAGAATTTTTTTTTACCACTCTGTTTAATTCCAAAATGGGAAGTTTTTTTTTGCAAAATAATCTCATTTATACTCAATTCCCTACAGCAGTGCAAAACCAAATGGGAGAATATTGAGCTAATGTAGGAGTGATACTCTAAAATGTCAAAACAGTCATGTTGGACACTTTGAAAAGCCCGATCTTTTTTGTCTCTGGCTAGTTCTCAGAGTTTGATCTTCATCTAGTGCAATGGGAAACAATCAAAGATTAGTCATTTTTTTCAGTAGCAGCAGACTGAAATGATCAAAGCAGTTCATTAGAAAAATTATTCTGTCAACAGTATATAGGGAAGATTGGAGATAGAAAAAGATAGGAGTTAGGATATCGGTGAAAAGGTTGTTGAAATAGTGTAGGTGAGATTAAATGGGGGAATGGAAAGGAAGGGCTAAAGTTGAGATATATATATATATATATAGATAGATAGATAGATAGATAGATAGATAGATAGATAGATAGATTTAAAAAATTTTAAGAGTTACGAGGGACCTAAGAGTTCATTTAGCCAAAACTACCTGACCTTAAGGCCCCTCCACAACATCCGTAACAGGTAGACAGGAATGGATACCATCATTGGATTATATATCCATTCTATTACTTTTCTTATAGTATTTAGAAAGATTATTGGTTTTCTAGATGTAGGTAATCCCTCCATGAGATAGGTTGCAATACATATGTGCCTTGATAGATAGTCTTCATGAGCTATGGACAAAAATTTAATCACTTTGTTACCTACTTCCCGGTGATCAATTTCTCTAAACAAATTAGACTCAATTCTAAGAAGATGGAGTTAGAAATAACCAAGAGTAGGAAAGTGTAATAGAGCGTTACAATCGGAGTCAGAAAGACCTAAGTTCAAATCCTGCCTCAGATACTTACTGGCTGTGTGATGCTAGGCAAAATACTCAACCTCTTTCAGTCTCAGTTTCCTCATTCATAAAATAAGGAAAATAATAGCACCTAACTCCCAGGGTTGTTGTGTGGTTCAAATTATTTAAGATATGTGAAGTTATTTTCGATCTTAAAGTACTATATCAATGCTTGCTATTAATATTATTACTACTACTCCATATAAAAGAGAAGAAAATGGAGGAAATAGAATGATGAGAAAAATTGGAACCATCAAATGTAACTATGAATGAAAAACTAACTAAAGATCACTTCATCAGCCCATCTTCCTTTTTTTCCCTACAGTTCATTGCCTTACAGTCCATTCCTTTCATGGAATCAACAGTTTTAATCAATGACTTTTGGGCTTAATCCTTGAAGTATCAAAGGAGAACCTATGACCAGGTTCAGATGCAAAAATCAGACCAACTTTGAATCACCAAGGACAGAAAGTGGTGGGTATAGTATGGAACCTAGAGGAAAATATTATAAATGGAATAGGTGATCAGGAAAGCTGTACTGGCTACAGCTACTGAATATTGTACACTAGGAAACAGCACTCAAAAGAATCCATAGAACACCAACAGAAAGAAATCCCAAGCAATAGAAACACTGTAGTAACCTTTCAGAACTACATCAAAGAAGAATTATTGTATGCAGTTAGGAAAAAATGCCTCTGTATTCCAAGGCAAAAAGTGATCTCCAGTCCTGTACTCAAAGCTTTTCTAGGTTGATAGGACCTGCCAGAGTTTACCCTCTGGTGGCATAACCTTCAGGAACCCAGGGTCACCTATAGTCCACAATGAAACTCTAGTAGAAGATTCAGTATTTTGTATGTATACGCAAATCTTCTAACAAGACCACCCTTGTATTGAGGGCAAATATTTAAATTATATAAAATTATTTGTAGTATTTAAAATCATTTTTTTTGATTGACAAAAATTTCTCTCCTTCCTACCTATTTCCCCCATTGAAAAAGGAAAGGAATTAAAAAAACATAGTCAAGCAGAGTGTATTCCTACATTGGTCTTGCCCAAATATACACACACACACACACACACACACACATATACACATATAAATTTTCACTCTGAGTCCATCAACTCTCTGTCAGGAGGTCAGTACTATATTTGATCATGGGTCCCCTGGAATTGTGGTTAGTCATTGTGTTAGAATTCTTACATATTTCAAAGTCATTTATTTTTAGATGTTATTATAAAAAAATTGTTCTCCTGGTTCTATTCACTTCACTCTCTATCACTTCATACAAGTCTTTGTAGGTTTCTCTCTAATTCTTCCCTTCATCATTTCTAAAATGGATTCACTAAAGTTGATAAAATAATTTTTCAGATTTATTAGATTTGGGGGTTTAGGATATTGAAAAAACTTTGCTTCAGCATCATACTGAGTAATGCTAGCAGTGGAATAATCACACATTCACCACTCTGCATAACTCTTGCCTATCAAGACCCTAATTACTATTCTAAGCCATTTAGGATGACTCAGATTCAATACTGTGAATGCTGAAAATATACAAGATGATGGAAAGCACAATACTTACTGTAGTGCTATTATATTTCTCCTTTTATCATTTTTCTAGCTAAGAATTTCAAGTCACAGAAGTCAACAAAGGGAATTCATTAACTTTTAAAAACACATAACAGACCAATATACAGTATTAGAAAGAAAAGTGGTTGTACTGCCAAGCTGTATTTTCAATTATCAGCATTTTTCCAGTGCTTAGGATTACTGCTTAATACAGTCAAATGCATGATGTAGAAAACTGAAATGATTATCTTTGCAATAAAATATGTTCTTACATATCGACATAAGACAGAGACAGTATGGCATAATGGATAGAGAGCTAGGCTTGAAGCCAGGAAGACCTGGATTCAAATCTTTCTAGAAATTGGACACGTACCTGCTGTGTGACCCTAGGCAAAGTCACTTAACTTTTCAGTGCTCTAAGCAACTCCCTAAGACCTAAGTTGCAGGGAAGATGCTGAATTGCATTTGTAGAAAGAGTTTCTTATGCTATTGAAATCACAGGTCCATTCCCTAGCCCTGTTTTCATGCTGACATAATACTTTTGGTCAAAGTATATGAACAGACAGAATTTTCAGAGGAAAAAAGTATCCAAGTTATCGATTGCCACGTGCAAAACAAAATGCTCCAAATCACTGTTAGGTGAATGCAAATTAGGGCAGCTATGAGGTTCTGCATCGTACCAATCAGAATAGCCAAGTTGACATGTGAGATAGGCTGTAGAGAACCAGGAACATTCATGTGTGGCTGGTTTAACTGCAAATTGCTATAGCCATTCTGATAAGCAACTTGGAACTAGGCCCCAAAAGTCATGAAACTGTGCATACTCTTTGACCCAGAAATACTACTACTAGGCCTATACCACAATGAGATTAAAGAAAGAGGGAAAGGACCCATGAGTATAAAAATATTTTCGTATATATTTTTGTAGTAGCAAACAATTGAAAACCAAGAGGATGTCTCTGATAATAAGGTAGCACTTGTGTTTACTAAGGCCAGCCTTCTACACATACCCTTGATCTCACCTTTTCCTTTCTTCTCAAGCAACTTGTCACCACCATCATCCATACTTTCAAGTTTTCAGTGTCTCTTTTTTGGTTCCTTCTCCATTGCCTGGAAATACACCTTGGTGTCTGACTTCCTTAAAATACGGTTAATAGATCCTACCATGCCCTCCAGCTTTTATCCTATAGCTCTTCTCTCTGTCTCAACAAACTCCTTAAAAAAGTCATTTATACTTGATACCTCCACTCCCTCACTTTCATTCCCTTATAAAGACTCTGTAGTATAGCTGAAGGCATCATTCAACTGAAATTGCTCTCGCCAAAGTTACCATTGATCATTCAATTGCCAAATCTAATGGTGCCTTCTCGAAAAAAATCATCCTTCTTCTTGACATCTCTACAGCACTTGACACTAATGGCCACTTTCTCTACCAGTATACCTTCTCTTCTGTGGGATTTTGTGACTCTGCTCTCTCTTGGTTCTCCTCCAATAGTACCTGCCAGACTTCTTCTCAGTCTTTTTTGCTGGCTTTTCATTCATGCCATGCCCACTAACTGTGGGTGTCCCCTAAGGATCTGTCCTGGGTCCTCTTCTCTTTTCTCTTTATACTCTCTCATTTGGCAATCCTATCAACTCTCATAGGTTCAATTATTATCATTCTACAGATGATTCCCAGATATATTTATCCAGCTCTAGTCTCTCTCCTGAGTTCCAGTCCCATAGAACTAACTGCCTTTCTGACATTTCATACTGCATGCCCAGGAAGCTTCCTAAATGCAACTTGTCCAAAATTGAACTCCTTATCTTTTCCCAAAATCCACCCTTCTTCTACAACTTCCATATAACAATTAGGAGCACCACCATTCTTCTAGCCGCTTTGGTTCAAAATCTTAGTAGCAGCCTCACCTCCTCCTCTTGCTCACTTCACATATCCCATCAGTTCCCAAATCTTATAATCTCTTTCTCTGCAAAACTTTTCACATATGTCTGCATCTTTCCAGTCACATTAGCCACCACTCTAGTTAATACCCTCATCATTTCTCGCCTAGACTGCTTACTGTAAAACCTTCTAGTTGGTCTTCTTGCCTCAAGTCTCTCCCCACTCCAATCTGTCCACCACAAAATCAAAAGTGATTTTTTAAAGCACAGGTCTGACCATGTCACCCTGATACCTAATAAATGCCAGAGTGTCCCTATTACTACTAGGATCAAATATAATTTCCTCTGTTGCCATTTAAAGCTCTTTACCACATGGCCACTTCCTAAACTTTTCACACTGTATGATCGAAGCATATTTGCCTATTTGCTATTCCTTACACATGATGCTCCCTCTGCTGTCTCTAAGCCTTTGCATTCTCTATTCTCTAGGCCTGGAAGATTCTCCTGCCTTATCTCCCACTCTTAGAATCCCTCACTTCCATTAAGATTTAACTCAAGGACACCCTTTAGGAGGCTTTACCTGGTCCCTATCCACTGCTGCCAGTAGTGCCTTCTCCCCTATGGCTACCTTCTAACTACTGTCTTGTACTGTGTTCACTTAGATATGCTGTCTCCCCCTTTAACATGTAAGGTTCCTGAGGGCAGGCACTATTTTCACTTTTCTGTATCCGTTGAGCTTAGTACAATGCCTAATAAATGCTTGCTGTTAGATTAAGTGATTAATGAATGGAGTATCATTGACATGGATTTTATTTTTAATCTATTGATTTATGGATTGTATTGCTATGCTTCTGGGTGGCTGTGAATAAACCACTTAAGTTGCTTTTGCTTCCTATGTCAAGTAAGAATAAATCCTATTTCAAAGCCCCTAAATTCAAAGAACTGTATTAAGCAGAGAAATACCTCCTTTTTTCCCTAGAAGGTTCCAACCTCCTTTTTTCTAAGAAATTAACCACACATGTACTTTTCTGATTTTTTTAAAAAAAGATCCTCCTATATTTTAAAGAAACACTTTTTGGTAGTTAAATTCAGAGAAAATTCATTTTAGCAAAATATAATGAGCTTGTAAGTGACACAGACCTGCCATTGCAAATTTACACTTGGATTATATGCTGTAATTTATCTTCAATAACTTAAGCCTTATCTCCCCAGGCCAGGCTCCTGGCATATCTAGAATAAAATGCCAAATGCCAAAATAGGAGTGAGAGAAATAACCCAAGTGAAACATAGCAGTCAAATCCATGTTATATGAACTTGGCCCTTCAGGGTTTCATAGCACTTACCGAATTAGGGGGGAAATATTGAAGTAAATATAATCAAATATACAGAGGAATTCTCATACATTGTATCCCTCAATGCAATAAAGCAATAAAGCCTTATTAAAATTACCTCAATTGATTCAGAACAGTGCCCAACTGCATTTTTCAGTTGACTGGATTATCTATTTTTTTAGAACACCTCAAATTAATTAATTACAAGCTTGGTAGGAAGAAGGGAGAGCTTTGGTCCCTTGCACTTCATATTACTGCAGTTTCATAGTATTTTGTTAGACACACCTTAAATGAGGGAGAAACAGCAACAAGGAAAAAGTGCTGGGCTTGGATTCAGGAGACTGAGCTTTGTCTGATACGTTTAGTATCTGTGAGAACTGGGGCAAGGCACTTAAAAGCTTTGAGCCTCAGTTTACACATTTGTAAAGTAGGTATAACAATACTTGCACTAGGTTATTGTGAGAAAAACACTTGAAGGCTTATAAAATACTATGTACCTTTGAGGTATTAGTATTAATTGCCCATACTTGAGAATCTAAGCATGGAGGTGAGAGAGGGGAAAAAAGCTGGACAAAGGATATATGAAGGAAGATGCTATCTGCATCCAGAGAAAGAACTGATAAATAGAAGTATGTATAGAATGATTTTATGTATATACATATATTTGTGCCTAATGGTACCCATCTTTAGGGTGGGAGGAAGGAGGGAAAAAAGGAAAAAAAGAAATTCACACAATAACTTTATTATTATATGTATATGTATTATATGTACACAACAGATTTGCAGTTTCATGAGCCATCATATTTTTTTAGTCTACTATATTGTGGAAATGCTTGTTTTATTTCATAAATTAAAAATTAAATAAGGAAAGAAATGAGGCTGGGGAATGAGTGGCAGAAAGCATCATCTTAGATTAACTCTACTATGAAGTATATTTCTATGACTCCCCCACTCTTCACAGGAGAGAGGAGGGTCCAGAATTGAGGCCTCCAGCAGCATTTAGACTGTAATCCTAAAGAAATGACATTTCAGCTGTGAACCCTAGAGTCACTTCTACCCTCTAAGGTGGTACAACATTCAGCTGAGTAGGAGTTATCGACCTCCTTTTTGAACATTGCTGCATCTAGCAGTTACCACTGCTCTGCAATCATAGGATCACAGATTTAGAGGTGGAAGGAACGTCAGAGGCCATCTAATCTCACCTCCTCATTTGCAGAGGTAGCAGATGATCCATGGTCCTGGCATGGATGAGTTGAGGCAGTTAAGTGATACCATGGATAGAGCACTGGACGCGGGGTCAGGAAAATCTGAGTTGTGATCCAACCTTAGACACTTAATAGCGGTATAGTCCCAAGTGAATCATTTAAACTCTTTCTGCCTCACTTTCCTCAACTGTAAACTGGAAATAATAATAGCAGCTACCCCTCCCCACTGAGGGCTGTTGTGAGGATAGAATAAGATAATGGTTATGTCACATTGCAAACCTTAAATATAAATACTAGAGATTATTGCTATTAGGTGATGCAGTGCATAGAGCACTAGGCCTGGAGTCAGGAAGACCTGAGTTCAAATATGGCCTCAGAAACTTATTAGCTGTGAGATCCCGGGCAAGTCACTTAACCCTGTTTGCCTCAGTTTCTTCACCTGTGAAATATGCAGGAGAAGGAAATGGCAAAGCACTCCAATATCTTTGCCAAAAAGCAAACAAAAAACCCAAATGGGGTTACAAAGAGTCAGACATGATTGAAACAACTGAATAACAAACAAATAAACATTTTTGCCATTAAGTGATTTATCCAACATTGCACAGGTAGGAAGACGGAGAATTTGAACCAGGTGCTCTGAATCTCCAGCACCTTTTTCATTTTGTGTCATTTTGAAGCTGCCATGGGATATTTGGCTATGTCACTGTAGTGCAATGGAAAGCGCTGTGGGCTTAGAGTCAGTTAATCTGTGACTGAGAGTCAGCTCTGTCATTCAGCCTTCAGACTATGGGAAATTCACTGAATGACTTTGTGCCTAGATTTCCTAAAAATGTAACGTAGGGAGAGTAATTAATACTTTAACTAAAATGCACTGAGACGCAAATGAGGTCATATTCTATTGGCTTTTAAGTTTGCAAAGACACCCTATGATATAGGCAGTGAAAGTACCCATTTTGCCGCCTAGAATACAAGTTCAGAAAGTTTCAGTGACTGGACTCCAAGTCACATAGCTGGAAAACATCAGATCTGGGATGTGAATCAAGTTCTTCTGTTTCTAAAGCTAGTGTGTGTATATCCTACTATGCCATGCACACTGTAGTGTAAAGAAAAGAGGGCTGGGCTTTACGTCAGAACACATGGGTTCGAATCCCAGCTCTGCCACTTATTATCTTTGTGACTAATGGCAAGTTAATGAACCTTTCTGATTCTCATCTTCCTGATAACCAAACCATTATTATTATTATTATTATTATCATCGTAGATAATAATAAACCATTTATTCTCAATAAGTGGTTATTCTGATGTACACTGCAAATTAGGGCTTTGGCTACAGGATACTAAAATTTAGAAGGTACAGAAATGTAAGGCATATAATCCTTTGATAGCAAAGAAACAGCTAACTCATTTTAGCAGCTTGTTGGCAAGAATAATTAATTCAAATGGGCTGGCAGGCATTGTTATAATAAGAAACTGTAATAAGCAATTCTAACAATAGATACAAGGATTCTCAAATACTTTCAAAAATGCTCACGTGGATTTCTGATCTCATTGATTTGAATGTCCCGGGACCTTCAGTGATGCTGACTTCAACGAATTCATACCTCACTATCCTGTGCTTATAAGGCCATGTCCTTGCATATGTTCACTACAGGGAGTCCACTTAGAATCTTGGGAGCATTCCTTGCTTTCTCTTAATATTATGAGGATTCCAGTGGTGTACAGGAACTGTTCATTTTGTTATCTCTCCTCACCCTATGATCGGCCTACCTTCTTTTCCAACCATACAGTTCTATATTGAAAAACTTTACTCCATTTCTCCTTCGTAGTTCCTTGTTTGTGATGTGCCACAGTCTGCTCACACTCATCATGCATCTCCCCGTTGCTTTCTGAATGAAGCTCATTTTTCATTCTTTGGAGACCATAATGTTCCATGAATAACAGCCATACAAAGCACTGATAGATTATTGATATTAGATAGATGGGCATTTGTTTTAGGAAGAAGCTTGGGATCATTGAAAGACCTTTGTAGTTTCCCAATGGCAATCCAGTCCATTGTTCTCCTGTTAAGTTCTTGATTTGAGTAATTTTTCATTTGTAGTATCTGAACAATATATTTACAAATATCCATATATATGTAACAACATATCCCATTCACCCAGAAAGATAGGGCACCCACTCATACTAAGGGCTCCCAGGTCTGGGATCCTGGTACAATCTGGGTTAAATACTGGGGACTTTGCACTCTAAAGAAAGGAGTTAGGCTTTTTTCCCCCTGGCTCATTATGTCCCTACCCCAGAACGCCAGGTAGAGTCACTTAAAGGATAAGTTTGGGTCATGTCCAGAGTGTTCCCAGAAATGGAATATAAAGGTTCTCAATGCACAATGTAGATCAGATATAGGACAGCTATTTATCCCACAAAAAAATGTTCAAAACACAAAAGTAGGCCTTGACAAAGACTTAAAACATGAAACATGGTGACAAACAGGTTGGAGAACTGGATATTTTTTCTGACCCTCACAATCTATAAACTCTCTCACAAATAGGAATTATACATAAGAGAGAAAGTATTTTCAGCTGTCTCCAGTGGCCAGATACTAATAACTATAATAAGGTAATAATCTGGTAAACTAACAACTGAGAAGGCTAATCCCTAACCTTAATTCACTTACTCAGCATCTCCTTCCCCATTTCCCACCACATTCTTACAGTGCTGCACAAGCTGACCCATGGACTTGCAAGATAATTCAACACTAGCCCCCATGCCTCCTCCCTATACCAAGGAAAATAAAAACATCAGGTGTTTATTTTAACTGGGACTTCAGCATGACAGTATTCTCTGCTACAACAAAGTTCAGCCAGAGGGCTAAGGTATAGACGGGACTGGGGCAGGATGCCAGTATGTGTGGTTGTGTGACGATGCACTAAGTCTAAGAAAAAGAGCCCAGCATCTAGCTGGGACCAGTTCTGTCATCCTTGAAGCCACTTGGGGGCACAGACTGAGTCTAATGAAATGTGAATTGATCAGTTGGGAGAAGGCTGAGACAGCTTTGAGGTCTAGCCCCCAGGGAAACTATCACCAAAGAATTAGGAGTCAGAAAGTGAGCAATAAGGGAATATAAGAGAAAGAAATTGAAATTGCCGAAGATTGAAAGAAGATAATCCATTTAAATATCTTGAGCATAAGCAGATAAACCAAAAATGGAAGGGAATATGGCTTCTAAAAGAGCCTAGATATCCATGAACAAATATTTTTAAATTTTTTTTTATTCTGAACTTAAGAAATAAAAGCATTTCCACAACATGGTAGAATAGAAAAAAAGATGATCACACACAAAAGTGAAAATCTGATGCATATAATTTGCTATTCCTTTAAAATATATAATAAAGTTATCATGTAACTTTTTTCTTTCTTTTTTCTTCCCTCCCCCCTCTCTGACCTAGAAATGGCTACCATTAAACACAAATACACACACACACACACATATATGCATATATGCACATATGTATATACAATACCAATATATGTAAAATCATTCTATACATATTTCTATTTATCTGTTGTTCTTTCTCTAGATGTAGATAGTATCTTCCTTCATAGGTCCTTTGTAACTAATTTGGGTATTTATAATAGTCAAAATGATTTAGTAGACCAAAGCTGTTCTTAAAACAATATTGCTGTTACTGTATACAATATTTTCTTGGTTCTACTCATTTTGCTCTTCATTATTTTGTGCAAGTCTATCAATGTTTTTTTAAAATCCTTGAACTCATTTCTTATAGCACAGTAGTACTCCATCATGATCATATACCACAACTTGTTCAGCCATTCCCCAATTGACAGGCTTCCCCACAATTTCCAATTCTTTGTCACCACAAAGAGAGCTGCTATAACTATTTTAGAACATGATATTTTTTCCTTTTTCCCTAATCATCTTTGGAAACAGACCTAGTAGTGATATTGCTGAGTCAAAGGGTATAGGCAGTTTAATAACTCTTTGGGCATAATTTCAGATTTTTTTATGAACAACTATTGAAAGACAAAAAAATGAATCAACATCTGATGATATGGAGGACCCTTTGAATTCGTAAGAGAGCATGAAACCATAAAAAGATCTTCCTGAATGATTTAAAAGAGAAATGATAATTGTGACAGCAGAATTTGTGGCCCACATAGCAGAAATATTTGGCAGAATAGAAAAATGTGAATCCACAATGGCAAGCCTCATCAAAGGAAAAAAATAGAGAGAATAACTTATGGGAATGCAAATACACAAAAGTAAAGGACAATCTGGAAGAAGAAAAGCAAAAAGTAATAATGTTTAAAAAAGCCCAAGACATGATTTCTGTACAATCAGAACATGACAATCTGCAAAACAAGATACAGATAGATAACTTTAAAATTATAGATCTTGCGGAAAAACACAAAAAAAGTGGAAAGCCGTAATGCAAGCAATAATATAATGAAACCTACCAGAATTTCTGAAACATAGAAAACTAACTGCCAATCAAAAAAATTCATTGCTTCCAGGAAAAAAACAAACCATTCACTCCCCCCAAAACATAACAACATAACTTTGCTGTAGACTCCAAAACCCCAAATTTCCTGCCAGAGGTCACTACTCTATCAACTGCAGGAATTAGTATAAAGTATTTAAGGGAAGTAGTTAAATGCAATAATTCCACTAACAAATAATAAATTGCTCAAATGACCAGGAGAAAGATCTTCAATGAAAAAGAAATTTGAATAACTCAAGGCAATTATGCATTCACGAGGAAATGCAGGAGGAGATGGACTAATGTTTTCAAAATTGAAGGAGCTCAAAATTCAACCCAAGGTGACCTACTCTGCAAACCTCAGCCTTATCATTCATGAAAAAAATATGGATGTTCGATTAAAAAGGAGACATTCAAAGCAATCCCAGAAAAAATATCAGACTGGACAAATTATTTGCTTTTCAAAAACCCTGTAAACTGAAATATAAGAAATACTAGTTATATATAAAAATATATGAAATGTATAAACAAACACAGGTACTGTGAACAACACAATAACAGAGATTATTAAAAGTCTTTCTTTTCTAAAAGTACACAAAGAAACAAGAGTGAAAGCGGAAGTAAAATAGAAATGATGATAATGGAGAAACTGGCCTGAAATTTAATGTACAAAACCTTATAACACCTTGCCTTATAGGTGAATCAATGTTTTTAATAGGACTAAATTACAAAAAGGCAAGATGTATAAATGGGGAGAGGGTAAGAAGATATAGAGGGATGTTGTGTTCCCTAATCAAGTCAAACATTGACAATGAAATGAAAATAACTCCTTTGGTGCCTTGGGAAGAAGAAGGACAAAGGGTGGGATTGAAATAGAGAGAAAGGGAGAACTCTTGTTTCTATGGGCTTGTTTCTATGGTGGGAGGAAGTACCACTGTGGTCCTTCCCCAAACCCCTGTACCAATCTGTTTAAGCTACAGGGGCTTGGGGATTAGACCATCATCTTGCCTCTGGAGAAGGAGAATAAGAGCTCCTGGGACAACAGACACTCAGAAGGGTGAAAAGAAATGGACCCAGGGAGGACCCATAGAGGGATCAATGGTTAATAATAGATTGCACAATCAGGGACATAGGAAAATTCCTACCAGAGGGCTGGACTTGGTATTTCTGAGAGTAAGGTAGAATATAAAAATGGGGATGGGAGCAACATCAATAAAGCAATCGCAAAGAAACTGATTAGAAAAGGGAAACTAAAAAAGATCATTTAGAATGATAGGATTAATTAAAATGAGGAACACAGGGATTAAAGAAGTATAAGGGTCATGAATCAAAAATAAAAGTCTAGAATAAACACAAAAGGAAGAAAATGAAAAGAATGAAGGAAAGAAATTCTTTTTAGAAAAAGCTGCAAAATTTTAAATTAAAAAAAAAACAATTAATGATCAAAACAAATTGAAGGGGAGTAGAGAAAGAAGGATTTTACTTGACTACTTAAAGGAAAGGAAAAAGAGGTAAAGAATTAAATAACTAGATAAAAGGAAGAAAAAAAATGGACCTTTTAAGTTAAGGAAAACTCTGAAATGAGGGAAATGGATAACAAATGGGATGGTAGTGGTGCTTGGGGGTGAAGGGAAGAAAGTTACTGGGAGTGTGGTTCCCTTTAAGTATAATAAGCTAAAATAATAGAAGAGGCAAAGTACTGTCTCTTCAGATGGAGAAAAATCCAGGAGGGAAAAAAGCCCATTACCCACAAATAGAGGAAAATGCAAACTTAACTCTAATAATTTTAAATGTGAATGGATCAAATAATGCAATTAAATTTTAAAAGGTAATTTATTTGATAAAAACCCTACAATCTGTTGCTTAAGAAACACACAAAAAATACATACATAGAATTAAAATGAGAGGCTTGAAAAAGATTACATCAGGGAAATTAAAAAATTCAGCTCAACAAAATAGCAAGCCAATAGAAATAAAAATTATAAGAACTTACTATGTAGAAAAAATCCAAAATATCCAAACCAACAGAAGATAAAATGCAAAGCTCAAATAATCCAATCTCAGACAAGGAAATAGGAAAAAGGAAGGAAGGAGGAAGGAAGAGAGAAAAGGAAGGAAGGAAGGAAGGAAGGAAGGAAGGAAGGAAGGAAGGAAGGAAGGAAGGAAGGAAGGAAGGAAGGAAGTAGGAGGAAAACTGAACTACTTAGGAAGAAACTGCTGAAGTGTATGTCAGGGAGGGGAATTCCTTGGTCATGATTAATTCAAAGGAGTATTCTATCAAGCTTTTAAATAACAATCAATATAGGTAATGCCATAAAACTATCCTTATTTGCTGATGATTGATGGTATACTTGAAAAATATTAGAGAATCAGCAGATACTAATTGAGGTGACAGCTTCAGTAAAGTTACAGGCTACAAAATAAACCCTCAAAATCAACACATCTGTATAATACAAAACCTAGGAAACAATAATAAAACCAGAATTCTTATTCCAAGTAGCTACAAAATGTATAAATTATCTGAGAATTGACATACCAAAGTATCCCCTAAAGAAATAAGGAACAGTGTAAACAGCCAGAAGAATATTCAGTGCCTAAGTCTAGCATGTGCCAATATAATAAAAATGATAATACTACCAAAATTAATTCATACTTTTAATGCTTTATCAATCAAATTACCAAGGAGATGCTTTATAGAACTTGATAAAATAATACAATTCATTTGGAAAAGCAAAATATCTAGAATTTCAAGGGAAATGATCAAAGCAAAACAAACAGACAAGCAAACAAAAAACATCTAGGGATGAAGAGGGAATAGCACTTCCAGGCCTCAAACCATGTCCAACTTATTCCAAGTAACTATATTTGTGCGTTTGGGGTTTTCTTGGCAGGGGTACTGGAACGGTTTGCCATTTCCTTCTCTGGCTCATTTTACAAATGAGGAAACAGAGACAAACAAATGACTTGCCCAGGGTCATATAGCAATTAAGTGTTTGAAGCTAGATTTGAACTCAGGAAGATGAATCTTCCTGACTTCAGGTCCATCCACTGCCTAACCTAGCTGCCCCAGTTAAAAAAAAAGATAGATCTAAATCCCACCTTTTGCAAAAGGTCTCTTCTACTCCCGTTCTTTCCTTTCCCAACCCCAACTTCTGGTGCCTTTCCTGAGATTATCTCTCATTTGCACTGTATATATCTTGTATATATGTAATTATTTACCACATCTCCTACATTAAATATAAGCTTCTTCAAGACTCAAGACAGGGACTATGTTTTTGCTTTTCTTTGGGTCTCCAGCACTTAGCATAGTATTTGGCAAATAGTGTTTAATAAATGCTTGTTGACTGACTGACGTGTCTGTTAGCCTCTCAGGCTAACTCTTATGTGAGTTTTGTTCAGAAAATTCATTTTAATTCCTATCATTCTCCTCACCTGGATAAGTCATTCCCTGGATCTTCACCTAGCACAAAGGGAAGGTGAAGCTGTGGTAAAGGAACTCTTAAATATTCCTCTCGAGTCCATGAAACTCACAGGGGCCAGGCTAAGTGGAAAAGAGCCAAATGGATTGCTAATTGTTGCCTCACTTCCCACACACTTTCCAAAACCCCTTGGCTTCTTAAATCAGCACACTTTGAAGCACTATCAGTTTCACAAACTTGGCAGAGGTGTGAGGACAGCCTTGCCACATGGAGAATCTTTCTGTGAAAGGCAGTATGCTAAAGTAGAAAGATTACCAGGAGTCAGGAGAGCTAGGTTCAGTTGCTAACTTAGACACTCACTAGCTGTCTGATCCTCACTTAACCACTCTGAGATCTAGTTTCCTGATAGGATAATGCCCTCTTTGTTCCACCACACGATGCTGAAGACCAGATAAAATAATGTGTGAAAACATTTTGAATCCCTAAAATGCTACCTAAATGTTATTATTTTTGTTATTATCTTATCAGTACTTTATCAACACTTGGCACAACCTCTTCCAGCTCTGACCTCAATCAAACAGGTTCAGGTGTGACCCAAAAGGTTACTCTTTTGACTCATTATTTTACTCACCTAGACATCCTTCTGAGATGTTTCCAAATATCAGTTGTGTTCCTGTCTAGGTTTCTACAAATGTGGGCAAAGGGATCCCCAGGTAATCTACAAGCACTGGATATAATGAATGCATTTATTGAGTTGGAACAGGCTTCATTTTATAACAAAGAAAATGTTGAAGCTAAAAAGGAATCCTAGGAGCCCATGAAGAAATGTAGAAAACAGCAAAAGGAAGAGGAGAAGGGAAAAAATATTTACCAGGCACTGTGCTAAGTGCTTTACAATTATCATTTCATTGGATCCTTACAACAACCCTTGGAGGGAGGTACTGTTATTATCCCCATTTTATAGTCAAGGAAACTGAGGCAAATAGAGGATAAGGGACTTGCCTAAGGTCACACAGCTAATCTGTGTCTGATGCTGGATGTGAACGGGGGTATTTCAGGCCTCAT
Source organism: Trichosurus vulpecula (assembly GCF_011100635.1). Taxonomy (NCBI): domain Eukaryota; kingdom Metazoa; phylum Chordata; class Mammalia; order Diprotodontia; family Phalangeridae; genus Trichosurus; species Trichosurus vulpecula. The sequence continues at coordinate 189,615,119 of NC_050577.1, read as the reverse complement.
GTTGTATCCACTATGCTACCTCACTACCTGTAGTGAAAGGATAAACAATATATTGACAAAAAGCAAACAATACAATTCTCCTCCCTAGGGGTTGTAGTATACCTTTTCTCGAATACCTGTGTGACTTCTTCTTCCTAGCATTTAATAGTCTTACCTATAAAATGAAGCATCTGTTCTAGATTAGAAATTCTCAGCTTTTTTTAATGTCACAGAACCTTTGTCATTCTGATAAAGCCTGTGGAACCCTTCTTAGAATACTGTTTTTTAAATATATAAAGTAAAATAGAATTACAAAGGAAATCAAATGTAATGAAATCCAGTTACTAAAATATTTTAAAAGCAAGTTTATTGATCCTAGATTAAGGACCTCTGGTCACAATTAACTAAATCCCTATATTCTCCATGAGTCCCTAACACCTTCCTTCATTCTACTGCTCTGTTTCGTAGGCACTAATCCAGCTTCACAGAGACACCCAATCCAAATCTAAGGGTGTCTCTATGAAGCAGGATTAGTACCTAGGCCCTGGGGGAGGAATATGGGACTATTATCCTTAAAAGGAAGAATATCATATCATATCATATCATATATCATATCATATCATATCATGTCATATCATATCATCTGTTTATGGGCTTCCATAAGTCTTTTATGTGTTTCCCAAATTTTCTGTGAAACACAATGTTGTCCTATACCCCTTCTTACTCACATACCCATGGAGACCTATGCATGACCTATGTCTAGAAGTTTCTCAGAGGCAATTCCATGTGGGCTAAAGAAATAGGAATTTTAGAGCCACTCCAAAGTTTGAACTCATTCCATGTAACCTTACTTTTGTAGAATGCTTTAAAGTTTTTAAAGAATTTTTGTAGATGTGATCTCACATTAAAAAAAGTATATTTCATTAATTTTCTCCTATTCCTTTTTCCTTCTCTCTTCTTGGTTCACTCAAGCTACTAGTGAATGAGTTAAATTATTTTGTTGACTTTTATTCCTGCTGTTTGAGTTGAATTAAAGCTTATTAAACAGAGGCATTTGAATTAAAACATAAAGCATAGATGATCTCAAAACTATGTATGTCACTTCTCAGAAGAACAGCTTGCCTGTAAGCTTAACCTTACAGAGGTTTTAAACTAATGGCCAGAAGTATAAAGAAGAGATTTAGTCATTTCTATGACGAATTTTATTTTTAACATTTTCAGTTACAGTTGGAATTTGTTTTGCCACTTGGCTAAAATCTAATTGATAATCTCCCTCTAAAAGTTACAAATACATTTCTATTTCTCTATTATTTTAATAATAATTAGAAATGTTACAAGAGGAAAGTCTGTTGGGGAAGTGCCTGTTAGTTAATACAGATTTGTATATTTTGTCAAAGAAAACTAATGATATTTCCTTAATGTCACACACCAATTCAGGACTTAAACAAATTCCCATCCCTCCGAAAGAATGGAATCTTTTCACTTGATGAAGCAAAATACATAATGTCTTTTTACAGCTGTTCTAGAAGACAACACTGTTTTTGAGTTTCATTTATAAAACATAAATATCAGATTGTTATTCTTGCCATCTTGTATACCAAAATAGGATAAGGACAGTGATCTTTCTTGTATGGTGAGATGATGGAAATCATAAATTAACATGGGAAATTATTTCTTAATTATATGTATTTCAAACATTACTGCTTTGCCTTCTTTTATAGAGGTTAGAACATTCCATTTAGTGTACTGAGAAGACAGTGTTGTGTCTGTGTCACAGAAAGGACTCAGGAGTTGGACTCAGATTGACCAGATTTCTACTTTTGTCTCTGTTAATCTTTCAAATATTGAAAAATACATTTTCTTATTAAAAATGCATTTTTGTGGGGGTGGGAGAATAGTAAAGAGGGAAAAACTTTAGGCAGGGAGAGCAGAGGAAAAGAGGAGGGACCTGAAGTTACATTGCCAGCTGACCAGGCATTGAAAGGAAAAATCCGTGTGATGTTTTTAACCTTTTACTGTATCGAGTAGGCTTTTAAAAGTAGGGAGAATGTATTGGTGAGCTGAACCCATAAAGGGAAATAAGAATTAAGTTTTACTCACAAAAGGAGGACACTCTAAGTTAGGATCATTGTGACGTGTGTTCCTGGAAGTTGGGGTGTTATGACCTGTTCTATTTGAAAAGAGTGGACACCAGGAGAATTTCTCTGAACAGGGGTCATGTTTTCCAATTCTAGGGGAAGGAGTATTTAGGTCTACTGGAATCCAAATCAAAGGATAGGAAAACAGGGAGCATAGGTCCAAAGGGAAAGCTTATTATCTTCAAGAGGGACAGCTGGTAAGGAAAAGAGGGGAATGTACTCAAGGACAAGATGCAGTCCAAAGTGGGACATTCAGGTGGGCAATTAAGAGATAGTCTGGGCGACCTCTTTAAAGGATGTTCTCCACCCTCTATTCAAAGTGGTCTCAGGGTAGAGGGTGTTGATGATTTTAAGGAGAAAATGGGTAGGCAGAAGAACTGCGTTTTAGACCTGCTTCTGTCATTTTCTGTGTAATCTCAAGCTTACTATCTCTGGGCCTCAGTATCCTCATTTGTAAAAGAGAAATTGTAATATCTGCCCTACCTATTGCATAGGGCTGTTTTGATGATCAAATCAATTTTGATCTAGTTCTATAAACACCACATGGAAGTTTAATTGGTATGGGATTAAATTTGTAAATTAATTTAAATGGAATCCTCATTTGGATTACATTGGAGGAAGGCTAACTATGAGTAATGAATATTCTTCCAATTATTTAACTCAATCTTTATCTCCTTAAAGAGTTTTTTGTAATTGTATTTGTGCATCTTATTAGAATGACTACTAGAGACTTTATGCATTTTGTCATTATTCTGAATGGAATTTCCATCCTGGATTTTATTATCATTGTATAGAAGTGCTGATGATTTTTGTGGATTTCTTCTATTTTACAAGCAGTATCAATAAATTAAAAAAATTAAATCAGTAAATTAAAAAAATAAATCTTCCAAAATTGTCCGCATTTCTACATAGCAATAACTAAATCCAGGGAGAACATAGAAAGGGAAATCCTATTCAGAATAGCTATAAAATACATAAAATATTTCTATTGTTTAAAAAAATGATTTATGTGGCATAAGAACTCTCTGTTTTGTAAATGTTTGATAGAATTCAGCAATAACTGTCTACTTCTACAGCTTTTTTTCTTCTTGTGAATTAATTAATGGACTGCTCAAATCCTCTTTCTGAGGTTGACTTAAACTATTTTCCATTTTGCTAATTTTAGAATTTTATATTTTCACAGAACTACATCCATTTAAAGTTTTTAATATTGCCAGTATTCAATTTGATGTGCTTGGTTCTGATTATTCAAAAAATTTCCTTCTCATGGTTTACTTTTGTGATGTGTTTTTTTCTTGTTAGTGCCTTCCTCTGAGATTGTCTCCAATTTATCTTGTATATATCCTGCTTGCATATTATTGTTTGGATATTGTTCCACCTCTTAATCTGTGGGCTTCTTGAGAGCAGGGACTGTTTTTGTTTTTTAGGGGTTCTTTTGTTTTTTGTTTTTGCCTTTCTTTGTATCTCCAGCACTAAGCTCAGTGTCTGGCAGCCTGACATATAACAGGAGATTAATTGTTGACCTGTTTATTTAAAAAGATCAAATGAAGTAATAATCATTATGCATGCATATAAATTTTATTAGCTCTCAGAAAACAACTCTTTGTTTTATCCATTAGTCCATTTCTAAAATATTTTTAATTCTTTATTTCCTATACTAAAGTGGAAAGAATATTGAATTTGGAATCAGAGTACCTGGGTGTTAATCCCAACTCTGTTGCTTTCTAGCAGTGTGGCCTTAGGCAAGATATTTAAAGTCTTCAACTTCAGTTTCCTTATTTTTAAAATTATGCAGTTAAACTAGTTTACATTCTTCCTGCTCTAAATTCCTGGTCCTTTTATGTCTCCTTTGTTTTTTTGGCTATTATTTATTTGCTGGTTTTGTAATTTGTAATATGTTATAATTCACAATTGAGTAATCTTTGCTTCTCTTCTGCTAATATACATCTTGAATTGTAATTTTCTTCCTAGGACTGTTTTAGCTGCACACCATAAGCGATGGTATGCTCTATCACCAGGATTATTGTATTTAATAATTTAATAAGGTTTCTATGGTTTTATCTTTGACCCAAACACATGTATGTGCATATATGTGTACAGGAATGTGTTTATATACAAACATATTTAAAATCTTTTAAGATTTTATCCTTTTTAATATTTTCTTAAATAAAACTTTGGTTATATTATTAGATGAAAAACTATGTCTTTAAAATTTCCATATTTTCAGAAGTTTTTATGTCCTACTAAAAGCAATGCATATAAAAATCCTATGGAAATCTAAGAAACATACTAAGATTCCCACTCATTGTTCTCCATAGGGCTCAACTCCAATTTTCCTAACATTCTATTCAAGTCTATAATGTTCTCATTGTTCATCTTTCTGTCAGTTTTCTCAAGCTCTGATGGAGGAATGCTAAAGTCACCTACAAATGTGTATGATATATCACAATATCTTTTTTTGCATTTCACTTAACTTTTCCTTTAAACACTTGGCTGCTATGCTATTCAGGGAATACATATTTAATAATGACATTATTTAATATCCTAAGATAACCTTAATCATAAATAAATAATCAAGCTTTTTTGTTATTCTATCTTGGTGATTATCTGTATTTGTGATTCCTTTATCTGAAATCATGATTGCAATTAAGGCTTTTTTGCATTCAACTAAAGCACAAATTTTATTTCATTCTCTTACTTTGAAACTGCATTATTTCCTATAATATGATATTCAGGCTTTTTGTTTCTTCATATTTTTTGAGGAGACAATTCTCAGATTGGTTTGCCAAGCATCTTGTAGCTCTATTGACTTGGTTTGTTAAGATCTTTTTGTTGTCATTTTTACTATTATTTGTTCTGCCATCCCAATATTTTTATTTCTGGGTTCTTCTTGGCCCTAATTAGAATGAAGTAAAATGCTTTATTAAGATTTTCTGCCATCTTTTCTAAGTTTTTTTCTTTCCTTCCCTTTTTCCTTTCTTCCCACTTTCCCCTTTTCTTTCCTTCTCTTTCCCCTTCTCTTTCCCCTTCCTTTTCATTCCCTTCCTCTTTCTTTTCCCATGTTTCTTGGGATTTTATCCAGTATAGGGAATTCCTAGGAAACAAACTGCTTCTACCAATACAGATTGGGAACCATTCTGCAATTTATTTTCTTAGAGAGTTTTCCAGGCCACAGAGAAGTGAAATTACTTACCCAGGGTTGCATGGTCAATATATGTCAGAAGTGATACTTGATACTAGGTCTTCTTAACTCCAATATCAACTTTCTAACCTCTATGTTATGCTTTCTGTCTTTTTCAGCAATACATTCTAGAATTTTGCCAGCAGTACTACCTGGCAGGGAGATATCATGATTAACACATTTATTTTTGTTAAACTTTCTCTTACGACATTCAACCCAATATTCTAAACTTTCAAGATGTTTTTGAATCTTAACTTTCATTTAGTGAAAAGATATTTCTTTATCTCAGCTTTGTGGTATATACAAACTTGATAAGCATGTCATCTATGCTTTCAAACAAAGTCACTGATAAACATATTATTCAATCAATAAACATTTAAAACTACTATGTACCAAGCACCGTGATGAGATGTTTTTGTTTCTTCATATTTTTCTAGGAAACCAATAATTAAGGGGTTGATTCACCAAGCTCTATCCTCTAGCTCTATTGGCTTGATTTGTCAAAATCTGAAGATTTCTTCCAGGTGTACTTTTTTTTAACTGTTATTTGTTCTTCTGTCCCAATATTTTGAGGATACAAATATGAAAAAATAAAATAAAAAGACAGTCCCTGCCCTCAAAGAGCTTACAGTCTAAAGTGGGTAGACAATACACAAAAGGAAGCCGAAAGGGGGCGAGGAAAAGAAGGGAATGTACTCTGGGGCAAGATGAAGTCCAAAGTAGTACATTCAGGTGGGAAATTAAGAGATAGTTGGCCTGGGGGACCTCCTTAAAGGAGGTTCTTTACCCTCCATTAAAAGAGGTCTTGGGGTAGAGAGAACTGATGATATTAAGCAGAAAATGAGTAGGCAGAAGAACCACATTTTAGATCTGCTCCTGCCATTTTCTGTGATGTCAAGCTTACACTCTGGTCCTCAGTTTCCTCATTTGTAAAATAGAAATTGCAGTATCTATCCTGCCTATCCCACAGAGCTATTTTGGTGATCAAATAAGATACTATATTGGAAAGTGCTTTGTAATTTACAAAGAGCTTTACACATATAAGGTATTATTACTGTTAAGTATCTGTGAGCAAAGAAACTAATCTGAAGTAATTTCTGCTTAATAGCTTAGTTATTCTTCAGTCGAGGTTCCCTGACTGCTTAATAATTTTTTTCATCTAGGTTTCCTGACTATTCTAGGAAGTAGCTCATAAGTAATATGTAGGTGCAATGCAATCAGTCATGATTCTGCCCTTCACTATATCATTAAAAGTCAATTATCCATGTGATTTAACTTACCTTCAACTTTTATCTCTGGAGTTGGGTCAAAATCTTTGACCTTTTCCCCAATTCCTATCATTTTTTCAGCCTCTCAACTTCTCTTATACAGAGAGAGCTGATTCTTAAATAAGGCAGTTTCTCAAAGAGAATATGTTCCTCCTAATGAAGAATAGGGATGAGAGAAAACATTTTCTTGGGCATTTGCATCAATGTGCTGATTCCATTTGGAACTTTGGACTACCCTAATATCCACCTAATATTGTCAATATGCTAATTCCATTTAAAACTTTGGACTACCCTAATATCCACCTACTCTCAAAGTGAACTTTTAAAAAAAACCTTCCATGACAGTAGAAATTTTCTCATGTAATAAAAACAAATATCACTGTGGTGTGTAAGTGGAGAGAAAATTTGAGGTCATGAGAAAAAAAGAAATTTAAAACCACGAAAAGATCCTGGGTCATTGGTATTAAGTTCAGCTACTTCAGTGTTCATGCATTTCTTCCTAATTATAATGATTCAATTAGGTTTTTTTTTAAATCGTAATCCAGTTGTAAAAATTAGTTTCTGCAACTTTCAGTTATTAGGTGCATATCCTTTATATGAATCTGGATGTTAGTGAATTTTATCTCTGTTTCTTTTGTTTCTTTATATCTCAACAGAATGCTACACCTTTCCATGTTACCGTCCAAGATGATAACAGCATTGTTGTCTCCCTGGAAGCTTCAGATGTCGTGAGTTCCTCATCTGTATATGTTGTGAAGATAACTGGTGAATCTAAGAATTATTTCTTCCAGTTTGAGGAATTTAACAGCACACTGCCTGCCCCTGTGGTCTTCAATGCCAGTTATCATGGTCTTTATTACATAATCACTTTGGTGGTGGTGAACGCAAATGTTATGATCAAGCCAGCCAGATCAATCACTGTGTTAACAAGTAAGTACTCTCCAGTATGATCCTCCAAGTACCTTCTTTGGATGAATATTCATATAGGTGCATAACAAAAATAATTTGCATGAATTGGAAAGGCAGTAGACCTAGTCAGGATACCTAGATTTTAGTCCTAATTCTGCAACTAAGCTCTTAGGTGACAGAAACTATCAGTTTTTGCACTTTTAAGATGAAGTTAGGTCAAATGATCTCTAAGTTTATTTCAAGCTCCAGTATGATCTATGGTTAAAACATGAAGAGGAAAAACAAAAAGATTAAGAGAATAAGAAGGAAGGACAATAGAGAAAGCAAAAAGAGAGGAACATGTGGTGAGGAACAGCAGGATGACAACATAAAATTTCCTAGAATTTACCGCTCTTTGGTTATAACATATTACATATATTTCCATCTGATTGTGCAATTATTTTATATAAAATATAATGAGTCCCTATTGTCTATGCAATATAGCATAAGCACCAGACAGTGCTTAAGACACTCTACCTTTTGGCTCCAATCTACCTATCCAATTTTATGTCATGCATACATCCTTTCATGTTCATGAGAAATTAGGCATCTTCAGGTAGGGGCCACAATAATTTGTAATGATTTACAGTAATGATTTTAGAAACAAGGAATCTACTCTAGACTAATCAAATTGCTAGGGGATATTTTTTGCTGCTGAAAATCATTCTTGATAAACTAACCTCTTGTCAGTGGGTTAGATTAGTTGGGTGTTACCAAAGGCCAGCACCCCAAATATTCCATTAATATGGACACTCTTTGTAGTTGTTCAGCTAGGAACCAGTAGTCCACATCCTGTATAATTATTGTCCATTCTCAACTTGTGCAATATTCATCCATAGCATTCCATAAATTCTCCATGAAGTGTCTACACAATATGCTGGAGGTTTTCCTATGATTCTTTTGATATTTCATTTCTATCAGTGTGACACTATCCATGTGTTAGCCCTTACTCTCATGACATTATTAGTCCATTCCCCTTTTCCTTGAGGATGTTTTTTGTATAAGGAATACTTCTTGTGTACAAACCATAATTGGTAGGTATTTTCACCCATTGAAACTTACTATGTCTCGCTATTGTTTTCTGGGTCATCTGCAACTTTGAGTCTTCTGAGATCCTCGTGTTCCATGATTCACAGCCATTTGGCATGCCTAGGAGTATATTGGCATTTTAATGATAGATTTTTGCAGAAAGGAATAGATATAGATACCTATGTAAGTCTAATGGACATTTTATAATAAAGTTATTTTATTTGAACATAATAGCTCATTAACCTGAAAGGCTGTATGCCCCTTGACTCCGCACTATGACTTACTCCATATGTGCAATCAGTTGCTAAATGTTATTGATTTTACATCTTCAACATGTCCCTTCTCTCCCTTGACTCGAGCCTAATTCAGTCCTTCATCCCCCTTTGCCTAAACTATTGCAGTAATTCCTTAATTGGTTTTATTGCCTCCAGCCTTTCCCCTCTCCAATCCATCTTCCAAAACTTAATCGCTAAAGCACAAATCTTGCCATGCCCCTCTCCTGCTTAAGAAGCTTCAGTGATTCTTCAATGCCTCCATGAAAAAAAATTGACCCTTAAAGCCTTTCATAGCCTGATTCCAATGGGGATTACACATTATTCCCAGCCTGACCTATCCATCTGCAGTTCTCTACATATGGCATGTGGCTCATACAAGTTATTTCCCAATGCCTGGAATTTTTTCTCCCCCCTCACTTTGTTAGAACACCCACCCCCCTTCAAGGCTCAGTTCAAGAGCTACATCCTTCATGATCTCCTTCTCATTCTCCTGGTCATTCGTGTCCCCTGCCCCTTTGTATTTTTTTATACCTTGCATTTACTCATCCGAGTATTCTCCCAGAGGAATGTGAGCTCCCAAGGGCAAGGAAGGTCTCATATTTGTCCTTTCTATCCTTAGTACACAGCACCTAGTAGGCATTTAAATGCTTGTTCAATTGAATTACCTTTAATTTTATAATAAAAATATACTAATTGCTTGAAAGCCTGATTACTTTTTAGTTTGAGCAATGTGTTGAACAAAAGCCTGTTTTAGATCAAGAAAGCAGATTTTAGAGAGAAGGGATAGTTTTGGGTCAAATGGCAAATCCACAAGAATGGTTGTGACATGTAATTTGCTGATATAAAACTTCATGGAGTCAATAAGCCTGAGCTTAAATAAAATGTCACCCACATTCCCTGTCATTAGGCATTTCCAGAAGCAGGTTCACCAAATGTGTATACTCCTAGGGCTGAACCTTCATAGACCTGTCCCTGTCAAATATAGAACATTAGATCTTAGAGAAAAGTTAGAAATTAAGTAGTTCTACCACCTAATTTTACAGATGGGTGAACTGAAGTCCAAGAGGTTAAGTGAATTTCCCATGATCCCCGAAGTAGTTAAGGGCAGGGCAAAGCCCATAACCTTGATCTTTTGAATCTTAATCCTGTGTTCAACACCTGCAATATAATGAATACAACAAGCAAACAGAGACAGATTTGACCTCAGTCCTCAACATAACACCATTTAGATGTGTGCCCCCAAGGCAAATCATTTTTTCTTCCAATAAGCCTCAGTGGTTCTCTTGGTAAAAGAAGCTGTCAACTAATGCCTGTCTTACATATCCTGTGGCATTGTGAGGAGATAACTGAGGGAAGATACTTTGCAAAGTATATGTTGTACAAAAATTTTGTTATTGTTACTGAATTGATTTAGTTTCAGTCATACGTGTTTTGTTTCCCACCTTGTCATGGATACATAATGGTGATTCAGCAATGATGGAGAAAATGTTACTAATGCAAGTTACACTTAAAAGTGCATCATGCATACGTTTTTGTGGGGGAGAGCCAATTGTTAAACATCTATCAACATGTTGCTGAACTGATCTATATGTTTCCATTTCCAGTAAACAATGTTATTCTTAATAAAGTGTAAGGTCAAATTAAATTTATTGTCTGCAATATTACCCTACTGCCTCGAAAGAACTTACAGCCGGACCCACATATACAAAAATATTTATAGCAGCTCTTTTTGTGGTGGCCAAGAATTGGAAATTGAGGGGATGCCCATCAATTGGAGAATGGCTAAACAAGTTGTGGTATATGAATGTAATGGAATACTATTGTGCAATAAGAAATGATGAACAGGCAGACTTCAGAAAAACCTGAAAAATTTATATGAACTGATGCTGAGTGAAGTGAGCAGAACCAGGAGAACATTGTACACAGTAGCAACCACTGTGTGCAATGACTGATTTTGATAGACTTAGCCAGTGCTGGGATTTAGCCAGTTCACACCCTTTGGGTAGAACCAGTACCTAATTTTAGGTTGAGTTTGGAGAACTGGCAGGGGTGGGGCCTGTGCCCACCACGTCAGTGGCAGGGGCAGAGCCTCAGCTTGGTTCCATGGAGAACCAGTTATTAATTCATTTGAATCCCACCACTGGACTTAGCCTTTCTCAGCAGTGCAAGGACCTAAAATAGTTCCAAAGGACTCCTGATGGAAAATGCCATCCACATCCAGAGAAAGAACTGTGGAGTCAGAATGCAGTGAAGCAGACTGTTTTCTTTTTTGTTTTGTTTTGTTTTTCTTTCTCATGGTCTCTCCTATTTGTTATAATTTTCCTATGCAATATGACTAATGTGAGGGTGTGTTTAATAGAAATGTATGTGTAGAGCCCATAGCAGATTGCATGTCAACTTACAGGGGGCAGGAGAGGGGAGAAAATTGAAAACTTACGTAAGTAAATGTTGAAAATTAAAAATAAATGAATTAATAAAAATACAAAAAAGAAAGAACTTATAGCCCATTAAAATCCCCCATGTCTTTTTCAAACTGCTTCCTCCATCTTGTACTTGTGAAGTTCATTCTCTGATACTGAATGTAAGACTTCACATATATCCTTATTGAATGTCATCTTATTAGATTGAGTCTAATGCTTTAGCGTGTTCATATCTTTTTGGATCCTGACACTGTCAGCCATTGTGATAGGTATGCCTCCTGGGTTTATGTAATCTGCAAATTTAATGAGGCTTCTTTATACTTTTAAGCATTGTACTATAGTATTTGCATTTGGACTCAGCACGGGTCTGAAGATTTGAAACTGAGTTATTTCATTCCAAGTTGACTGAAACAGAAAAAACCAACAAGCAAGTGGAGATTTCAAAACTTTTTCAGTTTAAAAATTTAAATAGATTGGAGTAGCATAAAAAATAGAAGAAAATTAAATATATGATCTCTTGTTACAATGCTTATTAAATTTCAGATGTTTGACAGTAACTTTGATCTAAAACCATTATGCCCTAAAGCTATAAAAAGAGAGGTGGCGGCCTTTCTCTTCTAGAGAGAGAACCGTGGTGACAGAGGAGGTGGAAAAAGAAAGCATATTCTTTTGTGACATCCCTTTGCTGTTGGCATTCATTTTGGTACTTTTAGATCAAGAATCAGCTGTCAGATTTGGTTAGAAATCATATTTGGCTCTATGAAGGGACTTCAAATGGCTCAAGGGTTCTTGTGGAATAATCGAAAAGGTGGTCAGAGTTTGGGGCTAGAAGTTACATGAGTTCAAGTCATATGTGGCACCTGCTGGCTTCCGTTTCAGAGCTGAAATCAAGCTTATCATAATAAATTTTAATTTGAAAATATTCCTCATGATCCACATAGGCAATATTCAAATCAGATGTATGAATGACTTTAGTGTTGCAGTGAAAGTGCAAGTTGTTTCCTAGTGGAAACAACTGATTTAAAATTTAGACTGAACCTCTAAATGAGACATTGCAGCTTGTCATACAGTCAGCCCTCAGTCAAAACTTTCAGAATTAAAGTGAATCACCCAAACCAAAATTTAATTTGAATCGCCCAAACCAAAATTTAATTTGGATCTTATATGGAGTTGTTATTTTACCTGAGGCAAAAATGGGGGCCAAGATAGGAGTATAGTAATAGAGAAAACAGTCAGAACATAGATGTAGTCACAGTAGGAGATGGGGTGATCCAACCTTTGACCCTTGGGGGAAGGCGGGTACAGAAGTGGGGCACAGGACCCCAGGGGTAATAGCTGTCACAGTGGAATAGACCCGAAGAGAAACTTGAGATGAAACATGGGGATGGCTGTTGAAGGAAAAAAGCACCTTCCCACCTTCTCATACTTTTCAACTCCATGTGAGTATCCTAGATCAAAGTCCTCTTTGCCCTTTACTAATTAATGGTTTGATCTTATATTTAATCTAACTCAATCAACAAACATTTATTTAGTACCTGTTGTGTTACTATGTCTATTTTGCAATTCAGCTAGTTTTCCCTTTGTGAAAGGGCAAAGTATCTTGGCAAAGATACTGGAGTGGTTTGCCATTTCGTTCTCCGGCTGATTTTACAGATGAGGAACTCAGGCAAATGGGGTTAAGTGACTTGCCCAGGGTCACACAGCTAGTAAGTGTCTGAGGCTGGATTTGAACTCATGATTCTTGATTCTAAGCCCAGTGTTTTAATCCACTGTACCACCTAGCTGACCTGTTTACTCTGCCCTATATCAGTTCATTGCATAGAAATCATCTCAAATTTCTCTGAATTCTTTACACTTGTTATTTCCACAGCACACTAATATTTAATTATATCCACATACCAGAATTTGTTCAGCCATTCTGTTTTTTATGGATATATACATTCAAGTTCTTTGCTGCTATGAAAAGTGCTGCTATGGATAGTTTTGTATATGGTGAGACTTTCCCTCTGATTTTGACATCCTTGGGATGTATGAGTAATATGGTCAAAAGGTATGTCTTTTAGTGATTTTTAAAGTATAATTATAAATTGTTTCACATAAGAGTGGGACAAATTTACAACTGTACCGTTAGCACATTCGTATGCCTAGCCTCTGACAGTTTGTAAAGATGATGAGATAACTCCCTAACATTTAATCTTTCCTAAAATTATTTGAAATTTTTTGTGTAAATATTACAGAGTAAATTTGATATAAATAAATTTATTCGTTTCTCACTTTGCAGGGTTCTCTCATTTTTAATTAACATAGAAGAGTACAAACCAGCTTTGAGATGATAAAATAAGGAAACCCAGTCTTTAAAAAATAGATGTAATAGTGTTTTGAAAAGAATAAAATACAAAAGATAAAAATAATAAAATACAAAAGATAAAGGAAAGAAAGTGATACTAATTTGAGAATAGAATTTGGCTCATGATCACTGAAGATAATGATATTGGAGATGGTTCTGATAAGTGTAGTCCATCTCCTTTTACAGTATTTTTATCATGGTCTCTCCATTTTTATTCCTACCCCAACTTTTTCTTCTCCTTTTTTCCCATTTTCTTTTTGTAGAGCCTCTTCCTGTCACCAGCGTTTCTATTTATGATTATAAGCCTTCTCCTGAAACAGGAGTCTTATTTGAAATTCATTATCCAGAAAAGTACAATGTTTTTACAAGAGTAAATATAAGTTATTGGGAAGGCAAAGACTTCCGGACAATGTTATACAAAGGTAAGAAGAAAAATGAAGGTTGCAAGTAGTATGATTTGGTATTAACTATGGCATCATTGATGAAATAAGAATTCTACAGTGAAGAGTTACTTTAGGCTTGATTAAAAAAATGAAAAAGGTATGTTTTTGCCTCATATTTTCAAATGCAATTAGAATACTATTTCAGAAGTAAGGGGCTGTACTGTTGGGGAAAAACCCAGTTAAATAGAGATATTCTGAATGGAGTATGATAATGAAGTAATTAGAGTGAACTTTCTATGGGACTTAGGGAGTCTCTCTAATATCTGTATGTACACATCACATATACAATAGATGAAATGTCCAATTTATTGCTATCATGAAAAAATAATGTTTTTTTTTCCTTAGTGGAGATGTCTAGCATACACAAAAGTCTTTTCTAAGTAGATTGTCCTCAAGAAGATGTCAGAAAAGATAGTTTCTGATTGTTGACTGCAAGAATGCTCCCTTTCAATAGTTTGCTCAGAGACTAAGAAATACAATTTATATAACTGAATTTCAGCATTATCCTTTAAATGTTTAAGACCACAGTGTTCTATTCACATGTGTCTCTGTATGTGACTAATCGTATAGCTATGTCTACTATAAACAACTCACTTTGACTCTTATTTGACTTGACTTTTTTGATCTGACTTTGAGTTGTTTGGTCAAGATGATCAAAAAAGAATCAAATGAATTAAATGTGTCAAGAGATCGTGTGTGTGTGTGTGTGTGTGTGTGTGTGTGTGTGTGTGTGTGTGTGTGAAAGTGTGAATGTAAGTGCGACCAGGAAAGAGGTCACGCAATAATGCTCATGAAAAGAAAAGACCAGAAAATACCAGGTTGTTATTGTCCTGATGAGAGATAGAAAGACAGCCATCTGTCAACCTGATGTGAAGACTAGAGGGTTCTTCTGTCTTCCCTAGAGGCATAAAGGAGAACTTCCTGAAACTTCTCAAATGTGACAGACCCCTACTCACTTTTGGTGATTCATTTGGGGACAAAAGGCACCCCCTTCAAAGAACCTAAAGAGTGTTCCTAGGGATTATGAATGCCTGGGCAAGGATTAAGTCTTTAGGGGAAAATAAATGAATTTCTTATCATTTGAGACTGCCAATGGAAAAAATGACAGATTGAAGAAGTGAATAGAAAATAAAAGCTGAGGAAGATTTAGGCTAAGAACAGGTTGTCTTATAATGTGATTTGGGTTTTTTAACCATGGTTTAAAATTTGATCATGAGAGCTTTAAATTGAACATCTGTGGGGAAGGCGGAAACTGCCTTTACACGTTTGCTAGTTAGATAACTCTGAAAATAGTAAATACAGCCTAAGAAGTATGTCAGTAGACACAAGCAGCAATTCACAGAAGACAATCTCCAAGAAGAAAAGATGGCTTCAGATATTTATCTACAAAGCCACAACACATAGGTGATAGACAAAGTCAATCTTAATGCAAAGAACTAAATTTGAACTTACAGATATCACTGAGGTAAGTTAGTATTCTTACTGGAGAATGTATTTGAAAGAGTATTATGCTTTATTCAAAGGGAACAGAATAGATAATGACAATGATAGAGAAGCTTTGCACATTAAAAGGATATACTGATAAGGAAATCCATGATGCTTTTCTTTCACTCCCTTTATCTTTCTTTGAACAAAGTATAATTCAAGTCAAATCAATAAGCATTTATTAAGCACCTGCTGTATGCTAGGCATTGTACTAAGTGCTGAGAGTATACCCTTTCATATTTGTGTTCTAGTCACTTGAAATGGATTTTATGGTAATTATTCATATTGGCACAATAACAATGGTAATAAATAATAGCTTAGTTTTAAAAATTCAAAATCTATTTTCCCCCTCTTCTTGGGTAAACTGCCTGCCAGCAGGCTAATTTTAAAACATGGGCTTCAATATGTATAACTCCTACATAATTGCTAGTCACTAAGATATGAAGTAATTCTTTTAAAAAAACCTTGAGTTTTTGAAGGAAAATTTGTATAGCTGCTTTAATTTAGCTCATCCTGCTAATTAGTTCATTCAAATTCTTGTAGTCTAAAGATTTACATTTCTTTTTTCCTGCCTTTATAGGAATTCCAGGTGGGAAGTTTTGAGAGAGATTTGAAATATGCTACCATCCCTACACAGCCTTCTGGCTATCTGTTTCTGGGCCCACTCCTTTACTAGATAACCCCTTACATGTGCTTTCCTAAATGGCGTTCACTTATGCTGAAATTTATAAAGTATGCTTTGAGTGCCAAATTTAGAAATTGATGTATTTTTGTCTCTACAGATTTTTTTAAAGGTAAAACAGTTTTTAATCATTGGCTACCTGGGATATGTTATAGTAATATTACCTTTCAGCTAGTATCTGAGGCGACGTTCAACAAAAGCACCCTGGTGGAATACAGTGGTATAAGTCATGAACCCAAACAGCACAGAACAGGTGAGTTTTCTGAAAAACAAAATTATGTGAGCAAAATGAGTAAATTAAAAAGAATGTAAAATGTGACATTTTCTTCACAGTGTTTCTACTTCTGTTTTATATAAATTCTATTCCAATACCAGGGGAACTATTGTGCTAATATTTATATAATAATCTAATAAATATTTTCTATTAGTTTAAAAGGAGCATAGTATATTCTAAATAAATTTTAAACAAGGGCAAGGTAATATATGACAGTTGCGAGGCTTTAAATGACCATATGTCCACTATACTAGTATCTAAGGATAAAGAACATAATGGAACATACAATAAGATTTTATCAGGAAATTTAAAAATAAATAAATTTTGTGAAACAGAACAACTAGAATCTACTTTTTATTTAAAAAGTGGCATAAAAACAAGCTGTTCCTTACACTGTTTCACAAAAAAATGTTCCTAGCCTGAATAGAAAGCACTTTAGTATAGGTTTTTGTCAAGATAGAAAATTGGAGTTTGAATAAAAATGCATTTAAAGCATTATTAACATAAGTTAGTCCTAATTATACTTCATAAATGCATCTATGCATGTATATATGTAATGAGTAAATGGGTGAAGTCACGCATTTGTGCATTAGCCCACTATTTTATACATCAGCCTTTTCCCTTGTCAATTATAGGCTAGACAATAGGCTAGACAATACAAAACAATTGCAACTAAGCAACTTTGCATCAAAAAGGGAAGCAGTCTGCTGTAGGAGAATAAGCTCTGGACTGGGAGAAACAGGATCACAAAATCATAGAATTTCCAACTTGGAGGGGACCTCAGTAGCCATTTATTCCAATCTGTACCTGAAAAGGAATCCTCTCTATCTCATACCTGAAAAGTGGTTGTTCTGTTTTTGTTTAAAATCCTCCAAGGAGGGAAAACTCACTACCTTTCAAGGTGCTCTTTTGTTTAGCTCTAATTATTAGGACATTTCCCCTACTATAACAATTAAATTTACCTCATTGCAATTTCCGCCCTCCATTGCTTCTGATTCTTTCCACTGTTGCCAAGTAGAACAAATCTTTCAGGTGATAGGCTTTCAAATACTACAAGATAACTTTTGTAGGTGTGCTACTCCCTTCCCAATGCCAGCCTTCTCTTCTCCAAATTAAACATTCTTAATTTTTTTCAACTTACCCTTACACAGCATAAACATGAGGTCCTTCACCATCCTTCTCCTTTTTCTCTCTCCAACTTATCAAAGTCATTCCTAACAGATGGACACAAAACTAAACCCAATATTCTAGGTGTGGTATAACCAAGCCAAAGTACAACAAGATTAACATCTTCCTATTTCTAGATCATGTCTCCCTTAATGTAATCAAAAGTAGCAATTTTCTTGACCACCATATAAAACTATTGACTTATGCTGAGCTTGCAATGCACAAAAAAACCCACATTTTCAGACAAACTGCTCTCTAACTATGCCCAGGCCCCATTGAATACTATGATATTGATTTTTTGGAACCTAAATATAAGAGATTTCATGTTTCTTCCTATTCAATTTAATTATCTCATATTTGGCTCAATGTTCTATATATTGAGATATGTTTAATTCTTGATATCATTTATATGTTACCCATCCTTTCTAGCTTTCTAACATCTGAAGATTTCATAAGCTCTTCATTCTTTATCTAAGTCATTTCTAAAAATTTTCAATAGCATGGGGCCAAGGAGAGATGATGGGAGAAACTATTGTAGCTGTCTTTCCAAAATGACATTAATGACTACCTTTTGAGTCCAGCCATTGACATAGTTTCAAAACTACTTGTGTCTAGCTATGTGCTTTGCTAAAATATAGGCAATCTCTCCTTATACTATTCCCCTGACCTGCCACCCCTATTTAAAAAAAAGGAAATAAGGTCAGTCTGACTTCATGATCACTGCTTTCTTTTCTAGATGTTCCTTGACCAGTATTTTAATGATACATTCTAGAATTTTCAGGATTCCCAGTCACATTCACTCTCATATAGTTTTTGGGCTCTTCTGCTTCATCCTGGAGCATCTCTCTTGTTCTTCTGGGTCTTTCAAGGGTCACATCTGCCAGTTCTTTCACTACCTGAAGATGTAGTTCATCTGGGCCAGGTAGTTTGGACCTATGACAGACAGCAAAATGGTCTCTTTTTATCTCCCAATTGGTCTTGGGAACCAACTGCCCATACACCCTCTTTCTATTTTTTGCAATGCAAATAGCATTCTGATTGGGAGAAAAGGCAGAGGCAAAATTAGAATAGTTTACCTGTCTTTACTTTGTCCGCTGTCCTTGGCTTAGCTAACTCATGATCCATACCCCTCTTTCAGGCAATGTAGCTCTAAAAAAATCATTTTGTTGTCCATAGATTTACCCTCAGCTCCTTCTGAGTTTTAACAGTCTTTCTGTATTTGTCCTGTCTTATGTGCCCTTACTTCAAGCTGATATAGGAATCTTTTTAAAAATCTAAGTAAGTTAGTGAGTTTCCTATGCATCCGTATCAGTATCTTTAGGCAACTCCCCCTTTTCTTCCTCATCAGAATTGTCATTTTCTGTGTTTTCAGAGCTTTTTGAAGAAATAAAATTATCATAAAGAGAAGTCAAGAAATCATTATCTACTCAGATTTTGGCAGAGAGAGAGCTTTAGCAGATGTCTGTATAATTTCAGTGTATGATAACTACTATATCATACCTCTGTGCTAGAATTGTGATTTGATTCCCAAACCTTTTCTCCAATTCTTTCTTTTTCAGGCCGTATACATTGTACTCTCATGACAGTATCATTAATGATTCCTCTTCTATCAGTCTTTATCCAAATGCTTTCCATAATATTTCCCTACTCCAATTCCTTACTTTCCTCAAATGAGTATAAATTCTTAAACAACATTATTTGCCCCATCCTCTCCCACTTTTATCTGTCTTTTTTCTTTTGAACAAGGTATACCCTTCTAGCTTCATATTCTAGTCATGGGTCTCATGAGTCTCCTCATGTATTTGTTACACCTGTGAAATGAAATTTGCCTCCTTGTATTAGGATCTCCAGTGCATCTAGCGAGCATACCTGGCTTATAGTCCTGGCTCTGTGACTAACTAATTGCTTGACTTTAGGCTAGGAATTTCACCTCTCTGGGTGAATCAATAAAATGAAAGAGTTGGACTAGGTGGTTTCTAAGATCCCTTTCAAATCTTTCATCTTATGATTCTATAATCATCTGGATTTCTACTTGTATCCCCTTGTGCAGTATGCCTCCAGAAAAGTATGCTTTTCTCACAATTTCTAAATCAGTTTTATATTTTGACAAGTTGTAAAATCTTTTAAAATCCTTTTTAATTAGGTGTATAGCACCAAGTCAAGTGTCTACCAATAGTTGTTGTCACAGAACTGAGATAAGGCATTTGTCCATACTAGGAAATTTTCATTTCTGTTGCTGTGTTACTAGTCCACCAGAAGTTTTGAATGTGAACATGGAATTTGATTTACTACACAAATACTCATGACCTATAGAAAAAAATAATGATCTGGCATAAAGAAGTATGCATTTATAACAGGTAATATTAAGAAGTTCCTCCTTGAGCCCTCATAGGTGCTCCACTCCAGGCATCTGCCTACTTTTTATCTTTTGATAAAAAAGTTCTGCAGTTTCTTGCCCCCAAAAATATATAGTTTAGACTTTCTATAAGAAAGGCATGGAGCTAGGAAATGCATCTAAATTAAAATTAAGATGATGGCAAATTCTTTTTAACTTGTCCATTTTAACATTACTTTGCCGAGGAAAAGGTCAAACTACCACATGAACAAAAATATTATCACAAATTAATGTCCTTGAAAAGGAATAAGTATGATGATAGATTGTAGTTATTGTGGTTACCAGATTATAAACTTCAGGATCTTTAAAAAATTAAAGTTCAAGTAAGTTCAAATGCAAGTGGACTTTACAACAGATCTACTCACGTATGAAAATACCACTCCATGTTGTATTTCTGACTAATTCTTGTACCTTTAATTCATTAATTGGTTGGAATTTCTTCCATTGAAATAAGATACAAGATATACTAAATACCATTTCTCTCTTTCCAGCTCCTTTCCCACCTCAAAACATCTCTGTCCGATTTGTAAACCTGAACAAGAATAACTGGGAAGAAGAGAGTGGAAGTTTCCCAGAGGAATCATTCCTGAAGCCACAAGATGTCATTGAGAAAGAGAAACTGCTTCATTTTACAGATGATCCTCCTGAAATTTCCTCAGCCAATACTTCTTCTGGGTGGCCAGATTTTAATAGTAGTGATGAGGAAACAACACTTCAGCCATATTGGTGGGATAGTGAAACTGTAACACCAGAAAGTGAAGATGAATTTGTCAGTGTACTTCCCAGGGAAGATAAAATTAATAATACAGTTAGTCCGATTGAGAAATCAACATCAGCACCTTTATCTTTTTTCCCTGTACAAATGATATTGAACTGGTTGCCCCCAAAACCACCTACCGCCTTTGATGGGTTCCATATTCGCATAGAGAGAGAAGGTAAAGCAATAGCCCTTTGTTAGTCTTCAGAGATATTTCAGTAGGAAATAGTTTGGGGAGAGGAGAATTAAATTCAGGAAATCACTGCAGATTAAAAGGAACATAGGCTAAGAAGAAAAATTGTAAAGGTTTGGATTACTCCACTCAGGTTGTACTCTGACTCCTCATTGGAGCATGGAGGTAATCAAAGAATTTCAAAGGCTTTGCCAGCAGAATGCAAACTTATAGTCTTATCAACCTGAAAAAGAATACAAATATGGCCTTGGTGATATGAAAGGAAGACAATAACATACATACATGCATATTTTGGTACAGACAGCCTGTAATTTCATTGATATGAGGAATCAATGAGGAATTTCCTCCCACCCACACAGATCAGCACGTCTTACTGGGTTAAATGAGAGATTAAGTGACTTGTCCAGAGTCACACATACTCAGTATGCATCAGAGGGAGAATCTGAACCCAGGTTGTCTCATCTTGGAGGCTAGCTATCTGTTTGCCTAATAATAATAACAGCAGCAGCAACAACAATGATGATTATAATGATGATAGTACAATTTTACATGGCTATTTAAAGTCGGTTCTACAGTCTGGGTGTTCTCACTCCAAGTCAGTTATTGTTTCCACTGAGTCATACTGGCATAAATACTGGAAACCGCACATATGCTTCACTTCTCAACAATTCTACCCCATCAGGCAACTGAGGAAGACCTAGAATTACAGGCCTGACCTTTATAATTTAGAGAAAGGAACAGAAGAACTTTGACCAAAGATCTATTTTCTTGTACCCACATTTAAGATCCTTACTATGTCCTCTTCCAGCATATGATCAATTTGCAAGGCGGCTAGTTTCATGATAATTATCAGTTCCGTGCTGTGTCTGCAGAATACACAGGTCCTTACCCTTTTCTTTCTGAAAGTGTCTTACCCTCTTTGCCACCCATCACTGGCACTTTTCCACAGAGCAGCTGTGAAGTAAAGCAGGAAAGACAGAGCAGATGGCACTTTCACTGTAGCTACTAAAATTCTATCTTGTGTCCATTCACTCAGCATCTGGTACCTAGTTTTTCCATTTTAGCACACATATATTACAGCAATGCTGTTACATTTCACTAAAGAATGAATTGCATACATTTTTAAACATCTTGCTGACTGATACTACCATTTGTTCTTAGAAGTCTTCTTGGAATTGTTAATACATAGATATACTTATATGTTGAGACTGAATGATACCTCTGTCATCAGAGCAGGTCCTTAGAGTTAGGTAGTCATGTATGCAAAAAGCAACAAAGAGGCAGTGTCACTGGATCATAGAGGATTTGACCCTGTTTTGTTTATATAGATAAAAATATATATATATATATATACATATATATGATATAATATAGCATAATATAATATGATAAGAAAGGATAGGATAGGACAATACAATATATGATACAATAAAATGCAATATAATGTACATTATTACATTATATTATATTACATTGCATATACTTTATGTTAGATTACATTATATCATATCATCATATCATATCATATCATATCGTATCATATCATATCATATCATATCATCATATCATATCATATCATATCATATCATATCATATATCACATAGAATAAGCAATTGCCCTTGTTCTATTTAGTAAAAGAATAAGCAATTGGCCCTCTTTTGTTTGATAGAGGAGAAAACAACATTTGTGGGTTTTTCAACAATGCCCAACTATTATGTAAGGTATATATTTGGTTGCTGTCTAAATATATAAAGACAGTTTGGCTCACATGTAGCTTGGATAGATATCTGATCTGGAATTTGGCTGACCCCTCTCTAAGAGAAACTCAATTTCTGCTTTGTGAGGAATAGGAAGAGAGCCAAGGTTGGGCACTTATTACTTCTCTCACCTGTATCCCAGAGGAATAATGGTCTTAAATTATATCCATCCACCACACTTCATATATTGGTAGATTAGAGGAACAATTCTTTGGTGCCTAGGACAAACACCACTTTCCCTAATCACACTCAGGACTTAGCTTACTCTCACCAGCTTAGCTCTCTCCAACTCCCAGACACTGGTTACACAAAAGAAATCACAAATACCTAGTATACCTCTTTATCAAAGTAAGCAGTAAGGAGAAATTGAGGAAGTTCTATAAATTAGAATAGAACAAAGGTTACACAAGAGTAAAAGGACTTTTCAGCTGAGCGTGACAAGGTCTTAGCTCAGGCTTATTTAAGAGATGCCTTCTTAGATGATCTCTAGGATTACAAGCACTGAAGTTCAAGGGACTTGTTGGAGGCCAGTTCTCTACACGCATGCAGCCCCAAGGTCTCCCGATTCAAAAGCTTGCCTCTCATGACCACCTGTTTCAAAGTCGTCCAACAATCTAATAAAATTCCTGCTGCCTTCATGCAGGTACTTGGTGCCTTGGCTTAGCATTGCCCCAGTCAATCAGGAGTTATATCTCCTTCTTATCTACATAGCCTGTAGCTTCACAGGGCTGTCCCTCAGAAAAATGATCCAACACCTGTGGGCAGAAGCATTACATTCACATGAGACTAGCAAAAAAAATTATATGTCTCTTCTTTTTCTATTATTGGATATATTTGACTGAGAATGGGTTCTTTGGAGCTCAGAAATGTCTCTTCTTGCCTGTCTCTTGAATACTCGATTCTTTTAGCTTATTGTGTTAGTCGAGTCACTTAATAGTGCAGATCACATGCTGACCTACATTGGTAGAGGGAATTTCCTCCCTAAGAGTTCCCTATACCAACAAAATGACAGAGCCAGTTCAAAAACAACTGAAAATTGCATTTTTTAAAAGGCAAAATATAGATTCTGGGTGAGGGCCTCTCATGGGAAGCAGGCAGCTTGGTATAATAGAGTCTATAATGGCTTGGAGTCAGAAGACTGGGGTTTAAGCCTGCTCCCATTGCTTATCATGTGACTGTGGAGAAGTCTATTAATTTCTCTGAGTGTCAATTCCCTCTTCTGTAAAATGAGAATGTTAATACCACCTATCTTACAGACTTGTGGGAAAAGTGCTATACAGAATTATATAAATGAGAACTATTACAATGAGCCTGGCATTCAAAGTTCCCTTCAAAATACTCAACCTACTTTTCCAGCCTTTTATTCCCTTCCACATAAGGTCCTGTTCTGTCAAAGTGGCTTACTCAGCATTTTCCTAAGTCTTTGTTCCTGCTCTTCCCTACACTCCTTCCCTCCAGCTCTGTCTGTTTAATTCCAATTCATCCTTTGAAGATTTCAAATGGAAGGAAGGAAGAAAGAAAAAAAGCATTTATTAAGCACCTACTGTGTGCCAGGCACTGTGCCAAGTACTTGAGAAATATTATCTCATTTGATCCTCACAAAAACCCTTGGAGCGAGATGCTATTATCATCTCCATTTTATAATTGAAGAAACTGAGGCAGCTATCAAATTAAGTGACTTACGTAGGATCACATGGGTTGTAGGTATCTGGGGCTGGATTTGAACTCAGGTCTTCCTAACTCCAGACCCGATGCTCTATTCACTACATCATCTAGTTGCCTCAGGAGGCCACTCAAATAATTTCTTATGATTTGGAAATCTAATGACCCTCTTTTGCTGAATGTGTATTTTTTCCCTACTACCACAGTAGACTATATATTATCTTCTAAGCCAAAGCTTGAAGTTATTTGAAGTCAGGGAGCATGTCTTATCATAAGCAGCTAGGTGTTGCAGTGGATAGAGTGCTGGGTCTGAAGTCAGGAAGACTCCTCTTCCTCCATTCAAATCTGGCTTCAGATGCTTACTGGCTTTGTAACCCTGGGCAAGTCTCTTAATCTTGTTTGCCTCAATTCCTCATCTGTAAAATGGAGAAGGAAATGGCAAACCACTTCTGTATCTTTGCCAAGGAAACCCCAAATGGAGTCACAAAGATTCAGACATGATGGAACAACAGCATGTCATATCAATCTTTTGTATTCTCACAGTGCTATTTATATAGAAAATATTTAATAGATAAAGATATAAGCTTTAGTGCATGGATTTCGATGACTATTTGGCTATCTAGAGACTTTTTTGGGGGGCCACTTCTTAGTTCTTGGTTGTGCTCTTCTTAGGTGAGGTTGCTTGGCAACTGAATCCAGAAAAAAAAGGTATCATTATACATCTAACATAGTTTAATAGATAGTAGACATTTTGGATAGGTAAACTTCTTAATTTAAATTTTACTACCTCTGTAACTTTATTTGACGCCCATACTCCCTTGAAACTGCCGTTCTTTTGTTCCTGTCAAGTGTTCTTAAGACTGTTTTGTCAGATATTTTATTCATGTCTGACACTTCATGACCCCATTTAGTGTTTTCTTGCCAAAAATACTAGAGTGATTTGCTATTTCCTCCTCCAGTTCCTTTTACAGATGAGGAAACTGAGGCAAACAAGGTGAGGTGACTTGTCTAGGATCACACAACTAGTAAGTGTCTGAGGCCAGATCTAAACTCAGGAAGCTTTATCTTCCTGACCTCAGGCCCAATACTGTATCTACTTAGCTACCCCTGTTCTTAAGACTAGATGTCCACTTTCTGATGTGTCATCCTTTGTCCTTATCTCCTGAATATTCCACCCATTCTGGATTTTAAGCCATCCCTCCCCAGACTCATGGTACAGTGGAAAGAACACTGTGTTTATAATTGGAGGATCTGGATTTGAATTTTGGTTTTGCCATTTACTACCTTTGTTGATCTTGGCAAGCCTCTTAACCTCTCTGGATCTCAGTTTACTCATCTATAAAATGAGGGGATTGGACTAGGTGACCTACACATTCTTACCAGCTCTATGATCCTATGAACTAGAATCACTAGCTTTGAGATAGAGTGGGGAGAATGAGGTGGTCCAGTGGATAGAGTGCCTGGCCAAAAGCCAGGAAGATTTGAGTTCAAAACCAATCTCAGACACTTACTAGTCATGTGACCCTGGGCAAGTCACTTAACCTCTGTCTACCTCAGTTTCCTTGTCTGCAAAATAGGGATAATAATAGCACCTACCTCACAGGGGCTGTTGTGAGGATCAAATGAGATAATTCTAAAGTGTTTAGCACAGTGCTTGGCACATAGCAAGTGCTATACAAATGTTAACTATCATAATTATAATAATAATTATTATTATAAATGGAAGAAGCACTGGATTTGTGTTAGAACACTTCTTAACTTTGTGACCTTGGATTAACTGCTTTGAGCCTAAGTTTCTTCATCTGTAAAATGAAGAAAATATTACTTGCACTCCTACCTACTTCACAAAATTGTTTTAAAAAACAAAGGAGAGAATGGATATGAAAAGGATTGGTGTCAGTAAAGTTCTATATAAAATGGTTATTATCAGTTTCATCTGTCAAATTAAAAGGACAGAGGTCCACTCCTAAATGAAAGCATTTTGCTAGTTATCACTGGGGCAAGATTTCCTCTCATCTCTCTTCTGTTTTTCTTTTTTTCTGCCATTGGCTACATTTGACTGAAAATAGGATCTTTGTAGAAAGCTCCGAATTTTCTTTCTTGCTGCCTATTCCCTTGAAGACTCAATCAGCCCTTTACCCTATTGCTATGTGGTTTTTTGAAGGCTAGTTGTGACATGAACTTCAGATCATGACTTCAAATAAGAAAGTAAGCAGCTGGAGATGAACTTTGATGTAATGGAGACTCAGTTTTGCTGCCAACGTTCTTGTCACAAATGACAGAAAATATTTTATTTCTAACTTGAAATGTCTAAAGAAATTCTCAGAGAGGGTCCAGGATATTTAATGAATCCCAAAGCAGCAATGAGATCTTCTGTTCTGGTTAGTTTTCATTTGTTACTCATTGAGGATTATGTAGATGACCTTCCTTGACATTCATCTCCTTCCATTTGGAACAAGTAATTTTTCCATAAAGATAAAAGGAGTATATATAATCTCAGTTTCCAGATTCATAGGCTCAACCAGCCCATATTACTTGTCTAAGTAAAAATGAAATTTGAATCCTATGCTTCATTATTCCTTCATGTCAGCCTTTCCTTAGAATCAAGTCAACAAGCATTTATTAGGCACTTTCTATGTGCCAAGCACTGTGCTAAATTGTGCAAATGCAAAGAAAAGCAAAAATAATCCATGCTCTCAAGAAGCCCATAGTTTATGGGGGAAACAACATGAAAACAACTGAGTACAAACAAGATGTATACAGCGGGTCATTAACAGATGGAAGTCACTAGCACTAAGGAAATGGCATGTTTTTGCAAGGAACTGTGGGAGGCCAGTGTCATTGAATCATAGAGTACGTGAAAGGGAGAAAAGTATAAGTCTGGAAAGGTAGGAAGAGATCTAGTTGTGGAATTAAATGATGAGGATTTTAATTTGTCCTAGAAGGAATAGGGAGCCCCTTGGGTTTTCTTAATAAGGGGGGAGGAGTGGTAATCAGCCCTGTACTTTAGGAAGATCAATTTTGACCAGTTAAACTTAATTAACAGCCCTGCAGTTCCTGTAGCTTCTGATACTTATTCTTTGTCCAGTTAATTTGTCTATATTAATCTCTAACTCCCATAAATCCATATTTTCCTTTTCTTTGATGATTTAGAAAACTCTACTGAATTTTTGACAGTGGATGAGGAAGCCCATGAATTTGTCACTGAACTGAACGAGCCTGGGAAATATAAATTATCGGTGACGACTTTTAGTTCCTCTGGATCTTGTGAAACAAGGGGAAGTCAATCAGCCAAATCAATTAGTTTTTACATCAGTAAGTACCAATGAAAGACGATGATAACGGTGCGAGTGAAAAGATCGATGGTATTTCAAACTATTTCCCGAGCTTAGGGGACCCTGTGAAGCCTACAAGGTCAGGAGGGGCTGGATCCCATCACTCATTTAGCAGAAAGAACACATCTAGCAGGGGCAGCTGGGTGACATGGTGAATGCATGGCACTGGCATTGGAGTCAGGAAAAATGGAGTTCAAATCCTGGCTCAGACAATTACTAGCTCTATGGCCCTGGGGCAAATCTCTATCAGCCTCCATTTCTTCATCCATAAAATGACAATAACATTAGCACCTACATCATGAGGTGGTGGGGAAGAGGAAAGGAGGAAAGAAAGATAAGTATTTATGTAGCACCTAAGAAAGGCCAAGCATTGTGCTAAGCGGTTTTTACAAATATGATCTCATCTGATCCTCACAACAACTTTTTTGAGGTGCTATGGTTATTCCCAATTTACTGTTGAGGAAACTAAGGTTAAATGAGTTGTCCAGGGTCACACAGCTAGTATATGTCTGAGGCTGGATTTGAACTCAGATCTTCCTGACTGCAGGTCCAGGCTCCATCTACTGTACCACCTAACTGCCTATAATGAGGAACAAATGAGATAACATATATAGAGTGTTTTGCAAACCTTAAAGCACTATATACATGCTAGCAATTATGATTGAGAGGCTGATTTGTTCAGTAGATAGAGAGCTGGCCTCATAGCAAGAATGACCTGGATTCAACCACTTTTAACCATAGTGACTGTATGACACTAGGTAAGTCAATTAGCTTTTCAGTGCTCTAGGCCAGAGGTGTCAAACACTGAGCCTTGACACTCCCAAGTATATGTGGAACCAAATTAAAATGTAATTGGGAAATATTTAACAAAATAAATTAAAATGCAATAAAACATAGATAACATTACTAAAACCAAGTCAATATGCAGCCTGCAGGGATCCTTATGTATGGGTTATTGGCACCCATCCCCACTTTCTATTTCATTTTGACATTGCTATCTTAAGCAGCTTTTAATGACTATAAATTGTTGACCTTCATTGGTAGAGGGAATTTTATTATCTGGGGGTTTCCAGGACCCATGAAATCCCAGGGCCAGTCTCCATCCCTATGCGTCGTTTGTTAAACTGACTCTTTGGTTTTCCTTGAATTTATGCAAAACTTTTATAAAAACCACCAACATTATCAAGTGCTTATTTTATTACGTTCAAGATACTGTGATAAGCCCTGGAGATATAAACAAAAATCCCTGCTTTAAAGGAATTTACCTTCTAATGAGGGAAACAACATACAAAATAAGTTCAGTGTAATTGGAAGATACCTTTAAACAGGATTTATAATGAGTTTCTGATGTAAGAAAAAATACAGAGAGCCTAAAACAAAAATGTTATCTGATCATCCAATGTTATCGGTCCAAGGAAGGTTTATTTCCCAAAGGAGGTTGAAAGAGAGTAAAGTGAACCCTCTAGGTCACCATAAAATATTCTATTTAAAAACAATATTTTAGGCAAACCTCCCAAATTTGTGGAACATTTAGAAGTTCAAGGTCGTTTACTCTGCTTGTTTAGAAAGCCATTCATGGAATTTTGATCTATGTAAAACCAAAGGAGATGGAGAACAATTCAGTCACTTCTAGAGGTATAAATATTGCTCAAAATAACTGCTGAAAGAAATCTATAGATCTTTTTTTTATTTTGCAAACAAACAAATAATGAATGTTTCTCTACGAAGTTTTTGCTTGGAGGCCTAAGTCCTCCAAGTCTTCATTGTCAGACTTGATAATTGCTATTTGTGTGTGTATTTAATAAACTTTTTTTTTTTGCAGCGGGGAAGGCAGGGCAATTGGGGTTAAGTGACTTGCCCAAGGTCACACAGCTAGTAAATGTGTCAAGTGTCTGAGGCTGGATTTGAACTCAGGTACTCCTGACTCCAGGGCTGGTGCTCTACTCACTGTGCCACCTAGCTGCCCCTTAATAAACATTTTTGAATAATTTTCTGAGGTTTATTTTAAGTGCAGACCTTTAGGATGGTTCGCATCCCTTTCCAAGCACAGTAATGATCCCCTTGCAGCTGCAGACTGCAGTGTGCCCAGACACTCAGCTCAAGTGGCATCTCCTCCTTGAGCCCTTCTCTGACTTCTCCAGTCAGATTAATGCTCCCTTTCTCTGAATTCTTATTGCACCTTGCACTGTATAGCATGAAGTGTATCACTGGCTTATATTTTTCTACAATTATTTTCTGTATCTAAGTCTTGGTCCTCAACCAAATTATGAACCCATCAAAGGCAAAGGCCATATATCCTACTTTTTTATCTTTCCCACAAATGTTAATACACAGTGGTTACATAATAGATGCCTAGGGATTGTAAAAAACAAAAATCAAAGCACAGTTCTATTTTTTCAGGGGATTTCTCAAAACAATGTCTAATCCAAGGGAATGATGCTAATGGTGAAGTCTCAGGCTTAGGGGCAACTTAAGTAAAGTCAACAAGCATTTTTAAGTGTCTATGTGCCAGGCAATGTGCTAAGTGCTGGGATATAAAGAAAGGCAAAACAAAACCAAAAACAGAACCTGCTGTCAAGGAGCTCCAGTCTAACAGGAGAGACAAAAAATAAACTAATAAGAACTAACAAGGGATAAACAGGGTAAATTGGAGATAATTTCAGAGGGAAGGAGCTAAGAATTAGGAACAGGAAAAGCTTTTTGTAGAACAGAAGTTGAGATTTAAACTGAGTCTTAAAATTAGGGAAGCCAGAATGCAGAGATGAAGAAAGTTTGGGGCTGTGGGAAATTCCAGTTCCCTTCAAATGACCACGCACCATTCAGGCAGCCCCCACCGTGGAGGCTGTCCCCACTGTGGCCCTTTGGGTCACCTCAAATGGAACAGATTCACAATTTTCTGATTTCACAATTCACTGATTTATCACCAAATTCCTAACTGCTCTCATAGTACTGAGATGGCAGCTAATTGGAATATATCTCAAGTTAATCAGATCCTGTGTGCTGGAGACCCTGAGGGCAAAGGTGCTCTGAACATTGATAAAATGACTTGTAGAAGTGCCAGCTATCTGGTTAATAGAGAAATTAATACAGAAGCAAATAATCATTATCTCTTTAGTTAGGGATTTGCTAGAAAGTTCAAGGATCCAGTAAACAATGGAAATGAAGCTCACATTTTCCATTGAAGAAGAAAATTGCTTGAGGTCAGGTGTTGAAGGAGTAATGTTGAGGATTATGGAGAATGTCAATCCAAAGGGCTCTCCCTCTAGTTCATTTCACCTCTCTGGAATAACCTTTGAAAGGGAGAAGGAAAACAAGATAGAAAAAAAACCCACTAACGTGCTTTCATCTCTCCTGTTGTGAATTACTCAGCATGCTTCCTACTGCCGTTTGTATTTGCAGGTCCTATGGGAGAATGGATTGAAGAACTAACAGAGAAGCCTCAGCATGTCCGTGTGAATGTTTTAAGCTCAACCACTGCCTTAATGTCCTGGACATCTTCTCAAGAGAGCGACAGCAATAACACAATTGTGTCTGTTGTGTCTCTAACCTGCCAGAAACAAAAGGAAAGTCAAAGACTTGAAAAACATTATTGTACTCAGGTAAGAAAAAAATCCCAATATGTAAACCCACCTGACTGTAACTCTGGGAGGCAAGGACTAAAACAAGTTTCAAAAATCTAAGATGAGGGGCAGCTAGGTGGCATAGTGAATAGAGCAGTGGCCCTGGGGTCAGGAGGACCTGAGTTCAAATCTGGCCTCAGACACTTGACACTTACTAGTTGTGTGACCTTGGGCAAGTCACTTAACCCCAACTGCCCTGCCTTCCCCTCCTCCAAAAAAGAAAAAGTAATACCAGTTTTTTAAGAAAAAAACTAAGGTGATACAATAACTCTCTGAGTTAGCCTTACATAGAGTAGTGTTAGTAGAAACTAGAAGAAGAATCTAGAAATAGTTTTGGCTGGCACTATTGAAGTTTTTAAATTTTTGTTAATGTTTAAAAATTGTCGTTTCCACTGAGGAGACTTGTTTAGAATGTGAATTCGATTCAAGGGCTGCTCTTATTAAGGGTGCTCTGTGAAAAGTAGGGGGCTAGATGCTAGGGTATGCAAGGACAAATATAAGACAGAATCCACCCTCCTGTGCTAGACTTAGAGTCAGGAAGACCTGAGTTCAAATCTTGCTTTAAACACATCCTAAGTGAGTAAGGACAAAATGAGAGAATATTTACAAAGTCCTTTACAAACCTTAAAGCATTGTAGGTGATAGATATTATTATTGAAGAGTTTAGAAGTACTGACATTCTCTAGGGGTGCTGGGACCCCAAGAATGCCAAGGCAGGGTTGCCTGGAACGAATTCACACACTCAAGCCTTCTTTCAGTCGAGGTACCGATAGTAGTGGGTGAAGTTCCTTGGGGGAACTTGCAACTTAATAGGGGTGAGTCTAAAGCTATAAGCTTTATAAGCCACATAATAGAAATGGGGCAGGGAAAGGAATGTTAAGGATGCTAATTAGCTAATGTAAGGGGTCCAGGTGTCTTTGGGAGCAGGCATCAGTGATCTATGGATGGGAAAAGTCGGGGAATCTGCAGAGATAACTTTGTTGATGCCAGACATTGAGGGAGAAAGGACCATTTTTTGTTTAGTTGCCAGAGGCATGGACCTTGGGCCAGCACCCTGTACTGGTAGCTTTTATCTGAGGAATTACAGGGTCAACTCTGTGCCTCTAACAAGAAGAGAATTTTCTTATGGGGGGGGTGAAGAGGCTGGGTTACTTAGACATAGTCTTAGGGCCTTTTGGGGTCCAGGTCCCACCGCTACATCAGTATCATTGTTGTTATTGTTAAGGAACCTAATGCCAGGATTCCTCAGGGCGTTGGGGAGAGTGTGTCATAGATCCAACCAAGACAATAGGGTGTTATCAAGAATATAATTGTTGCTGACCCTGAGACAAAGAGCCATCTTTACTCAAGACTTTGCTTTGCTATATACTTTTGCCTTAAGAGTCCTAGCAGAGTGAACTAAGGAGCACCTAGGTGATATGATGAATACAGGGCCTGAAGTCAGGAAGAATCATCTTCCTGAGTTCAAATCTGGCCTTAGACACTTATTAGCTGTGTGATCCTGGGCAATTCACTTAACCCTGTTTGCCTCCATTACTCATCTGTAAAATGATCTGGGGAAGCTATAACAACAATGTGGCTTGCCACTACTGTGGCTGTGAAAGGCCAATGACACCAGCACACAGAAGGACTGCCAGCACTGATTCTTTGATCTGCTTTTCTAAGGAAAGCAACTTTAAGGGATTAATAATCTTACTTTAATCAAACATACATATATCATTCACTTAGTTCAGGAGGAAAAGCCAGCTCCCTGAACTTCAGAGCAAATACAAACAAATTACAAGCATACATTATATAAACAGAGCAAATAAACACTAATCAGCAGACAGGCTTCTAGCTATCTGTCCAAGCAATACATAGTTACCAGAAAAGGACCAACATCTGGATTTTTTTCAAAGCTGGTGGGGGGAGGCTCCTTAATGGCTACCCAGAGTCTCCACACCAACACTCTTCCAATGAGTGAGCCCCAAACAAAATGCTAACATCTGATTGCATGTGTGTGCCCACATACGCATGCTAATAAGGCTTTTAATTGGTACAGTGGTAGAGCACTGGACTTAAAGTCAGGAAAACCAGAGTTCAAATCTGGCCTTAGACACCAATTAGTTGTGTGACCTTGGGCAAGTCACTTAACTTTTATCTGCCTCAGTCTCCTCACCAGTAAAATGGGGATGATAATAATAGCACCTACCTCCCAGAGTTGTCATGAAGTATCTTTGCCAAGAAAACCTCAAAAGGGGTTATGAAGAGTTGAACAAAGCTGAAAACCAACTAACCAACAATAACAACAATGTCACAAGATAAATACGTTGAGTTACAAAACACAATGGGCCTTAGGGGCAAGGAAAGATCATTATAGAGGGCAGAGGGAATAAGGAAGTCTTATTCTAGTGGTCTAGGGCAAAGCTTTTCAGAAAGAATAAAATCAGAGCTCAAAAATTTATTGTTGAATTAATTAATCAACTGATAGAACAATATGTCTTTTCCATTTTCTCCAAGGAATCAAACCCACTCATGTTAGAGATGAGGGAACCAAAGCCCAATAAATAAAGGCCTAATAATGAGAAAAGTTCAGCTAATTGACTCTTTTTTGGTTTGATGAAGGCTTCTAACAGAACTAGAATCATAGTCATCAATATTCGCAAACCACAAAGGCATCCTTGGCTCTTTATTCTCACTCACCCTGTGTTTCTAATAAGAGAGTCATGGCTCTAGATCTGGAAGGGATATCAGAGGGCATCTAAGTCTAATTCCTTCATTTTACAAATAAGGAAACTGAAGCCCGAGGATAGTAAAGATCTGCCCCAGCGTCACACAGATTGTCCTCATCAGAGCCGGGATTTGAACCCAACTCTCCTGATGCCAGATCAAGTGTTATTTCCACAGTGGCATGTTATTCAGTTGCCAACACTTGCTGATTCTGTCTATACAACATTCATCCCTTTCTTTCTATTAACATGGCACCCTGCTGGTGCAGGCCTTCATCACTGCTCTGGACAACTTCAATAGCCTCCTAACAGGTATCCCCTACCTCAAGTGTCTCCCCTCCCTAATCCATCTTGCACACTGCTGCTGAGGGATTTTTCTAGTGCAAAAATCTGACCACATCACTCTCCTGTGTAATAAATTTTAGTAGCTCCCTTTTATCTTTCAGATCAAATACAAACTATTCTATTTGCTATTTAAAGCCCTTTACAACACAACTCACTTTTCCAGCCTTACACATTATTCCCTTTCCTGTACTCTATGATCCAGCCCACTTGGCCTGCTAGATGCTATTGATAGATAATAATCTATCTCCCATTTCTATATCTTTGCATCCATTCTCCCTCATGCCTGAAAAACATACTCCCATCTGCCTCTTGGAATCCCTAGTTTCCTTCAAAGCCCAGTTCAGCAACCACCTTCTACATGAGGTCTTTGCTGATGCTCTCACCTGCTCATTCCAGCTAGCATATATTTCTCTATACTTAAATATTTATCTTACCTAATAGAATATAATCCCCTTGAGAACTGAGAGCTTCTAATTTTTCTCTTTGCATTCCCACCACCTATACATATACGTAGTAGGCATTTAATAATGATTGCTGATTTCTTAATTGAGAGTATACACTGATATAATGAGAGAAGCATATAGGAATGTGAGGATCTCTGCAAAAGATCCAAGCAGAGCAGGCAGATGGGAAGGACATGTGTTTTGACCACTGAGTTGACTTCCCTTACATACAGAGTCTGCCTCACTGAATCAAATGATAGAATCTCCAGACAAATCATATTAGAGTTAAATGGAAG
Organism: Trichosurus vulpecula; assembly: GCF_011100635.1. Classification (NCBI taxonomy): domain Eukaryota; kingdom Metazoa; phylum Chordata; class Mammalia; order Diprotodontia; family Phalangeridae; genus Trichosurus; species Trichosurus vulpecula. The sequence continues at coordinate 189,579,971 of NC_050577.1, read as the reverse complement.
GAGTTATGTGATCAAATTACCAGTGTTAGAGTGGGTAGGAATTCAAGGGAGAAAAAAGAAAGGAGGACAATTCAGGCACAGGCAATGTGACAAAGAATGACACAACAGGGGAAAAAGCAACAGGGCATGTCTCCAAAGTAGTGAGTAGCGAGGTGGTGCAGTGGATAGAGTGGTGGGCCTGAAGTCAAGAAGACCTAAGTTTAAATCTAGCCTCAGATACTTCCTAGCTGTGTGACTCTGGGCAAACCATTTGAACTCTGTTTATCTCAGTTTCCTCATCTGTCAAATGGAAGTAATAGTAGCACTTGCTTCCCAAGGTTTTGTGAGGATCAAATTAGATATTTGCAAAGTACCTAAAAGTGTCTGGCACATAGAAAGCACGATGTAAATGTTAGCTATTATTATAACTGGTGTACAAAGCAGAGGGTAGGAATATGAGAAAAGCTAGAAATGTAAGGTGGTACCATATTGAAGAGGACTTTAAATGCTAGAAAATGAAATTTGAATTTTATTTGGAAAGAAATAGAGAGCCACTAAAGACTTTTAAACAGAATTGTAATACAACCAAATCTCTGCATAGAATGATTATCCTGTTACTATATTATTCTATATGAAGGACAGATTGGAAAGGGAAGAGAATGGAGACAGGAAAACATGGTAGAAAGTTATTATAATTCATATGACTGGTAATGAAAGCTTATATAATACCTCAAATTATCAAGCCTCAAATATTAGTTTACATGATATCTCCCCTGTCAATAAAATGTAAATTCCTTGACAACAGGCACTATTTTTTGTTTAGTCCAATTCCATGTATATAGTGAGCAATTATAAATACTTGTTAGATTGATTGAATTGGCTTGTATTGGTAGTCCTAGTAGGATTAGAGAGGAGGGGGTAGCTGTGAGAGATGCTGTAGAGGTAGATGAGAAGGGAGGAGAAGCAAAATAATCAACTCTCACTACAAGTTTTATCTTCTAAATAACCCTCAGAACTTTTAGGTTCAGACCATTTATTATCATTTTAAAATTTATTTTTTTACCTTTACTTTATATATTTGTGTTTATATATATTTAGTCATTTTATTTAGCATTTTAAAATTTGTTTTTACAAGAACACCAAAGATAAGGTTTGGGAAACATGATCTTCTGAACATGAGATTGCTATATAAAGATAATGAGTTATTTTTTAAATAGGTAACATGTTATATTGAAAGTTGACTAGACTAGGAGTCAAGAGGTTTGTGTTCTAGTCCCAGATCTGCCATTAATTAACTGTGTGACTTTTTGCCCAAATGGATTTTGCCCTGTGGGTCTCTGTCTTCTCATCTACAAAATGATTGGGTTGAACTAAACTCCAAGATCTCTCACAATTCTATAATTCCATGCTTCTAAAGGAAGAGAAACTATAGAATCCAGACGCTGATCTTTAGGTTACCACCATGATCTCTTTATGACACTTCAGTTAAAGATGTTAAATTATTCTTGTGGTCTTAACAGATTTGGCTGTTACAGTTGACTGGTCTCTAACACACTGCTACAGTTGACATTGAAAGTTTTAACAGCAACACAAGTGCTTACATCCTGTCACATAATTTAAATGCTGTGACTTTCCTGCAGATTACTCTTGTGGACTATAAATCATTTCATTTCTGAAAACTCAGCTACAAGGCACTGAATTCTATAGGTATCAGTAATTCATCATAGGCTTTCTACAAAATGTTGACACTTCTATTTCATATATGGTGTGCCTAATTTAAAATTCTTCCTAATGGACTTTTTATTTCTTTAGGTTAACTCAAGCAAAAGCATCATTGAAAATCTGGTTCCTGGTGCCCAATACCAGGTTGTGATTTACCTAAGAAAAGGCCCTTTGATTGGACCACCGTCAGATCCTGTTACTTTTGCCATTGGTAATGTTAAGGGCATACCTTTAAAATCCCTACTGATTTTTCTCGGTTAGATCAAAATCCTTGTTGGAGGGACTTTGATTTGCACAAATATAACTTTGCCATAGAAGAGACATGCTAGTTCACTTATGTTTGCCTGTACATAGAAGACATTATTCACATTAATTATTAAGCTCAATTATTACTATAAAGAAACAAATTAAAATATTTAGTTTTGTTTTTAGAAAATATCAGTTATCAAGCAGATAGGACTTCAAAGCAAAATTCTGAGGATATTAATACACCTGGGGTTTTGTCTTTTCCTTTTTTCCCCCTCCCTCTCTCTCTCTCTTAACCCTTAGTTCCCACTGGAATCAAGGATTTAATGCTCTACCCTTTGGGTCCGACCGCCATTGTTCTGAGCTGGACCAGGCCTTACTTAGGGGCATTCAGGAAGTATGTGGTAGAAATGTTTTATTTCAATCCTGCAACAATGATATCAGAGTGGACAACCTACTATGAAATAGCCGCAACTGTCTCCTTAACTGCTTCTGTGGTAATAGCCCCTTTACAAACTATCACTGTCTCATATTTTGATTCATTGATTTATTCATTCATCCAACAAACATTTAGTGTACACCCACCCTGCAATGTACTCTGCTTGCATGTGTGTGCCCACATATGCATGCTAATAAGGCTTTTAATTGGCACAGTGGTAGAGCACTGGACTTAAAGTCAGGAAAACCAGAGTTCAAATCTGGCCTTAGACACCTATTAGTTGTGTGACCTTGGGCAAGTCACTTAACTTTTATCTGCCTCAGTCTCCTCACCAGTAAAATGGGGATGATAATAATAGCACCTTCCTCCCAGAGTTGTCATGAGAATCAAATGAGATAATATTATAAAGTGCTTTGTAGACTTTACAATGCTATATAAATTCTAGCTATTAGATATGTGTATGTCTGAGGCTTATATATATATGTGTGTGTGTGTATAGATATATATTTATGTATGTGCATGTATGTATATATATGTATGTATGTGTGTGTGGGTCTCATTTTACATAGTTAATGTGTTCTTTGAAAATCTGTAAATTAAATTATAAGTCCACTGAAGTAGTTTGTTGCTGCAATTTTTTTTTGCTAATCAAAGTTCTTTTTGTGATGCTAACATGCACCCCTAAATTAGCTTAAGTATCAACACACATTTTCATACATTGGGTTGTTTAAAGTAAGGTAAAGCTGTATAGTACTATTCTCTTCTGGAGGAAGACATAAGAGATTTATTTGAGTCATTCAGGGAATAGTTGACATTCTTTTTCACTGGTGTCTGCTAGAATTGGACTCTGAAAAGGTAGGCTGGGCAAAATTCTCAAGGCACCAGGTCTAGGATCACATACCATTGTCATTTCTTCCCTCATATGGGAAAGAGCAAAAAAAAAAATTCAGGTTGCCCTTCAAATGGTTAGTAAAATGCATGATTGCAGGAGGTTTCTGCTTTTCTTTTGGGTTTCTGTCCTCAGTTTAACAATGTAACTGTGGCATTGTCCAGCTGGTCTAAGTGCCTGACACCTAAACACAACCTGGGCGAGAAACAGATGATTAATGTGGTACTCAGAACTTGTGAACAAAATGGTAATGCCATTTGACTTGAAAATGGTCTGAAGACAATTAAAGGGCTGGAGTGGAAAGTCCTTGGCAAACCTTCAATAAGAATATAATGTGAATTGTTACCATCATCATCACAGAACCAATTCTTGTGCCACTGACTCTTTCACAAATATAAAAGTTTTCCTTGGGAAAGGCTGAATGGAAATCACTGGCCTTAGAAAGAATGTGGCTGGGAAGATGATGAAAAGGCACCCAAATACCCACTTTGGAATATCTCTGCTGCTAAACACAGACTTATATAAGTATTTCTCTGCTGCCTCATCCTGGTATGAAGATGATCCCAAAGGCTTTGTCAATGAAGTCTAAGCTCTGGCAGGCCCTACTGAATTATGTTTGTTCTCCTAATACTAGCCTAGCTACTTACTATGGAAAGGTTCATTAGCAATAGATTGCCCAGCCTTTGGTCATGGGGACATTTAAAGCAAATTAATATAGATTCAACTAAGAAACTGAATCCAGAACCTCCATAGGAAGCAACTAGATGCTTCAATGGATAGAGTGCTGGGCCTGGAGTCAGGAAGACCTGAATTCAAATCCAACCTCAGACATTTACTAGCTGTGTGATCCAGGGCAAGTGACTTAACCCTGTTTACCTCAGTTTCCTCATCTGTAAAATGAGCTGGAGAAGGAAACAGCAAACCTCTCCAGTATCTTTGCCAAGATAACCTCTGAAGACTATTGGTGTGCTATGATCCAGGGGTTTACAAAGAGTTGGAAATAACTGGACAACAAGAAGAAGGAAACCAAAGAAAAATACCAGGAAAAGTATAGTATAAATAAAGAATATGATGAACCAATAGTAGAAGATAACTAGAGGGAGGGAAAGAAGGGTTAAAATGTAGAAAACACAAGTGGAAGTCCAGAGAGCAAAGAAGGACAAATGAGAGTAGAAAATATAATCTATTAGAAAGAAAGAGAACAAGCAAAGGGAATAAAGAAGAAACTTGGAATAGGGGTAGCCAGAAATTTGGAAGTAGCAAATAGCGTAGATAAGGAGCAAGGTGGAGGAATAAGGAAATGAAATGGAAGGAAAGAAATAACTTTTTTCAGGGAATGTTCAATAGGCATGGAACATGAGCATATTGTAACTCTTTCATTATTTATACTATTAACTATTCTATTTGTTCTCTTCAGGGCATTTCTTAATATGAAGATAAATAGGCAAATCCTGAAGGTGAAATTAATCCCTAAACAGTTTATTTTTAATCATCATCATAAAAAACCCAAAACCTCCACAAACCCCTGCATTCTCAGAGTATTCATTATTTTTCCCCTCTCTCTCAGTAGTTTCTTGTTTTTGTCTCCTGTTTCAGAGAATAGCCAATCTATTACCAGCATGGTACTACAACTTTCGGGTTACCATGGTGACATGGGGAGAGCCAGAATTGAGCTGTTGTGACAGTTCTACTATAAGCTTCATAACAGGTGCGTTTTGTGTGGGAAGTGGTTACACAAGCATTCATTTGAGATGCTTGGCAAAACCTCTCCCCCAAGTCTCAGTGGCAGTGCATTATTTCCTGACTGTTCATTATTTAGGTGGTTGCCTTTAAAAATCAAAATGGAAATGTCTTTTTGATTCACTGCACTTGGCTCTTACTCCCAATGTTAAGGATTGATTCCTTGAAATAGGGCACTGTAATGGATTTTTTAAAAATAGGATCCTCCCTTTTAGTTTACACTTCATGTCCAATTGGCTTTATTTATTTAATGAGTGAATTTTTCATTTTGTATAAACTTATAAACAATTTTAAGGTCATAATTCAGCTATTAATGCAAAATCCATTAGACTTAATTATTCTCAGTCCTTAAAATTCCTCAGTTCTAGTCCACTGGACAGGGACTTATGTTGTATAGTTGTGTCAACTGCAGTGGTAAGTGTGCTTTTAGATAGATAGATAGATAGATAGATAGATAGATAGATAGATAGATAGATAGATAGACATGTAAATATATGTGTGTATACAGATTATTTTTCAGCCCTTTCAAAGAGAGCTCCTTTGGAAGGGACCCAGAACTGATCAAAAGGGTGTGTGTGTGTGTGTGTGTGTGTGTGTGTGTGTGTGTGTAAATCATCCACACAGGAAAAATTGAATGGATTAATAATGCCTGCTATCCAGATTAGAATATGCATGCAGTTAGAAAAGACAACCTATAGACCTCCACCATTTGTTTCTCTATCTTGGACAGACAGTATAAATGTATAATGAATTAGGCCTACAATTCAACGAGAGGAGGAAGAAAGTGGGTTCAATTCCCTCTGGGAAATTATAAGGCTCTTTTAATGAGCTCAAACTTCTACTACTCTCTCAGAATCATTAAGAATGAATATCACTTGTAGGGCAATGACAAGGCACATGGCAGGTGTTAGCAGGGTGAAACATACAATAAATAATCACTACAAAGAAGAACTAGAATTAAGGTTATCATTAAAGTTAAATATAGTTGAAAAATAACTTGGTCTGGACACATGGTGAAACCAAGAGGTAATCAGTAGACAGTTTTTATCTGATGTCAGAAGAAATAAAGGAAGCCTCTCTTTTCTTCTTTCTTTCCCACTCTCCTGCTCCAGAAGTGGAGGGAAATCCCCGTAATGAACTTATGGTGGAACAAGTAGAGGATGGGCAACGTGGATGGGCGGCAATCTGTATCTTTGGAGGGAATGTCCACATAAATGATATCAAAAAGCTACTAGAGTGTTTGAATATCCCTTCAAAGTGAACTTATTTTTAGAAGTGAATGGCATTGTATTAAGGTTTGAAGTGGGAGTAGAGAGAAGAGAGTAAGGAAGTTATGCCTAAGTGAGCACATATAAAGAGGTATACAAAATAAATTTCTTTTATAATTTCAATAAGATGAAATTAATTATTTTTGAGGGGTTTGGAGAAGGTAATTTATCATATATAAAGTTCTACTATGACCAGCTTACAGGATATTATTCCTCAATTCAGTCACATTTTAATTTTTCTGGAGAGTTATTAGCAAATCTAGATATTTGGTCATCATAGTCTTAGAAAACAATAAAACATTGAAGCCAGAAAAATCTGAAATCATATAGTCTAACCCTCTCCTTAAAAGATAAAATTTTATTTATGTCCTTTAGTTTTTAATAAATCATTTCTAGATATACCACACACCTCTCCACACATCAAGTGATCCTTCCCTCAGCCTATAGTCAATAACTTATCCTCGAGTAGTGAAGTAAAATAAGGTAAAACTGAACACAGCTGATAGAGTGTGTAACCTAGTTTTCTATGTCTCCAACAAAAGAAGGAAGGTACATTTTCTTATCTCTAGGGCTAGTGTTGTTCATTATAGTTCCTATGTTCACTTTTGCTTCACATTCATTCTGTTCACATTAGGGTAGTCATTGTGTATGGTGTTTTCCTAGTTCTGCTTTATTCTGTACCATTTCATACAAATATTCACACATTTATCTGCATTGTTCATATTTGTTACTCCTTTTTTGTATTCTTTTTGTTTGTTTTCATTTCTTATATATGGAACTTATTCAAATTCATATGTCTAGGCTCTTTTTTTGATCATGGCTTTCAGGTAGTCCAATAATTTTTAAATTATCTCTCCTGGATGTATTCTCCAGGTCAGTGGTTTTTCTATTCAAATTCATGTGAATAAGAGCCACTCCCCAATTGACAGATGGCCAAAGGATATGAAGAGGAAGCTCTCAAAGGAAGACATCCAAGTTATTGATAGCTAGATAAGAAATGTTCCAAATAAAATTAAAAATAAATCAACTCTGAGGTTTCACCCTGCACCCATCAGATTGGCAAAGATGACATAGAGAATGTTTATCATTTTTAATAATGCAATCATATTTTATTCCCTTCTTATCCCACAATTTGTTTAATCATTGCCCAATCAATCAGCATCTATAAGACAGTGTGGTGGTGGTATTTGAATTCAAATACCAACTCTGTCACTCCTATGTGACCTTGGGCAAGTCATTTTTTTTTTTTTACCTCTCTGGGCTTCAGTTTCTTTATCTGTAAAATGAGAGAGTTAGACTCAATCTACATTTGGCAAACTGGTGAAATGCTTCTCAGAATGTTTTATTTTTTTGCCTACTTGTATAATTAAAGGAAATGGTAAATTAGTTAAAATTTAGTGAAAATAAATATATAACTTTTGTCATCCAAATACACAGACTAATTGAAATCTACCCACATACTCCTCCAGTTCAAGAACCCCCTAAACTAAAGTCCCTTCCATTTCTAAATCTATAAATGATCTTTCTGGTGTTGTTGTTACCACAATAATTGCTGCTTCTTGTCTTTGATGTACTTAGAGTATATACCCAAGGCCAAGGAGATCTCTGTAATTGCCTCATTTTATAGATGAAGAAACTAAATTCCAGATGAATAGAAATGACATGCCCAAAGTCACTCAGCTAATTGGGAGCAGAGCTGAGGCTATATATTTCTCCTGCCTCTCACATCCACAACACCACCCTACCTCCCTAGTTCCTAGAATGATTTGAAATATCAGTAATATTTAGAGGTATGCATATTACATAAGAATTTTCTGAAAATGTGCTTTCTTGAAATGCTTTTTTAGACCAGTCATACTTCTGGCGATTTGTTTTCCTTCTCCCTAATTTTTAATACTTGTAAGAAATGTGGAAAGATAGAGTTTTCACAATTGTAAACAATTTTGATACACACATATTGGTTTTCATCCAAGGAACTATGGTAGAATGGATATTATACCAAAATAAAGATCTTAAATTATGTAAAATCTCTCAGCATGTCAGGTCTAATTTTTTTTGTGTGTGGCTATAGCAGAGGAGGATAAGAAAAGTACCCTGTGTTTCAATGATAGGGAGAAATATCTCTTCCTCTTGGAGGAAGTGAAGAGGGTTATCAAATCCTTCACACTGAAGTCATCCACAATTATATAATTTTATCTGAAAGCAGCTATTCACAGTGACTGGTCAATGGGCCCCAAATGACAATTAAAAAACCAATGGTGACATCTTGTGGCTTTTCAGAAACATCATAGACTTTTTGAAAGGGATAAAATGGTGTAATAATCTGAAGCCTTCATCTAAAATGAATTAGATATCTAAATTTAATGCTATTTCTGCTTTTATTACTCTAAGGAAAATCTTTTTTCTCTATACGAGAATTAGATGATGGAGAGAAAACTGTTTCAGGAAATGTATGTGGTCATATTTGTTTGAGTGCATGCATGCTTCTATTGTGAATATGATTAGCCCAAGGTTGTTTTGCTTTATTTAGCTCTTTCTGTGATTTCATATTTTCAACTCTCAAATTCAACAAGCGTTTATTAAGTTCCTACTGTATGTAAGGCACATTGTTTCCCAGTAACTATTCATTTTAATATTATAGTCAAAAATACATAAATATGTTATATTCATATTCATTTTAAATGTTTTTGCTAAGTGCATTGAAAACTGCTGTTACTTATATAAAAAAAATATTACAAATCTCCTTCATTAATAATTCTTGATTCTCTATTGTGCCAAGGAAAGTGGGAGGCATATTAGAAGATGAATTCTGTATCATTCATAGATACTATACTATCAAGTTTAGATTATGTAACCAGGCTTAAACCTCCTCATTTGCATAAGACTCTCTTCATTAGTAGTGATTGACTACTCAGTACTCTACCCTTGAGTGAGGGGCAGAGTTAATGAGAGCTTGAGAGAAGAGAGACCCTTGTCTTTCTGGCTTCCGGCTTCCAGCAAAAATCCTAGTTCCAGACACTCTTCATTAAAATTACGCTATTCCTTAGAAAACAGCATCTAATTTGTACTTATAAATCATCTGTACCCTAAAATCATATGTTCCCTGAAATTTGGGGGCCTTGGCATCCCTCTCTTTATGTGATAATTATATGTGTGTGTATATGTGTATATATATATATATATATATATATATATATATATATATATATATATATATATTTTTTTTACCTTAAGTTAAAAACCAATTCTAGGGTACATTCAGAGTTCAGCTATGTTTGCGTGGCTAACATTTGGTAACTTTTCCTCAAAAACTGAGATGGAAATAGCACTATGTTGGGAGTCAGGATGAGGGTTGAAATCCTATCTTTACTCCATATTACTTGTGTGACCTTGGGGAAATCGTTTAGTCTTTTAGTCATTTGGTCACCATTTCCTTGTCTGTGACACCCCTACCAGCCCAAAATAGATAATTCTATGATCCTATGATTACACTCATCCCCTAAAACAAAACAACAGAAACGCTAAACCTCAAATGTACAACAATGGTCAGTAAATGGAATTATCTCTTTCTGGTGGTTAGTGCTAGATCCAATTTATGCTAACGATATGATGAAAAATGTTATTTTTAAAACTTTGCCTCATTTTATGGAAATAATCTTTGTCTACTATTCCTACTTCTAATTATTTAATTATTTAAAGTTAATGTTTGAGATTCCAAGGAATACTTCACATATGGGCTTCAGCTATACTAGAAACACCTTCACTATGAAATGTAATGAGATTTCTTTGATTTTCTTTCTGGACATTTAAGCAGGGTTTACCTACATTATAATTCCATTGATGCATACTGGCATCAATTGTTACAATGGCTGTACCTGCATGTACAAGCTTCTTGGGGACTCCATAGCATTTTGGCACACTATAGGGGGCCTCAATGTCCTGATATAAACATGAAGAGATACAACTACCTCCTTTCTTTTTTTTTTTTTTGGAGGTGGGGAGAGGAATCTGTATAGGTGCAAACTGTTGCATATGCTGTCAGATGTGGTCAATGTGTCACTTGTTTCACTCATAGTGTATTAGATCTGGAAATACATCAACTGGATAGTTCAGGAGGGAAGTAGTCTCCAAGAAACCAAGTGCCTATGTAATTTTCCCCACTTAACTAATTCTCAGGTAGAGGTCATAGGTTCTTAGAACCATGGAAGGGGAAGGACCATTGGGATATTATATTACCTAAATTAAACATATGTTGAAATGATTATGATGTTAATAACCAGTACTCTATCATATTGAAATGCATCTTTTTTTTTCTTCCAGCCCCAGTGGCTCCAGAAATCACTTCTGTTGAATATTTCAACAACTTGTTGTATATAAGTTGGATGTATGGGGATGACACAACTAACCTCTCACATTCCAGAATGCTGCATTGGATGGTCGTTGCTGAAGGAAAGAAAAAGATAAAAAAGAGTGTATGTGTCCACAGAATCCTAAGACAGAAGCGATAGAAGATTTATTTGTGCACATGCATAAAAACAAACCATCGCACCATATATTTCAAATTCTGAATGGTCATCTACATTGAATGTTAACTTCTAGTTTGATTTTTTGTTTGCATTTCATATTTTCTATGTTATTATATATGTAATAACTATGAACATTTCTAGAAATAGAAGACAGAAAAAGAGGATTGCTATATGAAATTGTGAATCTCTTTTTACATTTTAAAAAAATTTCTAAGTATATCTTAAATGTAACACAATGCTAAAATTATCTTGCTTGTCTGTGGCCCCTTTTGATCTTCCTTCTTCTCTCTTCTATGTATTTTTAGTATTTTGCTGATGTTCTTTTCTTTCTTTTCTTTCCTATTCTCTTTCACTAATTCTACATGTTGACATAATGTGCATTTTCCTTTTCCTCTGTGTCAACTAGTACAGAAACATAGAGGTGCAGTGAAGTTAGACATTCTCAGCCTGTCCTGTCTTATCCTCTGTTCTCATTAATGCACAACCTGGCATGTGTATCAGTGAAATGCTGGGTTCTAACTTCCTAATATCTTTGGAGGGGATGGGGTAAGGCAAAGGAAGAACTCAGTGTTGGGGCTGAACCAGAGAAATAGGTGCTTGGGATTCAAATGCCCAACTCTAGTGCATAACAATGAGACTAAACAATATATTTGGGATCATTGGATCAAAGAGCTAAAGCTCTGAGGGGCCCCAGAAGCCCTCTAATCCAACCCTTTCATTTTAAAAATGAGGAAACAGATCCAGGGGGATTACGTGGTTTGCCTGATATACTCATCAGTAGCAACTGGACATATGTGGTAGAAAGCTCTATGATAATCCTTTCTGGTATAAGCAGGGGTGTGCTCGTAAATGTTTAACAATTTGTTCTCTGGGGGAAAAATATACCCATGACACCACTTTTAAATTAAATAACATTCTTAACATTTTCTCTGTCACTTTCTTCAGTCTAGACAATCAACAAAATAATAAATCATGATTTGACTTATAGTGTCAGATGATTTCTGGGGCATAAATGCTCACGGTGAAAATTTAACAATTACCTCTCTTGGTTGGTTTAAGCATATGCCTTGATATGACATGCACCTCATCGTACAGCCCTGAACCTGCCCTGTGCATGGAAGTCACATCATTATCAAAAAGCGTTACACATCCCAGCAGCAGATACTACTGATTTGTTGGCCATAAGAAGAGGGAACTTTTTCTGCTTCAAATTTAATAATCCCTTTGGTTAATCCCAAAGTAATATATACGTATGTGTGTATACATATGTATATGTATGTGTATATATATATATATATACACATATATATATGTTTGTATATGTATATGGAAAATAAGAGTAGCAGTGATGATGAATGGGAACTAGACCAGGTGATATGGAATCCTCGGGCTTATCCTATTACTACTCCTACCCCAGGGTAAGAATACAAATGCAATCTGTTCATTCCTTGAGCAGCAGCTAATAAAAGTTGACTAGAAAATTGAGTAGAACAATATATAGCATAAGACAGTAGTTGCATTGAATTTTAATAAGAAATATACTGATATTTTTAAAAATAAATTACCTTCCTAATATTTTTCTAAGTTTATAGGATTTATAATTTCTAAAGTTAATGAAACTTAAAAGAGACTTTGGGAAAAGATGTATTTTGTGCTTTATCTGAGGTTTTACACTCAATTTTGATTATTTTTGCAGGTAACACGCAATATAATGACTGCAGTGCTAAACCTACCTCCAGGTGATATCTACAATCTCTCAGTAACTGCTTGCACCGAGAGAGGAAGCAACACCTCTCTGCCCCACGTTGTAAAGCTAGGTGAGCCTACTCTGTGTGTGTGTGTGTGTGTGTGTGTGTGTGTGTGTGTTATGTGGAAAGAGAACTCCACTTTGAGTAAAGAAGACATAGTTCAAGATTTGGTTTCACTATTTACCAGCTGTGTGACATTGGACAAATCACTAACCAACGCTATTTCATCATTTTACGATGGTCATGTTTGTACTACATACCGCACAGGGATGTTGTGGGTACAAAATATTAAAGTATATAAAGATGTTTTCTAACCATAACATGCTAATAAATGTAAAGTGCTATTACCACATGCATCTAAATGAAGACCAGCTACTAATAGAGATCATCAGTTAATCAATAACCATCATCTGAAGTGTCTGCTATATAGTACGCACCATGCTAGGCATTGGGGATGCAAAGAAAGACCCTTTTCATCCCCAGGATAATGACAGTCCCTGCTCTCAAGGGCCTCACAGAAGGAGACAACATGTAAACAGCTATATATGAACAATGTATATGCAGGATAAATTGGAAATAATCATCAGAAAGATGGCGCTAGTATTAAAAGTGAACAGAAAAGACTTAAAATATGTCTCTAAAAATGGAATCAATATATAGAGGGGGATAAATTGAAAAGTATCTTACATTGTAGTCTATACTCAATTTTCATATAAGCCAATTCTGTGTTGGAAAGTATAATTTACATATGGACCAATATTCGTATTAGAGGATGAATTCATGTATAAAAGCATGTGTTAGGTGCCGACCTTGTTTCAACATATTAATTTTTCAGACTCCCCAAAAAGATATGTCAAATGAAATTTGTAGTGTCATCTTCTTAGATCAGGGACGGCGTGCTGGCCCTTGTATCAGGAAGACCTGAGTTCAAATCCAGCCTCAGATGCTTACTAGCTGTGTGAAGCTGGGCAAGTCACTTAACCCTGTTTGCCTCAATTTCCTCATCTGTAAAATGACCTAGAGAGGGAAATGGCAAAGCAGTCCAGTATCTTTGCCAAGAGAACCCCAAATGGGATTATGGAGAGTTACACATGACTAAACGACTTCTTAGATTATTGATCCAATATGGCTGCTATTCACTCCAACCAAGATGACCTACATGTGAGATAGTACATGTTTATTACAAAAAAAGAGCTTCAAGATTTCTGGGGCTACCCAATTTTTATGGAGACTTTCTTCCACCACTACTGGTAAAAAATGGTGTTCCGTGGCATGGAGATTAACAGCAAGAAAATACTCTTCAGATTGTCATGCAGATGTTAATTTCTGAGTCTATGCTAGGACATTATTATGAACACAAACCACTGTATCAGTCAGATACATCACCTCATAGCATTAGGCTTGTTCTCGGTCACAATATTCCAGATGGCATTGACAAACCAATTGCTTCTTCTCAAGTTCAATAAATAAAAAAAATTGACAAAGAAGCTACTTTTTTCTACTGTGGGATTTAAGAAGCCCCATGACTACTTGTATAACCATGTTTTGATCGCTGACAAAAGATAGTACTCTTCTGTAAGGATAATCCTTCATCTTTGGTTATATACAGTGTGAGGGACTTACAGTGCTCACATTTATACACTCATATATGCATCTGGAAATGTTGATGCCTTAGTCATCAGGACATGATTTTTTTGCCTCTGTAATTCTTGAAAGGCATGAAGGATCTGAAAACTCACACTGACCTAACCACAGACTTTTGCAATATTGAGATAAAGGGTAGATTGGTAGCAGAGTGTCAAATTGGGGACTATACTATAGGCTGGAGTAAGTGGCCTTAAGCTGTGAAGGTTCAAAGGATTGCAGGGGCAAGGAACAAATCACATCATTCCATGGCACACAAGATAAATGAACTCTTTTTTATTGGTCAAGATTTACTAGAAGAAGGTCCAGTAGGGTAGCTGTAGTAGATATATACCCTTTCACACTGAAAGGACCCAAGCTATCACCACACCCTTTCTGTACTAGCTAGAAGATCTAAGAGTACATTTGCATGTGTATAAAAAGTTCTAGCCAGAAGTGCTAGAAAAGAGAAGCTGTAAGAAAGAGGTGGCAGGGTAGGGATTTCCAGAATGCTTAGAGGTACTAGTCAATTGGAAAACCATGAGGTAAAGAACAAGGAACACAGACCTGGCAGCAGCAGAGGCAGCAGCTACTAAGTAAATAGCCCAAATTTTAGTGCCAAGCTGAAGACAAGTAAGAGAAGAGAATGGACCAGAGTAATGGCACTGTATACCTGACTGTGGCATCCTGAGAGGTAGGGACATTGGAAGAGCAAGGGACCCATGGCAAGTCACTAGATCCCTTACATAACGACCAGATCCTAAGGAGACCATAGAGTTCATAGATAACTAGAAGCTGAATCAGGAACCACGCCATGTTCCTCTCACGTTGCTAGGACCTTTCTAAGTATAGTGCTGGGAATTTGTAGGCACTGTGACTGACCCTCTGCATGGGAAAGGAAACTGAGCTCACCAGATGGGAGACTCTAACTAGCGTTTTGCTAAAGAAGCTCAGATGTAAGTGCCTTCTCTGTTTTTATTACATATTTTTAAAAGTCTTCCTGATTCCTGATTCTTTTCATTCTATCAAGTTGCCTCTGACTGTGTTCTTTATGCCATTAATAAATCCAGTCTATATTTATTGTTTTGGAAGTATGATGTCTACAAGAGGCAGGGTCAGAATCTTATGTTCTCAAGGGAAAAAAAGAGTCATAGAAACTATTGTTAGAGTGAAGCCCACAAGACTAGACCAGATCTGTCAGTCAGAGGAGAAGGATCTAAAGGCTTCATTGACACGTGAATTACATCATTCTACTGAGAACCATGAACTTGGTATATGTGGACATATGTATATACACATGCCCACTTACATATATATATATACATATGCATATATATTCATACATATAATAACTATAATTCAATATGATTAGTTTCCTTTGAATTTCCTATTTTTTATGCATGTGAAAACATTACTCTGAAGAGTCATATGCTTCCCAAGATTACTCAAGAAGTCCTCAACACAAATAAGGTTAAGAACCCTTGGTCTATAGTTTTAATGATCAAAACCACTCCCATAACTTTCTCTGAAAAGATACACGTTTCCCATTAGATTCATTAAGCTAGTTCATTCACCCTGCCAACTAAAAGTAGTGAAAAAGTCTACCTCCCCAAGTCGGTGAGGACAAGTCATTTTTTGAGAACAAAATTGAATTGACTCAACTTGAAGGTGACAAGTGTTACTGGACAGCATATGCTCGGAATGGTTGTCCCTGTGTTGTTTTATCCAGTATTCCCAAGTAGCAACTTTGAATTTCTAGTACAGTCCAGTTCTTCTAACGCAAGGAAGTGACAACTCCCTCTGCTTGTTTCACATGTTAGCACACAATCTATTATTAGATGATGCCTATAACTAAGCTCAACTTGAAACAGGAAGTTTTCTAAACAGAGAAATATGTGCCATGGAGAAGGAAAGGCAAGACTTATTGCTCCTGACTTTTTAGATGCAAACTGTTTTTAAAGATAATGAAAAGGCTTTGTGGAGGACCACTCCTTAGACTCCATTTGTTTACTTCTTCCTCTTGATGGTCCAAAGACAAAATGATACATTTGGTGAAGGGATAGAGAAATCAAAGGTTTTACTTTTCTTTGCCTACAGAACCAGCTCCTCCAAAATCACTTTTTGCAGTGAATAAGACTCAAACTTCAGTGACTCTGCTATGGGTGGAAGATGGAGTTGTTGACTTCTACAAAGTCTTCTGTCAACAAGTTGGCTCTAACCAGGAAATAAAGCTCCAGGTACAGTACATTTCAGTCTTTTCTCTGAGTTTATTTTCATTACCTCAGGCATGTCACTTGAACAAGAAGAGTCTTCTCTATGTATTTTCAATCCACCAGAATTCAAAACCATATGCAATAATTGATCTATATAATGTAGATAAATATGAAAATATGTGATATTTAAATAAATAAATATGGAAAAGTTTTTAAAATATGAGAAACAAAAGCCAGGCCTGGAGACTGTTTTGTTCTTTATGCTTAGTCCATGAGTTCTCCTTCATGTTATGAAAAGGGGAGGGAATTGGAAGAGTAAAGAAACATATACAAATAAAGATATTGTGGAATAAAGACAAACTAAAGTGCTTTAAATGCCTCAGTCTGGAAAGAGGAGGCTGAAGATAGGATTATTCTTTAAAATAGGAAGGGTAGGGATAAGAGGCTATTTATCAATGCTATTTATCTAATCTTATAGTATGCCTACAAATAGAGGTTACTTCTTGAGGATTAAGGTGGCAAATTTGAGTCACATAAAAGGATGTACCACCTTACACATCAATTAATAAACCAACAAAGTGATCGAAAATGTGAGTAACTTTTTTTAAAGTAGTAGACAAATTTGTAGGCAATCGTTCCATAGTGGAATATTCAGAAAAATTATCACAGAGTTAATGAACTTTGCAGCTGAAAAGGACCTCAGGGATCCAATATATTTTAAAATATCTTTCTTTGAAGTTGCTGTCAGAAAAGTACAATTACAGAATGATTTCTTAATGCCATTGTCAAAGACAGAATCCAGGGCTAAATAGATTGACCTGACCCAGCATGTTAATTCTCATTTTTTTATGAAAAATTTATTTTTGGGACCTTGTCTACTAGCCTAATGATAAGGTTGAACAAGGAAGGCCCCTGATTTTCCCCTCCATTAGTCTTTGAGGCCATCACTTTCACGTCAAAAGCTAGGACAGGGACCCCTAAAAATAGAAACCAACTCCACAGTCAAGAGAATCTCCCACACAAAGAAAATTTCAAATGAGCCCTCTAGTAGGGGCATCTCACATTCCCCCCTTTGCCCCACAACACCTCCAAGTGCAACTCAACCAGATTAAAATGTAATTGTTAAACATTTAACAATAAATAAAACACAGAAACCATTACATCTTAAAACTAAGTCAACATGGCCCACAAGGAGCCACTGTGCAGATTAGTGGCCCCTATTTCTATTTGCTCTAGAGAAGTAAAGGGAGTAAATCAAGCATAGGCAATCTCTGAAAAATTTCAATGAGTAGTAAATTTAGGCAATTTCCCTTGATATGCTATCAGAACTCTCCCTCAATCAAATAAAATTCTTCCTTTTCACTTTCTCCTTTTTTCTTCCTCTTCCTAGTCTTCCTTTTATTCTTTTTTTCCACCTCTTCAACACTTCTGTCCTTAGTCCTCACCCTAGTTCTACCACTGTTACCATAAGATATTGTTTAGTCTTATTGGTGGGTTCTAGGGATAGAATGGTTATTACCTTTAGTGTCAATTATTCTGCAAAATCCCACTGATATGTTTTACATGAAGGAAAAGGAGTGGGGTGTGGACTGGCATACAAAAGAGGTTAAAGGGATGTTCAGAGTCAGAAATTATTTAGTAGAATTTCTAGTGGTGACCAGGACTGTGGATACTCCAACCCCAGTAACATTTACATTTTAAAGGCAGGGAGCCTAGCCTTTCATTTTACCACCTGTTTTTCCATGGAGCAGATGAAGAAAAAGCAGAATGGTGAGAGACTTACTTTGTTTAGTCCCAGTATAGTCCTATGCATATACATATTCAGTGCATTTTAGAGGATGAATCCTTGGGATATAGACATAATTTAGTAGACATTTAGGAAGTTTATTTTGTTCCTCTTCCCCTTCCTTACTACAAATATGCTCTTCTTGCTATATACTGATTAGCTGAATCTTATTTCTTACCTAACATTTCTAATTCAAGTCTGCTCACCAAATAATCAGTGAGTCAAAAAGCATTTATTATGCACCTACTATGTGCCTGGCACTGTGCTTAAGCACCAGAGACACAAAGAATGTCAAAAAACAGTCCCTGTTTTCAAGGAGTTCACAGTCAGGGATAGACCACATGAAAATAACTGAGGAAACAAGATATAGATAGATAGATGATAGATAGATGGATGGATGGATGGATGGATGGATGGATGCATGGATGGATAGAGAAATATAGATGCACATATATATATACATATATATATAATAGAAAATAATCAACAAAGAGAAAGCATTAGCATTAATGGGAAAAGCTTCTTGTAAAGGTGAATTTTTAGCTGGGACTTGAAGGAGACCTAGGAAGTAAAGAGGCAGAGATGAGGAAGTTCCAGGCTTGGGAACAGCCAGAGAAAATAGAATGGATCATGTCCTTCACTCCATTGATCTTCCTTAGCACCATCCTTTCAGAAAAAGGTGATGGAGAAGAGAGAATGACCCTGAAAATATTCCTAATGGCTCTGACTTCCCTTGGCTTGAGTGACTGTAGATTTTTGCTTGGTAGTGAAGAATATTCTGATTACCTGCTATTTACAGGAATGCAGTTACTCAGTTCACCCAGTAACCAGAGTCACAGAGACATGGATTGATAGGAATTGGTTCAGGATAAGTGAGATGGATATGAGGTGGTGCTTGATGTTTCCAGCATCACTGCATTGGGAAGAATTTCTTAAAGAAGACAATGAAGTACATTCTCTCTCTTTTTTTTCCTCCTGCAACTTTAGGAGCCAGTTTCTGTTTCTTCCCATGTTGTGACGATCTCCAGTCTCCTGCCTGCCACTGCCTACAACTGTAGTGTAACCAGCTTCAGCCACAACAGTCCCAGTGTTCCCACATTCATAGGCATCTCCACAATGGGTAGATACATTTATAATGAGTATTTTCTTTGCAAATTGTTTCCAGCTTTGTTTTTCCCTTTCTTTTCAATTGTGTGTTATGGTTTTTTCTCATATATTTAGCTCCAAAGTGCTTCCCTGATATTCAAATACCTATAGTCCAAATTGTATTTAGGTAAAATATAATTAAAGATGGTAGCTGCTTCAGGTTTGGAATTACTCAAACATTTATCAGACTACAGTAACATGACATTGCTAAGGCAAAACAAGGAAATTTTCTGAAATCCTAAGTAGAATTAGATAGAAAAGGGATACCTAAACTAATACTTTTTTCATTTTCATCTTCTTGGCTTATTTTTCTTTTCTTGTTTCTTAATTATAGTTTTATTTTGTATTCAGATTTCGAAATGTCTGAGTCAGCACAATCATTTCTAGCTTTCGAATTACCATTCATATTTTCCACAACTCAATGGAAAGACACCTGTCATTAAAACTTTTAAGATCACGATCATCATTTTTTTTGTTGATTTCATTATTGCCATTTTCTTTTATGTAATATCATTTATATATTTATTTTCTCAGAGGTGTCAAATTTGGAGTCTGTGGGTCACATGTGGCCCCCAGTAACCCTGAACCAGATTAAAATATAATTAACAAAATCAAATTTAAAAAGACCTAATGAAACAGATAAATTTACATTTTAAAACTAAATCAATGTGCTGTCAACAGGGATCCTTATGTATGGTTTAGTGGCCCCTATTTCTATTTGAGTTTGATACCACTGATCTATAAAAACATAAAGTAGATTTATATAAAGTAATCTATTGTATAATGTCATATATTTGAAATACTTATGAGGCAGCATAGAGTAAAAGATAGAAAATTGGCCTCAGAGCCAAAAAGACTTGGGTTCAAGTCTTACCTCTGATACATATTAGCTGTGTGACCCTAGGTGATTCATTTAATCTCTTGGTGCCCTAGACAACTCTTTAAGACTATAATTCCATAATTGGTGCTGATCTGTACTGGTAGAGGGTATTACCTCTCTGGGAGTTCACCAGACCAATGAAATCACAGGTCCAACCCAAAGATTATAATTGGGATATAGCAAGAGATGAGCAAGGAATTCTGTATTCCATTGGTACCTATGTAATGATAAGAGATCTGAGGAAAGGACCCTTGAGTGAATGCTCCATAGTTATTTCAGCACATGGACAAGAGAACAACAAGATGTGAATGAGTAGTGTTCTACATCATTGAAGGGAATATTCATGTCAAGGAGATCACAGATTAATCAAAGTATAAATATAAGAATATATTTTATCTATTTTTAATCTAGATTTTATCTATCAAATAATATAAATTGGATCTTTTATTCAATAATTATAATATATCTTCTATCATTCTAATAGATTTAAAAAATCTATTTAATAATATAATTGGAAGACAATTTTGTTTTTCCTGTGAGAGGGGGAATAGTTAATCCTTTCATACCACCTCTTATTTGCTATATTTATGTAAGCTATACATAAACTTATAATCTACAATAATAGATAGAAAATTGTACAATAAGGATCTATTGCATGTTATTGTAAATGAAACATTTTCTTTTTTCCTCACAGGACTATAAGGCAGCATATGGAAAGGTACAGAAGGGTAGTGGACTCAGAACTGGTTCAAGACAAAAAATAGTTGTTAATGGGTTAATGTTGACTTAGAAGGAGATCTCTAATGAAGTGCTCCAGTTTCTTTCCTGACCCTCTACTGTTTTATATTTTTAAAAAATCAGTAACATAGATAAAAGCATTGATGAAATTTGTACCAATTTTACCCATGACACAAAGGTGGGAGGGATAGCTAATGCACTGACAAAATGCATTTGACAAAAGCAGTATCAAAAATGATCCTGGCAAGATAGAACACTGGGACTAATATGTTCAAATAAAATTTAATAGTATCAAATATAAAGTCCAATATTACAGGCTTTAAAAAAGTATTTTTTAAGCACAAGCTTGAGGAGGTATTTAAATAACGATATATGAGAAAAAGATCTGTGCCATAATGGACTGCAAATTCACTAAGAGTCAATAATACAATATAGCAACCAAAAAAGTCAATGATCTCTTAGGCTAAATTAAGAAAGACATAGTGTCCTTGTTTAAGGAGATGATCACTCCCTTGTATTTTGCCATGGTCAAACACATTTGGAGGATTATGTTCAACTCTGGGCATCATATTTTCAGAAGATGGTGCAGAACCTCAAAAGTCCCAAGAGTCCCAGGGAAAACAACCAAAAAGATGAAAGACTTTGTTCATGTCATATGAAGATCGGTTGAAGGAACTAAAGATGTTTGTGTTAGAGAAAAGAAGATGTCTTTGACTATCTGAAGGGCAATTCGACTTGGTTTCTTGGTCCCAGGAGGAAGAACCAGGAGTAGAAGTTGTAGCAAGGCCCAAAAATTAAGAAAAAAAACTGACAGAACCATTCAAAAGTAGTTATCTCAGGGGCAGAGGGTTGCTCCTTTAGGTCTCTCAATTAAGGCTGGAAAGCTACTTGTTATAGAGGGGTGTTTTAGTCAGGTATGGGTTGGACTGGTTGGCCTCTGAGGTTCTTTCCAATGCTAATGTTTTGTGACTTCTTAGTTGTCCACAGATATAATGACCCCCGTGCTTTCCAAATCTCACAGTGATCTTAGTTGTGAAAGAAAAAACAAAAATAAAAACAGCTTTGGGCTGTGGAAAAGGAGACATTAATTAATTCTTCCAGAATAATATTTAGCAGCCAGAACTGATGAAATTTGCCCCATGATACCATAGCCTGGAAAAATTCATTGTTTGCTTGGGCAAGCCTCTTTATTCTTAAGGAGAGTTAATAATAAAATCTGATAAAAACAGCACAAAAAAAACCTGTTAGTTTCTACGTGCTGAAGCCAGCAACTAACATATTCAAGTTTTCTTTGTAGTTACTGAAATGAATCCTAATGTGGTAGTGATCTCAGTGCTGGCAATCCTGAGCACACTCCTGATTGGGCTGCTTCTTGTTACCCTCATCATTCTCAGGAAAAAGCATCTGCAAATGGCCAGGTGAGTCCCCTTTCCCACTAAGCAAAATAATTTATTTGTTTAGTTTAGGTTTATAGTTTCCATTTTCAGTTTAATCTTCCTAGACTACCCTTTACATCTCCAAAAACTTCAATCATTTCACTTCTGCACTCCCCAGAAGCAGAATTTCTTTTCCTTCAACTGTTATTCCACTGATATTATTGCTAAAACTTACCATTATTGTAATATTTTATTGTGTTAATGACCATTAAATAAATGATGCTTTTTATGTATTCTTAGTCTAATGAGATGAGGAGTAATGGAAGACTAACAATGGATAGTTGAGGAAAGATGTAGTCCTGATAAATATGTGAAGAACATTCAAACTTTATAGGATAAGTAGAATTGTTCTAAAATTTATTTTTGTGCAGTTTTCTAACTGATATCATATAACCTTTCCAATTTGAGGATCAACATTTTAGAATCAACATTCTAGATGGTATATAGGAAGGCAGAGTTTTATTATTTGATATCACAGTGGCCATCTTTTCGTTAATTAATCCTCCTGAGCCAGGCAAGAATACTTCTCCAGCCCCCCTTACCCCCACTTCCAGCCCTGGAGGCCACTGGGGGAGGAACTTCTTTGGTCTAGTCATCATAACTGTCAGAAATATAATCATAACAAAGAAAGAAATTCATAGAAATGCTCTTTTAACCTGTAATTTTGAAATCAGAAACCTGGCATTTTGGAAGTTATGACAATAGTTTAGGTAACTTGCCATACTCTCACAGGGTGGTGGTATAATTCCTTTTCTCTAGGAGTCACCAGCCTGGGGACTTTGGGAGAAGCTGGGTTAGACTGCAGGGCAGATAACCCATAGAATAAATAACAACAGATCTTGAGATACTAAAATTTACAAAGTGTTTTACCTTCATCTCAAGAAAACCTGACAATTTGATCTTATATCAAAGTTATTATTCAATCAACCAAGAAGCAAGAATTTACTTTGTATAAATTCTAGCTGTGTTCTTGACACTGTAGTTGATCTAAAAAAGAAGAAAACTCTAGTAATTTATTTTGCCTTCTGAGAATACTGTTGTTCAAGGTTGGAGGCAGAACATGAAAAGTAGCAGGCACATTATCTATCTCTAACTGTATATAAGAAGAGCAGAAAGAAGAACACACATCTTTTAAATGCATTTTTTATTTGTAATACTAAATATGGCTGTGAATCAGTAGAGGTGGCTGTGCTCTCCTCACCTCTCCCTCCAGACAGAATCCTCACAGAAAATGCCCACTGGGTTAGTGCAGTGGTAGGACTCTCTGTCCAGTCCCTAGTCTTTTTCCCTTCCCCCACCCTTGTCTAACTTCAGGGGATCAAGGGAGGTCTTACTTCTCTTAGTGAGTTCCACCAACAGTTATGAAAACAATGGAAGTTTAGACTCTCCAGTGAATGGTCTCAATTTCCTTTATAAAATCCTGCTTTTGAGAACTTCCAATGTTGCAATAAAAATATCAGATAAAAGGTTCATAAGCATGTCCCCAATCAGAGAGATTCTCTTACACTATAAAGGGATTAGGACCCTATGTCTTAACCAGAAGCTTTCTTCCTAGTAAATTTCCTGAATGACCAAAATTTCCCACCACACACTTGTATCACACATAAACCCAAAGAAGTACAAATTTGACTTGACCTCAGTTGTTTGTGAGAAGTAAAACTAGGTCAATTAAAAAACAAGAAACAACTTAAAGCAGAGAAAAGGAACATGCTTAGAAATGGGGGCCGCTGGCACCTACCCAAAGAGAAGCTGATTGGTCCAGTTCCTCCATATTCCCTATAAGTCATCTCTAAGTTTCTGGATATTTAGCCACATAGGTGAGCTGCCAAGGTTGATCAGAGTAATCTATACCTATTGTTTTTCCTTTTTTCTTGTGGGCCTGGGAAGGAAAACACCGTCTCCACCGCTGCTCTCAGTGTATCCCTGTTCAATTACCCTTAGCCTGTCGCTCCCCAAACCTCTGTGCCTACTCTGGCTTCTTGTACTTCATGAACTCATTCCCCAATCCTCAATCCCAGGTGATGCTTTCTCTAATTCTCCCCTACCTCAGAGCAGGTGGGAAAGAGATTCTGCATATTACATTTCCCAAAATTTTTTGGGAAATTCACAATTGCCTTTGAGATTTATGGCACCAGTCCTCCTATGGGGTGTTACACATTTATCATAATTCTCTGGCTAGTGATGGTCTAGATTGTATACTTTCAGAATTATTTTTAGAACACTTTTTCTATTTTGTGGCTTATCTTTTATACCACAGCTTGATGAATAGGACTTTTTCATTACAGAATAGATTGCTATTATAATAGAAGAGCAGAGAGTAGTTTGCTACTTGTCACTTTAGATAACCTCAGCTTGGGTATTGAGTACATTTGAAGCACCAGGGGGTGAAAAAGATTTTAAAGAATGGTCTCTCTCTCTGAAGGAAATGAAGAAAATGGACACCGCAAAAGAATAAGGGAAAAATCTATTGGGTTTTTTTAACTAAAATTGTGGTAACATAAAATGCTTGTGTAGTTTAAGATTTAAGTCATTGGCATTCCTTTCTGTTGGCTTTGTATCTATCATTTGAAAGTTTAAATGATTTAAGTTTTCACTTAAATGGGAAATCCTTTTGATTTTCAGTTCTTGTGATTCCTTGTTTCCTTCCATCAGTGATGTACTGCTCACCCAAGTGTACTTTCAAGTGCTTTTTTGTGGTCCAGCTCTACATTACTCAAGTGATCCATCATTTTCCTTAAGAAACTCCTGTAAAATATAATCTATGTGTTAGTTCAGATGCATCTGTTTGGTTACAGTTCAGTGCCCCTGCAGTCAATCCTCTCCTCCCTCTTTCATTTTAGATTTTTCCATGTATTTGACAGCACTAGTTTTATTTCATTCAACCAGCTATTAGTGGGTATAATAAATCTTACAAATACAAAACAGGGAACAGGCTAGAAGGGGTGGGTAACCTGCGGCCTCGAGGCCACACGTGGTTCCCCACTCCTAGACTAGATCATAGCACAATGGGAAAATCATTTGGGGGGGAATTTAACAGGTTGCAAATGCAACACAAAATGACAATTTTGTATACTTGTAGATTAGCAAAATACAAACTGCAGAAAGGACTATCGAGAGGACCTCGCCATCTTCTATTTGGCTGTCCATTGCAAAGTATGTTCTGAAAAGGAACTGTCTAAAGATGATGAGGTTGTTCACTTTTTCCTATGCAAGACAACTTTGTGCTTATTGCAGTAATCCTGGAGCCCTGCACAGATGCCTAATTTAGATCCATAATCACTCAAAAGGGGGAACACTTCTATTTTCACACCTTCATACAGACCCAACTATCCACGCAGGAAAAACCAAATGGTTGAAGACCATGTGTTATTGTTCAGGCTGAAGTTGAATACACAACCCATATCACTTATCCATTATCTTAGTCAGACATTTGACATGGGCTCAGAATTGAGCTGAAAGGAGAATGTGCTAGACTCCCTTGAGGATATTATTCAGTGCTTTTAAAATTCTAAGCTTTCTCCTGAAACCAAGCCCTATGTTTTTAGCAACAATATTCTTGTAGTGATGTGTGAATGTGCTTCATGGAATACTGTAGTCTTCAAAAACTTAAAGTTGAGAATCTCCCTAGCATGCATTCCATCCTCATTCTTAGATTTCAGAACCTTTATCTTTCTTCCAGGTATACCCCTATTATCTCCACTTTTGTGCCTTTCTTGACACTCCCCGTGAAAGTAACTTTCTTCTTTTTCAAATATTCTGTAAGAGCTTTGATTGGCTCTCTTTTCCCTGACAACAAAAACAATAATATGTGCATAGCTCTTTAAAAGTTTGCAAAACACTTTACATACATTATCTCTTTTGAGACTCAAAACAGTTCTGTAAAGTTGGTGTGACAAGTATTATCCCAATTTTACAAAAGCAGAAAATGAGGCAAACAGAGGTTAAATGACTTGCTCAGAGTCACAGATACTAAGTGTCTGAGGCTGGATTTGAACTCAGGTCTTCCTGACTCTGGGCCCAGCACTGTATCCACTGTTCCACCCAGATATTGTTAAGCTGGAGAGCATCCAGAGAAATATGACTAGGATGAAGGACTGGAAATCAGGCCATATAAAGATTGGCTAAGAGAACTAGGGATGTTTGGAGAAGACATATCTCCATAATAATTGTTTTAGGTATTTGACAATCTATCAAATGGAAGAAGGATTAGACTTGTTGTTCTTGACTCCAGAAAGTCAAGAGAAATGAAAGGAAGTTGTTTTCAAAAAGGGCACAGTTAGTCCCTGAAACTACTCCATTGTAATGGGTTTCTTCTTCAAGCAAAGAAAGGCTGGGTGATCACTTGGGAGGAATGCTCCAGAAGAAATTCTCATTGGAGTTTGTCTTGGACTTAGTGTCCCCCATGTTCCCTTTCCACTCTGAGCTTTTGTAGCTAGATGCACTCCAAGATACAACTATAGCTACAAGTCCTGTGACCCATGAGTCAAGAAGCAAGACTGAAGGCACAACAAAGGAAGTTTGTTTATATTCCTTTGAATCTCTCTGGCAGATCAAACACTCCAGAGTTTATTGGGGGACTTTGCATAATACTTCTAAAGGAAATTTTGAAGAATGGTTACTGCAGTTAGTTTTAGGGATTTTATTTTTCAGGATCATATGAAAGCTCCGTAGAAGGAACTCAAAACAGATGGCTATGATTCTATCCAATTTGATTTTGTTATTCTGTGAAATGGTTGATGTTTTGCTTTTCCATTACAGCTTACATTAGTGGATTTTTGTTGTTCCCAGCTTCCCACCTCCAATGTTGTTCAAATAAAGAATCTGTCTTAGAGAAGTATTGTGCCAAGCACTGGCAAGCAGTAACCTTGACTATTTGGTTCTTTTCAAACAGAGAATGTGGGGCTGGAACGTTTGTCAATTTCGCTTCCTTAGAAAGAGATGGAAAGCTTCCCTACAACTGGTGAGTATTAATTTGGAACCACACTTTAGGAAACTGTTCCAAGAGTCCTATTTCACTTTGAAGCATCATACCTGATTTTGATTATAAAATTGCAGATAAAAATGACTTCTTATTATTTCTATGACTTTCTAATTGAAGTTGTTTCAATTCACTTTCACGAATATAAGATGGAAGCCCAGAGGGAACCAAAACCTTCTTTTACAGATAAGAAAACTGAGGCCCATGAAGGATAAGTGGCATGCCCAAGGTTATCAGGGGTAGTATTGGAACCAAGGTCCTCTGACTCTTTTTCACTACATCAGGCACTCTGATATGCCTCATGACACATACAAACCAGCATTAGTTAGGATCCCTGTCTCTGAGAAACACACTAAGTAGTAGCAGCTTTCCTATGATATGTACGTAGATATTTAGCACCAAACCAACCAAATGGATAAAACAGATGCACAAATAACAAATCACCTTGCTGCCACATGGGCTTAAACAAAGGCCCCAGACAAATTGTGAGCAAATGAGTGGAGGCTTAAGGTGCATCGTTCTCAAAGAGGGTTGGGAGGTAAGGAATGTAAACTTCAGGTTGGCACAGCAATACTTCATTTTAAAGCTCAGCTTTCACTGCCCCTGAGTAAGAGGTGCTACTCCTGTTACAATATGTAAATATAGGGTCAATTCCCGGGGTTCCTAGCTCTGCCCTTGGCAAATTGGCAACACAGTAGATAACACACTGAACCCGGAGTCAGGAAGATCTGTGTTCAGATCTAACCCAAGACACTTATTAGCGGTGTGACCATAGGCAAATCACTTAATCTCTGTCTGCCTCAGTTTCCTCATCTGTAAAATAGGGATCATAATAACATCTATCTCCCAGGGTGAAGATAAAAAAATGAGGATAAAATGAGATAACATTTGTAAAAGCAGTTTGCAAACATTAAAACATGACATAGATGCTATTATTATTATTATTAATTATTATTATATTCAAACCAGAAAATTCCCATGGTAACTCATTAACATTTCTTTTTGTTGTCTGGGTCCCCCAATCTCTAAGCAGGCACATCCAAAAAAATAGGAAAAGGCTCAGACATATTTTAAAGGATGTGGCTTTCATGTTCTTTGTTACACGAAGTCATAATCTCTATACCTTTGCCATGCTCTCTATCCAGGACGTCAGGTAACTCCTTAAACAGTCCAACACACAGTGTTTCAGTGGGAAACATTACACAGCATAAACCCTGAGGGAAAACCATTAAGGTACCCCACAATCTCAGAGCTGCTCTGCTATTCCACAGAGAAAAGCCCTGGCTTTCTCTTTCCTTCTTTTGTTTCTCTCTCCCTTCATTGAGGATACTCAGTACACAGTGTAGGGGCCAGTTTAGGAAAAAAACAGCTCAGGGGTTCTGATTTTCCTGGCTATTCTACATTGCCTGCAAGATGCCTCCCAGTGAGAGAGAACTTATCTCTTGGCAGCAGCTGCTACCTTGCTGTCCCCACAAATCAACTGCCTTGTCTCTCTGATTGTTTTAACTGGATCATACCTCCCTGAAAGAGGAAAGATGACTTTACGTATTCCCTTTTCCCTTGGAGGATGACAGTTAATGCTAGCAAAGGCCTTTCATTGCTTACTACACTGGGCCACAGTTGGTCCACTGGCTTCTCCTTAGTTATTCCTCGTATATCAGAAAAATCCTTTATGGTTCACCTTAACATGATATGTATGGCACTCTTTGTCCTTGATTTTAGTCATTCTTCTTTCCTGTACCTCAGATGAAGGGCTAGTCAGTCATTCCAACCATCCCTACTCTTGCCTTTACTCCAAACTCCTTCAGGGTTCCAGCTTTATACAATTCTTTCATGATTCTGTCTCATGAGCTGCTGTATCCTGAACCTTCTTCTCTATGAAGGCTTCTCATTCCACAATAGCATCTTGAACCTGAAAGTCATATTCCCCAGAAGCATCTCTTTACCCATGTCAGAAGAGTCTCTTGGCCTGCCATATTCATGGCTAGGAAGATGATATTCAATTTCTTCCTCTAACTTGCCTTGACTCAAGTAAAGTTGCAGCTTCTGTGTTGGGGTCTTGGAAGGGGTGGAGGACTCATCTCTAACCCAAGATAATTGAGGGCCAGTCCAGGCAGGGATTTTACTATCAGAGAAATTGAAGGGTGAAAACTATCCCTGAGGAGGAAAAATTGATATTTCCAAAACAGCCAAGATTAATCGAGTTCTCCTACCTATCAGACCACACCAAGTCTTCTCCCAAGCGCCTGTCTCATCTATGCAATCACATTTTGCTAGATCTTCTTCCAGAGTGGCCTGTCTTCCACTACCTAATCACAAAGCTTCTGGCCATACGATTTCCTTGAATTCATCTGTTATTCCATGGTTTCAGACAAAATTTCTTCTTGGGTATCACAAGTAGAAGTGCCTTAACCTATATCTCTTCAAATCTTTTCCCTATTATCTCGAGGGAAAAATATAAAATCCTTTGACTTTTAAAACTTTTAAAACCCTTTAGAAACTTGTTCTTCTTACATTTAAAGTCTTCTTCCTTCCACATGGTTGGTTGGTTGTTGTCCTTCGTTCTTGAAGAAGACCAAAATGATATCACTATGCTAGGGTCAAGTTACAGTGTATCTGGATTGTGGCTGATCAGACCACTTATGAGCTCAGAATGTTCTACCACAAGTCAGGCACAAATAGTCCATGTGAACATTTGGGGTGAATTCTCAAAATTTCCTCCTCTCAGGTTTCTTTTGAGCTACTTCAATTCTGTTTTGCTAGTAGAGCACAGTACCTTCCCTGATGCTAGGTGGTCCTGTGCCAGTGTCTCCCACGTTACACAATCAATTCCGAAGTTCTTAAAAGAGACCTTAAGAATGTCTTTGTATTTCTTTATAATTCAGTGATGCTGGCGTATTTGCTGTTCTTTGCGCACAGCACCACATTTCCCACCTGTATCTATTCACTGGCTGTTTCCCATGCTTGCAAATAGTCTTCCTTCACCCATCTGTTTGATAGCTCCCTAGCTTCCTTCAAGACTCAGGTCTTATCCCTCCTTTCTCCCACTCCCACACTACCCCGCCAGATGTCAATGTCTACATCTCTGAGATTAATTTCCATGTATTTATTTATTTGTTGTCTGCATCTAGTTATCTACATATTGTTTTCCCCAATAGAATGTAAGTTCCCCAAAGGCAGGGACTGTCTTTGCCTTTCTTTTTATCTCTAGTGTTTTAGTACAATGCCTGGCATGCTGATTGATTAAAACGCATTATTTTTTTCTTAAATTCACTGCTTCTCTAATAATCTTATTTGATTATCCCAACAACTCTCCAAGGTAGGTGCTGTTTTTATTCCCTTTACAAATAAGGAAATGGAAGCTGAGAGATGCAAGTGATTTGCCCAGCCAGGGTCAAATAGCTAATAAGTGTTTGAGGGAAGATTTGAACTCAGGATATCATGACCCCATCTCTGAAGCCACTGAATAGGGGTGAATTTAGGAAATCTTGTTTTGAAGTTTTGATTGTCTTTCCATTTATAAGTAGTTTTAGAAAAATGTGCACCCTCATTGGGGCTTTTGGCAACAGCAGCCGCCTTCCTCCTTTTTCCTCCTCACCCCCTCCCACACCCCCCCCCATTGTCCAGCTTTCCTCATTATGGTAAGGTGGGAAAAGAAGCTGGACTTCCTACTTAAGGATACTATCATAAGGGTTTCAGTGGATTCAAAGTGCATTAGAACAAGTATATTAAAACAAGTTTTATTCTAATGACAAAGGTACACAGAGAATTTAGAGCCAAGCTAATTGACTCAGTTGGAAGAACTGCTAATTTATTACAAAAGATTAAACAAACTTCACTTACTTAATATTATTCTGAGTATTTGAGCAGTTAGGCAAAGTATATATTTTAAAATTGGCCCAGAACAGAATCCTATACTAAATAGCTAAAGAATTAAAAATTTCTTGTATTAAATAGTTCTTAAAATAAAAAGGATCTATTTTTTTGTTTTTACAAAAACATTAATACAGAAACAACTTCCTCTTCTGAGTAAGACAATGAGTTGCATTGAATTGCCATATGTCCTTATTAAATTTTGCTGCCATCTTTGATTATTCTACCGTGCTGAAATGGAGGGCTGGAAATCCTTGTAAGTGAGACAGTGTAGAATCTCACAACAATTTTTAACTCATATACCCAGAAAACAGTGATAATGGGCATAGAGGGCATAAACTTTGGAATTTTGTGATTTCTTCCACCTTCTTTTTCTTTGTCCCTCTTATGACCAGGGACTGATTAAGGTAGATAGTCTGCAGCTATTAAAAAGAGCAAAGTTAAACTGGTCCATTCCAAGGCAAAGCCCATGATCTGGGCCTCATTCACACCTCATTGTAATTTAACTAGGCAGTGCTAAGTAGTCACAAGTGCAGCTGTAGCCAAACACTTTATCTATTCACACAAATCTTATAGTAACGTAATAAATAACTCTTTGAGGGGGCACCCAGCTTGAAAACCTACCAGTATCAGTATAGAGGCTTTCGCATTCCTCCCTCCCCCCAATAAAAATTTCAAAACCATCAAGGTAAAATGATGTTAAATTTACTTTACTGGAAGGACCTTCCCCCATTTAATAAGTTTTTACAAGGATGTCAAGTCATGTCATGTAATGTCGGTTAGCCAAACTATCAGGTCCTAGCCAAATTGTTCTGTCTTCTACATAGCAGGGGTTTTTTTTTTGGTTCCTTAAATGGTCCTCATAAATTATGTTCTCCAGACCTGTGTATAGACTAAACATGGTCTGTGTATGTCACAGAATAGGTACAGGGGACACCTAGAGGAACATAGAATTTACCTTCCTCACCCCCCAGCTCCCAAGACTTTCTATACAATTCAGTTCTATGGTTCTTCAAGTGTAGGAGAATTAAAGAAAATAATCATGTCTATTATATAATTATAATAATAATTACGTGACTAGATAGTTTTTTTTTTACTAAGAAGGAAGAATCATTTCAGTGAAGAATTGTTATAACAAATCCTGCCAAGTAAATACACTTTGGTCTTTCTATCCCTAGCACCTAACTCCGTGCCTTATACATGGTAGGTGCTTAATATGCTTATTAAATTGAACTTTGAATTTGCATTTTGAAAGGCAGCATGATATGATTTTAAAAGCTTTGGACCAGGATACAGATTCAACCTAACAGCTCTGTGACCATGTACTAGTTTTTTAACCTCTTTGGGCTTTGGTTTCCCCATTTGCAAACTAGGAGCAAAAATACTTGCTCCTCACTAGATTGTAACAGAGCCAGCATTTTCTGTAACATTCAAGTGCTACATAAATGTGAATTGTTTTTACTGAGGCCTTACAGGTGTCAATATTTGTTTCCCAATGTACTGCTTAGCATAGAAATAATCATAGTACCATTTTTAAGTTGATGCTAAAAATGCTCTTTTATTAGTAATTTTGGACATTTGAATTTGTACTCCAACCAAGCATTTAGAATCAACTTTTAACTTAAAACAATAAAAAGGAAGCCATTTTACTTGTACCCTCCTGGATATTACACCTTAGGTGAGAACATCTTCGTCTGAATGTACACAGACATTTCAGTGGGTCTGTGAACTTGAGTAGGAAAAAAAATTATATCATTATTTTTCATGACTTCTAACTGAAACTTAGCATTTCCTTCAATTCATTTAAAACCGTTATTCTGAGAAGGAATCCATAGGCTTCACCAGACTGCCAAAGAAGTCCATGAAACAAAATATAGTTTAAGAACCCCTCGCTGCCTTAGACTAAACATGAGCTAGCTGCCTGTCATGAAGCACTCACATGTGATACCACACCACACTTTGGGAAATAAATCAAAGATTCATTTAAACCCAGAATTCTGCATAAATTATTATACCCATTGGTTTCAAACTACTTGTAATTTCAGAAAGAAGAATTTGAAACCGGACTTCTTCCACTTAGTTGGACTTGAAGTAGTGTAGTTTTATAGAAATGTGACGTAAAGCATTTTCTTAACTAGGAAAGACATTATTCAGTGGAAAGGATATCTATCAAACAGCATGGCAAAATAACTGATAAGAAGATTCTCTCATATTCGGAGGGGTACATTCCTTCATAGGTTATCATGGGGGTGGGGGGATGGGTGTACATAGATAACTCTTGTATACAGGCATGAAGGAGAATGTATATTCACGCACAAAATGGAGTATTCAATGGAAATACATGTACCCAGGGCACATGCATTTCTAGGGAAATTCATATTTCTGCCCTTTCAGAGCCACTGATAACCTCTGAGAATGTCATTATGATACTCTCAACTGCTCATTGTAAATCCATTGGCACAGAGGGGTGCTGGTCAATCAGAATCAATAAACATTTAAGTGCTACTGTGTGCAAAGCATTGTGTTAAACTCTGGGGATACAAAGGTAGGCATAAGACAATCCCTGCCTTCAAGAAGCTTACAGTCTTATGAAAGAACCAACACACACACACACACACACACACACACAACACACACACAACACACACACACAAGTTGAAAAGAGGGAGTGTTCACCCAGCAAGGGGCAGGATGAAGTCCTGCAGTTGGGTTGACAAATGATCCAAGGGGGATATGAGTTACTGAGTTGATTTCATCTTGTAGAATGACAAGTTTGTGGAGATCATGAATGTTTTAATGACTGGCTATCTAAAAAAAGTATGCATGACACACTTTTAAGCTCAATTGGCATTACTAACTTTTTCTCCATCACTTTCTTAAGTCTAGAAGACTTAACAAGGCAATAGCTCAAGCCCTGATTTGTAGTGTTTGCTGATTCCTACGGGATAAATGCTCACACTGAAAGCTTAACAATCTGAGCCAGTTGAAGCTGGCATGCCCTTGACGTATCTCATCCTCTCTGCTGTTCCCTGCTGGATGTCACAGTGTCTTTGCTGCTCTCTACTGCATGTCACATCATGTCTCTGCTGGACATCTCTATTGTTCCATAACTGCAGTGTTCACTGTGCTGCTCTCTGCTACCATCTGCTGGTCTTCGGCTACACAGTCTCTTCAATGTCATCTGCTCCTCTGCCACCATCTTCTGGGGTGCAGTTTTGCCAGGAAGCCTCTTCCCTTACAAGAAAGAAGCAAGACTTTTTTAGCTCATGTGGCCTAAGGACATGACAGCCTGCACCCATCTGAGCAGCTGGAAAAAGCCAACATAAATCCTAGGCCAACATTGCTTATCCTTCCAACTTCGAAAATTCCCTTTAATTACTGTCAAATCCCTGTTAATCTGTGTTCCTAAAAAAAAAAACAAACAAGATTTCAGTGACCCTACCTCACAAAAGTCCAAAGGAGCAATGTGGGTATATATTCCCCTCAGTCCTCGTGCTTCTGGATGGCATGCAAACAAACCTCAAAGTAAGAATAAAGAAGCTAGGTGAAACAGAGCTCTCGGTCTCTGCTATTACTGTGCATCCCTCTTAGCAACAAAATTTCTGACCTCTGCCAGAGAGGTAACTTTGGTGGTCTGCCTACATCTTAAAATAAGATTGTGCATTCCATTATTCATTCATTTAATAAACATTTATTATACAAAGTATACCATACGTTTCCGAGAGAAGGATAAAATTTAGCTAAGATAGTCTCTGCCAACACAGTTCACTCTAGGATCAGTATTTGTAGAAGGACAATTTTCAAGGCCTAATGAAAAATTTGAGTATTATTTCACTAAACATAACATGTAACCACCATGCAACAAGCTAATTATAACAAACTAAGTCTGCCTTGTGACCATAAGATCATTCACAGATTATTTGCCAGAGTTAACATATAAACTTTTATATCTGAAATTCTATAGGATATTTAATTTTAGTAATACAATTATCTGTCATTTGAATATGTCTATTAGGTAACTGATCTCTGTTTTATGTTTACATTACTAACATCTTGCTTTTTCATCTCCACATCTATTATCTGTTAATGCTCACAGGCGTAGGAGTATATTTGCTTTCCTAACTCTGCTACCCTCATGTCTTTGGACTGATTATCTTTTGGCATTTTATATTAACCCCTGGTAAGTGATGTTTTTCCTGTTTTCCTTATGCATTGTGTGAATAATGTTAGCTTCTTAATAAATAGAAGGGGTTATAAAATTTATTCAATTTGTTGAAAGTATCTAAAATGCTTTTTCATGGACTAAAAAATTAATTAAGGCAGTCAATGGGGCTAAAATACTGTCATTTTTATCATTTATATTTCTGTTTCTTCAAAATTTTTTTTGATTCCTTTTATTAGTTACCTCATCTTTGACCCACCTATTTGATGTCTTGCCATACACCTTTCATCTTTGTAAATATGTTTCCCCTTTTCCCTATTTCTTTGGTCCACCAGGAGACTTCATATCCCAGAAAAGACAAGTATGCACTCATATACTGTAGTAAAATCAGAATACTATATACACTCTCTCCTTTATTCAGTTTAATTCACTAAACATTTATTAATTACTTTTTGTTTTCAAACTGTTGTGTCAAGCCTGGGGAATTTAAAGTTTGACACAATATGGGCCCTGCTCTCAGGACCAATAGGGGTTTATAATCTAATGGAGTGAAAGGGTTAATTATTATTCAAGGAACCAGTCAACAAAGTGCTACCAACAACCTGAGAAAAGTAAGGTCACTTTTGCTGACTTGGGGTGGATATTGAGAGGAGGAAGAGGAGGCGAAAAGAAGGAAATAGAATTTAAATGGGTCCTTGATGGAAGAGAGGGACATCAAAAATGGAGATGGGAGAGGCTATTCCAAGTATGGCTTGTGCAAATGTATAAGGAAAGAATGAGAACAGAGGATGAAGAATAACCAGATTTGGTTGAAATGTTCAGTTCAACAAGCATTTATTAAATGCCTAGTATTTGCCAAGTACTGTGGATATAAAACACACCCGTACACACACACACACACACACACACACACACACACACACACACACACACCAGCCTGCTCTGAAAGATCTTATGTTCTACTGAAGGAATACTTATGTAGATAAAAGACATGCAAAATAAAGAGAAAACAATTTCCAGTGGAGTACCAACAACCAAAGGGATTAGGAATGGCATCTAGAATGATGTAGCTGAGACTTGAAGGGAGCTAGGGTTTCCAAGAGGTAGAGGTGAGGAGGAAGAGTATTCCAGGAATGGGGACAGCCTATATGAAAGCATGTAGAAAAAATATGGAATGTCACTTACAGGGAACAGTCATCAGAACAATTTGGGTCGACGATGGGGAGTAAGGTATAGTCAAGCCTGGAAAGATATTGTAAAGCAATATTGGGAAGATCTTTCAATGACAAATAGTGAAGTTTATAATTTATCTTAGAGGCAGTAGGCAGGAAGCTGATGAGCACACCAAGAAAGAGGGTGTAAAGAAGCGATGAAGGTCCAGGACAGAACCCAGAGGCAGACTCACACATGGTGGAAGGACCATAAATAATGAATTATCTATAAAGAGGCTCTCACTGAGACTGGAGGAAATCACAACAGAGAAGTCTCAAAAGTCCATGGAAGAGAGAGAATCCAGGAGATTAGTATGAAATAAAACTAGTTTTTGGATTGGAGTCAAATTATAGAGAAACTTGAATGTCAGAGTCAGGGACTGAACATAAAGAGAACACAAATATTTAAGGTTTCCAAATTTTTATAAGTTCTATTTGCCATTGAGGATAATTCCTTGGATTCCAAGCATCATTTTCTTTTCTTTTGAGTAAGGAATTAGCCTGACACTGAAGTATTGAGAAATGCGCTATTTTTTGAGAACCAAAAGAAAAGATAGCAGTCTTCCAGAAGGAATGTTTATAATACTTTTGCTCTTGAACATTAATCTGTGTTCTTTGGGAACTACAGTGGTAGACACAAGATCCAAGGGTATAAGAAATTTGGAGTGGTACAGAGAAAAGGAATAGAAATAATTAAAAGACTAAGAAAGAGACTGAAGGAGGGGAGGGAGATGAAATGAATTGGGATTACTTAACTTGTTGAAGGGAGGGTCAAGGGACTAATTATGCAAAGGATTATGACTAGATATTTCTAGCTCCTCTGAGAACAGGGTGGGTGCAGCAAGAAGAATTTAGAAATTGAGCTGCAACAGAAGAAATACATAAAGAACTACCTGGAAATAAGGTTTGCTAATTATTATCATGAGTGGAGGAAGATTGCTAGAGAATCTTCTTTCAGGATTTTTTTTTTAAACATAGTAGCCAATGATCCATCAGGAGTGCAAGCAGGGGGATGAAAGCAATGACTAATCGAGAACAACATGAATGTCCCTGGAGCATCAAATTTGAGTAGGAATTATAACTACTAAATTATATGTATGTATTTAACCTACAATTGCTCCTACTGGATCCACTTTATTACCCTCTTGCTATGCTTAAAGTTATAATCAAATAACGCAAAGCCAATTTTTTTTATTAAATGATCTACTTATTCACTGTTACACTCTTAAAACACTATTTTAAAAATTCTATGTATATTACCACATTGAAGAATAGATTTTTCTTATCTTTTTCAGGACTCTCTGGTCATTATAACTGCTCTATTTTCAGTTTATTTGTTTTGATTTTTTACATTAACATTTTATACTCATTATATATCATATAATAATATAATATATTACATTATATAATATGTATCACATCATGTAATACCTATGTAATGCATTTATGATATATGAGTATAAAACATACAATAAACATTTTGTAAGATATTTCTATGTATACACACATATATATATGTGTGTGTGCATATATATTCTTCCTAGTTCTGCTTATTTCACTGTATGTCTTCCATGTTTCTCTGAATTTTTCATATTCATTGTTTTTATGATGCATTAATATTCTAGTATATTTATATACTGCAATTTGTTTAGTCATTCCCTTGTTGACAGGCATATACTTTGTTTCCAGTTCCACAAAAAGTGCTACTCTGAATATTTTGCCTACTCTGATATTTATTAATGCTATCACCTAACTATTTTAAACTATTGATCATTAAATAATATGCTTACATTTCTCCCCACAAATCCCAATAAAACAAATTACTAATACTAAATTTCTTTCCATCTCACTTTTCAATTCTCATTGGAGTCTCCTCAATTTTTTTTTAAACCCTGGACATGTGAACATGCATTTTCATAGTTTTTATTTTTACTAGATACCTTTGGTGTAGTCCTTTCTTTCAAACAAGATCCACTGAATTTTTGGCAACCACAATCAGGGTAAACCCCAGATAACACAAAATTTTACTTTTCAACTGAGACGATACCTTCTAAGAGTAGAAACACAAATTCTGATCTTCACACATTTTAGTCAGTCAACTATTACATATATCTTGATCATTTACTATAAACCCAGACTTGTACTAGCTATTGTAGGGGATGTAGAAGAGTGAGGCATAGTCCCTGTCTTAAAATTCCTGTTTAAGATTAAGAAACTATTCAAATGTTCTCCATTTGGTCCTCTTTTTTAAATCATTCTAAGAATTCTATTTTTTATTCTAGCTATTTCCATTTGTTGAATACTCATTGTTAATTCTTTCAGTTTGCCCATCTCCATGTATTGCTTAATACCTCCATCACTTTGTTTTAGATTTATCATAGATTCATTTTTCTAACATCCTCTCCAGCCTCCTGCATAAATTATTCACTTCTTGCAAAGGACTTTGTACTCTATAGGTTTTCAAGTAATCCCTATGGTGTCTTACTTGTTTTGTATTGAACTCAAGAAAATCTCTCTCTTGGTGTTAGCTGACTCTTTTCATTTAGGGGCCAGAGGATGGGTACGGGGGAGCAATGTCATTGTGGAATACCATTCCCCAGTTATGTTAATCACAGGAATATGTTCCACCAGAATTCTTACATCAGTGATGTCAGATTTTATTTACTATTTAAAGCAAACATCAATTTCAATAGGGTCTAGGATCTTTCTACTACCCGCGGTGTGGTGAATTATTCATTTGGTTATCTTGAGTCCAAAGCACTTGCCATTTTCAGCATGAAACAATATAGCTTCTAATGCTCACCTTTCCTTCAAATGAGTTTGTGCTCCATTTCTGTTTTGAGAATCACCAATTGATTTCTTTTGAGATTATTTAAAGTGTTTTCCCCCATTTATCTCATCACATTCTATATAACACTTATTTTGGGAATCCATTAAAATATTTCACTGAAACTTCAATATGCTCTCATACCTTTATAATTTTTCTTTTAGATGAATTCCAGTTTGGTTGGTTGCCCTGATTTGCCATTTTCATTGAAATTTATAAATGCATTTTGACTACTTGAATTCATTCATATTGGTATTAGGGAAAGTTTTCCATAGTATCAAATGAAAAGTGAAATACTGAAAAGAAATTCTTCATTCTGCATATTTATGCTATATAACAACACTTTTTAAGATAGGTTGTTTAAAAAATAATTCACTGTGTCCAGAAAAGAATTCCAAATTGGCATTTTTTTTTATTATTGCAGTGTAGAATATTAGATAGGGAAATAGTCTTGGAGCTCAGAAGACCTGGGTTCAAGTTTAGCCTCAAGTCAACAAGTCAAGTTTTTATTAAGTGCTACCATGTTCCAGCACTGTATTAAGCACTGAGGATACTTTCTTACAAGACAGTCAAGTTAAAATTACTAGAAATAACTTTCTAATGGATTCAATTTACAACTTCAGTTTTGCATTAGCACTGCAATTTGAAAAACCATGAGCAAGTATGGAAATTCTC
The DNA here is from genome assembly GCF_011100635.1 of Trichosurus vulpecula. Classification (NCBI taxonomy): domain Eukaryota; kingdom Metazoa; phylum Chordata; class Mammalia; order Diprotodontia; family Phalangeridae; genus Trichosurus; species Trichosurus vulpecula. The sequence goes on along the minus strand of NC_050577.1, from coordinate 189,539,866 downwards.
ATGATGATGCTATGTAGTTTCCCCATCTTGACTGTCATAACCCAGCATCTACAAATTGGCTCTTCTGTTAATTTAGGATGAACCAAACAAAACATTGCAAATTAGTCCTGCTCAAATTATAGTTGACTCAGGCCGTATCTACAATGCAAAAAGAAAACCTGATTCTACCTCCTCCATAACTAGATGTTTGGCCAGCTCTTGAGTAGTAACTGCATATTAAGATTCACTGCTCAATGCATTCATGTTGCCATCTCAGTTTCAGAAATGGATTTATTTTCTTCTCCATCTTCTATTCCTTTGCCAAGAATCAATAGGAGTTCTGATTTAGGAAGGAAAGATCCTTATACCTAATCGTAAAGTATGTTGGCAGCTTCATATATTTTCCAGAATTGCTGTCTACTTTCAGGTTTTTAAAACTTTCCCTAGAATAAAATGAAAAAGAAATATTGAAAGGAAATACTCTAATCAAGAAATTGGATAAATCACTTCTTGTCAGTCCTTGTTCAACCCAATCTCATCCCTAACCAGTCTTGTCTGCAAGCAAATATGTTATTCAAATCCTAAATGTATTTAAAACAGACCATTAATGCTTAAGGTAGAAACTATGCTAGACTCAAGAGGGTCAGGAGATGTTTTAATATGTGTAGGATGGGGAAGCATAGGGGAAGTGGGAGCATAGGAGAAGAGTACCTGGATTGTTCTCCTTCCTACTGCCCGTGACCATGGATGAGGAAAAGGGAGTAAGAGGAGAAAGAGTACTACAGCATGATTTTCATCCCACTAAGGAATGGGCAGGAAGCAAAATCTGCCAAGGACACGAGGGCACTGGTCCCTCCATGTGCCATCCTTCTCTTCAATTTTCTTTATTTCCCTCTCTTCTTGCCAATATTTCCCTCACCCTGGGCTTGATGTTGTGTCAAATACCTCATTTGATGAAAAAACTAAAATGAAAATATTTACTTTGTAAGGATATTTTAATTTTGTTTTGAACATTCAGCAGTACATCAATCTGATACCTTCAACTGGAATTTAAACTGGTGTTTCTGACAACATTAACATAACTGGTGATGCAATAAACTTTATTTACACATGGCAACATTAGATATAGTTTATTTTACTATATTCTCATGAAATCATAAAACTGTTGGGCTAGAAAAGACTTTAGAAATAATCTAATCCAACCCTTTCATTTTACTCAAGAGGAGAGTAAGATGCCTGAAGGTAAATACTTGCCCATGTTCACATAGCTAGTTAGTGGCAGAGTTGGGACTAGAGACTGAATGTTTTCATTTCTCATCCAAGGCACTTTTCATCCTGAATGCTTTCATTAAAAGGATAAAAGGCCAATTTGACATTAATATATTTTAAACTTTGCTTTAAAATGGGTTGTTAGATCTTGACCCAGCCTTAAAGGTCAATTATTCCAACACTCTCATTGTATAAATGAAGAAGCAGGAACTTAGGTCGAGTGATTTGTCCAGTGTCACCAATTTCGTTAGAGGTAGAGCTGGGGTTTGAACTCAGATCTCCTGACTCATATTCCTTTGTTCCCCTTCTCTTACTTTACAGACTTCTCACTTCTCCTTATACTCCATCTCCCATCTCTGCACTTTTGCAGACTGTCTCCCATGCCTCAAATACATGCACTCCCATACTCACCTCTGCCACTTAAAATACCTTGATTCTTTCAAAATTCTTCTGAAGCTCCACATTCTACATAAAGCATTTCCTCATTTATCCAGATCCTAGAGCACCCCCTCCACAAAATTTACCTTGTATTTATTGTGTCTATATTCTTTATATACATATTATATGTTGTCTCCTGTGATAGAACACAAGTTCCTTGAGAACAAGGAATGGTTCGTTCTTATCTTTGTATTACCGAGTGCCTACAACAGTTCTTCTTTCCACTGAATCACACAGCTTTCCAAGTAATTCGTACCAACAGATTATGAACCAAGATGTTTAAAATTTTGTTTAAGGTATTATTCTGCTATATTTCTGAAAATTAAATTAACCCAATTTAGTTACTTGTTAATAGCAATGTTACTATTTATCCTTAACCCAGAAAAATCAAAGACAGCATTCGTAAGCATATAAATTGAAATTTCAAAGTTATATTTTCCCTGTTGGGTACTGACTAACAAGGTGAACATATATATGTATGTATGTGTGTGTGTGTGTATATATATATGTATATATATACATACACATATATAATGTATGTATGTATACATATATAATGTATATGTCTGTGTGAATACACACACATGAATATACATATAACATGTATATATCAATTGTGTGTATGTATATATAGTTATGATATATTATATATGATACATCATGATATATTACATATATCAGCAAGTGCATGTATCTATACACATGCAGATATATCTATACACACATAGGTACACTTTTATATATATATATATATATAAAATATACATATTAGCTTCGTCATGGCAGTATTCTTTGTATCATATACACATATATACACTCCCTGATATTATTAATTCAAGTTCTAGGCCCTAACCAAAATTTTAGAAAAGATCATCTTAACTTTTCTTAAATGCAAGATAAATACAGAATGTAACAAAAGTATCGCTCTAATATGCACCAAATCTTTTGAGACACCAGTATTTATCTTTCCGTGATATCAAATAGCTTTAAACTGCACTAAGACTTTTAGGACATTGTCTATATTTCTAGCAGAGTGCATGATTCCAAGCTTTTGTTTTCCTTTACTGTGCTAGGATGTGTCAGGGTGGTTTTGGAAGCAGGTAGACCTGGTATATTTCTCTGCTTAGAAATTATAGTTACCTGTTTACAAAACTTGGAGTTTCTTATTAAATGCAACCTATAAATATAAGGAAACATAAAATATAATCATGTTCCCAGTGATCAAAATTTGAAAGATTTTTTTTAACTAGATGTGTCAGATTACAACCATCATTTTTTTAATTTTTAGGAAAGTAGACAAACTTGAAATAATTTTGTGTAATTAAGGAAAAACCCCTCCAATTCAAGTCATTATGTTAGTAAATTATTTTGCCCAGATAAATTTGTTTTAATCATTTTGTTATTATCATTATTATTATTTACAGGAGTAAAAATGGACTAAAGAAGAGGAAATTGACCAAGTAGGTTTCTCTGGATTTTTTTTCTCTTGACAACTTATGTAAATATATCTATGTGAATGTATTGACAACCCTTAGTTAAATTACAAAAAAGTAAAAGTCTGCATAGAAACAGGATGATGTTTGGGAGACAAATATATCCTATAATATATAGCAAGTCTGTACACAGAAACAGGTAAAAAATAGTTCATTGTCAAAATATTTACAGACTTTTTCCATTTTCATGTTTTTGGGGGATTGTTTCATCCAGTTTCATCCTTAAATGCCTTTGATATGACTTTGTTAATATAGCGCCTTTCTGAACTAAGGCATCAACTTCTATTCACATTACCATGCTGAATCTCCAGTATATAGATGATTATTTCTGCCCTCAGGGTTCTAGCAGGGTAACCCTGAACAGTTGGGTTTCTAATCCCATGAATCACAAGTCTTCATTCAGTGTGATTCCCCCTCCAGGTGATATCAGTTTAGCTTTTACATAATAAAACTTTTACATAATAAAACTAAGCCAAGAAGCTATGTGACTCACATTATTATTGGTAAGATCTGGATTCAAATCCTGCCTCTAATACTAAGGTAAACTAATGAACCTCTCTGACTCAAAAGTGTTAGGAAACTAAGACAGATGGGTTATGTTCTCTATTGGTGGAGAAACTTCATACACCTGAGGAATCATAGGTTCTTGATGAAGATACTAAGAAAGCATATCACAGAATAGACCATAGCACATAGGAAAATCAAGAAGGGAAGATTCAAACTGAAATATCAGAATAATTCTGTGAGAATTTTTTGCTTTGGGTAATAAAAATTTTGCAGAATCATTTCTACAATTCTCATCCAATGGACCATCCAAGATAAGACTAGAAAACCAAAAAGTTTTCTAAAAACATTCAGTTTTGTCAGCTTACATTTTTGATTCAGTGATTGTATTATGGAAAATCTTTTACCACATTTGGTATATAATAAATGCTTCTGAAAGTACTATCTTAGACAACCCCAACAAATAAATAGCAAAAAAAAAAAGATTTCTCTGGAAATTTCTCTGGAAATGTATTTCAGTTATCAAGAAACAGTTAAATCAGAATTGCAATTGTTAAAGATTAACAGTTGCTGGGCTTCCATAACCTAATTATCTATTCCCTTCAGGGTTTTCCTTCATTAAAAATAAAAATTGTTTTAAATAAAAAATGGGACATTTATGCAAACAATTCACTCTTGCTATTTGCATCTGGTAGAACATTGAATCATTACTAATTGTAGTCAGAAAGGGGGGAAGGGTTCTGCTAATAGCAAAATGTAGGAATTATCTATTCCCATTGGAGATAGCTGTGGAATAGATGATATAAAACAGTAGGTAATATAAAAACTATTCACTGAATAGATGAAAATTAATACTATTAGAATTATTATAATTAATTTTATTTTTACATCACAGTTTTCTCCTTAATTAAATTTTTCTTCAAGTTAATATTAGAATGCCAAATCAAATGCTTTTGTAGTCAACAAGCAGTAAGCACAGGAAAATCTTGTATTCTCTGCATCTTTCAGCCAATTTGTAATGGTAAAGATTTGGTCTTCTGTGGAATTTTACTCACAAAAATCTAACAGTTCTCCTCCAATATTTTCATCAAGATTTCCCTCAATGTTTATACAGACTCTTTTAATAAAAAATTACTTAGATGGGAAAATAGGCGTATATGGCAGTAAAAGTTGTTATTCCCATGGTCACCTTTTATGGACCAAGATTCCCCCCCAATGCCCTGCCATTTCTTTGATATCTTCCTTTCTCCTTCAGAAACCTTGAGAACTGATCTCTCAAAACCCTCAAAATTGTGTTACCTCCAGTATAGACCTTTTCTCTGAAAACTTGGCCTGGTTCTTTGTTCCCTTTAATCCTGTCTCTACTTCCTCTATAATAAACCCACAAAAGCCTGCAATATTAGTTTCCATGTGATGGCTTCACGGTCCTTGAGTGTGAAAACAATTCATTGTCAAAATATTTATAGACTTTTTCCATTGTCATCTTTTTGGGGGATTTTTCATCTAGTTTCATCCTTAAATGCCTTTGATATGACTTTGTTAATATAGCACCTTTCTGAACTAATGCATCAACTTCTATTCACATTACCATGCTGAATCTCCAGAAGGTAGATGATTATTTTCCCTCAAGGTTCCAGGGGGTAACCCTGAGCAGTTAGGGTTTCTAATCCCATGAATCACAAATCTTCATTCAGTGTGATTCCCCCTCCAGGTGATATCAGTTAACTTTTACAAAACAATATTTACTAAGAAGGTATAACAAGAACAGAAGTCACAGAAATATCCCCAAACCAGGGCACACTCTCCCTTCTGCACCTACCCAGTCTCTGAGGAGAGTGGACTAAAATTTAAAACATGAAGGTGACACACACAAGTAAGGAACGCATGAAGTACCTCACAACTCCTGGCTGTGGGAGTCCTTTTCTTCTTTTTGTGAAGTCCCCACCAAGTTCACTTCTGGGTGTAATGACATAATCACTTCCTTCATCAGCTGGGCTTGCTCTTGGGTCAAGCATGAGAACCAGCTACTGCTCTTACAAGCTCTGGTGGGCTCTTCTACCAATTTTGGTAGTTGAGGAGTTTCCCGATGGCTCTTCTGACTTTTTTTTGAGACTGAGTCTCCCTAGTTCACCCAGATTGCAAGTGCACATGACCAAATCCCATTACCGATGGGCAAGGGAGCTTTGACTCGATCCATTCCTGTCCTGCTTAGGCTCACTCCTTCTTAGGCAACCTGGTAGCCCCTTTCTCCCAGTGGTTCACCATGTCAGTGCCAGACTTGTTATGGACAACCATGCATCTTAGGCAGCTCAGAATTTCTGACCTCAAGTGATCCATTGACTTCAGCTCCCTCAGCAGCAGGTACAGGTGTGTGCCACCAAGATGATCCATTTTGTCAGGGGATACTCATTCACCTAAAGTAAGAAAAGAATAAAACACAACCGACCTAGGCACCATGAACTCAAGCCTACTTCACTTCTGGTGCTGTTCCTCCCCTCAATTAGAGGCTTATAGCAGTTATTTCTTAACAGTATTTTATCTTTTCCAATTACATGTAAAGGCAATTTTCAACATTCATTTTTTGTAAGATTTTGTGTTCCAAATTTTTCTCCTCTCCCCACCTTCCCCAAGATAGCAAGCAATAGGTTATACATGTGCAATCATGTAAAACATTTCTACATTAGTCATGTTACAAAAGAAGAAAGAACAAAAGGGGAAAAACAAAAAAGAAAGTGAAATAGTATTATTTGATCTGCATTTAGACTCTATCATTTCTTTCTTTGGATGTGAATAGCATGTTCCATCTTTATTTTTTTTTTTTTGGATTGTCTTGGACTGTATTGCTAAGAAAAGCTAAGTCTATCATAGTTGATCACCATACAATGTTGCTGTTACTATGTACAATTGTTCTTCTGGTTCTCCTCACTTCACTCAACATCAGCCCGTGTGAGTCTTTCTTGGTTTTTCTGAAACCCACCTGCTTATCATTTCTTTTTTTTTTTAGGTTATACATGCATAGCCATATGAAATGTATTCATAATAGTCATGTTGTGAAAGAAAACATAGACAAGAAAAAACCTCAAGAAAAATAAAGAAGAAAAAGAAAAAGGAAACAAAAAATATTGTTCAACCTCTATTCAGACACCAACAGTTCTTTCTCTAGGGATAGATGGCATTTTTCATCATAAGTCCTTCAGAGTTGTTTTGGATCATTGTTTTGTGAGAATAGCTAAGGCATTCACAGCTGGTCATCTTGCTATTACTGCTGTTACTTTGCACACAGCACATTTCACTTTGCATCAGCTCATCCAAGTCTTTCCAGGTTTTTCTGAGAGCATCTGCTAACCATTTCTTATAGCATATTAGCATTCCATATATCATATCTTGTTCAGCCATTCCCCAGTTGATGAGCATCCCCTCAATTTCCAATTCTTTGCCATCCCCTCAATTTCCAATTCTTTGTCACCACAAAAAGAGCTGTAGCAGTTATTTATTACCTGAAAGTCACGAGGAGAGAAAATAAGTATAAGAAGGGTCAGGGCAGGACATATTGATCCTTTTGTAGAGCTGAGCTATAGTTCTGTCTTCAGTACTTCTGGCTTTGAAGCCAATTAGAAACTCATCACCATTGTACCAATCCCTCAGTGACACAGGTTCAGAATGAAGCTCACAAAGCCTTTATATGCTCTATGGAAACCAGGCAGGGAACACTGTACATGCTCTGAAACCTAAGAAGCCTCCTTGGCCAGTGCTCTACATGATTAATTGGATCTCCCACCAAGGTTTTATTTTGTTTTGTTTTTTAAATTGGCTTTCACCTCTTTGACTTCTGACTGTAAGCAATAATACTTTTTTATTTAGCTTTTTAAATTTGTCTAAAGAAGTAAAATATAATGTAGAATGTTCCAACTGTATATCTGACCATGAGATTAACCCATTTAACTGATTAATAACTATATAATTAGTTACTCCAAACCCAGGAAAATCAAAAGTAGGATATATTAACAGCACACATGACTCAACTCAGCCAGGGAGTCAAATGTTTGCTCACAAAGATGGTTTGGGGGAACTTTTCATCTTCTTGTTGTAGTAATCAATTAAAATTAATTAAATTTCTCTACGACATCATTATAGTCAAAGATGATGTCCTTTCCTCCATCCATTTACCAACTCTTGATATCAATATCTTTTAAAAATAGGTTGTGTTGGAGTGGCTTTTATTGTACGGCATTTTTTTCTTGTTTTCATTCTTTTTTCTATCTTTCTACGAATTTTCTCTTTGCCAAGTTGTTGGTCTGACTATACAGAGATAGTTGATTCAAAATTAACTCCCTTATCAATGAGTCTTTCCTATACATTAAAATATAATCAATTTTATTTTTTAATGTTATTCATTGTTCATCATGGCTAGCATTTCTCTGGAAAGCATCCATGAATTATAGACATGAAATTTTCATATAATTCACAATCATTGATCTGTTACAGTTTTTATTCCTGGGACAAATTTTCAAACATTTTTTTGCTATCCTTGGTTTGACCATAGTGTCATTTTCCTTTTATTAAGCATCCTTGCCAATCTGATGGTTTTAAAATAGAATCTCAGAGTTGTTTTAATTTGCATTTCTCTTATTATGAGTGATCTGGAGCATTTGCATAAGGTTATTTATAGCCTGCATTTCTTCTTTCCCCACCAATCTTTCAACCAATTACACATTAGTTCCCCTTATAAACCGCTCCAGCAAAACTGACCTACTTGGATTACTCATACATGACATTTCATTTCCTTCATCTATCCTTTGCATGGACTGTTCCCTTCTCTGGACCAAACCTTTAACTCCTTTCAAAGCTCAGCTCCAGTGTGACCTCCTTCAACAAGTCTTTCCGGATTTCCTTAGCTGTTAGAGCCTCTCCCCACCCCCAATCACCCTTTGATATTTATTTTGCGTATATCCCATTATCTCATTTTATCCTCATAACAACCTTGCGAGGTAGGTGCCATTGCTATTCCCATTTTACAGTTGAGGAAACAGAGGCAAATAGAAGTTATTTGCCCAGGGTCACACAGTTAGTGTCTGGGGTCTGACTTGAACTCATGTCTTCCTGACTCTGGGCACAGTGCTCTATCCATTGCACCGCCCAGCTAACATCAGTTGAGGCATGCAATATGCAGATTTATGCTTGCACAGTATGATTGCCATTGTTATGGGGGTGGTCCAATACAAAGTTCAAGTCGAAGAAGGACTCACGTAGATGGTGAGGTCCTGCAGATACTCCTATTTATCAGTGGCATCATGCGGATCCAAGAGCAACCCAGAACATCAGAGGGCATCCTAACTGACTTCAAATCACTCAAAAGGCCTGGAATGACTCTCCATTTAGAAACAATCATGTGTTAAAAATGTTTAGACATCTTCCATTCTATGTAGATCTGGGACAAACACGGGAAACACATGATGACGGGGACCCAAGCTTGAACAGAAGGAAGAGAGAGGGCTGCAGTGACTATTAGAAATTGCAAAGTTCTTTTAATTGCCGTAAGCTCCTCCAGGAAAGAAAGGTCCATTTTTTTAAAAATCAGCATGATTTTGTTGGTGTTATATGACTAAGAGTCATTAAACCCTGTAGTCTCCAAAGAATTTAATTCAAATTCACCCAAAGAGCAATGGAGAGAGCATGGTGGACATAAATGCATCATAACACATTACAAAAAGTATTATGCAAATGAAGGAATATAGAGAAAGCCATCGAAGAAGTATGTGAGCAAAAAGAAAAATGGGTCAGTCATGGTGGTGAGATTGAGGGAGTCAGGGAGACCAGATGGCCTGCTAGCCGTGTGACCTTGGACAAGTCACTAAACCTCTGCCTGCCTCAAAATGGAGATAATAATAACACTGACCTTGCAGTGTTTTTATGAGGATAAAATGAGACAATATTTATAAAATGCTTTGTAAACCTTAAAGGGCTATATAAATTTGAGCTATTATTATTATTATTATTATTATTGTATATATAAAATTTACATATGTACTTATATACATGCAAATATTTACTACCTTCTTTATATGTCTATGTATAGACAGACAATAAATAAGTGATATTCACTAAAAACCTTCCTAATTCAGTAAAGGACTCATCAGAGTTTGTACTCTGTTGCAAAAGCCTTTAAGAAAATGAAGTCAACTCTGTCCCCAAATGAAGAATCAATAAAGAAGTAGGAGTACATGCATACACAAATATTACATGAATATTATATATGTATATATTTATATAGCTACATATATGGCAAGCATAAGCCCTCGACAAAGGTTTAGTTCAATTTTGCCTGAGTTTCTATCTAATTTCTTTATCCTATTAATGCTGAATTTAACGGCATTGCTGGGGTTCTGATGGAATGGTTTGACCAATTAATGAGGGATGTAGAAGCATACATTATTTAATTTTACCACATCAAGGAGTAGTAAGGTTGACACTATAGGGGAAATATAAAGATATCCTTTAATTTCTTAGTTAGTTCAACACATAAGTCACTACCTTTAAAGAGGTTATTGAAAGATAGATAATGTCAACTAAGAAAAATGTTGAGAATTGAACTTTTAAGCGTATGAGTTGTCCTTTAGTATGAACATTCATTATGATATATTTGTCAAACATGAAAGATTGAGGCCAGAGCAGGACTGTAGCACTGAATGAGATGCCTGGTTAATTATTTATACTCAGTTAAATACGTAATACTATATTTTAACAACATTCTTTCTATTATTTTCTTTGTGCTTAACAAAGTCCTGTTCAGCTAGATGACTTTGATGCCTACATCAAAGAGATGGCCAAAGATTCAGATTACAAATTTTCTCTACAATTTGAGGTGAGTGTGATACAACTATTCAATTCAATAAAACAAATATACGTGTGTGTATGTGTGTGTGTGTGTGTGTGCATGTAGCCTTTATCTTATCTGTCAATGTTGGTATATAATGAAGAGAAAGAAAAACTTTCCTATTCACTATCAGATGACTCCAACCCTTGAAATGTGCAGGCTGGGCTTTCCCAGCCATTCTTTTTTCCCCTCCTACACAGCCAGACCTAATGCCTATCACCACCTATGCATCCCTGGGGAGAAAACAATGGTGAGGATAATTCAACAGGGTCCATCCCCTTCCACCACTAGCCACTGATTTGTTTTAGCTTAAGGGTAGAAAAATCTTAGGGCTCATGTTTACCCTGTTTTGAGACTTTGATTTTTTTTTAAATTCTAAATTAAAATCATAAGGTTCTTTTTCATTTGACTTAAATTAGCCACCAGGAAAAAGCTTTACACTTTGGAATGAAGTTTGAACTTCTTTCTTGTCTTCACCTTGGTATTTCACGGGTTTGTTCAGATTTTATCTACTCAGCAAAAATTCATATTTAAACATAAAATAGATGATTTTATAGAATAGAATAAGCTTTGGAATCAGCTTCTGCCTCTTTTGGGCAGAGAGGGAGGAGGAAGAGGAGACTCACTTCACAGCCAGATACCTATTCTTTCAGATGGAACGCGAAACACTAACTCATAACTAATGCCAACTGTACCATTCTGGCTGCTGAAAGCAGGGGCAGCTACTCAGCTTCACCATTCAACTTTCCAGTTTCTGGACTTGAGTTGCAAAATGCTTTCTTAGAGTTCCTCTCTTTTTTGACTTCCATTCAGATCCACACTCAGAGTCTCCCCTCTGAAACTCCTCTTTCCCCAAGCAGATTATTTTGTTGCCAGCATGGATTATTTCAGTGTGTAGTTTGTCCAGTCCTTCTATTTGTCCCAGCTTTGTCTTCTTCAGTTTAATGCATTAGTGACTACAATTTTAGAGTACAGATTTGATGATTTCTCTGTAACTGATGATGAAAACAGATTGTTATAGAAAAATGGGAAATTTTGTTACATTTTGCATGCATTTGTTTTCCTTCTACCAGATTCCTCCGACTATTCTTGGAAAGTTGAAGCTTAGTTACATCTCATGCCAAGCTTTTTGTAGACTTTGCTTCTAGTCCTTTTTGCTGTTTTACAAGGTGTTACTGCTCATAAAATTCTTCCATTCTCTTCCATACTTTTATTGAAATATCTCCCTTGGCTGTCATCTCTCCCCACTTGGCAGGGAAATCAAGTGTTTGCTGGTGAGGGGTATTTAGGGACTCTTTTTACCTATTCATTCTGTTGACAATTTTATACCAAATAAACTTTAGCCAGAAAGGATGATAATCAGGGCCAGTATCACTGGTTTTTTTTCCATTTTCCATTTTTGGAAACATTAATAGCTTCTTTGGATAAGTCAGTTTAGAGCTATTAAAACTTCACATTGTCCTCTTCTTATACTTATTGCTCTTTGCCCTTATTGGTCTTGGTGCATTCACAGCTAATATGATATGACTTCCACATCAGTAACCAGTCGTCTCCTATCTATTATGATACAATTTCATTTTTGTGTATTTGTATGTGATGACAATCATCATAACCCAGTATATTTTCATATGATTTAGAGGATCTTGTCTCATTCTTCAGGTTGTAAAATTTCTCTATTTCTTTCTCCTCTGCAAGAGATACTGGTGCAGTAGAAGTATGAATTAACTCAATCATTTTGAAAAGCAATCTGGAATTTTACAAATAAAGTGACTAAAATATCCCTAGTTTCTGTGCTAGCATTTTTTTGTGCTAGCAAAGAACTGGGAACAAAGTAAATCCCCACCAACTGGTGAATGGCTTGACAAATTATGGTATATGAATACAATGGTATCTTTCTGTGCTATAAGAAATAACAACTATGATGTGTACAGAGAAGCATGGAAAGACTTACTTGAATTGATGCAGAGTGAAATAAGCGGTAAAGAAAACAATGCATACAATGACTAAAAACAATACAAACAGAAAGTACAACCACAAACAATAAAAAATGAATGTTGCAAAATTACAGAGAACACGAATGGCCACAAGGAAGAGATATGAAAAGATAACTCCTCTCACTACTTCTCAGAGGTGGGAAGGCCATGGTTATAGAACACTGAATATTTTTAGAGTGTCACAATGTATTGGATGATTTTGGTAATTGGTTTTTCTCTTCTTCCTCTTTTTTTTTTAAATATTCTTTGTTACATGAAATGGCTGTCAGGGAAGGACAGCAGAGACATACAGGGGGAAATTTTGATGATGTTAAAATGTATCAATAAAATTATCTTTAAAGACAAATGCTGATGTGTAATTTACAATTATATTCATGGCAATCTTCTTGTTAATGTTCATCATGAGCACTATAAGGCAGCAGGATCAAGATCATATGACATGATGTTTTTTGTTGCCTTTGGTCACATGTTGAGACCAACTCTGACAACTTCTTTGTCTCTCCAAGGAGAACCTTTAAATCATTCTTTGTTTAGCTGCAATTATTTTTATTTGCTAGCTTCCTTCATCATAAGAATATCCATATTGATGTGGTTCAGTTCTTCTAATTGTGTAAATTCATTAAACATTAGACAAAGAACTCTCATTTACATAGACTCTTAAAACAGTGAGATCATTAGCATTCTGTGAGCTCCTTTTCATCATTCCACCATGACCCCAGTGGAAATAGAAAGGAGTTATATAGTACTAGGAGCCATTCAAAAGTTTTTTGCTTTTTTTAATTTTTCTCTGTTCTCAGTTAGGTTGGTCCTCAGACAGCAGACCATGGAGATATATGTGTGTGTGTGTGTGTGTGTGTGTGTGTGTGTGTGTGTGTGTGTGTATCTTCTTACATTTCCTTTGGAAAAACAGTGGAACAGTGTCCATTTCTATACCCTAATTTTCAAAGAACACTAGCCATCCTTCCCAGTTATTTAGTGAAATTTTCTTAATTGTAATCCTATCTCCTGTAATGTAAAGGTCCTCTCTATCTTCTTGGAGAAAATAAAAAAAAATTCTAGAATATAACCTCAGAATTCTCTTTTCTGTCATTAATAGGAGTTGAAGCTAATTGGACTGGATATTCCACATTTTGCTGCTGATCTTCCATTGAATAGATGTAAAAATCGTTACACAAATATTCTACCATGTAAGTGTATTGAACATTGATCCAGTTGTGCTGGTATATCTCAAGGGCCAAAGATAAAACCATGTCATAAACTCATATCCCAGTTTATAATTTTGCTGGATGTCTGTAGATTTGGTAAGAAATGGTTACAAATAGGTGGTATTTTACTAAAGGAAATTATGACTATTTAACCCTGGTTGAAAATATTAAGCTTCAGGCTGAGATTAAAATAAGGGCCCCCATGATAGTCAATATTTATTTAACATCTCAGGAAGGAACAAGTGAAGGACAGCTTGTCCGAAATCCCTTCTTACAATTGACAAAGTCTGCTCAACCTGAGCATTTTTTGCAGTAGGAATTGTATTTTAGGAAAAGACACCACAACATACAGTTAAAAGCTTCCCTTCTAACCAGACTCCACTTTTCTTCTGTGCTGAAGTGTGCCATGAATACCACCCCAAGATCTGTGGAATCAGAAAGAAGATTCTGAGGTCACCAGATAGGTCTGCCCTCAAGTCACCTCTTAAAAAGGCATATTTGTAACCCCTATCATACCCTAAAAGTTAGATGGCATTTCATATGGTCATTTCTCCTCAGGAAGTGGTCCAAGGGATGATGGGTTTATGAAATATTTGGATGACATGGAACTGGTAGGGATTCCTAATGTATTTGGATGGTGAAATCAGGAGTCAAAAAAGGCTGAAACAATGATGAGTTTTATAAGTTGAGATTTAATTGTATTAATATATTAATAATGATAAATATTAAACTCTATATTTGGATTCAGAACATCAACTGTATAAATAGAGAATTTATCTCTTATAGTGAGATAGTTCACATAGGGAAAAACCCCCAGGGGTCTTAATTAGCTACGAGCTTTATATGAGTTATGCTACAATCTAAAAAACTAATGAAAACAGTTGTCATTTGTGGCCAGTGATTTAAGATGACAACTACTTGCCATATTTAACTGTGTAATTGTGAGGTAGGACCAGCACCACCAATTAATGAAATCCTCCAGTAGTTCCATTACTAGAGTGACTGGAGGTGGAGGTAATGATAATAAGGGGTGAGAGGAGTAGAAAGACCAGTGTCAAGCAGAGTCCTAGGCTGAGGGACTATGGGAAAGTTAGGGAAAGCAAAATACAGCAAGTACCACAGAATTGATGCTATGGCCAAAGTCAAGCTACTTCCCGGAAGTTTAGGTCTTTTTATCCTGGAAGCATATGTGCCTTGCCCCAGCTGGTGCTCAAGTCCCTTCATGGTCTTGAAGGTCTCTTTGACTTTTGCTGACTTAGCCCATGCTTGAGTTGAGGACTCATATAGCACCCATCTTCCGTGAAGAACTGTGAACATAACTTCTCCCCTTTTGGCATCTTTACAGATGACTTTAGCCGTGTCAGACTAGTCTCCATGAATGAAGAGGAAGGTGCAGACTACATCAATGCCAACTATATTCCTGTAAGTAAAGAGAATCAGCAAGCATAGCTGATCAAAAATATTAAAAAACTAATAGAAGGCAATGTGGTATACAAATATACCTCAAGCTATAGGTTTCCATGATGAAACTTACAGACTAGGAAATGTAAGGCACATGTTCAGACAATACAAAATAAATTGAAATATTATAAAGCGGTGGGAGATCAGATGAGAGAAATGTCAGTTTCAGGGGAAAAAGAAAGAAATATTTCATAATTTTCTACTCTCCTTATTGTTTAATGGACAATATCCATTTTTCCTTTTCAGAATATAGAGTAAAAACAAATGAACAAAACCCTAGTCTCTTTTATTCCATTTTCAAATATTATTCTAACAGAGTTTTAGCATGAGTTGAAATAGGGGATGATGCCAATAGTTACTTCTACTTTTTGTAATTTTTTTCAAAGCCAGGGATATGAAATAGCAACATCTAAGCCCCTGGGATGCTATCCCAAACAACTGCTCGAAATGGCTGTAAAGAAGAAATTGTCAGGCTGCTATATATCTCAGAACCTTGGAAGTGATGTTAGGAATGCTAAAGGTCTGCTCAGTCACTTAAATTATCCTAGGCGGCTAACAAAAATATTTCCAAAATTTAACCTTAAAAACTATATGGTCAGAGACAGATTTTTTTTTTAAATCAGGCCTTCTACATTAATTCGGCAGGTGCTTATAATTTGCCCATTTGGGCATTAGTGTTGGCAGCAGCCTATGGGTAATGCCTCTGCTACTTTTTTTAAAACAGGGGTATAACTCACCACAGGAGTATATTGCCACACAGGGACCTCTCCCAGAAACCAGGAATGATTTTTGGAAGATGGTTCTCCAGCAGAGGTCACAGATTATTGTCATGCTCACTCAGTGTAATGAGAAAAGGAGGGTAAGTAACTAAGTTCTGTTTAAGTGTGGGGAAATCAATTGGAATCCTTCAGTTTATATTGAAAACAGGGCTTATCTGTATTTATATGCACATTATGTGTATATATGTAGATATATGTATACATAAATATATGTATACAGTATATTACACATTGTTGATATATTTATTATATATTAATATGCTATATATTATATATACATATATTTAGTGTTTAGACAGAAAATACGGTAAGTATGGGGAAAGAAATTTCAATAAAATGCCATTGATAAAACTTTAACATAAATTAGGGTGTTTGTTTTTTTAGTTTAGTTTTGTTTTGTTTTTTAACCAAACACACCAGAACCTCTTCATCCAAATGAGCCTTGCTGCTAGCAAAGCAATCACCCTGGGAGGTGATACCCACTTATTCAAATACTGCTACCATTGGTCACAGCGCAGAGAACTCTACTTTCAGAAATGCCATCAGTCATCCGTTGAAGTAGTTCAGTTTTGTTATTTTCTAGTCCCACCTTGTTTCTGACCTAAGAACAAATTGCTTGACCTGATCAACCTCCACATTCCCCAGATTCTGCTTCAATTTAGCTAAGCTATTCTTCAGATTCCAGAAATACAGACCTTTGCTTGGTCCTTGCTCAAAATCTTTCCAGTTTGGTAGGACCTGCTGTAGTTGAGATTTGCTGGTTGAACTTTCTAGAATAATGAAAATTGGTATTTACATAGTTCTCTAAGGTTTGTAAAGCTACTTTATCTACATTTTCCCACTTGATCCTTGCAGATCTATAAAGAAGGCACTACAGATTTATTATCCTCATTTTACATATCAGGAAACTGTAACTTAGAGAGGTTGGGAACTCTCCCACAGTAACACAGATAGTAAGAATCAGAAATAAGTTTCTGTTTCTGTCAAGGGAACCTCCATCCTTCTAGTTACCCAGCTTCACAACTTTAGAGTCATCCTTTACTCTTCATACCCCCTTACCTCCCACATCTAATCAGTTGTCAAATCTTATCAATCCTACTTCCACAACATGTTTCACTCCATACTTTTCTTTCAATTCACATAGCTACTACTCAAATGCAGGCCCTCATCAACTCCTGTCTGACCTGATTTCATTAACCTCTTAATTGAATCTTCCTGCCTCCAATATCCCCACCTCCCCAAAGCATACTAGTCTTTATAGCTGCCAATGATATTCCTAAAGCACATGTTGAACCAAGTAATTCCCTCATTCACAGGAACTCCAGGGGCTCTCTGTTGCTCTATGATGAAATATAGGCCTTTCTGTTTAGTTTTTAAGACCTTTCACAATCTGTCTCCAGCCCACTATTCCGGAGTTATTACACAGAACTACTCACCACATATTCCATGTTGCAGCTAAATTAATATACTCACTGTCCTTCACACTTGACGTTCTATCTGTAGTCTCTGTGCTTTTGAACAGGCTGTCCCACATGCCTGGAGTGCACTCACCCTTCACTCCTGCCTCTTAGAATCCCTAGTCTCCTTCAAAACTCAGCCCCAGCAAGGATCTAAGACAACTCCAAAAGACTCATAATGGAAAATTCTGTCCACACCCAGAGAAAAAACTATGGAGTATGAATGCAGATCAAAGCATACAATTTGCTCTCTTTTTTTCTTTTGTTGTTTTGTTTTGTTTCTTCTTTCTCATGGTTCCTCCCATTGGTTCTAATACTTCTTTACAACACGCTAATGTGAAAATATGTTTAATATGAATGTATATGTGGCGCCTATATCAGATTGCATAACATCTTGGAGAGGAGGAGGGGGAAGGTGGGTGAGAAAATTTTAAACTTAAAAGCTTATGGAAGTGAATGTTGAAAACTAAAAATAAATAAATAAATTCTAAAAAAAGGAAAAAAAAAGAAATGAAGCACTGCCAAAAGTTTAACCCCCCCCAAAAACCCTCACCCCAGGATTACCTCCTACGTGACATATTTCCTGATTCTCTCTAGTTGCTAATGCCTCCCTCATAGTTGTTTTGAAAGTGAATATCCCTTTCTTGTTCCAGGTGAAATGTGATCATTATTGGCCCTTTACCGAAGAACCCATTGCTTATGGAGACATTACAGTGGAGATGACCTCTGAAGAGGAACATAGTGATTGGGCCTATAGAAGTTTCCGCATCAGCTATGTAAGTGGCAGGGACCACATTACTTTGCTTACCACAAATTTTGGGAATTCTTCGCAATCATCAGGCAAAGAGACTAGCAATCAAGAAAGACACTGATACCTGTAGATATTGGAATATAAATTCTTCCAGGATATAATCTCATAGGTGAACTTTGGCTTCACAGCTTCCACTCCATTCAATATGGATTGGGGTGGCGTTCATCAATCAATCACCAAGCATTTGTTAAGGGCTTCCTATGTGCCAGAACCGTGTTAGACGCTGGAACTATGAATAAGAATCTGAAACAGTCCCCACCTTTGAGAAGCTTACATTCCAATGAAATGTAAATTGGAACATACAAGATAAATAGAGATTCTAAGTGTTGGAAGTTGAGAGGGAGAATATTCCAGGTCTGGGTAAGGAGACAGGAGATAGAGGATCCTATGTGAAGAACAGTAGGCAAGACAGTATGGCTTCACCATACCATACCTAGAATGTTAGAAGAATGGAAAGAGGAAGGGGCTGGGTGGTAAAGAGGTTTAAATGCCAAGCAGAAGACTTTTTATTTGATCCTGTAGGTATAAGGGAGTCACTAGAATTTAGTGAGGCAAGGGATATATAGAAGGAATGACATATCAGTCTTATGTGTTAAGAAAATCAGTTTGTCAGCTATGCAGAGAATGGATTGAGGCAAGAAGACAAATTAGAAGATTATTGATATAATTTACAAGAAGATATTGATATAATCAAGGCAAGAACTAGGGTGGTGGCTATGTGAGACATGTTATGGAAAAAAACTACAATATTTAGTAAGTGATTGGATACCTGGGGTGAACGAGACAAGAATTGGGGAGGTTTTGAACCTATTGTAACTGGAAGGTTGGTGGTACCCTCAATAGTCAAAGGGAAATTTGGGAGAAGATAGGGTTTTTTTGGGGGAAAGATAAAGAGTTTTAATTTGAGCATGTGGAGTGAGAGATTTTGGCATCTTGTTTGAATTGCCTCTAAGACATTTGATTTAAAATATGCAACTGGCTTTTGGTGATTTGGGACCATAGCTTAGTTGAGAAACTAGGGCTACTAAAAAAAAAGATGTGGACTCATCAGATGAGATCACCAAGTAATAAAGTATAGAAAGGAAAGAGGAAGAGGGGGAATCTAGACTCTAGAGTAAGGTCAAGAATCTAGAGGTCAAAAATGAGGAAGAGGTACTATATGGTAGAGAGGAAGGAACAGAAAGCTATGAGTTAGAACAAAATCTCAAAAAAACAGATTTCTGTATATCTACAGGACAGTGAAAATTGATGTTCAGTCATCAAAAAGTAATTATGTTTAACATCTTTTATTTTTTAATGCTGTGTATCTTCCATTTTCCAGTCCCTTCTAACTTAAAATCTATGATCCTTTGAATTGAACTCTTTGTCCTTACATCTTCTCCCTCCCCCTTCAATTCCTCCTACATATAGATGCCAGATTAATTTTCCTAGTGTACAGTTTTGATTATGTATCAAATGAAATAATATTTGTAAAGTGATTAGCACAGTACGTGGAACATAGTAGACTCTTAATAAATGCTGGTTCCTTCTCTCCTAATTACTTGAAAGTTGGTAATTCGTATATGTTGGACAGGGGGACACACTATTAATGTGAACCTTCTATTTCCCAAGAATTGCTAACAACCAAGAGATTATTGTGTATGCTGTCATACTCAGCTAAATCTGTGATAGGATAATGACAATAACAAAACAAAGTAAATAACAAAACAGGTCACATTTACATAGCATTTATAGCATATAAAGCACTTCCTTTCAAATAAATCCTATGTAGTAGGTAGTAGTACAAATATTATTAACCCCATTTTGCAGATAGGTAAATTGAAGCCCACAGAGAGATTAAATGACTTGCCCAGGCTAATACAGCTAGTAGGGAGCATAGTCAATACAACATTCATTCCTTTACAAATCAGTCTCTAAAACATCAGCCTTCGACCTTTTAATCACCTGCCTTAACAGCAACTGCTATTCTACTTTGACTTAATTTCTCAATGAGAAAGCATATATCCTAACAGCATGTGAATAACTAGGTACATACAAAATATACACAGAGTAGATGGAAGATAACCTGATAGAGGAGGAATTAGCAATTTAGAGGACTGGGAAAGGCTTCCTGCTGAAGAAAGGCTTTGAGCTGAGTCTTGGGGAAAAAAAGTGAGGCAAACTAAAAAGCAGCAGTTGAGTGCACGGAGTATGACAGGCATGGGAGAAAACCATTGCAAAGGCACAAAAACAAGAGTTGTGTTTCAAGGAACTGTAAGGCAGCCCGGTATGGTTGTAGTAGTAGATTGTAAGAAGACTGAAAACCTAGGAAGGAGGAGCATTCAATGCCAAACAGAAGATTTTCTGTGTTATCCTGAAGACAATGGAGAGGTCATGTAGCAACCTGAGCAGGGGTGACATAGTCAGATCTATGCTTTGGAAAAATCACCCATCACCTTGGTGGCTAATGGGAGAGTGTATTGGAGTAGGGAGAAACCTGGATCAGGAAGACCAGTTAGAAGGCTGCTGAAATATTGCAGATGAAAAGTGATAATGGCCTGAACTAGGGTTGTGGCTGTATGAATGGAGAAAAAGACATTGTTATGAGAGATGTTGTGGAGATAGAAATGAGAAGATTTGGCAACAGATTGAGTAGGAGAATGAGAAGTCAAGAATGACATCCATGATGCCTATAAACCTGGGTGACTGGGAAGATGGTGGTATGCCTCAATAGTAAGAGAAGTCCATATAGTACAGAAGAAGGTAGGGTTTTGCTTTTGGTTTTGTTTTTTTTTTTTGAGTTGGGGGTGGGGCAGAGAGAAGATAATAAGATCATTTTGTATATGTTGAGTATGAGATGCCTTTGGCATCCACTTTGAGTTGTCCACGAGACAGTAGGAGATGCGTGTCTAGAGCTTAGGAGAAAATTGAAAGCTGAACAAATAGAAAGTGAGCAGGGATTTTCATACTTTTTTATTTGTATCTCCAGCACCTGGAAGAGTGACTTGTACATAGTAAGCACTTAACAATGTTTTAATCATTCATTCATTCACTCATACATATATGGAAATCATCTGCATAAGGATAAACATGGGGGCTGATAAGATCATCAAATGAGATAGTATAAAACAAAAGAGAAGAGGGTCCTCATGAGACATCTTCTGCCTTCTTTCTAGTCCTGTTGCTACTATCCTTATACATTATAACCTACCAGATTACTAGCTTACTTTCTTCTGGAATATTCTATCTCCTGTGCTGGAGGCAGGTGTTTGAATATAGAGCAGTAGACTTGTTGCGAGGAAGTTTGGGTTCAAATTCCACTTTTGATACTTACTAGCTGTGTGACCCTAGACAAATCACTTAACTTCTCTGTGCTTCATTTTTCTCATCTGTAAAATGAGAGCATTAGACTTGGTCTCTAAAGTTGCTTTCAGCTTCTAAATCTACCATCATATGAATTGCACCTCTTGCGCTTAGGTTCTTCCCATCTCCACTTCCTCCTTCACATGAATGCCAGAATCATTTTCCTAATGCATAGCTCTAATTATGCCATTCACCTGTTCAAAAGACTTTAATATCATTACAAAGATGCTCAATACATAGTTGTTGAAATGAATCGAATTGAGTCAATAAGGTAGAAAATATAATAAAAAGAAATTATTCGTTAGGTTGCTCTAATGCCTTCTCTCCCTCTCTCTCTCTCTCTCTCTCTCAAAACAGCCCTTTTCAGCTAATTATATCATAGAAACATTACTCATACCAGGACTTAGTGAATATTTGTTGATTTAATATAGATTGCTAGCCACAGTAGAAAAATCAATAGGACTCTTCTAAAAGGTTGACAGTAATGATTATTTTTAATGCATTGCTAATTTAGTAAAATATCAAGCTAACAGCATAACAAGAACTACATTTGGTGATATATTTCTTTCCAAAAGTAATTCACTTAGCTAATATAGAAACATCCCATCAATGATATAATTGGTGCTCTTGTTCCTAGCTTTAGAAGTCATCAGTCCACTTACTCTCTAGGGGAAAGGCCACCCGATACAGAACAACAGCCTGCCCCTCTGAAATCCATCTTGGGCTCTGGGAAAGAATATTGTGGGAAGCATGGAATAGACTTTTCCCGTGTCACTCAGTCAATATGTTCTCCAGATCACAGAGGAATTCCTCTGTCTGATTTTAACATTGGATAGGAAGCCACTGGAATTTTTTGAAAAGGGGAATGACATGGTTAGATTTGTTCAAGAAAATCACAGATTCCTAATTTTTTCAAAGATACAGTTTTGGTGATTGGAACCAAATGATGGCAAAAATTCTAATGACAAACACGTTGAAGTCCTGAAAATGGGGATAAAATATTTAACTATAACTTTATTTTTCTGTGATCTTTGCACACTAATTTTTCAAATTCATTTGGTGTAGTAATGTACCCTGAAGCCCTAGAGCAAATAGAAATTAAGTCTTTCAACTCTCTGTATGATGGGTGCTGACGTGGCAAAGTCCACTGAGAAATGACCATCACCCTCACATGTCTAATGCTGGAATATATGAGAAACCATAGTGTGAGAATTGGGTGATAAAGAGTATGCATGGAGGGTTTTTATCTCAGTGGTTTTGTCCTGTTGAAGTATGCTGATTCCTTTTTGCTGTCTTGTCTGACCAGATGAAGTCTTGTGCTTTGTTGGATTTATAATATCACCCATCTCAGCTGAATATGGAAATATGTTTATTAAGTGACTTCCATATTCAAGTCACCTTCCTACATGCTGGGATTGACATTTCATTGTCATTATTAGTATAAGTAAGCCTCTGTATAATTCTCCAAGATTTGCAAGGCACTTTTTATGTATGAACGCATTTGCTCCTCCCCAAAATCCCTATGAGATGAGTATGGTTGATATTACTATCCATGTATTGCAGATGAAGAAATCAAGATTTAAAAAGTTTAAATAGCGTGACTCCACAGTTAGTACGTGTCAGAAATAAAGTTTGAACACAAAGTTTCTTACTCCAAGTCCAGTGTTATATACATTCTGTAACACTGCCTGCATAATGAACTTCTCTAAAAAAAAAAATAAAATTATTTAGCAGTTCATGACATCTGAACTCTCTAAAGGAGTCAAATGCCTAACTAAGGTTAATAAATACCCTATAGAGGTCATGATACTGTTTCCTGCTTTTCTCCAGTTGTGTGCATTGTAGCAATTCAGTTGACAAGTCTTATGGACTTATGGACTTATCTTCACATCTTTCATATTCACCAACTTTCAAAATCTTTACAGATCATATGTTTAAGGATGAGGCTGTGTCAATACTTTAATGGTTACTACCATTATTCCTAAAGATTTTTTTTTACCTTTCATGACTCCCATTAAAACATTTTGTTTAAAAATAAGGATCAAGGTCACATTATAATATTTGACCTTTATCCTCCTGCTAAGGGTTTATTTTGGACACTGAACTTTCCCCACTGAACTCTCTCCATTGGCACCTAAACTTCAGCAACCAGTTTATATACTAGCTATGTTTTCCCACTGTGTGATCACAATCATTCATCTTCTAGGAGGTTCTAGCTTCTTAGGTGATTGGGATGATGAAACCTCCAACTGTATGCAAAGACTATGTACAAAATCATAAAGGTCTTTAGAAATCACCTAGCCCAAACCCTAGCTTTATATGTGAATTCCTTTATAAAATCCCTAAATACCATGAATCAATTTTCTGCTTGGAACCTCTAGTAACAGAGAACTAGATCTAGAAAAAATAATAATTCATCTGGAGAACAGAAGGTTAAATTATCAAGGAAATCAATGAAAAATATTGTGAAGGAAGCAAACCTAGCAGTACCAAATCTCAAATTATATTAAAAAGCGGTAACCATCAAAACAATTTGGTAGAATATTTAAAAAATGGAGTGGTTGATCAATAGAATGGTTTAGTTACACAATGGAAACAGGAATCAGAAGCAAATGAGCACAGCAGCCTAGTGTTTTATAAAAGCAAAAATCCAAGAGGTTGAGGTGAGAACTCACTATTTGACAAAAATTACATGGAAAACTGGAAAGTGGTCTGGTAGAAACTACGTATAGACTAACATCTCACACAATATATCAAGATAAGCTCAAAATGAATACATTATTTAGACATAAGGGTGATATAAGTGAATTAGAGGGGTGTGTAGATAATTATCTGTCAAATCTATGGATAGGGGAAGAATTCATGACCTAAAAAGATGGAAGTTCAGATGAAGTAAGATGAATAATTTTGATTACATAAAATTAGGAAGATTTTTATGTAATCAGGACCAATGCAGCCAAAATTAGAAGAAAAGCAGGAAACTAGGAAAAAATTACATCAGGTTTCTCTGATAAAGGTCTCATTGCTTAAGTATATAGGGAACTGAGATGAATTTATAAAAATAGTAGCCATTCCCCAAATGATAATCAGCTTCAGAAGAAATGAAAGCTGTCAATATTCATAACAAAAATGTTCTAAATCACTAATAATTAGAGAAATACAAATTTAAATAACTCTAAGGTACCACCTCAGAGCCATCAGATTGGCTTACAGGAAAGGAAAATGACAAATACTGGACGAGATATGAGAAAATAGATACACTAATGCACCATTGATTAGAGTTATGAACAAGTCTAACCATTCTAGACAACAATTTGTGACTCTGCCCAAAGGGCTATAAAATTATGCATACCCCTTGACTTAACAATACTGCTACTCAATCAAAGAAAAAGGACCTGAATGTACACAAATATTTATAATAGAACTTTTATGGTGGAAAAGAATTGGAAACTAAGAGAATGTCCATCAATTGGGAAATGGCTAAACAAGTTATGGCATATGAATGTGATGGAATACTATTGTGCTATAAGAAATGATGAAGGGCATAGTTTCAGAAAAATCTGGGAAGACTTATATGAACTGATCCAAAATGAAGTGAGCAGAACCAGGAGAACACCTCTACATATCAACTGTGAAAGACTTAGTAACTCTGATCAATACAATGATCTACCACAATACCAAAGGACTCCTAATGACATGTATCTCTCAATAAACCACTGATGAACTCAGAGTGCAGATTTAAGCATATTTTTGTCTTTATTTTTCTTGCTTCTCTCCCTGCTTTAGAACATGTCTATTAAGGAAATATGTTTTGCATGTCTTCACATATATATATATATACATATACATATACATATATATATAATGGGTATCATATGTCTTACCTTCTCAATGGATGGGGGAAGGAGAAAAGGAAGGAAAGAACTTGGAATTAAAATAATTTTTCTTTAAAAAAATCAAGCAGTATAAAGCAAAACTGATTATTTTTGTCTTTCCACTAGAAATCCTAAATTTATGAGCTCAGTATCTGGTACTTCAGTGTGACCCTGCCCCCCCACCAAAGGAGGCCTTTCCTACAACCCTCATCCCTTCCTCTCAACCCCGTTGATGCCTCTCATCAAATAATCTGTATTTATTCAGTATATGCTTGTATGTATGCATGTTGTCTCTAATGGAGTGTAAGCTACTGGAGGACAGGGACTATTTTATTCTTTTCATTATGTCTTTAGCAGCTAGCGCAGTGCATGTCCACATGGTAGGCACTTATTAAGTGCTTGAATCATATAGAAAGTTGACTGAAACAATTATTTTTTTGTCATATTCCCACAAAAGGCTGACGAGATGCAAGATGTCATGCATTTTAACTACACTGCCTGGCCTGACCATGGTGTGCCCACTACAAATGCTGCAGAAAGCATCATGCAGTTTGTACAGATGGTCCGACAGCACTCCACAAAGAGCAGAGGCCCCATGATCATACACTGCAGGTAATTTATTCGCTTCTAGTTTCCTTTGAGCAATAGGGGGTTTCTTTTTCTCAATGAAAACATACCAGATTGCCCTTATTAAAATGTTTGGTGTTGATTCATGGGAATTCAAAAGAGATTGGGCAAGTAATGCACTCAGGAAAAAGTGGGTGAAGAATATTTATTTCCCATATGACATTCAGTTGGATGGGAGCACTGCAGATGTACTGCAAGCAAGGTCCACCATTTCATAGGAGTAAGAGAGAGGCTAGATCACACTAGATCACACACAAAATTGAATAATCCTTGTAATAATTCTGAAGAATCCTGAGGATTCAAAATAATCCTGGAGTAGGGAATCAGGATAGATTATATTTGAGAAACGGCACAGTGCTTTAAATGATTCCAAACTGCTCTCTGCCACCAAAGCCCATCTTTTTTTTAACACTAATATCAAATATTTGTAAAGTTCTTAGCACAGTTCCTCATACATAGTAGGAAATATGTAAATGTTTATTCTCTTCCCTCTTCCTTTCCCTAATACACTCACAGTAAGGACTTCAAATTGTGAAACCCCATAATCTCAGACGAAGAAAAATTATAGGCAACTCAAAGGAAAATGGAATATCCATAGTTTGTATAAATAGGCTAGAGTGTACTACCACCAATTTCTTGTGAACAAGTGACATTAAAGATATCATCAAGGATATGAAGGCCAAGAAAATGAGATAGGTCAGTCATGTATCAAGAGTATGGCCAAGCAATGTGTTATACTGGATACTTGTACAGGAGATATTACAAGATCCAGAAGAGGCCACCAGTATGTTAGGTACATGCTTAATGGAGGATTTATGGGACAACTTGGAAAGAATCCTACAGGATGATAAAATATGGATGGTCTCGGGCTATATCAGTAGAAGGAGTAGATGAGAGTTCATGGAGTCATTGAAATGTCACGAATCTGAATGAATGCCACTTGAGAGTTACAGGAAATGGATGTCTCTCTGAAGTGAAGGATACCAGAAGTATCACAAAGTGCTGAATTTTCCATTTGGAGATGATTCCATTTCCGTAGCTCATAAGTGAAACATTTTTCTGCATCAGATGCTGCTATCAACAGATGTCAAAATGGCTCCTTCCCAAGGCATACCAATGTGTTGAAGCAGAAAAAACAAAGCTGCTCAAATACAGGGACAAATTTATCATGCCTTTGGTTATATGAAAAGGTGATATGACAGGTTTTATTTTCCTGGAAAGGCATCATTTAACCTGATAAAAATGGTCTAAGGGAAGAAAAGGGAGAGACAGAGTAGGAAAAGAAAGTAAGCATAGCACCTAGAAGCAACCCACAACTCACAAAGTATATCTCACCAGATTCAAGGTACTCCGTGGGTCTTTATCCACTCAACACCATAGCTCTGTGCTTACCTTTTCTCCTCAGCCAGGGGACACAATTAATTCAAAAGAAAGGCATCATATGAAATAACATAATGAAAAAAGTGGCAATAAAATATTACTCCCATCAACCTGGGGGGTACACTCACCCACAAGGGGAAGAGTGGACACATGTAGGGGCTACAGGTGGAAAGGCATACCAAGAAGGAACACGTGTGGCAGGAGTACATTAAAGGAAGGGCACAAATCTAGGGAACGTGTGGAAATGAAGAGAGAGGCACACAAGTAGGGGGTGGTGTAGCTATGGCACACATGGTGAGAGGCAACTCAAACCTGACACTGCAAGATTTTCGACTAGAGATGTCAGTTTGCTGTTCCCTCCAGGACTGATCTCTGCTAAGTTGCACATGGCATTCAGTCTCTGCCCTGGTCTTTGATGGAAATAGTTTCTGTTGGTCATTGCTTCCCTCTTGGTCTTGTGTGACTGCTGGTCAACACTGTTCTACTGGTGTCATGGCTACTATTGGTCATTGTTGGGTGCATCTCTAATGAGCACCTATCTGTGGGCCTCTTATTTGTTTCCAGTTGGAGTACTTAGCTGGGGTGATATCTCTTCCTTATAGGAGTGTAGGCTTCCCCAAAGCTGGTTTAGATGGAAATTCTTTAACTTTCCTTCCCATAACTCTTTTAGAAAACAGAATTTATAAAACACACAGTCATCAAATTGGGGAAAATACCTTCTTGGCTTTTTTTTCCTTTTAAAGAATGATCTGTATATTATTTTCAGAGCTTTGCCTAGAATGAGTTTTCCTTTCCCAAAGGAGATTATTTGCTACAGCCTAAGCTCTTTGGAACACAGAGCTGGAGCCTTATCCAGCTAGCTAGTGCCCTTTGACTTTATTTTGTTTTTTAAACTATATTTCCTAGGTTGCTAAGGACTGCATCAATGTCAAAAACCTCTCTACGGCCAGAAAACTGATGTAATTAACTACTTTGTTCTTGAAGGCAAAGATGCAAAAAGGGAAAATTGCAATGTTTTGAGAGATTATGGGAGGACAAAGACTATTGATGGAGATGGGAATTGTTCCATTTTGTAAAGTAATTTGGAATTATGCCAAGTCACTGTTTTACATACCCAACAATATCAATACTAGGTCTGTAACCCCAAAGAGCTCAAAAAAAGAGGGAAAAGACCCAAGTATACAAATATTTATAGCTATACTTTTTGTTGTAGCAAAGAACTGGAAACAAAGTGGGTAATCATTTACTGGGAAATGGCTAAGCAAATTATGATATATGATTGTAAAGGGTTGCTATTGAGACCTAAGAAATGATGAAAGGAATAGATTTAAAGAAACCTGGGGAATCTTATATTAACCGATGCAGAGTAAAATGTAGAAACCAAGAGAACAATTTATACATTTTGTAAAGGAAAACAACTTTGAAACTTTTAACTCTTATCTGTGGAAAGATCAATTAACCACCACTCCAGAACCACTGTGAAACATGCTTCTCACTTCTTGGCAGAGAAGTGATAGACCGTACATATAGAATGGGATATACATTACACAAAACCAATATGCTATTTAGTTTTACTTAACTATATTTTTGTGTTATAAAGGAGGACTTTTTTGGAAGGGAGCTATAGGGGGAAGTGGGGATGGTGTGAGAGTGATACAAAAAATGAAGAAAAATGTTAAAAACATTTTAAAATGCACAAAAAGAAATAAAAGAAAGTTCAGAATGGAACACAGGAAAGAAAGTGTTAGTAATACCATGTTAAGTTTATTATATGTAGCTTTTATAAAACTATGTAATAGAGATTCATGGTCTCATACACAGCCCTTGTTTTCTATTCTTTGTATATGGAAACATTCATGTTTACAGAGTTTTGTCAGCTTCATACTGATGATAGATTTAGAAACAGAAGGGGATTCAGAGGTAATCTCGTCAATCTCTCTCATTTTTCTGATGTGAAAACAAAAATGTATCTCAGACAAGCTATGTGCTTTGCCCAACGTCACACAGAGACATGACGCCAAATTCTTTGTTCTTTCCACTGTAACAGTAAATTCATTTTGAAGGTATTCTCCCACAAAAATTCCACAGAGCTCTGTGGGTCCAACCTGTTGTAGCATTTTGGGAGACCCACGATGTTTTGAGTCTGCTCTCCAGATGAATTTAAGTAAACACAAGAGTTAATAAAGCCCAGTGGGCAAAGACATTGTGTATTTCCTGCCTAGTCATACACTTGGTCTTTCATATGGTTATATGTCAGCAAAGCCTTTTAACTTTTAAGACCACTGTACACAAATAATTTGAGTCCAGATTTCCCAATATAGGAATTTTCCTTCTTTGAAATCTGATATCCTTCAGCTCAGCCCATAATGCTCACAGATCAAACAGCAGAACTACTGAACACATTAGTTCCATCCTAACCTGGATTCTTCTGTAAAAATGTGAGGCAGTTGTCTGGTAACAGAGAAGAGAAGAGCTAATTCACACAGTTAACATCCTGGGAAATTCTCTAGTGCCTGTCTCCTCTACTCCTCTTCCATCCCTATCCCAACTCCGTGATTCTAAGAGTCCTGGGGTTTGGAGTTTGAAATCTGGGTGAAACTTCATCCAGATATCCAACTCCATTTAGAGACCAAGAAGTCCTTGAAGAAGGAACTATTTTAAGACCAAATGAAGACTCCTGCTTCCAATAGAATTCCTTTACCTGCTATCAAGTGGATGCTGATCTTCAGGGCTATCCAGGGATGGGGGATTTGCAGCCTAGAGGCCACATGTGGCCTTCTAGGTCCTTGGGTGTGGCCTTTTGACTGAGTCCCAAGCTTTACAGAACAAATTCTTTTATTAAAGGGATTTGTTCTGTGAAGTCTGAATTTAGTCAAAGGGCCACACTTGAGGACCTAGAGGGCCACATGTGGCCTTGAGGCCACAGGTTCCCCATCTCTGCTGCTGTACTACTTACTACTCCAGTCTGTCACATAAACTTCATACTGAGAACATTCGAGGAGCATAGTTCTAGGCTAATTTAGAATCAGATCTTCCTTTGTGGCACACTAGCCATATACTCCAAAGGAGTCAAAGACAGAGGGGAAAGGTCCCATGGGTACAAAAATATGTCAGTAGCAACCAGTTGGGGAAGACTGAACCTTCCTGTGGGAACTTGATTCCGAGGTAGTATATAAGAGGAGGGAAATAAGCTCAAGGTCTGTATTTTCCAATAGATTTTAGTAGTGTTGGGCATAAATTATTGATTTGTTTAGAGAACAGCCTCTGTGAGTATGTGATCATCATCTCTTTAGTAAGTTCATGAAAAAGCAATATCAACAACTACAACAAAAAAATCTTCCATAGGAAAAAATGCCAGAAATAAGTGCATCTCTGGAGAATATAGCTTTTTCTCAGTATTGAGTAAGTGGAAAATACTGTGGGGGAACATGATTAATATCTTCCCCCGTGGTGCTACCTAAGTATTGTTTTTTAGAACAATAACTTATAATTTTCAACAACAAATCAAGTTGTCTGAATAACATTGCAGTGCCGGTGTGGGACGGACAGGGACATTCATAGCCCTGGATCGACTGCTACAGCATGTTTGTGATCATGAATATGTCGACATATTGGGTCTAGTATCAGACATGAGGTCATACAGAATGTCCATGGTGCAGACAGAGGTAAGAGCTTGATGAATGTGCTTGTTTAAATTTTGTTCTCAGAAGGGAACACATCATTTACACGAATACAACATAACAAGTATCCTGATTTTATCTGTAATTGTGTTTTCATATATTTTGATGTCATCCTACCATAAAAGAAGCAATTAATAACTGAAATGCATATAGTGCCTTAAAATTAGCAAAAAAAAATGCTTTCATTTAATATTGTTATTTCTATTTTATATTACCTTATTTCTACCTCACAAAAACCCTGCAGGTACTGTAGGTATTATCCCCGTTTTATCATGAGGAAAAAGTTCACAGACATGGAGTGATTTGCCCAGTCATAGACCTAGTAAATGTCAAAAGTAGAATTTGAATCCCCTTTTTTCCTCCCAGTCCAGCACTTTGTTCACTATGTAGCACTGCTATCTGTCTCTAGAAGTAAACTTGTTTTTATAATGATCACATTTGTATTGGCCTCAGATTTCTTTTGATAGAAGAGTATCATGGAATCGAAGGATTCAAAGATGAAGGGCATCTCAAGGTTATTTAGCCCAACCCCCTCATTTGATAAAAGAGGAAACTTAGATCCAGAGAAATTAAACTTTTACAACTAACTATCCAAACAAGAATTGTTTCCACAAGTAAAAAAAAAAATGTGACAAAATAAAATATGTAAAAGTAATGACCAAATTTCATTTAAATTGTTAATATTGTATCTGACTCAGTGAATTTGTCATTAGTTTTTCTCTATGCAAATGTTACAACTAATGGTTGGTTGTGGGTGGATTGCCATCTAATCTACATCTGGCACATGATTTCAGGAGGAAACCTATCCTCCCACCCCCCTTTCCTTTTCTACCTCCATTGTTAAGTTCCTTTCTTTCATTTAAGTAGATCTCTCATTTTTCACAACATGGAAAAGTCCCTGATAAAGATGCAATGACGTTCTTCCTCATCATCTTGTACTGCACCCCCCACCCCCCACCTTTGTGTCTTTGGAATATATTACTCCCTGTGTATGGTGTGATAACAGCAATCAAAAACAGGTGCCAGCCAGCAGCCTGAAAGTACTTAGGAGCTGGTTTGCAAAAAGTGGGAGTAGGCATGAATCAATGTAGGCACAAACACCCTAGGCACCTTTCCCATAATCCTTGTCAATCAGTTTAAGCTCTGAACATCTTAACTGCAGGTAGACAAATGACCCATTTTCTAAGGAGTGTGTGGGAGGAACTCTTGAGTTGAATGGTTTCTTGGTCCTTTTAAGATTTCAAATGAACAAAAAAAGGTTTTCTTCCATATGTTTTGCATGACTAGACCACTAGATGTCAGGATAATTTAGAAAAGTAGCCATTGCTCTTTTTTTCTGTTTCTCCAACCTTCCTTCTCCTCTTCTTCCTCTTCCTCCTTCACTCCCATCTCTGTGTCTGTCTTTATGTCTTTGTCTGTCTTCTGCCTCTCAGTCTCCCTTTCTCTCTCCCCCTCTCCCCTCCACTCCCAACACAAACACTCATACATGCTGGACACAACAATCTGTTTAATGTGTGAAAAATGAGATCATATTTGAATGTATTCTGACTCCAGATATTAGGTAGATATCATCATTTCTCCTCTTTGAATTTGAATACACTGTTATTCAATTCATAACTTCTTGCCTGTCCTTCCTTAGCTAGATTCATGTCTAAACCTATTATAATTGGCAGATATCAGAAAAAGCATTTGAAGTTAAGGGTCAGAAACTTAGACTTAGAAAGGGCATTAAAGAAAAATCAGCCCAATTTGCTCATTTTACAAGTGAAGAAACTGAGAACCAAGAAGTTCATACTTGACCAATGTCACAGATACTTGGTGGCAGAGGCAGAACTCTAGACCCAGATTTCCTAATTCCAACTTCCCATGCTCTTTTCATTGCACTGCAGAAAGCCCACTTGTTGCTCCCGCCACCATTCCCCCCCCCCAAAAAAAAAATCATGATTCACAAGGTGACCTTGGACAAAGGATATTCATCTTAGCCAACAATTCCACATATTCATCCTTGACTTACTTCAAAACTCTTGGGTGCTTGACATCTATTTTCCAGTTACTTAATCTCTCATTTCTGTCTTGTTTATGCCTAGAACGCGGTGTTCACTTGGCACTATTCTACTGTACCCTGCCCCTTCTATTTTGAAAAGAAGCAAGAACCAAATGAAAAATTGAATCTTTGTTACCATCCTTATTATTCCAGAGTACATGTTTTGTTCTGTGATTGCTAAGTAGCTAATTCTCTAGCGGGTGTCCTGTCCTTGATGTGTTTCAAGAACTTCTGAACATACTTTTAATGGCCTTAGAAGATTCCCCTTGAATTGTCTTGTGCCTGACTCAGAAATAAGGGACTTGCTACATGTTGTCTAACAGCTGCTATAGCAGGTGATCTGATGTATTGTAAGATAAATGGACTTTGAGCAGAGCCTTGACTAGCAATTCTGGTGCCTAGGACAGGAGTAGTAGGGGACGGCAGGGGAGACCTCCAGGAAGAGGCTTAGAACTGAGGGAAATAAAGCCCCATGGGATACCTTGAGAAAGGGAATAACAAGATAGGTGCTGGAACTGCTCACCTGGAGTGCAGCTGTGACAGTGGGTAAAGGGGAAGGAGATAAGGGCTCGCCATTTGGTAGTTTCCCATTTTAACAATTTTTTTCCTTGATGAGTATTGGAGTTAGTATAGTTTTGTTTTCCTATCTGTTGAAGAAGTAAATATTCATCTACACCGTATAAATTTCAGTGTACTACTTGGTAGTTTTGACTAAGTCAGAGCAGGGCTATTGTGAGAATCAAATGAGATAATATAAAGAGACTTGTAACTGTAAGTTGCTATCATAAATGTACATTCAAGATTAAATCAATTTTGGTGTTATAGAGAATATCCATGCTTTATAGAGGACCATAGAGTTTAGAAGTAGGAGAGACCTCAGCTATCATTGGCTAGGTACCTGTGCGACCTTAGCCAAACCACACCCACTCTAAATTCCAGTTTCTTTATATGTAAAATAAGGATGATCTCTTAGGTCCTTTGCAGCTCTAAACCTATAATGAAAGCCAATCCTCTCATTTTATAAATGGAGAAACTGAGACATTATTAAGTGACTTGCCCAGTGTTATCCAGGTGGTAAGTGAAGCTGAGATTTGAACCTGGGTCATCTGACTGACAATGAAGCTCTCCTTCTGTTTTACCACACTGACTCATTAAAGTAACAGACCTTTAAGATCCCTTTCAATTGTGAGATTCTATGATGCATGTTTTTTGATGAATTACTAAATGAGTGGCCTGAAAAATATATATTTTAGCTGAGGTATTAGCTTGGTAAAATTTGAGATATTAGACTTCCTCTTGTGTGCAAAGCAGCAGACCAACCATCTACCAGAGGTTACAAGGTCCGTGACCATAGCTTGCTGGCATATCGATGATGAAATGCATTTTGATATCATGGTAACTGGATGGTGTAGGCAAAGGGAATACCTGGTCCTGAAGATTTCATACTTCTCTTTTGCTCCAGGAACAATACATTTTTATCCATCAGTGTGTACAATTGATGTGGATGAAGAAAAAGAGACAGTTCTGCATCAGTGATGTGATATATGAGAATGTTAGCAAGTCCTAGTTAAGGAGACTGAGCAGTAAGTATTGAAGAGTATGTTATAGGTGTTGTGCTATAGAGCAGGCTTATGAGTATTTCTGATTAATGGGGGGATGGTAATTCTGCTTTCCAGACAGTCATCATGCCACCTTCAGCTGTGAACATGGGTAGAAATATCTGGACCAGAGTAATGGGGCTCTAAGGGAGAAGGGGGGGCTGGGAGGGAGGAGATTGTATAGGCAAGGAAGAGAAAGGCAGTAAGAATAAATTTGGGAGCAATAATAATAAATAATGATATGGCATTTATATATTGTTCAGTCACGTCTGACTCTTCATGACCCTATAAGGTTTCTTTTCGGCAAAGATATTGGAGTGGTTTGCCATTTCCTTCTCCAGTGGATTAAGGCAAACAAGGTTTGGTAACTTGTCCAGGATCACACATCTAGCCAGGGTCTGAGGCCACATTTGAACTCAGGTCTTCCTGTCATCAGGCCCAGAGTTAATGATAGACCAGGTAAGGTACCTGATATAGACAATCCTAGCAAAGAAAACAAATAATATACTTGCTACAATATAAACTGCTTTTATAATAGTGTCCCAATGTGTTGGAATACCTTGGTATGTCATGAAAACACACTAAATGTTTTTCAGTCTCCTTTAGTTTCTTTATCATCATCACAACTCTCTTTTCCAATTTTTAAGCATAAGGGTAAAAGTAAGTGATGGAAATGGAAAGAACAGAGAGATAACATATGTGAGAAAGGGGATGGAAGAAACTGAAGCATGCAAAACACATGGATGAGAAGTGGCTAGACAGGGTTCAAATGAATGAATAAGTGAATGAATAAATGAACGAAAACCATTTATTAAATGCTTTCTTTCTGCCAAAAACTATGCTAACTGCGTGCTGGTAATACAAATAAGAGAAAGATAGTCTTTGCTCTCAAAGAGTTAACATTATGATTGAAAGATACAAAGATATGGTGACAAGGTTGCTAGCAGCTGCTATGGGGGTGTGAGACCAACAACAAAAGCACAAAGGAAGGCTGCCAGTGCAGATTCTTTGCTTTTCTTTTCTTTTTTTCCTTTTTGGCAGGGCAATTGGAGTTAAGTGACTTGCCCAAGGTCATACAGCTAGTACATGTGTCAAGCGTCTGAGGCCAGATTTGAACTCAGGTCCTCCTGACTCCAGGGCCAGTGCTCTACTCACTGCACCACCTAACTGCCCCTGATCTGCTTTTCTAAGGAAAGCAACTTAAAGGAGTTAACAATCTCACTTTAATTAAACATACATATATCATTAACTTAGTTCAGGGGGAAAAAGTCAGCACCCTGAACTTCAGAGCAAATACAAACAGAAATTATATAAACAGAGCAAATAACGCAAACCAGTAGACAGGCTTCTAGCTGTCTGTCCAATATCTGGGTTTTCAAGGCTGGGTGCAGGGCTCCTTCGGCTACCCAGAGTCTCATCACCAACACTCTTCCAATGAGTGTGCCCCCAAAGGCAAAATGCCAATCTCAGGGCTCTTATACCATATCCAGGGCACTGAGGGCTCAGAGCTGTAACAACAATGTTGCTAGCAGCTACTGTGGCTGTGTAAGACCAATAAAAACCAGCACACAGAAAGGGCTGCTAATAAAGGTTCTTTGATCTGCTTTTCTAAGGAAAGCAACTTCAAGGGGTTAACAATCTGAGTTTAATTAAACACACATATATCATTCACTTAGTTCAGGGGGAAAAGATCAGCCCCCTGAACTACAGGACAAATGCAAACAGAAATTACAAGAATACATTATAAACAGAGCAAATAACAAATCAGTCTATCCATAGCAATACTTAGTTACCAGAGAAGCACAAACATCTGGGTTATCAAAGCTGGGGGTGGAGGGGCTATTTCAATGGCTTACCTAAAGTCTTGTCACCCTTTCAATGTGTGTACCCTGCAAAAGCAAAACACCAACCTCAGAGCTCTTATACCCTGTTTAGGACTCTGAGGGCTGGGGCCAACTTAGCATTTAGGGTGTGGGAAATCACTAATACCAGGGTGTGGGAAAGTTCCTCAACCACCAGTACCACATCTTATACAAATCAATGACTCTCCACTGCCCCAGTTCTGAGAAGCATTCCAAGAGAAAAGATCCCACTTTACCTGTCCCATTCAAACAAAGAAACAGAGGGGAGACTCATTGAAGTCACTTGGTTGCCTTAGCATCCCAAAAGAGAAGAACAGCAAAAAATCCTTCCCTGATTACCATTACAAGAGCCTACTTAGCAAAAAAGCCTGGGGCCTCAAACCTAGTTAGTGAAAAGGTGTGGGCCTGCCTCTAATCAGTCCTCCCTTTATTGGCCCCACCTGAGGCACACATGCACATTTTAGACAGCCCTGATCTAGGGTATAGATTGTAAAGTTCCATGAGAGCAGGGATTCTTTCATTTGTCTTTGTATCCCCTGCACCTAGCATGGTGACTGAGATACAATATTGTTATTCTGTATGTATCACACATCCAATAGTGTGACAGATACTTGATACTCAATGTGACACAATCTCCTATCCAAGGAGATTTAGCCACATGCCAACTCTCTATAATGCAGTCTCTATAAGAAATGAGGAAATAAATTATATCAAAGAGATATGAAAAGGTTGTATGAACTGATACACACTGCATGAGCAGAACCTAAAGAATAATTTCTATTATAACATACAATGTAACTGTAGAGGGAATAGCATTAGTAGCTGGGGGAACTGGGAAAGGTCTTCTTCAAAAGGTGGCACTTGACTGGAATCTTGAAGGAAGCCAGAAATTCCAAAAAGCAGAGGTGAGGAAGAGAGAGCAAGGTATAAATGGGGAAGAGCTAGGGGTAAAGAGATGGATACATCAGGTGGACAGTCATGTGTGAGGAATAGCAAGGGGGATTGTATGGCTTGACCTTACAGCATATAGAAAGGAGCAAGTGTAAGAAGACTGAAAAGACTGGAAAGGGCCAGGTTGTGAAAAGCTTTAAATTCCAAACAGAGGAGCTCCTATTTGATCCTAGAAGTAAAAAAAAAAAAATAGCCATTGGAGTTAATTGAGTCAAAGGGTGACATGATCACCGTAAGCATCTCATCTCAAACCCAGCATGTCCAAAACCAGAACTCATTATCTTTTCCCAAACAACCAACCAACCAAAAAACTCTCCCCTCCTCCTAAATTTCACATGCCTTTCTGTATTAGGAGGGCAGAGTTTATAATCTCAAAGAGGATCATAAACATGTCTGAAAGGTTCGGAACCGCCGGATATAAGAAACTCTCAAAGTAGAAGGTAGAAGAATCAAAACATATATTTAGGCTCCACAGTAACCAACCCATGAACCAGCAACCCCATTTTGATATATTGATCAAAAGCTTCCAGGCCCAATAAGTACGCCTTGAAAGAGTAACCAGGAGGCTACAGAGAAGCATGATTGCGTAAAGCAAAATCATGCTTCCCCCTCTATGGTAAAAAGATTACCCACTGGCCTGAAGTCTTTGTTCAGCTTCCTCCCGTAGGTCAGCTCTGCTACTGGCAGCTCCTGCTTCAGCTGTGGCTGTGGCTATAGCTATAGCAGCCTCTGGCTCCAACAGGAGCTGCTTTTAACCATCCGGCTTTTGCGGGGGTGTAAGGTACGCCGGGGAAAGCACAGGTTCTTTCAATCTGCTTAAGCAAGGTGAAGGGGTTGACCGGGAAAGCACAGGTTCTTTCCATCAGCTTAAGCAAGGTGAAGGGGTTGACCGGGAAAGCACAGGTTCTTTCCATCAGCTTAAGCAAGGTGAAGGGGTTGACCGGGAAAGCACAGGTTCTTTCCATCAGCTTAAGCAAGGGAAGCAAGGTGAAGGGGCCGACAAGCTTACTCCAGTCCAACATACAAACAGTATTCAGTTCAGGGGAAAAAGCCAAACTAGTCAAGGGCACTTGTTGACTAAGTGCTAAGGAGCCCATTTTTGGTTGCCAACACACTTCTCCACCCCTTGTTATAGGATACATAATCTAATCAGTCATGTATCCTAGAACATACATTGTGATCCAATTACAAAGGAAACTAAAACATATCATTCATAATAAAGCAAAACATATCATTTGGTGACATTCCTAAATATTGGTTTATGATTCAAATGTGATCCACCCCTAGGTCCCATAATATCATAACAATAAAACAACACAGCAAGGATAACACAAAATAAGTAAACAGAACACTCTCATCATTCCCACCCCCCTTGAACGATTGGGGCTCAAAATCTTGGGGTGAGGGGTGAAGGTCTCATTTTCTATAGCTTCTTCTTGCTGAAATTGGATGTAGAGATGGCCCTGTCCCCAAAAAGTCCCATTCCAGAGGTCAGTTCTTTAACAAGCTGGCAGGAATTCCAAGAATGCTATGTGCTTAGGCAGTCACCAGAAAGTGCAGGGTGCTTAAGCCTAAAGGAAACAAAACTAGCAACAACGTTAGCCAAAACAAAGGACAAAAAGAGTAGACAAGTATGGACTATTATTCTTCAAATAAAATCATCTCAAGTTTGGTTGAGATTTCAGTTATGCAAAGATCCAACATCAGAGCCAAACTCAGGTGGGAAATGTTTCTTTTCAAAAGGAACATAATGAGGAAGCCAAGAGGATCCCACCCTAGATAGAGACTAAGATTGTCCTCTCAGCCTTTCCCCAGATGTACAAGGAAACACAATGGGAAAATTAAACTAAGAGGATCCCATCCTAGATAGAGACTAGGATTGTCCTCCCAGCCTTTCCCCAAATGTACAAGTTTTCATCCGTTAATCACACAAGGTCACCTTTCCTCTGAGTGGCTTATGGCATTTACCAGCATCAGCCATACCTGTGGAGTCTGTGAATCTATTATTATAATCTATTCACGGTAAAATATATGGTTCAGGGGTACGATTTGGTAATTATTTTCCCCTGAATAGACAACTGTTACAGTGTTGTCCTTCCCATGGGCTATAACTTCTGCAGCCTTTGGAATATCATCTGGCTTCCGTTTTACCCATACCTTAGCTCCTGACTTTATTCTATCAATGGAGCAAGACCCTTTTGCCCCTCTAGTAGTTATTTTGGGAGGAGGGTCAGTTTTCACAAAGGGTATTTTTTCACAGGGGATAATAATCACTTGAACCATCCTATCATTTCTACAAAATTGTACAGGTTTTTTACCCATATTCTGGAGTGTCACAACAATTTCTTTTTGATAATTAGAATCTATCGCTCCAGCCAATACATGTATTCCTTGAGCCGCTAATCCTGGTTTAGGTAATATCCGTCCAAAATGATTCTTGGGGATTCTCATACATACTCCAGTAGGGGTTTTTCTTATCTCTTTCCTATTCAACCTAAAATTCTCTATACAATGTAAATCATATCCTGCTGAACCAGGTGTTCCTGGACTTGGTAGTGGGACATCTTCCCTCACAGTCCAAAATTCAATGTTTTGGATCTCACATGTTTGCTGTTCTCTGATCTGCAGATTTGGGGTCATCATTCTGGCTAGAGGTGTACTCCCCCCTAAGGGCCTATTATTCAAATTACGTAAGGCAATAGACAAATTATCCTTCCAATGTCGATATGAATTATTTGAGCTTAATTTTCTCAGCTGTTCTTTCAACAATCCATTCATTCTTTCAATTAGCCCAGATGCTTGTGGGTAATATGGAATATGATATATCCATTCTATATTATTCAACACACAATATCTTTTCACTTCTTTGCCCTTGAAATGTGACCCATTGTCACTTTGAATCTGCATTGGGGTTCCATAATATAAACTTACAATATCTAGAGTTTTACAGGTGTTTTTCTGAGTTGCGTCTTTATAAGGACAAGCCACTAGGACACCTGAATAGGTGTCAACACACGTACATACATATTTACATCCTTTATCCTGGGGTAGTGGGCCAATATAATCTATCTGCCAAATTTGGGCTGGAACTTTTCCCCTTGCTATTTCTCCAGTAACTATCCTAGGAAGAGTTCGTTCTTTTTCTAATTGGC
Source organism: Trichosurus vulpecula (assembly GCF_011100635.1). NCBI lineage: Eukaryota > Metazoa > Chordata > Mammalia > Diprotodontia > Phalangeridae > Trichosurus > Trichosurus vulpecula. The sequence goes on along the minus strand of NC_050577.1, from coordinate 189,499,091 downwards.
ATATACAACACTCCTCTGTTATTTGTTTTAACAACGCATGAGAAATACTGATACCTCGATCCTGTGCCCATCGATGGGTGGCCTGAACCCCTAAATGGCCAGCAGTCTGGTGGACCCATCTTGCTAAGGCTGGGTCATCAGTTGGAGTCGGAGTAGGGACAATACATTCAGTAGCAATCGTTGCTAGTCGATCCGCATGTGCATTGTACTCACGTTCTGGTGTGGTCAGGGTTGCATGAGCATCAACATGAAAAACTGACAGATCTGTAACCAAAGACATGTCCCATATATTTTCCCATAACTCTTTACCCCAAACTTGTTTGCCATGAATCTCCCAATTCTGATTCCTCCATATAGGCATCCAAGTAGCTAATCCATTAGCTACCGCCCACGAGTCAGTAAATATATGACACTGTCCTCCTTTCTCTGCTCTGATGGCCTGATGCACTGCCATCAGTTCAGCATATTGGCTACTTCCACCTATCCCAGAACTTTCCAGAGTTCTCCTTGTACAGGGGTTATAGGCTACTGCTTTCCAATGTCTCTTCTGTCCTAAATATTTTGCTGTCCCATCAGTAAACCAAGCATGTTTCTTCTGTTCTTCATTTAGTCCGTCATATCCATTATTCCATTTCACTAAGGATGGTACCATCTGTTGCTTAGATTCAAGGGGCTTTTCATTGCTCTCAGTATCAATGTTCGCCACAGATTCATGTAGAGCAGAAACTCCATTTTTGCCTGCTCTGGACCTATTCTGAATATACCACTTCCATTTGATTATGCTTGCCTCTTGTGCATGTCCAATTCTGTGAGAAGCTGGGGTACTCATTACCCAAGTCATAATTGGAATTCCAGGCCTTAATACCACTTCATGACCCAGAGTTAGTTGCTCAGTTTCTACTAAAGCCCAATATGCAGCTAACAGCTGCTTCTCAAAAGGTGTATATTGCACTCCAGATGAGGGCAGTTTCCTTGACCAAAAGCCTAAAGGTACACTTCGGCTTTGTTGTTTTTGCCACAGACTCCAATTTGCATAGTCATCTTGTACAGTCACTTGTAACTCCACTGGCCCATTTTGCATAGGCCATAAGTCTAGAGCTAATTGGATAGCAGCCTTTGCTTCCTCAAAAGCTCTACTTTGTTCAAGTCCCCAGTCAAATTCATATTTCTTTCTGGTGACTTTATACAAGGGTTTTAAAATCTGTCCCAAATGTGGGATGTGGTGTCTCCAATAACCAAACAGCCCTATGAACTTTTGGGCCTCTTTCTTATTGGTAGGGGTGGGAAAATCCTGGATTTTTTGTCGAGCTTGTGGGAGAATTTCTCGCAGTCCTCTATTCCACTGTATCCCCAAGAATTTTACAGTTTGAGCTGGCCCTTGAACCTTTGCGGGGTTGATTTCCCATCCTTTGCTTTTCATATGGTCAATTAATAATGCTAAACTCTCCTCCACCTCCTTTATATTCTTTCCCTGTATCATGATGTCATCTATGTAATGTGTAAGCTGTACACCAGGTAACTTTAATTCATCCAAATGTTCAGCTACAATCCTGTGGCAAATAGTTGGGCTATGAATATATCCTTGCGGCAGGCGTGTAAATGTATACTGTCGGCCTTGCCAAGTAAAAGCAAACTGATTCCATTGCTTGGGGTCTATTGGGATTGTAAAGAAGGCATTGGCCAAATCAATAACTGCATACCAAGTCCCTTCATGTTTTTGTATTCTCTCTATTAAAGTAACCGTGTCTGGAACAGCAGCATACAAGGGAGGAGTCACTTTGTTCAGCTGTCTGTAATCTACTGTCATCCTCCATGTCCCATCTGACTTTCGGACTGGCCAGACAGGGTTGTTCCATTGAGTAGTTGTAGGGACTAACACTCCTGCCTCAACACATTCTCTTATAGTGTTGGCAATTTCATCTTGCCCACCTGGCACACGATATTGCCTCAAAGTAATTATTTTAGAAGGTTCGGGCAAAGTGATTGGATCCATCTTGATTTTCCCCACTAAGACTGCATTAATGCCTATTTTCCTCACAGCAAATTGGTATTTCCCTTCGGGTAAATTTAAGGTCATACCCTTCAATATGTCTATTCCAATGATGTATTCGGGAATAGGCACAATAACCACACTATATTCTTTCTTGGGCAACTGTCCAATTTTCATCATTAATTTAACTTGCCTGGCTGATATTTCAGTCCCTCCTAGTCCTGTAATGGTAATAGGAGTTCCATGGCTGAACTTGTCTGGATTTCCATAAATAAGGGTGGCCTCGGCCCCAGTATCTATTAATGCCTCAGTTACCGTACTTGACCCATTTTTCCAATATATGGTCAAGTTAATGTGAGGTCTGCAATCCAGCCTGTGTATTTCCTTAATTTGGACTGGGGCTCGGCCTGTTCCCTAGTATTCCCTTTCATGTGATTCACTTGGGTTTGAAGGTTCAACATCTGTAGTATTTGCAGGAGCAGTTCTTATTTCCCTATCTCTCCTGTTATCAAGTCCTTTATCTCTATACATTCTATATAGTTCATTGGTTGGAATTCCATCTATCATTTCAAAACCTACCCCTGCTCTCAATAGAGCAGTAAACATTTCTTTCCTTGTTACTCTCCTTTGGCGCCAAGTTTGCTGGTTATTCACCCTTCTCTCTCGAGGAGATCTATCCCTTCCCCAGTCACCTAAGTCATGTAACTGTAAAATCTTATTTATCACTGTTGTAAGACGGCTCCCTACTTCTCCAAGTAATAAATTCAAAATTAGTTGTTTATAAGCAGGGGGAGCTGTCCTAATTATTAAATTCCTATGAGGCAGTCCCATTGGATCATTGTAATATTTGTCTGCAGTTCCTATCATAATGGCAGTCTTCATTACCTCCTCCTTTAGTCTCATGATACAATCTCTAAGTGAATACCAGGGTCTGTGCTCAGTGGGCCACATAGAATCAGTAGCATATCTCTTATTGCATCCCACAGCGGCTAATGCCAACAGAGTAGTCCTGCTATCACCATCTCCTTGCTGATGATGTTCCCTAAAAGCTTGTTGAACTAGAGGATCATGGCTGATACCTATGAATCTCATGCAGTCTGTCCTATCTACTGATATTCCACTGGCCCCTTGATCACTGAGTCTTACCATCCAAGATATCAATGGTTCTCCTATTCTTTGGCTGAATCTACTCAAAATATCTGTGACCTCTTGCGGTGAGAAATCTTCCTGAATTTCCCTTGTGACTGAATCTTCACCTCGGGTTTCTGTCTTCCTCCTTTGTATGGGTCGAGCCCTTGTCTGATCATTTAACCATCTCCTATTCTCTGTGTGAGGGACATCCTGAACCCCAGTAGTGTTTTGTGCCTCAGCCCCTAACATTGTCTCATTTTCCCCCCACTCACTTCCTCTGCCACCATGGCTAGGACGAAGCAGGCAGTCAGGCTCTTTCTGGGTTGGGTTGAAATGCACTCTGGGCTTTTTTGGTCTCCTGTTGCTCTTAGCCACATTAATAGAAAAGTTCTCATTTGAGTCAGTTTGGTCTCCTGCTATCTGAGATTCCCCTTCTTGCTGTGGGGTAGGAGTGCCCCCATGTCTTTCACTTAATCTCAATCTTTCGTATACTAGCCGGTAGGCTGATAACACTATCCAGCTTTGCCTAGATAGTGATGCCCCTGACTGAATCCCAACTTCTTGTAAACACTTTTCCAAATCCCTAGGATCTCCTCTCCGTAGCCTTGGTTCCCAGTTTTCACAGGGTCCAGCTTTTTTAGCCAATTCTTTTGCTAGGGAGGAATAAAATGGATCCTCCCATCCTGGGATATTCATCTCTTCCTCTGAAATTGTTCTGCTTCTAAATAGAGATCTTATACCTAGCAATCCCATCCTGGTCGCCAAATGTATTAGGAGGGCAGAGTTTATAATCTCAAAGAGGATCATAAACATGTCTGAAAGGTTCGGAACCGCCGGATATAAGAAACTCTCAAAGTAGAAGGTAGAAGAATCAAAACATATATTTAGGCTCCACAGTAACCAACCCATGAACCAGCAACCCCATTTTGATATATTGATCAAAAGCTTCCAGGCCCAATAAGTACGCCTTGAAAGAGTAACCAGGAGGCTACAGAGAAGCATGATTGCGTAAAGCAAAATCATGCTTCCCCCTCTATGGTAAAAAGATTACCCACTGGCCTGAAGTCTTTGTTCAGCTTCCTCCCGTAGGTCAGCTCTGCTACTGGCAGCTCCTGCTTCAGCTGTGGCTGTGGCTATAGCTATAGCAGCCTCTGGCTCCAACAGGAGCTGCTTTTAACCATCCGGCTTTTGCGGGGGTGTAAGGTACGCCGGGGAAAGCACAGGTTCTTTCAATCTGCTTAAGCAAGGTGAAGGGGTTGACCGGGAAAGCACAGGTTCTTTCCATCAGCTTAAGCAAGGTGAAGGGGTTGACCGGGAAAGCACAGGTTCTTTCCATCAGCTTAAGCAAGGTGAAGGGGTTGACCGGGAAAGCACAGGTTCTTTCCATCAGCTTAAGCAAGGGAAGCAAGGTGAAGGGGCCGACAAGCTTACTCCAGTCCAACATACAAACAGTATTCAGTTCAGGGGAAAAAGCCAAACTAGTCAAGGGCACTTGTTGACTAAGTGCTAAGGAGCCCATTTTTGGTTGCCAACACACTTTCAAGGGCACCACCATCCTCCTAGGCACACAGACTTGCACCCTTCATTTTATCCTTGACTTCTCACTCAAACTCACCCCACATATTCAACCTTTTGTCAAGTCTTGTCATTTTTACGTTTATAGCCTATCTCCTATATCTTCTTTCTATTCACAAAGCAACCAACCACCATGATTCAGGCTCCTCTCACCCAGCAATTCAATGGACTTTTAATTGATCTTCCTGCCTCAAGTTTTTCCCTATTCAAATCCATCCTCCATTCAGCTAATAAAATGATTTTCCTGAAATTCAGGGCTGACCACATCTCTCTCTCTCTCTCTCTCTCTCTCTCTCTCTCTCTCTCTCTCTCACACACACACACACACACACACACACACACATATATACACACACACACACCTACTCAGCATATTGCAATGGTTCCCTATTACCTCTGGGATCAAATATAAAATCTTCTGTTTGACCCTTAAAGTCCTTCCTAACCTGGCTGCTTTCTGCCTTTTCAGTCTTCTTACATACTTTACTTCCCCCTGTGTACTCTTATGTTCCAGCTACACTGACCTGCCTGTTATACCTCACAAATGACTCTCCATCTCCCTATTCTGCACCTTTTCACTAACTGTCCTCCCTGCCTTGAAAGATTTTCCTCTTCACATCTGCCTCCTGGCTCCTCTGGCTTCCCTCAAGACAGCTCAGATCCAACCTTCTGCAGTAGACTTTTTCCATCCTCCCCCCTCCCTACTGTCTCTATAACTTTCCTCTGTGGCTATGTGGAGAGAAGGAGAAGTGTATGAGAGATAATGTGCAGTTAGAAATGACAAGATTTAGCAGCTTCTTGACTACGTAGGCTGAGATCAAGAAGTCAAGTATAACACTTACTTATGAAAACTTGGGTTACTGGAAGTTGCCCCCAGACAGTAAATGTTTTTGATTTCACTGATCCTTTAAGAGCAGCAAATACCATACAACTAATTCTTCCATTAAAAAAAAACCAGGAGCATAGATAACAAAATCCATTCTATAAATACAACAACCTTTTAAAAAATACATTTCAGTTCTAGATTATGTCTGGTTAATGAATCAGGTCAATATGGGAAGGAAGGAGAGGGATGAAAAAGTGGAGAACTTGGACAAAGGAAGAGAAAGGCAAGAGGGAAGTACAAACAGTAAGAGAGGGAGAGTCTTTCAGAAAGAGAATCTGGAGGCTTGGGAATGTTGCCTCTAGCTGAAAAAATAAAATAAATTAGTGACAGGGTCAAGAAGAGACTAGGAACTTCTAAGTGTGCTGCTTTGTCATCCAAACCTATTCACTGAGGGCACAAGACTTTTTCCAAATGCAGAATGCTTACTGTTTTTTCCTTCATTCACAGGAGAGAACATGAAGGACACCCACCTTCCCTTACTTCGGGATTATTGGGGGCGGGAAGAACCTACTAGCCATTTTGCCAAGGAAGGTCCCTGCTTTGCAGTATATGGCCAATAAAGAAGATATATTTTATCTTGTAGAAACACTGGGAAGACTTAGCCTTAAAGAGCCTACAGTGTCTTTTGGACAGCTTATTTCTGGACATTTAAAATATTGGACCAAATTCAACCAAACATAATAAAGGATAAGATGCTCTACAGAGGAGAGAAAATACGCCACTCCTGAAGGGTTTGGTTTATCTTTTGCTGGTTGGACTTAGTTTAAAGCAAGTACAATATATACATATATATATATATATATTTTTTGGTGACTATCTCAGAAAGAAAAGTTACTTTCACTATGTGTCACTAGTCTATTATTAGCATCTAATAACTCTTCATTATTAAAGAGAGAGGCATGAACATACATAAAGTAATTGCAATTCTGCACAATGAAATAGGAATATTGATGTTATTGTTTACCCTAGCATTAAGGTACTGTACCAGGTTAAGGGTGGAGAGGATGGGGCAAGGAAGCAGGTATGCTGTACCAGTGGTTTTTTTTTTCCTGTTCCAAATATAAAAGCTGTAATACAGCTCTGATGTAGAATAGAAAAGAAAATATTGTCTTAATTGTTCTAGTTGTTGATGGGGGTTTTTCTTTATAATTAACAGTAGGATGTTTCATCCTTGACTCTTTGGGACTTATATCACCGTCTAGGTTTCTTTTCAGTGAATCTGGTCTGGGTTCAGAAAAGTTTACAGTCTGATTATCTTTAGGCTCTGTTGCTATAGTGTTTAGCTGTCCAAGCAATTTTTGGTGCTTGAAGACCTATCATTCCTTTTTTGTTAAATGGCATACAGGTGAGGTGAGGCTCTCTCATTTGGAAAATGTGTGCCATAAAGACACTCTTTCACCCATCTGAAGGGCTGGGAATTCATGAAGCTATGAAAAGGAGAGAGATTTACCTGGCTATATTTTGGAGATGCTGACAAGCAGTCAGCATGGGTCCCAGCAGGAGTTATCATTTACTCTTGGGTTGTCAATCTCATTTATTATTGGTGTAATTAGCAACATTTTATGATTTGAGCATTGTGTAATGACATTATGTAATTGTATTGTGACAAGAATGCTGTCAAAATGGGCATTGATGGCATTGAAAAGTCTGTTTCTTTGTGTTGCTGCAATACTCATTTGTATAAGAGGTGATGGTACTGAGAGTACAAGGCAAACCATTTAGAATTGAAAGTCAACATTCACCAACTGCTCATTGCAACAACACTGCTGTTGTTGAGAAAATGGAAGGTTTCTCCTTAGATGCTTTGCACTTCTTAATCTATTGGTTAAGTGCATCTTCCCTAGAAGCTTCTCCAGAGATCTCTACAGCTTCTTGCGGGTCAGTGTGTATGGGATGGTTCAATATTCTTTGGCACCCTTAGCAATTATGAAGGATGTCAAGCAAATAGCGTTCATACCAAGGCCCCACTGCTGAGAGGGTTTAGCCAGAAAACTTGGCAGTTTCCCACGAGGCATAGAACTTGTATTTCACTTCTTCCTTTGACAAGTCTATGGCCAAAGATTCATCCTCCTTGGACAAGTCAATATGACATGAGTTATAACTCAAGAGATTTTTACTCTTTAAGTACCTGCCCCTCCCCTTTCTTGTTCCCACTGCTATTTCTCACTCTTGTTAAGACTGACACCACTGCTTCATCACTTCAAAAATTCAACACTGCACAGGGGGAAAAAAACCAGCCATAGTATGATATTCATAGGCTTTCACAGATGAGTCAGGCCATTGATGAAAACTACAGCTGAGGAGTTCTATGGTTAAGAATAGAATTTTTTTTTCAAAATTGTCACCCTGAAGGTAGCAACTTTTTTTTAAATGTAATAGCATTTTACTCTGGACAGTCTCTGGAAATCAAGAACTTCATAAACATCTCATTAATCTCTTTAAGACCTCTACAAGGAAGGGACTGAGTATCACTTTACATAGATGGGCAGGCTAAGGAACATGGAAATTTGATTAGTCTCCACCTCCCCCCTCCCCAAACAAAAAGGTTAACATAGCAAGGCAAATGACAGAATCATGGAATCTCAAAGCAGGAATTAACCAAAAAACCATCTAGTTCACCATTTACCTGAAAAAGAATTAATTCTACAACAGGTTGGCAAGTGGTCATTCAGCCTCTGCCTAAAAACCTCTAGTTAGTGAGTTCCACTACCTCCCAAGGCAAGTCAACCCACTCTACCCCCTGGACAATTCCAATTAAAATATTTTCCCCAAACTGAAGAAAAATAGCTTCTCTGGACATTAATAATAATAGTAGCTGGCATTTGTATCGCACTTTAAATATTCCTAAGCACTTAGCAAACATTGTCCCATTTGATCCTCCTGATAACTCTATGAAGAAGATACTACGGGTATTATTCTCCCCATTTTATAGATTAAAAAAAACCGCTGAGGTTCAAAGAAGTTAAATGCCTTTCCCTCAGTCACACAGCTAGTAAATGTCAGAGGCAGAATTTAAATCCAGTTCTGCCTAATGTCAAGTTCACTACTCTACCCACTAAGCTCTGAGTTTTGTCTTAGAAGCAAAGCTGAATAAATCTCTTTCCTTTTACACAGGGCGGCTCTTCAAAAACTTGAAGACAGATATAGTCCATCTAAGTCTTCTCTTCTCCAGTCTCAACATCCCCAGATTCTTGTATAGCATGATATCAAAGCCTTTCACAATCCTCATCTCTGTAAAATGTGGTACCCAGAACTGAACATAGTACTCCAGATGTGATTTGACAAAGGGAGAATACAACAGAGACATCACCTCCCTGAACACCATGCTTCTCTTTATGTAACTTAATATCACATTTGGTTGCTATATCATGCTGTTGAACTTGTAGCCACTAAAGCCCCCCAGATCTTTTATTCAGAACATCTGCAATACCTCCCTTGTGTTTTGAGAAATTGATTTACTATGCCCAAGTGTAAAGAATGAGAGAAGGAGGTGGGGAGAGAGAAAAGGAGGAGCAGAAAGAGAAAAAGAATTTGAGCTTCAGCAGGAGATGGATTTAAGGAGGAGGAGGAATAGGAGCCAAGACATTGAGCCAAACCGAGATACTCAATTCTCAACTCTTGGAATATGGGCATAAAGATAGAAATCATCTGTTTTCATATTCCTTCTAAGAAGTAAATACTAGAGAATTCAATACTCAGAAGGAATATAATTCCTTCCTTCTAGAACTATGCTCCCTAAGACAATTTTGACAACCTTGGAAAAGAGTATAAAGATAACTCAAAGAGCTCCAGACATGCTACACTTCATACCAGATCATTTTGGGAAGGGTTCAGGAAATACTGTTCCTAATGGTTGTGATTTAGAACCAAAAATCATTCTGTTAGCTTGTAGATCATCTAGTCACCATCACATCATGCAATGGAAAGAACACTGGAGCACGTTTTAGGGAACTTGAATCCTAACTCTGGCAAAGAAACTTGTGACCTTAGACAAGTCACTAAACCTCTCTGAGCCTCGGTTTTCTAATTTTTTACATGGGAACATTAATGCCTTTTCTACCTACCTCACAGAGTCATTGTGAGGATTAAATAATACAAATGTAAAAGTGCTTTAAAAATACTATAAAAAAATTTTAAGGAAAAAAGTGACTACACTATTTCTATCCTTTGAGCCAGAGATCTATTTCTGAGCATATACTTCAAGGGATAGAGGGTAGAGGACGAGCTTCAGAGCTGCCAAAACCTGGACACGAGTTCTGCCTCCGACATATTAGCTGTGTGACCCTGGATAAGTCGCTTAAATTCTCCATGCTCTAGGCAACTTTCTAAGACCTTAAGTTGCAGAGAAGGTGCCAATTTGCATTGGTAAAAGGGGGCTTCCTTATCTAGGAGTTCCCTATACCAGTAAAGTCACAGATCTTTCCCCTATCCCTATACTCCAAGGTTGTCAAAGATAAGAAAGAAAAGTCCCATGTGCACCAAAATATTAACAGTGGGTCTTTTTTTTTTGGAAAAGACCTAAAAACAAAGAACCCATTAATTGAGAATGGCTGAATTATATTTTACTCTATGAATAGAATGGAATATGATTGTACCACAAAACATGAGTATGAAGAATTCAAAGAAACATGGGAAGATTTGTATGAACTGCTACAGAGTGAAGTGAGCAGAACCAGGAAAGCAAAATACACAATGACTACAATAATGTTAAAAAAAACAACAACAACAACATAAAAATGAACACTGTAATTACAAAAGCCAGTCTTGGCCCTGGGGGAAAAATAAGAAAACATACCTCCCTTCTTTCCTTGGAGTGGGGTGAGAATATGGGGATGGAATGTTACCTACACTGTCAGATATGGTCAATGTGTCAGTTGGTTTTGCTTAATGCTTTTAAAAAATTTGTTAAAAGGGAAGGTTCACAGGGGAGGGCAAAGGGGAAGGGCATATTTGGAAATGACTGTGATGTAAAAACAAAAGGCATCAATAAACAAAAAAAAAGAAGAAAAGTGCCATCAAAATGTAAGTTATTATTACTGTTATTATTATTTGGCTAGGCCTATGATTATAATTAATAACTGAAGACAGCTCATCGAATCTCTCCTGGAAAAAAAAATTCACTAACTAGAGGAGAGGTTTGGGTTTCTGGCTTTTAGGAAATCTTCATTGACTGAGTCTGGATATGAGAAGAATTGGTCTGAGATTTCCTTCTTCAACCACCTTGACCATCAACCAAGGACCTTGGGGAAGAGGGGAACACTTACTGAGTAAAATCATTTTTTCATTCTGTCTTTGACAAAGCCCTGCTTCCAAACTAACTAGCTCCCACTCAGTCTTAGGACCCTAATGTAAACATTCTAATGTTAGAATAAGTAGGCAAATGAGACCACCACAGACTATGTGCTAAAGAGGCTTCTCTATTTGGAGGCAATCCATCCTCAATACCAATATATCCAATTTATGACCTGAAAATTCTATGCCTAGGAGAAGTGAGTGTTCTGGAACTCTAAATTATTTAAGCTCAGGTACCATAGGATGGATATTCTCAAATACATCTCTCTTGAGTACTAAATGTGAAAATCATTCTATCTAATTTATGATTCTAATGTTGTATATGTATCCTTACTCTAGGTCCTAATGCTGTCCTTTTCAATACCACTTCTCTTTGTCTACGGACAAGTTTCCACATTTTCCATATGTAAGAGTATCATGAATTAAAATTAGAAAAATTTGATAAAATAATCTAGTCGTTATCTAAAATTTTACAAGTATAGTCTATCAACTACTAAAAGTACTAGAAATGGCAATATGTCTTCCCATGAAGGCTTTAAATTATCATTCAGAGCAAGTCCCTTTACCAAGAAAGAAGAATTTTAAAAACTACTTCATTTCCAGGAATCTTCTTTTCTCATTGTCTCTAGTGAGCGCTGATTCCAGCTAGCTGGGTGCTAGAAATCTTGGCCTTGGTCCAAAAGTCAGCACTTTCTAGGTTGTCTTTCAGTAACCAAAAGGCCTGCCACTGTGTAGCAGGAAGTACTCACCATTCATGCTGGAACAAGCCCAATGCAAGCTGCTATAAAATGAACTGGCTGTCCTTCTAGTTCACAGAGATACTGCCTGGTGCCTCACACAGGATTAGAGTCAACAGGTTACATTGGCACACAAAAAGATAACTACCATGTGAGCCAAAACTCACTTTTTAAAAACACACAGAAAGTGACATGCAGAAACTGAAACCCATACTCCTTATTTTAAATGTCATTGTTTGATGCATTTAAAAATAGCTTTAAGACACAACTCTCTACTCAACGAAGTTATGTTTCATTTGTCTGCTTACCTCATATGGTTTTCCTTTCTGCTCAGGCTTATCACAAGATGTTATCCTGAGGGATTATTTAACTCTACTTGGAATAATGAATTCAATCGTAGCACCATGTTTTAAGGGAGTATGAACAAACTACTATCTAGAGGAGGGCCACCAGCATTATGAAACATCTGTAAATATTAATTAATTAATATTAAAAGACATTTATTTAATGCTTATTATGTAGCAAGCACTATGCTAAAGGGTAGAGATACAAATCACAAAATCAAAGATAATTCCTTCCCTCAAGGAACTTATATTTGTGGGGAGGAGACAGTGGGGAGATTGTACACACGGTGAGATTGGCCAGTGAGGTACACTTGGATCCCGATAGGTAAGTTGAGACATGGGAGAGTGTGTTAACATACCTCTTCCAGGAACAATGGCAGAGTTGATTTGATTATCATTCCAAAGTTGTTGTTGTTTAGTCATTTTCAATCATGTCCAGCTCTGGAGTTTGGAGTTTTCTTAGCAAAGATGCTGGAGTAGTTTGCCATTTCCTTCTCCAGCTTATTTTACAGATGAGCAAACTGAGGAAAACAGGCTTAAGAGACTTGTCCAGGGTTATATAGCTAGTAAGTGTCAGATGCCATATTTGAACTCACAAAGAGGAGTCTTCCTGACTTCAGGCCCAATGCTCTATCCACTGTGCCACCTAGCTGCCTTCTATGGTTCCCAAATTAGAGGTGAAAAGTGGGGAATAAGGTAGAAATGATATCTACAAAGCAACAAGGACATTGTTGAGTATAGGAAGTGAAGTGAAGGTTGAGAGCTTCCTAAAATAGTAGGCCAAAAAAGGCGCTCTTCATCGATCAGGGCATGGACGGCCTCAGAGCAACAGTTCCAGAGATGAAAAGGTTAAAACTTCGAGTGTATGGTTTCTAGTTTAAGCAGGGTGGTATTGAGAAAATGTCTGGAGAAAAAAGAAATAATTTGAAAGGATTGTGGTATTAAGCCCAGAGACAAGGGATCTATCTGTCTTCAAAATATTTTTAAAAATCATAAGGTTGGAATGGACCTTCCACAGGCATATCAGCAATCTCTTCCATAGATTACCTTTCCTTGGATACTTCCAGTGATGATAAATTCACAGGCACATGAGGCAGACCTTCTTGTCAGATACCTCTAGTTTAACAAGTGGGTTTTTGTTTCTTCTGTTGAGCTTAAAGCAATAAAAGAAAATCAATGTGAAGTTAACCTAGATGACCTTAGCAAGTCTTCTTTTCTAAATTTTTTATTTACTTATTTATTTTTTGTTTTCAGCATTCATTTCCATAAGCTTTTGAGTTTTCATTTTCTCCCACTCCCTCCCAGTCTCCTTTGCCAAGACTACATGCAATCTGATATAGGCTCTACATATACATTCATCATAAACATATTTTCACATTAGTCATGTTGTAAAGAAGTATTAGAGCTAATGGGAGGAACCACAAGAAAGAAGAAAAAAATAAAACAACAAAAGAATAAAAGAAATCAAATAGTATGCTTCAATCTGCATTCAGACCCCATAGTTCTTTCTCTTGATGTGGACAGCATTTTTCAAAGTGAGTCATTTGGAGTGGTCTTGGATCTTTGCATTAACTGAGAAGAGCCAAGTCTATGAAAGTTAGATATCATACAATGTGGCTGTTACTGTGTACAATGTTCTTCTGGTTCTGCTCCCTTCACTTAGAATCAGTTCATATAAATTTTTCCAGGTTTTTTCTGAAGTCTGCCTGCTCATCATTTCTTGTAGCACAATAGTATTCCATTACATTCATATACCACAACTTGTTCAGCCATTTCCCAATTGATAGGCATCTTCTCAACTTCCAATTCTTGGCCACCATAAAAAGAGCCGCTATAAATATTTTTGTACATGAGGGACACATATCTTTGGGATACAGACCTAGAGGTGCTATTTCTAGGTCAAAGGGTATGCACAGTTTTATAGCCCTTTCGGCATAGTTCCAAATTGCTCTCCAGAATGGTTGGATCAGTTCACAAGTCCACCAACAATGCATTAGTGTTCCAATTTTCCCACATCTTCTCCAACATTTATTATTTTCCTGTTTTGTCATGTTAGCCAATCTGATAGGTGTGATGTGGTACCTCAGAGTCATTTTGATTTTAATTTCTCTAATCAATAGTGATTTAGAGCATTTTTTCATGTGATACTTCCTCTGGAAACTGCCTGTTCATATCCTTTGACCATTTATCAATTGGGGAATGACTTGTATTCTTATAAATTTGACTCAGTTCTCTACATATTTTAGAAATGAGGCTTTTGTCAGAGACACTGGCTATAAAAATTGTTTCCCAGCTTTCTGCTTCCCTTTTAAGCTTGGTTGTATTGGCTTTATTCGTGCAAAATCTTTTCAACTTAATGTAATCAAAATCATCCAATTTTCATTTTGTAATTTTCTCTATCTCGTTTGGTCATAAATTGTTTCCTTCTTCATAGATCTGACAGATAAAAGTATCAGCCCTTATATCTAAGTCATGTACCCATTTTGAGGTTATCTTGGTATAGGGTATAAGATGTTGGTCTATGCCTATTTTCTTCTATACTATTTTCCAGTTTTCCCAGCAGTTTTTGTTAAATAGTGAGTTCTTAACCCAGAATCTGGAGTCTTCGGATTTATCAAATACTAGATTACTATAGTCATTGACCATTGTGTCTTGTGTCCCTAAACTATTCTACTGAACCACCATTCTATTTTTTAGCCAGTACCAAGTAGTTTTGATGATTGCTGCTTTATAATACAATTTAAGATCTAGTACAGCCAGGCCACCTTCCCTTGCATTTCTTTCGACAAATTTCCTTGATATTCTAGACTTTTTGTTCTTCCAGATGAATTTTGTTATTATTTTTTCTAGCTCTACAAAATAATTTTTTCATAGTTCAATTTTTATGGTGCTGAATAATTAAGTTGATTTGGGTAGAATTATCATTTTTATTATATTATCTTGGCCTATCAATGAGCAACTGATATTTTTCCAATTATTTAGATGTTATTTTATTTGTGTGAAAAGTGTTTTGTAATTGTGTTCATATAGTTCCTGGGTTTGTTTTTGCAAGCAGACTCCCAAACATTTTATAATGTATACAGTAACTTCAAATGGAATTTCTCTTTCTATCACTTGCTGTTGGGCTTTGTTAGTAATATAAAGAAATGTTGATGATTTATATGGGTTCATTTTATATCCTGCAACTTTGCTAAATTTGTTTATTATGTCAAGTAATTTTTTACTGGATTCTCTAAGTATACCATCATATCATCTGCAAAGAGTGATAGCTTTGTTTCTTCTTTTACTATTCTCATTCCTTCAGTTTCTTTTTCTTCTCTTATTGCTAAAGCTAACATTTCTAATACAATATTGAATAATGGTAGTGATAATGGACATCCTTGTTTCACCTCTGATCTTATTGGAAATGTTTCTAGCTTATCCCCATTACATATAATGCTTTCTGATGGTTTTAGATAGATGCTACCTATCATTTTAAGGAAGACTCCATTTATTCCTACATTGTCTAGTGTTTTTAATAGTAATGGATGTTGTATTTTGTCAAAAGCTTTTTCTGAATCTATTGAGATAATCATATGATTTCTGTTAGTTTTGTTGTTGATATGGTCAATTATGCTGATAGTTTTCCTAATATTGAACCGGGTCTGCATTCCTGGTATAAATCCTATTTAGTCATAGTGCATTATCCTTAAGATAAGTTGCTGTAATCTCTTGGCTAATAATTTATTTAAAATTTTTGCACTTATATTCATTAGGGAAATTGGTCTATAATTTTCTTTCTCTGTTTTGACTCTTTCAAATTTAGGTATCAGTACCATATTTGTATCATAAAAAGAATTTTGGTAGGACTCCTTCTTTGCCTATTTTCCCAAATAGTCCATATAGTATTTGAATTAATTGTTCTTTAAATGTTTGGTAGAATTCCCACTTGTAAATCCTCCTGGACCTGGAGATTTTTTTTTCTTAGGGAGTTCATTGATGGCTTGTTCAATTTCTTTTTCTGAAATGAGGTCATTTAAGTATTTTATTTCCTCTTCTGTTAATCTGGGCAATTCATATTTTTGTAAATATTCATCCATCTCACCAAGATTGTCAAATTTATTGGCATACAGGTGCGCAAAATAGGTCCTAATTATTGTTTTCACTTTCTCGTCATTGGTGGAGAATTCAGCCTTTTCATTTTTGATACTGGTAAATTGGGTTTTTTTCTTTCTTTTTTTTAAATCAAATTAACCAAAGTTTTATCTATTTTATTGTTTTTTTCATAAAACCAGCCCTTAGTTTTATATATTAGTTCAATAGTTTTCTTAATTTCAATTTTATTAATCTCTCTTTTGGTTTTCAGAATTTCTAATTTGGTATTTAATTGGGGATTTTTAATTTGTTCTTTTTCTAGCTATTTTAGCTGCATACCCAATTCTTTGATCTTTCTCTATTTTATTCATGTAAGCGTTTAGAGATATAAAACTTCCCCTAAGAACTTCTTTCACTGCATCCCATAAGTTTTGGGATGTTGTCTTGTTATTGTCATTCTCTTGGATGAAGTTATTGATTGTTTCTATGATTTGTTGTTTGACTCACTCATTCTTTAGGATTAGATTATTTAGTTTGCATTTAATTTTTAGTCTCTTTCCATGGCCCTTTATTACATGTAATTTTTACTGCATCATGATCTGAAAAGTATGCATTTAATATTTTGGCCTTTCTGCACTGAATTGTGAGGATTTTATGCCCTAATAAATGGTCAATTTTTGTGTAGGTGCAATATGCTGCCAAGAAAAAGGTATATTCCCTTCTATCCCCATTCAATTTTCTCCAGAGGTCTACCACATCTAACTTTTCTAAAATTCTATTCATCTCCTTAACTTCTTTCTTGTTTATTTTGTGGTTAGAATTATCTAGTTCAGAGAGGGGGAGGTTGAGGTCATTCACTAGTATAGTTTTGTTGTCTATTTCTTCCTGTAACTCCCTTAACTTCTCTGCTAAGAATCTGGATGCTATACCACTTGGTGTACATATGCTTAGTAATGATATTACTTCATTGCCTCTTAGCAGAATGTTGCTTACTTCATTATCTCTTTTGATTAGATTTATTTTTGTTTTTGCTTTGTCTGAGATCTGGATTGCTACTCCTGCTTTTTTTTTTTAACTTCAGCTGAAGCATAATATATTCTGCTACAGTCTTTACCTTTACTCTGTGTGTATCCCTCTGCCTGAAATGTGTTTCTTGTAAATAACATATTGTAGGATTATGGTTTTTAATCCAGTCTGCTATCTGCTTCCATTTTATGGGAGAGTTCTCCCATTCACATTCACAGTTATGATTACTATCTATGCCTTTCTAAATGTCCTGTTTCTGGAGGCCCCCTCCCACCACCACGTTTATGCTTTTCTCTCTCCTTTGTCCCTTTCCCTCCTCACTAGTGTTTTGCTTTCGACCATGGCCTCCCTGGGGCTGCCTTTCCCTGAATCAGCCCCCTCCCTTTTCTTTCCCCTATCTCCTCCTACTTCCTATATGGTAAGTTAGATTTCTTTACTTAACTGACTATGATATTCCCTCTTTGAGCCAAATCTGATGACAGTGAGGTTCAAATAATACTCATCTCCCTCCCTTCTTTTCCTCTACTGTAATAGGTGCTTGTGCCTCTTAATGTGATATAAGTTACCCTTTTCTGCCTCCTCCTTTCCCTTTCTCCCAATACAAACCCTTCCCACCACTTAATTAGATTTTTTTTCATCACATCAAAGTTGACTTATACCCATGCCTTCTGTCTATGTATACCCCTTTTAAATGTCATAATAAAGACAGTTCTCAAGAGTTATAAGTATCATCTTCCCTTATAGGTTTGTAAATAATTTGCCCTTTTTGAATAACATAGTTTTTTTTTCTTTCCTGTTTACCTTTATATGCCTCTTTTGAGTATTGTATTTGAAGATCAAATTTTCTGTCGAGCTCTAGTCTTTTCATCAGGAAGGTTTGAAAGTCCCCTATTTCATTAAATGCCCATCTCTTCCCCCGAGAGATTATACTCAATTTCACTGGGTAGTTGAATGTTGTAATCCAAGTTCCTTTGTCTCACAGAATATCATATTCCAAGCTCTTTGATCTTTTAATGTAGAAGCTGCAAGGTCCTGTGTAATCCTCACTGTGGTTCCATGATATTTAAGTTGTTTCTTTCTGGTTGCTTGCAGTATTTTCTCTTTGACCTGATAATTTTGAAATTTGGCTACAATATTCCTTGGTATTTTCAATTTGGGATCTCTTTCAGGAGGTGATAAGTGGGTTCTTTCAATCACTATTTTACTCTCTGGTTCTAGGACTTCAGGGCAATTTTCCTTGATGATTTCTTGGAAGATGCTGTCCAGGCTCTTTTTTCATCATGGCTTTCAGGTAGACCAATAGTTTTAAAATTATCTCTCCTGGATCTATTTTCCAGGTCAGTTATTTTTACAATGTGGTATTTTACATTTTCTTATATTTTTTCATTCTTTTGATTTTGTTTGACTGATACATGATGACTTATAGAGTCATTAGCTTCCACTTGCCCAATTCTAATTTTTAACAAATTGTTTTCCTCAATTAGATTTTTTTTGTTTTTTGTTTTTTGTAAGGGGGAAGGCAGGGCTTTTGGGGTTAAGTGACTTGCCCAAGTTCACACACCTAGTACGTGTGTCAAGTGTTTGTGGCAGGATTTGAACTCAGGTCCTCTTGACTCCAGGGCTAGTGCTCTACTCACTGCGCCACCTAGCTGCTGCCACCTCAATTATATTTTGTACCTCTTCTTCCATTTGGCCCATTTTACTTTTTAAAAAATTCTTCTCTTCAGTGAGTTTTTGTGCCTCCTTTTCCATTTGACCAATTCTACTTTTTAAGGAATTGTTTTCTACAGTCAATTTTTGTCCTTCCTTTTCCAAGCTGTTAACTCTCTTACATACCTCTCATTTCTTTTCCCAACTTTTCTTCTACCTCTCTTATTTGACTTTTAAAATCCTCCTTGGCCTCTTTTAAGAAGGCTTTTTGTTCTTGAGACCAGTTTGTATTCCCCTTTGAGGTTTTGCATGTGGGTACATTGACAATGTTGTCCTCTTCTGAATTTATGTTTTGATCTTCCCCATCACCATAGTTAGAATCTGTGGTCATTGTCCATTTCTGCTTTTTGCTCGTGGTATTTGCCTATTTCCTGGCTTTTAAAGTTGAGCTCTCCTACTATAGCACAGGGGGCACTGACCCAAGTTTCTTGTGCTGGGGCCCAGGGACCTGGTCCCTGGTTTTGTGCGCTGAGGCCTCAGGTACTGGCAGCTGGAGGCTGTAGGGGTCTGACAGCTTACCTGGTGCTGAGCCGGGGTCAGCAACACTGAAGCTCTAAGGGTGGGGTAGGGGTCTGTCCCCTGAGTGATGCCTGCTCAGACTGCCTGCTTTGAAGCACTGGAAGTTTTGGCTGATGGAGGATGCCTGCTTGCTTGGAACTGTGCCTCTTGGAGTTTTGCCAAAGTATAGGTAGGTTTGGCTGCTGGAGGATGCCTACCTGCTGGCACATGTGGTAGTTTTCCAAGCTAGAGTCTACTGGTTCCTCTGACTGTGCCTGGGAAGTCCTGGTGTTGGTGTTTGCCTGCTCCATCACCCTAGGGATCAGAATCTCTCCCTGGTTTGCTGAAGTAGAACTTGCCTTTGGCTTGCTGGGATGCCTCCCATCCTGTACTGCACCCCTTCTACCAGTGCAAGAGACATCTTTCCTATTAATCCTCCAAGCTTCCTGGGCAACAAGACTGCTGCACCTCATCTTTTTGCTGGTGCAACTATTCCACAGTTTTTCCTGGGGCTATATTTTCTGGGGTTTTAGAGGTCAGTGAGGAAGAGTGGGAGTGACTTACTTCTTACTCCACCATCTTGGCTTTTGGAAGTCCCCCTTAGCAAGTCTTAATACTGAAAGGCACAATACAAGTCATTTTGTCCAAATGTCTATCATCAGCATTCCGGATTGATGGTCATAAATATTTGACACACTCATAAACATTTGACACATTCAACATGGTTGAACATTTTTTTCCATTGAGATAAAACCTAAGATCCTTTCCAGCACTAAGATTCTATGCTCCTATGACATTGATGGGTATGAAACTGATGCAAGAAATCAGACATGAATCATATTCCCCCTTTAGCTTTATAATAGAGTAATGCAGAAGCCAAATTCATGAATTTTCCCAGGAGACTGAGTGGGCTGTGATAATCATAAGATTATGTGCATCATTTCAGAACACTATGTAGCTATGTTGTAAGTTCTATGATGAAATGTATAATGGTTTCAGTTCTCTATAGGGACCCAGATAATGGGGCTTACTCTTCAGCAAAGCAACGCAGGTTCAGAATTCTTGGATTGGGTTCCCCTGTGCTTTGGAAACACCAGGAGCTATAAAAATAGGCTTTTCCATGACAGTTATATTGGCACTGATCATAGACTGCATTTGCCATGCCAATGTGGTAAAAAGTTTTATTAATTGATGCAAAGCAAAAGAAGCAGAGCTAGGAAAACAGTATTCACAATGACTACATCATTGTGAATGGAAAGGACAAGCACCACAAAATAATCAAAAATAATCCCAAAAAGGAGAACTGGACAATGCTGTTCCCTGCTCCTTTGCAGAAGTTGGGGGCTAGGGATTGGTGTGCCCATGGAACATTGCATATAATGTCTGATTTCTTCAATGTGCTGATAGGTTCTGCTGGACAAGGGAGGTTCCTCTTTTTCTTCTTTCCTGGAAAAAAAATTGTTATAAAATGCGGCTTTCCAGGAAGGGAACAGGATGGGAACCAAGGAAAAATATAGACAATGTAAAAAGACAAGGTCTTAATAAAAATCTATTAATTTTTTAAAATGTAATCTGTTTTATGAAGTAAGATTTGAGTCTATAGCAAGGAACTATAGCACTGGATCCTAGGACCTTAGATCTCTGGAGCTGGAGCTGGGACTTCATAGATCATCATTAATTCATCCCCTCAAGGAGGCTGTGACTCATACAGGCTTGTAAAGGGAGTCTTCCTTAGGTGAAGAGTTTGAATTCAAGTTCTCCTAACTCCAGAGAAGTGCTTATTCTTTTTAATTGTACAAGTGAGGCCAAATAGCTAATCCTCAGGGGAACTAGAAATGCTATATTCTAAATCAACAACGTCCTATTGATGATCACTCTATAGTGATTCTAGAGTGAATAGTGTCCTCCAAACACCCCACACGAAGTAATGCCCAAGTTATGAGCTCCTATAAAGTTAAACCTTAGATTCTACCTTATTTAATCCCATAATGTTATAGTTGAGGAAACAGATTCAGAGGTTAAGTGACTTGTACACACTTACTGCTAATTAGTGGCAGAGTGAGTTATTGTCATCTGGGACTGAATAAGGCTGGTCCTGTGGTAATTTAGGTCCAATGTTTGAATGAAATGACACTTATAGATTATTTGACAGTTGACAGAAAGAGGTTTATTTAGCCACAACATAGAAAGGATACTCAGTAAGAATACAAGAAGTACTTCCCTCAGTTAGACATAGCCTCTCAAGCTTCCATACTGAAGGGGAGGGGAAAGCGACTTTCTCCCCACCCTGATGCATCCACCAAGTGGGAAGCACCCAGACTTTATGCCCTTAGGTGACCAGGGAGTCACCAGGGAGCTGCATTAACCCTGAAGTGACTTGAGCCTTGGCCTTTAGGGCAATCAAGTCTTAGGGAGAGCTTCCTTGTTTTTTTAGGGAAAGAACAAACCTAATCTCTGTGGAAGGATTTGGGGAAGGAAGCGTTGGTAGATATTTACCCTACAGTACCCTATTTACCAAGACTCTTAGTCCAATGGAATCCATTTCATTTCCTGAGTGAGTACCCTTTTAAATTGATAATGGAGCTTATTCTCGGTTATATACAAAGAAAATTAGGTAGCACAAGGATGTACATTTCAAGATAATGTAGAGAGTAAAAGATACCAGATGAATAGGAAAAACATAATGATTGTCTTATGAGTAGAAATAGACAGGAAATTGAGAGGGCAGCTATAACTACCTATCCCTACTTTCTCATCTCTCTAAGCAAAATCTTTTAGAGAATGATTGTACACTTTGAGGATCTCATATATCCTTAAAGAAAATAGGAGAGGGAAACAGATGGGCTTTCACAAATAATTTCCTACAGCAGATCACATCTTCACAGTTGCACAATTGACTGAAAAGTTTTTAAAAATCTGTCAGAGCAAAAGGCAATTTGAAAGATGTCTTTCAGCACTGTCTCTCAAGTATATGTTAACATCACAAGGTGCCTTAATAGATGCATCCATAGATATGATTCAATTCAATCAGCCTCTGACTCTCAATATCAAATGAGGCATAAAACTAGGAGATGTATGTTTATCAGCAGCGTTCGCCTCTAGCATGGATGATTTCCTCAGATTCCAAATGACTGAAAGATTTTGCATAAAGTTCAATTCTCCCAGATGCTCAGTTCTTTCAACATTGTGCTGCCAAATAAAAAACAAACAAAAACCCTAACTTCTATAAACCAAAGATATAATTCCCAACAATCATGCTATAAGATACAGACACCCAAGCATCCTTGCAAATGGGATGAAATAAGATAACTGATTTATGTCTGTGCTATGTGCAGAAGGGCCTCCCGTGTGGTAGCCCAAGAAGAGCTTAAGGGGAGAGTGGAAGAGTTCTTCTCTCACCTGCTGCTCCCCTGACTGCCAGGAAGAGAGTGAAGCCAATTCAACTGAGTGGAAGTACTGTGCATCCTTATGGCCTTCCTCACTTTTGGTCTAGTTAGGTCATATGACATTATCTTTCTTGTTGCTCTATGGTCTGCTTCTTAGAGCCCCTAAGGTTTAAAGTCAAATTTTTATCTTATGCATTCCAAATTCTATGCAGATCTGGGGGCCATGATGTATGGAGGGAGTGTGGGAGAAGAGAGAAGAGGTGCTACCCCTTTTTGGAGAGAGGGCCAAGCCTGATGTCCCCTGGGGCTGGTACAACCTTCAGAGATTGGCATGCAGTTGAGGTCAGCCCCATGCCATTTGGCATAGTTAGGAATATTAAAATAGAGACTCATTTTCTTCCTCTCCTGAGTTGCTAATACCTCCTGTCATAAAAACAATTTACTTATTCTGTATTTTGTATAAGCTTATTTGTGTCCATGTTGCTTTCCCCAATAGAATGTAAGTTCTTTGATGGGAAAGACTGTTTGATTTTTGTCTCTGTGTCTCTATCTCCTTACATAGTGCTTGGCACATAGTAGGTGCTTAATAAATGCTTGTTGATTGATTCCTCTAATCTAGGTAGTATGCCATTAAAAGTTCTCATGAAGAAAATTCAAAAGAAAGCTGTAGGCACATGTCCTTTTTCATGTGGTTTCTTTTTTATGCCACAATACTTTATTCATTTTGTATATTCTTTTTCATAGTTTTATTATTTAATATTTTTAGTTTCAACATTTATTTCCACAAGATTTCGAGTTACAAATTTTCTACCCATTTCTTCCCTCCTATCCCAAGATGGCATATATTCTGATTGCCCCTTTCCCCAATCTGCCCTGCCTTCTGTCACCCCACTCCCCCCCATCCCCTTTCCCCTTACTTTCCTATACGGCAAGATAGATTTCTATACCCCATTGCCTGTATATCTTATTTCCCAGTTGCATATAAAAACAGCTTTTTTTGAGCATTTGTTTTTAGAACTTTGAGCTCCAAATCCTCTCCCTTCTTCCCTCCCTACCCACCCTCCTTGAGAAGGCAAGCAATTCAACATAGGCCACATATGTATCATTATGCAAAACCCTTCCATAGCAGTCATGTTGTGAAAGACTGACCATATTTCCCTCCATCCTATCCTGTCCCCCTTTATTCAATTTTATCACCCTGACCATGGCCCTTTTCAACAGTGTTTGCTTTTGATTACCTCCTTCCCTGCTCTTCCCTCCTTTCTATCATTCTGTCTCTCTTATCCCCTTCTCCCCTACTTTCCTGTAGGGTAAAACACCCAATCGAGAGTGTATGTTATTCCCTCCTTAAGTCAAATCTGATGAGAGCAAGATTCATTCATTCCCTTTCACCTGCCCCCTCTTCCCTTCCAGTAGAACTGCTTTTTCTTGCCACTTTTATGTGAGGTAATTTACTCCATTCTATCTCTCCCTTTCTCCTTCTCCCAATATATTTCTCTCTCACCCCTTAATTGTGTTTATTTATTTATTTTTAGATATCATCCCTTCATATTCAACTCACCCTGTACCCTTTGTCTACATATATATATATATATATATATATATATATATATATATATATATATATGTATGTGTGTGTGTATGTATGTATGTATATTCCCTTTAACTACCCTTATACTTAGAAGGGTTTCATGAGTTACAAATATCATCTTTCCATGTAGGAACATAACCAAAAACAGTTCAACTTTAGTAAGTCTCTTATGATTTCTCTTTCTTGTTTACCTTTTCATGCTTCTCTTGATTCTTGTATTTGAAAGTCAAATTTTCTGTTCAGCTCTGTTCTTTTCATCAAGAAAGCTTGAAAGTCCTCTGTTTTATCAGAGCAGGCCCTGAATCACTGAGCTTTGGCAGTTAGCAAACTTCTCAACTCACAAATGCCCACTCCACCCAACTCCCTGTCTGGTCTGTCCTGGCCCGGCCCACACTGGGCTATGCTCCACTCCCAGCACGGTGCAATAGACCCTTCCAAACGACCATCCAGGCCATCTTGGACTGGAGACTTGGTTCCCTCTGTTATTTCATGGTTTCTGTAGCTCTGAAATTTGTTTAGAGTCATTTTTACAGGTGTTTGGAGGGATTTGGGGGAGAGCTTAAGCGAGTCCCTGTTTTCCGGCTGCCATTTTGGCTCTGCCCGCTCATGTGGTTTCTTTAATCCAGTTGACAGTAGTTTTCATAATAGTCTATCTCAGATAAAGACCATATTAAAGGGTTACCACATGACTTTGCTCACAGATCAATAAAAACCTGCTGATTCTTCAGGTGACCCCATTTCAAAGTATGAATGAAGCCTAAGGAGAGAGGAGTGGAGAGAGTCAGTTTAATTCCCCAAACCCTATCCATTAGGTATAAACAATTTCATGGGTGTTTAATCAGTCCCACCAGAACAACAAAGAGTTCTCCAGAACTAAGCTTTTTAGTATTTCGAAGGCATGCCCCTGCCCCAAAGTCCTCAGGCTGATTTTGGTGAGAGTGGGCTATTTTTAGATTGCTTGGTCTCTGTGGGGTATCATTAGCCCTCCAGATTCATCCTAGGATGTGAAGCTGTGAGGGATGATCCATTACCTAAGACAGATACTTGGTGTGTTCCCATGACAAATTATGAGCTTGTGGTCCAGTCTGGGGACTGTTTTTCATTTATCTACTCCGCAGCCAAACGCATTAGTAATGTCAGGTATTTTGTTTTCCCTCACTAGAAACAGACATCAGGGTGGTACTATAAAAAGTCATGGCCAGCATCTTGTTCCAAAGGAATGAAGTCATAAAAGTCAAATATCTCCAAATTTTAAAGCACATCAGAGAACATCTAGTCCAATACTTATCAGAGAAGGCATTTCCTTTACAACATTCCTGATAATTGGCCATCCAGTCTCTTCTTGAAGACCTTGAGTAATAATGCACTCACTCTCTTTGGCAACTCATTTTCCTTTTGGACAACTCAAATTGCTAAGGAGTTTTCCCATATGTCAAGGCAAAACTGCAACTTCTGCTTAATTCTGCCCCCTGGGGCCAAAGAGAAGAAGTTGAATCCCCCTTCCACAAAACAGTCTTTCAAATACAGGAATCAACCAATCAGTCCACAAGCATTTATTATTTACTTGCTATGTACCAGGCACCATTGTAGACACTCAGTGTATAAAGACAAATGCAAAATAGTTCCTGTCTTCAAGGAATTTACATTTCTGTTAAGGATTGAGATGAGGAGAATTTAAGAATTATGCACATACATCCACAATTGCAAATATAAACAAACTAAATACAAGATAATTTTGGTGGAATGGGAGTACTCATAGCTGCTGGGGCGATCAGGAAAGAAAACGGCATTTCAGTTGAACTTTGAAGGATGCTGGGGATTCTAAAGACTGAGGGGAGGAGGGAATGCATTCTGTGCAGGAGGAACAATCTGTACCAAAAAAAATGGAGATAAGAGATGCTTTGCTGTGTATAAGGAACTGCATGTAAGTCAGTTTGGCTGGACCTTAGAGTACGTGATGTAGAGTAGTGTGTGAATCTGTAAATATAAGCTAGAGCCAGATAATGAAGGGTTTCAAATATCAAACAAAGGAATCTACAAAGGGGATAGATGGAGAATGAACTTGCAATTTCATTGATATAAGGAATTTTGAATAAGGAAATTCCCTCTACGCAGGTCAGCACCTTCTCTGCAACATATGGCCTTAGATAGTTGCATAGAGCGCTGAGAAATGAAATGATTTGCCCTGAATCATCAGCCGGTAATATGTAGGGGTAATAGGGAGACAATGAAGCTTTTTTGAGCAAGGCAATAACACGATCAGATCAGTGCTTTAGAAGGACTTACATCCTTCTAGTTGCCTCTAGAGTAGGTAGGAAGAGAACTAAGCAAGAAGAGTGTCTTGAAATCCCTGGCAAGAGGAGGTAATGATTCAGAAAGATCACAAGGGATGGGGACTGAGGAAAGGCCATTGAGCTTAAAGACAGTTATTATATTATAACCCTCTCCCTCGCCCCAATCTTCTCTTCTCTAGGAGAAATACCCAACAGTTTCTACAAGTAATCCTTGTACAGCAGGGTTTCTAGTCCGTCATAATCATGGTCTCCTTTCTGTAGATGTTTTCCAAAATTGCCAAAATCATTCCTCAAATGATCTGTCTAGAACAGAAGACTCAAACTGTGGCTTAATGAGGGTAACATACAAAGAGATTATTACAGCTTTCATTCTGGACGCTACAAAGAATATACTCAAAACATCACATCAGTGTTTCTGACAGTGTCACACAGTTGACGTATAGCCTGCAGTCTAATAAACTGTGATTTTTTTCATAGTCACATGTCAAACATCCTGAGTATGACAAGTACGGTAATTTTTTTCACCCAGATGTAAGAATTTACATTTTTCCATTTTAAATATCATTGAATTAGTTTTGGCCCAGTGTTTTAATCTAGATCTTGGTCATTCTGCTTCTGTCATTCAATATGTAGGTTTTCTCTCTCAAATTGGTGTCATCCACAAATTTCTAAATGTATACCAGTCATGTCCTACTTAATTATTAATAATATACCAATAACTCCTGTTTATAGAGAGCATATACTTTATAGATGGCTTTCCCATAACAACTCTGTGAGGTAGGTAGTGTGAGCATTATTATTCTGCTTCTATAGACAAGTTAATTGAGTCTCAGAAACTTTTAGTGATTTCCCAAGTTTGCACAGCTTAGCTAAGATTTGATTTCAGGAACCTAGACTTCAAATCCAGAGTTCTTTCCCACTATACCAGACTATATTTATAACAGTTACAGAACAGTAGCTCTCATTTCTGCAATAAAACAATGAATATTTAGGCTTATAAAGATCTTTCTTCATAATGACCTTGAGAGGTAAGCAGCACTAATATGATTATATCCATTTTACAGATGAGGAAAGTGAGTTCCAGAGAGGTAATGTGATCACCCAGCAGAACTGTAACTCAAATCAAGTTCTTCTGACTCCAAGACTTACAACTCATTGTTCAATACTGGGTGATTTCCAATAGTGATGGGAAAAAAACTCCAAAATAAAAACACAGGGTTAAGGGCATGGAGTGCTGTGGCACTCCGAAGGAGACCCTCCTCCAGGTTGACATCTATACATGTATCCACACTACAGAGTTTGGTCATTCAGACAGTTACAATTCCACCTGTATACTGCCATCCAGCTTATTTTACTCCATCTTTTCCCGGAAGAATTTCTGAGAGAATTTTGTTAAATGCCTTACTGAAATGAATACTATGTATGTGGCATTCCCCTAAATTATTGGTTTAGTAATGCTATCAAAAAAGGAAATGATCCCAGTATTTTATCACCTATTTATGGCTCTTTGCTGGCTTATAATAATCACAGCTTCCCTTTCTCGGGGCTCACAACTCAAGATATCTTGTGTACAAAGCCTTTTTTCTTTTGCAACAAAAGTTACTGTCTTGCTGGAGGATGGGATTGTAGATTTGGAACCAGAAGGAAACTTAGGAGTCACCTCCTCCTACCCCTTTATTTTACAGATGAATAAACAGTCTCAAAAGTTATGTGACTTACCCAGGGTCAATTATTAAGTGGCAGAAGCAATATTTGAACCCAGGCTTTCCATGCTTTAAGTCCATCACTGTATATGTATTACACTATGCTTTCTCTGGAGAATGAGATAGAATTGGTTTTGAAATGGTGAGAAATCAGATTGGAAAGCAATGTTGCATGCTCAAGCTGTGTATATCTCTGTCTCTCTGCCTCTGTGTCTCTATGTCTGTGTCTCTGTCTTTCTGTCTCTATGTCTGTCTCTCCCCCTCCCCCTTAGATATAGAAAGAGTTATAGATATATCAACATGTCTTTTTTTCACCTCAACACTTCCAGGTTCCCATTCTCAAGTCCTAATACTTGTGTAAGAGATTGTGAGACCACCCGTAAGATCCCTAAGCACTCACACAAAGCCCTTCGAAATGGGCAAACCATTCCCAGACATGCACTGCAATGTGGTAATAACACAGAAGTCCTAAAGGTGCCAAACTTTCTGTCAGTAATTATACTCATGTCTAATAAGGATATTAATATGGTATGATATGGGCTGGTATGGGTTCACAATTGGGCAAATGTTAAAATGAAGTGAGAAATGCCCGTGTCATTCCAGATAAACATTTTAAACCTTTTAATTTCATTTTTAAGACCTGGTACACTGTTGTCAAGACATAAAATTATAGAAGTTATTTTCATATATATATATATATATATATATATATATATATTTCTATTGATAAAAGATAAAGGAGCCAAATATCCCCCAGAATTCTGCTGAAATAATGAAATAGATTTTGAGACAAAGCAGTAAAATAAATTACCCATGCTATCTAAAGGAGAAATAAAATTCTTCCTCATTTTCTGGTTTAACTACTGTATTATGTTGCTGCAGGGCTAATAGAATTCCCCCCATTTTTCATTCACTTTGAAAACCACTTGTTCAAAGTATCCTGCCTTGACCTTGACTATGTTTTTCACTCAGTTGCAGAAATACAGCAAATTGATGATCCTCACCATGTACTGCCCTACAGTAAAGGAGGAATCAGAGAAAGCTCAGGCTGCCATGTGTGTGTGTGTGTGTGTGTGTGTGTGTGTGTGTGTCCCAAATACCAAGTGTGAGACCATGATAATATCCATCAACTCCCGATTCTAGCCAAGCTCCTTATTTGTTGGTAGGGATTTCTGGTCCTGTGGTGTGTGGCCTATTCAAATAGAGCAAAAGATAACTTCTGCCATGATTGACTGATTTTGATCTGTTTTTTTTCTATCTGGTATAAGACATGAGACTCTGAAGTGAAAGCTTCATTTGTTACTGTTCCTCCCCTCAGCCCTTTGATATTATAGATAAAGAGATGACATATACACAGAGAGATACAGAGACCCAAAAGATAGAGACACAGAGAGAAACAGAAATATGCAGAGAGAAACAAAGAAAAAGAGACAATGAGAGAAGGGATATAGACAGAGAGAGAGAGAGAGAGAGAGAGAGAGAGAGAGAGAGAGAGACTGAGAGACAAGAGAGACAGAGAGATGGAAAAGAATGAAAGAGAAGAGAGAGGAAGGGAGAGGAGGGAGAAGAGGAAGAGGAGGAGAAGGACAGGGAGAAGGAGGAGAGATGGAGAGAGGGAAGGGAGGAAGGGAGGGAGGGTGAGAGAGAGAGAGAGAGAGACAGAGACAGAGAGAGAGAGAGACAGAGATAGAAACAGAGAGACAGAGACACACGGGGAGAATCCAGCCTTATTGAAACTCCAGAGCACTTGCTTTTAACTCTTGGGCTTTTAACTGTAGCACCCCACTGCTACATTCAGGTTCCTAGTTCCTGTTTAGGTACATCATCTATTCAGCCACTGCTTATAAGGCCCACTTATTTCATCTGAACCTTTTTCCAACCAGCCAGAACTAACCACATGACATCACATTAATGTAAAAGAACATTTACTTAAAATAGAATGTAAGGCATGTAACATGAGATAAGAATCAAACAGTAAACACTCTGAACATCCATTTTCCAAACTATAATCTCCCAAACTTCAAACTCTACTTTCCCGCTGGCTTTTATCAAGCTGGCATTACAAACTAGTGGAACAGAAAAAGAAAAAAAAAGAGAAGAAAGAAAAAGAAAAAATACATTTATGAGTTTATCCTCCTGGCCTTCCTTGAGCTGCTGTATCAGCAAAACAGGGAAGAGTAAAGGAGTTGCAGCAATTGAAATCAGCAGCCTTGGGAAATGAAAGGCCATGATTCTCAGCAGTAGATTTGTGAAGCGTTGACATCTTGTAACTATGGCTTCCCAGGATAGAAACTGCTACTGGGAGGATACCTACGACTGTTGCTTCTAGCACAGAAGAAGGAAAATTCCCTATTGGTGGTGGCAGCTACCAAACAGCTTCTGGGCTCCAAGTCCTTTTTTCTCCTCTTTCTTCCATTGGCCTACTCTGATCTTTCCACATCTCATCTCTCCTGCAGCAATTCATGGCCAGCCTCCCTCCAGGCACACTAAAAATGATTTCCTCAACCACATAGGCTAACATCACTATGTGCACACAAGTTGTAGGTGATATATTTCCAAAGAAAACTGCGTCCTCTCTAAAACATTTATAATCCCTGGAAATTATACTGGTTTTATATGTCATAAACATGTATCATAAGCATGAATCACTTGGCATATAGCACTGTCACAGGCAATTATCCTGAATGCAGTTACATACCCATCATTGAATGGCATGTAGCAACCATTGAATGCAGGCAGAAATATAATATATTATTCATAAAGTAATGACATATTCCCCTGACCAAATATAATGTGTTCTTAATGAATCAAAGCAGGTTTTTAGTGATCATTACTCCACTTTCTAAATGCTTACAACCATTCCTTTAATAATACTTTATAGACATTAGTGGAGGTTAGCAATTTTCCCAGCAATCATACTCAGTAGTGTCTAGGTCTGCATGATGATATACGCTGTAGCCCAGATAAATAGATCTAATTCATGGGGTTCCTAAGTTGGCATTCATTGATAGATTTCACCATGACTTCAGGCCTACAAAATAGGACGTCTGGTTCAGCATTAGTCTTTGCTAGCCAGTAATGCACACTTACTTCATAGCTAGCTACTACTTGTACATATTCCTGGTAGAATCCAAATGAAAGGAATATTTCCTAGACTCTATCCTTGGTCAACTTAATGGGAAAAACAAATTTTTGTCATGACCCCTCATCATTAAACCTTTCATCCTTGGTTCAACCGCCCTGGTCTAGGATCCTGGATTCAGATACGTGACCAGGCCACTATACCACTTCCAGGCCATTTCTAAACCATACTGCTTTCACTCTGGCCATCCTCTTCCTTCTTTCACCATGACTAAGGCCACCTCTGGAACACTGGGCTATGTTAAAGAAGCTTTGACCTTTTGTTGTCCTGAACCAGACCACTATACTAGGAAGTCCAGTAACTTTAAATTAAGTGACTTGCTCAGGGTCACACAGATGGTAAGTGTCTGAGACTAGACTTGAACCCAAATCTTCTGACTCCAGACCTGGTGCTCTATCTACTGTACCACCTAGTTGCCCCAAGGGATGGGATTGTTGTTCAGGGATTTTTCAGTCCTGTCTGACTGTTTGTGACCCCATTTGGAGTTTTCTTGGCAGAGACGTTATAGTGGGAAGTCTAGTTCCTGGACTTCCATATCATGCTGCCCTGCTTTCCAACCCTAAGTCCCCTTTATGTATTATTTTCCCTTATTAGACTCTAAGCTTCTTGAGGGGAGGAAACATTTTCTTTGCTTATATTTGTATTCCCAGTACTTAGCATAATGGCTGGGATATAGTATGTGCTTAAATAAATGCTCTTTTCATTCACTCATTCCATTGGATTACTACTTCCAGTGACTACTTTCACCAAGGCAAAGTAATAAGAGAAGTGCCTATTTCTAGAAAGGGAAAGATTTGTCTACAGTTTTAGAGTACTGGAGAAAGAAGTGAGGGAAAAAAAGAATTTTCTCTTGGTTAACAATTGAATCATTTAGAACAAATAATTCCATGTCTATCTTACAGTTACCCCATTCATAAATGGGGGGTAGCAGTATTTGCTAAGTGGTTTGTCACTCTAGGAATATAGTAGTGATTCTCTTAGCATAGCACAGAGGATTATGGGATTCAAAAAGCCTACTATTGCATAAAGCATTAATGTAACACAATTATTATATAATTAGTTGGGGAAGATAATGGAAGTTATTGTTGTTGTTGTTCAGTCATGTCTGACTCAATGTGACCCCATTGACTTTGTCCATGGAGTTTTCTTGGCAAAGATACTGGAGTGGTTTGCCATTTCCTTTTCCAGCTCATTTTACAGATGAGGAAACTGAGGCAAACACGGGTTAAATGACTGGCTGGGGGTCACAGACTTAGTAAGTGTCTGAGATTACATTTTGAACACAGGTCTTCCTGATTCCAGGCTATCCACTGTGCAACCTACCTGCCCATAATTCATGTATAGAAATGACAAATGTGGCTCATCTACTTTTGGTTCATACACCCATCTAGACTTTCAAAAGCAAATAAAGTATAACAATTTGATTGCAAAGTTTACAGCTTCGTTAATCTGAAGGGAATCTTTAAAAAAAAACTTAATTTCTGAAAACCTAGGTTTAACCCACTGGTTTAATATTAATCATTTTTACTGTAAATAAAATTGCAGCAAATCCTCAGCGGTCTTCAGTTGTTGATTCTAGCTTTTCCTTGGCTCCTGATTTCAATAGCCATGAATAGTTTGGAGAACAGCTACTATGACATTCATGTACTTTTCTAGGAAGTCTTCTTTTTGCAAGATGAAGGGATGCTGCCATGGAAGTAGAATTAATGTTGAGTAGGAAAAAATCCTCATTGTTCAGTCTTCCATTTAGTTGGAAATAACACATTTTTGTTTTGGGTCTCTGTCAAAATGTTGAACCTCAGAAAGGGAATAAGAAGACAGTGAATAACATAAATGATACAGATGATAAAGATGGAGAATGGGAAGAGTGGGGAGAAGTCCAGTAGAGAGAACGACATGAAAGTCTCCAAGCTAAATTTACCTCCTATTAACAGAATTTTAAAACTCAGTGTAATAGGAAATGCTAGAGCAAAGTCAAAAGACAAAAAACAATTGGGAGAAATGAGCTATCTGCAATCAAAACTCACTGATCTGGAAAACAGAATAGTACAAAATAATTTATGCATTGTTGAGTTTATGAAAAGTATAATAAACAACAACCACAGCAAAAACCTGGGTGCTATATTTCAAGAAGTCTTAGGATAAAACTTCCAAAGAACTGTTAGTAAATTGAAAATATACAAAAGAGTAACTCCAGATTTAATATTCCCAGAAGTGAGATTACCAAACTTCAGAGCTTCTAGGTAAATGAAAAGAAA
The DNA here is from genome assembly GCF_011100635.1 of Trichosurus vulpecula. Taxonomy (NCBI): domain Eukaryota; kingdom Metazoa; phylum Chordata; class Mammalia; order Diprotodontia; family Phalangeridae; genus Trichosurus; species Trichosurus vulpecula. Next base: position 189,465,454 of record NC_050577.1, on the reverse strand, counting down.
AATGAGCATCTGTGACCATTCAGGAAGTGCCTAATAATGTACCAAGAAACCACAGTCCAAGTCACACCTTATTGCAGAGTAAATATGAGAAAGGAAAGAAAAGACTAGAATACAATGTACCAAAAAGTAAAAGAAAAAGGCCTTCACCCTTGAATAAGCTTATCCTACAAACCTGAACTTTGTTATTAAAAAAAAAAGACTACTGAGAAAAAAATGGACCTTTAATAGAACTGATGACTCCCATGCATTCTTGTTAATAGAATGAGAGGTGAGTAGAATGTTTGCAATGCAAAGTCAGGAGGTAGGTGAAACCTAGAAAGGTAATAAGCAGCTTTAAAAGGCTAAATAATAGTCAATGCTTATATCCAGGGAATTCGTGAATAGACTATTGTGTCTTCAGAAACGTACCATTTCTAAGCATCAATCAGGGAGGAAGGAAACACAAGGCCTTGGTGTTTAAAAAGAAAGAGAAAGAAGATTTCTTCTTTAAAGTATTACTCAATGTGTAAAATTGGAAAGAAGAAGGAAAAATTCACTATTCTTATAATCTGGGTGCCACAAGAGAAGAATTTATGAGCAAGGAAGTGCGGGTAAAAGTGGGGAATTTCATAAACCTTACTTTAAACCTTACTGAGGCAAGGAAAGGTTGAGGGCTCAGTGACTAGGCTGTGATTGGGAGAGGGAGGAGGGGTCTTTAAGAAGGATGGCAGAACTGGTAAGGAAAAAATCACGAGCAAAATAAACTTCAACTGCCAAGAGCCAGTTACTGAAAGGGAAAAAAAAATAAAGTAAGGGCAGGATCAAGTGATTTAGTTTGGGGGAGGTAAAGATGGGGAGGGGAGACATTTGGGATTAGATAGTTCTTACTATAGATTTCAAGCTTTTCCTTTCACTAAATTTTTTTTTAGTGAGATTGGGTTGGAGAAGAAACATTTTAATAAGTTATGGTGAGGTAAAAATATGTTTCACAATTATAACTGAGAATATGAATGAGATGAACTCACAAAATTGTTGAGCATGGAGGAATTGATCAGAATGCAAATGGCAACAATCTGTGGTTTACAAAGAGACCCAAATCATAAAAATTAATACAGACTGAAAATAAAGGTCTGGAGTAAAATCTATTATACCTCAGATGAATCTAAAAAAATGGGATGTCAATTATGATCTTGGACAAGATAATAGTAAAAATAGACATGAATAAGAATTACATTGAGGGAAACTAATGTTTTATTTAAAGGCACAATAAACAAGGGAATAATAACATTAACTCTATCTGCACTAAATGGAATGGCACCTACCTATGTACTTAAAGAAAAAACTAAATAATATACAAGGAAAATTAGACAGAAAAGCCAGACTCTTTGGTAACTTTAATGTAGCCCTTTTAGACATAAACAAATTTAAGCAGAACAAAGTCAAGGATCAAAATGGAATATTGGCAAAGTTAGAAACTACAAAATTAGAAAAATAAGTATACATAATTTCCAGCCTTGCATGACATCTTCACAAAAATTGACAATTTATTAAGGCATAAAGAACTCAGAGAAAATGAAGAAATAATAAATACATACGTTACAGACCATATTGCAATAAAAACTATGAGCAATAGGGGAAATTTAAAGAAATGATTCAAAATTAAATAAATTTAAAAATATTATCCTAGAGTGGTTGAACCAAAGAACAAATCATAGAAACAACAAATCAATCTGTCAGTCAATAAACATTTATTAAGTGCTTACTATAAAGGCTCAGTGGATAGAGTGCCAGGCCTGGGATCAGGCAGACTTATCTTGCTGAGTTCAAATCTGGCCTCAGACACTTCCTAGTTGTGTGACTCTGGGCAAGTCACTTAACCCTGTTTGCTTCAGTTTCTTCATCTGTAAAATAAGCTAGGGAAGAAAATGTCAAACCAAATCAGTATTTCTGCCAAGAAAATCCCACATGGGGACACAAAGAGCCAGACATGACTGAAACAACTGAACAAATATACCAGGCACCGTGTGAAGTGCTGCGGATAGAAAGAAAATCAAAAGATAGTCCTGGCCTCAAGAAGCTCACAATGTAAGGTGAGAAGTTGTTGTTGTTCAATCATTGTGATCTTGTAGGATGATGACATTATGGAAATGATTATATTGAGAAGCATGATAATAATGATACAGAATCCCCAAACTCATACAATGAGGCCAAAGCAGCCCTTAAAGAAAAAATTATATTTCTGAACAGTTAAGATGACCACAGAGGAAAATAAGAGCTAAATGAACTGGACATTCCACTTTAAAAAAAACACCTAGAAAACGAACAAATAAATAAATGTATATGTGTGTGTGTGTGTGTATATATTATATATGTAAATAGAAACTTTAACAATGAAGAGATAAAGTTGAAAACAAAATTATTGAAATTATAAATAAAGTTAAGGGTTAGGTTTTTTAAAAATTAAACAATTAGCATAAATATTGAATAATAAAGATAATTAATGTTATCAATGGACCTGTACCTTACTTTTAACTGACATCACCTTCTACTAATCTGCCATATTACCAACCTTCTAAATGACAAAGTTCATAGAGATAATTTGTCAACTCTCATTTCATTTGAATAAAGTGATATTCACTAGTTTATATTCATAGGGGATTAAGGAAGTCACATTAGAAAGTAAACCATAGTAATCATTGTTTGGTGTTATATTTCAGCCCTAGAGACAGCCCAAACCAAGCTGCATTTTGAACAAATTTCTTCTATTAGTTGCGTTTCTGCCTTCTTTGGGGGGAAAAAAAACCAAAATGATATTGAATAAGAACGACATCATCTGTATTTGTCCAGTATTTTGTGTTTTGAAAGCATTTTCACATCTGTTATCTATAAATGGAATATAACCTCTCTGAGGGCAGGGGTAGCTTTAAAGTTCTGCCTTGGAATCTCCAGGACAGGGAATATTTGACACGTTATACATTTTATTAATTCAGATTAAATTGAATTGAATCTAAATTGGTATTACTTCATAAGTGACACTGTAAATACATAAATGAAACTTTTACAATTTATCATGGCCAGGGGGCTGATGAAATTTTAAATTTTAAATAAGTAAGTGTAGTCTGGTTCAAAGAAAAGGAATGCCTAGATTTAAACTTTATCTATGACCTTACCATGGACTTGCATACCATTGTGCTCAAATCACCATGATCCTGGGAATCATTAAATATCTTATGTATCTGTAGCTGCCAGTACCTAACTCAGTGATCTGCATTATTGGTGCCTATTAAAAGTTTGCCCAATTTGTTGAATTGAATCCCTGTCCCTTGATTTTCTCACCAGGTAAAAATAATGATCTGCCTTTGAAACACTTGATGAGAATATTGAATGAATGAAGAATTTCTATCATCATTCTTATTAGACCATTTTTACCCATAATACCAGGTCACCTGTCCTCTCTAGCCTGCGCTGCTGACTCATCTCCACAGGACTTTGTCTATCAAGCCATGGAAATCTCTTCACCTTGGGAGCTCCCTCCACCCCCAAACTACTTCTCACATCACTCTGCCTCTCAGGTCTCACCTTTTCCCTTGGTTGTTTCCTCCTGGAACCTTCCATTTGAGTGGAGAGAACCAGGACAAAGATATCTTCATTCCTTTCCAGGTTGTACTGCTCACCCTTCTCCTTAAGATTTTCTCTACTTCCCTTCCCTCTTTCCAGCTCCTGCCACTTTTCAACTCTCTTTCATATGCTTTTCCATTAGAATGTAAGCTTACTGAAGGCAGGGACTATCTTTCTTTCCACTTGTATTTGCATTTCCAGCATTTAATACAGTGCCTGATACATAGTAGGCACTTAAATTCTTATTGACTGATTAACTTAGCTTAGTACAACTACCACCATAGGTACAGTCTCCAAGGTCCAGAACACCAAGCCCTTGTGTTAACACCAAGACAACAAGGTCATGCTGAGATTGTGAAATGAGACTTGGAAGTGAGACTCTAAGCATTCTACTCACCTTCATTCATCAACATAGATCCTCTATGTACTGATTCTCTACCAGGACTCATTCCCCAATTGTGAGCCAAGTCCTACTCTTTTTACTCTATTAATCCCTGGAGTCAAGACATAACCCTCTTTGAAAAGGAAGAAAGAACAACAATGATCTTTGCTCCACATCACCACTTCCCTTCACCACTATTACTCTTTCTTCCTTTGATATTCAGCCTACAAATTGGTCACCCAATCCAGATTCTGGTGGCTCTTATCTACTAACTCCTAGGACATTCTATTTCCATTCTCAATGAGTTTGCAGCCTCCCTCTTCTACTTTCGTACTTGGAACTTCAGAGTATATTGTTGATGTCTTCTTCAATACTCTAAGCTCCTGATCTCTTAAGCTACCAAACTGCCATAATCAAATCCTCCATTCCACCTCACCTGTACACAGGGATAGATATACCCTTTATCTTATCACTCACAAATATTACACTTCCATGTTCAAGAACTCCAACATTCTTATATCTATTGATAATTCCCTTCATTCTATCTCTTTTTGTTCCTTATACCTCTTAAACCTATCCATTATCCTCACCATGACCTCCAATCATTCCACCCCTTAATACTGTCCCATGCCATTAGCCCTGTTCTGTCCAAACTTTCCTTCTTTTCCACTTTCAACCTATTAGTAAACCAGTTCAGCTCTACACTCTCCCCTATTCTGAAATCCCTTGCTCCCTTGTCCAATTGCAGTTCATACCTTGTGATACTCCAAACCCCAATAGCCACCTCCTTACTTTAGATTGCTTCTCTTTCTGCCTTTGTTGATCCTCACTCATCTGAGTGAGGATCTTCTTAATATACAAAGCTGTTTGTCCCACCCTATTTTACCGACTCTATTACCTTTGAATAAGATGTATATACCATTCCAATCATGGCTCTCATCCCACCAGGTCTTAGTGATGCCTATGAGACTAAATTTGGTTCTTTGAATTTGGATCTCTAGTTTGCTTGTTATCCATAGTGGCTCCCTATTACCTTTAGGTGGAATATAATCTCCTTGAGGGAAGAGACAGCTTTAAAGGTCTGCCTTAGAATCCCTAGGATGGGGAATATTTGACATATGCTATGCATTTTATTAATGCAGATAAAATTGAATTGAATCTAAATTGATATTACTTCACATATATATGTATGTATGTATGTATGTATGTATATTACCTCTAGGTAATATAAATTCCCATTTGTCATTTAAAGTTCTTTACAATCTGGACCCTTCTTAGCATTCTAATTTTTTTGTGTATTATTTCTCCCCATATGCATTTTATGATCCTAACATACTGGTCTGATTGATGTTCATCACATATGACATGCCAGCTCTCATCTCTGTACCTTTGTACTTATTTTTCTCTCTACCTCCTTCTCTTTGAATTTGTTTTCCTTCAAGATTAAGCTCAAATGCCCTCTTCTACAGGTGGCCCTTTCTAATCTCTCCAGCTGCCTTGTGTCCATTCTATACATCTTGTGTATATGTGTGTGTATATATATATATGTACACACACACACACACACACACATATATATACATACATATATATGTATGTATATACATATACATATATACACATATATATGTACACACACACACACACACACACACACACACACATATATATATACATATACACACCTATTTGTATATATGACTTCTCTCCTGTTAGAATAAGTTACTTTTAGGGCAGGGACTGTTCAGTTTTTCTTTACATCTCCAGTGCTTAGCACATTGTTAAGTGCTTAATATGTGTTCATTTAATAGTCAATTGATTTGGTGTTTGGTGCAGTGGATAGAGTTCTGGGTCTGGAGTCAGGAAGACCTGAGTTTAAATCTGGTCTTGGACAATTACTAGCTATGTGACCCCTGGGTAAATGACTTAACCGATTTTCATCAGTTTCCTCATCTGCAAAATAATATTATCTGTCTCCCAGTGTTGTGAGGATGAATTAAGGTAATAATTGGAAAGTGCTTAGAATAGGGCCTGGCACTGGTGCTATATAAATATGTTAGACTATTAACGTATTTCCCCATGTATAAGATGCACCCTTTTTCGAAAAATTTGGGGTCTAAAAACTGGGTGCGTCTTATACAGAGGTAGTAGATCTTTTTACTTGCATTTCCTGCTTTTTTGCGCTTGTTTTTGAGCTCATTGTTGTAGATTTTTTTACTTGCATTTCCTGCTTTTTTGCACTTGTTGTCTTTGCGCTCATTGTTTCACATTTGTTTCCAGTATATTAGGTTATGTTTTGCCTCGTTCTGCCCAGAAATGGCTCAGAAAAGATTTTCGTACAGTGCTGAATTCAAGTTAAAAGTGATCCAGTTTGCAAAAGTGAATGGAAATTGTGCTGCTGAACGTAGGTTTGGTCCTCCTCCAACTGAGAAAACAATCCGAGACTGGGTACGGGCAGAAGAAACCCTACTGAAAACACCATGGCAGAAGAAGGCCATGAGAGGCAAGTCAGCAAAATGGCCTGATTTAGAGATGGAATTGAAGATATGGATTGAAGAGCAAAGGGCAATTGGAATTCCTGTATCCACAAAGATGGTTCAGCATGAGGCAAGAATTACTGATGAAAAAGAAGTTGCTGATTTCAAATGAGGACACAATTGATGCTTCAGGTTCATGAAATGGAATGGACTAAGCATGTGTACATACACCAGACTTGCCCAAAAGATGCCTGAAAGCTATGAGCAGATGAATAAAACCTGAGTTCAATAACTTTATGTAATACATTTTGTTTCAAATTTTGGGCCCCAAAATTAAGGTGCATTTTATACATGTGGAAATATGGTATTATTATTTTATTTGTATATGTACTCTGGGATCATGGGTTTCATTTCCTTTGTTAGAATTTGGCTCCTGAGAATTTCTGGGCATCTCTACTTCTGTACTTAACGCGGAAACATTTATTTCTCTCCTTCATTTGGTAAGATTTCTGAGATCATAGAGAAACACCTTGCCAGCCCTTGTAAGATGCAAGCCACCTCTGACCAGGAACCAGTGTTACTATATTTTAAGCTGTGATATAGAAGTCTAAATGCTGTTCTCATAGAATGTCTTAGTCAATTGTTCTCTTCCTATTTTTCTGTATTACATATGCTGCTAACCACATAGGGTATTTTGGTCCTCACAGATAATCTTTTAATTTGTATTCAAGTTTTCAATGATTTCCAAACAAGAACTCATTCAAAAAAGGTTGGGGGAAAAAAAGGACTAATATGGTTCATCTTGACTCAAACCAGCTCTGTTATCCTAACCTCCCACCAACTCTCTGCCCCCTCAGAATGAGGAGAGCAGAAAACAAACTATGAGAAAGGTAAGAATGCCATTCCTACTGATGACGAAAGGTGTTCTGGAGTTGAGGCAAACTTTTCTTTGTGATTTTTGGATCTCATGCAGGAGGCTCTTCAATTGCTAGGGTTGATGCAGTCAGCCTAATTTAATTCACAAGCAACACAATTGAGAACCCCTTAAAATCTGTAAAGAATTTCTCTTCCATTTTGTGTCTGTGATAGAAATCCTCCATGACAGTGACATACATGACTTTTTTATGCCTTTCTTGACATTAATATTCAGAGGATAATCAAGTAAACAAGAAAAATATAGTGGGTGGCACACAGTAGGTGCTTGAGTGAACAGTATCTCTTGTTTTGCTATCATATTCTGTTATGTGGACAGCCTATAGAGAAGAGATCCTTAACATGGGATCTGTAAACTTGCTTTTTTGGGTATGTCTTGATAACTATATTTCAGTATAAATAATTTTCTTTGTAAGAATATTTATTTTATGCATTTGGAAACATTACTCTGGAAAAATTCAATAGACTTCAGCAGACAGTCAGTTTCTGTGACACAAAAAAAGGTTAAGAATCTGCTATAGTTTGTCCAACAATACATATATTTTGGACAGATACAAGAGATGGGCCCTAAAATTGAATAGGAGGAAAAGAGCTGATTGAATTTCATTTGTGAAAATGTACAGTGCTTTCAATGACCCCAAGATAATTCAGAGAGTAAAACTCATTTTTAACATCAATATTTCTCTAATGATTGATATTATATGGTTACAAAAAGTAGAATATCGTAGAGCCTGATGTAAGGGCAAGCAAAGTTGGACTTTTTATTTTTTTTTCTTTTGGAGTTCTTCTCAGCACTAAGGCAATCAAGTGCCTTTGATTGAGTCTTGCCTTTGTTTGTAGGAAGGCCCATACCCTTTTGCTAATCAGGTCACAAGAAGTATGAAGCCCTCCAGAGGTGTGAAGCCCTCAAGAGGTATGAAGCTTTGGGGCCCTGAAAAAGGGTATATATACTCTGAGGGTAGTCCTTAAGCTAGAACTCTCAGAACTGAGGGAGGAGAGGTTTTGCTTTGAGGACTCACTCACTGGAAGAGTGTAGTGTGATTTGACCAGATGAGACTCTTGGTAGCTATTAAAGAGCCCCCCTGGTTTTGAAAAACCCAGATGTTGGTGCTTCTCTCTCTGGTAACTATGTATGTATAGCTTTGGTCAGACAGCTAGAAGTCTGTCTGTTGATTTGTGTTATTTCCTCCATTTATATTTTCTCTGTAATTTCTGTTTGTATTTGCTCTGAAGTTCAGGGTGCTGACTTTTCCCCCTAAACTAAGTGAATGATATATGTATGTTTAATTAAAGTGAGATTGTAAACCCCTCAAAGTTGCTTTCCTTAGAATAGCAGATCAAAGAACATGTGCTAGCAGCCCTCCTATAGGCTGGTGTTACTGGTTTTACACAGCCATAGTAGCAGCAAGTAGCACTGTTTTTACACCAGAGAAATTAAAACTGTGGACAAATAGCAATGAAGGTATATATGGTGAACATAATTAGGCTGCAACATAATAGACATGATCAATTTTTTACACGAAATGATATTAGAGCTATGATGACCAGAAAAAAATGTAGGTCCAGCAGGTAATTTGAGTATACAATAAGAGGTGGCTGGCTTAGGTGCAGCAACATTGGTATGCAGGCAGTGTCTTAGATTGAGAGGAAGGCCCTCAGCATGTTCATTGAATCTCTTGTGGATGACAGAAGGATGTAGACAATGGTGGCACAGAAGAGTTGTGGATGGATTGCCATCAGCAACACTGGAAGAAGTACTTGCATCAGAGCTCCATGGTAGTAGAGGATTCCGGAGCCATGCTTATTTACCAGAACCAAAATGAAATGAACTTTACAAAATAAAAAAGCACTGTACTCCAAATCATTCTATTTTACCTTACTCCTATGAATAGTACAATATTCATTCCTGGGTTATAAATTATAAGCTGCTTGAGGGGAAGAATTGTATTTTAGTCATTTTTATACCCCCAAAGTCCTATGTAATACTTTGTATACAAAAAATACTTTAAAATCTTATTTATTATTCAATAAGCATTATTAAGTACCTTCTGAGAGCAACACACTGTAGTAAGAACTAGGGATACAAAGGGAAAAATGAAAGACATTTCACTTGACATACTTGCAGTTTAATGGAGGGCAAAGACATCTGCACAAAAAACTATGCTAGAAAGAAGAGTGAAATAAGTGCAGAGACAAGGTCCAAAGGGCTCTGGGAAATTTGAGGATAGATGATAGTATAACGCCCAAGAGGTAGGAGGAACGGAGAAGAAAGGCTTTAAGGGGAATGGAGCACCCGAGTTGAACCATGAAGGAAGGAAGGGAATAAAAGATCATCATCACTACCCCACTCTCCAGTAACAAAGACACAAGTAATTAACATACAACAAATATTGTTTATTGCAGACTTTTAGCTGACATGTGAAGAAGGCACTATGACAATTAATGAAACTAGATAATCTCTCTAAATGGATTTATGTTAAAATATACAACATTCTTACATAGCCTCTGTTTATATATGTGGAACAATAAAACATTTAGTGACAAAAATCATCGTTTCCAAAAATAACATTTAATGGGGACTGGGGACATTTACTGGATTTTTTTTCCTTCTCTCTTCTTCTAAGATTAAAACATACATAAATTAAATACTTTCTTTCAGAAGAAAACTTGACACAGATCAACACCTATAATGGCCCAAATTTCATTCTTACTATTTTCTCTCAAATAAAAAAATGGAGGATTTCACTTTAGGAAAAATACTGTGATACACATCAAAATGTTTTCTGGATATTTCTTTAACAGTGTAGTTTTTTGTGGCATGTGTATATTTGTGTGCTTGTGTGTGTATGTGAGCGTGTGTGTCTACATTTTCCCCTTGTGCTTTTTCATATAGCATGATTTGTAATCAGTGAAACAGGAACTAAATAAAAAACAGGCTATACAGATTGTGGTCTCAACAGAGCCATGACAAAAATAGCGCCTCACAAAACATATCTATTTATCAGAGGCCTTGTTGCACTTTTCAGTTGGTTCCAATGTTTCATCTTCTCAGAGACTGGCATTAAGAGCTTTAAATAAATCTACACATCCTGCCACAGAACATGTGAGAGTAGAGACCTGAGTGAGGTGAGGCCCAAACCAAAGCAAGCAGACGCTCTGAATCACAGACACCATCGTGACAGACCAAAGTTAAATGATTTGAATTAAGAGCCATGTACAAATTACTACTGTCCTTGCTCTGTCGTTCGTTACAAATCCAAAGCTATGAAAAGCCGCTTCATCTTGGAGAGGAAAATGAAAAAATTAATCAAACAATACAGCTCTCATGTCACTGGATGAAGTATTTTTGCAGTTTAAAAAAAATCAGTTTTCAAGCTCGTTAGTTTTATATATGTATATACATATATAAAACACACGGGCCCAATGGCACATCCAGCTGCTGACTCAGGTTTTCATTGTTCCTCTATGGCAAAAAAAAATGACATGTACCAAAAAAAACATCAACGTGACATTCCCTTCATGGCTTCCCAAAACAAAGCTTGTTGGAATAATGCCAAGAACACTGGAGTTAAAAATGATTAGTGACTGTTTCCTTCGTCAAAGGATTCCACTCCTGAATCACTGGCAGCTGCGCTAATTTTTTCTTGCCGTCTTCTCATAATTTCTTGAAGCTCGGAGCTCCCACTGTTATCCTATAAAACAAAACAAGTTCACAAACCATGGTTACTGGATTGTGTGGGATGAAAACCTGTAATGAAATAACTGATAAGGACTCGTGCTTTTCATCTAATAACAAGATACTGTGGAAGGAGAACTGGATTTTGAGTCTGAAGCCCTAGGTTTGAGTTTTGACTGATCATTACTCATGGGTTGTCATTTCTCTGGGCTCAGTTTCCTCATCTGTAAACCGAGGGGGGGGTCGGACTAAATGGTTTGTATGTTACCTTCTGACTTCCCAAATTTCATTGTCATCACCTATGAACATTCCCTTTTGGGAATGGGTTGGCCTACCCATTAACTGTATTCCTTGGGCATGACTATATGAACTCTTTTGATTATTTCCCTTATCTGCAAATGTGCTATGTCCTTCACTACCTACCACAACAGAAGTTAGTGAAGATAAATGAGGTTCTGTGTAAACATGAAGTGCTATTAGCACCCTGTAAGAAGGAGGTGATGAATTATAAACATCAATAAAGCACAGCAGAATATCAAAAATACCTGTTGGGATCAATGAATAGACATATTTTCATTTAGGAGAATTTTCTGCCAGAGGCACGGATTGCTGCCAGAAAATAACTGATTTCCAACCCCTTTATTCTGTGCAGTTCTCCCCACTGTGGTCACTTATGCCTCTCTGAAAGGGAGATCTACTCAGGCAACATTAGTTTATTGCTTTCCGTTTGTGAAGGGTACATAGATAAAGAGGAAAAGAAAGGAGAGCTGATTACACTTTAGTTTCATCAGTAGGCTGAGGTGTAGGTGTGGAGGAGTGTGTAGGTGGTATTTATAGATCTTAGGGTGTGAACTTTGAAATTCCTACTCTGCCCCTTGAATAAATGATTTACATATCCACAATAAAACCAGAATACTGGATGCCACTTTAATATTCACACAACTTTGAAAAAGAACTAATTCAGAAAGGTTCTAATCAGTTTTTGCAATCAGCAAATGGAAATTGGTCCTTATGAAACCAATAAGGCATCTGAGGATCCAAGTTAAAGAACAAACCCTAAACTGATTCTTATCTGTACTTTGGAAAACAAAAATTTCTCTTGATTAAGAATGGCTGTAGCGTTGTATATATTCTGCTTTGCTCTTCTGCTTTGGGCTGGCTAACTTCTCAATTTATATAAGGTACATTTAGGGATAACCTAGTAACAATTTCAAACCATTCCAAAACAATTCCAAAGAATCCATCCTTTCTGATGTGTTATACTCATACAAAGCTACAGGGCCTCTGAAATCTAGTAATAGAAAATGTACCACTTATACAGCCCATTTCAAGGATCCAAGTTGATTTAAGGCCCCGTACCCATTAAATTTGAGAAGCAGTTTGGTATAGAAGATAGAAGGCAGGCCTCAGATTCATGAAGACACTTAACAAAGTAGCTACATGACCCAAAGCAGGTCATCTAGGCTCTAAGTACCTCAAGGACTGTGACTCTAAGATTACTTTGCAGAGCAGGTTTGAATTCTGCATTGGTAGGAGTTTCCTTATCAGCAGTTCCCTCTATCAAGGAAATCACAGGTCTGGTACACGTATACACACGTACACAAACACACCAGCTTTTGGGAAAGTCTCTTATTGGGCAATCACATTCTAACTAGAATGGACCATAAAGATCTTCTAGGCTGACCTCTTCATTTTACAAATGTGCAATGTTAGGCCCCCAAAGGGTAACTGATTTACCCAAGGGTAACACAAGGAGTAAGCAAGCAGAGCCTATCTTCAAATCTGAGTTCTTTGTCTCCAAATCTAGAACTCTTCCTATCGTACCTTCCTGCCTGGGGGTGCTCCTGGCCTAGGAAATTGTACTCTCTGGCTTTCACAGTGCCACAAAAAGAGAAAACTTCAAAATCACTACACAAGGATACATATTTCCCAAGCGCCACCCCCCCCTCCACACTTGATGCATCCTTCCTGGCTTATTTTAGATACATAAACTATCCTAAAATATACTTGGTCAGAAGCTGACAACATGTTTTAGTTTTCTTTATTAAATGCCTATTCTTTTGGAATTTTGCTCTTTGCAAAGGATTTTATAAATGGCTTTGTTTTTTTTTTTTAAACTACCCTTGATATCAAAAGATGCAAGAAGATAGAAGAGGAGGGGAAAGGAGGGGAGGGGAGGGAAGAGAAAGAAGGAAGGAAGGAAGGAAGAAAGGAAGGAAGGAAGGAAGGAAGGAAGGAAGAAAGAAAGAAAGATTCTTGTTAAGACATAATGATGCACTCAGTAGGATGGGATTTAAAGACTGATTGATAAAGTGGTCTAGATGACCTCTTATAGTCCTTCCTAGTCCTTTGATATTATAGTGAAACACAGTATAATTAGGTAAGTATCTTAGTTCCCTGATATGGAAGAAGCAGACAGAAAAGCAGGAAAGTTTTAAAGCTTAAGTCAAAGCATGGATCCCTAAATCCCTGTCCCTAATGCCCTGGAGATAAGGTTTAGGTTGCAAATACCACCTGATGCTTAGGGAAGGAGGTTTTTGCACTTCTAAGGAGTTATATATGGTTTCATGCATCTTATGGAGTTCATAGCTGGGAGCTATAGGAGATTATTGGAAAGCTCACCGATGGCTCTGGGGATCCTAGCCAGGCACTGAGTATCTAAAAGACTAAATGCTTTTGCCTCTTATTCTTTACTTAGGTATAACACAGAAACCTTGGTTGTCTTTATCTTTCAAATCTATAACCTATTAAGAGTTATGGACTAAAAATCAGAGAGAATGGAACACCTAAATACAAATAAAGTTATATGTAATTTAGTATTGAATGGTCTTTATTCTCTAAAGTATGCATTTGTATCTTTAAAACTATGATTTATGCAAAAAATCATTTCACAGACTTAAATGAGTAAAGGTCCACTAAAAGGCAGTGAGGTCTCATGCTACATAAGCAGTAAGATGGGATGACTCTGTTGACTGGTTACCAGCTCTGTAGTGGCTTCTTGTGAAATGCAATGGCTATCAAGGATTTAAGGGTTTTAATCAAAAGCATCCATTTCACAAAAGCAGACACAATTAATTAAGTTGTGAAGGACAAAGAAATTATTCATGAGTGTAGCAGTGGTTTTCTGTCTCCAGAACTATCAATCTGAAGACAATATTATTCATTACTACTGAAATATACCAGTTTATATTGACAGAGTCTTACCTCTAATGCAGCTTTCTGTACAGTAATTTGGCTAAAGACTCTAGCTCCTTCAGGGCAAACGCTCCTCAGTTCATCTTTATTGAGAGAGAAAAGTTGTGCACCAGTCAGCACACCAAGGCTATTAACAGTCCTAAAAAAGACAAAATGCAATGTTAAAATATCCTTGATAAGCAAAATTCATCAAACCCAGAAAAAGGGTGTGTGTGTGAGAAATTTATCTTTTCAATAAATGACATTGGGAGGGGGGAGGGTGCATTTCACTAACTAGAAATCACTGTTAACAGCAGTTAATAGTACAATCCAAAATGATGGCTATGAGACATTACAAAATGTTTTAGTGCCTTAGAAATCATTTCCTTCCTTCTTGCCATCCCATTGAATGCTATTATATTCTAAATCTTTAAAATCTGGTGATCAGTGTACTGTGTATAAAGTAATGTTCTATGACCCAGAACTAGATAGCAGGAAATTTATAGTTTGTCTCAGTGACTCAGGGGATATGTTTCCCCCTCCAAATCTACTGGGATTCTGGGGTTTGCCATACAACAAGGAAATAAACCAAAAATAAATCAAAGTTTATTTTTTAAGAAAAGGTTTTAGCCCACAGATGAGATCATGGGACCACAGGGTTACTAAGGCAGATGTGATCTAATGTGGCGTCAAATAACCTTTGGAGAGAGCTTGATTCTATCTGCCTGAGCAATGGTACCAGTCAGTATAGAACACTTGTATGAATGCTCTTAGAGGGTCCGTCTGTTGACCCAGTTTTCTCTGTACAAAGGGAAGGAATGATGTAGGGGCTCCTATGCTGCTGTCAGTTTATTCTAAGGAGCACAGAAATGAACAGATATTCCACAAATAGAAAGACTGTTTCAAGGGCAGAGGTGGATAACCTGTGGTCTCAAGGCCGCAGTCCTTTGACTGAATCTGAATTCCACAGAGAAAGTCCCCTGTAAAACTTGGACTCAGTCAAAAGGCTGCACCCAAGGACCTAGAAGGCCACATGTGGCCCTGAAGCCACAGGTTTCCCATCCCTGGCCAAGGGCATTGATATTTTTGCTTTTTTCAAATATTTTCATAGCTACAAATTGCTAAAAAAAAAATTAGTTATGGAGAAAATATAGTCTACCTTCTAAAACCATTATTCAGCATCATGTTGGTGTTTGGGGGGAAAAGAATATAGTTTATCTTCTAGAACCTTTATTTAACATCACTCACAACAACTTAATGTTTTGAGGAGAAAGGGGAGCATCACATTTAAAACTTCTAAAAGCCAATGGTTACAGAGTCAGACTTACACTGGGTTGAATCCCTTTGATTGTAACCACATCTTCACGTCCTCTGGTGTAGAATCATAAGTGATATTGACAACGGGCACATTCTGTCGTGGCACATGGAATTTTTTCTGGGCAGCACTCCGGCCAATTGTCAATCTGTGAATAAGCTCATCTTGTACTTCTTCCATCTGAGATTTCCTTCCTGCAAATTAAAATTTTGCACCTTTAATCTCTTAGATTACAGAGTGCAGATTGTTAGAAATGGAAGTGACCATAGAGATCATATTATAATAGGATGAGGATCCTATCATTACAGATCGAGGCCTGGAAGGGATCTGAAAGGCTATTTAGTCTGACTCCTTCATTTTACAGACAAGGAAATTGAAGCCCATGGAGGTTGTTAAGAAAGTTACAACTTACCCAAGGTCACACTTGGCAAGGATCAGAGGGGGAATTTTAATCCATGTCTACTAAGTCCAGAGATAGTGCCCTTTCCACTGAACTACCCTGTCTTCTCTTCAGTTTGCAGAGGCTGTATCTTGCCCAAGATTACAGAGTTAGTAGTGATGAAGTCAGGACTGGTCTCCTGAATTCTTATTTTAGTAACCTTTAAAAGACAGCTTTCAGTAATTTACATACTGTTTTTCCTACTTTTTGTTGCAAAGGGAATTGGATGAGAGCAGAGGGAGGATAAGAAAAAAACAGACAAAGTGTTCACTGACACAGTTGGATTCCTCCCTCTTTAAGCTCCCCTCAAAACAACTAAAACATTTGCGTCTTCAGAGAAGATATGCCAGTTAGGATTTTTTTATAGTTCCTAAGATAAATCAACTTGAATTGCTATACCCCTCCCAAATGTCTTCATTTTGTAGAATCACATCTTGTTTAAAATTTACCTGAAACATGAATTTTACAAGAGATAAGAAAGGCAGCATATTCCATTTTTTAGGCTGATCTGATCACAATGCAGCTTTTCCTTATTTAAGCTGAATCTCACACCCTAAAACTTCCACACCCTGAACCCTTGTTCTACACCCTGGGAACATTTTAGATATACTTATTAATTATTGGATGCTAATATTTCTTTCTACTAACTTGAGATTAGGGAAGGACATTATGGTCAATTTCTCATTAAGTCGACCCTGGTTTTGTTTATATGATAAAGTTCATGTAAGGGGTAGTAGATGCTTTCCTAATTTCTTCCTGTTGTGTTTTGACATGAGCAGAGTAGTATGAACAGTGAGTGACAATGGGAAGGGTCTTGACCCCTAATAGCTATCATCAAAAATATGCAGTGATCTGTATCCACCATGACAGCAAAATCTGTTTCTAAAATGTAGATGAAATCCAAAAATTGATTCAAAGAAACTACATAAAAACAACCTAAAGGAGGAAATAATTATAAACATGCTTGGTTTACAAAAAGAAAATCACATGCATACTTAAAGTCCATCTGCTTGTATGACCTCATCAGTGTGATAAATCTAAAATTCTCAAAGTATTACAAAAGAAAACCATTACATAAATTTAAGATGCTGTTACATTATTTGTAAATGAAACTAAGCATACGGGTAATTTTCAGCAGGTTTGTTTATATTTTATATGCCAATAAGGAAATATCATCCTTCCACTTAATGAAAAGCAGACAAACATGGTGAGTCATTTAGTGTCAGGAGGTTTCTTAGTTCATCATAATATTCCAACCATGCTTTTTCCCCATTGGACGATTCTCCCTTTCTGCATAACTTGACATAGTACATACTGTTCCAAACTATAAACTGTTCTAAATGGAGACTGGGTTCTGGTGAACTTTGATCTAAGTAGAACTAGAGTTCTATAATGTCAAAGATCACCGTGTTCAGAGAAAATAAATGAAACTCTATGGACTTAATATTTAAAAAATCATGGGGTAGTGTTTTTCTAAGAGGAAAATATTCCTCAGGGTATACTAGCAGAAATATTCTTTTGGAATTTCTCATTTAAAAATATGTTGTTGGTTTTTGTTTGTTTCTTTAAATAGCACAAATTGAAAACACATGTAGTACATACATATAAAAAAATCCCTTAAATCCAGCTTTCAGGACCTCTTTCAATTTCAGTGAATGTGACGCCTTGTTTAAGAAAAACCACTCTTCCATAAGCTTCCTACTATACAAAATAGTAATTTACAAGAATTAAGATCTGAGGTTCTTGAATAGAATATTTCCTAAGAAACTGAATATATAAACACAGATCAATTGTTTTGTATATTTTTTTAATTTAAAATGAATTAAGATGAGCCTAAAGGAGGCAGGCTGGCACAGAGGAACGAGCATAGGCATTGGAGGGAGGAAACCTGAGTTCAACAGCTAGCTATGCTACTTGCTACCGTGCAACACCATTCCTTCACATCTGTAAAAAGTAACCTTTGTACTATTTTGTAAATATGAACTATTGTTATATTATTCTCAAAAGACTCCCTAACCCCATGAGACATTATATAGAGAGGAGAGGTACAGGATAGAACATTTAAAAGGACCAAGATGGATGACTGAGGAGTAATCAGAGAATGACCAGAAGAATGAAAAGCAATGCTGAATCCAAAGGAGGAGAGAGTAACCAGGTAGAGGAGGAATCAACAGCCTCAAAAGCTATTGGGAGGACTGAGAAAAAAAAACCAACACCATACATGGATTTATCGTTAACAGATAATGCAGTCCATCCACGGCAGTGCTTATTATTTGTCAAGTGCTGCAGATACAAATAGAAAGGCAGGACCCTACTCTCAAGGAGCTCACAATATAATTCTAATACAGATGGAAGGTTTCAGATACGAATCAGAAGACAAAGTCCCATGATCCTTGTTTGTAATCTTGGAGACTGAAGATGAGAGCAAGTGATGATCAACGTGGCAAGTTTTTGTAGAAGAAGCGAATGGCACAAGGGGTAGACTTAGCAATGACAGGGACAGTGATGGGGGCCAAGGCATCCTCTAAGGCTCAAGTAAGGGGCAGGGGACGAGTGAAGATGCAGAAGTTTATGGATCTAAGGTGCATGAAGGAGGAAATAAACATTTATATAGCACCTACTACATGCCAGGTACTGTGCTTTAGAAATGTGATCTCACTGGATCCTCACAACAACCCTGCAAAGTAGGTACTATTATTATTTTATAGTTGAAGAAATTGAGATAAATAGATGTCTTGCCCATGGTTGCACAGCTAGTAAGCATCTGAGGCCAAATTTGAACTCAGGTCTTTCTGACTCTGGGCTCTGCACTCCACCCACTGCACCAACTAGCTGCCTCTAAGGTGAAAAAAGGAGATAAGGAAGTTTATGATGAACATACTCATTATTTTTAGTAAAGTAGGAAGGTGAACTGAAGTCTTAAAAGAGGAATGAATGAATGAATAAAGCATTTCTTTAGTGCTTGCTATACTCAAAGAACTTTAAGTGCTGTGGACAAAGAAGAGAAGCAAGATTTTGCTTTCAAGGAGCTCACATTATAATACTAACACATGGAAGGTTTCAACTGAAAATCAGATGGAAAAGTCTCATGGTCTTTAAGGTAGAGTGGCAAAACAGATATTGATGTCATTTTCACTGATAAGATCCTATCCATTTCTGAAGTTGAACTCTTTGACAGTGCCAAAGACTGTGGTGACAAAAACTTTGCTTTCTCAGGCTTCAGAGAACTGTGGTTGTCTATACCCCACACCAGAACAGTTATCAGATTGCATTTTCACACAGGTTGCTTCCCAGGATGTTGTCTGAGGGGTACTGGGATGGAAACAGTGCTCTTCCCAAGATCCTTGAGTTCTTGGGTTCTGGGTTCTGGGCTGTGTCCATCCAAGTCTGAGGGAAGGTGGCAGTGGTTTGACTTGCATAGTACATGCTGTCTTCTGTCTCTCCCTCAAGGTACCTTGATGCTACAGTTAGGCGGCTTGCTTACTCTGTGTGTGGCTGTTGGCTGACAATTGGTAGAGAGGGTCATCCCTTTTTCCATAGGCGATGCTTCCCTAGATAGCGGCAGGACCAGTGGTCCAACACTCCCAGGGCACCTGTGACCATCTGCTTGTTCATAGCAGTTGGTCAGCAATTGTTGCGAATAGTGAAGGGGAAAATTGGGCCTCTCTTCATAGTGATTTCTCTCCTCAATAATGGCCGTGGGGGCAAAGCTGGAAACAGGTCTTGTGGTTTGTGGGGAATTGCTATTCTTGGAAGACAGTTGGTACGGTTTCTGTGTGGAGTGTGATACTGGCCAAATGAAGATGAATTAAGTAAGTGATAATGAATTAAGTAATGCAATGAGGACTCATTTAGCACTAGGTAACTAATTTGAACTGGACCCAATTTGGATGATTTTGTTGACTTCCTCTAGTAGCATCCAGTGGTTAGAGAGTAGAACAGAGAATAAAAATGGTGGAGATAACCCAAGGTTGAGGACTAATAGGCTGTGAACAGCAGGGAGACCAGGGGGCAAGGGATTAAACAATAGTACCTTATTGAACTGGTTAGCTCTAGGATTAAAATGTAAAGAAAAGGAAGAAAGCGAGATCTGAACAAATGAGAAATACTAGAAGAATGAGGAAGTACTGAGGGACAAGAGGTTACAGTGAGGGCATAAAGCAAATGGAATGTGGGAGTTGGAGAAGTTGCAGGACACAAAGTTGTGTTCTGAGGGCAAAATTTCAGTTAAATTTTCAAGGTAAAATGGTTGTTGTGATAGAGGGTTTAAGGTATCATCAGTCTTGGGAGTGGGTAAGGCAGAAGAAAAACTATGGTCACAGGATATGAGGTTGAGGATATAGGAGGCTAAGGTATCCAAAAAATTATCAACATAAATACTGTAGTCTCCAAGGATGGTGGCAGGAGTTGAAGTATACAGCAAAATTATGAACTCATCATGGAATAAGGGAGCATTAACTAGAGATTGACAACTGACAGCAACTAGGATCAGGCTAATATGGTCAAATGGCATGAACTTCAAAAATGTGAGATGCCAATGAGTGATGGTCTGATATGGACAGTGGGAAGTTCCTGAGGGGTGGTGTAGACAGCACCAGAGAGGGAAGGAAGGGGGAAAAAAGGTTTCTATAACAGGAACATTTACTTATATGAACACGGACAAGCCATTTAATCTTTTTGAGATTTAGTTTACTCATTTAAAATTTTAATTAAAAAAATATACCATCACTGCCATTTCTACGTACACTTGGTCTAGTCCAGCTGGTTTTCTCTTTTTGTTCTCTTTGTCATTAACACCTCCTGTAAAAGCATATCCATGTGATGTTAGGAGCCAAATATGGTAGCTCTACTGTCCTTGATATGGAAGAGATTGTAATGTAAATCTTTGCAAATACTTTCTATCTTTCATTTGCTTAGTTTCCTTTCAATTTTATACTTAAATGATGCCATAATATCTTTATTTAGTTGGGTTTGTCACCAATCTTTCTTTAAATTGTTTTTTTCTTGCCACTGGCTCTATTTTATGAGACATGAATGCTTTCACCAATATTTTCCATATTTAAAAATGTAATTAACATCTTTTGCTTTTATATTACATTCATTTCCAAGTGGATGGCTGTCACTACCCTATCCCGAGAACCACCTCTTGTTACAAAGTGAGCAGAACTAGGGGGAACAATGTATACAATGATAATCTTACTGAGAAAAAAAAACATTTTGAAAAACTTGGGAACACCAATTGGTGCAAAACAAGGGTTCAAAAGGATGAAGATAAAATACACCATTCATTTAGTAACAGGGAGGTGCTTAATGAAAAATTTGAGAAACAGACCCATCTTGAGACATGATTAATGTGGGAAGTTGTTTTGCTGAATAATGCAGTTATGTATTGAGGAATTTTTTTTCTTTAAAACAAAATTTGCTCAGTTTTGGTGGGTAGTAAAAAAGACATATTAATTTAAAAAAAAACTTGTTAGTTGAAAA
Organism: Trichosurus vulpecula; assembly: GCF_011100635.1. Lineage (NCBI taxonomy): Eukaryota > Metazoa > Chordata > Mammalia > Diprotodontia > Phalangeridae > Trichosurus > Trichosurus vulpecula. The sequence continues at coordinate 189,443,977 of NC_050577.1, read as the reverse complement.
TAAAAATAGTAAAATATTTTGAAATGGAAAGGAAAGAAGGAAAAAAAGCAGTGCATCAAAATTAATATCAAACTACTCTTCTAATACATGCAAATTTCCCTGTCCTGAATCCCCCAATTCTTCCCCACCAGGTTTTACAAATAAATTTATATTCTATATCCATACTGCACTTAGCTCCACAACTCTCCACTTAGCAAATAAGTCAAATGTTTACTAAAGCAGTTTTTAGGCGTTTTTTTGGAGGGGGATCTATTTGTTATAGTAAGAGATTTATATTGGTGAAACTTTGGTTTAAAATTATTGTAGTCGGTTCTGATATTCTACTGCCCATCCAATCCCCAATTTTCAGTATTAATAACTTTATTAAATAAATCAGGTTTGGAGTTGTTTTAATAATAGTCTATATCGCCCCCTTTTTTCATTTTCATTCCATCTTCTAGCTTTGAATTAATTCTTAGTTTTTAAAAGTTGATGGTACAACTATCCACTTTTAGCTGACTCAGGAAGTACTCTTACATCAATACTTGGTCATTTCCTCTTTGTTAAAGAATAATCAATGAAATATTTTGTGATGATATCCAGTGTTTGCCATATTCAATCCTTTCTGATGCTGTTTTCATAAAAAAGTATTCATAATGTATGGGCAGGAAGTTTCCACGTAGTAAGCAAATCTTTGGTCTTTCTTATTCCTTACTTCTGAATCATATTTTTCACTGCTTTCACTTATTGTAACCTTTGCATTGAAGTTAGCACATATCAAAGTATATGATCATTTAATTTGAAGGTTTTATTGAGTTATTTGGAGGATTTCTCTACAACTGCAACAGATGTTAACACGCAAGCTTTCTGTTCTTCCTCCACCCAGTATTTTTTGAAAGGGAGAAGAAATCTAAGAACAGCTTGAACGGATGGTAGGGTCAACTGAAGGTTTGTTAGGATAGAGAGATTAGGGATACTTGCAGTCTGCAGGAAACATGTTTATGTTAAAAATGCTTCACTTGTAATAAAATTGGGAATGCGTTTAATTCATTGAATAAACAGTGGACATTTTCCCGCCACATTCAGAAACTTACGATCTTCAGGAAGTTGTTTATGTCTCTGGCTGTCTCGGGTGATACTGCCTCCACTGTCACTGGAGTTGCTGTTCTGGCGAGTTACATTTGCTGGTACCTTTGACACATTAATAGGAGCTGGTGCAGATGGCGGAAGAGGGACAGGGGCTGATGCTGGTACTGGAGGAGGCGGAGAAGGTGCTGAAGGAGTATCAGTGGGTCTGGGACCATAGTCCATCCTTTGTTTCTAAATAGAGGCAAATAATTATTAGTTTACCACTAAAGACTGAAGTAAAAGCAAGCTTTAAAAAAGAAAAAAAAATAGTAAATCTTTACATAGCTATATATAGCTAACATTTATACAGAGTTTATTGTGTGCTAGACACTGTGCTAAGCACTTTACAATTACTATGTCATTTGATCCTCACAACAACCCTAAGAGGTAGATGCTATTATCTACATTTACAGTTGAGGAAACTGAGGCAGAGGTTAAGTGACTTGCCCAGGGTCATATAGCTAACATCTGAAGTCAGAGTTGAACTCAGGTCATTCTGACTCCAGGTCCACCACTTTCTCCACTGTACCAACTAGCTGCCCCATAGAATTCCTTCAAAAAGAAATCATCGGACATATTATTTTTAATATCTTTGCAACTACAGACACTTTTCAAAATGCCACAGGTTTTACCTTGATAAAGGTTCTGTCTTTAAGGACTTTATCTATAGCACAATGTTAAAGCCCAAATTAGTATCGCAATATTAAGTTTCCAATAAATACAAAAATTTCAAGAATATCAGAAGGCCCTAACACATCAGTTTACTCACATTGATCCAACCTGGATTAAATATAAACTGGTCAATGTATTAGTTACCCTAATGGTCATTCAAAAGTCAATACCCCTGTAGCAGTAAAATATCATTATATTGCATATTTTTCATTTTAAACAATGATGTGCTATAGATGAAGATATAAATTCAGATATTTGAATGACTTCGCACCTTCTCCCCTATGACATAAGAGGGTGATGCTGCTTTCAGGAGATCAGTGGAATATTCTTTAAAATAAAATATCGCAATGCTACTTATGGTGGGCTATCATTTTTCAAGTGATCTCCCTTTCTATTATTACTTTATGTTGTTATACCAAATGAGACATTCTCTTTATTAAAAAGGCAATATTTTGGAAAGTCAAGTTAAATTTATAATAGTCTTTATCTTCATTCTTGTGATTGTAGCTTATAAATAGAAATATTAGTGTGGAAATTTGTGTATGAAAACTTAGATGGATTTGGTATAAGTGCAATGTTTAGATTAGTTTAAGCCAAAACACCAGTCTAAAACTATTACAGTGACTGGAAAAATGTAGAAATCATTTCAATTAATTGACAAATGTACTATGTACATTCATATATTTCAAATTTTCAAAAGCTACCTTCTTCAATATTCTAAGATACCTCACATTACTGAAACATCAGAGATAAATTTCAGGGTAAGTACAGGTACCAAGAGATATAAAAGGAAATTCCAGTTGACACTCTTTAAAAATTTGACAATTCTAGCAGAAGAATATTTGCTTTCAATACTGTATTGGCACAAATATAAGACAAAATTGAATATTTTAACAAGAGATAAGAGACTTGAAAATGCCCATAAATCACTGTTTCATTTAAATTTGATCCAGAAAATGACCACATTAGCCCTTAGTAACATTTTCTTCACAGTTGCACTTTGGAATCCCCATTTAGGAGTGAACCTTTTCATTTTATACTCTGAGAATTGCCACTCATAAGCCTAAGGGTAAAGAAAAGGTGGAGCACCTAGATGGTGCAGTGGATAGAGTACCAGCCCTGGAGTCAGGAGAACCTGAGTTCAAATCCAAGCTCAGACCAGACATTTGACACTTACTAGCTATGTGACCCTGGGCAAGTCACTTAACACCAATTCCTTTGCCAAAACAAAATAAAAAGTGAGGAAGAAGAGTCAGAGAATGGAAATCAAAGGGGAAAACAATATGTACATTACTCATATTTATACTGTTCTTTATAAAAAAGAGCATTCAAACTCAAAACATGCTAAAATTGTAATAGGGGGAACATCATAGCTCTACTAAAAACAAATAATTCCATATTTGTGTCTATAGGTAAAGCAATAAAAATATAGAACTGTGAATGGTAAATGTTACGATAATCAATTGTTTATAAACAAAAATCCAAAGGGTATAAGATATCCCTTTAACCTGAAAATCTAACACACAGAATTAAATGAGTTGTCATGCTCACAAATATTTCTGAAGCAAAAATAAGAATAGCTAGCAGTTATATAGTGTTCTAAGGTTTTTAGAAATATCTCTTTTTAGCCTCACAAAAACTTGGGAAGTAGGTGTTATTATTATCCCTGTTTTTCAGATAAAGAAATTGAGGCAGAGAGTCATTGAGTGACTTGCCCATATGGCTAATAAGTGTCTGATCTGGTCTCTAGTCTTCTGGATTTTAGCTACTCTGCTCTATCCACTGTGCTATCTAACTACTTGAAGAAATGTTAAAGATAATTCTTTTTAGAGCTCAAATTCAGAAATGGTCATTGATATGAATGTTACAATGCATTTGCATTTTCTCCCATCACAAAAGCAAGAACCACTAGTGTTTTGCTATCCTTTAAGAGATTTCATAAAAAAAAAAACTGAACATACTGTGTGTCACTGTCACAACCAAGTATGAAGGAAGGTATTCCAAAATCTTTTTGTCTCAGGTATCTGGCCTTGTTTCATAATGAAACTACCAGGGAGACATGAAGGGGAAGGGGTAGGTCTAAGGAGGTGGGGGGGTGGGGGGTTACGGGCTATGTAGGAGAAGGAGGTATATGTAATCATACATTAAACAGCACCTTCCACAAGTAAAGAAACTAGCTATTTTTTAAAAATTATTTTAAAGGAAAAACCCACATTAAAAGTATTTAAAAAATAATTACATTTACTCAACTCTGTCCTTTTATATATACCAATTTTCCATATCAAAATGGTAAGAAAAAAATCACAAAAAACTGCCACCCTTCCCCATTTCTACCCAACTCATCTTCTTTTCCCACTTAGAAAAATAGCCAAGGCTGTTTATTATGAAAAATAAATAAAAGTTGTTTGACACTGGCTGGGAGTGTGAGTTGGGAGAGAAAAGTGAGCCAGCATTTACTTTTTACCTACTCTTTACCCTTTTCTCTCTCCCTTTTCTTTCTCTGTCCCTTTTTCTTCATCTCCCTTTCTCTTATTTTCCACTTGTTATAGATGTGAAGAGCCCTTAGCCTCAATGAATTCCAATTCTGTAAAGTAGTGGTATCAAACTCAAATGGAAATGGGGCTCAGGAATCTGTACTGGGCCACATAATGTCTTAACTTTAAAATGTAATATTTAAAATATTTATACATTTTAACATTTAAAATGTAATATATTTTATTACATTTTTGTTTGTTTTATCCAATATTTACAAATTACAATTTAATCTGGTTCAGGATCACTTGGGAGTACTGTGGGTTGCATGCTTTGACACCTGTGCTGTACAATATATCAGGTGCCTAGAATATTTTTGTCTCAGGAGTAATGAAAGCTGGGAAGAGAATAAAATCCTCTATAAGAACACCATCTTTCCATCATTTCTATTCAAATATTTGTTGTTATTGTTCAGTTATTACAGTCATATCTGACTCTATGACCCCATTTGGAGTTTTCTTGGCAAAGATACTGGAGTGGTTTGCCCTTTCCTTCTCCAGCTCATTTTGCAGATGAGGAAACTGAGGCAAACAGGATTAAGTGACTTGCCCAGGGTCACACAGTTTATCTGTCTGAGGCCAAATTTGAATTCAGGTCATCTTGACTCCAGGCCTGTACTCTATCCTCTGTGCCACCTAGCTGCCCCTCTCTCCAAACATGCTACCCATAAAAATGTTCTAAGTTGCTACAGTAATCTTTCATTTTAAGGGCAGAATTCTTAGGAAAATGAAGAAAATCAGGTATAATTGATTGCTCCATTTGTAGCTCACCCAATTGCTAGCAAATTGCTCTGTACTTAGTACTGCTTAAGAACTGAATAGAATCTAACTTCTTATCACTGATTATGGTGTAATCTTGGATATCTTTTAATAAGTCAAAACAAGACTCAAATATTAGTGAAGCTTGCTAAGAATGCAAACCAAGGCCCAGATAGATGTACGCAGAGTTCTGATTAGGAAGAAAAACTGCATGGTGAGAGTAAATTGTGTAAGTAAAAACAGTGAAGACACAAATTAAAACTACTTTGTAAAATTTAAAGCTACTATGAATTATACGCTCTTGTCCTAAAAATCTGGAAGAGCTGAAGACTGCTATAAAAACTACAGTTGGCACATATCAAATGATGAAAATCTGGAGGATGAATCCAACCACATAACTTAAAAAACAAATTAGCACAAAGGGAACATGCATTACCTCAGACAGCTCTCCAAGTAATTGCTATTAGGAAAATGAAGCAAATCGTGCACATCAGATGAGAAAATCGAGACAACGGGAAAAGAAAATAATGGTATCATTGTAAAAACAAAAAGCGTTACTTTGTGGGGTTTTGTTTGTTTTGGCTAATGAAATTATGTATTCCTTGTCTTATAACCAAAGGAATTAATACTGGAAGCTTTTCTGATCGGTCCCCATTACTATTACCTACCATGGCAAATTGAAACAAACATGAAAAGGGCTCTGTTTTGTTATTAAAGCACTATTAGCTTAGGTTTGGGGTTTAAGCTATTGAATAATAAAATAAAATGGGCTTCCATCTTATTCTTCCTTTCCTATAACTTAGGAGTAAGAAAATGCATACTTTGTTAGAGAAGGCCTAATTTTAGTTCTTATTTTCCTGCTTTTAAGGATTAAAGTTAGTTACATTTTTTTAGGGCCTGTAAAGCTCATTGGCATAGCCAACAGCTTGTATCTTCATTGCAGAAAAGCCAGGGGCAATGAGTTCCAAACAGAAAACTTGACTATATGGGACTGTATGCTGGTGATGGAATTTGGAAACTTGTCAACCCTCTAAATTACAATTATCCCACTAACAAAATAATTATACAGACACCATTTCCATGTCTGAAACATATTGCAACTTAATATGTCTAGTAGGAAAATGGTTCAGGAAACAGCAACTAATATTCAAAGATCTTTCCATAGGTAGAATGTTATAAAATTATAGAATGTGTCAGAAAAAAGGAAAGAATGGTGCACACTGAAAGAGGGAAAGTGGCTGCCCCAGCAAGTAAAGGAGAGGCAGTCTGACGAGGTAGAGTACTGACATCACCAGGCATCTTTGACAACTAACAACCCATGAATATTACAACTAATTGTTGATACCTTTTCCCTCCTCGAACTATTTTGCATTTACTTATCTAGGCACTGTAGTACTTCTCAATAGAATAAAAGCTCCTTTGGACGAAGGGCTATCTTGATGTTTGCCTCTTTATTCATGGTGCTTTGCATTTGTATCACTTTCAGTAAACTGAACATCATCCCCTGCCGTGAAGACAGAGAATACTCAGTCTGTATTCCATAAGTATAAGAAGAAAAGGCCATCTCTCTTCCTCTGTCCCCATCCCATCCACACCTTCAAATATCCAACACAACACCTAGCTGACACTTAAAATTTCTAAGGAGAAAAACAATACAGAGACAAGCCTTTTTCCCCACAATTAAAGGAAAGGCTTAAAATGAAAAGACATGGGAACTGGTACTATAATGACATACCAAATCATATTAAAATGTAATTGAAATGTGACATCAGATCGTTTTCTAAGAAAAAAGCTGACATGAGGCAGGAGAATAAAAGAGCCAGAGAGTAATATTTAATGTGAAAGTGTTATAGAGAGGGACAAAGAAAAGGAACTGATACATAATTTTATCTGGAGCAAAACCTTGAGTGAGTATAAGCTTTTTCTTTTGAGTAAAGTTTGCTAAAGACAAGGCCTCTTTTATTTAAAAGTAATTTCTTATAGAGTTACAAAGAATTGGTTCATAACTATTTTTCTGTTGGTTTTTATTGGTTCTTACCTATTTTTTCTTGATGTGAAATGCATGGGTTGAATAGATGGAACTCATTTAACCCACACATTTTCAAAGGTGAAAATCACCTTACTTAACCAATTTCATATTATGCTCTAATTAAGCCATCTCTGTTCCTGAGAAATTGAGGCCTACATTCAAAGAATTCCAGATGTGGTCATTCCATCTCATGTAATAGGAGTTTAAAACTGAAGTTTAAAAGGAGAAATTAGAGTTTGAAAAGTAGCTTGCACTGAAAAATTGAGTTACTTAGTAATGAAGTAAATTGCCCAAAGTTGGAGAATTAGCTTATGGCAGAGTCACTTCCATCTCCAATTCAAATACCTTTTCCAGCGATATCATTCTGTCAGACAAAGCACCGTGCTGATCACCTATCGCCTCTCCCCTTCAAACTGTCACTGCCTTTGTCGATATTACTGTATGAAGTTTTTTTAACCTCTTTCTCTAAATTTTTTTGGAGGTACCAGGAATAAGCCCAAGACCAGTTTTCTATCCCTACAGAGTAGGTGGTCATATGACGTGATTTCACAGAAACTAAGAAATGGAAGGGACTCAGAAGAGCCAGCTAATACAACCCTATCCATAACTTGTACTCCATACAACACTGTTGTCAAGTGGCCATTCAGTGGCCATTGCTTAGAAGACCTCCAGCAAACTTCTAAAGTAATTCATTCCGAATATGGAAGACTCAAATTATTGTTTCTTATATCAAATCTAAATCTACTTCTCTTTTAACTTTTATCTATATTTCTACTGTTGGTTTCTGGAATCAAGCTGAATGATATAATCCCTCTTCCATATTAGATCCTCTCAAATACTTAAGCATATAAGAATGATTATTTTTGATATATATCAGTAACTAATCAATAGACCACTAACTATAGGTTTTTGTTTTGTTTTGTTTTTTAGCTACACATTTTTCAGTACAGGTTCCCCAAGCCTTTCTCTAGAGAGCAATTACTTTTCCTGGGAGCTTTGAGATCATGGACTCCCAGAATTTCAGAGCTGAAAAGGCCCTTAGAAATGGTCTAGTCAAATCTCTTACTTTATAGAGGAGAAAACTAAGGAAAGGTGACTTGCCCAAATATATCCCCATGCTTGCTTGATAGGAATATTAGCATCTGACAGATTTAGAAGGAAATGGTGGCCACCAACATGGAGGTCTACTGGATTAAAGCTCCTCCTGTTGTTCAGTTATTTCAGTTGCATCTCTTTCTGAACCCATTAGGGATTTTCTTGGCAAAGTAATTTGCCATTTTTTTCTCTAGTTTGCTTTTTACAAATGAGGAAACTGGGGCAAACAGTGTTTAGTGGCTTGCTCATGGTCACACTGGTTTGAAGTCAGATTTGAACTCATGAAGATGAGTCTTTCTGACTCTAAGCCTAGCATTCTAAATACTGTATCACCTAGCTTCCCCAAAAGCTGCTCTGTGTACCAGTAAATTCAGATCCACTGGTTGAGGAGTCTAGCTTCAGTGGTTTATTGATGACATGGCTGAAATCTTGTCACTGCATTACAATGAACTGCAGGTGTTTTGTTTCACAACTGAGACCTTTTTGTGTGTATCAGGGATACCTCTGACTATTTGGTGAAGCCTATGGCCTCCACAGATTAATGTTTTTAAATGCACAAAATACAAAGGGTTACAAAGGAAAGCAGTTTTATTTAAATAAATTTGTCAAAAATTTGAAAAAACCAAATAAACAAATCCATGGACCCCAGGTTAAGAGCCATGATTTAGGCCAAAGTATATGATAGTCCTGATAGCCATAATAAACACTATTATAATCCATTTCCCAAAATAATATGCTAATACCTTAGTTTATATTTAGAATTATTCTATTCATTTTCAATTTTTATTTATGATTTAAGCTCACTGAGAGCAGTGAGTCTATCTTTTAGAAAAGCCTTTGTATATTCAGTTAAGTTGAATAATTTATGCTGAAGTGTGTAGAAAATAATGATTTTATTTATTTTGACAATAGGGTAGGTATAGAATGGGAGAAAGGACATGGACTACATTCAGGTGGGCCTAGGTTTGTCTCTGATGTTTACTCCTGTCACCTGCATGACTTTGGGAAGGTCATTTACCCTTCTTTCCTTTCAGTTGTAGATTTATGTTATGTTATCACTTCTAAGGGAAATAAGGGTGGCAAGATGATTTATGTAACTGCTTCCTATCATACTTTGCTGCTTATAGTATTGGAATTAAAGCAGTCTGTGAAATTCACAAAACAAAAATTTCAGTGCTGCCTCAATTTCAAGAAAACCATTCCAAAACATAACCTGAGCAGAGTAAAACCAGCATGATCACACAAGTCTCTAACATAAATGGAGTCCCCTTGAGCTCCAAAAGATACTATCAAAGAAAGTAAGAAAGATGGAGAAAGAGAGAGACAGAGAGACAGAGACAGAGAGAATGAACAAACCTAATCTTACAACAAAGCAATTACTTTTTAAAAGTAAGGCCTAATCCTTACAAATAAAAAACAAAACTCCTCCCCTCTACATACACACACACACAGCTCCAACACACTTTTTTATCCATCACTACATGCACAATTGCAAACATAACTGTGTATAACTAAGTCAAATCCTGTTGAAAAATGTAAAAAGAAATAACTAGGAATGGGCAAATCTCAAAGGAAACATACAGTTATCTTCAGAGAAGGACAAAGTTTTCAAATTTTAAAAATCTCTTAGTTGTATCAAAGTTGCTTGTGAGAAACTCCAGATAAAAGCTGTAGTTTGAGGTACGGTTCTGCTTAGAGGAAGGAAGTGTATTTGTTGTCTAGCAAATGTCATCCAGTCATTTGTATGAATATTTCTGGATCACTATATTTCTGGAAATACCTTCTCAATAGGAAAGTTGCCTTATGATACTAGCTAGAACAAAGAAGTATAGGGTCAAACCAGATTGAAAAGCAAAATGAGAAGATTTGTGGATCTTGAAAAGTAGAAATCTGGATTTAGAGGCAGAAGGGACCATTTAAAAAAATCATCTTGTCTAGAATTCACTTAAAAAAAAATGATAGGGGAAAGAAGCAGATTTGGAATATGAATTTATGATCTCTGACCAATCAGTCTGTCTTATGTCTGCCTGGCATATAGATGTTTAAATATTTGTTGACATGTTTATTGGAGGGTGTTACTTTGCCAGAGTTTGCCCAGCCCTAGACATCACACACCAAAGAAGGAAAAAACCCTCTAATAGACAGCTATGACTATATCTATCGAACTACACCAGATAGATATACTTATCACTACAAATGGCAGCCCTTGGCCTGTGCATGCCTATACGCACGCTTACACACACATGCACAAACACAAACACAAGGATCTTTTCTATGCAGTGCTTCTTGTTATAAACCATGAGGTTAAACAAATAAAAAACAAGCCAACTCAGTCAAAAGTGTAGACATAAGTTCAGTTGAAGCAGAAATACTCAGTCACTGGTTAGGCAATAAGTAAACACGATCTTATAGATAAGCCAAGAAGCTACGGCATCCAGAAGGTGAAATAAGATTTACGTCACAGCAATAACATCTTAAAGGCAAATAATTGGAAACTTGCTTTGTTAATTATTGCTGTCTTTTTTTAAGAAAACTATTTCTAAACCTAAGATAGAAAGTTAAATTCAAAGTCCTATAAGAAATGAAATATTTTTTAGGTAAGGTAAATTACCCCATACCTTAAATAATTCAAACTCCTTCTTTGGCATTAACAGCTAAGTACAAATGATGAACATAAAATTAAATACTTAATATATCATGCACATAGTTTGGACAAATATAAACACATTTCAATACCAGTTTTCCTTGATTAAAGATATTTTTGACCTACCCATCAAAATATACATATTTTATATGTCAATTCAATCTTACGTGGAATTCCATCTTATATATTGTATATGGCCAATTCCATGAATCATGGTAAAATCTTCAGTCACTCCAAACAAACGAAAAAGTGTATCACTCTTCTAAGCTTAATATCATCAACAAATTAGCCAAAAGTATTCAGATAAAGTAAGATGTTAAAAGAACTTCACAAAACTTCAGGTTTGGAAAAAAAATTACCTTCAAGCCTGAAATTGTGAATAAGACAAATCTACTTCCTGACACATCCAATGTGCTTTCTACACATGTTCATGCCATTATCCTTGGGCCTAATGTGAATCTGTTGCCAAGTTTCAGAGAGTTAAAAAAACAGTTCTGTCTAGGCAATTTGGCAAGAGAGTCATATTAGTCTTAAGGACCACACGTGGGGTGCCATTGTGCTCCTGGTATAACTAAATCAAAAGCCCCATAGTCCAAAAGTCCCAGGAGTGAGGAATGTGGGTTGAAGCTGCAGGGACAGTATGGAGCCCAAGGTCAGTAACAGTCTACGGTTATTGTAGAGAGGACTCTGGTGTGATTTGATAAGACGGATACCTATCCATTTTATCTATATTAATTTTATGTACATGTTGCATTTTAATTTTTCAAATAGAAAGCAAAGAAGCTTTTCAGTCAGACTGGCCACATATCTTTGGTAGTCAGTGCAGGTTACAGCTAAGCAAAGTTTTTAGGAAAACTAGTTGCAGGGCATATAGGATCTGAGTATTAGGATTCTTGGACTCTGAATCTCTCTGGCCTCAGTTTCCTTAGCTGTAAAATGAGGTTTGGCTAGGTGATCTTAATAAGGCTTCTAAACTCTGTTCCTATTTTCTTATAAAGTTGGGTATGCTCCTCTTAGCCCTACCTCCTAAACCCAAACAGGAAGGAATGTGGTAAGGGCAAGCTTGAGATAAAAGGCTAGGAGCATTAATTCTCTAAAATATGTGGCAAAACAGCTTTCAGGGAAACAGCTATTTCTTTATTACCAAAGCATGAAGCAATGGGTATTTTCCTTAACTGAAATGTGTATGTGGCTGTGTGTATATTTATGTGCTATGCATAAATCTGTCACTTCTTCCTGCTATAAGAGATGCTCTAGAATCAATTTCAGAGATTAAGAGTCAAAAAATGTGATTAAGTCTTGCCTTTCTTTTTTGGACTAGATTTGTGATTTCATTGTTGTATGTTGCTGATGGCGAGGACCTTCCTCCTCCAATGAAGAATGGTTACCTTCTCTGCCACTTGCAGTCTTAGAGCGTTGTTTGGGAAACTGAGAGAGTAAACCACTTTCCCAGCATCACACAGCCAAGAAATGATAGAGAAGAGAATTAAATGTAGGTTTCCTTAACTCTGTATCTACTCCACCATCATGATCAATTTGTAGCTTGCCCACACTCAAAATAGTAAAAACTAGGTTAAGAAATGAATGGTACCTGTATAGTATGAGTATAAGGTGGATCAGCACGCCCCAATCCAGGCTCTTGGGGTTTCACAATGTCTAAAATGTTATTTGGCACAAATCCAGAGTCTCCACTTCCACTGCGAACTTTCCACCACTGTTTTCTATCATCGAGAATCTGTGAAGAAAATTAAGAAATCACTTTAATATTAACACTAATCTATGACTACAATCTCATTTCCTTGTAGTATTATAGAATATTAATCGAAGACTTTTCATTTCTTAAACCATGATAGAAGCCATTCCCTAACCTGCAAATTGGCAAAGATGGCAAAAAATGACAGTAGTTATAAGCTAGAAGAGTTGTGGAATGATAGGTGCACTAATACATAGTCGATGGAGCAGTGAAATGGTACAATCGTTTTGGAAAGCAATTTATAATTATGCGAAGTAACTAAAGTGTACACATCCTTTGAATCATAGACTCCACTATTGGGCATATATTCCAAGAAAACCATTGATAACAAAAAAGTTGCCACATGCACTAAAATATTTCTAGCAGCACATTTTACGATACCAAAGAATTGGAAACTAAGTGGATCCCCATCAATTGGGAAATAACTAAAACTTTGGTTGCATGTATACAATGGAATATAACTGCTTTTAAAAATTATGTGTGTTGTCAATACAGAGAAGGATGGAAAAATCTACATGAACTGACACAGAGTAAAGTAAGCAGAACCAAGGAAACAATATGTAAAATCACTAGAACAACAGTGTAAATGAAAAAAATAACCACGTGCAAAAAAATGAAGTGAATACAACAAAATTATAAAGATCAAGCGGGACTCAAATGAGATATGAGAGGTCAACCCAACCCATTGCTTTATCGATGTGGGAGGTCATAGTGTAACACACTGCAGGCGTTTTTGGTCTTTTTCAATGTATTGATCAGTCTTGCTGATTTTTTCCTTGTCTTTTTTCTTTTTTTGTCTTTAAAAATTATTATTTGTCATAGGGAATGACTCATGGGGGAGACAGGTAAATATATCAGGGATAACTGTGATGATATAAAAAACAGAAGACATTAATTAAAAACCTTTTTTAAAAAAGATTTATTTTTCATTATTTATCTTGCAATTTCCTTTCTATCATTCTCAGTTTCAAAGTGAGAATTTCCATTACTACTTCAGTATAGGTAAGTGTTAATACAGTCAATCCATATTACACTATCGCATCTAGACTCAGCAGGACTGATCCATCTTTTCTTTTAATCATACACTCTTCTGGTGACATTTATTTTACTCTTATTTTGAAAAGTTCTTCACTGGTTACACATTGCAACTGACACATTTACATTGTGTTAAAAGGTTTGCAAAGGACTTTACATATAGTATTTCATTTGAGGGACAACTAGGTGGCATAGAGGATAGAGTGCTGGGCCTGGAGTCAGAAAGACCTGAGTTCAGATCCAGCCTCAGACACTTACTTAGCTGTGTGGCCCTGGGCAAGTCACTTAACCCTGTTTGTTTCAGTTTCCTCATCTGTAAAATGAGCTAAAGAGGTAAATGGCAAACCACTCCAGTATCTTTACCTAGAAAACCCCTTGGAAGGGGTCCCTAAGAGTCGGATATGACTGAAAAACAAATAAACAACAAAATCTCATTTGATCTTCAGACCCCTGTAAGATAGGTACTTATAACCCCATTTTAAATATATGGAAACTGGAATTTAGAAATCTTAAGTGATTTGTCCATGGCCATACAGTTAGTAAATATCCAATGTGGCATTTGAATCCAGATCTTCTTGAGTCCAAATTGAAAACCATGGTGTACCTGAAATGTTACCGGTGGCTCAGGTGGGACACCTCATATCAAGTGAAATATAGTAGGGAAAATTCTATAAATGACAACTAAAAAGATCAGCACAGATGGAAAAGGCAAATCAAATTCTAAGATATAAAAAATAAGGGGATGTGCATTCTATCATTATTAAAGAGATAATGTAAAACATTTAACAGGTGATGATTTTACGGAACTCAATAATAATAATTATAATACTATTAATAATTATGCATTGTTGGATATTATCATTGCAGCTAATATATATATATGTATATATATATATGTATGTATATATAGCATTTACTATGTGCCAAGCAGTGTGTTAAGCAGTTTACAGCTATTATCTCATTTGATTCCCACAAAAACCACAACTTCTCTCTATGAAAGGAAGAAATTTCCTCAGCAATAAAACAGCAATAATATCATTTTTCCCAAGCAGCTCACAATTTTGCTGGGAAGGTTAACAAGATAAGTTATGCAAGTGCTTTGCTAATTTGAAAGTGCCCTACAAATATGAAGCATCACTTCTAGAAAGATGGAAGAATGAGAGGTCAAGCTTATCTCCTCAATATTCCCTTTAAATGGGTAGACAAAAGAGTTTTTAAAAATTATCAGAAATCTTAAAATTGTTTGTAGAAAAAATAATCAAATTCCTCTCTTCTTCCCCCAAAAGTTATAATGCAATGAAAAATATTATGGGTAAGAGAAACTTAAAAACAAAAATTCTAGAATGAAAATAAAATGAAATACCACCAATACTAGGATCATAAATGCTATTATTTTCTCAAGACAAAATACAATGGAAAATTAAAGGAATATTAACATAAGATAAAATAAAAAACTAAGACTTAAGAATATAAAGAAAAGACAATGGTGAAATGCCACACCTTAGAGGCATTCATGAAAATGTAAGTAAAGGAATAATTTCAATGAAAATATAATTGTTTTATTGAAGAAAAATAACAGAAAGGATGGGTAGCTGAAGAACCAGGCCAGAAAATTATTCAACTGAAAAAAATTATTTGAAATCTGTTCAAAGAAAAGAATCCAAAGGACAGAAAGAGATTGGAAAATTTAAGGATTATCTGGCTTCCCAAAAGCTTTATTTGTGAGAAGAAAAGAATTTAAACATTATATTTCTAGAAATCACCTATTTCCAAGAAATATCCAAGAAGAAAGACTGATTGAAAATTGACAGATTTCACAGCCAGCTGACACAGATGAATCTGAAATTCAACTTACCCAAACATATTTTAAAACTACCAAGTTTCAAGACTATGCTTACAAGATAACAGTTTACAAATAGCCAAGAAGAAAGGATCATAGGATCATAGATATAGAATTGAAGGAACCTTGGAAGCATTTAGTCTACCTTCCCCCATCCCCACCAATTTAAGATAAGTGGGGTACAAGGGAGGTTAAGTGAATTATGCAGGGTCATATAAATCAAACCTAGGTCCTGACTCTAAATCTAGTGTCCTTTCCACTGTATTGCCTCACAAATCAATTCAAATTAAACAAGATTTTCCTACAAAAATGCAAAATGATAGAAGAACCTAGAAATCATCTCTTGAAACTTAAGAGATACAGGAGTACATTCCCAAATCTGTTTCCTGAAAAGGAAGTTTCTCTCTCTCTCTCTCTCTCTCTCTCTCTCTCTCTCTCTCTCTCTCTCTCTCTCTCTTAAAGGCTAGCAGAAAAAAAAAACAGAAATGATAATTAATTAATGAAGATATTGGTGAAACAGAAAATTCCTTTAAGAGTATTCTCTGCTAAAATTTCTGATAAAAATTTCCATCATTTTTATCTCATGTTTATTAAGCATTCGCTTTTTAATGTTCCTTACTGCAAATTGTTCAAAGGCATTAAACACATATAAACTATTCTTTTTAGAGCTTAATAACCTAACATCAATGATGATTAACTCCCAAACTATCAAATAAAAATATGCAAAAGAGTAGCAACTATGCAAAGGTGAAATAACGTAATAATAAAAGTAATATAAGAAACCTAAAATGTATTTCGTATTTGAATTAAGGGTTGTGGCAGATGAAATAAAAGGCTTGCAGAAGAGGTGGCATTTTAATGAGTTAATGCAAAGGAAAGAATGCTCTGGATGAGTTGATGGGGAAGAGTGCTCCATGTGAGAAACAGCGCCCTGTCAGAGGACCTGATTTAGGAGATGGACTAGATGGCCTTTCAAGTCTCTTTCAGAAATGATCTTATGAATCAGTTCAAGATGGTAAATAAACAAAAAACAAGAACAAACAAAAAAAGCTCCATATTGGTCAGAAGTTTGAACACCAAAATATACAGCTAGTTTGAACTAAGTCAAAGTTTGAATAAATCTCTCTGTCCCAAAGAGCACTGCAGTGATTAGCTGAATGGTCTTTGTAAAGTCATTTTAGTTCCTCTTTCTCTGGTTGTGCTAGCTCACCATCACAATGAAAATAATTCACTTAATAGGAAGAAAAAGGAATAAACTTTTACCCCACTACTAGCCATGCACTGTGCTAAGTATCTTACAAATATTATCACATCTCACTATCTCAGTTAAAATTGCTCCTTTATTGGGGGATTTTTTAATCTACATGATACTAAATAAACATTTTGTCCTATTTCCTCATTGAACTGATCAGTTATTTGGGTTAATTGACCAAGTACAGCACAGTTGTGCTATGTCTTAGATATAACCTTTGCTACATCACACTAGAAATTTCAATAATGAAACTTAAATAAATGACCTTTATGTTTTAAAATAAAACTTCTACATAGATATATCTTATCTTCAAAGCCGGCATTAAGAAAAATGAAGCCACAGTCTTGGAGAATCAACACACAGTTATCTAACAAAAATAGTGCCTTGGAATAAATAAAATCAGGGATGGATCTTGATCGTATGGTGGGGGAGGGGAGGGAAAGAGCGGAATCACTTGGATTCATGTGTTAGAAAAAAATAATTTATATTCTAGAATTTACAAAGCTTCTTGCTGTATCCATAAAAAGGAAATATGACCAAATGGGGGTGGTATCAACGGAAACAGAAACATGAGATATGTACTGTCAATCAAGTTCTCAGCCTCACTCAAGGGAGTATTGTTGTAAGCTCTGTGCTTGACACCTCTGTTGTACAATATGAATACAATGAAATAGTATTCCACTATCAGAAATGACAAAGATTAGGAATACAGAGATCGGTAGGAAATATGATTTGATTAATACTTTGCAAAGCACATTTGCTTACTAGAATATTTTTGTATATATAGGATGTCCCAAAAGTCTTAGAGCATTTTTAGGCTATTAAAGTTTTAAAAGCCATTAAATCTTAAAACTGCACTAAGACTTTTGTGACATTCATATAAAAGCTCAAGAAATCCCACATTGGGTCTGAATGGACATCCAAACAGACCAGCATTCTTTCTCTGACAATGTTGCTAACATATAGAAAACTATATCAAGTGGGAAGATTTATATGAAGTGAGGCAGAGTAAAGAAAGCAGAACCACAGGAACAAAATGAATGCCAATTTCAAATATGCAAATACTAGTAGCAGCAATGAAATGCTGTGTTTTGAAGACTGTTCATATTTAGACAAGAAGGATATATGGGACTCACACATATAAAAAGGGAGAGAAGCATACACTGTTGTAAATGCCTTTTCCTCCTGGATGTTCTCTCCTCTTGGTGTCTATAATTGGTTCCCTTTCTAAGCTTCCTTTGCTGGATTACCAACCTTTTCCTATTAATCCTCTGCCATTCCCCCAATTATGTCGGGGCATTATTAAGGTCCTTTTTGCCTCTATATACTTGGCCATCTCTTCATTTCCAGTGGGAACAAATACTACTTTTATGCTGCTGACTTCCAAATCTATGCATCTAGCCCTAACAATTGCCTATTTCCTGGACCGGACTGCTATTTGAATGGGCCACCTTAAATTCAATGTATCGAAAATAAAAGCCTTTGCATTCTCTCTCAAAAATCATACTCCTCCTAACTTCTTTATATCTATTCAGGATACCACCAATCATCCACATTCATGAAATTGGAGTCTCCTTTGATTCTTCCCTGTCTCTCATCCCCCCATACTTAGTCACCATCCAAGTCTTACAGATTTGACTTCAACACTATCTTTGGCCTCCCTCCCCTTCTTTCAATTCACTCAGCCTTTGTTCAAGTCATCATTATCTCTCACCCAGCCAACAGTAAAAGAATCTTGATTGGTCTCTGCTTCCATTATCTCCTCTCTCCAATTACGCCACCACACTGCTGCAAAATTGATATTCCTAAAATAGACCCAGGTCACTTCACTGCTCAAGTACCAGAGGTTATTTATTGCCTTCTAAGATAACACACAAAATCCTCAGTCTGGCATTCAGAGCCCTCTCCCAATACAGCTCCAACTTACCTTTCTTGTCTTATTTCAGAATACTTCCTTTCACAATTTCTGTTATGATCAAAATGACCTGCTAGCTATTCCCTGTACATTTTATTCTACTGTTTGTTTCTGTTTATTTGCTATGAGGTGGTCCTTCATGTCTGGAATGATGCCCCTCCTCACCTTGACTTCATAGAACCACTAACTTCCATAGCTCAAGTGCAACCACTTACAAGAGACCTTCCCAAGCCCCGTAGTTATTAGTACTGGCTTGGCTTCTTCTTGAAATTACTTTGTATTCATGCTTCGTATATACTTTATATTTACTTCTCTGTAATACATGTTTTTATTTCTCCCAGTAGAATATAAATTCCTTGGCAGCAGAAGCTGTTTCATTTCTGCCTTAAATAGTCCTAGCACCTAGCACAGGCCATTGATAAATGTTTGCTGAATTGGATAGACACAAAAAGTGGAGGGAAAAGAGAAATACCGGAGTTAACTTTTTATTAGAGATGAATTTCAAACAGCTCCTGGGAGAACTTGTCAGATCTGTTTATCCTATATGTTCACACTTAGCAGCAGAACAAAGATAACTGACTCCCCAAATCAATAAAAGACTGGAGAAGGCACAACATATATCGACAGTTTTATCTAACTGGAGTTCAACAAATAAGATAAAGAGTTT
Source organism: Trichosurus vulpecula (assembly GCF_011100635.1). Lineage (NCBI taxonomy): Eukaryota > Metazoa > Chordata > Mammalia > Diprotodontia > Phalangeridae > Trichosurus > Trichosurus vulpecula. The sequence goes on along the minus strand of NC_050577.1, from coordinate 189,424,678 downwards.
AATTAACCATATACTTACAGTGGTAAGCCAGTTTTGAACTTGCTCTTATATCCTCAGTATGACAAGATAATTAAAAAAAACATCCATAAGTACTTATCTCACAAGGTTGTTGCAAGGTTCAGGCAAGTATGTAAAAGTGACTTTCAAACTTCAAAGTACTATGTAAATGTCAGTTATCATTGTTAACCATTATCATAATTATCATTTACAGAAGAAGGAGTTGAAGATACCATTACCTCTAATATGTCATCCTTCATTACAGAAAGCTCACTGCTATTCCTGGCCACAAAGTCATACTTGGATTTGGCATATTTCTTGGGAGGGGCTTTGAGTAGGTCATAATTCCTGAAACAAATGAAAAAAAATTACTGCTGGATGTTAAAAAAAAGGCCCATCAAAAGGGAAATATCTTGGGGAGTTCCCAGTTGAATACAAGATTTCTTAAGGCTAAATGCTACAATTAATCTAGGTTGCAACTCATATGCTTTTTCTTACCTTCTTTAGCTCTGGTTTTTTAGCATACAGGTAAATGTTCATTAGCATCTTTAACAAAGAATGGATAACACAAAAGAAACTAAAAACCAAATTAATCACATTTTCTGCTCAACACTTGCTATCAACTGAAAGATGTTAAAGCTAATTTCTAATAGATTGTTTTAAATTGTCTGTGGATTCCACTTATTCAAGCTATGCCACCAAGTTATCCACAAAGTCTATGAAAAGAATTACATATAAGGTAAACAAGAGGCCAACCCAACTTGCTGGGTCATAAATATGACACTGAGTAAGTAAATATCTTGAAATAGGGAAAGTATTGATTTTTTTTGATGGGGACTTCCAGCACTCAACTAAGCTGAGTGAGATCTTGTAATAAGATTGCCTTTCATCACTTCAAATCAGCTAGAAATGTGCCAAACATCTCCTCCCTTCTCCTATTCCCATAGGGACAAAAAGAGGGGAAAGGAAAGAAATTACACCATGGATGGGGGAAAAAAAGCTCACTTAGTAGAGTAAATAGAAAGCAGAATGTCTAAAACAATGAAGAAAATATTATGAGAGTAAGACGTTGTCAGAAGAAAACTCCAAAAGAAAAAGAAACTAAAGCTAGAACTCAAGAAAAGAGAACAGAAGGGCTCCCCAAAATCCCTAAGAGTGTTTGGAAGGCCTAAAAAAATGAGGATGACATAAAGAGAGAAAACATATGTGCTCAATAAAAAAAATTAAAGACAAGATTCTGTGGCAGAACAGAATTTGGACATAATGAAAAAAAAGCTTGGAGGAAAAAACTAAAAAATTCCATAATACAGGAAACATTAAAGTAAAACCAAAAGACAATAAAATGTGACAAATATGTGAGAGCTCCAGAATTAAAAACATTAGATTTGGAATCTGGGTTTCAGAGGGATAATCTAAGAATCAGCCTAATCTCTAAAACTATAAATTAGAGAGATGAAACCAATCTACATGGAGGGAATTTTCTGATTGGCAAGTTCCCTATATCCATGATCTATTCCCTGTCTATTAAATTACCAACATGATAGTTTAAAAAATTTTAAATTTTAAGTGATTTTTGAAAAATAACAACCAAATTTCATTTAATTCAATAAAAGATCAAAGTAATAAATCAAAACATTTTGTCAAATTAGGATTATTATTACTACTAACAGCTGACATTTAGTTGCATTTTGTTTTTAGATTGCTTGATCAGGAGAGTGCAGACACAGTTTTCTCAGATTCCAGCAAAGCATTTGACAAAGTCTCTCAGGCCATTATTGTGAAAAGATGGCTAGAAGGACAGTAAATGACAACAGAGTCAGGATGAGTTAAGATGGGTTGAATGGGTGGAACCAAATTCTAATAATTTTACGTTAACTTGGAGAGAGGATTCTGATGGAGTATCCCAGAGATGTGCTCTAGGTCATCTGCTGTTTAATATCATTAGGAATGACAGAGATAAATGCAGAGAATGGCAGAGATGGAATGCTTATCAAACATGCAGGTGGCACAAAGCTAAAATAATGGATGACAAAGTCAAGATTCATAAAGTTCTTGATAGACAAGGACATTGGGCCAAATTCACAAAGAAGACATGTAACACGGTAAATAGACAGTCTTCCATTTGTGGGCAATTTTAGCAAAAATCCATTTCAAAAGTACAAGATGTAGCAGACATAGCCAGATAGCAGCTTATCTGAAAAAGATCTGGGGGTTTTAGTGGTCTACCAGTTCCACGCAAATTAACAACAAGGTAGCACAGTATATAAAGCATTGGGCCTGAAGTCAGGAAGATCTGAGTTCAAATCCCACCGCAGACATTAATTATGTGATCCTGGGCAAGTCATTTAACCTCTCTCTGCCTAAGTTTCCTTATCTGTAAAAATGGAATTAATAATAGCATCGATTTCTCAGGGTTGTGAGGATCAAATGAGGTAATATCACTAAAGCATTTTACAGATCTTAAACTGCTATGTAAATGCTAGCTATTACTATTATCAGAGTACCAGAGAAGTTACTTAACATACTTAAGGTTACACAGCTACATAGTTGACCACTTTGATCAAAGTTGGGCAGAGAAGATGGGTTAAACAAAATAGCATCATTACCCACATTTCATTTATATATGCTTCCTTCTCTAGTCCCTCCGTTGCTCTCATCTCTCCTCCTTCATAGCACCCTTCTCCTACCCTGGAATCTAATTACTATAGTTAACTAACTATGTGGCACACTGTAAGCAAAGGGTGAGACAAATAGACATTCTCTGGGAAGTTTTCTGACTGTTAGTGGACAACAAAAACTTCTGTAGCAGCATTCTTCAAGGCCAGGTTCAGCCTTCAACCTGCCTCAGAGAAATAATTAAAAGTTCTGTAGGGTCATATCACCAGCTGTATTAACACAGGCCATATCTGTCAACTAGAAAATAACAATCAGAAATATGTTTAGTTCTATCCTGGACTTCATATAAAATCTATAATGTATCAGAAAATGTAATTTCAATTTCTCATTTGGAACAAGAATAACGAGCTTGATATTTATGTTCAGTGTGAAAGTCAAGGAAATTGAATCAGCAGTTTAAAAACAACTCCAAAATTATTCCCCAGATTCTAAATAATTATTCAAATGTCAAGGTGCAAACTGCGAGAAAGTAAATTCACCGAGCAGTGAGTAGATTTTGTACGGTATCTGCACTTCACTCTTGATACATAATTAAAATCCTATGGCATTATAACAATTGTGATCAAGATGCTAAATGTCTCTTTGAACTTTAAACAAGAGAAGATCTTTCAGAGATCTTTGAATTTCTACAACACAAATGCTGGGGGATGGTTATGACTCAATGGGTATATAAGGAGGGAATCCCATATTTGGGGTTTTGAGAGAATTTCTGCAATAAAGAGTGAGATTATGTTCACTGGTACCGGTCGAGAAGACTAAAGACGCCTGGGAGGGCATGGGGTTGATCAAGAAGGTTCTTTGAAGTAGCGCGGCTTTGTTTTGACCTTTTGATTCCATCTCCCTATGGAAGGTATAAACATGCCCTCTTAGCACTTTCCTGAGGACAGAACTCAAAGATAATTAATGAAATGATTGGCTTGGCCTCCTGTGGAACAGATCACTGTGGAAGGGGCCAATTCTTCCTCCTGGACTATAAAAGAGACTCTCTCTATTACCTGCTTGGGACTTTTTTGTCCTTTGGGAATTTTTTTCTTTTCTGAAGGACAAAGGACAGTAAAACAGAGCTAGGAGTGGTTTTGGAGATTAGAAGTAGGGAGTCCATTCTTCCCATGAGTCACTGCTACTGGCTGCCTTGGCACAGATACAAATGGAAGTAGTATGTGCTCTTGGCCACCTGGGCCAAGAGGAGAATTCCTAGAACCTGTTTCTGGCCCTCTAGCCTCAGAGTGGCAGTGGTATATTTTCTCTGCCAAGAGATATCTGCTGTAGGGAAGGGAACCCTCTAGTATAAGTAGTTCCTAAAACGCAGATTTCTGGAAGTGTCTGATGTTCCTGAAACCTAACCTTCTGGAGAAAGGAAGGTTTCTGGGCAATTTAATCCCCAAATTCAATCTTTAGTAAGAAAAGGCTTATTTCCTGGGCAGCACAGGTGGGGAAGGAGAAATCACTTCTTTGTCAAGACCGAGTTAAAAAGTTAGGGGTTCCAGGTTTTCACTGAGAAAAGAGGGGTTCTTGAGCAATGGCAGCCTCTGAGAGAGAGAGAAGATTGGGCACATGGCCCCCAGATCTGGAAGAACTGAAAGCAGATTTAAGCAAAAATCTGGGGTGTGGAGTGGGAAGGGAGATTTGAGTATCACCCATCATTACCATAATTTATTTGAACAGTATAGACAAGACGGTTGAGGGGTTACCTCTCTAGCCACATCTAAGTTCATTTCCTTGATGATGAGGACATCTTTTAGGGGACTACCCTAAAGGTATACAGACTACCTTCCTGTATGGGTTCCTGGAGGAGAAAGTGGGAATTTCAAAAGCTGCTTGTCTAGAAGTCCAAAGTCTGTTTTCCTTCTGAGGGCATAGTGCCATAAGGCTAGATGCCTATTTGGGTTTTCTTTTTCTTTTTGGGGTGTGGGGTGGAGGGTCAAGCAGAACTCACCAAAATGTTAAAAGATTACACCTATAGCAAGCTTAAGTTTATTTCCTTTCCCAGCAGAATCTACACTTCTAGGAGGTGTTATGAGTATGGAGGACACTTCAGAGAAGGTAGAATTCATCAGAAAGAGAAAAGCGTAGCAATATTTATGGGCTATTTTGAGTCCTTTATGTGTGGTCTACATTTTTCATGGGATTCAATAAAGGCAGCCCTGCACCTTATAAACTGTATTGTCATACTGAGTATTGGATCTGAGAACCCATTAACTGATGGTGTTATCTCTGTGTTTTTGTGGGGCCAGTCCTTCCTGCCTCTAATGTGCTCCTTCCCTACCTCTGCTTCTTAGAAGGCCTGGTTTATTTATGTCAAGATTTATGCAATACTTACACCTGACTCCTCTTCTAACTACCCCTAGCCTCCAGCTCCTATTACCCCACCTCCCTAAATTACCTTGTTTTATTTTGTACATAGACTGTATACGCTTACTGATGAACATATCGTCTCTTCTCATGAAATGCAAACTCCCTGAGGGTGAGGACTGTTTCATTTTCATCTTTGTATTCCCAGAGCCTTGCACGGTGCCTGGTACCTAGCAGGCAAACTTAATGAATGCTTTTTGATTGAATGACTGATCTAATGAGACCTACAAACATAAGCCATGCTTGAGCTATAAACTGAGACTTCCCAGAGGCAAGTCTAAATGAGACAAGGAAAAAAAAAGGAATACATCCTAGGGGCCAACCGTGAGCTGAAGGCCATGTTGTATAATCCTGGGCTGTGGGCTAAATTCACAATTTTCTCTGTTATTACTATACAAACATCATGGAAAACCTTTCCAAAAGATCTACTGAGCTACCAAATACAAATGCTAGGAAAGTAAGTAATCATTAATGCTGCATTTTTAAAAATTTATGTAAAATTGACATGGAAACAAAGACTCTGAAATGCTGACTATAGCTAATAAGAGTAGTTGAAAGATTCCAAGGAGTTGAACTACATCATTGATCTTTAGCACTCCCAAAGTATCCTAGCTATTTGCTAGTACAGAGCAGTGTAGCATAGCAAATGGACTTGGAGTCCAGGAAACTTAAGTTAAAATGCTTCTTCCATTGCTTATTAACTGTGTGACAATGGGTAAATAACTTCTCTGAGTATTTCCACACTTATAAAATGAAAATAATAATATTTACAGTACTGAGGCTCAAACGAGATAATATAAGGAAAGTGCTTGATAATGAAATCAGTTTTTATTGTAACTGTTACCACATTTGGATAATTTTTTAACTTTACTAAAAAGAAACAGAAAAAAAGATTGTTTGCTTAAAATGAAGTACTTAATGGTTTTTAAAAACCTCAAAATACACAGACATACACAGATAATATTCAAAAATGTTTTTGCCAACTTAAGTCACAGGTGTATGTACATATACATATCATACATATATATACTTCATGCTATCCCACACTATGAATTACTATATTAATCCCTTGATTAATATGCTATTGATATGATTACTTTTTAATGATTCATTTATTAAATTACGTGTCAGGCACCAGGAATACAAAGAGAAAAATTAAAGTCTCTACCACTAAGGAGCTTATCCAGGGAAGCCAACATGTTCATGTAAAGGAAAAGAAAAAACATAAATTCAAAATAGATAAAAAGGAAAGGCATCAGATCAAGAAAGGTTTCATGTAGAAGATGGTGCTTGAGTTGGGCCTTAAGGGTTCTGTGTATGACAAACAGTGAGAAAGTCAGTTAGGTTAGAATAAGGTATACATAAAGGAGACTAGAATTTAATAAGGCTGGGAAGTCAAATGGGGGACAGTTGATGATGGGCTTTAAATGCCACATAGAGGGGATAAGATTTTATATTAGAGGTTTTGTTTTGGATATATTTATTTTGATATGCATATAGAGAATGCAGTTTGAAAGATTCAATAGTTACTTGGAGATTAATCAGATTAATGCTCAGGAGACAAACTAGGGAAAGACATATAGATCTAGGAGTCATCTGCATAGCAATGATAATTTACTCCATGGGAAATGATATGGCCACCAAGAGAATATATAAAAAGAAGACAACCCAGGACCAAGACTTTGTGTAGAGGCACGGTTAGCAGAACATGATATGGATGATGAATCAGCAAAGGTATCTGAAAACAAATGGTCAGATACTTGGAGGAAAACCAAGGAAGAAAATTGTTATGAAAACTTGGTATGGATAGTGTTTCCAAGAAAAGAGGGTGGTTACGAGTGTCAAATACTACAGATAGATCAAGAAGGATGAAGACTAAGAAAAGACCATCAGAAATGAGGATTAAGAAATCATTGGTTACTTTGGAGAGTGTAGTTTTAGTTAACTGACAAAGTCAGAAGCCAGACTGCAAAGTATTAAGAAGTGAATGAGAAGAGAAAACAGAGGCAAAATGTACAGGCAGCTCTTTTTTCCTGATTAATCGTCTCAATCTTACCTCTTTCCACATAATCCTTGACTCAAAAAACCCAAAACCAAACAAGAACACCCCCCAAAACACACACACACGAGCGCGCGCGCGCACATACATGGAATGACAAATGCAACTTCTTAAAATGCTTCTCAAACTCTCCCTCTTATACCAGTAGAGAATAAACCTTAAAGTTGAAAACTGGGCCACTATTAACTTCTATCTTACATATAAACAAACACATTTTTGTAAGATACCAAAAATTAATATAATTTCATTCAAATTAATTGTAAAAATTGTAGTTATTATATAGGTTTTGAAAGAATTTGCAATGTACGTATTAAATTTGTAGGGGGGTAAAAACCCTGAAGAACATTTTATCCTAAATTCACTATACAAAGCAGAAACATCATGAGATGAGTGAGCTAAAAATGTAGGACGGTAAAAGTACCTTTGACTGAAATCCAAGGTTTAGGTAGAGATTTACAAGGGAGAAGCTTTACTATGGCCTCTCTAATTATATTGCTTTTTTTAACCTCTAAGTAGGTAAAAATCACGTAACAATCAAGGACCTTCTTATCTATCCCACTATTCTACTTGACTACCTTCCCTTGTTTTTCTTTCCTTCCCAAAATAGCAGGTAGATGGGTGCTATCGGTCAGAATCAATTCCTTTCTTCTCCTTCCTATTTTCCCTCCCTGTCTCTGCTGGAAAATGTTTAACAAGGACAATATATGTGAAAACAGATAAAGACTTATTTGGAATAGTGAAACTTTCAAGGCAAAACAAACAATTATGTGTAGATAAAACTGTAATTATAAATATTTCTATCCTAATTCCAGCGGCAAAGTTCTGTTCTTTCAACTTGAGAAAACAAAAAGTACTGGAGTGACTTAATATTTTGAATTTTACTTAACTTGTTGCTTCTAATAGAGGCCTACAGTTTAATAAAAGGGAAACTCATCAAAAGATAGTTACACTAAGTAAAAAGAATGGAATTAAGCGATTCCCGCCCTCCCTCACCCCAAACTGTCCATGCCAGCTCTTCAAAGGAATGATCAACCCTTAAATAGTGAGGGACAGCAACAGGAGCCAGACCTGTGATTTCATGACTTGTGATTTCAGTTGAATGGGAACCTAACCCTGATGCAGAAACTCCCTCTATCAATGGAGATCAGCATTGGCTCTGAAACTTTAGTAATAATAATCATTAGCAACAATTATTAATAATAAGTGAAGCTAGCTATGAGATAGCCGGTCTATTAGTACTGTGCTATAAGAAATGACAAATATAAAAATAGCTACCATTTACATAGCACTTTAAAGTGTGCAAAGCATCTTATAAATATTATCTCATCTGATCTTGATAATTACTCTGGGAAGCAGGTACTACTACTACTACTACTACTACTACTACTACTATTATTGTGTGTGAGGCAATTGGAATTAAGTGACCTGGGTCACACAGCTAATAACTGTCAAGTGTCGGTGGCCATATTTGAACTCAGGTCCTCCTGACTCCAGGGTTGGTGCTCTATACACTACGCCACCTAGCTGCCCCAGCAGGTACTACTACTATCTCCATTTTACAGTTGATAAAACCAAAGGCAACAGTGACTTTCTCGGAGTTACACAGCTAGATGGTGTCAGGCTGGATTTGAATTCAGAGCTTCCTGATCCCAGGTCCAAAGCTCTATCTAATGAGGCACCTGGTGGCCTAGCAAGTCGCCTAGAACACTGACAGGTCATGTGATTTGCCCAGGATCACAAAGCCTGTATATGTCTTAATAGATTGACATTTATAAAAGCAGAGATTATATCACCTTAGTTGGCAAAAAAAAAAAAATGGAGACAGGAACAAATTCTCATTGGTGGTCACTGAATGTTACCTATCTACATGGTGGTTATAAGTCTGCTTAAAAGCAAGGGCAGCTTCCCCTTGGTCCGGCAGAGTCCCTCTTTTGTAAGCTGTATTATTGAATGCATGCCCATCAGGTGGAGGATGCTCTGGTACACTAGAATGCTGAAAGGCAAAGAGATAGAAAAAATGAGAATGATTACAAAATTACTCTTTCACATAAATGCAATGTCAATCAACAAGTACCCATAAGCAGGGGTGTACTGGTAAACATTTAACAACTAGCTCTCCAGGGGGAAAATGTATGCACAAAACACCTTTAAGTTTAATCTGCATTATTAATTGTTAACTAACAATTAAATCTAATCTGCATCATTTTCTTAAGACTAGGCAATATGCAAAATAATAAATCAGCCCTGATCTATATAGCATTTCCTAATGCTTAAGGTGTAAATGCTCACACCGAACTTTTAACAATCAGCTGGAACTGGTTTAATTTGGCTCTAACACACCCCTGCCCAGAAAGGTATTCATTTAATTATGGTACAATTTTCACTTTTCAGGTTGCTGATTGTTATTTTAGCTAATTATGAAACACTGGGATTACATTTTTATCACAGGTGTGACTACAAATATGTAACCAATATAAATGCAAAATCTTCACCCTACACCAGGGATTCTTTATTTTTTATATCATAGACCTCTCTGACAGTCTGGTGAAGCCAATGGATTACTGTGGTCTGTTGCTTACATTCAGGATTGAAGGAAACACTAACTTTTAGCTAGATGTTAGTGATAATAGAGATATAATTTTTTCCTCATCCAAGCTTATGGACCCCCTCAAATGGCCTGGGACCCCAGGTTAGGAACACCTGCTCTACATGATGAAGAACAAAATTTCCCCCCAGGGTTTCAGAACAGTATGCCAGTTTAGTATTATATAGATAATATTTATAGAATAAAGTGAGTTAACAAAATCATAAACCTTTTCTCTGAATCTCCAGTTATAAAAAGGGCAAACCCAGGCAAAGATGTTTAAACTATGTGAGAAGTATGATCTATAAGACATTTTTTCATCTTCAAAGCCAGCTCTAAAAAGGAATTAGTTTTACTGTCCCTAGTTAAGCTAGCCATAATAGGAGCAGCGAGGGGGACTACTTAATGGGCAGATGAAAGATGGCAAATATTTGGTGAAATTTCAGGAGCTTGTGAAAAGACCTCTCCCATTATGTTAGATATCTTCAAAGATATCTAACATAATGACCTGGCCTTGATGCTGGAAGATCTCAAATTACTCATTCCTGTGGACAATTCATTGAGTTACAGATACTAAAACGAGAATATTATTCATAATATGCCATTAATGTTTTAATTCAAGTTAATTTACTCATTCCATATAAGAGAAAAGGGTACTGACAGTACAGGAAGCATTACAGTTAAAATTTTATTGTGTAAGACTGGGAAGGGATGTTGCCATGTAACATGTAATAGGGATCTCCTTTTGAAGCCTTGAGAACTTGATGGGGGGGGACGACCACAAGGGCAATAGAAATGACAGGTGAGTGGGAGGTGTCAGGAGGAAGAAAGGCAATAAAGTCATACTAAGGACAAACTTTAACGATAAAAATTATGCTATCCCTGGCCAAAAGAGTACAAAAGTAGTGGTAGTAATGTACAAATCTACCACTCTCCTGTGTCCATTACTTACAATGCCAAAATGCAGGATCACAGGGATACCTTAGGACCTACAATAAAAAAGGTGGTCCTGTATTCAGCTACTATAGCAAAAGTCTGAGGTCTTGTCATGGAATTAATACATCCATTAAATATCTGAAATCACTTTTACTTGACCTACTTTTCTAACAAAATTTCAAGGCGTGGAATCTCCTAAATATGTGGCTAGCAGTATTTTCTTTTTTCATTATTTTTCAACCAATTATAATTTTGAAGAAGTACTTGTTACCATAGTAACACTAGTGGATGCTGGTGTCCTTCCTGAGTGCAGGTGACCAGCTATAGATAATCATCACTGCCCTTTCTTCCCTACTCCCTTTGTCTCTGGAGATGTAATAAACCACACCCTACCGCACATAATTAGCTCATGTTTTAGTCTAGGAGCAATTTAATGGTTCCTTAGGTCCATGTCTGCCTCTTCTGCTACTTTAGCGAGTTTACATTAAACAACTAGGATCACAACTACAGTAATTATTGGGGTAGAAGTAATCCTTTTTATGCACGACATGGAAACAGGTTACATGATCAAAAACATTTTAAGACAAGTCATTACAGTATGAATTTTATTGTGTGAGGAAACACGCTTTTGAAATCACAAGACCTATAATTTGTCTGTATGACCTTAGAGAAGTTAATACCTTTCTAGATCTCAGTTTCCTCATCTGTGAAATGAAGGAGTTAAATTAGATCATGGTTTCTTCTAACTCTTCTAAATTTGTCACTCTATGATAGTTCCTCATTTAAAATTATTATCATTCAGTGGGAACACTTAATTTATTCACTGGAATCATCAAATATGATACTGTTTTTAAATTTAGGATTAAAAAAACTTACACAAAAATCAAATTTTAGAGACATATAAAGCAAGAAAATGTTTGCTGAAAACAGTAAACAATGATCAAACATTTATTAAGGATTTTCTATGTGCCAAGCACTGTACTGGGTACTAAGACAATGAACAACAGAAAAAAAACAGTCTTGTCCTCAAGGAGCTTACTTTCTAAATATTCAAAATGAAAATAAATTAAAACATAAAAGATGCCCACAGAGTAGATGGATCTTAATCTTAGAAATGAGGGCACTGGCAAATAGGAAGATTGGACAAGGTCTCCTACAGAAGATGGCATTGCAGCTGAATACTGAAGAAAGCCAGAGATCCTAGGAGGAGATGGTGAGGAAGGAGAATACTTCAGGAATGGGCAAAACTAGTAAAAGGCAAGAAGACAGAAGATGAAGTGTTGTGTGTAACAAACAGCAAGTGGGCCAGCATAGAGGCATTGTAAAGTACAGGGTGTTCCTAAAGTCTGGACACATGGGAAATGTGGGATTATTGCATCTAGTTCACGTGAATCTTGCAAAGTGCATCAACCTTTGCATCACAAATGATGGAAATCATATTGAAGATGTTATTTATTAATATTCCAATTAAATGAAATGTTGTTGAAAATTGAATTCATTTCATTTCTTGAAAATCTGCATTTTTGCCTATGTGCCCAGACTTCAGGAACATCCTATATGTGGAAAGGGTGTGGGGAAAGGAACAAGCATTTATTAAGTACCTACTGTGTGCCAGGCACTGTGTTAAGCATTCTACAAATATTGTCTCATCTGATCCTAACAATAATCCTGTAAGGTAGATACTACGAGCCTCATTAATAGCTGAGAAAACTAAGGCAGTCTGAAGTTAAGTTACTTGCCCAGGGTCACCCACTGAGGGTAGTATGTGTAAGAAGATTAGAGTGTTAGGAAATGGCTAAATTATAGAGGGCTTTAATTGCCAAACAATTGATTTCGTATCTGATCCTATAGGGAGCCACCAGAGTTTATTGAATAGAGGTGGTCACACCTGTGCTTTGGAAGAAAGTGAACCCAATTAAAAAGCTACTGCTTTAGTTCAGATGAGATGATTGAAGAAGCCTGAAATAGGGCGGTAGCTGTGTGCGAGGAGAAAAGGGGATGTATGTAACAGATGTGGTGGAGGTAGAAATCTCAAGAATTTGGCATCTGAATGGATATGTGGGATGGCAGTGTGGATTTAAGGGTGATACAGAGATTGCAAACATGGGTAACTGGGAGGATTGTGGTACCTTCAATGATAATGGGAAATTTAGAGAAGGAGAGGCTTGGGATGAAATGAGTTCTGTTTTGGAGATTTTGAGATTGAAATGCCTATGGGACATCTACTTTGGAATGTCCAATGGAAAAAAAAATGTCCAGTTGGTGATGAAGGACAACAACCAACCAGCAGCTGGAGGTTCAAAATTTGTTTGTGTCTGCTAAGTGTCAATAGAGATGAAAAGAATGGAACAGGTATACTACTGAAAGTCACATTTCTAATTTGTTCTCTTCTAAAGAAAGCATGATAGATTTATTTTTTGAAGCCACTTGAATTTGCTGCAATCCATTCCATTTTGTTGATGGCTACAGAATTGGTCTATAAGACCACAGATAATAGAAACTTAATTTAGACAAATGTTTCTATTTAAAGACAATGCAAGCAGATATGAATTACTTTCTACTCGTAACTCATTCATCTGCATATTTTAGAGCACATCGTGAATATCCACAGAACTAAAAACATTTATATTGGGACAATTATTGAAAGAATTAAGTAGTACTCAAATTGACTACTAATTATCCACTTTTTGTTCTTCAGGTAATACGTAAATCAAAGGAAAGGATGTGAAGTATGCCTTCTGCTCCAGTTTGACCTTATTTATCTTACCTAGATCTTCAGGTTTGTCACTCAACAAAATGGATTTGATTCAGTTCAAACCAGTGGTCACTTCATTATTCTAACAGGTCAGAGGAGGTCATGGAAAAACAATCTTTCCAGAAAATATAGGAACAAGGGGAACACCATACTACCTGTGCCATCCCTTTGAACTCTTCCTGAAACAAGTACTATTATTAGCGTTACTATTAGTCTTGGAAGTGAGCACATGACAGACCTGCGGGAAGGTTTAAGCCCTCATGGTGGTACTAGAGGCAACAAATCTAAAATATTAATACAAATGTAGTGAAAATGATGGAACCTTATGTGCTTTGCAAAAGACATCAAATAATTTCTTCTTTATCTCCCAAAGTATATATTTCTGAATAAAGTGTAATGAATTTTACTATTATCAACAATTAAGAGCCACTGAAGCAAATTAAGTGCCACAGGAACTATAGTTAGGAAATTTCTATGTAGCTCATAAACCATTGCTAATCAAAGTTCCACCCTGACTCCCCAGCTACTAGCTATACAATATGCTTCTACATTCTTTATTCCAATATTCTTCCTTTTTCTCTTTTTCTTACATTCCCTCAGTCATAAATCTCATCCTTTAGCTTAGACTTCTTCTAGACCAGAGTTCTTAACCCAGGGTCCATGAACTTGTTTATTTTGGTTTTTTTAATGTTTTTACATAGTTTTTCAAATTTTAGTGTCTTAATAGTTGATCAATATACTGTTTTCTTTTGGAATCCTACATATTTATTTTACACATTTAAAAACATTATTCTGAGAAGGGGTTGACAGGCTTCACCAGACTACCAAAAAGGGCCATGACACAAAAAATGTCAAAAAAAACCCCATTCTAGACATCACAGAGTTCTCTATAGGACTGGGACAAGCCATAGATGTGCCTGAAAAACTGCAAGATTCAGTGTGCCCCTTAGTTTTTCTACACTTATATACATGCTTCTACACATTCATGTACTCTCTCTTGCTACCCAGCCATACTTTGTCTCCATTCATCTCTACCTTGCCAATTTCCATAGCTGCCATATTCATTAGGGACAGAAAAAATAGGAAATGAATTGATCGATGCTTTCAGTGTGACAAACTGTTTCCCATCTCACTGTATGGTTTCCTGTTTCATTAACTCATAACTCAGTTGCAGTCTCTATAGTCTAAATACAATGATATCCCTGTTCTCTCCTTTTCCACATCTCTAAACTCCTTGCCATCATCCCTCATTCATTCCTCCTTTATTCCAGTCTCTAATCTAGAAGTAACTCTTCTCTTTACCAGGGGCAACTCTTTTACATGAACTCTTGTTCCTATCCCCTCCCATTTTCTCCAGTAGACTACTCCCATGATCACCTCCTTACTTTCTTCAAGCTCTCCCTACATACTGACTCATGCCCTGATGCCTACAAATATTCTTGAGTCTCCTCTATCCTTAAATAATCTTTTTGTTGTCGCTGTTCAGTGGTTCAGTTGACAACCATTCAACGTGACCTCATGAATTTCATCCATGGGGTTTCCTTAGCAAAGATACTGGAGTGGTTTGCCATTTCCTTCTCCAATGTGTTTTCATTTTACAGATGAGGAACTGAGGCAAATAGGGGTTAAGTGACTTGACCAGGATCACACAGCTAGCAAGGTCTGAGATCACATTTGAACTCAGATCTTCCTGACTCCAGGCCTGATGCTCTATCCACTGCACCACCTACCTGTCTTAAATAATCTTTACTGTATCCTAATAACTGCTCAAGCTATCATGCCATATCTAGCTTCCCTTTCATAGACAAAAACTAGAAAAAGTTACAGATGTTCATTGCCTGTACTTCCACCTCTCTCCCGTCTTCCATTCTTTGTAATCTGGCCTCTCACCTCATCACTTTATTGAAACTATTCTCTCTGAGGTTACAAGGGATCTCCTAATTATAAAATATTATGGTCTTTTCTCAAGGTCTTGAAATTCTAGATCCATTTGCAACACATGAAACTGTCAATTAACTTTTTTTGTGAATAATCTTCCCTTTCTGGGCTTTTGTTAACACTGATCTCTCTTGATTTTCCTCCTCTCTGTCTGACTGTTCCTTCCCAGTCTACTTCATTGGTTTGTCACCCACACCATGCCTTCCTAACCTTGGGTGTACCCCAAGGCTCTGTCTACAGCCCTTCTCGGGGCTCTTTCTTTCTCTCTCTCTTTCAATTCAATATATGTAAAATAACTCATTTTCTTCCCTCCAAAACACACCCTGTGTCTCAGCTTCCTTATTTCTGTGCTATTCCCTATTTCCATCCTTTGCATCACCCAAGTTCATAATCTCTGTATCATTCCTGACTCTTCACTCCTTCTCTCACCACACACATCCAATCAGTTGCCAAATTTTCTCCTTTCTATGTCCACAACATCCCTCACAAGTGTTTCCTCTCTACTCACCCACCCTGCCCCCCTCACCTTCCTTCAGGCTCTTATCAGTTTTTGCTTGGATTATGACAATAGCCTCCAAATTGGTCTCCCTACTTCATGTCTCTTTCCTTCAATCCATTCTCCACCCAACTGTTCAAATGATTTCCCTAAAGCTTAGGTATGACCATGTCACTGCCCTTCTCAACACACTCAGTAGCCCCAGACTGCTTCTAGTATCAAACAGAAACTCTTTGGTTTGTAAAGCTGGTCCTAACTCATACATAGTACTCTCACCTCTGTAGACAATCTTTTCATTTCTTGTTTACGCTGATGCTCTGCTACATGCGCCACAGATTCAGCCAACTGATAAAGGTCTTGGTCCATTGGTGCTCCCATAAAGTTCAGCATAGGAGGCTCCCAACCATTTCGGAACCGTGGCACATAGGGTGGAATAAACTGTTCTTTGGGCCACTCTGCTCTAAATGAAAGATATAAGACATGTAAACAATTACATTTAAGATAATTTTTATCATATGTATACAAACTGTCTCCAATACACAAATACTGCTTATTTCTCTCTTACACATCCTCTCAAAATTAATGTTCATATATAATAAAATGTTCATAGTATATAAAATAACTACATAATGATGTACATGGGAAGAAACACAAATAAATGGCATAATATGATATAAAGAGTTTTTTTTTTTTATTACACTGCCTTAAATTTAAGGAGGAGACTCAATTTCACTTCTCTATTAATGCCACCTTCTGATGACAATTTCAGGGTTTTCTTCAATCAATATTAAGGATTACAATTTGACATATTTTTAGAGCACTGCACAAAATTTCAATATCTGATATGGTTTCATGATAATATAAAGGGTAATCATATTCTAACATTTGAATTACCTTCTATGAAAGGACATATATCCCAAAATACTTGTAAGTTTTACATCTTTTAAATTATGCAGACTGCTAAAATGAATCAAGGTGATTATACATCAACATATAAACCAGACAAATTTTAATCAGGAAAAAGTCACAGAATGTATTTGCAATTATAATCTGTCCCTATTTATTCCCAAGCAAGTGTGAAAAAGAATGACCACTTCTTTAGCCGTGTAGGAATTTTTTACTCATGAAGCATAGAAATAAACATGTAACAGTATTTCTATTTTACTACTGTCATTTCTTTTTTTTCTTTCTCTCTCATATATGATTCAAACTTTTACCTTGGATTACCATTTTAAATTATGTTCTATTTACTCTAATGTTTCTGTGAGTTTCTTTATGATTCCAAAATACCCGAATAGCTTCCTCAAGTTGACCATTCATTGCCTAAGGCAGTCCAGGAGAGGCAGTCTGCATAGGCCAATGTGATTTGCTTATGACTGTTTTGAGGCTTTGAAGTGTTTGTGTATCTTCTGCTACTTTGCCTTTTCCTGTGTTTACACAATCCAGATGCTATGCTACTTGATTTTCCTGTCCAGCTTGGTTGACCCTTAATATTTACCTACCTATAGGGCTTAATCCTTATTGCACAATGCCCTGATGCTACAAACCAAATGATGTATTTATGTTGGCTCATGTTACTTATCTAAAAGTCCTGTGCCTAGATTTACTCGTTGGGTCACTTCAGTCAAGGGCTATTGGTCTTAAAAGGTATGTAGGCATCTCTGGGTTGGTTAAAGCTCTGACAACATCTATCAACTGCCTATCTCAGAATCTGAGAATTCTAAGCTCTAGGGGTGACTACATGGGAGAGGTAGCACATTCTAGTATTTATCATTCGCCTAATAAATAGCTTATATTATCTGTTGGTCACGAGTATGGCAATACATTCCTTGGCTAAGTGCTGATACCCGAGAGGTGTATTTTCTACTTCCCAAAATACCTTATACAATTATGATCTGAAATAACAAAATGCTTTTGTGAGGCATCTATGATATATACCCTTTTTGTGTGACTGAAGTCATGGGATTTCTCGTTTTTGTCTGGAACTCAAAGCAAAGAATGACAGGTCTAATATATTTAAAAATGTTAATTTAGAAAAAAAAGATCTATTAAACATTGCTCCTAGGCTTATTAAGTCTATCATAACTTAGTTATTTATGAAACATTTAAATTTGCTGCCACTTACACCTGGAATTCTCCAAATCTTTGCCTCCTAGCTTCCCTGGATTCCTTCAAGTCTCAACTCAAGTCCCACCTTCTGTAAGTAGCCTTTTGCAATCCCCCATAATGCTGGTGGCAACCCTCTGTTGATTATCTGCATGTAATTTGTTTATCTGTAGTTGTTCGAACATTCTCTCCCCATTAAACTGCGAGCTCTTTGAGAGAGCTTTTATTACTTTTCTTTTTATTTCTAGCACCCAGCCCAGTATCTGGCACATAGTAAATGCTAGTTCACTGACTTAATAATCTTCTTGTAAAAGAGATCTGCATGACACAATATATAAAGAGATCAGATCGATGATTTCATTAGCATAGGGAACTCCTGAGAGAAGTAAATCCCTCTATTAAGGCAGGTTGGTACCTTTTTTGTAACTTAATAGCCTTAAAGAGTTGTCTAGAACTCTGAAAGTGACCTTCTCGGGGTAATAAACCAGGATGTTTCAGAGGCAGGACCTGAACCCAGATCTTCCTGGCTTTGAGGCTGGTCCTTTAAACACTCTATCAAGCTGCCTCTCTATCCATAATGTCAGGTGCATTTCTAAAAACCCTGAATAGATCCACTAATCTAGAAAGCTCAGTGATGGGCTAAGTCTGCTGCTCTTTGAGGACTAGTCTGGCTAAGACATAACATGGTATAGAGAAAAAATGCTGGACTGGGTGTATGAAGCTGGGTATAAATACCACTGCTGATGCTTATTGGCTGTGTGATGGCAAGCACTTAAAAGTCTCGCTTTCTTCATATAAAAATAAGGATAATAATACCTATAGCACTTAACTCAGGGTTTTTGCAATCAAATGAAAATAATTTTCAAAAATACATTCGAATTTATTTATTTTTCCAATAAAGTTTGAGAACCTTAAAGTGTACATAAATGTCAGATTTTATTACTAAGTAAACATATGTATCCCTAATACTTGGCCAATAAGTGATGAAGTTTTTGTTAAACCTTTAAACAAAGAAATACAAAGCAACTGAGTCCTGTGTGGTCTTTGACTTCAGCATGGTGACAAGGACAGAAAACCTGTATTTTCTCCTTCTTACCTGCAAAAACATCTTTTGTAAAAATTTAGGAAAATTAGGTCTTTCAACATTCCCTTGATCTATCAATCAAGTAACCTTATCCAAATAGGAAATGTGGTTAGTCTGGGTACACTCTGTTTTTGATAAAGCCATGCAGGCTTTTTGTGATCACCAATTTTTTTCCCCAAGGGTTCACTATTAAGTTCTGTAATTTTGTCAGGAATCAAACTCAAGTTCATTGATCTACAGATTGCCAATTCCATTCACTTTCCTTTTTCAAAAAGGACATTTCCCCATCTCCAGTGCTGTAAGAACTCTTTCATTCTTTTTCAACCCTGAAAAACTCTCCATTAATCCTTAAAAGACTCCTGACAGCAATCACTTTTGCCACTTTGTTCAGTACTCTGGGAAGTAGTTTGTCTGAGGCTGGTGACTTGAACTCATAGAAGACAGCTAAGGGATCTTGTACTCTCTCTCCCTATTTAGCTTAGGTGTCAACTCCCTAGTCATCATTTTCGGTTAACCCCTTGTCAGTCTAAAGGTCATTCTTCTTGATAAAGAAAACAGAGGTAAAAATGAGGGGAGCAGCTCTGCACCCTCTCTCCCTTCAACTGTCACCACTGCATCCACCCCAAGCTATGTTCCAATCCCTTCTTTGACCCTCCTCTTTTCCTCTACTTAGTCAAAAGTAACCATCAGCAACAACAACAAACTTTTTGTTGTCTTTGGAATTTTTGGCAGACTCATTTAACTGTATTAATTAGATCTACCAGATATTACCTTGCTTTACTTTGGTATTCGTCCTCTGCTGTCCACCTTTGCTTTACTCTTCTGTACATGTCATTTAAAATCAAGTTTGACTGATGAAAATCTGAGTGTACATACCTGCCTCTTAAGGAAATTATCCCCTTTCTTCCTCATCAGAATTGTTTCTCTTAGTTGCATTGTAATTTCATTCTCAGAAACATCCCATATCTCCTAGGTTGACTTCTCCTAAGAATTTTAGGTCATATCGTTTCAGATCTACTTTCCCAACATCTAGCACATATGTTAGACCCTTTCTGGTTTTTCTCTCCTTTTCAGTCACAAATTCTAAGAGGAATTGGTCTCCTCCTCCCAAACTTATCATCATTTCTACTCCAGCTATCTACACCTAATTTTTGATAGAAATCAGGTTCAAATGTTAGCTCCCCCATCTTTTGAAGAATAAAGTTGTTACTAAGGTAAATCAAAAAATTTCTATATACTCTTTTCTATGCATAGAGAACTTCAGCAGACATCCAGAATATTGAAGTCTCCCTTGACTAATATATTAGGTCCCAATGATGATCTGTTTCTTGAAGTACTCATCTACTTGTTATTTTCTGTCCAGTATCTATAGTAAACTCTGAAGACAATATCACTTATGTTCCTGTCTCCTTTGACCCTCACCCAAAATGCATTCCCCTTTGATTCCTTCTCTAGTTCCTGTATTTCTATAAAATAAGGTTAGATCAGATGGCCTCTGAGATTCTTTGTATTACTACTACTAGGTTCTGTGATCCTGTCATTTCCTGTCCTATGTCTTACTTTTACTCTTTAGGCCTCAGTGTCCTTATTTATAAAATGAAGGGGTTGGACTAGAAGGCCTCTACCAGTTCTAGATCCATTATTCAATCAATAAGGATTTGTTAAGTGCCTATGCCAGATCCTGGTATCCCCACCTCTCCCCCCCATATATATATATATATGTATACACACACATATATACACACAAACATATATATATACATACACACAAATACACACTTATATGTGTGTGTATGTGTGTGTGTGTGGTGTGTGTATATATACAAACTATGTATAGACACATATATGAAAATTATTTTTCTAATATATAATGCTACCCATTACCCTAAATCCTCCAACATACATACATATACTTTATATATCCTATTCCTTTTGAGCAAGGCATACCCTTCAAAGCTATGTTCCAGTCAGGGGTTTTATCTAATCTTATCAAATCCCAGTGGTGCATCTGAAGCCAAAATTTCCTCTTTGCATTAGGATCTTTACTTCATCTTGCTTGTCACCCCTACAATGTGCAAATACTTGAGGTCTTTTTTTTAATTGCTGGCTCCTTTCTTGGATTTTTGCTTTTGTCTCTTGTGAATTTCCAAGTGTCTGTACCGCTATTATTCTCCTTATATTGTAGCTACTCTCCATGTCTCTACGGTAGTTATCTTGGCAGATACACATATAGTTTTCTCCCATTCCATTTTTAGCCTAAAGTACTTTTGATTAGATTTCTAAGACTCTAGGCAAATATATTATTACCAGCTCATGTTAGGTACATTCCATTCCTGGATAAGAGCTTCTAACTTACATATTTTAAGCTCTGGTCCAGAAGCAACTTATTTTCAGGCACCATTTTCATTCTTTAGCTAATAAGTCCTCAATTCTGCTTTTATCTTCCATGGCTCATGCCCCAACCACCATTTGTGCCCCTAAGACTTTCATGTTTTCAGAATCATGGAATTTCATGGAAGATGTTTCAGTAGCTTTGTCCAACCAATATTTGAAAAGGAATCCTCCATTCTGTGCATCTACAAACTGGTCCTACAGCCTTTATTAGGGGTGGGGGAGAACCTGCAAGCCAGTCTATCCCAATTTTGGATAGCTTTTATTGTTAAGCAGTTTTTCCTTACATAAAGTGTGAGTTTTCCTCTTTGAAATGTTCATCCTCTGCTCCTAGTTCTACCCTCTGGGCTAAATAAAAACAAATCTAATCCATTTTCCACTCAGGTGCAATTAGGTAGTGTAATGGATAGTGTGTTGGCTCTAAAGTCAGGAGGACCTGAGTACAAATCTGACCTCAGGCACTTACTAGCTGTGTGGCTTGGGCAAATCACTTTATCCTATTTACCTGAGTTCCTGACCTGTAAAATGAACAGGAGAAGGAAATGGTAAACCACTCCCGTATCTTTGGTCAAGAAAATCCCAAATGGGTTCAGGAAGAGTCCAACATGACTAATCAACTCAACAATGAATAACAACAATTTCCCATCTCAGAATAATCCTCATCAAATATCTGTAGCTTATGATCTACATTTGGTAAACTGCCAAGTCTTAATAGATTTTATCTCTACGGCATTTCTCCTGTTCATCTATTTCTCTCAACTCAAAAGACTACCACCCCAAACCAGGTGCCCATCTTGACTGGATTACTACAGGGCTCTCAACTTCCTTTTCCTAGAAACAATGTCTCTTTTAAAGAAGTCCAAGATCATATTATTTTGTTATTGTTTCTAATTGCACATTGTGGGTTCAATAATTTACTAAAACTCACATCTTCTCAAGGAAGGTAAGATCTGTGGGCTATAGTGAACAACAAACATAAAAGAATATCACAAAAATGAAAATGATTCAACCTTAAAAGTTAGGAAATGACTGGTTACAACCGTAAGAGTACTTTTTGAAACAGCCTCTAGACTGATTAGTTACAGCAAAGGTCAAAAAACTAAACTAGAAGAAGAGATAATGACTATAAGACAACGATGTAGATAAATATACTTGTTCCACTTTATCTCTTCAAAAAGGCAATTGATATTAAAAAGAAATGGATAAAAACCTTAACTATGATTGTTTTCCTTTCCTACAAAAGTTTAACTAATGGGATGTATAGACTTAGGGAAGCCAGAAGAGCCTGGAAAGCACTTCAAGACAAAAATATTTGATTTCTTTGCCAGATGAAGAGATATGGCAGCCAAAGCCAACACTTGTTTAGAATAAAACTCATCTCTAACACTTTATGGAGGAAGATAATGGAAAATAACAAGTAGTAGAAAACTACAAACAGGAGTGGCAGAGAAAGAAAGAAAAGAAAAAAAGCCCATTAAAAGACCCCGGTATTCCAGTATCTCAAGTAGATGAATAGATAAAACTGGAAGGTTATCTACAAGATGGATGAAAAATGGAAAGGAACTGTCAGTATTTCTACGAAATCTATTTTAATCCTTTCAAGCAATGGAACTACCATATTTGAACTGTAAAATGTCACTGGAAAGGATCTGTCAGTATTTCCATGAAATCTATTTTAATCCTCTCAGATAGTGGAACTGCCACAATTGAACTGCAAAAAATGTCACTTATTGGTGGGATTTGTGAGGAAGTAAACATGGTACTTAAGTAAATTAAGTTTTTAAGAACAATTAGATGAGGCCAAATACATCTGGGAGAAAATATGTTGGGTAGTCTTAAGATATTTTAAAAATGAGATTGTATTGGATGTTTTGAAAGACAATGAATAGTATCTATCAACAACTACCTACACATGACTATTTTCTCATCTCTGTGAAATATTTATGAATATGAGCTATACATGCATTGAGGGAATCCTAGAGAAAAAAACAAAAGAAGGTAATAGATAATTTTTGAGGAATAAATTTAATTAATGTTTTCTTTACATCTTAAATTATTTGTCTTTACATCTTAAGTCATCTATGCCTACCTTCCCCTTCCCCTAAACCTTTCCATGTAACTTTCCATGTAAGAAAAAAAGAAAGTATGAACACCTAAAACAAAAATTACATTTGACAAGATACACAACACTCTGAACAGAAAGTAAATCCCTTATTTTTATGGCTTAAAGAAGAAGCTATGTTTCAATATCTGTTCTTTAGGATCACCACTTTTTTCCCCAACTGCTCAGAGGTCAGCTTTCCTTTAGTGATCTCTTTGCTCACATTTTTGTAGTCATTGTGTGTATTCTTCTTTGGGTTCTGCTTATTTCATTCACCCTGCATTATTTCATGTAAATCTTCCCATGTTTCACTGAATTCTTTATATTGATAATTTCTTTCTGCATGATAATATTCCATTACATCCACAAACCACAATTCATTTTTCAGCTATTCTCCAACCAATGGGCTTCTGCTTTTGTTACTAGTTCTTAGCTATCATAAAACTCTGTTATGAATATTTTGCAATATGTTAGATTCTTGTTTCTGTCTGGGTCTAGAACTAACCGATTAGCAAGAAAAGCATCAGCTTTATTTTTTTGTGGTTGTTGTAAACTGCAGAGTTTCAATAATTCCAACTTGATTCCTGACACAAAAATCCATCATTTAAACAGCAATATTATTTCCACGAGGATACATAGCTGCAATTCATGAACTTCCAAAGAATATGAATTATACCTGACAGAAAGAGAAGTAGAGTGATGCATGGTGGACATGAGTGAGCTGTAGTATATTACTAATGATAACTGATGAACAAAAAGTGGCAGAAAAGAGTATCAACTAGGAAATGCATGATGGGAAATGGAGCTCAGCCAGTCATCTATTAAAAATAAAGGAAAACAGATGCACAATCTGAGGGTCACAATTGTACCTATGAAATGTGAAAAATAACCTAGAGGGCTGCCATAATATTGGAAAGAATCTCTGCAAAGGATTTTTAGGATCACAAAGTTCCACATGGATGATAGCATAGATCCACTGAAGTGTGACATAATTATTTTATTGACTTGACTCCATCACAATGGTATTTTAAAACCTTAGTTATTTAAAATGCTAAATTTACATAGTTCTTTACCTGGGTTTCAACCATGTTTCTCCCAATGATATCCATAGTTGCCTTTCCTCAACATGGACAGTCTGATTTAAGAAATCAATTGCATCCTTGGTCAACAGAGGACTGAGTACTGTACTGGCAAGTTCAGGACCTCCAGTTGCCTGTACCACCTAAAAGAACAAGAATTTGCTTTTCAAGTTAAAAGTATTTATTGTAGAAACACAGAAAAATCCATATAGAAATCTACACACTTTTTCATACTCTAGATTCTCCAGTCTTCTTTAGATGGAACACTGAAATAATTACCAAATGGCCTAATTGTTCACTTTGGCCTAAGAAATAAAATTTAAGATTAACTTTCTTCAAAAGCATTGGTGGAATCTGTCTATTGATTTTATATAACTGTTGCCTTTGAAAACCATAGTTCTATTGTCTGATGGTTCTAAGGTATAATGAATTAAGTCAGACTTGAAAAATACAGTCTTGCAATTGATGCTAGAGAAAGAAATAAAGGTCATGGTTACAGTAGCTGGATATGTCTCTTTGTAACAAAAGATAAACAAGGTAGAAAGTGCAAAATCACAGAAGGTGTGCTTATGTTTTAAGAGTCTGAATCTGGAAATATATTGAACCCTCCCCCCTTCCCCACCAATCCTTACTTAATATGGGCAACAGTGTAAGAAATAGGTAGGTTTTTCTGAAAAACATCATGATAATAATTCCTGAATTATTTAACAGCCTTCTCTTAAGATAGAAACAAGAATACTTTTTTGATAATTATCTCTTAAGTCCCTGAAGGGACTTTTATCATGTATTGGACCATGAATTAAAAAGGAAATATGCATTCTGGAAAGCCTCCAGATAGAAAATAAACTTTAGTGGTATTTTGCACATACAAATTATTTGGGACAAATAAGCATCTTTGGTCATGTGTGTGCTTCTACTGACACTAAGCCAAGATTGATAGATTAACATGCTTCAGTGGTCTGGGACCTTGCTTGATTAAAACCCCATTCAAAAATCTATGGGAGGGTCAGTTAGGTGTCACAGTGAGTAGATAACCAGCCCTAGAGTCAGGAGGACCTTAGTTCAAATCCAGATTCAGACACTTGACACACTAGCTGTGTGACCTTGGGCAAGTCACTTAACTCCAATTGCCTTGCCTTCCTCCTTCCAAAAAAAAAAATCTATGGGCTATAATTAATACTAGGCTTGAAAGGATAGATTAGTCATCAAAGGTACACAACTCAAATGTTATAATTGTGATTTGATGGTAAAGATCTAAAGAATATGTGTCAGAATCTCATAAATTCCATGGTAAAACATAGAAACCAATTTATTTTAGCCAATATAGCATATATTGCATATTAAAAGCTTCTTTTAAAGATGTAAAAAATTGTGAGGTTTATATTTATTATTGATTTGTTCCACTGATTTATTATATTTTATTTATTTTACTTTGTTCCAGTTAATTGGCACACCACTGTAACTCACTATATTTTAGACTTAAACCTGTCCTGCTGACTGTATAAGGTCACCCGTGGTTTCAGTGGTGACCAAGGTAAGAAAGTGTGTCAAGCATTTATATAAGCAAATTAAAATGTGCAAAGTACCTCATATGTTATTTCATTTGATCCTCACAATAACACTGTGGTAAATGTTATTATTATCTATATTTTACAGATGACAAAACTGAGGCTTGACAGAGGAAAGTTATTTGTCCATGCAAATCCATGACTAACACATCTAATAAATGTATTAATCAGTTCTTCCTGAATCCAAGTTTCATACTCTATTCCCTGCACTACCTTGCTGTTTATGAGAGCTGGGGGGAAGCCAGAATCTCAGGTTTAACAAAAAGAGCTGAAAATGGAGGGAAAAAAAGAGAGGCTATGGCTATATTCCTAGCACATGTAGGATGGGAAGCACATTTTCTCTCACAGATTTCATTAGCTCACACAGAGAGATGAAGGTAAATAGGGTTGGCAAAAATGTTAAGTCCCAGAAGCTTATGTGTCATATGCTTCTCCAACTCAGTATGTGTAAAACATCATTCATTTATCTCTTCCCCAAAACCTTCCCCACTACTGTTTGGGGCACCACTGTCTAATCATCCAGGCTCATAACCCCAGTGTCATCCTCGACTCTTCTCTTGCAGTCATTTCACATGTCTAATCTGTTGCTGAATCTTATCATTTCAACCTTCAACAATATCTCTTGTATATTTGTCTTCCTCTCTACCCACACAGCCACCACCCTAGTTCAGATGCTCATTATCTCACGTCTGAGGGTAGGTCCCGATTAGGGCAAATGATGAATTGTGGTCATATTCCCCCCTCCTCCAATTTCACAATACATATTTCTATTGGACTGGAACCAATTACTATATTTTACATAATTATAACTTGAAATACTGCAAATAAGAATACAAAAGACTACTTTCTAGGATTCATTACTTGCACTAATTAGGTCCTTGCTTTATTGTAACAGCCTCCTGGTTTTCCCTTTGCCTCAACTCTTTCCCTTCTCCAGTTCACCCTTCACTTATTTCCCAACATGATCTGTGCTTTAAGCATAGGTCTGACCATGTCAACTCCCTGCCCTGCACCCCGCCCCCATTCAGTAAACTCCAGTGGGTCCATGTTACCTCTAGGATCAAATATAAATTCCTCTGCCAGCTGCTGAAGCCTTTCACAACCCATACCTTTGCTACTTTTCCAATCGTCTTACAACTTTACTCCCTCCCACATACTTTATGATCTAGTAACTCTGTCCTTGCAATTCTTTTTTTTTTTTTTTTTTTTGTATAAGAAGTATTTTTTTTTTAATGCAATTTATTTATTTAACTTATTTGGTTTTCAGCATTGATTTTCACAACAGTTTGGATTACAAATTTTCTCCCCATTTCTGCCCTCCCCCCCCACTCCAAGATGGCTTATATTCTGGTTGCCCTGTTCCCCAGTCAGCCCTCCCCTCTATCACCCCCCTCCCCTCTCATCCCCTTTTCCCTTCCTTTCTTGTAGGGCAAGATACATTTCTACGCCCCATTGCCTGTGTATCTTATTTTTTAGTTGCATACAAAAAGTTTTTTTGTTTTTGAACATCTGATTTTAAAACTTTGAGTTCCAAATTCCCTTCCCTCTTCCCTTCCCACCCACCCTCCCTAAGAAGTTGAGCAATTCAACCTAGGCCACACCTGTATTATTATGTATAACCCTTCCACAATATTCATGTTGTGAAAGGCTAACTACATTTTGCTCCTTCCCAACCCATCCCGCTTTATTGAATTTTCTTCCTTGACCCTGTCCCCTTTCCAAAGTGTTTGTTTTGATTACCTCCACCCCCATCTGCCCTCCACTCCATCATCCCCCTGCCTTTTATTTTTTTTTTTATCTTCCTCCCTCTTCTTTCCTGTGGGGTAAGATACCCAACTGAGTATGTATGGTATTCCCCCTCAGGCCAAATCTGATGAGAGCAAGGTTCACTCATTCCCCCCTCACCTGCCCACTCCCCTCCTCTCCTAGAACTGCTTCCTCTTACCACTGTCCTTGCAATTCTAAGCACACAACTCTCATCTCCTTGCTTGCTCTGCTAGTCAAAATCAGGACTTCATCATTACTCCCTTGCACAGCTACCTCCCTTGCCCCCTCCCTGGCCCGTCCCACTTTCCAGCTCCTTTTTGTCTCTTGTCTTTCTCTTTTAGAATGTAAACTCCTTGAAGGCAAGGACTGTCTTTCCTTTTGCCTGTATTTGTGTCTCCAGTATTCAGCGCAGTGGCTGGCACTCAATAAGCACTTAAAAAATACATGCTCCCTTGTCTTGTCTCCTGCCCATGTGCTTTTTTAACTGGTTGTGCTCCATGCCTAGAATGATTTTCCTCCTCCTCTCCACATTCTGGCTTCCTTCAATATTCAGTTCAAATCTTACTTTCCGCAACAGGCTTTTCCTGATCTCCTTCTATAGTAGTAATATTTCCCTCTGAGATGGCAAGATTATACATCCTGAATATATA